>NC_086076.1:3202500-4540690 GCF_948474715.1 Cydia amplana
AAATTGTATAAATAAAATTAACAAAATTAATAACAAATAAAATAAATGAAATAAGTAAAATAAACAAAATAAGTAAAATAAACAAAACTATTAAAATAAACAAAAACATTAAAATAAGCAAAATTAAAAAAAAATTACAAAATAAACTATTAGTTCTATTAATAAATTAACTATTTCTTTTAGTAGGTATTTGACTGATCGGCACATCACTAAATACGAATGTAGCAAACCAATAAGCAACCGATAATAAAGGTTACCATAACTGAATAAAAACCGGTTAAAAACCCCTAACAAAAACCCTAACGCGATGGGGTTTTGAGATTAACTCGGTTAAAGGTTAAGGTTACCGTTTCAATAAGCTTACCGTTACAATCAGGTAACAGTATGATAGGGTTACCGAATGATACGGTAACCGAATTGATTGGGTTACCGAATGGATAGGATTAAGCGTAAAGAGGGGTTTTCCGGTCCTTGAATCTGCCCGGTACAATTGAGTGTACCGGGCCTTGCTTGTAATAAAATGGATTATTTTATGCTGTACAATTTTTTTCAAAAATATCCGGCTAGGTTGATTTTGCACTCCCAAAGTCGTCCGTTTAAAATTAACAATTCTCGAGGAAATAGCTCTCAAGAGTATATTCCCTGCGTCATCACGTATTATTACTTTTCTGTTGTCCCGTTGCCGCACCGTACAGCAGTGCGTAGGTACATACCCTATAAACTAAGACATGTACACTATTATGTCCGGACCGGTTTACACTGATAGCCCTATCTCAGATTACGTTCCGATTGAGACTTCATTCTTACAAAATAAAGCTATAAATCCATTGTTTTCTCGACAAGTTTCACTATTTCCTGTTTGAAATTGAATATTCTTGACTGTTTGATAAATTTATCTTTAGTTAAATTAATGCGTTATTTGTTTGATGAATATAAAGTAGGTATAAGTTTCATCCGTTATATTTTCTTTTAGTTTATAAAGTTTTCAAGACGGGATAAAATCGAAATCTAAATATGTTTTTCCTTTTATTTTTAATTGGTATTTTATGCCTTGCCTTGACTTTGAGATTCCCTAAATTGACACTCTGACATTGACGTAATTTTGTTTACCTTTTCCGAGGCAATAACAATGAGAATTTACAATACAGACGTAAATTATACCTAACATCAAAAATCTGAAATTTACTTTAAAGAAAAATTTGCTTCCAAAGGCCGGAATAACTTTCCACCGTGGCAATCAATTCTGATTAAGTAATATAACTAGGAATAATGAAGAAATTAATTGTATCACCGCTCCGTCCTACTGTTACTTAGGTCTCCGGAGCATTCAAAGAACTAACTTGTGAAACTCCATGTTTGGATTCATTGGGCCATGGCACGAGCGGCAGCGTTAATCGTCTTTAGGTTTATTCTGAATATGTTTGAATCTGTTCGTAAATAGTTTGTCTACGATAACCAGAGATGTACAAAATGGTTTTAAAAAAGCATTTAAATACAAAATGCAAAATACTTTTCAGATTTACTATTTCAAATGCAAAATACCAAATAGTTTTGCGTTTTGTATTTCAAATGCTAAATGCAAAATAGGTATTTTCAAAATGCTTTTTCAAAATAAAATACCTTTTGACCAAATCTCAGATATTTTTGTTTATTTTAGGTATTTATCATGAGAATAGCCATAGAATAGATAATGTTTGTCATTTTCGTTTCACATTGACACTAGTCAGACATAATAGCCGGTTTAGACTCTCGTGGCTCGCAAGCTCGTCGAGCTAATATAATTTAAACACTAACGGCACGGTATAAGGTTTATAACCGAATGACAAGCCGAATGCGAGTGTGTCGAGGCGAGCCACGAGACGCGCCGGGAGCCGAGCCGCGAGTCTAAACGGCTACATAGAGAAATAAGTAAGACAAGAGTGCTCACTCCATACATCAGTTCAGACTATTAATTTCAGTGTCTACATCTAGCATCGAGTAGCGGAACTATCAGTACTGCTACTTGACCTTGGAGGATATAATCAAACGGAGACGCCATGTCTGTAATTTTCTGTACAAAACAGTCTGCCGATTTTTGCGGGGGAGGGGAACGTCAAATGTATGCGTAACGTAAAAATAGCCATGTCAGATAAACGTCAGTCCATACATTGTGTATGACCGTTGGCCGCCTATTTTCGACAGAGGGGAAAGCCTGTTAATGGCTACTCCGTTTAGTTGTATCCTCCAAGTACTTGACAATAGATGTCGCACCGACTGGAAAGTCTTATCTCAACAGCATAAGACTTTCCGGTCGGTGCTACATCTATTGTCAAGTAGCAGTACTGATAGTTCCGCTACTCGGTACTAGATGCTAATAGTCTTTTTGGTACTAAAACTGATGTATGGAGTGAGCACTCTATGTATTTTTTTTCTCTATGACGGCTATAAGGCGCGCACTCTGACCAAAGAAAAAAACCGGCCAAGTGCGAGTCGGACTCGCGCACGGAGGGTTCCGCACCATCAACAAAAAATAGAGCAAAACAAGCAAAAAAACGGTCACCCATCCAAGTACTGACCCCGCCCGACGTTGCTTAACTTCGGTCAAAAATCACGTTTGTTGTATGGGAGCCCCACTTAAATCTTTATTTTATTCTGTTTTTTGTATTTGTTGTTATAGCGGCAACAGAAATACATCATCTGTGAAAATTTCAACTGTCTAGCTATCATGGTTCGTGAGATACAGCCTGGTGACAGACGGACGGACGGACGGACGGACGGACGGACGGACGGACGGACAGCGGAGTCTTAGTAATAGGGTCCCGTTTTTACCATTTGGGTACGGAACCCTAAAAAAGGGCGCGCATGGCTAGCAGACGCCTCTATCGGTCAAATTCGGCAATACAAGCGTTATTCGTTCATTTCATTTTGTTTGACTGGTAATGTTGGCTAAACTTAATCACAAAGTATTTTGCATTTTGAAATGAATATTAAAAATGCAAAATACATCTCGAAAAGTATTTCAAATAAAATACAAAATGGTTTTTACTAAAAGGCATTTAAATGCAAAATACAAAATAGGTATTTTGCATTTTGTATTTGCATTTTAAATAGAAGTATTTCAAATAAATCGCATCTCTGACGATAACGTTATCATTATTTTTTTAAACGGTACTTAATCGCGTATAATTAAGTTTTAAAATGGTAATTTTGAGGACGGCACAGTCCCAGTGGTCTCGAAGAAATCATCATCCTACTACTACTACTAGAACTTCTATATTACTTATAGGTACTCTTCTTATTACTCATTTTACTTATTATATTATTATTATACAAATCAGCTCCATGCATACAAGTCTTGAACCGTGTGACCATTTTAACTTCCAACAACCGCCTCAGATAAACGGTCGACCTATATAAATACTAAGCAGGAAAGATAATTGATTTATTTACGTCACACCAGCTAATTTAAGGCATCGAAAATTAATATTCTCGGATCTTTGAAACGCTGTAGTGGATAAATAGCCCTCGAAACAAACAAATAATGATTTTCGGATTTATGTATATTTCTTTACCTAGGTATATGATATGGGTTTTGTCCTTGGAGGATACAACTAAACGGAGTAGCCATTAACAGGCTTTCCCCTCTGTCGAAAATAGGCGGCCAACGGTCATACACAATGTATGGACTGACGTTTATCTGACATGGCTATTTTTACGTTACGCATACATTTGACGTTCCCCTCCCCCGCAAAAATCGGCAGACTGTTTTGTACAGAAAATTACAGACATGGCGTCTCCGTTTGATTATATCCTCCAAGGTTTTGTCAGTAGTCCAACACGTTCGCTAAAAATTTTAATAAAATTTTTGGAGATTAAAGTTACGTCCTCATTTCTACGTTTTCGTTTTTACCTCAGTGTAACTAAAAAACGCAATTTTATGCAGCATAATCTACCTTAAAATAAAGGATTTCACCTCTTCAGTCTCTCAGAACTAAAATGAGATAGAATAGTACTAAATTTAAATAGGCAACATGGACAGGCTTGTTGTTCAGGGCAGAGTGGGTGACACAAGACCCAGATTGCGGCCCTCAATGCGATAGACCGACCAAGTTAAAGGTCTCACCGGGTCACCTTTAACCGTACAACGACCCCAATGACCACGACTGCTCTGACAAGAGTATACGACTAATAAGAAGAGAAACCTCTTGTCGCTCATGGCTTGCCCCGGGCATGTCACAGTGGCATTTGACCCGGATCGATCCCGGCTTTTATTCCGATCCTTTGTACTTTTTCATCTCCCGAGGATTAAGTGAACTTCTGCGGCGGCGTCAGTTCGATACTTATCTTCTATTTATTAGTTTTCTTTGTTTAGAGCTTTTTAAATTAGCTCGGGTTTTGGGAGGTTGCTGGGCGCTTTAACTATCTTAATACAGAATGATTTTGTTATGTCTTACCATACTCTGATATCTTTACGTCTTCAAAAATATATTGTTCCTACATAAAAATTTACATGCCGCCGAAATGAGTAAGACAACAGATTTTTTTGCCTTTTCAGCCAGCGTATTAGGATGGTTTTATCCACGATTCCACGTGATATAATAACTGTCACTTTTTAACACCGTGGGATAGAAATTGACGGATACCGTTTTATCACGCTGTCACGTAGACAAGAACGACCAACATATCCGGATAGTAAAAGTTGTTATTAAAGTAAAAGCGGCTAATATTTCCTCTCAGAGCGACATTTCCAGCTTTAATGTCTAATTCTAATTCCTTCCACATCATTATCTCATCTACAGGATAACTTTGCCGCATAAAGCCATTTCTCGATCGCAATTATCCGTTGCAATTGTCAATGTAATGGTTAATTCGCAGTAATAATTATGTCTGTTCGCTGTCTGGTACAAATGCTGCCTCAATACTACAAAGGAAATTACAGGTGAAACTAAGTTGCTTACACTGTCTACAATTACTAGCGACCCGCCCCGGCTTCGCACGGGTTACACAAAACCTTAACAAATTGTACACCTAAACCTTCCTCAAGAATTACTCTATTGATAGGTGAAAACCGCATGAAAATCCGTTCAGTAGTTTTTGAGTTTATCTATTACTTACTTATAAAAGCAAAAGAATGTAAATAATCGTATATGATACATAATTGCTACATATTTGCCGTGACTTATTATTCAAAAGTGTTTTTCAATAAAAAGACACGTCAAGATTGTTTTTTTTTTTCTAATGTTAAAAAAACGAACTATAAAAAGTTAAAACATTATCAACATGCATGTTACAGAGACATGCAAAAGCCCCCTTCATAACTTTTCGCTAAACAACCCCGTGACGTAACAAAGTGCGAACCTATTAGTTTACTCCCTAATCACCCCCCTAATTGATAGGTGCTACTTACCTTTAATTATTAACTCGCTGGGGAGGCGCCCAAATTAAGGGCTGAGACAATTGGCGGTGCCTTTTGGCAACTGAGTACCTACACCTAAGTTTGTTACCTAGTTAAAAAGTTATATATTTAAAAAACTATAGTTAAAAAACCGGATAAGTGCGAGTCAGACTGTGCAGTGAAGTATTTTAAACGTCAAACTTCTATGAAATTAATGACGAAAATAGTAGTCATTTATTTAAAAACAAGATATATACCTACAGTGGTACATACAGTGCTAAAAGAAATTAAAAACTAGCTTAAATCTAAAATAGGCCCTTGAGGCATTGTACCAAGGATGCTGGCGACATTTCCTCGCTGTATCGCAATGCTGATACGTTGTGCGAGGTAGCCGCCAGCTCTTCGGTCACTAGTTGCGTCAACCAGACGCTTCGCGGTTTCTGCGAACAACTTATGCGCGCTGGGACCCCATGGACCTAGAGTTTCAACTCCAAATGGTACAAAATGGTACTCTCTACCGAGGCTCTTATATGACGTATAAATAACACTTGCACTGCGTGTGCTACCAAAATCGTCGCAGACTATTCTTGGTCTTGTTTCAGTAAGTGATGATTTTGAATGATAAATATTTACCTACCTAATATAGCATTCATAACCCTACAATTCAGGCACATGGATACCGTCTCTAATGTTAAGCCTTTATTTATATAAATAGCTACAATATACATGTATATATGCACATATTACTGTTTATGTTTTAACATTATTAAAAGCACACAAGAGCTTACCCTACATACAAAATTAATTTGAACCAGAAATTATTTGAAAGGACAGAATTAAAGGAAACAACCCCTGCAAGTAGGATGACTGTAAATTTGGAAATTTCAGGATAATTCCGAAACGATCTGCGGGCGGACGCTGTGACAACGACTGAATAGATTTTGAGAGTGGCCTCTGCTCACACCGAAGCTATAGATCAACAACGCATGTTCGAAATAGAGCCACAGTCTATAAAAAAGCGGCCAAGTGCGAGTCGGACTCGCCCATGAAGGGTTCCGTATTTAGGCGATTTATGACGTATAAAAAAAAAACTACTTACTAGATCTCGTTCAAACCAATTTTCGGTGGAAGTTTACATGGTAATGTATATCATATATTTTTTTTAGTTTTATCATTCTGTTATTTTAGAAGTTACGGGGGGGGGACACCCATTTTACCACTTTGGAAGTGTCTCTCGCGCAAACTATTCAGTTTAGAAAAAAATGATATTAGAAACCTCAATATCATTTTTGAAGACCTATCCATAGATACCCCACACGTATGGGATTGATGAAAAAAAAATTTTTGATTTTCAGTTCGAAGTATGGGGAACCCCAAAAATTTATTGTTTTTTTTCTATTTTTGTGTGAAAATCTTAATGCGGTTCACAGAATACATCTACTTACCAAGTTAAACAGTATAGTTCTTATAGTTTCGGAGAAAAGTGGCTGTGACATACGGACGGACAGACAGACGGACAGACAGACAGACAGACAGACAGACAGACAGACATGTCTATGTCATGTAGACGAATCTATAAGGGTTCCGTTTTTTGCCATTTGGCTACGGAACCCTAAAAACAACGGGTTGCACTCCAGCACAAGTGAAAACTCAATGACTAGTGCAAAATGTCTGTATAATTGAGGTTAACGCCATCTAGCGTTATTTCGTCGCATTACTTGAAACCCCTAAGCACATCACTGTTAGTACCTATTCGAGTTATATTAATACCAGTTAGAGGGAAACTCACTAGATTGCATTTAAATCAATAAAGAAAAACTCAATGACATTGTAACAGTTTTTCGATCAGGTCAGGTGTGCGTCTTACGGTCACGTGATCTGTCGCGAGTTTAACATTTTTTCCCCACCTCAAAAAGTGCATAGCGCCGCTAAAAAAGTTTTCACTTCAAAAATTACACTTCTCATATTCTAAGTTGATGGTGTTTAAGTCACCTAAGATATAAATAAGCGGCATAAAGTAAACATCCGTAGCGAACGATTGGCATCTTGGCTAGGCACCCTGAACATACTTATAATTACAAGATGTACAATATATAAACAAGGAAATGGCGAATTTGTTCCATGCGATAAACCATAGAATTATGCACATATAAAATTTATCTGCGAACACAACATACAATTTTCCCATCAAGTAAGCAGTATTCAAATCACTCGTTATGGTGTGGAAAGCCATAGATAATTGATTTACGATTATAGCGGTAATAAATATAGTGTTTCGTTGCAATAAAGGTTAAATTCCTCTGGCAATCGCTGCTAAAGGCCACCCCACACTAGCGTCTCCCGAGCGTCGGCGTCTAGTCAACTCTATGGTTGCTGCTCGACGCAACGTTGGCGCAACTGCGCAGCGACACCATTTTCCATAATGCTGACTAGACGCCGACGCTCAAAAGACGCTACGCCCTACTCGTCACGCTAAATTATATTGTAGTTAAGTTGAAGTAAAATGGATTTCGGAATTAACTCGATCGCTGGTTTTAATTGCGATTAATTACTCAGAGCATTTTTAGGGTTCCGTACCCAAAGGGTAAAAACGGGACCCTATTACTAAGACTCCGCTGTCCGTCCGTCCGTCCGTCCGTCCGTCCGTCGGTCACCAGGCTGTATCTCACGAACCGTGATAACTAGACAGTTGAAATTTTCACAGATGATGTATTTCTGTTGCCGCTATAACAACAAATACTAAAAACAGACTAAAATAAAGATTTAAGTGGGGCTCCCATACAACAAACGTGATTTTTGACCGAAGTTAAGCAACGGTGTCAGTATTTTTTGTTGATGGTGCGGAACCCTCCGTGCGCGAGTCCGACTCGCACTTGGCCGGTTTTTTTTAAATAGGTATAGGTTTATTTATAGAAGCGTTTTACAAAACCTTGTTGCTTATTAGGAACAAATCTCTTTTAAATTTCTATTACATATATTAGAAACAGACTTCCCCTAATGGTTATAAAAAATAAATGTTGTAAAAATATTAGACCTAAGTAGTTAATCAAAAGCCTGTAACTTGTAATACAAGTGGAAGTCTCTTTCTAACAAAAGCTGTCAAAAAGGGACTTCCACTTGTATTACAAGTTACAAGCTTTTGATAAACAGGGCACAGGGGCCCGTTTCTCAAAAGCTTGTAACTTGTAATACAAGTGGAAGTCCCTTTCTAACAAAAGCTGTCAAAAAATGACATCCGCTTGTATTACAAGTTACAAGCTTTTGAGAAACGGGCCCAGTATGTGCCTGAATTAATGAAACTAAAAGTATTAAAAAACTGAAGAAGCAGGTAATTAATGTAACAACTATCTTTGTAATTTATTGTAAATTGTAAGCTGTTTCTATCGAAACTTACTTAATTAAGAAGTTGATATTTAATTACTTGAGACGTGCGAATTTTATACAATGTCTTAGTCACCTGGTAGGGTAGAGAGGGGTAAAATTTTGTCATGTTAGGTACGTCTGTCGCAAAGCAAAAAGTTATATACCACACCTATAGGGCTATCACCAGTTTGGCACGACATAAACGCCGTCGAGAACGTAATTTACTTTCTATGCATCTCGCTCGTACTCGCATATTAGTGCGAGCCAGATGTATAGAAAGTAAATTACGTTCTCGGCAGCGTATATGTCAGTTTTGACACTGTCAGTGACTCATGGTACAGTAAGCAGAAGTAGCTAAGCGGGCGACGTGTTCAAAATAACCTTGACACGTTCTTATTCTCTTAACAATAAAGTCGCGTCAAGATCATTTTGAACACCTCGCCCGCTTCTGCTGCTGACTGTACGGGCTCTAATGTTACGCAATCTAGGCAAGAGTCTTATGCGTGGCACATTCATTAATCTGTTTTGTAATCGTAATAATTAGTGATTTTTATTAATCAAGTTGGCAAAGAATATATTCAAAAGATATGCTTTTGAAAACTTAAATTAGACTGTTTTTTTGCTTCACAATACTTCACATACAAATAACTTCACATAATATTTGATACAAATTAAATTAATTATTAAAAAAAACAGGTGTAAGATTGTCATTATATTTTTTTAAACCAAAATTTCACTTAACCTTTCTACCTATATTCTATGAAATAAAAAATAACTAGTTCTGTAATTAGCAACTCTTCAAAATAATTACTTTCAGTTATCCACCTCCCAATTCTCCCTCTAACCACAATATATCACTTAAGGCACCGTAAAAATATAATGACACAGGTTAAGGGGCCTCCATTAGTGGGAGGGGCGCAGACAAATTGAAAACTATTTTGCAAAATGGCTTAGCAATTTGCGGATGAATGGTATTGCAATTATGGAAGATAGCCCCTCTAACCCGCTGTTTAGTTATTGACACCCCAGGGTTAGTTGATTATGATCATTTTGCGGTACAATACAAGTAAATTAGTGTACGTATAAATAGGTTTTAGGGAAAGTGATCTGGGGCTATTGTAGCTGAAATATAAACATCTTACATTGAATTATAGTAATTTTAACAGTAGTTTATGGGAAAGACATTAAAGTACGAGTGTGGTATGGTTAAACCTTAAACGATCTGTGAGCGAGTTTCTTAAAAAAATTACACTAATGTTTTAATGCCAAATTATGTACCCATAGTTACATACGTACACACTTTATCTACAAACATATAATCTCTTTATTATGTATTATTAAATAAAATTGTACAACGGGATTTAATCGCGTATTTAAGTTTTAAGATTTACCTCCGACGTTTCGGGAGGAATCGTGAGAGTTAAATCAGTGTCTCTTTATTATGTGTTCAAGAATCGCATGTTAAAACTGCAATTACACATTTTCCTTGTAACACAGTGCCATGTATGCTTTCCGTAGTATGGCGTATCCGTGGGCTACGGTGTAAACGCGGCCGCCTTAAATAGATTTTAAAAAGTTGCCGCACTCCGAGCCGTGCCATCTGCGGATCCGAAGTTATTTAATAAAAATATATTTCCCGGCGTTCCCGGGGATTCCGGTTCGTTCCCAAGGATTTAGCCTTTCGCGCGGACATATAGCCAAATAGATGTCGCACGAATTTTGCATTTTTACGGTGCGTCAATACGGGCAATACGGCACCCATAGCACAAATGTGCCGGGTATCAGTGTTGGCCGAACGTTAATTGCAAGATAAAAGATAAAAGATAAAAGATAGTTTATTCAAGTAGGCATAATTACAATGCGCTTATGAACGTCAAATAAAGCTAGGTAGACCGGCTCCAACCCTACACCTCTGCCCCGAGAAGATTTAAATCCCCCCTCAATTGGAGGAGGGTATCCCAATATGGGACCGGCAACAAACTCGGCGGGACACATCTTTTCAAAAATAATTACATCTTATAATTAACATGCATTACGAGAAAATAAGGGAAAAAATACAATTTAAATTACTATAGAATTCATGCAATTATACACATAAGGTGTAATAGAAATTTGATTTAGAAAATATACATATGTACATGGAATCATACAAAATCGTAGCTCTTTCAGAAAACATATCAAATTCTTACAAAAGGAAAAGAAAATAAAGTTATTAAAAGAAATGGGAAAACATATTATATAAATCTGATTGATTATTATTAATTACCAACATATAATATTTGATGTGCTTTCCTGCTTACCTGAGCTGTGTCACCTATAACTCTATACATAATACAATGTTTTTAATTGCTACTACTTTTTATTAGTTAGTTTCTGGTTTGGACCATGCATGTTTGTCTGTCAAGTAGTCCTCGACTCTGTAATAAGCTTTTAACATCAATGACTTTTTTAAGTAATTCTTAAGAGCTGGAAAGGGTAATCTTAAAGCATCCTCAGGTAACTTGTTATAAAAATGAATGCATTGCCCAACGAATGACTTTTGTACTTTACGGACACGAAACTTTCTGATAGCAAGCTTATTTCTATTTCTAGTGTTAAAGTTATGGACATCAGAATTCTTAGTGAAGGAGTCTAGATTCTTAATAACATAAATAATACTATCATATATGTATTGGGAAGCTACAGTTAAAATATTAATTTCTTTGAAAAGTTCTCTTAATGATTCACGCGCTCTTAAGTTATATATAGAACGAATGGCTCTCTTTTGTAATTGCCAAATTGGCAATTGACAAATAACCAGTATAAATTGAACGGTAAACCGTAACGGGCGGTTACAGTTTACGGTTCAATTTGTAATGCGTAATGGTCAGTAATTTTCAATTGCATTAACGTTTCGGCCAACACTGCCGAGTATATATAGTATCTCACGCTCGAGATAAGTCTCTTTCTCACCACATTTTATATTTGTTTTTTTATTACGTAGGAGGTTACATTTCGGTATAAATATACAAATTCACGTAAGTAGTATCTTATTTTTACTTACTTAGCCAAAGTAAAATCAGTAGGCGCATCTAAACCATACCAAAGTGAACTAATCGTCTAAGCTAGAAACTGAGAGACCTAAAGTTACCGATTTCCTAGCGAGATCTAGTCAGAAATAATTGCGGGCCAAACACTTCTATACTGGGAATTGTGTATATTTTGTACTCTATCCTCCTAGGCCCACGCATACAAGAAAATTGCCCAAAACATGCCAGTTAAATTTGAATTTTGAACCTATATTGTATAAAAAAAGAGATGATTATCCTTCGCGCGTAAACATTCGCGATTCTATTCCATTGGAAATGATTTAAACGTAGTCTTACTCAAGTACTATTTATAGGTAGGACCGTTACGCCTTACGAGGCTATCTCTAGTTATAACTTACCGAGTGTTCTAGTCACCAATGAGCCATATATCTGTGTCCTATTCGTACGGCGTTTTTGTCGATCCGCTAGTTGAGTCGCTTTGCCGTAGTTTTAATTTACTTGCCTTTACGACTTAATGCTGTTACATCTTGTCTGACTCAAACTGTCGACTGACGATGGAATTGCGCCTTATTGGAACAAAGAACTATTTTTGAGGTACACAACTTTGGGAGCAAATCAAATTATTTTACTAAAAATGTTTTGATATGTGTTTTTAAGTAGTCGCACTAAAATGTCATTCAATAGAACTTGCTAACTCTGTAAACAAACCACCATACTAAAATTGACACTGAATGTCAATTTACTAGTAAGTTTTGTTTACATAGCAAGTTCTATTGAATGACACTTTACTATACAAGGTGTCCCAAGAAGTAGTGATATACTGAAGCTGGGAGGTAGAGGACCTAGAGGGCTATCTGAATCACCCCCATGTATGTTCCGCGATTTTTCGTATTTTCGGAGTTATGATTTTTTTTAATTTTTCACCTATCGCCGAGTACGATGAGATTTTTATTTATGGTGACGTGAATTATTGCGGTAGATGCTTGATTTTTTTTGTGTGCTAAGCTGATAGATAGGCCAATTCAGTATGGTAACATTTACTATCGTTAGATCTTTGAATGGAATTTAAAAAAAAAAAATGCCAAGAAGGATAAAATTACCCAGTATGTATTAATTTTTTAAGCGCCCTTGAAGTTGTGAACATACTGGGTAATTTTATCTTTCTTGGCATTAATTTTTTTTTAAATTCCATTCAAAGATCTAACGATAGTAAATATCTAACACAGTAGAAATACCTCCTAGAGACAAATGGACTAACAACCAAATGTACGTTGAAGAGGGAAGCCACATCTGGTACACGGATGGTTCAAAGAAAGGAAATGATGTAGGATGTGGGATCTATGGTGAGAGACCTAAGCTCAGAGCTAGCGTCAGCATGGGCACAAAGGCCTCAATCTTCCAGGCAGAAGTCTTCGCCATCAACAAATGTGCGGAGATTAACCTGGACAGAAACCTAAGACACCAACATATCTACATCAACTCAGACAGCCAGGCTGCTCTGCTGGCACTAGAATCCCTTGAGTCAAACTCAAAACTAGTCCAGAACTGTAAAACAAACCTAAATGCACTGGCTAACTCCAACAAAGTCACACTTAGATGGGTACCAGGGCACTCCGACATTAACGGAAACGAAGAAGCAGACGAACTTGCAAGAAAGGGCGCAGACACACCCCTGGTCGGCCCAGAACCGTTCTGTGGAATCACAAAACGGGATGCATATTCTCTGCTCAGCGACTTAGAAAAAAAGAGAGCAATCGATTGGTGGAAGTTCGCTAAAGGACAAGTACACTCGAAAGCTCTAATCAAAGGGTTCAACAGCAAAATCGCTAAGGAGCTTCTGGGGCTCAAAAGGCACAAAACTTGCGCGGTGACTAGAATACTGACTGGACACTGTAAGTTGAACAAGCACATGTTTCAAATTGGCAAGAAACAAGATGCGACATGCAGGTTCTGCCAGGAGTCAGAGGAGACTGCAATGCACATTCTCTGTTCCTGTGGACCACTAATGTCAAAAAGAAGTACCTACTTAGGGCGGCATGTATTGCAACCCTATGAGGTACAGAACGTTACGGCCCAAAGCATCTGTAATTTTCTGGATGCAACGGGCATTAGTAATGAACTTTAAAGGGCCGTCACAATAGATCAATACTTGGTCGACGTGACACTCAAAGGCCCGATACCACCCCAATAATAATAATAATAAACATTCGGAGGTAAAAGTTTGTGAGAGATGGGTATTTTTTGTGACGTCCATCTAACTCGCTGAAAAATAGTTCGGTCTTATCTGGGTATACCTTATATTAACTTGATCAATATTATAAGTACATAATATATCATTAGGGATAGGTAGGGGGAAGAAAACATAACGTAGTAACGTAAACTCAAATTAAAGCGGTATTTTTAATTTTTTTAATACGGTAAAATATCCAGATGATAGAGCCTCTATCATTCGTGCCATAGATGCAAAAATCTATTGACACCTTCTTCACTTAAATCGGTTGAGTATTAATAAGTAAGTAGTTCAGTTTTAGACATACAAAGACTACATGAACGATATAGGAAAACGAAATACAAAATACGAACGGAATTGATCCTTTGTTGGTCTTGAATGAATTTAATTTAATTTAAAATCATAACCCTCCCTTTTTCCGTAGTCGGGTAGAAATAAAACGTTTCTTTGAATTCAAATTTCGAACAAAGCATAAATAACACTCCTAAAACTTAAATGACTTTACATGATAAATTATGACTGCAATGTTTAGTGAACTGTCACACTATCAAACAAACTTTAAACACGAGCTACTTTGAATTCTATACTCTAGTCATTAGAGTTCATAATGATAGAATTAATGCTGTTTTTCCGGAACCCAAGCCATTTGGCTCATTAGCCAGCATTTCTTTCTGATCCTATCAAGTGATAGAATAGCCCCTCATAACGTTATAAACTTTTTAGAACTGACGACGGAAATCGTTGACGTTAAAACTGCTTTACACGATGATTGTCACTCACATGTCATTTTTGTCACTGACATGAGGACAATAAAACTGACTTCGTTCCATTTTAATAGATAGACTTGATCATGACCATAAGTTCAATAGCGTTAAAACATTTCTTTTCTACTCGTCGACTGCAATGTTTGAATTAAGCCTTCGTATACCAAAGTGAAATCGGATATACTTTTTTCACTATGGGACCCCAACTCAACTATAATATTCATTTCGATACAGTTTAGTCAACTATAATGAAATTGACCAATCGAAAGCGCGGAGCAAGTACCAGGGCCTCATGAGTTACAAGGTGTCGTTGACCATCCGGGCGGGGGCGCGGGGCGCGGGGGCCGGGTCGCGTACGAGTATGAATGTATCGCGACTGCTCGCGCATCTTAGCTGTATACTTTTGGTTTTTTTACCTACATATATGATTCTTCTACTAGTTTTAAGTATTTTTTTGTTGACTCGTAGAAAAAGTATTGTATACAATAGTGATATAATCAAGCTTTTCAATCTCGTACCTTACTTAGGCAACTCAGCAAGCTTCGTTGCCTAAACACGGTACTCGACTGAAAAGCTCTCCATTATATCACGATTGTATAAAATACTATTTTGGCCTTTTTACATTATTTACTCGGTTGAGTTCTTAGGGTTCCGTCATCATCATCATCATCATCATCATTGATGCCTTTAACATCTTGACAGATGATTTATGCAGCGTCTGTAAGCGACGAACAACGTCTCTCGTCTCGTGGCTGTGTTAGCCAATGCGGGACCGGCACTTGCGCCAGTGTCTATCTGTATGTCTGTCACCAGGCTGTATCTCATGAACCGTGATAGATAGACAGTTGAAATTTTCACAGATGATGTATTTCTGTTGCCGCTATAACAACAAATACTAAAAATTACGGAACCCTCGGTGGGCGAGTCTGACTCGCACCTGACCGATTTTTTTACCAGCAACTGGCATCGTCTAAATCAGCTTTATTTTAGGATTACGCTACCTTAAAGTTTCAGAATTTCTTGAAAGTTATGACTGTTGTTGAAAATTCCTGTGGATATAGGAAAACCCTTAGCAAATTTTTGTTTGGTTAGTACTTCATCGTGGCCGGTAAAATTCAATTCACAATTTAGCAGGTAAAGAACGAATTATTCTTAAAAACAGTACTTACCGAAGTACTTTCGCCATACATGCTACACCCCTAGCACATGATTGGCGCGACAGTATCTCGCGGCGAAATAGACTACCCGTCTTTTTCTAACTATGTTAATAAAAGAGGGACGGGTAGTCTATCTCGCCGCGAGATACCTACTGTCGCGCTAATCATGTGCTAGCCCGGCTGAACTGAAAAAAACAACCCCACGTATGGAGGACCTCCGTTTTTTGAAGTCGGTTTACATTACTTACAGCAGTGAGTCCTACTAAAAATAAAAAAGCGGCCAAGTGCGAGTCGGACTCGCCCATGAAGGGTTCCGTATTTAGGCGATTTATGACGTATTAAAAAAAACTACTTGCTAGATCTCGTTCAAACCAATTTTCGGTGGAAGTTTACATGGTAATGTACATCATAATTATATTTTTTTTAGTTTTATCATTCTCTTATTTTAGAAGTTACAGGGGGGGGACACACATTTTACCACTTTGGAAGTGTCTCTCGCGCAAACTATTCAGTTTAGAAAAAAATGATATTAGAAACCTCAATATCATTTTTGAAGACCTATCCATAGATACCCCACTCGTATGGGTTTGATGAAAAAAAAATTTTGAGTTTCAGTTCGAAGTATGGGGAACCCCAAAAATTTATTGTTTTTTTTTCTATTTTTGTGTGAAAATCTTAATGCGGTTCACAGAATACATCTACTTACCAAGTTTCAACAGTATAGTTCTTATAGTTTCGGAGAAAAGTGGCTGTGACATACGGACGGACAGACAGACGGACAGACGGACAGACAGACAGACATGACGAATCTATAAGGGTTCCGTTTTTTGCCATTTGGCTACGGAACCCTAAAAACTCACATAAACTGGCATATTACAATCGCGATTTACTCGGTGTGTGTGATGCAAATAAAATATTAGTTGTTAATTATTAACTCCGTTTTTGTTTATTTTATTTTTGTGTAGCATTTTAGCAAAACTATTATTTATTTATTTTTTAACTAACCTCATTTGGCTGCCTTATTTAAAAGTATACTGGTAAAGACGAATAATACCTACTTATAAATATTACCTACTAATTTAAATGATGTGTTTATTAATAATATCAAACCGTAAAGCTTAAAGAATACTTAAAGTTCCACTTTAAATTTCAATCATAAAGATGTATATCAATTAGCGCCCAAATGACTATACAATAAAATAGTTTCGTTGCATTCCTTTTCAATTCACCCGTATGTGTGTTATTATACGTACAGGCTGATTCTGACTTAATAATTTGATATAGTGTTCGTGTTATTCTGATACGACCTTAAGAGCCGATTATGACGAACTAATTAAACTGACGAATCTGATTTATTCCATGGCAACACGATTTTCATGTGTTACTCTTATAACTTAACCCGTTGGAATAGTTATCGGACGAGTTAAATGGTACCTAACTGAAAAATAGGCCCTAAGTCAGCATGCGCCGATCAAAGTGAAATGCGAACGCTGATTGCTCATGAAGTGCAATGAGGAGTTTTCAAATAAGCCATCTCGCTCGCACTTATTGGTGTGCGTGAGATGAGATGACACGACTCAAGGTCGAATGAAAACTACCCTCGCGCGGCAATCCGAAAGCATTCGCAATGCGATTTCTCTCTTAAAAACTATTAAGTATCTAATATCATTCAACATTCATCGCGCTGAATATATGTTTGTTTGTTGTAAGATTATGTATAAGTAATGAATGGTCTTGTCTCGCATGCGTCTTGATTTTTGTGAATCATATGTAACTAAAGGGACTCAGCGGACCCGCTCAGCCTAGTGTCAGAGTCACGGTGAAAAGTATTTCTTTTTCACCGTGACTCTGACACGTTTTCGAATGTTTCCGGTCAATTAATAATTTTGTATTTTGTATCTAACTGAGATTTAAGGAGCCCACTGATTACCAGTCCGCCGGACGACATCAGCCTGTCAGTTAAAACAAAAAGTTGACAGTTCCAAAAAACTGACAGGCCGGTATCGTCCGGCGGACTGGTAATCAGTGGGCCCCTTAAAACCTTATCAAATCGTTAATACAGAATTGGCCTCGCGGACGTATGAAACATGTGTTCAAAGTTTTTACGTTAATTTATGGATCGTTAATCTTTGTGTATTTTAATTTGTATCTAACATATTAATGTTAACATTATTTAACGGTATAAAATGTTGACAGCTCTATATTTTAACTTACGAGTATCACCTGTCGTTTTAAGGTTAAATATTGTAACGAAAGACTTCTTAAAATACTAAAACTAAATTATTTCGTCTTATTGCGAAGCGCAAATCGAAGTTCCGGTGTAATTGTAGACATACTCTGAACCTCTTGTGTAAACTTCATTCGATAGTGTGACGAGCTATTTATGTATGAGATTTTCAACAGCGCCAAGCGGGACGTTTGGGAAACTCAAAATCCCATACAAAATAAGGCTTAACGCTAACGCGAACGCTCGTCACACTATCAAATGTACACATGGTTCTGTTGCGCCTGTCTCGTCAAGAGGTGTGATATTCGCCCTGCCCGCGGCCGTCTCCATTTTGAACCCCTAAACCCGGGAGGTGCGAAAAAGGTCAGCTTGTTATGTTATTCAGGAGCACTTCAGGTGTATTAAACACGTATATTAACTGTCAGAAATTGCTTTTGAATTTTAGTTACATGTCAAATAATACATCTTTTAAATTAACACCCGAATTAATATAAACAAAAAGAATTTACGGAAAATACGCAGTTATTTATGTATCTTTGATATAAATAAATGAAGAATATAAGTCGCTATCGGAACGTACCTATTAGTCGTATCCTCTAAAGGTAGGTACCGTCCGGACTCCGACTGCACCAGCAGTACTGCCGACAGTATTGCTGCAGCAAAATTTCATTTCATTTATTTCAGCATACATAAGCATCACAGTGTTAAACCAAAGCGCTTACATACTAGTCACAGTATGTAAGCGTATACTAGTTAGATAATATTAAACATTTAATAAACATTATAAACAAATAAAAATGTTAGAAGTAGCCCGACTATACGAGTACTTTATTGATGAAAGTTGGAAAAAAAGATGGCTGAATTAAAAGTCCAGTACCGCGGCGCCTGGGGCTAAAAAAATATTAAATACCTAGAAGCGTTGTTCACTTAACAGCGGCCGCTTGTTTTAAACTCAGTACAGACTACAGAGCCCGTACCATGAGTCACTGTACGGCTACCATCAGTTTGTCACTGACATAAACGCCGTCGAGAACGTAATTTACTTTCTATACATCTCGCTCGTACTCGCATATTAGGGTAAGCGAGATGTATAGAAAGTAAATTACGTTCTCGAAAGTGTTTGTCAGTTTTGTCACTGTCAATGACTCATGGTACGGGCTCTGACAGTGTCAAAACAAAACTGACATATACGCTATCGAGAACGTAACTTACTTTCTATACATCTCGCTCACACTAATATGCGAGTACGAGCGACATGTATAGAAAGTAAATTACGTTCTCGATGGCGTTTCTGTCAGTGCCAAACTGACGGTAGCTGTATATTTTATAGTAAATTTTATAGTACTGAATAACCTAGAAATTTTGCGGCCGATTTTAGGTTTGAAACTGAAATTTTAAAGCAAAGTGATGAAAGTTTTAGACTTTTGTTTGTAGTATTTGGGCCGTTCGTTAATTTGATGTCGATTTTCTTTTTTGATAAAAGTTGGTGGATAGATAGGGTTCGCTATTATATACAACATAAACTAAATTTCACCGTTCTAACGAGCGCTACTAATTACATTACAGCCAATTGAGCCAATCCTGTATATTATAATCAAGAACTTTGAGTGTAGCTCTTTGCATTTCGATAATGCTGTCCAGGCTCTTCAAGAGCCAGATGTAGGCTTTTTGGTAAGACACTTTTTGTGGGTCACTATAACGAATCCTCTCGAACGAGTACTTAATTATTTATAGTATACAAAGAAGTCTGTCCGGTTTTCTATAAAGCGGATCTTTTGCCGGCTTTTAACAGGAAAATAAAAAAACTTAATTCCAATCCTGTCTATTATAATCATTAAGCGTGGCTCTTTGCATTTTGATAATGGTGCCCAGCGCCAAATGTAGGTTGCTTTGTGGTAAGATACTGTGTATGAGTCAATATCATTTAATATAACGAATCGTCTTAAACGAGTACTTAATTATTTATAATACAAAGAAGTCTAGTCGGTTTTATCGGATATTTTGACGGCTTTTAGCAGGAAAAAAAAAACTTAATTTACCGTTAAACGCTGTACAACTGTCGTCCACTCAGAGTTTGCCCGACTAACGAGCACTACTAATTACCTACAGCCAATCCTGTCTATTATTTTAATCAAGTGCTTTGAGCGCGGCTCTTTGCATTTTGTTTAATTAGCTACCTCGGGCACTTGCCTCGGATGCACTGGTTTATAATAAAAATCAAATCCATGTTAAAGCTTCTGCAAAAAATATAGGTTGCCTTCAACTGTATGTTTGTTTGTAACGCCATAGAGAAAACAATACATAGATTGCTCACTCCATACATCAATTTTAGTACCAAAAAGACTATTAGCATCTAGCATCGAGTAGCGGAACTATCAGTACTGCTACTTGACAATAGATGTAGCACCGACCGGAAAGTCTTATATTGTTGAGCATTAGACTTTCCGGTCAGTGCTACATCTATTGTCAAGTAGCAGTACTGATAGTTCCGCTATTCGATGCTAGATGTAGACACTGAAATTAATAGTCTAACTGATGTATGGAGTGAGCACTCTTGTCTTCCTATATTTCTCTATGGTAACGCGAACTTTCCCAAATACATTAATACGCTATGTTTAGTTCGTATGATCTCTTACTAGATGGCGCTAGTAGTCCTCGATTTCGGCGTAAACATTAGCGATATTTTATCTTTCCCGTAGTTTTAAAAATCCAAAACCTTGCGTAACCTGTGTTAAGTGTTGCCTAGATTTTTTGAGTACACATAACGAATGTGCAAACTAAGATTACTGTAAATTAGTTAGCCTTCAGTTCCTATGCAAACCATAGTTCACGGTGCCTACAAAAGATGGCGTTACTAATACCCAATGTTTGATCTTAGTCCTAGTTTTCCTGGAGCCTTAAAATTATGACTTCAAGCATTTCGTAACACTTGTATTTTTACTAAAACGTAGCAAATGTATAGATATAGATTAATGTAATCTTGACAACTCATACATATATAGTTCACCTATACACACAGAGATGGTGTTAGTAGGCCTATGATATTTCGTTTCTGAAACCTGTAAAAAATACAGAACATCATGTAACATGTTCCTAAAAATATAGCGAATGTATCCAAATAGTTTAACATATAAAAACAACGCGCATGTTCGTACAACTGAACTGGTTACCAAATCAGTCACTAGATGTCACTGTACAGTGCGCATAGCCATCCTACATGGCGGTGTTAAGATTTTTCCTAGAATAAGGACCCGATGCACCGAATATTGTAATTGTGGAGAAATGAGGGAGAATAAGCTAGGAGTCATTAGGCGAACGGACTGCGTACTGTGCGTACCCTCTGGGACCTTTCTGGACCTTCTTGACATACCAAATCCTCGTCACCTGACACCTCCCCTAGGCGCTCGACTGCTGTCCTGTCTTGGACGCTGCTCGGCCTTAGGCTATTAGTTTAGTTAGTCTAGCCAGTTACATAGTTCCTGTACCTAGTGTTAGCGCCGACTGGAATAGACTCCTGGAGGTCTAAGATGGCCGGCTCTTTATCATTTGTCACCATGGCTGTCACGTTCTAACAAATATGTAAGTGCGAAAGTGACACATAGCATGACAGGTGATAAAAATGCGACCATGATAGCTGGTCTGTACGGATATGATGGTCGTTCTTGTCTACGTGACAGCGTGATAAAACGGTGTCCGTCACTTTCTTTCCCACGGTGTTAAACAGTGACAGTTATTTTATCACGTGGATAAAGATGGATAAAGCTATCCATAATAGGCTGGCTGCCATCGTAAAAACGCCTTTGATTTCGCCTTCATCCCGCACGCCCCACCTCTCGGAGAAAACCACTCACCACTCCTACATGTTTATAAATGTAAAGCAAAAAGAAACGAATAGAAAAATAACAAAAAGAGATGGATACTTGTTTTACAACGAAGCGGGCTAAAATATCGGATACTAGCTTTTCGCACAGCCAAGAACACTTGGGTAGGTACTTATTTTGTTTGTTTGATTTTCGTGGACACATTTTAGTAGAAGTGCAAAGTGCATGTCTAGACTTTACTTACTCGTACTTTAATGTAATAAATATGATAGAAGAACAGGACCTCTACCAAATAAGCTGAAATGACAAAAAATCTTCAGCTTACTTGTAAAAAAAGTTACGAATTGATTAATTGTTACTGCATTGTACTAGTATTAAGGCAGGTTATAGAATTGGACAAAGATAACTCTGCATGGCATTCGCAATGACAGGGAGGCAATGTCATTGTTAAAGTCAAAATTCTATTCACTCAAACGGGACCCTATTACTAAGACTCCGCTGTCCGTCCGTCCGTCCGTCCGTCCGTCCGTCCGTCCGTCCGTCCGTCCGTCCGTCCATCCGTCTGTCACCAGGCTGTATCTCACGAACAGTGATAGCTAGACAGTTGAAATTTTCACAGATGATGTATTTCTGTTGCCGCTATAACAACAAATACTAAAAACAGAATAAAATTAAGATTTAAGTGGGGCTTCCATACAACAAACGTGATTTTTTACCGAAGTTAAGCAACGCCGGGCGGGGTCAGTACTTGGATGGGTAACCGTTTTTTTGCTTGTTTTGCTCTATTTTTTGTTGATGGTGCGGAACCCTCCATGCGCGAGTCCGACTCGCACTTGGCCGGTTTTTAGGGTTCCGTAGCCAAATGGCAAAAAACGGAACCCTTATAGATTCGTCATGTCTGTCTGTCTGTCCGTCTGTCCGTCTGTCCGTCCGTATGTCACAGCCACTTTTCTCCGAAACTATAAGAACTATACTGTTGAAACTTGGTAAGTAGATGTATTCTGTGAACCGCATTAAGATTTTCACACAAAAAAAAAAAAAACAATAAATTTTTGGGGTTCCCCATACTTCGAACTGAAACTCAAAAATTTTTTTTTCATCAAACCCATACGTGTGGGGTATCTATGGATAGGTCTTCAAAAATGATATTGAGGTTTCTAATATCATTTTTTTCTAAACTGAATAGTTTGCGCGAGAGACACTTCCAAAGTGGTAAAATGTGTGTCCCCCCCCTGTAACTTCTAAAATAAGAGAATGATAAAACTAAAAAAAATATATGATGTACATTACCATGTAAACTTCCACCGAAAATTGGTTTGAACGAGATCTAGTAAGTAGTTTTTTTTTTATACGTCATAAATCGCCTAAATACGGAACCCTTCATGGGCGAGTCCGACTCGCACTTGGCCGCTTTTTCTATATAGGTACATTTGCCCCGCTAACATAATATAATTATTTATACTTAGAATTTTGCTCTCTCTCTCTCTCTCTCTCTCTCTCTCTCTCTCTATGTTGTCATAAATTAGTAAAAACATTAAACATTAATAGACTTTTAAAATATAGCGTGTCACAAATTAAATATGCGAGTGTCTTATTTTTATTTACCCAACGAGCGTGAACTCCGTGACGATGGGCCCGTTAAACTCCGCGATACAACACGCGATGGGCGTATTTCGGTAATTACAATAAATTTGTGGGTGCAATTTAAACACTATTATTGTTTGTAAGCCTCCTAATGCTCCGAGCGTGATGGAACGGCCCTTTTTAAAGTCGTTAGTGAACTGGAATAGAAAAGGCGATTAGGATTTTTGAATTGTCTCTTTGAAAGATTTTATTTGTTTTTGTTGTGAAATTACAGCTTTTATTGGGTGGCTGTATGTCGTTTTGTTATTATAGAGAAACACAGCTTGTTTTGAGACGAAAGGGGCCGAGGTGACCGCTTACACCCCCTACGTTTGAATAGAGAAGATTGTTAATCATAATGGCACTTTAAATTTATCTCATAATGTCGTAAAATCTACTGTCACCTCACCTTAATTTTTTTCGCCAGGACCAGTAAGTACCAAATCAAGCTAAAGTATGACTCACGTTAGAACGGGCCGTGTCCGGGCCGGAACTTCCGGCGCTTACTTTTCTATGACAGATGACAGGACGTGATCACGTGATATTTTCCGTTATAAACGATGCTCCGGAAGCTCCGGCCCGGACACGGCCCGGTCTAACGCGAGTCATCCTTAAAGTACAAATATTAATACGGACGGAAAATCTTTAACACATTTATCTCAATCGTTAACACCTTTTTGCGAGCTTGAAACACAATAAATGTAGGTATCCATCCACTTAGGCAGCATTTCCTTTGCGTTAAAACACGTTTAATGCGATTTGCACACGCTTAAGAGGATACACTGCGGCCGCTTCACCATACAAACGTTGTCCTCATTTTCTTCTCTGGATATTGACATTATGGAAAATGTTTTTTAACATATTTTGATGTATATTAATTATAGTGCTAGGAGCGAAAAACAGATTTCATATACATTTTTAAATGTTTCCAACTCTTATAATAATTAAAGATTCGTACTGAACTTTCTTCTTTAATTATTACTAGCGACCCGACGGGTGACTTCGCACGGGTTAACAAATTATACACAAACCTAGGAAGGTGTGTGATTCTTAAGGACAAAAATCACTCTATGGATAGGTGAAACCGCATGAAAATCCGTTCAGTAGTTTCTGAGTTTATCGCGAACATACAAACACGTTACGCGGACGTTACTTTATAAGGTATAGTGATAATGATAAGAGTCAGGAGAATTTAAACATATGTATGAAATCTCGTCCTAATTTTTACACAAATAACAAAATCTAAAAAAGTCAAACATGTGGTTCATATACAACAAACTGTGTCAAAATATTTTTGTTAATGTTAGGAGAGGAAAATGAGGACTACGTTTGTATGAAAAGGCGATTTCGAGGTGAATCCTCTTAACACCCAGGGATTAACCGGAATACAATATTTATGAGTATATTCTTGCTCATTCGCTTCTGAATTATAATAATTAACTTCACAGGTCAGTATTAAAGCAGTAGGTACCGTAAAATGGGGTGAGTAGGGGCAAAACTGACATTCAGACCTCGATAACATTTTATTTTTACATATGCAAACTGAATGGTGTATATAATAAGTGTTCCGGACGTTTTTATTTTATTTTGGGTAGTTCCATTTCATAACTTTGACGATAAACAGGAAGTCCCACCTCACCCCGTAGTCCTTCGTAATTGCGGTGAGATGGGATTTCATACAAAGCTGCTGCAAAGGTGATTTTGGAAGATTGTTGGATCGATTTTTTATTATTATGAGTATTACTATAGCTCCATTTTAAATTGGAATACATTATTTTTGTAGCAGTAGCCTTAAAATCCCATCTCACCCCCCTTTCATCCCTTCTCTCCCCATTCATAACCCAACTCTCCCCGCAAACCCTACTCACCCCATTTTACGGTATTTTAACTTATTTTCATTTTGGTACCGTAAAAGTATATAAAACTTTGCCCTTTAACATAACTTTGCCCACCGCGTCACAGTCTTCACTTTCTTCAGAATTTCGCTTTTACTGAACTGTGACGCGGTGGGCAAAGTTATGTTAAATGGCAAAGTTTTATATTGTTACGGTACCTTTTAATGACACGACGGTGGCAAACCAGAAAAAAGCCCGACACAGGTTACCGTAATTCCTTCAATTAATTACTTCTTGGGATAAAGGATGATTTAAATACGTTAGAACGGGGCGGAGCACAGGTGTCTGACATAGACACTTCCGAACCTCGGTGGTCACGTGATGCTTCCTATAGAAAACGAAGTATCGGACGCCTCGGCCCGGACCCGGACCGTTCTATCGTGAGTCATGTTTAACTCAAGTTTATGATACGATTATATAATATGTTATTTTATTTATTTTCAGGTAAGGGCTGAATAAACGCTGTTTTATTCTTCGAATGCAAGTATTAATCATAGAATTTAGATTCTAGCCTCTCCAATCTCAAAAAAAATCGCTAACCCTTTCACTGCCGAACCCAAAACACGTCAACCATGAAAGGCAAACAAACGCACCAGGTAAAAGCCGTCATATCAACCTGAGACGAGTATTGTGTGGCCCAAGTATAACGCTGTAGCGGAATCACGCGGTTAAACAACACCCTTGTTGCTTAAAGGATGACTCACGTTAGACCGGGCCGTGTCCGGGCCGGAGCTTCCGGAGCTTCGTTTTCTATGGGAATCATCACGTGATCACCGGTCATCTACTCGTATCATAGAAAAGTAAGCGCCGGAAGCTCCGACATGGCCCGGTCTAACGTGAGTCATCCTTAAGTCACTAATCCATACGCCAAATGAAGTATCTGGTAAAAGGCGTCATATCAACCTGAGACGTGACTCGTAAGGCGCGATATGGCGTTGTAGTGAAAACTCGTGGATAATTGTTTAAACAACACCTTTTCCTTGGTGGCTGTGGTGCCATAGAGGCTGTCAACCGTGACAGCCAATAAAGTAGGTATCTGGTAAAAGCCCCAACCTGAGTAAATTCTCGTGCAACCCAAATGTAGCGGTGAAGCGGAAATATAATATATCAACTCTGTCGCATTTGGGCTTTTTCTAAAATAAATATCGAAAACCCGATTCTTTCAAATCTGGACATTCTTGGGCTCATTCTACTCCGAATCGACAGCACTCTCCATCCTACCATTAAAAAAAGATGTCCCAAAATGTCCATTCCATTACGTCACGTTTTTAGTATGAGAAAAATTTTCACTTGTATGTAACGTGACGTAGTGGAATGTACAATTTTCATACAAAATTTTGGGACAATTTTTTTTATCACCAGGATTGAATATGCTAGTGATTCTGAGTTGAAAGAACCCAAAAACACCAGGATCTGAGAGAATCGGGTTCTCAATATTTATTTTAGAAAACGCCCATTTATAGTCGTGCCCGTGGAGGTGATAAAATAAGCGCTTAAACCTACACTTGTCTATGTCTACCTTCCATTCTCAAAAAGTCAAGGGTTCACTGAAAGAAAACTTTTAAAGGGATAAAGGTCGTTTTTGTACTTCCTATATCCCTTTATTTTTGTGTTTACCTACCATGTTCTACAAATAAACTTTTGTTGCTCATGTAGGCTTAGCACATGATTGGCGCGACAGTATCTCGCACGCGGGATAGACTACCCATCTTTTACTAACAGTATTAATTAAAGAGGGACGGGTATCTCGCGGGCGAGATACTGTCCGCCAATCATGAGCTAGCCCGGCTGTACTAGTCATTATCTTCACCATTTTTAAGATACCACCAGTTCCATATTTAAGATAGAAAAAACGTTTTCGGCCATAAATGCCATAATGAATACGTATATTTTTTTCTCATCTTACTCTAACCTAATCCTATTTATATCTATTTCATTCAATCAATTATTCTTCTCTCTCTTTCTAAAGTATATTCAAGCATACTGTCTCGTTCACTCAATACGTTTCATTTTACACAATAACTAATTGCATTCACCTTAGACATTTATCAACATTACTAGCGTCCCGCCCCAGCTTCGCATGGGTTAACAAATTATACAACAAACCTTCTTCTTGAATCACTCTATCTATTAAACGAAATCGCATCAAATGGCGTTGCGTAATAGTTTTAAAGATCTAAGCATACATAGGGACAGACAGACAGCGGGGAGCGACTTTGTTTTATACTATGTAGTGATGCGTAAAATTAAAACGCTATGCGGTTTTGCTTCAAACCACCCCCCATTCCTTTGTATAAGTAAAATTCGATTGACATGTCATCGAGCCGCTTTCGCCGCCTTTTTATGTTTTGCAAATGTCATCTTTATACGCCACGAGTGCTTTTGTGGAAATAAAGAGTCTATGTAAGTGGGTGGGAACTGAATTAATTTAGAATTTGATGCCTTTCTGAAGGACCATTTGAATTTTATCGTCTTTTGTTTCCGCATGTGATGTCGGTTTTGTTTAGGGCTCAGTTCCTGGATTTTTTGAGTGTTTGTCTTTGTTTGAAGTCTCTGTAAGATAAAGGAATGGGAAAAATGCAACGTCTAAAGATATACCTGGAGCGTCGAATGATGATCCCTATGACAGTTCATTTTTATATGGAGCAGCTGTCTCGTAAACTGTTTGTAGACATTTTTTGGGAATGTAGCGCATCATTTATTCAAAAACCTGTCAAGTGCTAGTTTGTTTGACAGTTGCACAAAGTGTTTCGTAGCAACTTTCAGTCATCTACTATAACTTCGAAGAATATTTATCCCAAAACCATTTAGGTAAATTTTAGGAAAATCTTAATAACCTACAGCGTCGTCTACTACTTACTTACTTGGCTGGTGCGATGATCCTAAATGTCTTGGCCTCCAACACAAGAGCACGTCATTTTGCTCGGTCCAGAGCGGTATCACGCCAGCTTTCGCCAACGGCGAGCTCACGGAGATCTGCCTCCACTCTGTCCGCCCAACGATATTTAGGATGACCAACAGGACGGCGTCCAATTGGTCGACCCAAATAGGCCCTTTTTGGCTGCCCGATCTTCACACATCGTATAATACCGTCTAAATATTGGCAAATGGCTTACTAATTTGCAACAGTGACGCTAGTGCAGGCACCACACTCGTATTTTGCTGCATATAATGTTATTACTTTGTTTACACTGAACGTAAACTTTCCAGGTTAACGCAGCTACTTTTATCACATTTCCTACCACATAAGCACAGTATTAAAGTGGTTAGTAAAAGCAGTAATTACTGGAAACTTTGGCGAAAAGCTCAGTTAAGGCCACCTGACACTGGACATTAATAATGTAAAACCCTCCGCACACTGGAACTAGTATAAGCGTAGAATTTGCTACTACCACAATTTAATAATTCAATTCAATATATATTTATTTCAGACCAAAATTACAGTCCATATTTGTTAGTTATGTACAGTACTATTTACTTATATCTATGTTAGTTTATCCTAGTCCTATCCTAATAAAAACTTACAAATTACTATTTACAGTCCTGGTAATAAGCAATACCTACAACTTTTAGGACGATTTATAAAATTAAATAATAAATATTACATGGCACAATCATACACAAATCGACCTAGACCCACAGTAATTATGTTAGGGAAGTTTGAATCTAGTTGTATTTTTAATTGGGTTGAATTTCATTTGTTCGAAATTTTATGATACAAAAGAAATGTTTTAATGAAATGTTGTGTTACCAGAATGTATATCGTATTGTACGCGACTAGACCAGGAGTAGAAAAAAAACATTATTTTTTGTTTCTTTAATCTTTTTAGGGCCATCCCACACTAGCTAGCGTCTGTCAAACGTTGGCATCTAGTCAACTCTACGGCTGCTGCACGACGCAACGTTGGCGCAACTGCGCAGCGACGCCATTTTTCATAGCGCTCACTAGACGCCGACGCTCAAAAGGCGCTAGTGTGTGATGGCCCTTACCATTGTGAAAAGTATTTGTATTGTACAATTTGTACAAATGCGGTGCAATCGCCGAAAAGGAAACTATCGCTTTAAATATCCGCGCACGTGTAGTGGGGTCGTTAAACTGAAATGCACAGTCAGCTCCGCGTGATTGACGACGAGGGAGGCAAATACAGTGAGGATTTTATAGTATACGACAACGAGACGACTCCGAAACGACCTCATGACGATTACAAATGCAATAAGCTCGCGCGTGGCGTGATTGACGACTAGGAAGGCAAATACAGTGAGGATTTTATAGTATACGACAACGAGACGACTCCTAAATGACACCGGGACCATAACGTGCACAGTCAGGCCCCGTAGATAATATGTCAATCGTTAACGCTACGTAGTGAACGAAACGCAACTCTCACTGTCACCCTAATAAGGAAGAGTGATAGAGAGACACAAAGCGATTCGATCTCGATGGCGAAAAGCGCAAGCGATCGTCACCTTGGCTAGGCCGCTAGCTCGCGTCATTGATGACGGGGGAGGCAAATAAAGCTGCGAGATTATACCGTACGACAACGGGACGACTCCGGCATGACCCCATGACGACTACAAATGCAATCAGCTCGCGCGTGGCGTGATTGACGACTAGGGACGCAAATACTGGGCGAAACTTACATGGTACGAGACCGGGATGACTTCGGTACGACCCCGGGACGACTCTCGCGTGGTACCGTCACAGCTTAATTGATGGGTCTTGGCTAAATAAATTGGCGAGCTTACGCCTTACGATATCGGAACGACTTTTGTACGATTTTTGTACGATTCCGTAACAGTCTGATACGGAAGCTTGTATCTTACGACACCGGAACGATTTCGGTACGACTTCATGACGACTCTGGCGGCCTAGCAAAGGTGACAATCGCTATCGCTTCGCCATCGAATCGCAATGTGTCTCTCTATATCACTCTTGCATATTAGTGTGACAGTGACCAGACTGTTGCGTTTCATTCGCTACGCACGGAGCTTTAGCGATTGGCATGTTGTCTACGGGGCCTGATATTATTGCTATATACTGAAATGCACAGTCATAAAACAATACAATACAACTCTATTCAGACTGAAAATGATTTAAACTTCATCGAATTCAATAAGTACTCTAGGAAGGACTGTAAGCCTTACGAGGGTAACATTCGTCACGACGTTCATATTTAGACGTTTAGAGGTTTAATGCATCTAGGTCATTGGTAATGCCTAGGCAGCCTAATGCACAGACGTCAAATGTATCCGGGCAGGATATCGAAAATGTCTTTAATGCTTCAAGCTGTCCTGTTGGACGCGTGCAGTTTCTAACATTTTATGTGAATTAAATAATGCTCTGTTTATTTTTGTTTTGCCGAGTTTTTTTGGGACATTAAACATATTGAAACGTACTTTTAGAATTTTCAATTTATTTTTTATTGTTTCTTATAGTCAATAGTCAATAGTCAAAATATACTTTATTCATGTAGGCCTAGCAACAAGCACTTATGAATCGTAACATACTTATAAATTATCTTAAGCTAATTATCAGAGCAATTTATTGATGTTATTATTCCATAAGAATATTGGATTATTATACAAATCAAATTTAACACAAATTTAAGAATTTCAGAAAAGGATCGTCAAACATGAAAAAAAATTGTATAAAAAATACTAGTCTAGAATGTTTCTAGAATAAAATCTAAATGTCAAATAAATAAATAAAAAACACAAAAGAAGTTACATACATCGTAATATCAATTTCCTCATCATTAATCAAATATACCTAATAAATAAATAATCATTTCGAATAACAATTTCGAATAACAAAAATATACGAATATTACGAATATATGTAAACGATGGTGATTAGGTATTATGCGAATAGTGCTTATTACTTAGTGCTTGGGGGCCACGAAGAGCACCGAAATTCAAAAATTGTATATAGGTACACGACCTGTCACTTGATTTACACAAGAGAGTAGGCTTTCTATACATTTGGATTTTCAGGGCAGAGGGCTCTATAACATATTGAAAATCGATATTTCGTTATCTTCCTCTATATGTATAGCATTATTCCATAGACTAGGAATCCTCTAGACGGAGTTTAGAGCAATTATTTCATGAAACCGATGCTGCCAAAAATAGGGAGGTGCGGGGGGAACGAGGTGAGCGAATCCCGTGCCGTGATTGGTCCGTTCAAAGACACGGACCAATCACGTCACGGGATTCTGACACTTTGACTCGAAGATGGAGTAAAACTACCGTATATAGTGGCAGAGGGGGTAGCGTTACTATGCTCAGTCTAGAGGATGTCTTGTCTGTGCATTATTCGAACGATTGAAAGGCAGATAACGACATTTCGATTTTCGACGTCCGCGGTCCTGTGACGTGAAACTCCGTGCCGTGTAAAGGCGCCCACACACGAGTTAGTAAATTCGCACGCTCGTCACTAATTATCGGCCGACTCAGGCGCTATTTATCAGAGAAACAAAGCCGGTAAACGTAAATCATTATTCCTAATAAAAGGTTCGGATGACTTGTGTTTTGGTTTTGTTGCGGCATTTGTTTGTTAATTTACTGTTATATGATGACTGATGAGTGATGAGGCGAGGTAACTTTATAATTTATATATAATAGCTGGACATATAAAACTCAAAAACGCGCGTTTTCCCAGAGATAAGACTAGCTAGATCGTTTTTTTTTTTCCCAAAAACCCCCATATAGCAAATTTCATCGAAATCATTAGAGCCGTTTCCGAAATCCTCGAAATATTATATATAAATAAATACACATGAATTGCTCGTTTTTTAGGGTTCCGTAGCCAAATGGCAAAAACGGAACCCTTATAGATTCGTCATGTCTGTCTGTCTGTCCGTCTGTCTGTCCGTCTGTCTGTCCGTCCGTATGTCACAGCCACTTTTCTCCGAAACTATAAGAACTATACTGTTGAAACTTGGTAAGTAGATGTATTCTGTGAACCGCATTAAGATTTTCACACAAAAATAGAAAAAAAAACAATAAATTTTTGGGGTTCCCCATACTTCGAACTGAAACTCAAATTTTTTTTTTCATCAAACCCATACGTGTGGGGTATCTATGGATAGGTCTTCAAAAATGATATTGAGGTTTCTAATATCATTTTTTTCTAAACTGAATAGTTTGCGCGAGAGACACTTCCAAAGTGGTAAAATGTGTGTCGTCCCCCCCGTAACTTCTAAAATAACAGAATGATAAAACTAAAAAAAATATATGATGTACATTACCATGTAAACTTCCACCGAAAATTGGTTTGAACGAGATCTAGTAAGTAGTTTTTTTTTTATACGTCATAAATCGCCTAAATACGGAACCCTTCATGGGCGAGTCCGACTCGCACTTGGCCGCTTTTTTTAAAGGTATAAGATAAGAAATACCTTAGGTATGTATGTTTGTTTAGGCAAAAAAAAAATTTTGATTTTTTTTACTTTGCCATAGTGTCCGTCTAAGCTAACACTGCACTACTTTGTTGTGAAAAAGTGTGAAAGTGTCACAATAACTATTACATTAATATAGGGAAATTAGAAGTTTATAGTGACACCTCCGCACATTGTCAAAGTTTCTGCAGACTAGCTGACTCTAGTTTAAAATTTACCTAGATAGGTAAATTCTATTTAACCGCCTTTAATAATCCAAAGGAAATTGGAAAAAGACTAGACAGACGTCTCTAATTATAAAAATAATTATTTTTTCATTTATAACGCAAAAAAGTCATAGGTATTTTTACCGTTAACACAAAGATCAAAGGAGAGTTTAAAATGCTATTCTATAAACCATGCGAGTCGGACTCGCCCACCGAGGGTTTCGTACTTTTTAGTATTTGTTTTTATAGCGGCAACAGAAATACATCATCTGTGAAAATTTCAACTGCCTAGCTATCGCGGTTCATGAGATACAGCCTGGTGACAGACGGACAGAGGTCTTAGTAATAAGGTCCCGTTTTTACCCTTTGGGTACGGAACCCTAAAAATGTACCTAGAGGTGGATTCTAATTTAGCAATTTGTAACAAATTGTTAAACAAATTAACAAATTAACAATTTTACAACCGGTTTTGATACGACCTTGACAATCGTCTTGCTGATTGGCGCGCATCTCACGCAAGATTTTCACTTCATTTCACACCAATCATTGTGAGCGACCTTCAAGGTCGTATCAAAATAAGATCAAAACCGTATTGAATTGTTAAATCTGAATCAGGGTCCTAGTATCAAACGTCAACTTAAATGAAAAGACGGGAAAGTGTTTCCTTATCTTCTCATTTTTCAGGAACGAAAATGTTTTATTTTTCCAAAACCGAACGTAATAGTCATCAATTTTCAACCGATAGTAAATATATTAAAAACGGGTCACTCACGTATTTTAAGTCGAAAAACGCTCGACATGTTTCACTTCGTACCGAGAAGTGTCATCAGGAGCTTGCGTTTACGGTGACGGACCGGCGCAGACTGCGGGACTTCTCGGTACGAAGTGAAACATGTCGAGCGTTTTTCGACTTAAAATACGTGAGTGACCCGTTTTTAATATATTTACTATGTCTTTGTCTCACGGAAGTTTTGTTATTAAAATTTTCAACCGATTTCAAAAAAGGAGGGGGTTTTAGTTTGCAAAATTTAGAAATTTAGTAGTAGTAGTAGTAGTAGTAAAATACTTTAAAATTAAATTAAATTCATTTTTCAGGAACGCAAGTTTCATTTTTCCAAAAACGAACGTAATAGTCTTAAATTTTTAACCGACTTCAAAAAAGGAGGAGGTTATAGTTAGCAGAATTTTGTAATTTACAAATTGGAAACCAATTTTGTTCAGTGTGCTGTTTCTGTCCAATCGTCGAATTCAATACAGTAGGTAGTTTGTAAACGACGGATTTTTACAATTTGACTGCGACATAATTATCTAGTATAGGTACATATTATATATGTGCTTATTGTGCTATTTCTTTAATCGAGATGACTTCTGTAATTATTTATAATATTTTACAGTCTCAACTTTCTTGTTTTAGTGGTATGATTTAATAACTATATTAAGCCATATTATCACTAAAACAGGATACATAAGGTACAGTCACCTGCAATAATATGTTACTCTTCGAAGGCCGCAAAAAGATGTGACACGCTCTCATGGCTCTACAAATAAGATAGTGTCCGATATTTTGTCGACCTTGCAGAGTAACATATTATTGCAGGTGGCTGTACATATAGAAGGAGAGTTCAATCCTTCGACAGACTACATTCGCACGCCTAAGCCGCGAGGCAGCGGAGCCGAAAATATTAATATTCGATACCTCTAATAGGGTTGCCAACGCGTTCGTTTTTGTAATAAATACGAATTTTGGCAAACGATGGGAAGCGGTCACATTTCATTTGATTATTAATAAAAGAAATGATTTTGCCGAAATTTAAATTTATTTATTAGAAAACATAATAACTTACAAATAAAAAAATTGGCCTAAGTGTAAGGCCTGAGTGGACGCTCGAAGCGGAGCGTTCGGCGGGGCGTGCAGCGTGGCGTCGGGCTCACAAGTGATGTGAGCAGCGTGCACTAAGGCGTCTCCTATACGCTTGCATTTGTTTAACATGCACGCCGCACGCCCCGCCCCGCTGCACGCCCAACTCGAGCGTCCACTCAGGCCTTACACTAAGTCGTAGTCGCTCGGTAATGCCCAGAAGGCTGGCCGCAATTTGCCAAAAACTTATTTACTCGTATTAAATGAAACTAAAAAGTTCCAATACCGGAATTCCGATATTTCGATATTGGTCCTCCTCAATTCCGCTATTGTAGGTAATGTCGTAAATATCGATCTGATATTCCGGTATTTTGGGATTTCCAAATTCCGGTATCAACTGCTTAGGTGACTGCTATAGTAATAGGCCACTCCTAACAATAAGACTTCTATTGGCTTGTTTCTTTCTGATTTGTTAGGAGTGGCCAATTACTATGTAGTGGCCGATAACTATAGGTAGCAGTCACCTTATGCGAGTTCTCGCACCAGCTATCTAAGATTCTGAGCCTATTAACTTATTAGAATAAAATGGCACCCACACACTCGACAACCCTGCAACCGTCCAATAGCTCGTGGCTCGATGTATTTACGCGGCTATTACGGGTTAAGTATGGGTTAGGTGAAATTTATACGGCGGCGTCGTAGGTGGCATAGCGTTTTGATTGTCGTTATAAAAATAACCCTTTGAACGCGCAATGTACATTTTATGGAAGGGTTCCGCTCATACTTTTGGGGTCGTCCAGAAATCATGTGATATTTCGTCAGGTGACAAGCAAAAGTCACTGAGTACCACCACAAGTTCATAGCCATAGTGAACCATATTAGTACGAAAAGAAGGTTGATTATTGTTTAAATATATTTATAGTAATTAGTGACTTTTGCTTGTCACCTGACGATTTGGTGATTTAAAATCACCATACGCATATCAAATAGCGCAAATACGCATATAAAATAGAGCGGATTCACGCTAGAACTTTCTATAGAAAGCAACACGTGATCACCGGTCACCTGTCATAGAAAACGAAGTGTCGGTTGCCTCGGCCCGGACCCGGGCCGTTCTAGCTAGAGTCATCCTTTAAGTAGAAGCAACGCGTCAATTCCATTTGAAATCTGTAAATAAAGTTATTTATAAATAATGCCTCTTGTACATATATGTAGTTCTACATATATGTACAAGAGGCATTATTTAAGTGTTTTGACCATCGGAACCCCATTATCAATAAATTTTATATGCCTACGATAAAACCTCTGAACGGTGGGCTATCAATTACTCCAAATTATAGTATTTATGTAAAAACAACACAGCTGAGCTTTTAGTTTGTGATTACGGGGCAATTTTAAAATGTTTTGATATATGAATATAATATGTACGAGTATAAGTATGATAGCACCATCGATGGTGTTCCGTGGGTCCCACTCGGTAACTATTTTGGCCCACCTTTCAGGGTGCATGCGGCAGACATGTCCCGCCCAGTCCTACTTAGCGGTATATGTATTTATATATTTCGTATATATTATATCTTTAATACATTGTACAACCCGTATACCAAGCAGTTTGCATTGCATTTAATAAATTCTACAGAAAAATGGGTGCATTGCAGAAATTCAAAGGATTTTAGTAAAATTGCTCCTAAAAATACGAGTGCTATCATAAAATATTCTTGAGTCTGAAACTGTACAAAGCAGTCCTGTCATGCAACGAAACTTGAGTGTCATTTTCTTTTGCATTTTGTGAATATTTGGATAATTTTACCTGAATAAGTAAAAATAATAGTCATTTTTATTGTTCTGTAGGTATAAACTCGATTCACGGAACACTTACTTATTAATAATAGGTACTTGATTTTACTGTCATCTAGTGTAGTAAATAACGCTCATTTCGAGGCTTAAAAACTCGAATCCTTAAGACTCTCGAATGCTTAACGCCTCAAAGGCGGCAAAGACGATTTCTTACATCCATACACGTAAAATAAATAAATAAAATTCTCATATATAGTTAAGTCTTCAAGACTTACGAGTCTTGAGGGATCGAGTCTTTAAGCCTAAAAATAAGCGATATTCACAACACTGCTATTATCCATCCGTGCTCAGGCTGCCAACATTTCGTTTTCTACAACGGGCTTCAGCTTTTAACAGTTGTAAAAAAATATCCATACAAAATTTGAAGAGCACCTAACTCTTGTAATTAAACATTCGATCACTCTTAGAAATCTGCCAAATCCTACACCTGAACATGCAACACAACAAAAAACCACCGTGTCGCCAAAATAATTGTAAGATTTTTATTATTGTATGTATGGTGTGTATGTATAGTTTAGTGTCTACCCTTAGTGTGTACCCTTAGTTGCCTGATAATAAATGATATTTAATTTTAATTTAATTTAATAGACCATATACCATATATGTACCAAAATCTTGAGCTAAGACGTCTTCATACATTAATAAAAAAGCGGCCAAGTGCGAGTCGGACTCGCCCATGAAGGGTTCCGTATTTAGGCGATTTATGACGTATAAAAAAAAACTACTTACTAGATCTCGTTCAAACCAATTTTCGGTGGAAGTTTACATGGTAATGTACATCATATATTTTTTTTAGTTTTATCATTCTCTTATTTTAGAAGTTACAGGGGGGGGGACACACATTTTACCACTTTGGAAGTGTCTCTCGCGCAAACTATTCAGTTTAGAAAAAAATGATATTAGGAACCTCAATATCATTTTTGAAGACCTATCCATAGATACCCCACACGTATGGGTTTGATGAAAAAAAAATTTTTGAGTTTCAGTTCGAAGTATGGGGAACCCCAAAAATTTATTGTTTTTTTTCTATTTTTGTGTGAAAATCTTAATGCGGTTCACAGAATACATCTACTTACCAAGTTTCAACAGTATAGTTCTTATAGTTTCGGAGAAAAGTGGCTGTGACATACGGACGGACAGACAGACGGACAGACGGACAGACGGACAGACAGACAGACAGACATGACGAATCTATAAGGGTTCCGTTTTTTGCCATTTGGCTACGGAACCCTAAAAACACACCTCAGTAAATAAATCAGTTCGCACTGTCCCTTTGTCCACTAGGTACTGCGGACAGGTGATACCGACCAGGACAACTACATGGAAAACATTTTAACCCTCCAGCCCGATACCCACCGCATCGACAACACTACTACCTGAACACTCATGCATTTCAAATTCAACCGTATGCGTCTACGCTTACAGTTTAAGTTGTCTTTTAGCCGCACTGGACATATGACAACTTGATAAATTGTTAATTTGATTCTTGTTAGACTCGGGCATCGATTGATGGATATGTTTATTGTGGTCTGCTGTTCGAATATGGACTTTATTTGTGGGGTTTGTGGTGCAATTTGGAATGAAGGTGGTTGTTTTGTATTTTACACTTTTGCGGGTCCGATTTTGTGTAAGTTTGGGGGTTTGCAGCGAAAATAAACTTTTTAGGTAAATTGTCACGGACTATTTTTAACAATGGTATAAGGTGAAATTGGCTCACTTGCCGTATTATTTTGAATAGGGTGTAAATTTGACTGTATTTAAAATAAATTATTTTACACCATGCAAGAAATAAAGCACCAGAAGATTATTAGAGAAACGTAGAGACAGCAGTTATTTTAAAACCCGTATTAAAACTAGTAGGTAATTTGATCGTGACGTCACATGCTAGTGTTTAATTAAAATTCCATAGTAGCAAATCGTTTTGACAGTTCGTAAAAAGAAACTGATTTGACTAATAGTAGTCAAATACCCTATTGTAAACACGGCAATAATACGTAGGTCTTTGGGATACCTACCTGAGTTGGGATGTATGTACATTATACCTTTATTACGTTTAACTTTTACGTTCACGTAGTTAACTTATATTATACCTATTATCCACAGAAAATACCTTTTTCTGAAATGTGTTTGCCCCAATAGCTCAAAGTTCTTCACAATTGGAAGTGACTGTGATAATTAACCGGAATCCCTTAACTCCGTAAATAAAACCAGTGTAAAGCCACCGCGTGTTTTTTCAAACTACTGGATTAGTTTTAGGGTTCCTTGCGTTATTTCGATAACCAAATTTATACTTGGACAACCAGATCTTGACAGTAGAAAAAGGCGGCAAATTTGAAAAATGTAGGCGCGAAGGGATATCGTCCCATAGAAAATTTGAATTTCGCGCCTTTTTTTACTGACAAGATTTGGTTGACCAGCTATAGGTATAAGTTTAATGGGGTTGGCCGGTCGAACTTATATTTTACAGATCTACAGCATAGGTTTTTCTGTCCATCCCTAGAATACTGTCTTTTTCTTGGTTTTTTTTTTGACCTGGACGCTCGTAAGCCAAATCTCATAAAACAAAACTAGAGACAGTGAAAACTTATACTGGCATCTATGCAAACCTTTGACAGTTGTCAACTCCATTAATTGAAGGGTGGATACCACTGATACCAACCAGGGATTTTATTTTTATTTTATTAGAAGATGGGATAGGGATGTTGCGAACATCCGCATCCGCATCCGCAACCGCGGAACTTCCGCATTATTTTCAACATCCGCATCTGCATCCGCATACGCATAAAATCGATGCGGAGCTTATGCGGATGCGGATGTCGAACAAGTCGGTACAGAAACGTCTTAGCGGCGGCGTAAGTGCTAGGTGATTTCGTTATTACGTTTCGTTATAACTAAATCGTCTAGATCCAGTAAAGTCGGCCAAGTTACTGTTTATTAAATATAACGCACCTATATTCTTGCTCAAATACTAAACGGGTCGTTTTTTTTTAATACAAAAATACTAAAAATGTAATATTTGACGTTTTCTCAGTACCTAATCTTGACATCCGCATCCGCATCCGCGGATGTGAGCCTTTAAATATCCGCATCCGCAACATCCCTGATACCAACTATGTACTTCGTCATAAATTTAAAAGTGGAAAAATTACTGTTTTGGGTGGTATTTTTTACACTTTTAAATTTATTCTAGGCTTGATACCTTCGTTCACAGACGTCTCTGCTTGTTAAAAATTAAATTACTTTAGTCATAAACATGTAAACAGGTTGTGCTGGTATAACTGCATGGTACCTAGAAATCTCTCATCCTTCATACGCTTTTTTACATTGTTTTTTCTTGGGTAATCATTAGAAACCACACATGCTCATGTACCTATGTATAATGTAGTGTGCTATTTTGTCCAAGTAAGTGTACAAAAATGGGAACCTGTCCTAACTCGTCCTAACAACGCAGTGGTTTTGCTATTCTAATAAAGATATTAGAATAGCAAAAACTTGAATGTCCATACGAGATAAGAATCTCGTATGGACATTCAAGTTTTTCTTTCGATGCATAGTATCATCTATACACCGTGTTTTCTTCTAAATTCCGCGCCAGATGACTTTGTTTATAATGTGTAGTGATTTAGGTATGTCGCACTTAGGCACTTTGTAGACACCAGGCGGTCTAGCATGAGTTGCGTTCTCGCGCGCGACTCCATCCATACATCTTACGTGACTTCAAGTATCGAGTCGCGCGCAAAAATGCAACTCATGCTAGACCGCCAGAACAACAATGAAAGCGCGACCATATGGTGTTCGGTGGCTGACAGATGTCAGATACGCGTTTGTTTATAGATATAAAAGCCAGGGACTTATTTGGCGTACAAATCTGTCAATCTATCAATTCCCGTCATAATTGACGGGTTCGTCCGCCAAATACATCTGCAATATCTGCATCTGCACAGTACTCGTATATAAGTTATGCTTAGCTAAAGAATCAAGCGAAGTAACGAGCATTAGGGCGATTTTTTTTGTTGTCCCCTACACTTTTTTTTTCAAATTTGGGATTTTTTATGTTATTTCTACTCAGAATCACGAGCTCTTTCTATCTTAATAGGAGAAAAAAAAGTGTCCTAAGGTTTTTATTTCCATTACGTCACCATTTTTCATAGACTTTGTATGGCGGTCGCGGACTGGAAAGATCGAAAAATGTATGGAAATTTTGGGACACTTTTTTTCTCCTATTAGGATAGAAAGAGCTCGTGATTCTGAGTAGAAATAACATAAAAAATCCCAAATTTGAAAAAAAAGTGTAGGGGAAAACAAAGAAAAAATGCCCATTAGCGTAGTTTAGTTCGCTAGTCCATTATTGGTCTGTGTAATTGTGTACGGAACCATTTACGTATATCGAACTTAATGCTGGACATTTTTTCGTACTAAATATAGACATCAACTTCCTTAAATCGCTCGGCAACATGTGTAGGAAACGTCCCATTACTAAAATCCTTTACACAAAAACTGTGGCTCTTAACACAGAACACATAGAGTTCATAATCGGGTGTAAAATGGAGATATTTGTCATTTTTATTAAGCTGGCTGAATATTAATCACGTGGTTAATCTGTTCCTTCATATACACTGTTAACTGATTATTCGTAGACCTTATTGTTAAGACATAAAGTTCAAAATGGTCAGTTAATATCACAGTGTTATTACCACAGTGGTTCACAGAATCGTTATTTTTTTACTTTAATCCTATGGAATGTGAATGGAAGTGTGGATTACTACTTTTATGTTATTTAATTACGTCGTTATGGTTTCATAAAATGTAAACATGGGTAACATCAAATGCCAGATTTTAGAGTAAATTAGTCTTTGAGATGTTTGTAATAATCTGGTAATTATTAGTCTTAAAAGGAAATCTAATTCCTACTAATTAGTGACATCTTGACACGCCTACAGTCCAGTTTGTCCTAAAATAATATTTATTTACATTCTTAATTATCTTTCTCTTTAGTTTGGTCAGTAGCTATGTTTCTCAGATTTGTTAATTTTGATTTTACTTAAATCCCTACCAAAGATAATTTAGAGTAGAGGCGTATTATTTTAAGTAAATGTACTGCCATCTTTCAACACATAATAATTAAAACTTTTAGAACGCCATTTGACCAACTTTTCGAGAGATGGCGCCGTACATTTCATCCTTAGAGATGTATAGGGCAGGGATCGGAACCGGTTTTTTGCAAAAACATCGAAATAACCATATTTTTGGAATTATTTTATACTCGAAATGTAGGACTCAGTTGTGTGTTTAGGTAACGACTTCGTATTATTAGATTGCCCAATTAGAAATGAAGTAATTAGCAAAGAACGAAAAAATACCGTTTCCGTTCCCATACAACAAATACCGGTATCCGATCCCTGGTATAGGGTCTCCAAAAGTCAAAAACATCCTACCTACTCTTTCCATGACGTATAATCATTACATAGTATAAAACACGGATTTGGATGCGGGATTTTTTAAATAGACTGATTCAAGAGGAAGGTTTATGTAGGTACTTATACTATAATTTGTTAATCCGTGCGAAGCCGGGGCGGGTCGCTAGTTATTAATATAAATAATGTATACCTACCAACTACAACAGTCGTTCAGTGTTATGTTATGAAATCAGCTTAAAAGCATCAATTGTGACTAATTTTATTTATTGCCAACGCCCCAAAGCCATCTATTACCGTGAGCGATCCCAATAAAACCACTGAATCAAAGAGAAAAACTGCGCTCCGACCGTATAAATATTTTATTTCGGATAGTGAGATTGGGGTGGCCACGAGATGAATGCGGACACGGTTTTACTTTTTAACTCTTGTGGGGGAAACTAAAGTGACTGCCTATTCGTTCCTCTATAAAAATGTACACGCTCAGCAGCACAAAGGTTAATTGAATTTAATGTGCTTATAAAAAAGTCACGTTGAAGTTTTTAGCAAGAGCGGGGACAAATGCATGCACCCCTGGGTTGCCCGTTGTGATTTTTCACTGTCTAGCTACACCAGGAGAATGTGGAATACTTAAATCGTTAAGTAGATATGAAAACAATCGCAAAATTGCAAAAAAGATGTCCAATAGAAAACTTCGTGGTATCTAATTTGCTAAACTGCCTGCATGCAAATGCATGTCCCTATGCTAAACTTTATTTCGTGTTTGTTTTCGGGCCACTGGTAACTAGGAAAAACACTGTTAATGTGTATATCCCACCATACAAAGTAAGTTTAAAGGAAGTTGCTGCCTACTAAATCATTCAAAGTAACTAATAAGTGGCGAACGGATGGAAAAGAATGCTTACACTTTTTGGTTATCGATAACAACAAGCAACTCGTTTCAAGCGTATGCCATTGATTCAAGTTTCGTTTACTACTGCAGTAGGTACAAAGTCTAAACTTTCAACTCAAGTTAGAAACTGTCATCCGTTTTATTTACTTCTAATTACAAAACTAACTCTACTGAGTATGACAGAATTCCTAACTCCGTTTTAATCAGTCAATCGTGTATTAAACTGTCCCCCTAAATTCGCAACTTATGGCCACCCCACTCCGGGAGTTGGGAACTTTTACTAATATGTACTAGTCAAATGGACTCTCGAGAATTCAGTCATGCCATAAAGAACCTTGTACCAACGGATTAAAGTACGAATTGTGTTGATACGGTTCCGTATTGCCGTCTGGCACTCATGCATATGGAAATCGGGACTTAGGTCATAGAATAAATACCTACCCACACTTGATAGTTTTATTTGGTCCGCAATTTTGAGTGTGGATAAAGTCTACGTTTGAGTGGATACATTATTAACAAAGTTTGCTGACCAAAACGAAGCTAGCTTTGTATTTTAGGTACCTTAATAGGTCCAGCCGGCCTAGCCAAGCTGACAATCGCTATCGCTTCGACAACGAAACGCTTTGTGTCTCTCTATCACTTTTCCATATTAGTGCGACAGTGACAGTTGCGTTTCGATCGCTACGGAGCGTAAACGATTGACACGTTGGCTACGCGGCCTGTTCCGACGAACTGAAAACGATTGGAAGAATACGTGTGTAAAAATAAATTTACTCTGTATCTATGAATTTTTTATAATTATGATACTAAAGGATGACTCACGCTAGACCGCACCGGGACCGGGCCGGAGCTTCCGGCGCTTCGTTTTCTATGGAAAGCACCACGTGATCACCGGTCAGCCGTCATAGAAAATGACATGTCGGACGCATCTGCTCGGGCCCAGCCCGGTCTAACGTCACTCCTTACTTGAAATTAGTTTTATCAAATTGATAAGTATTTTTATAAAAAAACCGGCCAAGTGCGAGTCGGACTCGCGCACGGAGGGTTCCGCACCATCAACAAAAAATAGAGCAAAACAAGCAAAAAAACGGTCACCCATCCAAGTACTGACCCCGCCCGACGTTGCTTAACTTCGGTCAAAAATCACGTTTGTTGTATGGGAGCCCCACTTAAATCTTTATTTTATTCTGTTTTTAGTATTTGTTGTTATAGCGGCAACAGAAATACATCATCTGTGAAAATTTCAACTGTCTAGCTATCACGGTTCGTGAGATACAGCCTGGTGACAGACGGACGGACGGACGGACGGACGGACGGACAGCAGAGTCTTAGTAATAGGGTCCCGTTTTTACCCTCTGGGTACGGAACCCTAAAAAACGACTTGAAATGCACGATTGGCTTTTCCATTCAATATCATTTCATTTCTCGCTTCTGGATATGACGTTTTTGACGAAAAAACACGTAAAGTTTATTATTTTCATTTGCGGAAGCTTAAATAAAAAACATTTATTGAAATGTGTGTTTTAGTTTAACAGAAGGACCCTGATTCGATTCTAGCCCTGGCACTGGAGACCTTGGTCACTTTTTAGGGTTCCGTAGCCAAATGGCAAAAAACGGAACCCTTATAGATTCGTCATGTCTGTCTGTCTGTCTGTCCGTCTGTCTGTCCGTCCGTATGTCACAGCCACTTTTCTCCGAAACTATAAGAACTATACTGTTGAAACTTGGTAAGTAGATGTATTCTGTGAACCGCATTAAGATTTTCACACAAAAATAGAAAAAAAACAATAAATTTTTGGGGTTCCCCATACTTCGAACTGAAACTCAAAATTTTTTTTTTCATCAAACCCATACGTGTGGGGTATCTATGGATAGGTCTTCAAAAATGATATTGAGGTTTCTAATATCATTTTTTTCTAAACTGAATAGTTTGCGCGAGAGACACTTCCAAAGTGGTAAAATGTGTGTCCCCCCCCTGTAACTTCTAAAATAAGAGAATGATAAAACTAAAAAAAATATATGATGTACATTACCATGTAAACTTCCACCGAAAATTGGTTTGAACGAGAACTAGTAAGTGGTTTTTTTTCATACGTCATAAATCGCCTAAATACGGAACCCTTTATGGGCGAGTCCGACTCGCACTTGGCCGCTTTTATTTGTATATGACATTTATTTCGGTATCACTACATAGTATAAAACAAAGTCGCATCCCGCTGTCTCTCTGTCCCTATGTATGCTTTGATTTTTTTTATATTATAAATGGGCTTACTCATGGCCACAGACTAGCCGAGGCGAAGATGTGGCCTACGATGGAGCGAGCCTGCCCAGAAGGTGCCTGTTCACCCTTGATTTGAAGGTTGCCGGGTTATATGAGCTCGGAAATATAGACGCCGGCAAGGAATTCCATTCCTTGGCAGTGCGCATAAGAAACGAGGAAGCAAAGCGCTTCGTGCGAATTGGTGGAATATCTACCAAGTAAGGATGGAAACCGGCCGTGCGTCTAAAAGTCCGATGGTAGAATGGGGACGGTGGAATAAGCTCGTGTAGCTCTTGAGCAGACTCCCCGAAGCACTCTTCCTTAAAACTACGCAACGGATTTTGATGCGTTTTTTTTTTAATATATAGAGTGATTCAAGAGGAAGGTTTATGTATCATTTGTTAACCCTTGCGAAGCCGGGGCGGGTCACTAGTGTAAGATATAGGTACAGTTAGACCAAGATAATTTTGCAACTATTTTGATAGCACAGGTAGTACAAATGTCGTTTAAAACGTCAAACTTCTATGAAATTGTGACTTATAAATAATACTTGCACTGCGTGTGCTATCAAAATCGTTGCCGACTTATCTTGGTCCTACTAATGTCATCGTTACAGTTACCAAACCAGAAGTTGGAGCTAGTTTAGAGTTAGGCTAAACTTTGTGACCTAATTCCACTAATTTGGAGCAACGAGAACGTACAGCAAAAGATTAATGTAGTCAGTAAATTATGTACTCCAACATTATCATTCGTGCTCTTTAGCCCAAGTATACGGGTACAGTCACCTGCAATAATATGTTGCTCTTCGAAGGCTGCAAAAATATGTGAAACGCTCTTTATGGCTCTACCACAAAGCTCTACAAATAAGATCGTGTCAGATATTTTTGCGGCCTTCGTTGTGTAATTATTCAAACAGAGTTAACTTTCGCAGGAATGTCATTTTTAGGGTTTCGTACCCAAAGGGTAAAAACGGAACCCTATTACTAAGACCACTGTCCGTCTGACCGTCTGTCTGTCTACGAGACAACTTATGTCCATGGCCGTGGACATTGCGTATCACTATCTAATACTATCTAAACTAAAGTGTCGTTCTATGGAACTTGCTATGTAAACAAACCGCCATATTGAAACTGTCCAAATGAATTTACTAGCAACTTTTGTTTACATAGTTAGCAAGTTCCATAGAATTACACTTTATAAAATGCTGTCAAGAGACGTTTTATCATTTCTTTATAACGCGATTAAAGCTCGTTTGCTTGTTTCCTTGTAGGGCATTATATTACGAAGCCATTGTTAAGTTATTACTATACTATCTGGAGCTCAAATTAGAATACAATGGCTCCTGATTATTGAATAATAATGAGTTTGATGACTGCAGTATGATCTCAGCCGGTCTGTGATGGTTGCGCTTTTATCGACTGTCATTGTGGCCGTCACTTTTTTATGATATAGAACGCAAACAAGCAGACGAATCACCTGATGGTAAGAAATTACCATCGCCCGGGGACACCTGCAACAACAGAGGCAGAGGGGTTGAAGTGCGTTGCCGACCTTTAAGATGGGAGTACGCTCTTCTAACTAGTGGCTACAGAGTCAGCTCACTGGGGCTGTAGAATCCGTTCATTGAATCGCAATTTTGAAAAATGTACATTTATTTATTTTTATTTATTTGAAAAAATGTTTACATGACTTTACAGACAGATCCAATGCGCCATGAAACTTAACATTAACATATACCAAGCAGGTACATATAACTATTACGAATAACAATCAGGTACAAACAAACAATTGCAAATAACACAATTACAAATCACTATAGTCCCTTATCACATCCACATAAAACTGATTAGCCAGGGCTCTCCAAACCCCGGCCCGCGAAGCGTTCCAATCCGGCCCGCGGGAGCCAGGCTCCAGATGTTCAGCCCTAACAGCAGCAACCAGATTTAAATTCTGCACTAGCAGTGACTCTCTATCACTCTTCCATATTAGTGCAACAGTGACAGTTGCGATTTTTTGATCGCTACGGAGGGTAAGCGATTGGCATTTTGGCTACGCGGCCAGGACAGACAGACAGCCGGATACGAAAGCAATTTTTGACCAAAGCTGACCGGAGACACTTCGCGCTCGCTCGATCAACAAGTAACCTATGTATGTGCGAGACGCATGCCACGATGGACGATAAAAGTGTAGCCATCATAACGGCACAGGAAGCTTTTTATAGATTTTTATTAAAGCTTGAATACTCTTGGGAGACGGCATTGACGATGATTCTGATACATGCATATACATATGGGATATATGATATAGGTATTTTTTATATTATGTATTTTTTTGTATGTAAGCTCGAAGTATACCCAGGCCAGTTAACTTCTAAGTAGCTAACAAATGTTAGCTTCAAATACAAATACATAATACAAATGTATATATATATATATTTGGTAGGAGTACCTAACTAGGAGTAGGAGTAACTAGTAAGTTATCGTTGCAAAAAAAATTATATACATATTAAAGAAAACAGAGCGAATAGAAGTGTTGTATGTAAACCGTTTACTAGCTCCAATTTTTGTCTTACTACTTCTAGCAACGAAAACTAGTAGATGCCAGACCATCAAGAATTATTTAAAAGTGGAAAAATAGAGATCTCCTAGATCGATACTCCAGCGCTCTGCCAACTGAGCCACAAAGACCTCATCCATAGCCAGCGAATCTCTCCACCATATTTGTCTAGGGGACCCTAGCGACATCTATATACCGTAAGAGCGTTACACTCCACATGCATTGTGTTATTCCACTTTTAAATTTATTCTAAGCAATAGCATCGTTCGCAGACGTTTCTGCTTGTTAAAAAATAATTCCAGAATTATGTTTTAATATGAGAGTTAGGTACATGAACTTTCGTGTGACTCTTAACTACCTACAGCAAAGCACTTGTCTTCCAAGAATCCTCAAGGCCTTTATTTTTTCGTATTTTCGCCACGGCCATGAAATAATAAACGTCTGTAGCAAACGTTGATTCCGTATGCCAAGGGTGAAGCCGTGACGTCATCGTCATGGCACCTGTCTTCCAAATATTTAATAAAGCAAAGGCAAGGTGTATCTCAGTTAAACCACAAACTGTTTTCTTTTCGTAAAACTGGGATTTTGTTACGAAAATGGATGACAGCTGCTTCTTGATTATTATGATTAGGTATGTATAGTGTATTTATTTAAATAAATGTAAACAATATTAAAAACATTATGTATGATTGTTAGTAGCACTGCGTCGAGATTTCGTATGAATTAGGTACTATTATCTGTACTTATAGCAGTTATAGCTTATACTAATCATTACATAGTATAAAAAAGCGGCCAAGTGCGAGTCGGACTCGCCCATGAAGGGTTCCGTATTTAGGCGATTTATGACGTATAAAAAAAACTACTTACTAGATCTCGTTCAAACCAATTTTCGGTGGAAGTTTACATGGTAATGTACATCATATATTTTTTTTAGTTTTATCATTCTGTTATTTTAGAAGTTACGGGGGGGGGGACACACATTTTACCACTTTGGAAGTGTCTCTCGCGCAAACTATTCAGTTTAGAAAAAAATGATATTAGAAACCTCAATATCATTTTTGAAGACCTATCCATAGATACCCCACACGTATGGGTTTGATGAAAAAAAAATTTTGAGTTTCAGTTCGAAGTATGGGGAACCCCAAAAATTTATTGTTTTTTTTCTATTTTTGTGTGAAAATCTTAATGCGGTTCACAGAATACATCTACTTACCAAGTTTCAACAGTATAGTTCTTATAGTTTCGGAGAAAAGTGGCTGTGACATACGGACGGACAGACAGACGGACAGACGGACAGACAGACAGACAGACATGACGAATCTATAAGGGTTCCGTTTTTTGCCATTTGGCTACGGAACCCTAAAAAGTCGCTTCCCGCTGTCTGTCTGTCCCTATGTATGCTTAGATCTTTAAAACTACGGATTTTGATGCGGTTTTTTTAAATACATAGAGTGATTCAAGAGGAAGTTTTATGTATAATTTGTTAACCCGTGCGAAGCCGGAGCGGGTCGCTAGTTATGAAATAAAACTATTTAAACGGCTAATTAATTAGATGGGCTACTGGATCCCAAGCTGGTGGTAAAAAAAACCATGTTGTCTGAGACAATATTCTATTACTAAATATTATCAATAAAAAAATGCATTAATAGTTTCCCTTGTATTTTATTAAGAAGTTGTTATGATGATAATAAACTTGTAGAACCTAATTAAATGTAATAGGTACCCACTACCTCTAATACATTATGTAGGTACATGTAAACTACAGTATGCAGACTGCATTAACTAATAACTACTTAGCACCGTGAAATAGAATGGAAAATGTAATATTCTAAAGACAAAATCGATGTGAGCCTGATTCTGATTCCGAAGGAAATGCAGTAAATTTCTTGAGAGGATAATGGGGGACGGCTTCTCCACACAAATGTAGTCCCTATTTTCCTTTCAAAATGTGGTCACTCCGCCAAGACTCGAACTTGCTCCCTTTGAAACACCGGTCCAATGACTCTTAACTTAAATACGGCCTGGGGGCCGATTTTTGAATTTCGACCACTCGATTTCGTGTATTTCGTTAATTAATATATCCACTACTAGGCATTTAAATTCTACTAATAGAATTGAAATCGAGTGGTCAATACCAATAAATTCCAAATTTCGATCGCTCGTATTTCAAAAATTAGCATTTCGCCGTTTTCCACCGATTTTCGAGTGACGAAATCGAGCGATCGAAATTCAAAAATCGGCCCCCTGATTCGAACTTAAAATACTTAAAAAACTTAAAATACTTAGAACTTGATTGAAATTGAAATTGAATTGAATTCAATCAATCTTTGGGTAATATGGCTCCAACGATACTGTCGATGATTTCGCCAACGTCAAAGTGGATCCCACGTGGGATCGAATTAATATTATTTGTAATAAAATTCAGCCAGTGTACGGTATAAAAGTATAAAATTATGGCCTCTAGGGCTCTAGCCAGCCACGGTTAGAGGTAGAAATACCAAAATAAATGCTCTAGAGCACGACGTTGTTCGGTAGTCTGGTTCTCAGTTCTTGTAAGGCGATAGCTAGACTTTACAAGAACCCGCGTGGGCTACCCGGCGTTGACGCCAGAATGGTGGTTATACGCGTTTCATGATTATTTTTTCATTATCTGCACACTTCCACATTAGTTTACTGCATAATACGCTATCAATATTACACTTTAAACAATATTAATAAGCAAAAACAAAGAAATTAATCACGAGGCTATGTTACCAAAATGGCGGTCGACGAATAACCCATTGAATTGAATTAAAGCTACGTCAAACATTCGGATACGTCAGTGTCAAAAGGGAAGTTTCTTCATACAAAAACATCACTTTTGACACTGACATATCCGATCCATATCGTATCTTTACAAAATTTTAACGTATCTTAAAGTTCGAATCGCCGTTTAGCTACCGAAACATACTAGAAGTGTGCGATTTTTTTCATACCTTGCTAATAGTTTGTTATGCCTTAGGGAGGCGAATACCGACATCTACCATAAGAATGTTGTATCTTTTGTCTTGTCTGTTGTAAACAGAAGGAAAAATTTTCACGCTTGATCTATAAGCTCCGGTGATCCATAAAAGTGTGAGTCTTCCCTGAAGCGGTGTATTTTTTCTTTCATTTAAAAACCGGATAGGTATTAGGTACCACGTCTATTGCCGCGTAGTTACCTAGGTACCAGTTTATCCAACAGAATACGGATCCAGAAAATAATCACTATTGATCTAGTACTAGTACTGTTAAAGCTACTTTGAATTATTAAACACCACGAATGACGGTACGTCATTGAAATGGGATTTCCATTACATTAGACAAGGATTGATGGTTAAACGTACTTTGGTAAGTGCCTTTATGATGACAACAGTATTTGTGTAATAACACTTCTCAAATAATTTATTTAATTGTAATTGTAGTTTTTAATTGAACATTAACAAAGCTTGATTTTTCCTTTTTGTATATTATTGTATTTAGTATACAAAATGTATTTTAGTGTGTAGTTTGTAGGACCTCTCGCTTCCTTGTCAGTCGTCTCACGGGGCCAAGCACATTTCAGAAAAAGGTCCTTTCTGTGGACAATTAGGTATACTAAAAGTTAACCACCCGGGTACATAATGTGTGTGACTTATATGACATTCTTCTTATTTGAGTCTCTAGTAGCTACTGAATAAATGTAAAGCTTAAAAATAAATGAAAAATAGAAACGTTAACTATCTCGGGCGAGACTCGAACTCGCGACTCTAGATCACTAGCCCATCGCTCTGCCAACTGAGCTACCGCGACTTTACTCGATGATCGCGAATATTTCCACCATATCACAAGCTGATTGGCTTCGGGAGGCGCATAGTGACTACTGTAAAAGTATTACACCTCTTAAACGGCTACCGGAGTTCCAATTCATATTGGAAATTCACCAGTAACGATGCGCCATCCCATCATCTTCCTCGCGTTATCCCGGCATTTTGCCACGGCTCATGGGAGCCTGGGGTCCGCTTGACAACTAATCCCAGTAATTGGCGTGGGCACTAGTTTTTACGAAAGCGACTGCCATCTGACCTTCCAACCCAGAGGGTAAGCTAGGCCCGTATTGGGATTAGTCCGGTTTCCTCACGATGTTTTCCTTCACCGAAAAGCGACTGGTAAATATCAAATGATATTTCGTACATAAGTTCCGAAAAACTCATTGGTACGAGCCGGGGTTCGAACCCGCGACCTCCGGATTGCAAATCGCACGCTCTTACCGCTAGGTCACCAGCGCTTCTCGCACGCTCTTACCGCTAGGCCACCAGCGCTTCAAAATTGGCCTATCCCGCCTCTAAGAGTGCAGCTTTAGATTCATCTCCATAGTAAAATTTTAAAACTAAAACTTTAAAACGGAAAATTGTATTGAGTGACAGCTTTTACCGTACTCAAGCTATGTAAAATACTCTTTTCGTACCAACTGCAAAGCAGCGTAACAAGCAACATATAAATTTTTCAAAGAAAAATTTCTAGCTGAAGCAAAGTGGCTTCTAGTTAAACCCGTAAAGGCGGCAATAAGAAACTTGCTAACTATTACCCTCACACTTCGCGCTCCTATTCAGAGTTTATATATTTAATGTAGTCGAAAAAAGTGGGTCATTTTAAGTTGTACGCTGCAGTTTGTTGGTGACTGACTAAATCACCAATTTTTAAACAATCGGTCCAGTATGTTCGCCATTTTCGGGCCAAATTGGATGTGACCTGTGACAGACAAAAGGTTGACTCACGCTAGACCGGGTCGGGCCCGGCCCGATGCGTCCGACACGTCATTTTCTATGACAGCTGATCGGTGATCATGTAGTAACCTCCGGTCCGGACTCTCCGGACCCGGCCAGAGCGTCTACCGCGAACCACGTTCGACGTGTTGCCTCTCTGTCGCACTTGTAAATTCGTACGTAAGTGTGACAGGGAGGTAACACGTCGAACGTGGTTCGCGGTAGGCCCTCAGGTCTAATGGCTCCTCTACACGATGGGCCAACGCCGGCCACTCCAAGGGAGGCATTTATACGTTAGAGGGAGCAAGTGATATTGCTATCTCATTCTACCGCATGGCTGCGTCCCTTGGAGTGGCCGGCGTTGGCCCATCGTGTAGAGGAGCCAGTCATTCATGTCAACCCGGCAGGATATCATTTTTCGTTTTGAAGTATTGAAACTAAAAAACCGTAAAGTATTTTTTGAAATTAACTGTTAAAATATATTGGACTCGCTCATATTTACTGTTTTAATAAAATTGTACACCATGTATGTAGTTCTAAAAATAATTAATACATTTAAGGTTTTTGGAACCGTCTAGGGTTATTAATAAATTAAACACTGCTTGAAGTTCTTATTTAAAACGTCTATAACCAATATTTTGCTCACTTTCAAGTTTCAACATCCCGCTCAGTAAACCAGGCCAACCGCACCCCACCTTTCGCAGTCGAGTAATTAATATCCGGCAGTCAAAGAGTGTTCTCTGGATGGGCCCCATTTCCTAAACGCTGCGGGACCATCAATTTCGAACACGGGCCATTAACGTATTGGTTTAGGGCCCTTGAAACGGGGTGCTAGATGGAAAGCACTAGATTTTGGGTAAAATCTATACCCTGACAGGTTTTTTTGGCCTTCGCAATGTTAAGAATAAAATAGAATAGAATACGATTTATTCAGGACGCTTATACAATAACTCAGCTTGGTGTCAAGGTATTTTATGGATACCTTGACCTGGTCTTCCGTGGAAACCCTTCCAAAAAACGCAAGTTCGTATATCTATGTTTCGGATTCTATGTGGTGCTCATTTTACAGAGGACTCTTTGACAACTTCATTAACAACTTTCACGAAAGAAAACCTTAATTTAAAGAGTTCAAGCTTCCATTCCGGTTTTCAAAAATTGCACATATCGGAATTTTTCGTTTCGTTTAACGTTTGTTGACGCGTATAAGTATTTCAACCGGAATATTTATTTGTTCACAGGCTGTGCCTTCCCTGCACGCTGGCATGGTCGCTGGTTCCAATCCGGCGTCATCCAACCCATCTCCATCGAGGGGGACCGTCTCTCCAACAAGGGGCGGTGCCTCTCGTCTGAAGGGGACAAGTTCCTTATCGTCGATGAGTAAGTATACATTACATTTAACTGTAAGATGGTATTAGCTGGTTTCAGTCTGGCATCATCCAACTCATCTCCATCAAGGGGGCCTCGCGATGGTCAGGGGGACAAGTTTCATATTGTAGACCTGAATCAATTATCTTCACATATATATCTCACACCGAGATAATTCTCATTATAAACTCAACGCAGTAAACTAAAGGTACGACCGAATTCAAAAATCGATACGTAAGAGTCGATTTATGGATTCGGGATTTTTAAAACTAAGTCTATGAATCGTTTCCTGTCAAAATTAAAGTAGGTAAGTAATATAAGCCGCGCCTGAGTTAGTTAAAGTTTGCCTGGCTGGATCTTAAGAAATGAAAGATTGTTGGGTCTAAGTAAATGTTGGACTAACTATTTAATTATGCCCACATAGGGAACCATGTGTGAGTTAGTCGTATGTAACACACAGTAGGTTTTAAAAATGTCTTGTTAATAAAATATATTTTTTCTTTTTCAGGAAGGGTTGTTATCGATGTGTGGTGATGCACGAAAAACATACCAACGTTCTGCAATATAAAGAAAGTGAGTACAAAACCTATTGATTCCATTAGGTATGATACCTATAGTTCGTTTATTTTAGCATTAGAAAGAACTTGAAGGAAGGTAAGCGATTTTGACATGTCTTTTAATTGAAAAACACTTTTTAAAAATCAATAACTATTACTTATGAAAGCAGAAGACTATAAAAGATCGTATTAGATTCATAATTGTTACATATTTACCGTAACTTATTTTTAAAATGTGTTTTTCAATTAAAAGACGCATCACGCGGTCTGGACATCGAATGATGGTAGCATGACGTTATGACGAAGGAGGAAACGGGGTCTTTCGAAGCATGATTTTTGGATGATTTTAGGGGGGGGGGGGGTCATTATGTCATCTATTTATGACAAAAATCGTCATAAATAGATGACATAATTTATGAACAGCCCCCTAATATTAACCCAATGCTCGGTTGATTAAAATTATAATATCTGCAGATCCCGATGTACCTATTCGCACTATGAAAAACAACATGTAATATGAATTATTATGAATATACGAATATGAATATGAATATCTTTCAGCATTTCTATGCCTACCGGGACTAAAGATACCAATATTAGTTTATTCTTCAATTTTGGCATATGACTATAGGCTTTTGAATTTCAAAAAGGTGAAACATTAGCTCTAACCCTCTGAGTCCTCTGACCCACGAAGACACCAACGCAAGAAACTCGGCGGTCATTTTTCGAAACAAAATAATGGAACTATTATTTTCAGCGTTCTGCCACCGTCGAGACGCATTGCCCCACCTCTGCTCTCTCATCACCGGAGACGCGCTCCTCTATTCCATGTTCAGGGAAAATGCTGATCCTGTCGACTGCCCGCTGAAAGGGCCCTTCTCCTTCACTTATAACAGGTAAGCTGTGCTTATTTTTAGAAAAATACATAATTAAATATTGACAGAAAACATTCTTTACATCTTTCACTGCGACTCTGACACTAGGCTGAGCCTGCCCTGTTAATAGTTTGGAAATTTTCCGATTCCGAAACTCATTTACAGAAAATGATCCGTTCTGCTGTAATCATCCAAAGACCGAAAAATTACTTCCCCATCAAATTAACGTGATCATTGATTAATAGCCTGAGCAGATGTTAACCGGTCCGTTAATGAAGATCACCGACGCGTCACCGTCAATGTCATCTCAGTCAAGCACTAAATGACTTTTGTAATTAAAACCTGTGAAATCATCGCCATCCCATGGGTTATTAATTAACTGCTTTTGGCTGATTGATGAAATTTTCTGATCAATTATCCTGTCAGAAAATTGGGGGAGAACGATTTTTGAGTGATAAAGGCAATGCAGTTCAACGATAGCTGTAACCGTTTAATTATTTCTTTTACAAACTCGTGGAGCTTTTGTGTAAAGTGTGCTTGTAAAATGTATGTTGGGTTGTTTAAATTACGAAACAGCTATAGTCTGTCAAGCTGGATATGTCAGTAGCAATGTAAAGCAAACTAAAGTATGGTATCCCTAGGAAACGAATAAAAAGCAGCAATGTACATCGAACATAGATGGTAGGATCCTAATAGATTGCTATACGCGTGCATCCATGAGGGATAAAATATACGCAATACGACACTATGATTGGTCGAATGTATATTTGTTGCCCACCATAATCCATACTAATTTACGGTAATCCATACTAAAGATATATTTTGATACTAACCACCTCGTGCCCCCGTGTGGTGGCCGGCTTTAGAATAGCGCCAACCCTCACATAGGATAAGGGTGTCGTACGAGGCGACTAAGTCCACAAACGAAGCAAGAAGGTATTTCGTTACAGTGGAGATGGTCGTCCTCTTAGCATTGGTTTGCGATCCATCTAGGAGAAGGATACTCCAAATGAAACCCGGAATGGAGTTTCCGTAAGGCGCGAGTAGGGTCCAACCTGAAATAAGCGGCAGATTCCTGCAGCTGACCTGTCTCCACACGTATTGGCTCGCCTTTCCTGTGGGATAAGACAGTGAAGCCGAGAGGGAATGCAGGTGCTGGGCATCCCCGCGTTTCCTTAATTTCGTCCCAGGCGGTGTAATAGGATATTTCTCCGGTTTTACGCCATAAATCGTCTGCATTAGACGCTAAGGCCAATGAACCACCTCGAAGAACACAAAACATAAGTCTTAAGGTGACATCATAGACTAGGAATCCTCTAGACGGAGTTTAGAGCAATTATTTCGTGAAACCGATGCTGCCAAAAATACTGGGGTGCGGGGGACGAGGTGAGCGAGTCCCGTGCCGTGATTGGTCCGTTCAAAGACACGGACGTCACACAAAGACAATTTGACTCGAAAATGCAGTAAAATTACCGTATATTTGTGGCAGAGGGGGTAGCGCTACTATGCTGTCTAGTGGGTGACATTCTGTTGCGGCATTAATGCCGTCGTTGTATCTGTCAATTTCCTTGACAAAGTGGGTGACATTCGCCGCCGCACTACTGCCGCGATTATAACATTCAATCCATCACTAATTTTATTAAGAGAAGAGAAGAAGAAGACAGATAGAGCAGTGCGTTAAGGCCGCTGCAGTAAAGTCGCAACAGTAAAGGAGGACTCACGCTAGATCGGGCCAGGCCCGGGTCCGACATGTCATTTTCTATGACGGCTGATCGGCGATCCCGTGGTGCTTTCCAAAGAAAACTAAGCGCCGGAAGCTCTGGCCTGGTCCCAGCCCGGTCTAGCGTGAGTCATCTTTAATGGATCTACAGTTGACATCGGAGTAAGAAAGCAAAATGGGTTTTGTGGATGAAATGGACTTAGGATAGACGTATTTGTCAAGGTCCTTGTAATTTTTCCAGAGGGCATGGAGACTGCAAGATCCCCGTATCGTCCATCGAGAGCTGCACAGAAGATTCCCGGCTTCTGCTCAACTATCAGGCGTGTCCAGATATTTCTGCGTCTGAAAGCACAGGTATGTTCACATCAAGATATTTTATCCTCCTAAGGCCCACCTGTAGTACCTATTCAGTTCGATGTAATTTAAACCATGTTCAATTGGAACAGAGTCGCTTTTGCATTGTTTCGTTCAATTTTCAAACAACGCAAAATCAACTCCATTTCCTACAATTTAGGTTAAAATGTCAGTGGCAAATTTTGGATGTTTCGTTTGTATGGCTGGGCCTTAGGAGATTAACATAGGATGACGTAGGTAATAGCTTTAAGTTGAGTCTAAAAAAGGACCCGACTTCAAAACAGTAATATTGTGGTGTAGCTATGAAATGGTCCTCATCAATAGTTATCCTCATCATATCTTCATGACAGTTACTTTGCATACTGCAGTGAAGAGATATGGTACCGTCCTTTGAACTACGGATGAAAGAATCTCTACTTATGTACTGATATAGGATAACAGTCGGCATCAAAACGAGTACTAGCAAATAAAACAACTTACCAATAGTTTCTAGCACACACTTGTCATAAACAAATAGACATATCTCTTTTTGTAAAGTTATCAGTCTAAACTTAATAAGTAAATCAGCTATGTAAATAACTTAAATAATCATCCTATTCAAAAGAGTTATTCTGAAGTTGGCCCCTGTGAAATGGTGCCGAGAATGCTGGCAGCGTTTTCTCGCTGAATCGTAAAACTTATGCGTTGAGCGAGGAAGACGCTTTTTTGTCACGAGTGGCATCCAAATATGACATGAGTAGGTACCATGAGCAAATTACAAAACAGCCTTGTGGACAGCGTTTGAAATCCGAAAGTCACCTTTAGCAGGTGACTTTAGAAGGTGACTTTCGGATTTCAAACGCAGCAGCGTTACTGCTGCTTGGCGGGGGCGATGTAACCATACCTACCTACTTAACTAGGTATATTAAATTTGACGCACTGCACCAGTGCAGTTATTGCTAAGGAATAACTGCAAAAGCTGTCAAAGCTAAACCATTTATTTTCCTTGAATGTCCCCTTAAACAGCTATTTCAAACTGCCGCTAAATCTAAGTATAATCAAAACGACACCTCGGCTCTGGAACGTTGCCCGACTTATTTGCAAACTAGACAAACTGACAACGCGAGACAATTTCCTTTGTGTATTGCACCGTTTCAAATCTTAGGTAGATTCTGCCTCAATAGACGCAAATATCAGATTTGTTGTTTTTGCACACAGTACCTATATCTTTTTGTAAAATTATGTTTTGTAAAAGGAAAGTGTATCTATTTTCTGAGAATAACTTTAATGTTAATTTTAGGGTAAGCAATAAGCATAGCATGATAGCAACTAAAAAGTAGGTGCATAAAACTGTAAAAATGAGCGCTGTCTCGCCAACAAACTGCATGTTAAGCAGTTTGGCGAGGAACTATAAAAATTATTATGTATATGTACCTTTGAAAATAAATGAAAAAAAAAAAAAAAAAAGCAATCACTGAATTGCTAGTATTTAAGTACATGTTGAACAGTACAGTATGCCTTAAATTTAATATAATAAATTTGCAACCCCGTCTCATTGTCCACCCAAACTTGAATCCATAGACCGGTATACTGTTCACTTTTTCTACAAAGACCGGTTCATGATGTCTATTGTTGCGCTTGTGAACGGGTTCCAGCAGGCGTTCTACATGGCATAAAAGCTCTCCAAGGGGCCTCTACGTGTTGGATCTATATCCCCACGCAAGCCTATCAAAATACCGGAATTATAGGCCCGTGCAATCCAAGGAGATAATAACATTACTTTTGGGTGCACCAAATATTATTATATTATATTGTCTCTTGTCTATTTATTACCATTTCAACTTGGTATCTCGCGGTGTGGCAACCAAAAAAAGATTTTTCACCACACCAGCTCGGAAAAGCTTACTTTGCACTTCAAAAACTGATAGCAAAGTTGCATTTTATTCACATGTGAGGCAAAGTAATCAAATGCTAATTTTGAGTTGTATTCTTATGTTTGCTGGTAGAATTGACTTTTAAATGATGATTTTGGATGATAATAACATTCATTTGGATTTTATTTTGTTTGATATATTGATATATTTGCTTCGGGTTGGTGTGGTGAAAAATTTAGTGTTTCACTCGGGGGCAAATTTTGTTTAACCCTCGTGCTTTGAAACCCTCGCAACGGCAACGCTCAAGATTCCATTGTTCGAACCACTCGCTACGCTCGTGGTTTAATTTTGGGATCTTTCGCTTGCTCGGGTTTCAATATTAGCACGAGCGGTTAAACAACAATTTTGCCCCCTTGTAAAACAAATAACTATATAAGTTTTGTTAAGCCTTAAGTACTAACAATAAAATGCTTTTGTTATTCAAAATAAAAATATTGAATTGAATTAAATTGAAAACGCCGATCACTGCTAATGAGTTCATACCTGATTACATATTTAAGTAACTTATCCTTAAGACCGCCCAGCCCGAACAAAAACGTACACGCTGGATTGCCCGTTGTCTGACTATTCCTGGCTATCCTGAACACAATAAGCATGACAGCTCTATTTTTAGCATGATACTAATTTATTCATAGACGTTCCGTGTTGTTTATTTCACTGCGAAAACTTAGTCTTGGACGTTAGATATATTTTTGAACGTTTATTGTAAATAGGGAGTGCCTCCCCTACCCCAACTAGGAGGACTATAGGAGTACAGACACTGAAAGGGACGTGTGGGTGGTTTTCTTACCTGCACAAAATAGCCACAATTTTTTTTATATCCACTTAACTGCGTAAAAAGTTAAAAGTTGTGGGAAATTTCTGGAAAATTTTACAGGAATCAAAGGGAAATTTCATTTTGAAAATAGCAAATCGCATATCTACGAAATTATGACAAGTTTCCGAAATTTTCCATGGGGAAATTTTCCAATTTTGGTAACTTTCCGGCGGTACATCAGTACGTGCGCCTTACAGACCTAAGTTAGGTTGCCAATAGAACACCGAAATACGTTCAATAATTCTTGATTAATATACAGTTGGCCAACTATGTGGTGTGATGAAATCTGAAGGTAATTACTTCAGATTTCATCACGCCACATAGTTGGCCAACTGTATAGCCTTTGGACGCCTGTAACTCGGGGTGTTACTGTTTTAATAATCTGTCTACTGTTTTTTGAGATACCTACATAAAAGTAAAGACAAGATAGTGTTAACATTCATATTTAAGTCATAAACTTTAAATAAATGTCATATACTAAGAAAAAGTGACCAAGGCCTCCAGTGTCCCAGGCTGGAACCAAACCAGCGTCCTCTGCTATCGCGGCAGGTGCCTGTGCCATTCGGCCAATGGGCCACAGCAGCATAGGTCGAATTTTTCCAAGTATATGCACTTCTTACTCACAAGTCTTAAGTCACAAAAGTTTGACTATGGCCAAAAATACTTGCAATTTTTTTGGGTGCCATGTGTTCCTATATGATTGGCGATTACTCCACCGACAAGAGCAAAGCTCTTAAGTTATGAGTTATGATGATGATGATGATGTGTTCCTATAATTTAATTGTTACAGGTTCTTGAAGTTCTATGTAGGCAGGTAGGTACCATGTACGGCATGTACCATGGTTCGCAAATAACCTATTTCTAATTTTCTGATTTCTATGTCGTCTTATTTCCAGTGGAAGAGCTAGAATGCCTAGCAACATGGAAAGAAGGCAGCTTGAGATTCCTCGTGGGCAAGCTGCACCACAACCACGCCACCAGCAACGAGGACCGATACCGCTGCTTCGTCTACGAGAAGACTAATGGTATCGGTAAGACTATTTCTAGGTTAGCTCGCCTCTAGCTTGTATACCGTGCAAGCTACGGATGCCCCTTAATACGCCTAACATTAATTGTCATAATATGAATTCGCATAACAGATTTGGCAGAACATAATTGTTCATAACATTGAACAGGCATAATAAAAAAAATAACACTTATTACGCATAATAATGAATTGAAATATGCATAACATTATTAACTATAACTTTAACTTTCATAAAATTAATTAGCATAATTTTATAAACCGAGCGAATTAGATGGATCAGGTCAAACCCAATTTATAGGTTAGGTTCAGAAGTCATGTGTTGTTTGGGGTACTCCACACTCGCAGGATGTATCACCTTGTGTGTCACATTTTAAGTGTAAAAACTAGTAAAAAGTACTTATTACATCACATTAAATTCGTCATTGTTAATAGAACCGACCTACCATCATGATATTCGTGATGTTACCATCGGGTGTCATCTATTAGGCTTTAGCACGTCGGGCGATTAGACGTTTACCTTAATGTACAATTAAATAAATACTATGGGTCAATCTTGCACCAATCCTAGTTCCACAATAAGGCCACAAGGCATGTTTTGTGAGTGCTAGATGATGAAAATATAATTATTCTTGCAAAATCAAGTTTCTCAACAACCTCTCCATCATGTTCCAGCATCAACAGGCGTGAAAGAAGGCCCGGGCTCCGGTGACATGGAGTACCGAGTGGCCCAGTCGGGGGACGCAACCTGCAATGGGCTGTTCAGCGCCACGGAGGGAAGTAGGACTATGGCTTTGAAGCGAGGTACGTAGGCTTTTAGACCTCTCCGTCATGTTCCAGCGTCAACAGGCGTGAAAGAAGGCCCGGGCTCCGGTGACGTGGAGTACCGAGTGGACCAGTCGGGGAACGCGACCTGCAATGGGCTGTTCAGCGCCACGGAGGGGAGTAGAACCATGGCTTTGAAGCGAGGTACGTAGGTCTTTAGACCTCTCCATCATGTTCCAGCGTCAACAGGCGTGAAAGAAGGCCCGGGCTCCGGTGACGTGGAGTACCAAGTGGACCAGTCGGGGAACGCGACCTGCAATGGGCTGTTCAGCGCCACGGAGGGGAGTAGCACCATGGCTTTGAAGCGAGGTATGTAGGTCTTTAGATCTCTCCATCATGTTCCAGCGTCAAGAGGCGTGAAAGAAGGCCCGGGCTCCGGTGACGTGGAGTACCGAGTGGCCCAGTCGGGGGACGCGACCTGCAATGGGCTGTTCAGCGCCACGGAGGGGAGTAGAACCATGGCTTTGAAGCGAGGTACGTAGGCCTTTAGACCTCTCCATCATGTTCCAGCGTCAAGAGGCGTGAAAGAAGGCCCGGGCTCCGGTGACGTGGAGTACCGAGTGGCCCAGTCGGGGGACGCGACCTGCAATGGGCTGTTCAGCGCCACGGAGGGGAGTAGGACTATGGCTTTGAAGCGAGGTACGTCATGGTCTTTTATAAAAATATTTTATAATAGTGGTTAAATTATATGGTCATTCGTCTACGGTAAATCAGCACCGAAGTGTGGTTTACAGTACTTGGAATAAACAGCCTCTAAGACAATTTTTTATATATTTTAGATTAAGAAATACCTAGGTACATTGCTTGGAGATACGAGTATAATGCGTAGGATGATAATGAGTAGGTATGCATTATATGCGTAAGGGCATCTTGGACATGGACTTACTTTTTTACGTTACAATTAAGTATTCGTAACACCAAATATCGATAAGAGGTGGTGTTTAGAGTTAGCTTCTAATATCAGCAAAAGATAGTGACTGATACTTAAATCTACTTTGATCAAAATTGTTGTAGATTGTCCCTCCATTGTATCAAATAATGATGCTAAAATGCTCGAAATTTCTCCCATCACCGTTGTGAACTTAAGTCTAATAACTAATGAGGAATAGAACCAACAACTTATAATAAACTTCATTTCCAGTATCCGTCCGCTCCAACTGCCAATTCCCGAGCTGGATGACGTTCTCCCACACCTGGCATGCCCTGGACTACAGCTCCAACTACACCTTCTACCAGCGAAACGCCACACTCCGCATCACTGACAAGTCTGGCGCCGATATCAAAGTGTATTGCGTCAGTGTGAAGGCTAGTTCGCCTAGCGGAAATTCTGTAGCGTTGGTGGCACATTGGCAGCATCATTGGTGAGTTTACCATCTCTCTTTCTCATCACGGCTTTTGTCTCGGTTTCCTGAGATAGGTACTACCTAGGGAACAGGGACTAAACGTTGACAAGGAAAATTCTAGGAACACGATTATCTTGGTCAAGATCGTAGAACAAAGCAGCATAGAAAGGGGAATTTGTTTAGCAGAGGACTTTTTACGGCTTGGTAGCATCTTTGGAGAGTTAACCAACTGTTTTTCTCTCTTCAAACCTTTTGTCTCGGTTGCCTGAGATAAGTACTAAATAGGGGTCAAGGACTGAACGTTGATAAGGAAACATTGTAAAAAAAATTGGCAATATCGCAGGGCATTTTTAGACCAGAAACACTCAGTCGGTTAGGTATGGAGATTCTTAGGTTTTTGTCCAGCGCTGTTCTATTTCACGCGGTTTTTTTTATAAATGTACGGTACCTAGGTATTCCTTTCTATACATGTTTCTATTTGAGTTACCTACCTGGTACTTAATGGTTGCGACATAAAGATCCTTGAATTAATAATTGCTGGGCATAATTGCTGTTTAAATTTCCATATCAGAATTTCAATCTCATTAGGTAATTGGGCGTTTTCTAAAATAAATATTGAAAACCAGATTCTCCCAGATCCTGGTGTTTTTGGGTTCTTTCAACTCAGAATCACTAGCATATTCAATCCTGGTGATAAAAAAAATTGTCCCAAAATTTTGTATGAAAATTGTACATTCCACTACGTCACGTTACATACAAGTGAACATTTTTCTCATACTAAAAACGTGACGTAATGGAATGGACATTTTGGGACATCTTTTTTTAATGGTAGGATGGAGAGTGCTGTCGATTCTGAGTAGAATGAGCCCAAGAATGTCCAGATTTGAAAGAATCGGGTTTTCGATATTTATTTTAGAATAAAATAAATTAATTAAAAATTAAAAACACGACTGCAGTTTAAAAGCGAACTGAAAAGCAAGAAATAATTTTTAGTTATGTTAGGTACTCAACATAATGAATGTAAAATAGAATATAAGTGTTCAGTCAGGGTCATAAACAGCAATCGGAAAAGTTTAGGCTCATTTAGGATCGTGACTGTACTTGCATATTTTATTTCGATTGCAGTCGGGGACCTGTGAATGGGAAAATTTCAATATATCAAGGTCCCCGACTGCAATCGAAATAAAATATGCAGGTACAGTCACGATCCTAAATGAGCCTAAACTTTTCCGATTGCTGTTTATGACCCTGACTGAACACTTATATTCTATTTTACATTCATTATGTTGAGTACCTAACATAACTAAAAATTATTTCTAGCTTTTCAGTTCGCTTTTAAACTGCAGTCGTGTTTTTAATTTTTAATTAATTTATTTTATTTTATACATTTTAGTGACCATACAAACCAACCACATTTTTTATGATTTAAGATAATTTAGTTGCTTCAAGGAGATTTCATCACGTTGATCTTTGATATGTTAGCATAAAACGTGCTTAAAAACCTAACTAGGTCTGACCCAAAAACCAGACGTATTGAAAAGTGCTATATGGCTTAATATCTCTGCAACTACATAATTATTTCCTATTAGTTGGCTTTCGGCCTTCGCAATTAAGATACTTGGGGAAGCTGCAGAAAGCGTGCATCTTTCTTACGCTCCGGGCCTTCGGCCCTACGCGAAGCTCGGCCTTCGGCCTTCGCAATTAGGATGTTTGGGGAAGCTGCAGAAAGCGTGCACCTTTCTGCGCAAAGTTCGGCCTTCGGCGTTCGCAATTAAGATACTTGGGGAAGCTGCAGAAAGCGTGCATCTTTCTTACGCTCCGGGCCTTCGGCCCTACGCGAAGCTCGGCCTTCGGCCTTCGCAATTAAGATGCTTGGGGAAGCTGCAGAAAGCGTGCACCTTTCTGCGCAAAGTTCGGCCTTCGGCCTTCGCAATTAAGATACTTGGGGAAGCTGCAGAAAGCGTGCATCTTTCTTATGCTCCAGGCCTTCGGCCCTACGCGAAGCTCGGCCTTGGGCCTTCGCAATTAAGATACTTGGGGAAGCTGCAGAAAGCGTGCAGCTTTCTTACGCTCCAGGCCTTCGGCCCTACGCGAAGCTCGGCCTTCGGCCTTCGCAATTAAGATATTTGGGGAACCTGCAGAAAGAGTGCACCTTTCTTACGCCCCGGGCCTTCGGCCCTACGCGAAGCTCGGCCTTCGGCTTTCGTAATTAAGAAACTTGAGGAAGCTGCAGAGAGCGTGCACCTTTCTTACAGTCCGGGCCTTCGGCCCTACGCGAAGCTCGGCCTTCGGCCTTCGCAATTAAGATACTTGGGGAACCTGCAGAAAGCGTGCACCTTTCTTACGCTCCGGGCCTTCGGCCCTACGCGAAGCTCGGCCTTCGACCTTCGCAAATAAAAAACTAGGGGAAGCTGCAGAATGCGTGCACCTTTCTTACGCTTCGGGCCTTCCGCCCTACGCGAAGCTCGGCCTTCGGACTTCGCAATTAAGATACTTGGGGAAACCTGAAGAAAGCATGCACTTTTCTTACGCTCCAGGCCTTCGGCCCTACGCAAAGCGCGGCCTTCGGCCTTCGCAATTAAGATACTTGGGGAAGCTGCAGAAAGCGTGCACCTTTCTTACGCTCCGGGCCTTCGGCCCTACGCGAAGCTCGGCCTTCTGCTTTCGTAATTAAGAAACTTGAGGAAGCTTTAGAGAGCGTGCACCTTTCTTACGGACCGGGCCTCCGGCCCTACGCGAAGCTCGGCCTTCGGCCTTCGCAATTAAGATACTTGGGGAAGCTGCAAAAAGCGTGCACCTTTCTTACGCTCCGGGCCTTCGGCCCTACGCGAAGCTCGGCCTTCGCAATTAGGATACTTGGGGAAGTTACAGGAAGCACGCACCTGCCTTACGCTTCGGTCGGACCATCGGCCCTAAGCGGAGTTCGGCCTTCGGCCTTCGTAATTAAAATACTCGGGGAAGTTGCAGGAAGAGCCCATCTGTCTTAAGTTTTACTTACGTACGTACTACGTACGGACACAGCTATACTACAGAATGAGAGATGAATATCATTATCTCATTCTAACAAATAGCTTTGTCCCTATACATACGTAAGTAAAACTTAGAAGTGTATCTCGAGCTTTATATAAAAAATACGTACAAAAATATACGGTTATAATGACACTTTCACACTTTGTTCCGTCAAAGTCGGTGCAGAGTTGTATCTGAAGACGGACTCTACAATCTCAGACTCTCTACAAAGAACTTATTTACACTTTTCTATTCCCTTAGCGCAATTTAGAACATATTGACTTGGTTTCAAAACAAGTAAAATATGATTAATATAATACCTATGTATAATTTTTTTTTTATGATCAGCGGTCAAACCACTTCCTTTTAATATCCCAACAATAGGATAATATTTGGTTTTATGAGATTAGCTTTTCTAAATATATTTTGTAAATTCTTACTTTCTTAAAATTGAACTTAAACCTTCATATTGTATATATATTATTGATCGTCTTTCAAAGCGCTTCATTTTGATGCCCTACTCGATGGGTTTGCAAGAAAAATTTTTCTTAAGGTTGCGTAATATGGCGTATTAAGTCCGCCATATTGATTTTGTAATGACGTCACATAGCCTATGTCACCCGGGATGACGTAAGGATTCTAATGATGTATCATACATCTAAATCGGTTAAGGCATTCTGAAGTTATCGTGGAATAAAGAAACTCACATACATATATACATACAAACATGAACGCTGAAAACAATACACTCTTTTTTTTGGGCAGTCGTGTAAAAAGCCCAATTGCGACCAATTGTCGTAAGATTTCATGTTCTCTTTGTATATCAATTAAATACCTATTACCTACACCAGACGGTCTAGCATGAGTTGCGTTCTCGCGCGCGACTCCATACATCAAGCGCGACTACAAGTATGGACTCGCGCGCGAGAACGCAACATATGCTAGACCGCCAGGTACGTAGCTGATGTTCAGTAAATGTCAAGGACAAGAACTGTGCCGTCAAGGGCAGGTACTCATTTGTAATTCTAACGGAAGAAAGTCCGTGACATCCGCGATAAAACAATTTATATTTTATTTGCCATTAAAAGTTCAAGGTCCATTTATAGAACTGCTTCAACACACTTTTCTAGTATTTAAGTATTTTATTGCATTCGTGTTGTTGGTGACGAGGTTTACAATAATAACATTAATAACTTCAAACATGAACCCGATATCCTAAATATAAATAGCATTGAAATGTCATAAATTCTCAGACAACAGTGTCCTTTTTAGGGTTCCGTACCCAAAGGGTCAAACGGGACCCTATTACTAAGACTCCGCTGTCCGTCCGTCCGTCCGTCTGTCACCAGGCTGTATCTCACGAACCGTGATAGCTAGACAGTTGAAATTTTCACAGATGATGTATTTCTGTTGCCGCTATAACAACAAATACTAAAAACAGAATAAAATAAAGATTTAAGTGGGGCTCCCATACAACAAACGTGATTTTTGACCGAAGTTAAGCAACGTCGGGCGGGGTCAGTACTTGGATGGGTGACCGTTTTTTTGCTTGTTTTGCTCTATTTTTTGTTGATGGTGCGGAACCCTCCGTGCGCGAGTTCGACTCGCACTTGTTATTTCTTACTAGCGACCCGCCCCGGCTTCGCACGGGTTAACAAATTATACATAAACCTTCCTCTTGAATCACTGTATCTATTAAAACAAGCAACAACGGTTGCACTCCGGGAGTGCCGATAGAAGTGAAAACTCACCTCACTATGTTACCGACGCCGGTAACACGATACATACGTTTAGCGGAGGTATTCTATTTATTTATTATAATACCTATATTATTATCATTCTCAAATAAGATCACACTTTTTCATTGACATGTTTATTTACATACTGCCATGACAACGTCAAATTAGAACATAGGTAAAGAGTCTTGAAAAGGAGTCCGCAACATATAAATGTCAAATAACATTGAGTTTTTCTTTATTGATTTAAATGCCATTTATATTATGAGTGGCCACCTTACGGGACTTACGGTCACGTGATCGACTTACGCCCCTTACGGTCACGTGAGCGCCTTACGCTGTCTCGAGTTTATCATTTTTTCCCCACCTCAAAAAGTGCCCAGCGCCGCTAAAGAAGTTTTCACTTCAAAACTGCATCAAAATCCGTTGCGTAGTTTTAAAGATCTAAGCATACATATGCCAGAATCGCACGTACCGAGTAGAGTGGCCAGACAGTAAAACGAAGTATAGAATTTTTACTCGGCCGAGTAACAATTTCATACTTCGTTATACTGTCTCGCCACTCTACTCGGTACGTGCGATCCAGGCAATAGAGACAGACAGACAGCGAGAAGCGACTTTGTTTTATTCTATGTAATGAAGTGTTATGTGTTAGTCTTCGGTTAACGCCATATGGTACATGCTACAATGTGACGCTGTGCAAAGCGTACTGCGTAGAGACGTTTTATGTAACGATGAACTAACATACATCGTTATATATTCCAGCGTGTCCCGCTACGTGTGCGTGGTCCTGTACAGGCGGGACACATACATCGCAGAGCTGCAGCGCGGCGCGCCAACCGCGCGCGCTGACGACGCCTGTTCCAATCATCACTTCAACGCCGTCTCCGAGCCCTACGTCACGCTAGTCGGTAAGATCTTCCTCGTTCTCTCTTGCTGAGGATCGCGACCACATAACCTGACTTGTGGTCATAAGTAGTAGTAGTAAACTCTTTATTGTACAAAATGACGTATTTTTTTAAAATAACAAATAAAATGCAAGTACAAAGGCGAACTTATACCTTTGAGGGATCTATTCCAGTTAACCTTTGAGTAGATGAGAAGAGAGAATGAAAAGAGGGTGACAAATGCAGCAAAGTGTACAACAAGGTACCAGAAAGATAAAGGATATAAGTAAATACATACAAAATTTAAAGGATAAACATACATACATATATTACACAAAAAGGAATGGGGAAAATACACTAAACATTGGAAAGAAGTAGAAAAATATAAAGCAAGTATACAACAGAAATATAGGCAAAATAATCAGTCAGATAGCATAGCTTCTTTAACCTCTCCATAAGCCATGTGGACTACATGGTGCATGCTGCCAGCCGACTTCTTCATAGTGTTCGACCATCTCATAAGTGCTCGGGGTCTCACATGTGCCATTAATTCGCCCTAAAATTATGTTGTAGTATGTTTAAAGAGGCGGATTAAGGGCATAAGGATGACCCACGCTATAATGGTCCGGGTCCAGTTCGAGGCGTCAAACACCTCGTTTTCTAAGACGGGTGATCGGCGATCACGTGGTGCTTTCTTTAGAAATCGGACAGTGTCGGACACCTCGGCCCTGACCCGGACCGTTATAGGATGTCATCCGTTATGCTGAACTCATAGTCGTAGGTATAAGTAGCTGGTCAAGCAAATCTTGTCAGTAAAAAAAGGCGCGATATTGAAATTTTCTACCGGTCTAATTAAACTTTTTTTCTTTTCAGCGAGCAACCCCGAATCAAAAGAATGTCCTTATTCCGGAAAATACGAGATACAGAACCGTCACGAACGAAGCGTTAGATCTATAGAAACCAATATTAGAAATGGTAGTAGGCTGTTCAATTTTAGTATAAGCAATATGTCGAGCGCGCCGATGCTACGGAGCCGGCGGGAAGTGAATGACGTCGGGTGTGTGGTCAGCGGCTTTGATAGGTTGGAAGTGGGGTGTAACTCTGCGAAGAATATGGAGTTTTATTCGAGCTGTGAGAATAAGGAGGTTGTGACAGGTGAGTTTGTACACGTTAACATATGGACCTTTTAACCGCCGTAGACTGATATATAAAACATACAAAATCGGGCTCATTTCGCCGCTGTCTGATAAATAAGACAAAACTTCGTGTAACTTCGTACCCCCCGGCGACACGAGCACGCTCGATGACGTATTCAGACGTATTCTATGGCGGTTAAAAAAAGTAGAAGTTTTATTTTACTAACCCGCAGGGTTTGGACAAGAATTAAAAAAGATTAAAAAGTAAATTGTTCTATCAGTAAATTTTCGTCTCTCATTCAATTTAAATTGTCAATGAAGAATCTCAACTTTTGAGGCCATTGTTAATATTTTTGTGTATTATTACATGATACTCAGATCACCCCCTACTCCCCCTAGTTGCCCAGAGGCCTATAAAAATGTGTCCCATTCCAATGTATTTTTAAATATTTATTTTTACAAATCAAAATTGCATTCGTCTTGATAAGTTTTAATTTGTGGGCGGCTAGAGGCTACTACAAAATCAAGCACAATCTGGGGTTAAATCTCCTTAAAACAGATATCCGTTTAATTTTTACTTAGGGCTTATATTTAAATAAAGGCACAAGCTCCAAATCTAAGATCAACTATGACTTTCGACCAGTACGGTTGGTCGAAAGTCATAGTTGATCTATAGTTAAGTGTAGGTACACCTAAAGGTCCTAAAGTAGGATAACTGAGGGGCTACCGCGAAAACCGAAATTCGCAAATTCCGGGATTCTTTCTATTTTACTCCAATTAAGGCGTACCTATTTAGAATGACAAAGAAAATATCCCGCAATTTTTGAACTTCGATTTTTGCGGTTATAGCCCTGTACCTATTATTTTCTTGTTAATACCAGCGTACACATGCCACGGCGGCTGGTACGAGAACGGCGCGTCGTTCGTGGTGACGACGCCGCTCACGCGCGACAGCCGCGCCGCGCGCCGCTACTGCTTCGTGTCGCGCGACCACCGACACGCGCTCACGCTCACCCGCAGCGCGACCAACTGCGAGCGCGTGCCCAGCGGGAGCGACCAGTTGGTGTTCAACGCGAGAAATACTGGTAGGTTTATATTATAGATCTTCATTTAAAATTGGAACTCCCGTGTCAGGTCTCATTTAGACGGTGCGAGAACTCGCATGCGAGTTTGATTACATTGCGTCGTTTGATCGGTCGGCTGAATGGATGTAACCTCAATGGTCCGTAATGTAACTAAAATCGTAATGTACCTACGAGTTCGCGCGCCGTCTAAATGAGCCCTAACACTAGAAAATCGAGAGGAATACTAGTAAGTAAGGTTCATTTACATAGTTTTAGCTGGAACAATCATCAGTCATAACTAAGCGTGAAGAATTGTGTTGGCCCGATGCTGCTGAGCAATGTTTTTAACTTAAATTAAGCCGGAGACGAGTTACATCGCCTCAGTCAGGACAGCACGGCACCAAGCACTAATTGTGTAAGTGAGTGGATTCTTTTAGTGCCAGGTGCCGATACTGTAAACTAAACTTTATTAGCTAGATAATAAGGATGAACGACGGTTGGTAAATTACAGCTATCAAAAGCATTATTTTCTACCTACCGATAGTCGGTAGTCAGATCATAGTTTGATAATCTACAATTTCATAAGTATAGAATTTTGAAAATTTACCCTGTATTTAATGATAGATTCCTACTAATGTAGTACCTACGTACCTACCGATAGTCGGTAGTCAGATCATAGTTTGATAATCTACAATTTCATAAGTATAGAATTCTGAAAATTGACCCTGTATTTAATGATAGATACCTACTAATGTAGTAGTAGGTAGGTAGGCTTATGAAATTCATGTTTTTTAATCGTTTTTTACAAATGTTACCTAAATGTTACTTAAATAGTAGATTGATATTGTAATATAATTAATCCCGCCTCCACAGGTGAATGTCAAGATCAAACCAACGCTCAGCCCCTCCAGAGGCTACCTTCACCCACCATCATCGTCCTGACAGCTGTCATTCTCCACTACATCATACCGAGATGATTCAGTCACGTCTCCACCTGTTACATAGCGTAATTATATGTAAGGCTTAGATATGACCAAAGTAGAATAAACTTAGTCAGAGTTTAAATTATTACAATCACGACCAGCTGGTCAATGACTTTCGACCAGCAATGACTTTAGAGAGCTCTCTAATGGCCTCTCCAAACGTAACCGCCAATCGCATGCGATTTGAAATAAGAGTACGTTGCGGCATTTGGTCGATCGATTGAATTCGTTGCTTCTGGCAATTATCTAAAATCGCATGCCATTTGTTGCAACGTCTGTAGAAACCTTAACTCTGTGCCAACATTGACGTGAAGTGTCACCGTTGTGCCAACATGACATTTCATAAGAATTTGACGTTTATGATGGTACATTCCTCAGGTACTTTCATACTCTGTGACTACAAAGTCTGTGCAGAGTTATCTTGGTCCAACATGTATAACATGTATGAATATTAAAAAATGAAAACACAAAAAAAATACGTGGCTCTATCGTTCAGCCAATGATGTAATGCCATAGATCCAATATGTTTGTGATCCATAGAAGGTAGGATCCTATAGAAGTGGTATACGCGTGCCTCTGTGAGAGACAAAACATACGCAATGCGACACTATAATTGGTCGAATTTATTTGTTGCCCACCATAATCCATACTAATTTATGGTGGGGAATAAAAAAAATGTGATACTGTGACAAGGACAAACAATAATAGTGCTTTCGCTGCTACTCCTACTGAAAGATGCATAAGACTATCCCGTTCGGCCATTTCCCCCCACCCCTTATGCCTGATCTAGTTAAAATACTAGATTCATATTGTGATCGTACCTCAATTGGCCGAATGACTGTCACTTTTTTTTGTGTACATTCTTTTAAGATCGTTTTGAATCTCGGATTAAAGTTTATTCTTCTTTGGTCAAATTACTTAGTGAAAGAATAGAAATAGTAATTAAGCCCTTTCACGTACTGTATGCTGTCAATTTAGTTTTTTGTGCCTGCGAGTTTTGATGTAATTTTTTTGTACCTCTCGGATTTTGTATTTATAAATACACATGTTATGATTGACGTTGTTTACTAGAAATTTGAAGTTTACCTCGCGATGAATCTTTAAAAAGATGAAGTTGGTGTATCATTAGGGATTCATACAGAAGTTGAAAACATAAAACATTGACATTAAGCATAGGAAATAGATATTTTTAAGTACCTATACAGGTAAAAGTTGTTAGTTCTGCTAAAAATGATCGAATTCTTTTTTAGGCGAGGTCTTCAGATATCTAGTAAACAGATCTTTATATAAATAGGTAACAAAATATCAATCACATATAATAAGTACACATAATATATCATAGATAGTCTCAAATCGCCTAACTTTTTATGCAATCCTAGTTATGAGATTCAATTTAGCAGAAAAATATAATAGAATGAGCTATATTAATAATCCTAGAATACCTAGCCTACATTTATTTCCATAGATAAACTATGTATTACCATTACCCCTTACAAAATCACTCTATGATATTAAAGCTTTCAAATATTTTTCATGTAGATACCAAATTCAGTTTCTTGCAAACACTATTTTAAAATAGAAACTTTAGTCTGGCAAACTAATTTTGTAAATTGAATAAGGCGGTAAAATGTAGGCGCAAAGATTCAATTTGTCATACGAAAAAATAAAATTCCGCGCCTTTAAATTTTTAAATAAAACGAACATTTTATAACATCGCTCACAGACGTATCTGATTGATGAAAAATAGTTTCTCGCTTTTTCTACCGATTAATTAGTTTGCCAGAGTAGTGTTGAGTCGCTCACTCGTGAGGCACCTCATTTGTACCACTCATTTTGTTAATTTGTCGCAGTACTTCGTACCGCAAAAATGTCTTACTTCACTCCTCTATTCATTTTACTCATTTACTCGCGCGCATCACAAACACTTCTTGCCACACAAATCATTCACTCACTTCAAATTTCAAAAAAACTCTTATCCGTTCAAATTCACTCGCTAGTCTCGCGACCCTCAAAAGTCATACACTCCTCACAACTCTTAACAGAGTCCCTGGATCGCGCGAGGCGCTAGGTGCTCGCCTGCTCGCCGACACTCAAAACTCAAATGTCTCAAATGAAGAAACGAGTAATGATCCACACTGTCAACTGCCGAACTACAAACCTTATTGCAACGACAAAAGGTCCACCGAGAAATGCGTTGAGTTTGTACCACTCACCGCCTCTCTGTGACATGAACCCCTCAAAAATCCGTTCAAAATGCAACAATGAATTAGAAATATCCAAAGAGGGAGTGAGACCGACACGCGACGTACTTCAATATCGCTTCGCGTCACCACCGAAAACACATTAACAATTAAACACGAAAGACAACAAGCGTAAGCGCCGCAAGCTTTCATACATCTTAAAAAAATTGTCGCTGTTGGAATTAATGGAATAGTTGACGCTGAAAATATGCTAGTACCTCACCTCATTTGAAGTAAGACATTGTAACACCTCATTTTAGAAAATGAGGTACTCATACAAACTCATTTTAAATTGATGTCCTACCCATCACTATGCCAGAGTATACCTCAAGTACGTCAAGTATAGATCAAATGTTTTCTTTACAAAAAAAGACAGCTAATTAATAATATTGCTACGGATACGGAACATGCATGACATGATTTAGAATTTCGTTGCTTTTTTTAGTGGTGGAAATAGATGAAATCGTCTGTATCCTATATATTTTAATTCTGGTATTAAAATCGGTTTTCTTGTAAATATACATTTTGTAGCCTTTATAACTTAGAAACGCACAATTAATTAGCCACAGGTCTTAGTATTTCATCCTTTTTACCACCAAAGTATTTTTTCGTACCCTCTTGTTCAGTTACAAGTGGAAGGGATGATTAAGTATGCTAATTGTGTTACTCTGATTAGTTTTAGGCGTTATGCAGACTTGTTAAATTCAACGTTTTTCTTTTAGCGAATTGTAATTTTCTGTACATTACTAAAACAAAACGTAGAACAGGATTTTTAGTTTGAACTAATAATATTAAAATTAAAGTTTTTTTATACTTGCGTGTTATAAGTTGCCTTCATAACTTAACCACTAATATTGCGGCTTTTATTTTAATTGTGAATATTAGAGGTGTTTTTATTTTTCACGTTTTAACCGACCTTTGGTACAGTCGCCATCTGAACCAATGATTTATAACTCAAGATAGGTTATAGGCGTTCCAAAATTGAAGCGCTTACCTTGTGACAAATTGGACAAGTTGCCTTTAGTCGCGGCTGAACAAGCGCGAAATGTGCACGTGCTAACAAGCCCCCGCACACCGAAAGAGAAAGAGACGACCTCATGTTTAACAACGAGTGTGACAAAGATGGAAGAATGAGAAAATTAATCAAAGAGAACAGATTTTTTCGTAGGCACAGAAATAAATATGGAAGTATTTTTTGTGCTCCTCAAGTATGAGTCATGGTATAATAATATACTCCGCCTGGTACTCTCTTCCGAGATTCGCGAATGACCTAACTGTCACTTGCCTACGTCATCATGCTGTTTACAGGTTCTCAAACTTTAAAATGTGGGAGAATTTTAACCAACGGTGAAAATTATTTTAACGGCATTAATTTTAAGTTATTCATGTAGAAACATAGTAAAATAAAACAAATCTATACTGCACTTTTCACCCCTACTCTTACAGTTCCGAATAGAGCAGCCAACCATTTTTGTAACAAAACATTAATTACCAAGCTTACGACGTGAAAAGTTTGGAAAACACTGCGACTGCTGACACTGAGCGAGAAGGAAATAACAATTAATACGCGTTCGACAAGGATGACGGTCAGGGACAAAATGGCGGATTGTCAAATGTGACAGCGCTATCCTGTGTTGCCAGTAGTGTAAACAGAATTACCCGAACGTCTGAAATTTCTTTCGTGAATCGGAAGATATTGCTAACGAATAATTAAAAATGACGTGTTATTGTAAAATTTAAGATAAAATACATATAAATGAAAATTATTAAATTATAAAGAAATATTTTAACTTATTAACCATAGATATAATGTACCCATGTAACATGTTATGTTGAAATAAAGTGGCAATGTTATTGTGACGTAGGCAAGTGACACTCTGGGAAGAGAAGACCATGTTTTATTAGACCATGGTATGAGTATAACCTATCTATGGTTATATAATATTATTGATCTGAACTACAAAAATATCTGAACACGCCTCTATTGTCAAGTCGTTAGACTGCGCGTTCAGATATTGTGAACACCTTGGCCGCTCCGATATATGATCTGATGGCGACTGTACTAAATAGGAAACTTTAGGCCTATTTTTAGTTCATTTTTGAAAGACTTATTTGTAAAAGGCTTGTTTTCTAAATGAATAAATAAAGTCAAACATTTGAATTGTAGAAAAACGTTGAATACAAAACAGATGATTTGCTTATTAGGTCTACAAAATGATGTGAATGGTTGTGATATATTTCTTGTTGCAACAATTATAAATATATTAGAAGCTTTTCTATATTAATATTTCACTGCGGAATTATTGACATTTGTGTTTATGTAATGTATGTAATTGGCGGGCGTTACAAAAAATATCATAGTGATACAGGATGTGTTTTTTAAATGGGCCAGTTAGGTAGGGTATCCAGATAATTTGCTCGTACGTAGCTTAACCCAGGTTGGGGTCTAATGAGCTTGAATTGAAATAAAAAGGACTTGCAAAAAAGCAATTATGTGTCTCACTGGAGGTATTTTCCAAAATATGAAAACGTCATTAATAAAAAAGTTAGGCAGGGCTTTTCTGTCGTTCGGTATTTAAAAAATACATTCTGTATATATCAAAGTATGTTCTTTTGACCTTCAACAAAATTAAGTAATCATAAGTAAATGCCATTTGTCACTGATATTTTTTTTAACTTATTAATTTTAAGAAATGCTCAGTTACAAAAACTTTAGGTAATAAAGCACAACCAACTTTAACACATTCATTGCCACCCAGCCAAACAGTACATCCGCACCAGGCCACAAAAATTTCGTCGTTGTGAATATAAAGCTGTAGTACCATGATCCCGCCTGGGAAGGAAATCACAAAATACCCGTATACCCGATAGTCGGGTTTTCGGCACTGAATGTGTTAACTGTACCGCACTGTACTGCACTGTACGCACTGTAAACCTTCCTTTGTAGATAGACACAATACTCATTGCAAAATATCATAAGAACAGTTAGCTTTAATACTCTGCGTCGGAGACTGTATATTTCTTAGTTATTTTCTATACATTTGTTGAATTAGTGTCCAGTTTAGCAATTTTCTATTACATGAGAATATCATAGCATCTAACTCTATCACAATGAGTTTTCTATAAGCGCTACTACGGAAGCTCAAACTCAAACCATTTATTGAACGTAAATCCCGCATTTTTAAGTCTAAACAAAATAAAAAACCTGAAAAAATGGTGCGCTAAAAATTCACCCTGTATTTAAAGGTCCGTCGCCGAGGAAAGAAAAAATCGTACGAATTTTATGTGTCTCTGTCACTCGTATACTAATTCTAGTGCCGTCACACTCGGCCGCGAAAGACAGTATTAGAAATGGGCTCGAGTGACAAAGACAGCGAATGAAGAAATTACAGAAGTTTTAAACAAAAATAATTATCTAAAAATTAACTAAAGAGTTAGTGCTTTCGTAGTAGCCATATTATTAAAATTTTCACTTGGAAGCTTAAAATATGTACAAAAATTGTTACACATGTTATCGCCTAGGTAAATAATGATTTAGCAATAATTTTAAGGTTTTTCAATTGTTTTTGTTAGTTTTTTTTAATATCATAAGGGCGCGCTTACATTACACTCACAGTAGGTATACGGCATAGGTAAGTGTGAACATTATTCTAATGCAGCGGTTAGAGTCGGACCACGCTAACTTTTCATGCCATGTGCTACGTCAAGTATGGAGCTTATAGGGATATGTATGCATTCTTACTGCCAAGTTTGTGCACAGTTAGCGTGGTTAGTCTACATTAGTTATGTCGACGCATGTAAAAAATATCGGTTGGTTGGCAACCTCTGGTTTGAATGTGGCGATCACATAAAAGTGCGACCAGGCGGCCTAGCCAAGGTGACAATCGCTATCGCTTCGCCATCGAATCGCTTTGTCTCTCTATCACTCTTCCATATTAGTGTGACAGTGACAGTTGCGTTTCGTTCGCTACGTAGCATTAGCTATTGGCATGTTGTCTACGGGGCCAGGACTGGACGCACCTTTGCGTGAACGACATAGTGTATTTGGCACTAAACGCGGATTCACAGTTAGCCGCAAACGAGGCCTAGTGTAACCGTGCCCTAAGCTCACTTAGTTTTGTAAATTTTAATTTAAGATACTCGTACCGTACCAGAGATGTAGAAATTGACTAATGTTATTTTTTAATCTTGTACAATATCTACTCTTTTTACAATTCTTTGTTACAAGCCCATTTGATGGTCGCTTGGTACCTATCAACTTTAGTCAAGAGTTAATATCATTGGATACCACTTTTTATGTTTAATTGTGACTTTTGGTACATAAGTTACCTATAGTAAACACCCAATAATGGAGGACACCAATAATAAGAAGTAAACCACAAATCCTGTAAAATAAGTATTTTATATCAGTTTTTAAACACTGGCAACATTTTCCCGTAAATGAAAGTCATATAACCATAAAGTATCTTCTTACTTCTTACCCACTTTCTTATTAATGTTATTAAAATATATGGTGGTATCTAAAGTTAGTAGCTCTTCGTGTGTTTCGGTGGCACAAAAAAGTTGGTGAATGGGTGATATTATATTGAAAAACTAGAAAAATAGCTACGTAAATTACGAAATATTAACAAAAATTGGAGAACAATGCAACTGCTCGCGAATATGGTCTGCAAATATGGCTCGCGGCGAAGTAATTTACGAGTAAAAAAAACTCCTTTATATTAGCCACTATTCTATTTAAACCACAACAGTCCTAGCGATTGCTCGTGCATTATTTAAAATTAACGGTAACATATTTCAGCCGTTTCAGTATCAGCGCTTATTACATTTAGGTACACGGTACAACCCGCCAGGCATCTTTTGTAGGTAGGCAGTATAGGCACGACCGAGTTTCCTACAAAATGTGCCCGGCAACCACAGAAATTGAAAACTTAGTTCTTTGTTCCGTGCCGGCAACCATGTAAAATGTAATAGCGCAATATGATGGTTGCTCTTTTATCGTCCATCATGTCAACTTGTCGCTCTCACATTTTCATATTAGAACGTAACAGCACTAACAACTACAAAGTAAAACGATCAAAGCGCGACTATCATAGCCATATAAGAATTACCATCACCAACATTCTTTGCGTCACCATTTGTTACAACTTCGAAGGAATTTCTTCCTTTATCAAGCAATACTAATTTTAACTATAGAATAGTTTAGATAAGCGAATGAACGAATACTCATTTAAGATCAATGTATATGTAGTTAAGTTAATATAGAAAGCGACAGCAATAATTATATTTGTATTTAAAGCTATTGAGGCGTTAAATTTTTAATAGTTGTGCTTGTTCAGTTGTAGGAGTTTTGCCGATTTTTTTTGTTTTTTATTGCTATCCCATATAGGGTAAATCGTCAATAACTGGCCACGTTATACTAAAAATGAATTCTGTTCTCCTATACACAAATTTCATTTTAGTGTAAGGTGTCAATTAACTGGCCACCCTTCAATAACTAGCCACCTTATACTAAACTGAATTACGTTTGTAATGGTGAATAGAATTCATTTTTAGTATAAGGTTGCCAGTAGGTATTTGACGATTTACTACGTACTTACCACTAAAATATATACTAATAGGGTTCAATATCCAATTACATAGAGCGATTTGAAAAGTTCCATTAAATGGTATGACAGGTTGTCGACATAATTAAATAAAGTTATGACCTTACTCCATCTAAACTTTAGATCATTACGTATGCCATCACGGAAATCACGGAAAAAAGGTCTTTACAAGAGCTAGTAACCTGAAAAAAATCTTAATAAAATCATGTTTCGTGTCAATTTTTAAAATTAACCTCCTCTAGACAGCGACCTCTGTGGCACTTCAAAAATATGTCTTAATATATTCAATGAGTAGACTGACATTCGAGTATAATTTTGGAACTGTTAGTCTGGATAAAGGCCTATGCACACCGGATGCGTGTGCGTAGACACGCACGTGCGCGTTGTAATTGTAATATACTGATCCTTATAAGAGACGGCACACCGCTGACGTGACGTCGTGCACAACTGTCATTTTAGCCCATGCGCACGTGAACGTCTACGTGCTTTGCCCTTGGGCTCAAAACTGTGATTAAAAATTGAAGCAAATTAAAAGTCGGCATGATTCCTAAACTGAACAAGTGCTGTAGACAGTTGTGACTAAGGAAGCTAGTTGTTATCTTAAAGTGACAGAGATACTATTTTTCGGAAGCGGGGAAAAACAGGAATTTTCTCAAAATGTTTTTTTAGTAAAGAATGTTTTTAGAATATTCCCTACCAGATCAGTGTTCCCATTGTGTGATATAGGTATTTGAATTAATTAAGTATAATAGTCAGCATGGATTATTAAATAATAAACAGCGAAATTAATTTTGTTTTTTTTAACCTGAGGTATACCATCAACTATAAACCAATGGAACTAAGGTCAATGTGGTGAAGACAAGCATATGAAATGTTGGGAAGGCTGTCCTGTCATAGGACGTCATGGAACTGTGGAATGAACTGTCGCCTGCGGTAGGTATTACCGGACCGATACGACCTTCAAACCTTCAAGAAAAGAGCGTACTCCCATCTTAAAGGCCGGCAACGCACTTGCAACCCCTCTGGCGGCGGTAATCGCTTACCATCAGGTGATCCGTCTGCTCGTTTGCCGCCTATGTCATAAAAAAATATAGGGCAAGAACTCTCGAATTTGTATACCTAAGTACGTCGCTCACACACAGTCACGACTTCGCAAGCGGCACTATGTGGATGTGCAAATTAGGCAGGATTTTCCTAATCCCAGCCCAAGTTACCCCGTTTGACATTACCTACCTTGGTACGAAGTAGGGAAGTACCTACTAAGTCAGTTGTGTGCTTTAGTGTAAGTAGGTTGGAACCATTAAAACCAAGTTTTATGATAATTAACAAAGTTACATCATTTATTTATTTCGGCACGTTCAAATTATACTTTATAGAAAGGTTTAAAACCGTACGTATCATACAGCGAAGACTTATAAATATCACACTTTTTTTTGTGAAATTGCATTACTTAAAACTAAGTTATATACACAAAATAAACTTTTGAAAGTAATAGAAACAGTATATCACATTAAATGTACGGGCCTGTGCACACCGGCTGCGTGTGCGTAGGTAGACGTGGACGTGCGCATTGTAATATACAGATCTTTATAAGGGACGGCAAACCGCTTGTATGACGGGTGCGTGCGCGGCTCAAACATTTTAACACTACCCAACAAAAACTAGTACCAGACTTGCACATCAGGTGGCTAGTTATTGAAGGCTGGCCAGTAGGGTTTGCAATCCGGATCCGAAATGTTTGAAATTATCCGGATCTGGATCCGGATCCGCGGATATTCCCATACATTTCGGATCCGTCGTGCAAACCCTACTGGCCAGTTATTGAAACCTTATACTAAAATGAATTCTGTTTATAGGTGAATAGAATTCATTTTTAGTTTAGGGTGACCAGTTACTGGCGAATTACCCTATATGCAATATTACAATTATTTTTTATCAAGGAGGTACGTCTGCAAACGATGCTACACATTTTTAGATTTGATTTAAGGCGTATAAAAAAAGGAAGGAATTTGAAAAATACGTAATCGCCTGGTAAACAGTGATTGGCACAGTGTGCCAAGAGGTCGCAAGATCTAATCATTCCTGGAATGGCGAATTTTTCCATAATTTGAAATTTTGTTATGTGTTAGAATTTTATTGGTGTTTCTTATAAGAATATTATTATGGCTGATTGTTACCTAATATCATTGTAAATCAATGTTTCCATTAAGTGCTCTTATTTGTATTCACATACTGAAACATTTTCTTCGCTAGATTGATGTCATTCAAGTTTTTCCATCCTTCCGTCTCATAAACTTGAGGATTCTCTTTTATAAACTGAAAAACAGTTGTTTGCAGTTTTTCTAAATTGTATCTCTCCGATATGAGAGCGATTTCCATACAGTTTCCAACATTAATTTGTTCAGCTATAGCATATTGTACTAGGAAAAATAGGTTATTTAACTCAAATTTGCCTGCAATATCTAACAGATTAATGCAGTCTTGTCTTAATATATCTTTAATAGTACCCGTATATAAGAATTGAAGAAGCAACTCCATATCATTGTCGCTTATATCCAAGAATAGTGAGTCCGTGTCATTCTTAACTTTGTTTCTTAATAGCGAACTGTGAGCCGCTAGAATAATCTTATGCACCTGATATTGTTTTCGACTAGCTGACTCAATTACAATGTTAGTTTTTTCCTGTTTCGATAAAAGCTCACCAAAGTCATGATTAAGCTTAATTTGTTTAATCAGATCCATGTTAAAAGGGCTGGCGGGATCCGTCTTAATCGCTATAGGAATACATAGTATCCTGCCTTCCAGGTTCTTTGGTGTGAAGCAGTAAGTTTTCACAAAGTATTTCTCATCGGGCTGATTTGACTTGAACACTTGCCATTTAAATTCATATGGTAAGTAGGATCGTCCGGGCGAGTTGCCTGTGACCGGTCCGTGGTTAACTTCAGGGGATTTGCTTATCCCGATGCTGAAGCTGCCAACTTTTCTTAGACATACGTATAGGTTGAGAAGACACTTGTTCCCCGGGCAGTAAGATGTATTGAAATAGAACCACAAGTCAGGCTCGTTGTCAGTGAAACTGCCTCCTATGTCATATTCGCCATACCTTTGAAGTTTGTTGGAGATGTCGTAAATGGTCAAGTGTTTTGCGGATGTCGTTTGGCGTTTGTGTAAGGAGGTTATGTCGTCATGGTTCACCTGGAATTTAAAAAAAAAAGGGTAAGAGATGGTGCAAAGGTAAGTGACAACCTTTTTGTAATACAATAGTTTTTGTTAATAACAGAGACATCAAACTTGCCAAATTAATGTCAAAAAAAAGATTAAAAAATAGAATGAAGACCTTTTTATGGGCCTCTGGGCACCTAGAAGATAATAGCCACTATAACACGATGGTTAAAAAATCACTTATATCCTCCTAAGGCCCAACGAAAAACTGAGTATGTAGTCAGTACGGCCCGTAGTCCTACCAGTAGTACTATTGTTTTATACTCATTCAGACCCAAGTACTTAAAAGACTTTTTCACCTCAGCAGCTCGAACAAGGGTACTTTGCTACTTAAAAACAGTGAGCAAAATCGCATTTTGCTCACTGAGTGAGACAAAATTGTTTTTAAGTAGCAAAGTACCCTTGTTCGAGCTGCTGAGGTGAAAACTTAATTGTTGGTATACCTTAAGAAAACATGAGTGAATACAGGTAAGATGATGAAGAAGGAATACATTTTTCGGGTTCTCTAATATGTTCGCACTGCTGAGGTGAAAAGTTTTGTGAACTACACGAGATCAAAGTTATTTACATCTCGTGCGCTTTTGAGTCCCTTACTATGCTCAAGGTTCTAAATTAGATTGACTTGCTATGCTCGTGAATCTAGTATAGAATCTTTCGCTTGCACGGGACTCAAAATAAGCACTCGAAGAAATATCAAACTTTGATCTCTTGTTGTACAAATAACTATTTTTAATGTTATTGTACTTATGCAGCACCTTGTACAGCACTTTGATTTTTTTTACGAACTTGTTAAAGGGCTCACAGACAAAACAAAACAGTCCTTTAGAAATTCGTACACGCCAATTTCGATGCGCAAAATTTGAAAACAAAATGATGGATTTTCTATTAAGTCCTACTGGTAGGACTGTGGTACGCTATGACTACACAATTGTTGTAGGAGCTGGGTCTGAATAAGAAAGTTAATAAGTACTATGGGTAGGACCTTGGGCCTTAGGAGGATATAGATACAAATTGAATAAAACATGACACATACATGATACTTGCTGCTGCTAGCTACAAAACTAGGGGAAGCTTTTTCTATGTAGGAAAACTGTTTTTGTATGTGGAATTTATTGGTCAACTTTGCGGGCACGATTTTCTCTTAAATTTTAAACTTTTTATATAATCGATGAATATTTTTTTACATTAATGTATATTTACCTCCACACACTGATTGCCAGGGTTGTCAGCTTGAGGAACGGGTGGCTCCCTTCTTTGCATGGGATGCATTGGATGTCTGTTCCCCTGAAACCCCTCGAAGAATATCATTTTTGACAGCACCGGGATTTTATTGCTCACACAATCTGCTGTTTAGTCTTGGTCTATAAATACAAAATTGAATTTATTGTATAACATTTTAAACTCTCGTGGCTCGGCTGTACACATAATTAATTACATAAACGGGTCTACAGCGATATTGTTTCATTGTTTTTACCTTAAATTCTGCAACTCAGCTGAAACGTCGGAAATTAAGGTAAAAACAATGATTCTATATCGCGGCTTGTGTAATTAAATATTTTAATATATTAATTATTATGCAGCCAAGAATTAATAAAAAAATATATCAAAATATTTACGTGACGATGATTCGAGTTGGATTTTCCGGGAATGTTTTTGTTGATGGCCGATATGAGTCATTTCGTTGCTGGCATCATTTGATTGTAATTTGTAGACTATACAAGTAACAAAATGTTGGATGCGTATATTGTTTTACGTCGATTTTATTAACTGTTACTCGTCATCCCGGTAATTCAGCACAACAAAAACAAAAATCTTTGGTTTTTCCTACAAAAAAGTCGGATGACAACATTTCTGGCCTTTGTATTCGTATGCGTAATTAATTACATACCTGCAAATTCTTTTCAAACGAAGCACTTTAATGCCGCCACTTAACCTGCGGTACCGATTCGTATTTTTAATGTTACTTATAACTTTTCCTTACATTAAAAATAATAAAAATAGGCACGTTTGCCGACTATTACCCAAATAAAATAATGTGACGTATGACGTACAAAACAAATGGACACGAAATGACAGTTGACAACTTGACAGTTCTCTCTAGGGTTGACCCTATATCTGTTTATAACTTTACTGTTTACGATTGGGTTTCGCATTGTTTACAAAATTCAATAAATTTCATGTCAATTAAATAAACATACGTTTGTATTGAATTCAAACACGTTGAAAATACTTAATAAACAATCCATGACAGCCTTTCCAGCTACATAATTATACATGGAAATATTAAACATTAAAACATTATTGTGAACGCATTCTAAGTAAGACAAGATTACCAACATCAAGAAAACTATTAATGAGCGCTGCCAACACTGATATCAGTCATGTGTAGTTGTTGTAGATTGTAGTAGGTATCGTCGCTTGCTTGCTTTCTTTACTTTGCACCGCGCGTCGTCTACCAATTGGACTTAAATTGAAAGAATATTTATCGCATTACATTAAAGTTAATAATATAAACTTAATACATAATAATTAAACGTAAAGAACATACAACCGTGCCAATAATACGAGGATGTGTAGAAATATGTGAAAGTGACAGTCGCAACAATCGACTCAGTTTTTGTGATTATAATGTTATTTCGCATAGTTTCAAGTCCACCAGTTTGTATGTGCTGAAATGTTACATTTGGGAGTTCTTTCGTGTATCGTCGAGGACACCTGATCCGCGATGTTCGAGGCGGGATAGCAAGCGCTTGCACGATCAACATTTATAATGCAACAAGATTTTTTAGCGGACGAGTGCAAGAGTAAAAGTCTGCGGCGGAGGCCCACGAAGGTTCTGAAGATAGCCGAGAGCTTCACGAACTTGGATGAGACTGCGAAGGCGGGCCGTTTCGTGAGGGGGCCTAACTGGCGAAGGCGTCGTGAGGGACTCGACGGGAGGACCAAGTGTTGTGATGATGATTTCTGTGCTAAGGAGTCGAGTGTGAGTGATGGCAGTGAGAAGGTGGGCGACCGGAGGGTCACGGGCTCGTCGTGCACGGCCCTCCGGACCGCGGTGGCTGCCCTGTACCCGTTTGATGACTTCATCCTGGAGAAGATTGGCTCTGGATTCTTCTCTGAAGTTTTCAAAGTAAGTAACCTGCTTGTACAGTGCTAGTAAATCATTTGATGGAAGCTACATCCAATGGTAGGAACATTTTTACAATGTGGTGTTATTTTTGCAGATGAGATGAGATTTACTGTACATTTTTACATTTCAGCCAGTATTTTTCCTGCGCTACTGTTGGAAAAATACCAATAAGAAAAAAAAAAACATAATGCTGTAAGAAAACTTAATTGTGGCTTCCATTTACAATGTTATAACCTTGTTATCATGTTCATATTTATAAACATTCAGGGTTAACATGCTTACTTGTTGATAAATATGGAGATGCATCATCTGCCCGACATATCTTTTCAATATTTCTGGCAGAACATAATTATATATGTGATTCATACAATTTTGAATGATAAAAAAAAAATCTATGCCCTTAGTATTTAACGGTAATTGTTCCTAGTGGTGTTTACTAGAGATGCCCCGAATAGTGTTTTTGGCCGAATACCGAATATTCGGCCCCTCTCTCGGCCGAATACCGAATATTCGGCGTGACATGCGAACATTTTGAGTCACAATTATTATGAAAACTGATTGCTAATAAAGCTCAACATTAGGTGAGGTCAGCTAAGATATATTTCTGTTGAACAGCATTAATGAATAGAGTCAAACAAAACGGACTCATGATAATAATAAAATGTTTTTTAATCAACAAATGCTCAAAAAAGGGTCTTCGTATTTAACAACTTTCTAAGAATACATTCTAAATATTCCTACAAAGTTTTTGGTTATTGTTATTGTGCAATTTTTCTTTTTAAGTAGGTGCAACAGATATTCGGTATTCGGCCGAATACTAGGCAACATTCGGCCAAATACCGAATATTCGGCAAAGTGGCCGAATAGGCCAAATACCAAATAGTTGCCGAATATTTGTGGCATCTCTAGTGTTTACCATGAAGAAGCAATTTGACATTGTCTGAAAACTATGAATAAAATAAACATATATTAAATTTAGTTTACCTATATATTCTCTTCCTTTTGCTACTGTTTTCAAATATATTTTAATGAACAGTAGTTTTTTTTTTAAAAGAACGGTGGTGCTTCCTTAAAGCCCTACTGACTGTTGATTTTTCACTATTTATTATTATTATTATTAAAGCCTTTCTTATACGAACTGTTAACATTTCATTTAACCATCATACAGTGGCGTAACTAGGGGGGGGCTGGGGGGGGCACGTGCCCCGGGCGCCGTCCAAGGGGGGGCGCCAAAATGGGCAAAAGACCTCCCATAGAAAATGGACCAGCCAAAATGTAGGAAACAGTCAAATTTGTTTTTCGCGACTTAGGGGTTGGTCTCATAGTAAAAATTGCACAGTATAATCCCAAAACGTCCCTGGCAACGGAAATGCAGTTATTTTTTAGCCACCCTGTATACAGGGTGGTCCAAACCTTGACGTCCAAAAAATTTTTTTAGAATCCTCGTCTTTGGTTATCAGAATATACCCCATGTATGTTAGCCGATTTTTCGTAGTTTTCGAGTTTAACTTTTAACTTTGTTAAGATATTCCGGGGTGAAGCTTTGCGTTGCTTTTATGCTTTCTAATAATTGTTCGTGGTATTTGCACTGATAACATGAAATAGCGATGGGGAAGTGATCCCATAAAATAATAAATAAGAGGATTTTTGTAATAAATTACTAATTTGGAAGCTTTCCACTTCAGTTCCTTTGACCGGCGACTCTGACAAATTATGACTATTAAGTATTAGGTATCACTTTTTTGACCTTTTAAAAAAACGTAGGGTCTAGCAGTTTCTAAAATAACCAAAAGTCCTTGAAATCGCTTGTATTTTTTATTTATTTAGGTAGGTAAGGGCAACATCTAAGCTTGACATGCTTGAACGTAAAACTTTGTCTTTTTTCCCAACTCAGCCAAGTGAGGATGCTGATTTTTTTTAGCAAATGCGCCGTTTGTCAATGATTATGTTACAAAAAGAAATATTCAAAAAAGTTCAATATAGTTTTTTTTAAATAAATAATTGCTTCACCCCGGAATTTCTCAACAAAAGTTAAAAGTAATAAAAATAAAAATCATAATTCGAAAACTACGAAAAGTCGGCTAACATACATATTCTAATAGCCCACAGCGTGAGGAATCTAAACAAAATTTGGACGGCAAGGTTTGGACCAACCTGTATAACACATGTCGTGCCAACATCGCTCGTTCTGTGATACTAGAATGCCGTGAAAAACCTGTGTCTGGTATTGAGAGCATTCTAGCCAGAGTTTCGGTGTGGGATCGGGAGAATTTAGTCCAATTCAATCCCACCAAGGCTCAATTTTGCGCGTTTACCGCTACCTTTTTCAAGGCACAACCCTTCCCATGTCAGGGAGTACTGGGAGCCTCGGTGTTGACAACTCCATCAGTGACGTCCAATAATTTCGTAGCCACCTTGCTGGGTAGGCTGCGCTCGTATCCAAAAAACTCGGTGTGCTTAATAAAGGGAGGCGATACTTTACTCTGGGGCAGACAGATCCATAGGCGTACCTACGCAAGGCAAGGTGGGGCAGTTGTCCCACCCTGGTCTCTGACCATAAGCTAAGAATCTCTGTTTCAACCGTACCCTGTTACAACGTCCCCAGCCTCCCCTACTTTTGCCCCACCCCTTAAAAAATGCTGCGTACGACCATGGACAGATCCCATATAATGAGTACTGCTGTCACCTTTGGGCAGGAGCACCTAGATGCCACGTTGGTCCCTTGAAATCAGTCCAAAGGCGCGCTATGAATAGTCTACGATCTCAAACTTACAAGCGATATTGAATCTTCAAGTCTAAGGAGATCTCCAAAAAAGAAGTGTATAAGTTTTAAAATGGTCGGCAACGCGCATGTAACACCCCTGGAGTGTAGACGTCCATAGGATGCGGTGACCGCTTACCATCAGGTGAGTCGTAAGCTTGTTAGCCACCGATGGACTAAAAAAACACTTATTTGTCTAAATCAAAAGTAATCTTTAATAAGTAAAAAGTAACCCTTTCGTTAGTGTTAGTTCATAGGGCGCAAATTTGGTGCCTGCCCTGGGCGCCATATCCTCTAGCTACGCCACTGCCATCATATGTGTATATATATTTCTACATGCATGTTCGTAAGGTCTTTTTGACCTAGGCCTCTTCCGAATCGCCTTTTTCTAATATATTTAAGTATTTGTCCAACATTCTCTTCCATTCTTGTCTATCTATTGCCCTTTCTTTCCAGTCTTTTCCTATTGTTTCTATTAGGTCTTTTTTCCCATCTTGTTTTTGGTTTGCCCTTTTTTCTTTTTCACTATACTAACTCTAAATCTAAATTTTTATGAGTTAAACTAATGTTTATTTTATTGTTATTTTCTTATGAATATTTTTTTGAGAAACACCTAAATATGTAGTAAAACTGATGCCACGTCACTATTTCTTATTCTGGATATCACGGATTGGAACCGTTTTTTTGCAAAAACTTTGAAATCACCATACCTATTTTTCAAATTATTTATACTCGAAATGTAGGACTCAGTTGTGTTTATAGGTAACGACTGCATATTATTTGATTGCCCAACTAGAAATGAAATAATTAGCAAAGAACGAAAAAATACCGTTTTCGTTCCCATACAAAAAATACCGGGATCCGATCCCTGCTGGATATTACTGATATTACTATAGTAGTGAATTAAAATACATAGGCATTAGTCACCATCCTCGGGCTTGTCCTAGCGACCACAATGATTATTCACCCATTCAAGCTTGTGACCTGTGAGTAACAATTATTATCCTTGACAGTGACCGTGACACGCAGACAAGACATCCTCTAGACTGAGCATAGTAACGCTACCCCCTCTGCCACTGAGCATAGTAACCCCCTCTGCCACTATATACGGTAGTTTTACTCCATCTTCGAGTCAAAGTGTCAGAATCCTAGTCTATGCTGTGACACATTCAGTTTATATGCCCTGCCTTTAATTTAAAGAGGTTTTGTTACTAAGTAATCTGCAAAATTTTGTAAATAAATATACTTACTCAAATAAAATTTATATCAACTCTGAATAGTTATAAATACAACAAAGTTATCTAAATTTGTTGTATTTATAACTTTTCAGAGTTGGTATAAATGGCACGGTAAGTACCTATATAGCAAAAAAATTTACTTTACAGTACATATGGGGCTACTTTTCCGCACTAGTGCGTAAAATAGCACTTTTCGCGCGTATGTCGAAACTTTAAAGTGCCATATGTACTGTAAAACGTTGTTCGATACACATGCGAATAAGTAATTCGCAACTCGTGTCGATTTAAAACACTCCCTTCGTTCGTGTTTTAATTTATCGCCACTCGTTTCGAATTTCCTCTTTTTCGCACTTGTATCGAAAATAACTATTTTATAGTATTATAAAGAAGCAACCATGTAATATAGTCTATAGCCAAATTTGCCTGTGTTGAAATTTTGATAGATGGATTATTGAAGGAGACATGAGCATACGTATTGTGCATTATCTCTTACCCGTATTTCATACAGGAGTTATTTTTAGTCCACATTACCACAATGTGACATTGACTTTGTTGAGAGATAATAAAACTCACAGAAATAATATTTGGCTCCGGTAGATGGACATTATTGTCTTTTTATTTTGTGATTTTGTTTTTCAACGTTTTTCCGGTAAACAGTAAAATGTTTATGTAATTAAAAGTTTTTAGTACCTAAATGAAATTGTAAAATGTATTTGATATTCCATCCAAATCTGAGTAAATTTTGACCATACAAATATAAGATATCACTTAATATATCCCTGTCTTCTGTCACTGAAAAGCAACTAGTTACATCAAATTATAGTTTGAATGTAATCTATGAGGAACTCATTAGTGTGAGTTGGGATTCAAATAATTAAAGATTGCATTCATACATATATATGACACCGTAAGTTTGTGAACCCGTTAGTTTACAATCTAACATAGGTTAGTTTATAATCTCCCTACGGTCAGTTTATAATTGAACTAGTGAGATTATAAACTGACGAGTGTTTACAATTTTATAGTGACATATATAAATGTTTACACATAGAATACCACATTCTATCAATTCAATACTTTATCATTTTGCGATATAGGTAGCCGTTCGACAAAAGAATTTGCCACGCCGAACATATTGTTAACACAAGTGATGTAAAGAAAGGAATGCCTTAACTCTGACATCATTATAGCAGTCTTATTAGATTGTTAAAGAGCTATGCTTGATAAATATTTACTATGAGTAAGAAAAATTAACTAATGTAGTCAATAAAATGAACCTTGTGGCGTTCTAAATCTTTTCTGTAGGTATGTTGTATGTTTACAAGATTTTTGAATTACGGATGCGTTTATGTTTATGTTTACAGTAGGAGCATAGGTAAATATCAATTGCATATTGCTATTGAATGCAAATGAATGCAATACCAACACAACTATCTTAATTTTACCAGTTTAGAATACCTAAACTGTACTGTAATACTAAAATAAGAATTCCATTCAAGACCATTCATTCTTAGATTCTTAAAAACATCTATCTCAAACTGTTTAGAGGACAACGGTTTCACTCACTTGAATTTTTAGTCGCTATTGATTGGCGACTAAACAGTTCTAATATAATATAGCGACTAAAAATTCAAGTGAGTGAAACCATTGTCATCTAAACAGTTTAAAATATGTCTCACGAAAGTTTAATATCGACATCTATCTCAAAGACTCCGTCCGTTACAATTTTCATTTTATAAAACTTCCCGCCTTGCAAGAATGTACATACCTAACAGTGGTGGCGCGTCAAAAATAAACGAAGGTAAGCCGGAGATAATTTGGCCTTCTTGTTGAGATATAAGAAAAATGCTCTATCTAAAAACTAGGCAAGCTGGTGGGAATCGAGGTTCCATGGACGCTCCGCCACTGGTACATATTTACTCCCAACTTAAGGGCCGGCAACACACTTATAAGTTGTAACCACTCTGGTGTTACAGGTGTCCATGGGCGACGGTATTTGTTTACCATCAGGCATATCATCTACTCGTTTGCCTCCTGTCATAAAAAAAACTAGGGATGTACCGACCAGTCGCCAACTAGTCGGGAAAGCCGACTATTCGGCCTCATTTGTAGTCGGCGATTAGTCGGCGACTAGTCGGCAAAAATGGCCGATTAGACGGCACTTTATAAGTGACAGAAAAACAGGGCAAAAAGAAATAAACATCACATATTTTCATAAGCTTTTTACCTATACGAAAACTTTTGTTCGAAATTATTGACCTTGTGGTCGCTTTTTTATGTCCGATTGTGCGGTCGCCGTGTGAAATATTACCTTAGGATTTTTTTATTTAATTTTTTAGCGTTACTATATAATAAATAGCGCGACGAAAGGGTAAAACGATTGTTTTTTAGTGCATTTGAACTGAACTTAGACCAAACTAATGATCTGGCCGACTAGTCGGCCGACTAATCGGCCATCCGAGCGCCGATTAGTCGGCTAGTCGGCCAAATTAATAGTCGGTACATCACTAAAAAAAACCTAGAGGTAATTAATTTTCTGTTTTGCTGTAACGTAATTGTCTGTGTAATTGTTCTTTAGTGACGTTAATAACTTGTCAGCTTGTGGTGTCATAGGGTCGAGTGTCATAGTTTTTTCTGTAGTTATGCTAATGAATGGGAAGTAGGTACCTGTTTAACACATTCATTGCCACCCAGTCAAACAAGACATCCGCGCCAGGCAACAACAATTTCGTCATATAAATAAAGCTGTTACCCATTGACGTATAATATCTAAGGACGGGCTAATGTTGCACTAAAAATCGTACTAGTTCAGCGGTGTTACTCACGAATTCCAGCCAATCGTGCAGTCTAACGCAACTAGTTGCGACCAATAGCGCGCGTAATGCAAACTCGTCAACCAATCCCGCGCGTGATGCGAACTCATCAACCAATCGCGTTGTAGCGATTTCACACCGCTGTACTGGCCCCTGTCATGCCTCATTTTTATTGCCCGTAAAGCCAGTCCCTGTCAATGGTAGTACCACGATCCCGACTATCGGGTCGTCCGGCCTGGGAACGAAATCAGTGTTAAATAAAAGATTGTTTAGCATTCTCAGAAATATCAAAATAGTAGGCTAGCAACGTATGGTATGAGGCCTATGAGCAACACTTTTGGAATGCTCCTTTTCGCATAGGTAGGCATGTCACTCATCCCGGTTCTGCCCGTCTTATCTAATCGATCCTAATAAAATTGACCTATCAAACTGAGGGATTACCGCGAACATCGAAAATCGAGTTTTCGTTATTTGCCTCTCTGTTCGAATTTGCAAAACAATACAGGGTAGGTCCCCTGATGGAAGTTTAATTTCTATACTTACCTAAGTTGACCTAACCGGTACAAACAGAATAGGAATCCTCTAGATGGAGTTAGAGCAATTATTTCATGAAACCAATTCTGCCCAAAAAATTCTGGGGTGCGGGGGACGAGGTTAGGGAGTCCCGTGCCGTGATTGGCCCGTTCAAAGACACGGACGTCACACAAAGACACTTTGACTCGAAAATGGAGTAAAACTACCGTATATTTGTGGCAGAGGGGGTAGCGCTACATGCTCAGTCTGGAGGATGTATTGTCTGTGGGTACAAACAACTAGGTACATTTTGCCTAAAGATTTTGTGAACCTGTAAACATGTTTTGGCAATAAACATGTCAAGTTTGTACCTAAATTCGCAAACCTTTCCTGAAGGGCAAGCAAAGTCGTGTTTTCTTACGACACCGCCTTTGACATTGACAAATATCAAGAAGGACAGGAATATTGTGTGTATTTTCACGGCTTCGGCTTTGAATGGGAAATTGGTTTAGGAAATTAGATACTTAGTCCTTTTCGATATACCTAATACAAAATACTCCTAATCACATACTTACTTGTATCATTCGTAAATGATATCAATGTATAAATATATTAAAAATAATATGAAATAAAGTCTACTTATTCCGAATGTCAAATCTGAAATTCTTTACGTGGCATCCCATCACATCCTTTCCATCTAAAATTCCAACAGGGCCCTTCTCTGTAGAAAGCCACAAATTTCATCTTTTAGGAGATTTCATATTGTGGCACTGTTTTATTTATTGTATTAGGTGAAAAGTTCAAGAAAGTTAAAGTAGATAAAACTTTTTGTAACGCGGGCTTTCCGACCATATGTAAGAGGTAAATCGCGGTAATAATTCAATCTTATTAAAATTGTCTGTGAAGTAAATACATAAGGACATTTTTTTTTCGAAGGTAGGTTTTTTTAGTATTAACTAAGAACAATAACATTATCAATTACAAAAATAATAGTACTGTTAATCTTAATTTCCTAACTAACCTTATCTGTGACATCAAGGCATACCTTCAATTAAAGTCAGCTGAGGTGGAAAAACATCTGTCATAACAGCTGTGCAAGGTCGGGAGGCAACCTCGCCTTTATAAGCACGGCGTTATTATAAAGCCTACCATGTTACATGCCATTTTATCATCTATACTCTGGCAAACTCACTTTGTAAGTAGAAAAAGGCGCCAAAATAAAATTTTCCATAGGAGGACAACCCATCGCACCTATATTTTTAGGGTTCCGTACCAAAACGGTACAAAAGGGGTGCGACTCTGTCCGTCTGTCACATCGCTAAATATCTCGACAACTACTGAAGCTATCGATTTGAATATCATGTTTTCATCTCGTTACACCAATACAACGCAAGATTTTTCTCTTTTCACGTAACGTACAGGTTAAAGATCTCTCTATTATTTTGAAACAATGCCTTACGACGTCAGCGGCTTTGAGCCGTTATGTATTGTGTACACACGAATTATTTACACGTGAAAGCTGAGCTGAAATATGATCACGAAGGACATATTATATTCCATTAAATAAAACGTGCTTTAATCAACGGCCCACCCCACCCTTCTGTTTCTACTTGGCAAACAAGAGAGTAATGAATTAATATTCCTTGAGGTATCGTTTAGTAAATAACCGCTTTTATTCCATGTAAAATTTTAGTTATTCCAGTGTTGTTCTATTTGAGACAGTTTTGCAGGTAAATAATAGAAATGCGTTAGTTTTGGGGAAAACTATTTTGTAATATAACTACTCCCCAGTACTGACTAAACATTTTTTTACCAATATCACATACCTATTGTGTCAGACAAGCATACCACTTGCCTTATGGCAATTGGTAAACAAACTGTAATTCTATACCTACTAGTAGTTTTTTAGTCTTTTGAACGCCAATAACACCTGAAGGTGTCGTTATTAGTGCCCACCGCGCCAAGGACCACTATAGGTGTTATGGCGGACGCTGTCAAAGTTACCTTCACACTTACGAGTAGAGTTTACATTAGCTCGCTTGCGCCCGGGATCTTAGCGTTTGAGTGATGTTTGTGTTTATGACATAAAGCGTTCTAAGGGTTAAGGACTAACCCTGTTGACAGTATAAAAGGCTACATAATGCAACGTGATCTTCCTCGGAAATGAGGAGACGGGAACCATGAGGGAACCATAATTCAGTATTCACGGCACGGGACTTCTTGTTTATACATGCAGCCCACTATTCCCACTTAGGCCAGTCCGTGTCCATTCAACATTTTGTCCCATTGTCCCCGCCGCGATACTTATTGGTGGCATAGCGTTTGTAGAACTAGATTCCCATCGCCACAGCAGGAGTGTTAAGAAAAAGTATGCCAATATACATAGTTAGATCCAACTTGCCCAAAGAAATATTTTACACGCGTCGTCAGTGGTAAATCCCCTTGACTACCACTCCACCTCTCTCTCTTGGCTTGATTATACTCCATCAAGTTGCTTAAGTACTTTAAATTCCTGCCGTTTACAAAGCACATTCTTAGAAGCCCTAGACGTTAGCAAGTCGCAGTATCTCTGTAGTGGTTAGAATTTCAGCTAAAGCGACCACATGAAGTTACGCTAAGCACTCCTTGCATGAGTATCTGACAAATTCTCGTATAAACACCGTAGTTTGTGAACACTACACCAACTACGTACCTAGAGACCGATTCTGTTTAAAAATGGGTTTATTTTATTTTGGTACAACCTACACTGCGCTCCAGAACACAAATCAGCGATATAGGTCGGAGAGCGGCCAAACTGAAGTGCGACTGTGCTGGTCATGTCTGCCGTATGCCGTGAGCTGTGGGCCAAGATTACCACTGAGTGGCAGCCCGACTCAAAACGGGGATTTGGCAGATCACGTCGGCGATGGCGAGACGACTTAGACTCCTTTTTAAAAGAATGGCCGACGACTACATGCACCAATCCACACGGCCCAAACGAAATTCAATTAGGAGCCGTCTCATAAGGAACTCGCTCGCTGTTATTGGTGTACGTAAGATAAGATGTCTGATGACACGGCTCAAGGCCGTATCAAATCACAGCCTAATCAAATTGTAAAACCAGAGTTGGCCTATTCAGTCCCAGACAGCTTGGAATTTGATTAATCCGCCATGTTTTTAATAGGGCGCCTCGGGTGTTCGGAGATTAAGTTTTACAATATTCACCTTGTGTCCTGGGGGGTTCCGTTGACGTTGTTGGTTAGAAAGTTAATAGCTAGATTAGAGTTTAGTCTTGGGAGTCAGGTAAACTAAGATTTCCTGATTTAACATTTATGTACATTTGACCAGCTGTCGCAATTTAGTTGTACCTCATCAAAACAGATATTGCTATATATTTGTTTTTCAACCTAAAAGCTGAGCCACACCGCTTGCGTGTCCGTAGACGTGCACGTGCGCTAAAAGTATTGGAGCTGAAACTGTCACGCAAGCGGTGTGCCGTCTCTCATAAGGATCTGTATATTACAACGCGCACGAGCACGTCTACGCACACGCATCCAGTGTGCACGGGCCTTTACGCAGTGACTTTGGGTACATTTTGATGCGTAAACGAGGCGTCATCGTTATTTACGCTCTATTGTGGTCATTCGTTATGGTGTGGATGGAAGGACAAGGTCGATTTGTGGTATAGTATCAACATGTATGTCTTGGTGTAACAATTGAGCTATGTCACTTGATCGAAACTTAAACTTAAGAGTCCAAAATAACTCTGAATAAGGCTGCCTTTCCACTGCGGCGGAGATTATAGGAGACGTGCGGTAATCAACCAACAACATTGGTCCTCTTCTTCACTCCACAGGATTACAACCAATGCTATTGGTTAATTCCCACACGTCTCCTCTCATCTCCGCCTGTGCAAAGACAGCCTAAATACGAGTAACTTAACCCTTGTGTCGGTACTCGGTCAAAGGCTCAGGGTTTAATATTGTATGAACAGCCATTAAGCGGATTATATACAACCCAATCCGAAACGTTATTAGAGACGGTCGTTTAAGTCAATCCGACCGGGATTTGTAGTAAACCATTTGGCAAACAATTGGCAGACATGTGAAGATATCATTATCAGGGGAAAACCCTATTAAACAAATAGACCTAGTTTCAGACACAGGTAGGCATTAGGTTCTAGTATATGTTGTTATTCACATTGATAGTACAAATAAAAAAACGAATTAGGACATGTTCATATTCACTTTGATTGATTTAGACAGTGCGTTCAGGCAGACCGAAAGGAGGCCTTTGCCCAGCATTGGGACACCAAACAAGGCTAATAAAAAAAATGATCAAATCTTCAAACTGTTTGACTCGAGGAAAATAACTCATGGGCTAAATTGTATGGAATTTCCTGCCCAAGTCTTCGGTCTTGCTGTGCTACCTGTCGCGTCGGATGATAATCCCTGTGACAATTAATTATGATGTGGAGTAGCTGTCACATAAAATGTTTGTAGATTTTTTGAAATTTATTTAGTAACATTTACCTAAGTAATAAAAATACGGTAATAACTGTTTACTTAATTTTTTTAATTAAGCGTAACCAAAAGAGACTTGACAGAACTGTCATACGGACCATCATTCGACGCGAGAGGTAAGGCAGGAATATGACAAGATCAATGAATTCGCATACTTCATCATTGTACTATATACACTTCCTCCGGACATTTATCGTAGTACGATCATTCATTCAACACTTCCTCTCATTCATTCATTCTGAGTATGGTTTACATTCAGATTTCGTCTGTTTGAAGCAAACTGCTGCGGAAAGTAGGTGTTTACAGAGGGGCGCGAAAACGGAATTTAGCAAATGCGGGGATCTTTCTCTTTTACTCCAATGAAGGCGTAATTAGAGTGACAGAAAAAAATGCTCGCAATTTGCGAAAAACGGTTTTCGCGTAAGCCCCTCAGTATGCTGTGTTAGCGTACGTTTTGAGTTCGCACTTTCTGAGTGTTAGTGGTCTAAGTGTAGGTATTTACACCCAGCTCCAAAAGTGCATACTCACTTTATGAATGACTTCCACTCCTAACGTGTGTATGCACTTTTGCAGCATATAGTACGTGCGAATTCGAAGCGCTGGTGGCCTAGCGGTAAGAGCATGCGACTTGCAATCCGGAGGTCGCGGGTTCGAACCCCGGCTCGTACCAATGAGTTTTTCGGAACTTATGTACGAAATATCATTTGATATTTACCAGTCGCTTTTCGGTGAAGGAAAACATCGTTGGGAAACCGGACTAATCCCAATACGGGCCTAGTTTACCCTCTGGGTTGGAAGGTCAGATGGCAGTCGCTTTCGTAAAAACTAGTGCCCACGCCAATTACTGGGATTAGTTGCCAAGCGGACCCCAGGCTCCCATGAGCCGTGGCAAAATGCCGGGACAACGCGAGGAAGATGATGATGAGCGTGCGAATTCCATACCGAATGTCGGGGGTTTAAACCCCGACCCGGCTCGTATACCTAAATCAGTTTCTCGGATTGAATCGCGTTTTGATGGTGGTTTTGGTGAAGGAAAACATTATTAAAAAAAACCCTTATCCCAATAACTCAGATTAGGTTGCGAAAGCCCCCTTAGGATGCAACCGGGAAACACTAAGTGCCCAGTGCCCCGTGTCAAATTGTACTGGTAACCATGGTAACTCCAGGTTTAACCGGTTAACCCCGGGTTAGTGGGATGGTGCAAGTGGCGCTAAGATGAAGACGAGAAAGAGGTACGAGGGTACGTTTTGAGTGCGCCAACTTTACTGTGCTTGTTATTATTGAAAAATGTTTGTTTCGCAAATATTATGATTGTGTTGAATTTTGAAATGAAATCCTATGTATCCAATAGTTTCTTTCTATTTACACGTAAAGGCCTTGAAACAACTAAGTACTATAGAGAGTTATTATCACACATATCACATTTTTTTATTTAAAAACGATTTTCTAGCTAATTATTAGGAATTATAATTATCTTACAGTTAATTAATAAATCACACAAACGCATGCGTGAATCGTACATCAATTTTATTTGAAAACTTCCGCTGAACGTAAATAAGTAACAACAATTAAACTGGTGTGATTTATTGATCACATACGTTTGTATTTTTGTAGATATTTTTTTATTGATTGCATTATATTATGTATTTACCACGCAAGCACTTAATTTTTATTTAATTTCCTTTCCACTTTTCGACTCATTTGTAAAAAAATCTATCAGAGGGTCGGCAACGCGCATTTAACACCCCTGGAGTTGCAGGCGTCCATAGGCTAGGGTGACTGCTTAACATCAGGCGGGCCGTATGCTTGTTTGCCACCAACGCGGTATTTAAAAAAATGTTAAAAATTATTACGTGTCCGAAACCGTGTCCTACCCGATTTATAAAAAGATGTGTCCCGCCGAGTTTATTGCCGGTCCTATATTGGGATACCCTCCTCCAATTGAGAGGGGATTTAAATCTTCTCGGGGCAGAAGTGTAGGGTTGGAGCCGGTGTAGCTTTATTTGACGTTCATAAGCGCAATTATCTTATATGTAATTTATATTGTTGTGTCATTGCTAAGGACAACGCTGTGGCCTTACGTCACCTTACAGTCATAAATTCGGCCAGTAAAGGAAGGGAAAATCACCAAAGACATCAGCGGAATCCTAAGCACCATAACAATAATGTCAACCTTCTCAGCCAGGTAAATATGCGAGGAAGTTCCCTCGCCTCAAGGAAGTGAATCACACAACCTTGCGGAGCGAGACTCGAGCGGTTTATAAATCGCGTAATTATCGTGGTTAATGTTTACTGTTACAGAAAGTTACTGTTACTGAAAGAACAGGGGCCTGTGTCTCAAAAGCTTGTAACTTGTAATACAAGCGGATGTCACTTTTTGACAGCTTTTGTTAGAAAGGGACTTCCATTTGTATTACAAGTTACAAGCTTTTGAGAAACGGGCCCCAGTGCCCTGTTTATCAAAAGCTTGTAACTTGTAATACAAGCGGATGTCACTTTTTGACAGCTTTTGTTTGAAAGGGGCTTCCACTTGTATTACAAGTTACAAGCTTTTGATAAACAGGGCACTGGTCTAGACAATATTTTAAAAAATGAGATTTTAATCTCAAAATGTAGAAGCTCTTAATGAACTATTTGTTACAGCTTCTGTTACCTCTGTAATTATAAATATAACTCCGTTTTTTCTCACTTTAACAACACCCACACACGAAAATTATATGGTTAATTATGTACATCGTTCCTTTCAAACCGCGATAACTCAAAATGTTGTCAGAGTGACATGTTCTTTCCGTGTAGTGTACCCTTTAAATGTTGTTTAGAGTCATGCATACTAAAAGCGCTGGTGGCCTAGCGGTAAGAGCGTGCGACTTGCAATCCGGAGGTCGCGGGTTCGAACCCCGGCTCGTACCAATGAGTTTTTCGGAACTTATGTACGAAATATCATTTGATATTTACCAGTCGCTTTTCGGTGAAGGAAAACATCGTGAGGAAACCGGACTAATCCCAATACGGGCCTAGTTTACCCTCTGGGTTGGAAGGTCAGATGGCAGTCGCTTTCGTAAAAACTAGTGCCCACGCCAATAACTGGGATTAGTTGCCAAGCGGACCCCAGGCTCCCATGAGCCGTGGCAAAATGCCGGGACAACGCGAGGAAAATGATGATGAGTCATGCATACTAAACAACATTTAAAGGGTACACTGACAGCAACTTTTGATGGCTTTTTTAAATAAATATGATGAAGAGTGCTGATTGGTAGCCGAACGGCAAGGCCGGCGACTCTCAACCTGGGATTGTAGGTTCCAATTTAGCTCTACTTCTTTCATCTTCTAAACTCCATATAAAATCAGGATTACTAGTTTTATAACCCCGAAGGAACCATCATCCAAACAGGTTTTAATAATCCATGAGCAATCAAAACTACGAAGACTTAATTATCTCTTGACATTTTGCATCTACACACCTCAAGCGTAAACCCCATTCTTAACATATCATTAAAATAAACTTTAACATGTATTAAATAAAGTTTACAATCGAGTGGATCTGTCTTGATCGTCACAATTTGGTCCGCGAGCGGCACCCCTTTGCAATTTAATCAGGTTTTTGGGTTAATGTGACTTGATATTGGTCGACCTTGCACTGAAGGCTTGCACCTTATCGTTGTTTTTATTATGTCAGGTCTCGCTTGGTACGCACGGCGCATGTTGATTGTGAACTCATGTGGACCTATTTTATTTAAAGTTATTTTAGATCCAAATACCTAGTCTATGTTTAACCAAAAACCGGACAAGTGCTCGCAAGTCGGAGTCGCCCACCGAGGGTTCCGTACTTTTCAGTATTTGTTGTTATAGCGGCATCGGCAACAGAAATAATACATCATCTGTGAAAATCTCAACTGTAGCTATCACGGTTCATGAGATACAACTTGGTGACAGACATGGATAGAGGAGTCTTAGTACATAATATCACGTGGACAAAGCCTCCCATAATACACCTGCTGAACCTATAACACATAATGTAGCTAATGGTAGGATCAACACAATTTGACGTATTCGATAACGCGAAATGATTTACTCCGCTGGCCGCGTTCCACTTGGCTCCTACGATTTCGCGCTCCATAGAGCATTCCAAGAGCATTCTTCGTTGCGTTGTCGTTTGTCGTTAACACATTGAAAGGAGACATTTACCTGCCTGCTCGAGTGCCAAGTTTATCATATTGACATCTAAATTAGGATGCACGAATTTAGAAATTTATGAAATGTGATTCACTGTCTCTGATAGGTTGATCACATGGCTAGACCAAGGAGCCAGGAATCATCGCCTTTGAATTGAAAGGTACCGGTACTCGTCGTTGTTTCTAGGTACATGATACTTGGTCTTATTATAAGGGTTTCTCAGTTCGATTGATCAAAAGGAATGCTATAAATATTATGGCAGTCTATTGAGTCTATTAATCTTTAAGATTGAATAATTTTACGGTTTAGACTCACTTGTTTTAAGTCACTCGCGCATCAAAACAAGTGAGTCTGAACCGTAAAATTATCAATGTTAGTATGTCTCACAACAGTTTAAATTCGAATCTTTAAGATGTCTCACTCTCATCAGTCCTTGCAGTTCGGATTATTTTATTTTTGCTGCATGTTGGTAATATGTATGTTGTTGTTCTATTCACCACGGTAATTGATGTAGATATAAAAACCTCAAGCATCAAAAATACCTGTAGGATAGGAAATAGTGGCCTATAGGACATACACATACACAATTGTCTTAAATTAGGAAAGCTGGTGGCAATTGAGTTCTTTGATTGCCCAGTCACTGGTGCCAATAAGAATTCTTAAATAATCCTAAACGATTTTCTTAATTACCGTTCCCGTTTTTGTACGCAACTGAAAATTAAATCGTTTACTTTGTAACGACTGCGTCAGTCCCACAATTTAGTGACGCGCTTCGGTAAATCATTTGTTTTTCGCTCCACGATTTAATTACTTAGAAATATTCCAGTAATATTCCTTACATTACCGAGTAATGAATATTCCGTGTTGGACTATTTAATCGATGCTTACTCAAAACAATGCTTGACGAAATTATCGTCACTTGCTAGAATAAGAAAATTCCTGTGTACATTTTCATGTAAATAGTATTCTCTTATGTCCATCACGTACGCTAATGTCCTGTTTTACATCAGAATGCGTATTGGTCCGGCCGAACAGGTTATTTGCTTATTTGGTATGCTGCTAACATAATTATTATAATTTAGTGCCTGTTAGCAGTAATTCTGTCAATGAACGTAATTGCCTTTGCCTTCACTTGAGTTGAATTCGCTAGTTAATGTGATGCGTTTTTTAATCTATCCTAACACCTGGAACTTTTCAATGCCGACGCCAAAGTACGAAAATACAGTAAAACCCGAAAGTATAGGAACAACGCCTTAAGTGATAAAAACAAATTGCGGGAAATCGTGTTAAATATGATCGTATCATACGAGTTGTACTGTAGTCGTGATTGAAGTGATTAAATACATTGTAGCTTAAATACAGGAGGTAGTTTATATAACAAGAACGTCTCTGTATGGTAATTATCTCGAGACAGAATTGAACCGTTATATAGTTGCTTTCGAATAAGATGTATAGGAAACAATCTCATGATATTGAAAGAACCGAGTTAAGAGAAATAAACGTTTAGTTTCACGAGATCGGAATGCTCTTGGCTATTTTCCCGCACGTCAAACAAATTATCTATACCGTAATCCTATAAGTACTTCCACAGAAGAATAGCGACGACTATTACTTATTGGAAAGCAATGGATGGAAATCTCGATCCAGGTGAAAGTATGTTGTTTTTCACATGCCATTCATAGTAGGCACTAGAATTTTCCCCATTGCGGCGAAACACGGAAACTGTTACGGCAATCGTTTATGTATGTAGATGATTTCTTATCTTCATTAGATTTGTATTCAGGTAGTGCGTTGTAACTATTTCACTGTACTTATACTTACGCAGCTATTACATGTTAAAGAGTTACGTATTTTATCTTGTGTTCCGATTCGGGCAGTTTGTCGAAATCTGACCGAAATCAACTTGGTTTTATTTTGACGAGGGTATGACCCCTTTAATCCTTCTTCATTTAGAAATCAGGATACGTCCAATATAAGTTTACTTACGCCAATTTAGTCGAAATATTTTTCACTGGCTCTCTTTAGCGGTCAATGGTGCCTTCAATTACTTAAATTGATGTGTGCACAGCACATAGATCCTGTCAAACGAGCGAGGGGCCCTTTGGTGCTTTAATTCAATCAAATCAACTTGAGCGCGGTGCTAGTGCACGCTACTCTTCGTGGTACAGTCGCCATCAGATATATCGGATTGGCCGGGGTGTTCAAAAATATCTGAACGCGCATTTAACGTCTTGACAATAGAGGCTTGTTCAGATATTTGTAAGTACCTTGGCCGATCCAATATATCTGATGGCGACAGTACTTTAACAAGGTTTTTTGTTAAATAGGTACCTAGCCTCTGTTTTGATGTAATGTGGCAAGCCACGGCAAATCTACAACTTTAGAATGTACAAGATTGCCTGTCAAATATAAAAAGTGCGACCAAAATCGGAATGATGTCAAGTGTAATTGCAAGTGTAATTCATAAGTAATATGTGATTGCGTAAATTATTTGCTTTTGTAACAGATATAATTACCCACCGTATCTCCTGAATACAGATTTTCGTAGTTGTCAGCTAACCTAACGTTTTGGTACATTCGAGCGGCCGCTATGAAGCTCAAAAGTGGTCACGTTTTTTAATTCGTGCCTGCCTCTTTCGCTCTCATGAAACATTCATATTTCATAGTCGTGATGGCTTCCCTTTTGCACACTTCAATTGTCTTTTGTCATTTTTAGGGTTCCGTACCCAAAGGATAAAACCGGGACCCTATTACTAAGACTCCACTGTTCGTTTGTCCGTCCGTCTGTCTGTCACCAGGCTGTATCTCATGAACCGTGATAGCTACAGTTGAAATTTTCATAGATGATGTATTTCTGTTGCCGCTAACAACAAATACTAAAAAGTACGGATCCCTCGGTGGGCGAGTCCGACTCGCACTTGTCCGGTTTTTAGGGTTCCGTAGCCAAATGGCAAAAAACGGAACCCTTATAGATTCGTCATGTCTGTCTGTCCGTCTGTCTGTCCGTCTGTCTGTCCGTCTGTCTGTCCGTCTGTCTGTCCGTCCGTATGTCACAGCCACTTTTCTCCGAAACTATAAGAACTATACTGTTGAAACTTGGTAAGTAGATGTATTCTGTGAACCGCATTAAGATTTTCACACAAAAATTGAAAAAAAAAACAATAAATTTTTGGGGTTCCCCATACTTCGAACTGAAACTCAAAATTTTTTTTTTCATCAAACCCATACGTGTGGGGTATCTATGGATAGGTCTTCAAAATGGATATGGCAACCCTAGCCATGTAAACACGTACTGAGAGACCACCGATTCTTTTTAATCGCGAAATATTAGAAAACACGACTTAATTTAGTGAAAGTGTACTAGGAAACATAACCAAGAAACTTACATGAAGTTACAACATCCCAGAAACAAATTTTGATGAACACACAGAGCCATAATCACCAAGGTGAGAAGTTATTTTATCGTTGAACTTCACATAAACATATATTTTGAATACGAAACGGGAAAATAACTGTTTATTTTCAAGAAAGATAACGGTACTGTAGATGAACACTCAACACCATTGGGTGCAGCACTGACAGCTGACATATGTTTCGTGGTGCCAACCTAACAATTGGCAACTCAGTGTTGCTACACCGCACAGTCAACTGAGCGATTTCAAACATACCTCAAACAATCCCAAATAATTAAAACTTGGAACATACAAGTAAAATGCCACCAAAAAAAATTATTATGAATTGCGCACACTACAGAAACACCATAAAGACGAGGCAGTTTTTAAAATGCTCCTCATGTAAAAACACTTACGATGTTACCTGTACTAATGTTAATGAAACACAATTTCGAAATATGCCTAAGCAAATCAAAGATAACTGGATGTGTATTCATTGTCACAAACTTAAGGAAAATCTAGAAATCACTAAAAAAAGTATAGCACGTACAATACAGTCCCCGTCCCCAGTCCCTGAAAGTAGAAGCGAAAATAAAGACATAAATTATGACGTCAAAGTATCTACAAAAAATTCTTTCGATTCTCTGCCTGATGAAGATGACCTAAATTCATCATCATCATCTATTTCCGATGAAGAGTGCAGCAAGATAAATAGAAGCTGTCCAGAGATAGGTGAAGGACTTAGGGACAAAATAGAAGCACTACAAACAAAAGTTGACGAATTACAGGATAAGCTTTCCAGCGCAGATAATGAAATTGAAAATCTCCTCGCCGAAAATAAGACATTGAAAAGTACAATAGAAAAGTTAAAATCGAAGGTCACTAATTTGGAACAAATCTGCAAATCTAGCACGAAGAAACGTAATAAGAGCCCTAACAAGTCCACCGTTTTCACACCGAATGCCAACGCTACTAAACATAATGACAGTTTTAAAGACCTGATCGCTGATGAAAAATCCCGAACAGTTACAGAAATAGTACAGGATTTAGAACACGGGGTAAAAGCGCCATTTACTCAAAATCAGGGTATTGGTGTGCAAACATCTGGTGTTACTGTACAATCAGACCTCGCTGTACAAACACAAAATACTGGCGTCGTACCATCAGATGCAGCTACAGAAGAATTAGAAAAAACGGACACTGAAAACTTGCAGGTTGAAAAATTGGCAACAGATGGCGTGCGTAAAGAGGACGTTAGAAGTAGAAAAAAGGCCAATAAAATATGTATGATAAGCTCTGAGCAGTTTAATAAAATTTTAAAAATTGCAAATTATAATTTGGGTGAATCTTACAATATCTGTCACTATCTCTATCCAGGAGTTGGGGTTCGAACTCTTTTTGGCAACTTAGAAAGCAAATTGTTGAATTACACTAAAGATGACTTTTGTATTATTTTTATAGGCGAAGAGGACTTCAAAAAATCACAATGTTATGACAATTTAGTATTATACATAAGACATATGACATCCACATTATCACATACAAATATTATTGTGTGTTCTCCAACCTATAATATTGGCTACTTTAATAATATGTTTAACTGGAGGGTTGAATTCTTTAATCACCTATTGCACGTAGATAATTCAAAATATGAATATGTTTATTTATTGGACAGTAATAGAAACCTGGCATATGATCATGAGATGTTTCACGTGAACTCTGGTCGTATTAATAAATATGGATTAAATGTAATTTTTAGAGATTTAAAGATATTAATTGAATCAGTTCAGATAGACATTCACAATAATATTTTAATTGAGCAATCATATCGCAGCAGCACACAAGACTCAGAGTTTTTTCGTGACTACTACTAAAACATGTAATGACGCATATAGTTACAATGAGCTGACAATAATGCACCAAAATATAGGAGGACTAATAAACAAGCTCGACCATATACAAATTGCATTACACGATTTCCACTCAAAAAGCCAGGAGATCGATATAATCGGTCTCAGTGAAACTTTCCTAAAAAAAGGTTCAGAACAAAATGTCAAAATTGAAAATTTCAAACATGGAGCATTTTATAGTAGAAACGCCGGTAGGGGTGGCACAGCTATTCTTGTAAATAAAAATTTACAGATCAAACAAATAGAGCTTGAGTCGAAATTAGCCACAGATTATTATTTTGAGTGTTGTGGAATCGAAATTATTGGATTGGATGTGGTAATAATTGTTATCTATAGAATTCCAGTACAAACGAAATCTCATGTCGGGATCTTTATCCACAAGCTCGATATATTGCTATTCCGATTAACATCTAAATATAAGAAAAAGAAAATTGTCATCTGCGGAGATTGGAACATTGATGTTATAAAAGATAGTCAGTTTGCAAAAGATTTAAAAAGTACACTGCAAAATTATAATATTACAATGCACATAAGTACCCCCACCAGGATAAATACATGCATTGATCAGATAGCCAGTAACGTAGACAAAGTTAAAGCATATACACATCAGCTATGCTTATCTGATCATGACATGGCTCAGACAATTACTTTTAGTGTCAAACGGAAAAATAAATGTCTGACTTGGTTTGATTACAAAAGAGATTTTAATAAAGGTAATATTGCCAAATTCATACAGTGCATCTCAGCGCTATCGTTCTCTGAGGTACTGTTCTCAAGCGATCTTACGGAAGCATTTACATTGTTTTATGAATTAGTGTGCTTATTTCATGACTTATGCTTCCCGGTCATAAAGGTCAAGATGAATAATCGATATAAAAAATCAAAATGGTTAACAAAAGGAATACGTAAGTCCTGTTACACAAAGCGAAATTTGTACTTAAGATATAGATTATTAAAAACAAACAAATCATACAATAGGACTCAATTCAAACATTATAACAATTTACTAAAAAAATGTATTATTAAATCACAAAAAATCAATAACATCAATTATATATCAAGTAATAAAAATAAATGTAAGGCGACATGGGACATAATATCTGCTAATTTATCAAGTGCAAATAGTTATAATGAGATTGATTCTTTGAATTTTAATAATACGACATTTAATAATGCAAAAGATATTTGTAATGTAATGAATGATTATTTTATTGATATCACCCTTTCGAAATCTAATGTAAATAGCAATGTAAAAAATGTAACAAATACTATAAATAATTATTTATCTTCAATATTCTTAAGACCTGCTGATGCCAAAGAAGTTTTTAAAATCATAATGTCACTTAAAAATAGTAGGAGCTCTGGGTATGATGATATTACGACATATATTCTTAAGTTGATTGCCCCATGGATATGTCACCCTATTGCTCATATTATAAACCTTTCATTTGATCAAGCGGTGTTTCCCGAGCAGTTGAAGCTGTCCGTGGTAAAGCCCTTATTTAAAAAAGGAGACCGTAAAGATCCCAATAACTATAGGCCCATAACAATTGTTCCAGTTATTTCCAAAATAATTGAGAAAGCAATGTGTGAAAGGTTAACGGGATTTTTAGAGAAAAACAGTCTATTCCAGGCAGAGCAGTATGGTTTTCGAAGAGGACATTCAACTGAATTGGCTTGCTTTGATTTAATTAAATATGTATCTGAAAGCCTGAATAGCAAAATACCAGTATTATCAATATTTTTAGACTTAAGTAAGGCGTTTGACTGTGTTGAACATGACAAACTACTTGCAAAGCTTGAATGCTATGGGATTAGAGGAGTTGATTTGATTGGATAAAAAGCTACTTGTCACAAAGGAAACAATGTACCGAAGTAGTGAAAATAGAAAAAGTAGGTAAGAGTTTTGTTAAAGCCAAATATCGTTCAGATTTTTGTGAGGTACAACTAGGTGTCCCTCAAGGGAGCAACTTAGGTCCCCTATTATTTTTGGTATACATCAACGATCTACCTCGGGCTATCTCGCATAAGTGTATACTATTTGCGGATGACACAACTTTATTAATAAGGGGTGAGAAAATTGATACATACGAGACTATCGTAAATAATGCATTGGTCGACATTAACAATTGGACATGTAAAAATAATTTAAATATCAATATGGCAAAGACATTTTTTATTCAATTTCACTCATATAATAGCATTCCAATTAATTTAAATATCAATTACAATAATTTATCTATATCAAAATGTGAAAATATTAAATTTTTAGGATTATTCATTGACCAGCATCTAAATTGGAAGGAACATGTAAATGCAGTGTGTAGTAGATTAGATAGGTTCGTGTTTGCATTAAGAAAATTAAGATATACTGTTAACTTTAAGGCAGCTGTCACAGCCTATCACGGCGTGGTATCGTCTGTGCTAAACTATGGGCTATTACTATGGGGAAATTCGGTAGACGTCGAAAGAGCATTTCTATTACAGAAAAAATGTGTCCGTGCAACAATGAGAGCCTGGGTGACTGATAGCTGCAAACCACTATTTCAGAAATTAAATATATTACCGCTGCCATGCATGTATATTAAAAAAGCATGTTTACTGGTAAAAAACCGTCCCGATTTGTTTAAAATGAGATCTGAATTCTACTCAAGTCAGAGAACTCAGTACCAAAATCTTCTACACCAACCTCGGTGCAACTCAGATATATATAAGAAGAATGCGTACAATATGTGCATAGTTCTATACAACAACTTGCCCAACAGTATAAAACTATTAAACGCTATGGAATACAAGAAAAAAGTAACCAGTTTTCTGTTAGAACACTGTTTCTATAGCGTGAAGGAATATCTGGAGTATAATTTTTAGTGTGTATTAACATGTATTTAATTTAAACTATTTTTATTATTGATGAATTAATTACTTATTATGAATTTTAATGTTTCAATTTTAATTTATTACAATAATTAGTAGATAGCGTTTTATGTAAAATTTGCATGTCGTTTTGTGCGACTGAATACTGTACACCACTTAACAAAACAACATCTATGTATTTTAGAATTAAGTATTCTTGCAAATAAAATATCTTTATCTTTATCTTTATCTTTAAAAAAAAAATGATATTGAGGTTTCTAATATCATTTTTTTCTAAACTGAATAGTTTGCGCGAGAGACCCTTCCAAAGTGGTAAAATGTGTGTCCCCCCCCCCGTAACTTCTAAAATAAGAGAATGATAAAACTAAAAAAAATATATGATGTACATTACCATGTAAACTTCCACCGAAAATTGGTTTGAACGAGATCTAGTAAGTAGTTTTTTTTTAATACGTCATAAATCGCCTAAATACGGAACCCTTCATGGGCGAGTCCGACTCGCACTTGGCCGCTTTTTTTATGTACAAGACGCACTTCTGCGAGTTGAGGACGTTGAGGTAGGTGTATGCCTGTAGCCATACAGTATACAATATTGCACGCACCTTTACGTTCCTTTTAAAATTCGCTCTGCGAATGTTTATTCCTACTTGTAAACCCGTCAAAACAACCTCATTATAGGGAACGTACGTGCTTTCAATGGTCTAAAAAGGATAAAGCCACCTTTTCAATTCGGTCCAGACATTGTTAATACCGCGCACCTTTCCACTGCGCAACTATAGTCGAGTAAAAAGAGACAGGACACCGCCCACCGCAGGTAGGTGCGATAAAGAGCACACTACGTATTCACGTGCAGCGACTATTTGACACAACTATAATATTTTTATCACCAAGTTTATTTTACTTTGAAAGTTTCTTTGTGAGATCCACGGTGGCCCGTGGGAAGACGGCACAATGGGCCATCATTAGAGCCATTAATTGCCAATTGCGGAGCCATTGTGTGAAATGACATCTAAATTAACTGTTTTTGATCCCATTTTGCTCGTGTAGTGTTAACTTTCTTGGTTGTGTAGCTTTAGAAGTTATAAAAAACTAATCTAATCACCCAATTCAAATTATCTTTTGGCAGAGCAGCACTAGACTAGAGTAGGTACTAGAGCGGTGCTGCTACATACCTACATAAATTTCTTCAGTGGATGATATTCAGGCGAAATGATGGCAAATCTTATATGTGCAAAGAATTTTAATATATTTTTTGTAAGATAAAAAATCACATCACTACATAGTATAAAACAAAGTCGCTTCCCGATGTCTGTCTGCTTGCTCTATAACTAACTACGCAACGGATTTTGATGCAGTTTTTTTTAATATATATGTATATAGAGTGAATCAAGAAGGTTTATGTATAATTTGTTAACCCGTGCGAAGCCGGGGCGGGTCGCTAGTCAAGATATAAAATATTCAAGCAAATTAAACAACTTACTATGTAAACGAAATGTCATCATTTTAAATTTACTCCACACTTTATAACGAAGTACTCTCTCTAATAACTTTTAATAAGTGCTCCACTACTTGACGTCGTAAAATGTGAAAGAAAGTTTTTACAGTAAGTTTCAACTACTTTCAAATAGCTATTGATTTCAAGGTCAGGCATCTTATGTAAAACAAAATAATAGAATGTTACACTAATCTAAATCATACCAAGCTATTAGTACCTCGTGTAGCCGAGGATATAGGTATTCTTTTTTCAATATTGGGTCATTCCAGGTGATTTCAACAAATCGAGTGTGCCGTATGATTTTTGATTGGAATAAAAAAAATTGAGGATATACTTCATGGTGGCAGAAGTGCTGAACCACCACCATTTTTTTTTTATCTTTTAATTTCCAAGTTTTGCCCATTCGAAGTTAACAGTGGGGTTAAATTCCTGCTTGTACAAAATCAGACCTAACTTTTTTTCTATAAAAGGTAACGAAATAATTGTTACTTGTTTTGATTAGGTAAGAAATGTGGATATTATACTGTATGACAAAATTTATCTGAATTAACTACAAAAAAAATGGTGACCACCCGAAGTGTATACCTAATTGGTAAATTATTGCAATTTTAAATTGGTTCTTGTGCCAACCCTGGTGCATATCAAATATTACTTTTGTCTGAAATATAAAGTACTTGCCGTGTTCATCTTGTAAAATAAATATAATTGTGTTAGATCAATTACTTCTAATAGAAAAATATAAGTGAAAATTGAGAAATTCGAAAAATGCTCATGTTTGACTCTAAAAAAATCCATCCAAATCCAATCCATCATCCAAAAATCCATGCGGTTATTCACTACACGGCTAAATTAAGAAACATTCGCAAGTGATTCACAATCCTTGTCAGGTAACAGTGCATTGTCGAATGTCTACCCTCATTAAATTTACAAATGAAATTATTGCCATGTCAAAAAAATTATTTGAACATAAAAAACGTAAATAATATCCGTATGACCAATTACCGTCCCATTTTTATTAATTTATAACATAAAACATTTTGTATCGATAGTTGTAAAAAGTAGCATGTTAAAAAAATCATATTTCAAAAAATAGGCAAAATAACAAAACTTTTTTTTCTAAATCTAATTAACGAAGATATCAGCTATATTTGCTGACTAAAATCAAATTTTTATTTTATCTTCCACATGGATTTTTTTAGAGTCAAACATGAGCATTTTTCGAATTTCTCAATTTTCACTTATATTTTTCTATTAGAAGTAATTGATCTAACACAATTATATTTATTTTACAAGATGAACACGGCAAGTACTTTATATTTCAGAAAAAAGTAATATTTGATATGCACCAGGGTTGGCACAAGAACCAATTTAAAATTGCAATAATTGACCAATTAGGTATACACTTCGGGTGGTCACCATTTTTTTTGTAGTTAATTCAGATAAATTTTGTCATACAGTATAATATCCACATTTCTTACCTAATCAAAAAAAGTAATAATTATTTCGTTACCTTTTATAGAAAAAAAGTTAGGTCTGATTTTGTACAAGCAAGAATTTGACCCCACTGCTAACTTCGAATGGGCAAAACTTGAAAATTAAAAGATAAAAAAAAAAACTGCTGGTGGTTCAGCACTTCTGCCACCATGAAATATATCCTCAATTTTTTTTATGCAAATCAAAAATCATGCGGCACACTTTTTAATTCAAATTTGTTGAAATCACATGGAATGACCCTAATTATATTATGCCAAAGCCACTGGCCACTGCTGATAGAGTCCCATTTGATTTCGTCTCGGTTTTGAACAATCTAGCCCCTGTTTCACGACGGCGACAATTGTCACCTGACACTCCTGACAGTGACAATTCGCTTAGGTCGCTGGTCAATTAAATAAATATTGACTAGGTACGTCTGTCATTATCATTACTTATCGACCCGAAAATGGACGGAAAATTGTCAGTGTCAGGTGTCAATTTTCAACGTGGTGAAATAGGTGCCTGTACTTTCTTCAACCTTTTCTGCCACATCGTCGGCCATCTAGCCGTATCCACTCCATATCTAATTTACGAACATCATTGTGAAGGCATGCGGCAGACTTGGCCCGTCCATTCCCACTTCGTTATGTGTAGAGTAGATGCTACAAATTTTAAACGTCTGCACCCAAACACCGGGAGCAAAATTAGCACTTTCTCTGTCGCCTGTTTAATTTTAAAGTAAATAAAATAAAGTAAGTAATTACATTTTAAAGTAAGTAAAAAAGCAAGTAATTTTAAACACCAAGTAGGGCTTGCAAATATTCGAAACTTTCAGGTATTCGAATATTCGACTTTTTCTGACGACATATTCGAATATTCGAATAATTATTCGAATATTATAAAAACTAAGAAAAGGAACGAGAAATCCGTTTATTATCGTTTTATTCAAAAGCTTTTTTCACATATTGCTAAAACTAATGATATTTTGCAGAAATCCACTTAATTGACTAGATTTTATCATCCTACTATGAGATGCCCACATTTATAAAAACAAGTAAAACGCCAAAATTAGACGTATTCAATATTTCTAGATAAAACTTTTATTATAAATGCGTCCATGCGTGAAATAATATAACTTTAAACATCCAAACACAGGTATGTAAGATATTTTTTTCTACTCCAGCACTTAAATGTGTCAATTAAATGACTGACAGTGATATCTAAAGCAATGTCATTTGAATGATTTGTCTATAGGCTCATAAGATGACTGCTAGCAGTCATCTTATGAGTATAATACAACTGCTTTATTTTTTTTAAAGATACAAGTTCCGATCATCTTGATTGAAAGAGGTATGTTTTCATTTACAATAATAACTCTTTTTTTTTTTAAATAATAACTCAATTTTTTTTAAATAATAACTCTTTTTTTTAATAATAACTCTTTTTTTTTAATAATAACTTTTTTTTTTTTTGCTGCAGCTGTCATAGAAAAAGTAATGTATGCAACAGCTCATAATTGGTTCTTAAAATTCTCGGGTCTTTTTTTACAAAACTCGACTACGTCTCGTTTTGTAACTTCGACCCTTGAATTTTAAGAACCCTTATTATATCACTGTTGCATAAACTACTATTTTAGTAGGTAATTATTTTCCGATTTAAATTAAGTTGTAGTCACTCAGAAGCCTGTAAAAAGGCCTTTAATTCCATTGTATTTTGTTTCTTTATTGACTTTATTTGTTTTGGCAAGTTCCTATTCCTGTTGGTCGGCTAATTATATAATATTTAAGGGGAAAAGTTAGTTGACTACTGGGTGGATTATTCATCAGCTAAAGGTGCATGGTTAGATTACCTAGTTGGGCAGGTTTGGTTTTTGATCATTTGAGAATTGCGATAAGTGGCATGGCAAGGTTTAGACTTCAAAACTTCGCTTAACGTACGCTTGTACTGAATAAACAGAATGACCCTTAAACTTAAAACTTACGCACCGTAAAAATAACATACTTTTTGATTTCGTTTTCTTTTAAATTGACTTAGGTTTCACTGTATTCGCGAAGTCTATCGAGAGGAATACAGTAAAAATATTATTTCCTTCGTATTTGGGTACCTATACCGTTCCTCATTCACTGTAAAATATCTGGGTGACCGAGCTTCGCTCGGAAAACATATAAAAACTCGAAAATGCGCGTTTTCCCAGAGATAAGACCTAGCTAGATCGATTTTTCGCCCCCGAAAACCCCCATATAGCAAATTTCATCGAAATCGTTAGAGCCGTTTCCGAGATCGCCGAAATATATATATAAATAAATAAACAAGAATTGCTCGTTTAAAGGTAAGAAATTAGATACCCGGAAAACACACAGAAACTGTAACTACAGCGGATGAAATAGATTTTTTATAGTAATAAAAAATATTCGAATATTCGAAACCTGAGCGGCCGAATATTCGAATATCAAAACAGGTCGAATATTCGACAAATTCGAATATTCGAATATTCGAATTGCAAGCCCTAACACCAAGACAGTGAAAATACAAAGGAATCTTAACACTTACGCAATTTACGGGTCTGAAGTAATTGAAATCCGACCAAGTGCAATATAACGTTACAAACACAAACATTTCGCATTCTCTGAACAAACATTGCATTATGTAACAATAAAGTTATTCAATAGCAATACTTACATCATTTGCTATACCAATATGATGAGATTATCGGTAAACGGATAGTTTTTAGGATTCCGTACCCAAAGAGTAAAAACGGGACCATATTACTAAGACTGCTCTGTCCGTCTGTCTGTCCGTCTGTCTGTCACCAGGCTGTGTCTCATGAACCGGTCCCGGTACTGATTTTTTATACAAATACAGTACCGGAACCGGGAATTCCCGGTTCTCGCCATACAAACTCAGTAACGGGAGCATTCCCTAGTATTTCTGTTGCCGCTGTAACAACAAATACTAAAAACTACGGAACCCTCGGTGGGCGAGTCCGACTCGCACTTGTCCGTCCGGTTTTTAATCATGTTTATGTCGAAACTGCAAACCGCAAGCAAAAACGTTAACCCTTCAATTTAATTCATGGAAATAGTTGAACCACAGTTAAAAACTTGTTTCCGAATTGAGAATTCCTTAGTAATAACAGCAATTTGGAAGTAATGTTAGGAATAAGTTAGTAAATTATTGTGCCAATACCAAAAGCTTGTTTGGGCACAGCAAACAAATAATTTAAATTATAGGTAACATCTATATTCATAACAATACCAAATTAATTTAAAAACACGTTTACCGATTTGATAACAATTATCTGAAATGTCTATCTCTTGGTCTGCTGATAATTTATTGGCATTGTAATATTATCGACTTCCTGTGTTGTGGTAGTTCGTAAAATATACAGATATCTTATTTGCCTGTCCGTACGTCCGTACCTAGGTAAATGAACGTCACGAATATTATGGTTTCTTTTGTTTTGAGTTTCACCAGTCCCGATGTCTAGGTACCTGTAGTACAGTGGGCCAAGAAAGTGGTCTACCAGTTTTGACAAAAGTTTCTGCGAGATCTAACGATCGCTAAGGTTGACTTTTCTAACGGAGTTTAAAGTAAATCGACCTTGTTGTCTCATGACGTTCAAACGAACCTCAACCGTAGGGTGGTAGACCTCATATTTGGCCGACTGTACCTGTAGCAATTTTTCTTAGAGGATATTTTCTAGTTTTGTTGAGCTAAAATTTTACGTCATTCGCTACATTTAAATAGGCGTGCGTTAATTAAGACGAATAAATACAAAGTATTTTTTATCAATAAACAAACAACTTTGATAATTAAGTGACAAATTGTTAAGGTCATGGGTTAATGGCAACAAGTGCGAACCGGCGATACGGAACGAAGCATCACCAATCGGCTAAAATTCGGCTTGTTTTGTGTTGGAAATAGTTATTTAATGTTTGATACAAGTTTTTACCATTGTCTGTACTTTTCCAGCTGGTCATCTACCGTAAAACAGGGTGAGTAGGTTTCGCGGGGAGAGGTGGGTTATGAATGGGGAGAGAAGGTTTGAGAGGGTGAGAAGGGATTTTAAGGCTACTGCTACAAAAATAATGTATTCCAATTTAAAATGCAGCTATAGTAATACGCATAATAAAAAAAAATCGATCCAACAATCTTCCAAAATCACCTTTGTATGAAAACCCCTTTCACCCCAAATACGAGGCACTACGGGACGAGATGCGTTTTCCTCTTTATCGTCAAAGTTATGAAATGGAACTACCCAAAATAAAACAAAAACTAAAATACAAACGTCCGGAACACTTATTATATACACCATTCAGTTTTCATATGTAAAAATAAAATGTTATCGAGGTTTGAATTTCAGTTTTGACCCTACTCACTCCATTTTACGGTACTTATTGATCTTATGATAGCGATTCGCACAAGTCGGAATTTGAGAGAGGTTGTGTATAGTGTTGAGTCGCTCACTCGTGAGGCACCTCATTTGTACCACTCATTTTGTTAATTTGTCGCAATACTTCGTACCGCAAAAATGTCTTACTTCACTCCTCTATTCATTTTACTCATTTACTCGCGCGCATCACAAACAACTACCTATAATACTGTAGCGTATAACAATATATAGATAGATAGATTTATTTATTTATAAAGGAAGTGATGAATACATAAAAATGAATATACATTAAAAAAATTGTCGTTGTTGGAATTAATTGAATAGTCGATGCTGAAAATATGCTAGTAGGTACCTCACCTCATTTGAAGTAAGACATTGTAACACCTCATTTTAGAAAATGAGGTACTCATACAAACTCATTTTAAAATGATGTCCTACCCATCACTAGTTGTGTATTCTAATTTCCGAGTTCCTTTGGCCCCTTCGGTCTCCAGCATCATACTAATTGATCGCACAATGTAATTGATGGCAAACAAGTACATAACCCGCCTGCTGGAAAGCAGTCAACGCAGCCTATGGACGCTTGCAGGCCCTGAGGTATCCCATGCACCATACGTGCCACCACCACCACTGAAGCCATCCACTGAAGCTGTACCACTGAAGTTACGTAAAGTTTGTAATGAAAAAGACCCTGCCACGGATGTTAAACAAAACAGATAAGATAATTAACTAATAAGGTTAAATCTTAATTGGGTTGCCATGTTTATGGATACGAGACGCCGGTCCTAATTTAGGTTTACGAACCGCTCAGCTTTAATTAAACTTCGTACGAAATGTTGATATTATTTAAGATTAAGCTTATCCAATATGTTATGTTGTCATGGGATTCGTTTTAAGGTCCCAGTTTTCGGTTTTTCGATTATATCTAGGAAACTATGCATCTTAGCGACATGGCCACTTCTACAAAATGAAAGGCTACGGCCGGGGACTTTTGATATGTCCACCTCCTAACTATTCCAAACAAAGTTACGGCAGGCGTGGCTCACTCCGCGATTTCGTCGCTTTGCTACAGGTAGCTAAAAGTACATCCGTTCCACACCAATTTTGGTGGCTAGCCATAAGCCGCGCGTGGCGCTGTCGCCACCTAGCGGCCATATCTGTGCTGATCGTAACAGACGCGTTTTGTTAGAGAGTGAGTCTTCTGTACCTAGTACTATTATTTATTCTGTGGTTACGGAGTCAAAAATTGTGTTCTTATTGCTTGGGGAGTAAAACCCGCAAACGTGAGTTTACTCCATTCTGGCTACTGTAAATACCCCGCCATAGAAAGCGTGTACGATCCGATCGGCAATTAAAGACACACGTCGAGATGTTCTTGCCGTCTATTGTTCCATCGGTTAATTACGGGCGAAAGTGTAGCGCGAAAGTGCATTGTTAGGGTTTTTAGTATCGACGACACATAAGGAGAACGACCCTCATCTAGCACATAGTTCCAAGAACTATGTGAATTTTTAGTTTTTGTTTTTACCTTCAACAGTGTGACAACTTGGCAAGTTGGCAACCCTACATGCCACTTATTATTTAGGATGAAAGACTGTTAGGTATTTTATTTGTTTGTCATATGCATAGAATTGAATGTTTCTTTCTACTATAGGTAGAGGTACTGTGCTACCAACGCTTATGTTTGGAATAGAAATTGAATAAAGTAGAAATATTTTTATTCGTTTAAACATTAAACAAACACAAAAATCAAAATAGATCAGTATAAGAAAAACGTACAAAGAAGTCAGTGCCACGAAATGGCCTCATCTCATCATTATTAGTTGCCTTATTTAGTACAATAAAATGTTACAATTGTTTGTTGTTGTGTTGCTGCCGTTGCTGGCCACTTCCAGCGCTGATCATCCGATTAGACCATCAAGTTACAAGAATCAGGGATCACGGCAGTTAACAAGCAACTAGCCAAATGAAAGGAAACGTAAAATAAACAAATCTAAATTATATATAGTCGACAAATGGTTAAATAAGAACACTAGAACAGTTATACAGAAAAAAGCTCACGGACGACGTATATATTTTGGTACCCACACGAAAGATAACTGCAGAAAAGCAGACTGCTACATATATACTGCAATGCGTTGGATTTGGCAAGCGTCTTTGATACTGAAGATAGCGGAACGTCGTGTATCAAAACAACGTAAACTGATGCAGTTTACTTATCAAACGTCTGTATATTTAAAATTTGTTCTAGAAGTTTTCTGGGTTTTTTTTTTGTCATGTTATTTGATTGATCTAGACCATATGAGAATAAATATTTGTGCTAAATCCGTAAATGTAAACTTGAAATCCGGGGAATTATTGCGCGTCTAAGATTGAATTAGAATTTAAAGTTTACACAGATAAACTGCTTATTTTCACGTGTGTTTGACAATAATTCACCGTCGGACACTGAAAACGGGACAAAACAAATTCTAAATGAAACTTCCTCTTTTAAATGTCCACATGTGTAAAGCTTAATTCCAATCATAGACAAGCCAGCTTTCTAATTAAGAAGTCAGTTTTGTTTTCCCACAATTAGTAAATAAACAAGTCGTTTTGTTTGTGTCTCGTATGGCGCCGTTAAGTTTATCTGATCCATAAAGTCGCGTTTTGATGATCCATGTTTAGGGGAAATCTCTAGACTCAAAGAGAGGAGGGCTCGTAGGGTGAACTTGGGGCTTATTAGACTAGCAAGAACTTGCATGCAATTTCCATTTCATTGCCGACTACTAAGTTAAACTGCATTCAAAAGTTTGTTCAGATACCGCAATGTAATGAAAACTGCACACAAGTACACGTTGCCAGAAATAGCAAAAACTATTTTAGTGATAAACATTGAACAACAAGTCCATCAATTCTAACAAGAGCTAAAATTGTCTACTGTCGCTCAATTCAAAGTTATTAAAAGAGTAACAACTCTTAAGGCTTCGTCACACAGGCGCGTTTTCCGGGCGCGGGGTGAGCGAGGCGCGCCGCTTTTACATATAAAATGCTCACGCCCTGCGCCCGGAAACGCGCCTGTGTGCGAAGCCTTTAGCGACCGATCTTACAGTTTGAGATTTGTTTGTTTAACCGTTCTAGAGGTAAAAACCAATAAAATACGTTGCTTGTGTGGAAGCCTTAGTATAGTATTTTTTCAGCGTCACGCGCTTACATTTATATAAATTCTGCTTTAACTTCTCATCGCCTTTTTACATGCGTCCTTCGGATTTTTAATTTTGACAACTTAAAATTGCATTTGTCTCGGCAAATTTTGTTTTGTGGGCGACTAAAGTATAAATAAATACCTATACAAGTCGACTAAATCATTGAAAAAAGGATACTACATTCAACTTTAATTACAAAACGTCATATCAGTGATAGATGGTTAAAAGCTAAGCCAGTTATAGACGTTAGAAACAAATAATATACTAAATATTAATGACCATGTTATTAGTCGCTTTTAATTATTACAAACGAGACTCATATTCGCAAATCACGCCGCATCACCAAAACTTTCTCACACAGCAAACGCTTTCTTCCAGTTCGATATTTTCTATTAATTTCACCCAGTTGTATAACTGATGTAGTAATGTCCAATCATCTTGGTACAGCACCATTGACCAGTAATAGTTCTTATCTCTTTGCAGTAAGGTGTATGAATGGTCAATTAACTCTTGTGAAAATAGTACGTATCGAGTTCCATGTTCCATGGTTCCATGTTCGCGTTCGCTCAACAAACCAGCATTCAAGCGCTCTTGGATTACGCATGGTTAAGAAAATCTAGGTCATACCATACTGGTTCTTGTAAGATCAGATGATTAGGTAACCAATGAGAATATACCGTGACTTTTCATTTCAAAATTTCGAACGATGAGGTTCGCAATTTGTCTGCACTGGACCGATGTGGATTTTTTTTTTTTCATTTAAAAAGGCTTCACACTTTGTCAGATGCTAGGGCTCTAGCTAGACTAGTAGAGGGAACTCTTCCATCATTATAGGCACACCTTCTCTTTCCGCATAGACTATGTGCGGAAAGAGATGAGTCGTGAAATGTATGGAGTTCAATACATTCCACGACTCTTCTCTTTCCGAACAGACTATGTATAGTGATTTTCTTATTTTTTAATAGTTGGTTTTTGGTAAATGGTTAAATGGAACTTCAGGGGAGACCATAAAAGTGTTATGAAGTCAGTTCTTCCGTCTTCCCATTGAAAACATAACTGCCAAAATTTTAAAGAACTTACAAATTATCAACGTAGTAAAACCAATCCTAATGACCATACACATCATTTTTCGTGCAACACAACTATAGCAAGTATAGCAACACGACTGAAACTACCATAGACAATAAAGCCTGCACTAAGCGCCGGCGCAGGGTCATTGCCCCCGGGTTAAGGCACGGATTTCTTAAAGCAATCCGCTTATTAGGTATTCTATATCGTGTGTACATCGTGGGCGTGTTGTAACCACTCCATTTAAGGACTATGGACGTTGCTTATGAACTCGGTGCTTGGACGGTTCTGTTTTTTTTTTTTACTAGTGGTTTTGTTTTTGAACTGTGTATAAATTTTGCGGAGTCACTTGAGAATAGAGAAGTTTGGTATGGAGGATTTTTTGTTATGATGTGAAACGTGTTCTTTTATCTTGATTGCTAAGCAGATTAACCAATTTACTTGCGGGGTTCTGTAAAAGACAAGAGTTCTGGTACACCAGCGATGGTTCTTAAAAAGAGATTTAACTCGCCATTTTATGATCTTGATGAGGATTTTAAGATTTATGTTACTAATAATTCAAGCAGCTCAAAGATATTCAACAAAACTGCAATCACGCTTCTCAGCATGACCGTAAGACTGGCAGAATCGGCGACAAGCTACTACAAACAGGTTTTAAACTATCGATGTGTTTACTATAATAACTAACCGAAAACCGGCGTAATAAAATCAGCAAAGGCGGCTTCCACAAGAGCAAGACCCCAAATCAATTCCACGCTTCTCAATAAGAATTCTCGGTCCCCTCGCCTGTCCCTAATGTTCGGCCGCTGACCCCAGAGGGCCGAAGACACACCTCGTTGTGATAATTTATAACGCTTATAAAGCATGTCTTGGCCAATATTCAAGAATATACCTCGACAAATGTAGATTACACCTCAAACTTGTTTTGAATTTTCTCTGAACTCCATTCAACTGTTCGGGAATTGATGTTCTTTTAGTCCTCTCTTGGAGAATTTCTGTTTTTTAGTTCATTTCATTATCCGAACCTGGACAGCTGCAAAATTTCTTGAAGATTCTTCTCTTTAAACTTGAATTTGCCAAAACCCTAAACCAATTTCACTTTCAACACTTTTCAATACGAGTTTTCGGATCCCCAGCCCCACGTCTGTCCCTAATGTTCGGCCGCTGACCCCAGAGGGCCGAAGACACAACACCTCGTTGTGATAATTTATAGCGATATTTTAAAGCATAGTCTCGGCCAATATGCATGAATATTCATTTATTCATTCCTGGACAAATTTAGATTACATCTCGAACTTTATTACGATTAGAATTTTCTTTGCATTCCATCTTAACTTGTTCGGGGGTCGGAAGTCTTTTTACTCTCTACTTGAAGTTTGTCTGTTTTTCGATGCTGCAGTGCTGGAAAAATTTCTAAAGAGCATTCTGTTGACACTGGAATACTCGTCTTGAGAAGATTCGGTTATTTCAACAATATTCATGACACGTCGTCTTCAAATACAAATGGTTTAGGTACTTTAGGTACAATCGTGTGTTTGAATGTCTATTTCGTGTATTGCTATTTTAGTATGTCATGACAAAGTTTTGGTTTCATTATTATGATTGAATTAAAATAGCCTTTAATCGTTTTTTCGTAAAATAAAGCCGTGTCTTTCATATTTCAGACTCTAAATACTAAGCCCTTGCCAATTTTAACTCAAGTCAATGTTAATTATTGGAGATGTAAATAAACTAGTAAAGGTCTTTGATGTCTGGCATGTCTAGATGGATTAGACTATGAAGAATTTGTCCCCGAAGTACAACTTTGTTTAGTTAGAAATAGAAGCGTCTGCGAGTCAAAAGTTTCAATCATTCAAATAGAAGTATTTCAATTTCGCAAACTGAGCGAATAAGTATGTAAATTAGCCAACCAGCTCAAAGGGTTTAGTTGTACCTAAATTAATTGGAAGTAGGGTTTCAAGTAGAAGCCATAATTGGTATCAAAGCTACTGAAGGTCAAGAACATCATGTCTAGACGTATAAACATAGCGGAGCGGATGTTTAATCTAGCAGAAATTGTCTTTGTTAAAGTTGGACAATACAAAGTTTCACGAAAAAGACAGGTTATTCTATTACTTACTAAGAATGGCGTAGATATAGTACCTACCTATTCTATAGCCAATGCTTAGAACAATAGGATATACATATTTACATCACTTCGGTGACAATAAATATTATGTTATGATAGCATCCAGCTTGTCTGATGAGGGAGACGTAACGATAGCCAACAACACAACGAAACCTTTTCTAGTTCCTGGTTCGAACTTACAAAAATAATATTCAAAAATTTGTGAGGGATGATATTTATGATATGTTCATCAATATTTCGTGGAACATTATACCTGTAGTGTACTTCAGTGTATTTATTATTTTTATTATTTTATTTACCTTTAATAGATATCAGTATACGTCATTAAAAAAGACCCACCTGCCATTCTTACGTCAGGATGGCGGGTGGTATAAATCTGATCGGTCAGCTCATGATTGAATTCGCAATTAAGTGGATTTGATTAAGAATAACTTTTCCATTTTTAGGGTTCCGTAGCCAAATGGCAAAAACCGGAACCCTTATAGATTCGTCATGTCTGTCTGTCTGTCCGTCTGTCCGTCTGTCTGTCCGTCCGTATGTCACAGTCACTTTTCTCCGAAACTATAATAACTATACTGGTGAAACTTGGTAAGTAGATGTATTTTGTGAACCGCATTAAGATTTTCACACAAAAATAGAAAAAAAACAATAAATTTTTGGGGTTCCCCATACTTCGAACTGAAACTCAAAAATTTTTTTTTCATCAAACCCTTACGTGTGGGGTATCTATGGATAGGTCTTCAAAAATGATATTGAGGTTTCTAATATCATTTTTTTCTAAACTGAATAGTTTGCGCGAGAGACACTTCCAAAGTGGTAAAATGTGTGTCCCCCCCCCTGTAACTTCTAAAATAAGAGAATGATAAAACTAAAAAAAATATATGATGTACATTACCATGTAAACTTCCACCGAAAATTGGTTTGAACGAGATCTAGTAAGTAGTTTTTTTTTTATACGTCATAAATCGCCTAAATACGGAACCCTTCATGGGCGAGTCCGACTCGCACTTGGCCGCTTTTTAATCTTAGTTCCAAATCAAACTACTTTTTCCCCAACTGTAATCCCAGTACAATATATAACCTTGAAAGGTGACAATGTACTGCAATTGTAAGGAACAAATGAGAACCCACAACTTTTCTACCGCTATCTAACACGTTGGAGCCTGTCCATCGGAATCCACAGGTTCTATAAATACAGAAAGCACAGTTCCAGATAACTAGACCAGCATTTTATGTTACAAACTAGTTGTTAGCTTCTATTTTGCGGCGGAGTATTTTTAGCGCAGGCTACTGGGCAATCTAGCTTCTAAGTGCAAACGGGGTTTGCTTTGCTGGTCTAAAATTACTTTACTTGTTCTGAAATATGTGCACAGTTAGTTTTCGAATGAACGAGTCATTAAAATTTGCTAAATTCTGCAGTTCTTTGCATTGCAAGCAATTAAAATTTGTCTACGTTCGTTTTGCAGTGATTTATTTAAGTTTAGGTAAACGAATGAGAAAATTTGGCTTTTCTATGTATACCTAAGTAATGCTGCACCTACTGCACACTTTGGTATAATCATCATCTTGTCCTTTGAGAAAAATGCGTACTCCTTTGATGTTGCAGGTGTCTATTGGCGTCGGTAATTGCTTATCATCAGGAAATTCATCTGCTCATTTGTCTCCTATATCCCAGGAGACATTGTTGCGTTTTAATTTCACCCAACGCTTCTTTTCGATTTCGACTAGATCAGAGGTTCACGATTGTTAATTACAGGAAGTATATAATCTAGGACAAGGAACGTGGTAACAGTGGTAACCATGCATTAACCTCACGGCCTCTTACTGCACACGTAACACACGTAAGTCGTAAGCGACGCGAGCGCAGGTCGGCGGGCGACATTCCGGCGGCGAAAAGCGAGAGTCAAACGTTCAAGGTCTAGATGATAACCCGTGGAAGAACCTTTGAGGCATACTTATAAGATACAAATTTAATTCAAATTCTGTTAATAAAGTACCCAAGGTTAAAGTTGATTACATTTTTAAAACTACTATGTAAACATAACTCTGTACCTACCTATAATAACCATCCCCAGAATGAGGTATACCTACTAATGCTGAATAATCCAGTGCCTTAGAAAAAGACTGTCTTTCTGTCCGCTGACACATTTAGTATTCTTAATATTCTTATTGGGACCTTGGGACTTATACTACCCGTGACTTTGCTGCTAATCGCTACTATCTCTTTTTCGCACTTTATTTATTTTTCGTCTTATTATTATTATTATAGTATAGAATTCCCCCCTTATTCATAAACGTCTGCTAAGTTAATCAGCTGATGATCATCGTTTCTCCCTCTCTATGACATAACGACAGATAGGGACAAACGACGATCATGAACTGATTAAGTTAGCAGCCGTTTATTAATAACGCCATTCGTTTATACAACTTTGTCACATAAAACACCATATGGTGTTTTATGTTATAAAGCCTGTCTCGTACTAAAAAGTGTTAAAAGTGCTATCTGTGGGTTGATAATAGGTGGCACAAAACGGACGTTCCAATGCCAAACGACATTCTCTGCCAAGTCAAAATACTAATTTAACGTAAAATTCATCCTACCTATTTTATCATTCCGAAAATGGGCGATGCGACAAGTTCGTAGCGACGTTGCGGTGACAAAACAATTTAATATTAATTACAATGTAAATCTTTCGACATAATAAGATAAAATAAAGTTTTCTCTGGTATGCGACAGAGAAAGACGATGCTCAGCAACTACTTGTTTTAAGCCTTGGTGATGGCTTTGTTATTAATGTCCAATACAATGTTGTGGATGCTAAAATAGTAATTATACGCACGCGCAAGACATTGAACATGAGCATGGAGAAAAATGCAAAAAAGACAAATTAACTGTACGCTGTCGAGGATATTCAATAATGTTGTTTTTAGACACTAATCTGTTCAACTATAATGTCATGGACACTAATATACACACTAATTACCATCAATTTGACTCGTAAACTTCAAAGTAATCCGCTTTTTTATATCTTTGATGTTAATCTTATAAATATGTGTGATGGTCGAAATTCGCGGGTTCAAACCAATGTTGTGCTGTATAGAACAAAAAAAGTTCTCGAATAAAATGCAAAATGTAAAAATTTGGTCACGATCTTTATTATACACAGACGTGAGGGTAATCTTCGTTTTAAAAGAGACTTGTTAAGAAATAACTGTAGACCATCAATTTATCAAAAATACAGTTTTTAACACCTTGCGATCACCATCGCCTAATTGTGATGATCTCCGTGTCCAATTGTTTTGTTTCGCGTCGTTTGCAGACGAGTTTGTCTTTCGTGCCAGTCGCAATAAAAGTGCAGTTAAATTTAGCATTACATCATTTCTTAGATATCACTGTTTCATAAACGATAACGCCTTTATTTGTAGCTTCTTGGAATATATACAAGACCATAACGTCTACATCGTTTGATTTCGTCGCCTTTTGATATCTAAATACATCTTCACTTTTATATGTCTGTAATCTAAGAAACGAAAATAGAAGTCAAGCCCTAACAAACCTCCCTGAGCGATCCCAATTTTATTTGTACGCTCTTGATTTCAATTTCAACACTATGACCTCCTTATTTATATAACTTAACGCACGATGCGCAAACAGTACATGTGTTATTACCTGGACCCATTTACAGTGCAATGTTATCCAAAATCTCAAAACTATAATGACGCATTCAATTACAACGTTCGTAATTTGAATGTGGCTTACGCAACAGTTCACAACAGTGCTTCTGATACTGTTAAACACAACACAAGAATTGAGTCAACGCGAAAATTCTTTCGCACGTCTTCCGTATTGAATTGAGTGATGCACGAATTCTCGCGGCCCCGGGTCATGTAATCGTAATTAATGTATGTAAAATCTTGAGAATCTTCCATGTTGAAATTGAGGCGTCATAAGGGACGGATAATCGCCTATTGAGGTTTCGCGTTGGATTTTAAGTCTTGAATGAAGTTTGAAGACACGGGTCGGCAAATGTTGTGTGAGCTTGTCGAAGGCTAAGGTGGATTTAAAGTAAAGTAAAGCTAAACATGGCCGTTGACAATAGATGGATGACAGTTGCGGATTTTACTTGGTATGATTAATTCAAGGTTCATCTCAAAGGCTGGACCGTTTTATCAATTAAACTAAAAATATACACAGCTACTCGTAAGATTCTCAACGATCTCAAAAATGGGAGATTAAACCTGGGTATAGGGCGTCGTAGATATGCATGAGTGGAACATATTTAAAATATATACAATATGTAACAGCAATCTAACCAAAGTAAGTAAACTAAAAGCGGAAACATTTTTGTTGTAACCTTAAACGAGTAAACTTCGAATTCGACAATACTCTCTCCGACGTAACTCTTACCACAGCATGAATATTCCGTGATAACAATCTCAAAATGGGGTACATACTCCACACTGTTAACTGACCATTTTTAAACCTTATTACCAACACACAAGGTTCATCTATGGTCAATATAGAGTACATTTAGTATAATCGCCTTCAGATATATCGGAGCGGCCAAGGTGCTCACAATATCTGAACAGGCCTCTATTCTCAAGGCGTTAGAGTGCGTGTTCTGATATTTTGAAGTACCTCGGCTGCTCCGATATATCTGATGGAGACTACAATTACTTTCAGCCGGTTCTGCGTTATGGGTGTTAGATGCGTTTATGACGCAACCACCATGGGAATATGTAGTTGGATACACTTTCGAACGTATTAATACACCTTTTCCCTTAAGGGCTACCGATTAAAGACTGCATCAATTATGATTACAATCGATATAAATATAAACGTTTATTATAGTGTTTATGGAGTTGTTTTGAAACGGTTTATATTAAATACAGATTTATGGGTTTAATAGTATAGATTAGGCTGACAGTAATCTTATTTCGCGATGTTTCGACTTCCATTAGGTTTACGTGAGTTAATCTTGTTATATACACGTGAGAAACAGACTTTGCTATTCATGTACCTGTATGTTGGTAACCTGCCCTACAAGAATTACCACAGTACCTACCTATCCTATTCTATAGTATTTTATCGCTAGTTAAAAAGGAATTATCGTGTTCATAATTTATATTATAACTTCGCATGCTCCTTAACTTATAAATAACGTTGGTAACGATATAGAATTTATTTGAAATAAATAATAATATAATACCTACACTACAGCTACAAAATTACAGCAACAGGAAAACCGCAAGGAATTCATTGTTGCCTATAATTAATTAAATTTAATTGAATAAATATTTATAACATATGTGCAATTGTGCATAACTTTCAAACATAAATATTATAAAATAAATATTTATATTTTGGCAAGCCATTTCCGTCAGTAGAAAAAGGTGGCAAAATTTAAAAATTCTTGCGAAGAGTTGTCCACCCATAGGAAATCTGAATTTCGCGCCTTATTCTACTGACAAAGTGGAAACCCACAAACAAACGCCAAACGCCAGAGTATATTAATAAGTAATGTATGATTTAAAAGAAAATTATATCAACTCCACTATCGCATACGCTTACTGGTGATAGAATATGATCTGAATGAACTTTTGCCAGTATGACTCACAGGCTATCTTTATTCAAGTAACGTGTCAAATCCTATGAATCACTCTATCAAGATGCGTGCCACGCATATATATCTCGCTCAATTATAAAATTGCAAATTTAACCTTATCGTGTGCAAAATAAAGTACAAAATGGCCAATTAAAGTATATAAAGATACGAGTTTTTGAATTTTAGGCAGACCGTATTACATCTTACGGAGTAGTGTTTATATGTAATTGTGAAGTAAACTTACTGCGTTATATGGAATATACAGTTACATCAGCAACAAGGTCGTTCAAAAACTTAACTACATCAGATAGACTCCGCATTTTGGGTGAGGCACTTGAGGTAATAACTCGCGCTCACACATACATATAAGCGCTCTTTTGCCGACTTGTAAAAGACAGCTCAGTGAGGCTCAACACGCACTGCAGCCTACGGCATTTGATACTAAAATAGCCCCTGTTTACCCCCAAATTATCCAAAAATTAACATTTGAGAGTTCTGAGACCCCTGAAAACATGATTTACCTACAGCTGTTTCAACTTCTTAAATCTGGTTATTTCTACTTCTACTCTTCTCGAAAGTTTGCCAAGCCCAGCGCCAGTGTGTGTCACACCGATGACTGTGATTAGTTGATTAGTCATGAATCTTACATCTGACCAGCTAGCATGAGTTGCGTTCTCGCGCGCGAGTCCATACTTGATGTCACGCTAGATGTATGGAGTTGCGCGCGAGAACGCAACTCATGCTAGCAGGTCTGATGCGTAAGTGATCTGTGTTGGAGACTCATCCGAATTGTAAATCCACGAAAGCGGCATAAGTCGCCTGCCCGGAAACGTAGAAAGTGTAAGTTGCCATAAAATTAACAGCCCGTTGCTCTACCATAACAGAAATGCTAATTGAAATCGCCAATTACTTTGTAAGCGACTTTCTAGAACCACCATATGTTATTGTTCAGACCCACGCAAGCCCAATGTGCCGCCAGATGTTTCCAAACTTGTTTCTTTAACTTCTCATATTTTACTACGGGAATCGAAAATTTCCATTTCCAAAATGAAAGTTTCCTTATTTCCTGTCATTTTTTCCTAAAATTACCGAGAACTTTTTAAACTATGTATTTGGAAGCTTTCCTCAACTTTAAACGTAACCCTTAGCCAAATTTTGCGAGTTGAATGTCTGCTCTACTGAGCAAATTATACTAAGTATGGGACCAACCCTAAATTTTTATTAAAAAAAAAAAATGTTATGCTCGTTTATGGATTACCTGTAATTTATGTTAATATTACTAAAACTTTGTTTGTTTCTCGTATAAGTGATTTATAATCTTAGAGAAATAAATATATTTGAACTGAACTGAACCCTGAAATCGCGAATGGTACATTTCAATGCAAGTGTGGAAAGTGTGTTATTATTTACGAGTCCCGAGATTTTAAAAAAATCGAAAAGTAAAAAACACTAGTTCGCAAAAAACAACTTTGCGAACGCTAAACAGCTACGTAAAGTAGAACTGTATTAAAAAATAATTATGTTTCTCCTAATACCTCATGAAACATCGACATGATCATGACCAGCCAAAATGTACGAAACAACCAATTTTATTCGCGATTTCGGGATTGATGCCATAGTAAAAGTTGCTCAGTAGAATCTATAATCTTCATCTCGCAAAGTATGGCTAAGGTTTTTAAAAATAGCACTGTCTCGATCATACACTGTAGCGGCACAGTGTAATAAAGAGTACTCGTGCGGTGCATCAGTCAGTGTGATAATCGTGTTAGCGTAGCAAATGGGGTGGAGGAGAATGGCCAATTGGCTTTCTTCTGTACGTGACACTGGTTTATTGATCTCAAACGTTATCATTTGCTTCTTACGTGTCCCTGACTTCTTTTCAGTTCAATCTATACCTTATTTGGTAATTTTGAAAAATAATCTCTCAACTAATTCTTACGAATTGACGATAACGTGGTACGCATTGTAATTTTCATATAGGTACTGTGAATTAAAATGTGGTTAACTTTCTTTCCGTACGAGGTAATCACACCACGGCATAGTAATATGCGATGCTTCACTGGTTGAACTACATACATCCAAATCTAAACAAAAACATACACTTTTAGTAGTAGTGTAGTAGTAGGCATTAGGCAATCTTTTTATTGTACACAAGAAAAAAAATTACAGTAATTGAAATACAAAGGCGAACACTTTTTGCCCTAATAACCAATTACAAAACTTTACTTTCAATAAAGGTGTAATATTTTGCAAGCGTTATTGATTCATTGATTTGTAAATTGTTTAGAATTTAATACAAATGTCGCAATGTAAGATTATAGGTATACAAGTTAACGAGTGCAAGTGTAAAAACACTAAAAACGCAACTCGTTCTAGTCGGCCGCCCGCGATGCCCCACTTGTGCGGGGAACTACTAAGGACCAGATAAGAAGAAGAATGTTACTTTAGAAATTTAATTAAGACCTGAAGATGCTACTACAGAACATCTTTACTGACGACATGAACCGAATAAATATAATGAAACCAAACAAGCAATATCTCTGACTGAACCAGACGGTACTGTAGAAACTACTAAGGACCAGATAAGAAGAAGAATGTTGCTTTAGAAATTTAATTAAGACCTGAAGATGCTACTACGGAAAAAATTACTGACAACATGAACCGAATAATTATAATGAACCCAAACAAGCAATATCTCTGACTGAACTAGACGGTGCTGTAGGAACTACTAAGGACCAGATAAGAAGAAGAATTTTGCTTTAGAAATATAATTAAGACCTGAAGATGCTACTACGGAAAAAAATAACTGACAACATGAACCGGATAATTATAATGAACCCAAACAAGCAATATCTCTGACTGAACTAGACGGTGCTGTAGGAACTACTAAGGCCCAGATAAGAAGAAGAATTTTGCTTTAGAAATTTAATTAAGACCTGAAGATGCTACTACGGAAAAAAATAACTGACAACATGAACCGGATAATTATAATGAACCCAAACAAGCAATATCTCTGACTGAACTAGACGGTGCTGTAGGAACTACTAAGGACCAGATAAGAAGAAGAATGTTGCTTTAGAAATTTAATTAAGACCTGAAAATGCTACTACGGAAAAAAATAACTGACAACATGAACCGAATAATTATAATGAACCCAAACAAGCAATATCTCTGAGTGAACTAGACGGTGCTGTAGGAACTACTAAGGACGAGATAAGAAGAAGAATGTTGCTTTAGAAATTTAAATATCTGGGAGACCGAGCTTTGCTCGGAAAACATATAAATACTCGAAAATGCGCGTTTTTCCAGAGATAAGACCTAGCTAGATCGACTTTTCGCCCCCGAAAACCCCCATATAGCAAATTTCATCGAAATTGTTAGAGCCGTTTCTGAGATCCTCAAAATATATATATAAATAAATAAATATACAAGAATTGCTCGTTTAAAGGTATTAGATTAAGACCTGAAGATGCTACTACGGAAAAAAAAAACTGACAACATGAACAGAATAATTATAATGAACCCAAACAAGCAATATCTCTGACTGAACTAGACGGTGCTGTAGGAACTACTAAGGACTAGATAGGATGTTGCTTTAGAAATTTAATGAAGACCTGAAGATGTTACTGAACCGAATAATTATATTGAACCTAAACAAGTAATATTTCTGACGAAATCAGACGGTACTGTGGAAACTACTAAGGACCAGTGAATAAGAATGTTGCTTTAGAAATTTCATTGAGACATTTAAGACCTGAAAATGCTTCTACAGAATCTACAGAAAAACTTAGTTGACTACATGAAAGTACTAAATACAGAACAACTTACTTGACTATGTGAACCGGAGACTAAGGTAATTATAATTGTAATTTTTTTTAATTATAATTAACCCAAACGAGCAATCATATTCTGACTAAACCGAACGTTATTACATCAAGTAAATAATAAGCCAAGGAAACTACTCAAGGCATCTTGACCAACAAACCTATAAAGAGACAACAAACGAACAAGATAATAGCGCCAATTCCAAACAAACTTACGGATAATCTGTCAAGATGTCACATTAAACGTACCACATTACAAAAAGCCGACCATTGCCGAACTCTAAATAAAAACCCCACTGGGTTCGAGACATCTTCGAATTTAACGGCAACACCGGTTCATAAAAAATCCGTCGTTTCCGGTGCGTCGCGTGCGCATCGTATGTTCCAACTCAAAAGAAAAACGCATTCAATATACGTATGTTCTATAGATATATTACCTTTTAGATTTCAGCCTGTTACAAGACGCTTGCGCAACGGTGCTCGGAAATGCACTGCAAGACGGGAACTCGCCGTGTAAATGCTCAACCGTTTTCGTCAATACGCCGTGTCATCAGACATGCGAACTATTAACTGCTATTACAGTTTTACACACGCAACTATTTATGATTTTATGTATCTGGTTCAATATTTAAGCGTGTCATTAACCGTTTAAAAAATATGTGTAATTTTCGGTTGTTTCGAAAATGTAACTCAGAGGACGATGCTAGGTCATACGGTGAAATTGCGCATAGGAAACTCTATCCATCCACCATTTTTTTTTCGAAATCTGACGAAAACAAAAACTGTCAAAAAAATTAAATCGGCCAAAATGCGATAACAAGTAACCAATGTATTAAAATTGCAGTTTCATAAGATCGTGCAAGATACGTCTTTTGTAATATGTTGCATAATATCGTGTCGTAAATGATCCGGTTGGGATAACTGTTTTACAGGTAACGTTCTTTCGATTTGTAAAAACACTGAAGCAGGTTTTAGGTGAAATCAATTTATGTTGCATTAATAGCCCGTTCGAGCTAAAATTAGCAGTCCTTATCACTGACATTGACAGTACGTGTGTTCGCTGCGACTCAAGACAATAGGTACAATGTGAGTGACCGCGTTTATAACAAAGTATTTCAAACAATGAATTTGCAAGACTTAATATATGATATATAACACATCTATTTATAACTCAAACTTAATAACATAAGTTATAAACTTCGATATAAGTTTTGATTGTGCAAATGTACAAACATATTTAAGATCACTACGAAGTAATAGAAGTCTTTCTAACTTTAAACTGTAATTCTAGGGTTGCCATATGAAAAAATGGAATACTCTGACAAAAATCCGAATTCATATTAAAATCCTGACAATTAATGGATGGACGCAAAGTCCCCCCGTAATCCTGACATAGGACCGAAAATCCTGACATGACCGAAGAAATCCTCACGTATGGGACTCTTAACTAATGCGTTTTAAAATTGAGGTTTTGATTTCAAGCACGGAAACATATTGGATGTCATGATGATGAATTTGTAATCCCAAAATTAAAATGCAAATTAATTAATACATAACTAAAAGCTTCGGTGATTAAAAATGTCAACAAACACTTGAAATAATGTCCGACTTTGAATTTTGGCATAACGCCTGCTGGTTAAACTAATCATGTGGGGTAAAGTGAGTTAATTTGTAGCACTGGCTGAATGTGGGTTAACATCAGCCTGAAATAGATCGTCGTCTGCGCGTGAGTTTATTACTGAACCAGATAGATGTTGATCGGATTTCTATTCGGTGGCAAGTTGATTTATGAAATCTTAAATTAGATCGACGAAGAACATGATTAAGTAATGTTCGGAAATAATATTGGCGAAAGATTTTAACTGAACTAGATCATTATCATTATTATGTCATCGAAGAGATGTCCACTGATACGCAAAAGGATGAATATTCACAGTCGATTTTATACTGTCGTGTTGTGAGTCATACTAAGATTAAATTAATTTTATAGTTTAACTCACGTGTTCTTAGTCACTCGCGCGACATTTTTCGGAGAGCCGAAGTCTCCATTTTCCTGCACTTCCAGAGTGCTGAGGATTTAATTTTAATTTCTACAATATTTATCATGCGACTCTGACTGCCTTGTCCGCCTTCCAACGCCGAGTCTGCAATTTCCTCTTTACTAACTCAAACTATTTTATTTTTATTACCTTCTATAGTATCTTATCTACCAACGTCATAATCACGCATTTAATTGACTTCCTTGCTCTTGATTTAATGTCGTATTTCCTCTAGAACTCGAGATGGATCAAAGACGATCCTAAATGCGCCATCGTTTCATTAGATTCAGGCGCCTATTTCACCAACATGGCAATTGGCAGTATAACACCTGACCTGACACTGACAATTTCTGTGTCAGTAAGTGCTCGTAATGACGGTACATAGTTAAGCGTCAATGTTTTCTTATTAGATCCGCAATGTACGGTGGATTGTCTATGTCAGGTGAACGTTTTTTATTGTATTAACAAGAAGAGCCTTGATATTTGGTAGAGACTAAGAGATAATGTTTCCGAAATCTCAACATTCTTCCCAGATTTCAACCCTAAATAAAATACGTTGTCGAAAACAGAAAATTCTTATTGCAGAATAAAAGTATAGCGACCATCCACTATGCTAGATTTTCCTCAGATAACTTCACCGGAATCATTATCTAATAATTTAACGATGTTTATCATTTCTCGCAATTTGCAAACGAGCGATATTGGCGTTCCTAGGTCAACGGTCTATTTGTAGTTGTGTCGAAACGTCCGTAGTTTGATGAACTTGCTTCCGCTGACACATATCGCTTTTAATCGTACGGTCTGCACCACAAGTACCTACCCACTATTATTAAAGCAAAATTAACCTAGATAATCAATTGAAGTTTGAATCAGCTTCCATATTTTGTATGTGTCAAAAGTTAGTAAGTCGATATCCTGAGTATTGTTGACACAGTTTTATTAAAATTTGACAAGAAGATAACATTTTTGAGACTGCACTTAAAATAGAAGTTACGGAATTACGGAAATGAGAATAATAATTGGGGAACGAGTATATTATTATATTTATTATTGCTATATTGGTATACCTATTGCGAGTTCTCTGTCCAGTCCGAGCCGAACTGGTAGTAATTAACCGTATATAGTAGATATCTTATTTCATTGTTGGCTTTTGTCGACTAGATTATTTAGTAAGCATGCCCAATTAAAATTCAAACAAAATTTGATACACAATTGTTTGAACAAAACTTATTTTCTTTGATTAAGACTCATCATCTTCCACGCGTTATCCCGGCATTTTTAGCCACGGCTCATGGGAGCCAATGCTTGGCTACTAATCCCAAGAATTGGCACAGGCACTATTTTTTACGAAAGCGACTGCCATCTGACCTGCACTTCCAACCCAGAGGTATTTGATAAAGACTATTTTCGTGTAACAAAAACTGGTCCATTACACTTCTAGTTTCTGCAGACCGTACTACACGTGTCATTGCAGACACTGCAGCGCTGCACTCAGTGGCCTCGGAATTAGGAAATTGACTTAATTACTGCTATACATCGGTTCCAATAGTGTCGCATCAAGCTATTAAGACGGTGCGACTTGCTTGCCACTTTCGTTACATTGCCGACTACTGAGATACCACCAAGTCAATCGATCGATCAAATACCGCAATGTATCTTCGGAAACTTGGATCATCTAAATTGCCTAAATGAAGAGGTGCATTAGAGGACTATAGGTAGTCCTAGTAGGTTTTAGAAGCGTTCTAACACGACACTCAGAAGTCTCACTAGTGATGAAAAGTCGCCTTTAACAAACAACTTTGCACAAGGCCAATACATAAGACTGCACTCTATTTTATACAACTCGGCTGAAAATTAGGCCTGAAGGATAGAGTTATTTTTAAAAGGACTCAGTCATTAGTCGTAATAGGTATAAAAAATATTTGTGACTAAATTCTCAAGTCATTTTTAACAGAACTGGCGCCTTAAAGAACTAATAGGAGGAAAAATACCTATTCTTGTGTGATTTTCAAGCCCATCAATCTTTAGGTTAAAATGAAAAGCACTTGTACTTTATATGTCAAATATTGCAAATAATATTTTTCTAAAGGTATATACGCAACTAATGCATTGTTTTTTTTTTCCAGGTAAGGACACGAGTAAATGCTGTAACTCTCACTTATATGCAAGTATAGTACTTAGTACCTACCTGAATAATACATAAGGGGTAAAAAAATCGAGTGCTCCATTCTAAAGTTCAATTCGACACAAATGTAGGATTTTGTTTTTGTGATTTCAGAGTTTCTGCTATAGTAAAAGTTGATAGTTGATCATAGAAATGAGTAGAACTGCGTACTATATCTTGTATCACCTAAAAATTTACATCCTGATATGCAATCCCAAAATCGGCTGAGTCAAAACTGAAATTTTGAAGTGAAAACTTCTTTAGCGGCGCTAGGCACTTTTTGAGGTGGGGAAAAAATGATAAACTCTAGACAGTGTAAGGCGATCACGTGACCGTAAGGGGCGTAAGGCGATCACGTGACCGTAAGCCCCGTAAGGTGGCCACTCATAATTTAAATGGCATTTAAATCAATAAAGAAAAACTCAATGTTATTTTACATTTATGTTGCGGACTCCTTTTCAAGACTCTTTACCTATGTTCAAATAATTTGACGTTGTCATGGCAGTATGTAAATAAAAATGTCAATGAAAAAGTGTGATCTTATTTGAGAATGATAATAATAATATAATAAATAAATAGAATACCTCCGCTAAACGTATGTATCGTGTTACCGGGCGTCGGTAACATATTGAGGTGAGTTTTCACTTCTATCGGCACTCCCGGAGTGCAACCGTTGTTGCTTTTTAATTAGACACTTGTTTTTTTAATCGATATTTTCCCTCAGTCCAAAGCCTCTCAGATACTCGTATTCTTGAGCGGCTTGTAACGGATATTAAGTATTTCAAGCAAATGTTCCTTGCCACTATGGATGCAAAGCTTGTTTTCTGAGAACACAGACAATTCTACTACATGATAGTCAAGTTAGGATTGACATTGTGCGTATGAAACTTTTAAAAAACAGGCCAATGGCAAACTAATGAAGAACCAGTAATTGTATGAAGGTTTAATTGAACATTCCTAATAAAATCGAATTACTTACATAAAACTAATGATGAAACAGGTATCTAACACAGAGCAGCAAAAGGAAAATTCATATCCATTACAAACATACAATGGCCAATTATTTTCAAACATCAGCATCAATAAATAAACACTCAAACCTACATTTATGCATTTGATACACTTAATTCAGACCATCTGATGCTACAAATGAATATGACACAGATACGAAATTTTAGGAAATGAACATTATTAAAACATTGCATAATCCCGATATGGGGGAGTGGGCCGCATAATATTACAACCACAAACTATATAACATTACGCAATGTAAATATTGAATAATATGAAGTGATGAATTGTTTGATTAGCATTAGCTATGCCTTAAGGTCTGAAACAGATCAGTGCGAATGATTATCTTATCTTAATGCGATTTTTAAAATCATAACACGATATTGTACTGACGGTCTGCATAACTATATACATACATAATTGATTTAAGCGTTAAGCGATTTAATTGTCAGTACTGTCAGTAGGTCAGTATCAGTACCAACTTCCCTTCCCTATCGTTTCCTTTTCCATCTGTCAGAACGGTTTGACTTTTGCACGTTTTCTAATAATTCTTGACATTACCTGTTTTAGAACGTGCCTGTCTTGTGTTATCTATTTAATTTTAACCACATGTTCTTTCGGGACCATTAAAGATTGTTCAAGTTTTAAGTTCACTATCTCCCATAGCTGTTGGACCAGGTGTTTTTAGAGGGAGAACGAAAAGGGGACCTTTTATTTCCTATACGGTTCTATAGTGCCAGGGCAGTTTTTTAATTTAAACCAGTGTATGTTAATTTATTATGATAAGAAAGCATAATTTAAGGACTTAATACTTTTATAATTTTATACTATACTTTTCGATAAAAAATATAAGCTACGTTTGTAGATACTAGATGTAATGTAGGTAGATAATTACACTTTAAGAAACGTATGACAGCGCGGGTAGAAATAAGGTCATTCTTGCAATATATGAAGATTCCTAACGGCTGTGTTTTCTTGTGCTCCTGCAAATATAATTATCCCGAGGGATTTACTGGGGACTTTACAGTGGCGACGAGTCAATTGAATAAGTGATCTCTCGACGGACAATAAAATTAACAGCGGAGTTCAATATGTCGATCGGAAAGTTAAGTGTGTTCGACGTTAAGTGCGGGGTGTGGTCGTCGTACGTGGATCGGCTCAAAATGTACATAAAGGTTAATAAAGTGGCGGACGATATGAAGTTACCAGTGCTTATCGCGTCTATGGGGGACGAAGCATATGAACTATTAGTGAATTTGGCCAGCCCGAAAGAACCTGAAAAGTTAACATTTGACGAGGCGGTAAAGTGCATGAGTGATCACTTACAGCCGGCGCCATCGGCGTTGGCAGAGCGGTTCCGGTTTAGACAAAGGAGACAAAGCGCGGATGAAACTATAGCCGGTTATGTAGCGGAATTAAAAAAAATTGTCAAGATATTGCAAGTTCGAAGATACGTAGGTTGCCCTGAAAGTTTCGGGAATTGGAAAAAATACGCGTTTAAATGAAATAAAAGTACTTTTATTGTTTTTCAAAGTATTCTCCTTTGTGTTTAATGCACTTTTTCATTCTCTGAAACCAGTTTTCAAAACAGTTATTGAACTCTGAACTGGGGGTTGACGAAATGGCCATTTTATAAGCGTGGACTGCTTCTTCCGCGGTCTGAAAACGCTGACCACGCAACCGATTCTTTATTTTCGGGAAAGTAAAAAAATCGTTGGGACTTAGGTCGGGGCTGTACGGAGGATGGTCCAGTAATTCGACTTTTTCGCCCTTCAGATAGTCGTTTGTTTTCTGAGCAGTATGAGGGCTGGCATTATCATGGTGTAGTATAATACGGCGGTTAGGGTTATTTTTTCGCAGTTCAGCAAAAACAATCGGTAAACAAACGCCTATATACCAATCGGCATTGACAGTTCTTCGATCTTCAAGAGCAATAGTCGCCACGTGACCCGATTTGGAGACAAACGTGGCTACCATTTTTTTGATCGTGCTGCGAGAACGAACAACTTTTGTTGGCTTCGGCTCGTCTTCGTAAACCCATACTCGAGATTGGTTTTTGGATTCAGGCTCATATGCGTAAATCCATGACTCGTCACCTGACACAATACTAAAAACGGCAGTTGAGCTTCCTCCATTAAATCTTTTTAGGGTTTTGTGGCACCAATTGACACGGACCGTTTTCTGCTCGTCAGATAACAAGTGAGGAATCCACCGGGAAAACAACTTCCGCACGCCCAACTCTTGCTGTAAAATAACTTGTACCTGACTCATTCCAATGCCTAAAGTCTCCTGAATTTCCCGATATGTAACATGCCTATCTTCTTTTATCAGTTGGCGAACAACATCGATGTTTTGATCGGTAACGGCAGTTTTCGGTCGACCCTCACGTACGTCATCCGCAAGAGACACACGGCCACGTTGAAATTCCGAATACCACCTGTATATTGTCGTCTTCGAAGGTGCTTCACTACTAAAAGCAATAGTCAATCGGTCTCCACATTGTTGTTGTGTTAATCCACTTTTAAAGTCATAATAAATCATTGCTCTAAAACTTTCGCGGGACAGCTCCATTTTCACCAGCGACTCAACGACTTTAAAAAACAATTGAAAATAGAACATTGTTTTTTTTTTCTAAGTGGCCAGTGTTTTCGAATAATGAGACTATGCTTGTAACAAAGAGGTATAACACATGTCAAATATACGTTCCTAAGTATGCAATTCCCGAAACTTTCAGGGCAACCTACGTAAACTGGATGACAACATGCGGGATCAGTTCGTATGTGGAATAAGGAGTGACATTATTCGCCAGCGGCTATTTGCGGAGAGTGACGGCGTGACCTATGCGCTAGCGGTGAAGGTCGCGACCGCCCTAGAGGCGGCGGAGCGGGACTCGGCCGCGGTGGAGGCGAAGGGGTCACGGGGGTCGGAGGTCAGCGGGAGCGGGAGCGGCGGCGGCGGGGAGGCGGCCGCGGTGCATGCGCTCGCGCCGGCCGGCGGGAGCGGCCTACGCAAGCGGGGAGGTGGCGGAGCGGGCCCGGCATGGGCCAGCCAGCAGCGGGCGGGATTCGGGAGGGCCAACCGGCCCGGCGGGGGCCCTACAGTCGGCCCGCAACAGCGCTATTCGTCTTGTGGGGCCTGTGGCGCTCAAAACCATACCTACGGGAGCTGTCGCTATAAGAACTTTGTATGCAGCAAGTGCCAGCACACGGGGCATTTACGCCGGGTTTGCCCAGAGTGGGCAAGGGCGGAGAGAAGTGGCCTGCATTTCGGAAATGTGCAACAGATGGAGGACGCAGAGATCAGCGGGAATGAGTATGACATCGAGCAAGAATTAAACCATCTGTGCTTGAACGACTATAAACCAGTAAGTGTCTCTGTGTATATCGATAATAAACTGGTTACTATGGAGATTGATACGGGAACCGCTATTGCCTGTATAAGTAAAAATATGTATGAGGACCTCTTTAATTATTGTAAGTTAGAATCGGGTAATACTGTTTTCACATTTATCAATAATTATAAATTTAAACCATTCGGCATGATTAGACCTATAGTCACATACGGAAATATAACGAAAGTTTTGCAATTGTTTGTAATAGATTCCGGTACGACTTCGTTAATAGGGAGGCAATGGTTGGCCGAATTAGGTATTAAGGTTCCGGATATACCAATTCCTAAAGTTAGCTGTAACTTTGTAACGGGAAAAGAGGAATTAAAGCATGTAAATGACAAGATTGTGAATTTGCTCGACAGATATAAGGAGCTGTTCAGTGGCGGTCTGGGTCGGTACACGGGCGGCAGGGCGACGCTGGCGGTGCGCGAGGGGGCGGCGCCGGTGTTCCGCCGCGCGCGGCCGCTGCCGTACGCGATGTGCGCGCGGGTGGACGCCGAGCTGGACGCCATGCTGCGCGCGGGCGTCATCGAGCCCGTGGATCACTCCGACTGGGCCTCGCCACTGGTACCTATTCCTAAGCCTGATGGCACTCTTAGATTATGTGCGGACTATAAATCTACTTTGAACCCCGTCTTACTGATCGATCGTTATCCTTTGCCTAAAATTGACGATGTGTTAGTAGGTTTAAACGGTAATAAATATTTTAGTAAGATTGACTTATCGCAAGCATACAACCAGGTGGAGCTAGACGAGTCTAAGATGTACACCGTAATAAATACTCATCGAGGCCTCTTCAGGTATAATCGTTTAGTTTATGGACTGGCATCAAGTGTAGGTATTTTCCAAAGAATAATGACAGGTTTATTAAAGGGCATTCCAAACGTTCAGGTATTTTTGGACGACGTGATAATAGGGGGTAAGACAGAGGCGGAGCATATTAACTCTCTCGAATTGGTTCTACAACGTTTGTTAGACAACGGGTTAAAGTTAAAGAAAAGTAAATGCGTTTTCTTAACTCAAGAGGTTACTTATCTGGGGTACGTGGTCTCCAAAGACGGGATAAGGGCAGATAAGTCAAAAATAAATTCTATTCTGAAAATGGCTGCTCCACAAAATGTGACCGAGTTACGCTCTTTCCTAGGGATGGTCAATTTCTTTGCGAAGTTCATCAAAAATATTAGTTTCATATTAGCACCATTGTATAACTTACTACGGAAAAATGTAATCTGGAACTGGGACGGGGAGTGTGAGTGGTCTTTCCAGGAAGTAAAGAAATTGCTGACGAGCGCGGAGGTACTGGCCCATTACGATCCAGACCTCCCGCTGGTGCTCACTTGTGACGGGAGCCCTAGGGGCGTCGGGGCAGTACTTTCACAAACCGACGATAGGGGGCGCGAGCGTGCAGTTGCGTTTGCGTCGAGGTCACTTAGTGATGCGGAAAAAAATTATTCGCAGATTCATCGCGAAGGGTTAGCAATAATATTCGCGTTAAAGAAATTTCATCAATATTTGTACGGTCGCAAATTTTTATTACGCACCGATCATAAACCTTTGGTTTCGATATTTGGCCAACATAAAGACATTCCTCAAATGACGGCTAGTAGGATACAGAGGTGGGCCGTTATTTTGTCCGCGTACGATTACGAGATAGAATACGTCAAAACTACAGATAATTGCGCGGACGGCTTGTCGCGGTTGCCGGAGGCGGGGCGGTCGGAGGAGGCTACTATTCCGGAGCAGACATATTTACATTTTGCTCAAGAGGCTTTACTGCTAGATTACAATGTAGTAAAATTAAAAACCGCTAAGGACGCCATGCTTAGTAGGGTTTTATCGTACGTTAGGGACGGTTGGCCGCCAGAATGCGACATAGAAAACTTAAGGCCATATTTCAATAGGAAACAAGAGCTTTACGAAGAGCTGGGCTGCCTAATGTGGGGTCATAGAGTAGTGATACCGGAGAGCTGTAGGGCTAGGGTATTAGAAATAATTCACGAACCCCATATGGGTATCGTGAAATCTAAAGCGATGGCCCGTAGTTACGTTTGGTGGCCCGGGGTAGACGAGGCCGTGGAGGCGGCGTGCCGGGCGTGCGCGGTGTGCGCGGCGCACGCGGACCAGCCGCCGCGCCACGCGCCGAGCGCCTGGCCCTGGCCCGCAAGGCCCTGGGCGAGGCTGCATTTAGATTACCTGGGACCTGTTAACGGTAAAATGTATCTCGTCGTGCTAGACGCCATGTCGAAATGGATTGAGGTATTTCAAGTGCCCAGTACGGCCGCTAGCTTTACAATAAATATACTTACTGAGTTGTGGAGTAGGTACGGGTTGCCTAAACAGTTAGTCACAGACAATGGCCCACCGTTTACCAGTAAGGAATTTAAAGAACATACTAGTCGTAACTTTATTGAGCACATATTCACAGCCCCCTACCATCCCGCATCCAATGGGGCCTGTGAGAATGCGGTCAAAACTATGAAGCGAGTGATAAAGAAAGCTATATCGGAACAAAAACCTGTTTTAGAATCTCTAAATACTTATTTGTTGCATTACCGTAACACAGAACATTCCTCGACGGGAGAAACTCCTTCTATGCTACTAATGAATCGTAGGCTTCGCACTAGATTAGACGCTTTAAAGCCAGATAGGGGAGCTAAGGTTTTAGCCGCACAGAAAAAGCAAACGGAGGCGGCGGGAGGGACGCAACGGAGGGTGCAGGCGGGAGACACCGTGTGGTACAGGCAATACTTACAAGGTGAGAAGTGGGTTCCGGGTACGGTTTCAAAGGAATTAGGGAGGACTAATTATAAGGTTATTGATAAGGATGGTAAGGAAGTGCACAGGCATATCGATCAGTTGAGACGGAGGACGAGTAGGTTAAGTTCGCTTGTAGGGCCAAAGGAAGATTCGGTTCAAACTACACAGGAACCAGTGGTGAGGTCCGAAGAGTTGGTTGAGGGCGTAGGTAATGGCGAGCTCGAAGAGGAGGGAGAAGATGAGACATGGCATGATGCCGACCGCGAAGATTCTCAGCCGAGCCCTGCTAAGGCACTCGCATCGCCGCCCAACGCACCTGTACCGCCCCAGACTCGCCCTGAGCGTCATGTGAGACAATGTCGTGTAGACAATCCTCCTAAATATAAATACTAGGTTTAAGGTTAGCTTAGGTTTTAAATAATAAGTACTTCGGTTGGGGTTGTTATTGTAATTAAGCGTGGAGGGATGTAATGTAGGTAGATAATTACACTTTAAGAAACGTATGATAGCGCGGGTAGAAATAAGGTCATTCTTGCAATATATGAAGATTCCTAACGGCTGTGTTTTCTTGTGCTCCTGCAAATATAATTATCCCGAGGGATTTACTGGGGACTTTACACGTTTTCCGAGCAAAGGTCTTCGTTTCAGCGTGGGCAAAAATATGCAAGCCGCATTTTTTTGAACCGTTTTTATTGAAATTTGGTGAGCAGGTTCGATAATTTACATATACCTAATAAATGGTTTTGTCTATATTTTGTTTGTATTTTTTCAAAATGACTAAAGGGAAAATAGATATACCGCAGCAGAAAGAAATTAATTATCTAAGTCACTAAATACGGATTATTACGGATTCGCCCTCATTGCGTGGCAACATACTATAACTTACAACTCAAACCCCGATTTTACAAAAACACAACAACGTAACTGACAATGACGTTCATAACGCTTGTTACTATTCATTCCAAAAGGTACAAAAGTCATTAGGAGACGTCCAAAAATGCGCGCTTAATTGAATATATCATCTCCTAATGATCATGCGAGTTATGTTAACTAGGATCGTTTACTCGAGGGTGCGGTCATTACGAGTATAGCAATTTATGTAACGACATATCGGGCGGTTAGTTACTTTAGGCTTTAGTAGTTGTATGGCTGCCGTGTATTCCGATAACTTGCGGGCGTCGAGTTCTTGAAAGTACCTGTGTACCTATATTGAGACCTGGGCTATACCCGCGAAAATCGAAGTTCGCAAATTGCGGGCATTTTTCTCTGTCACTCTAATTACGCCTTCATTCCAGGAGTAAAAGAGAAAGATTCCCGCAATTTGCAAATTTCGGTTTTCGCGGTAGCCTCTCTGTGTATACTGATGTTAAGATCACCCAAGTGATCCCATTCGATGATATGTCCAATTGTCCATCCCGTAGAAGATGGTATTGGGTAAGATAACCAGAATTTATCAAAAATTAAGTATGTAGCTAGTGAAAAAGAGTACAAGTCTTGCGCAGCGCAGTTGTAAAATGGCGTAAGTTCCACGTAATATGTATGCCCTTTTACAACTAAGCGAGACTTGTACCCTTTTTCACTAGGGCCGCAGATGTATCTCTGATGTCCAAAGGTCCCTCGCTTTGCAAGGATCGCTGTGATATGTTTGGATATCGTGGAAAACCAACGCCCTAAACAAGTTAAAATTGCTGACTGTCACCTATCATTTACACGACCTACTCTTTTCGTGGTGATTTTTTATGCGTAAAATTTCACAACCTGCCCGAGTACAAACGTATGATTTCTTTTGTTTACCTACTTAATATTTTTTTTCTGCGATTTATCATCCTGCTAACAGTTTTTGACTTCCTCTATCATTTATTGACTATTTATACAGTACTGACTGACAGACGGTGGACGACTAATAGCCGTGAAGTGCGCCTATACTAGTTCCCCCATCTCGTTAAGCGATCGTAACGACACTGCTTGCGCGTGCGACGGCGACCACATTTTTCTCAATGCCGTACGGTACTGGTTACTAGTTAGGGCCGGTTGCCTGCTTTGTGGAAAGTATTCGATAAGAATGCCTGTTTCAAATGCCGCTCGTATTTCTACTTCTAGTTGTAAGATCTGACTGGTTGGATTGCAGTGAAATTGTGCAAGAGCAAAGACCGGGTGTCTTTTAAGAAAATTTCCATGCAAATAGTGACCCTTTCTCAATTTTCTCGTGGCTTTTGGGTGTAAATTTCGTTTCATCTCTTTCTCTGTTCTGTTGAAAAATAACCCTGAGTGAATAATATATACTTGGTCAAGCAGATCTTGTCAGTAGAAACAGGCGGCAAATTTGAAAAATCTCGAAATGGCTTGAAGGGATATGGTCCCATAGAAAATTAGAATTTCGCGGCTTTTTTTACTGACAAGATTTGCTTGACCAGCTATATATTATTCACTCAGGGTTATTTTTCAACAGAACAGAGAAAGAGATGAAACGAAATTTACACCCAAAAGCCACGAGAAAATTGAGAAAGGGTCACTATTTGCATGGAAATTTTCTTAAAAGACACCCGGTCTTTGCTCTTGCACAATTTCACTGCAATCCAACCAGTCAGATCTTACAACTAGAAGTAGAAATACGAGCGGCATTTAGTATTTTTGCTAACCAATGGAAAACGACTGTGAATGTTTGAAATGTTACTTACAATATTTATTACCAATAATCTTTGATTTGTTCCAAAATATTTATTGTCACTGGCACATGACCACAGATTATATAATAGTTCTTACGAACAGATACTTATCTCTCAAAGAAAACGCAAATACCTACCGTTTTGATACCTACACAAAAATAGAATGGAGTGACCTTCAACGCGCCGCTTCCCGCACCGCGCGCGCCGGCACAACGCTAGGGTTGCCGACGCTTAGAAATGATTTTACAAATAAGTAGGTACCACTTAAACTATACATTCTATAGAATATACCTACCTAAAATATAAGTTTTAATTGTCCAACTTGCATTAGAACTTGCCATATAAAATCATAGCGTACAATAACTATACATGAGTAAGATAAGTTGCAATTAGTTATTATAATATTCCGTTTATGCGTTTTATTCCGACAAGTGACTGCAAGACATTTTAAAAGGTCATCTCCCTGCAGTAACCGCAGTGTTTACGCCGTTTTATAAATTACTTATATGTATTGAGAATGTCTATCTATACTATACTTTTCCTATCTATCGGAAGAGCAAAAACGGTTTTTTTACTCATTTTGCTGTTTCTGCATCCATCGACACTAGAAGCTGTGTTATTTGTTCGTGAAGAAGACATTTATTTCGCATACAATTTGGCATATTCGAGCGCGCGGCGACGCGACGTGCGTGCGTGAGCGCGTGTGGCAACCAACTGGCTTGCTTTTCTACCGTGAACGGGAACATATTCGTAGGTATAAAACCGAGCTCGCGCGGAGAGTTCCATAGGCCTGCCATGACTGGAAAGGTGATTCTAATCATATAATCTATTTCTTAGCGATTACAAAATTAATGAATAATGTGATTTGTGTAATACTCGTAGGTATATATATATGTGTAGAGTTACACTCATATATTCATTCCCCGCTGCAATTCCATGACGCTGATCCAAACGCTAATTCAACAGATAATCAAATATTAATGGAAGTTTCGTACTGTTGACAAAATCCCCAATTCCGGCGTCAAGGGTCGCGTCCCTTTGCCAACATGTAATAAGATCACACTGCCATCTGCCGGTGATCGTAGACAATTAAGACAGTTTAATTGGAGCAGGGTATTTATTCTGTTCTTTATTTATATCCTATTTAGATACGAAACTGATTGCTCGATTAGCAATCCTGCGTTTGGACCAATATATCTACTTGATAAAGAATACGTCACGTTTTAACCCCGTGCGATTGGAAGACGGCTACTGTCATTATCACGCTCTTGTCTGCAAGTAAGATTATGATGGTCGCAATTGTCTGCAATTGCGACCATCATAATCTTACTGTTTTCTTTATTGATAGATAGTGAAGTAACTTCAGAGAATTACAGGATTTGTTCAAGGCTCTTGCAGTTGTGGAGATCAGTATGAGTATTTTCACTTATCAAGCCATTAACATAATGATCAATAAAAAAAAAAATTTAAGCCGCTAGCCGCTACTATATAAGTACGGTGGTTTCAGAGGAATTTCCTTCCGCGGACGTTCCAACTGGGGAATGTACTTCCTGCAAAGATTATCTGAAGATACTAAATGATGGGATGCTTTAAAAGAGGTGTGTTTGTCATGTTTAAAAGAGTTTTTAAAGTGTCGGCGACTCGCGTGTGACCTTATCAGGCAGGTTGTACGCTTGTTCACCACTGAAGTCGTATAAAAAGAGTATTATCTAAGCTAAGGTGTCAACATTGCTCCCTTGTTTTTCTGGTTTGTACAATTTCTTAATAAGAAATCCGTCGAAAGTTGCTCAAAAATCAAGCCGGAGCTTAAACCAGCCATTTCATGGCATGGCATTATTTTATGTCACATGGGATTCTTCAAGAAGCGGGTATTTAGGGTTCTCAAGGGTCGGCAACGCTTAAGTGGCTCCTGTGATGTTGCTTATGTCCATGGGCGACGATGACCGCTTCCCATCAGGCGGCTCGTCTGCTCGTTTGCTGACTATTACATAAAAAAAAATGTACGGAATTTGATTTCTGTGGCACTTTGTGCCTTGTCATAGCGACAAACATTAAGACTTCAGCGGCTTTCATATTGATTATCACAGTGACAAGGAACGAAGTGCCGCAGAAATCATATTTCTTGATCGTCAGGTGACGATATCGCTCCAATAATTTCACCAAACTTTTCTCTCGTTACCTACAAAATTTCATTAGGTATAGTCATTTGATATATTTGCTCAGTAATTTGATGTTTCCCGTGGCTATTAGGACAGAACCGGCAGGTTTCAACGGTGTCGCGACAGATGGTGTGTTCGCCTACACGACGCCAGGCGTATGAGCATAGCAGTGTGGGGTTCGAGTGCGAGCGGATTATTAAAGCCTGTTATTAAAAAAACATAATCAATATGAATTTCAATGTAATTGAGTGTATTTAAATTTTCTACTGCAGTGTTTTCTTGGCATGAGAAAATGTTTCCCGACCTCCCGTTGGTTTGAAAATATTTTAAGTTTTTCGCTACCTCCTGTACTCGTATTTATCACCGCTATAGGATCGCGACCCACAAATTAAAAAATACTGGTCTACTGCTTAGCTAGTTTACTGTCTTGAGATCCTTCAGTGTTTTAACTTCCTCTAAGCCATGTAGAAGGAAATAATCTATTATTGTACTATTGTAAATTCTCCAGCTCTTTTTACAAATCTGTTTTTTTAAGATACCATTAACTTCTTATTATACGCCAATTTTCTGTTTACAATCACAAAAACATTCAAATTTCTGTAAATTACAGCTATTATTGGCAAGCCGAACCTTAAAATCTAAGGTGCCTATTAAGTAATTCGTATTCATTAAATTTTAAAATATACCATCGCCCACCTTGTTAACTGACAGTTCATAAACTTTATTACATAAGGCATAAGGTCCACCGATGGACAGTAAGATTGTTGCTGTTTGTACGCTATCACTTGGCCCAACTCAAATAGTACTATCGAGGTCGGCTTTTACAACGGTGTCGATTCGGCATGCGTAGGTTTATGTGCATTCTTATATGACACTTATTGGAATAAATGTTTTATGCTCCTCCCCTTTAATTAATGTTCTAATACACAGGTGTCTTTTGTTAGTAGTTTTGTTGTTCACTTTGTTGATTATGTGATAGTTCGATGTCCGCTTTCATCTTCGTTAGTGTTGACAGGTTGTCAGTTGTCACCATTGCTATTTAGTTTGCAGTATTTAAAATAACCCTAAGTTTGTTTCTACATTCTTTAGGATTTTTCTTGGCGCGTGACGTCAATTTAATTATGTCTAAAAACATTGTATTGCTTGATCATAGGAGTCCTAGTTTCAAAATAGTTACCTAAATTTGTTTTTGAAAGCGTCTATTTGTTATAACTTTAAGTAACTAGTTTTCTTAAGGTAAGTTCGTGACTCATGATATATTATTCTCTTCATCATGATATTTATGATATTTTCAATGAATAGACCTTTGTCAATGACAGATAACAGCGAAAGTTAATAAGCATGCAGCAAGATAAGCGTCGTTCACAACATCCAATAGGTATGAATTTTCTATTGCACATATTTACAGACGGCATCTCAGATAAAACTTCTTTTTATCTTTGATAAGTCACAAGTATTGACAAAATGCAGTTATGAACATTTTTAAAAATTAGGAGTGCAAGTAAAAAATTTAGGCCTGTTCCGAAAATTTATTACGTAAGTTCGTGATAACTTCCAGCAACGCTTGTCTTATCAGGGATTAAACTAATCACTTATCATTATCAAACTAACACTGTGCACCACTTTCATAATTTCCTCTCGCTAAACAAAACTTCGTATTTTTGAACTCCGCAAAGCTGACCATGAGGAATGAGGAGTTCACGCGATAAAAAACCGTCCAAGTGCGAGTCGGCGACTCGCGTTCCAAGGGCTCCGTACATTACACAATTTTTAACAATGTAGGTATTTTTTTATGTGAAACGTGAGTGAAATGTCTTTAAAAAACCCGTAAGGGTCGGATCAAAAACTAAGTAATTAAATCCGGCTCACGCTTGACTGCACATTTATAATAGGTTTTCCAGTAATATATAGGTAAGGACCTATTTTCTGTATTTTTTTCAAAATTTTAGTTTCGGAGAAAAAGGGGGGGAATGGTCATTTTTTGCCTATTTTCTTAAATAACTTCTAAACTATTTCATTCATCTTAAAATTATAAAAAAATATATATTTGAGATTCTCACAATGAGCTCTTTCATAATTATGATATATAACACTATATAGTTTGCAAAACTTTGCTTTTTAACTGTCTCATTCACCCCCCAAAAGTGCCCCCTACGTTTAAAATCCATTTAATTACATTACATGTCCGTCTTTGGGTCACAGACTTACATATGTGTACCAAATTTCAACTTAATTGGTTTAGCAGTTTCGGAGAAAATAGGCTGTGACAGACGGACAGCCAGACACACGAGTGATCCTATAAGGGTTCCGTTTTTTCCTTTTGAGGTACGGAACCCTAAAAAGGACCATTTTATAAAGTTTTTATTACATCACATTTTTTTTATTTCAAATTTGATATGGAAAATTCTTTCTCTCTCTCTCTCTCTCTTCTTTGGTTTTTTTAAAATTATGTTTGAAAAAGATCGTGAATTTGAGTAGAAAAAACAAAAAAAAGTTGTGTGTACAACATTAAATACCCAATAACGAAATGATCTCACATAGCCTAGCACCAATTCGTTAAAAAATTACCACATCAAGTACCCATCTAACCTTAGAACCTCATGCTTACTTCTGCGGAATTCTTTCTTTTTCTAAAAACAAAGAAACTATAATCTTATACATACCCCCTACAATCTGGCAACGTCCGCCACACACCATTAACCCGTCTCGCCCCGCTGACTTTACGACTGGAATTATAAGATCCAAATACTGTAAATATTACCAACCATGATAGCATTTGTAATGCCGGCTGTACAGTGTACACACTCGTCGAGAGCCTCTCGCTCGGTAAAAACCTGACCTAATCGGAAAAGGGCGAGTCGAGAAGAGAGCAGTATGTACACACTCGTTCTCGGCGTGTCTCTAGGACTCTCTGTATGGACAGCCAGCACAAGTAAATCGGAAGTCGGAAGGAACCTTATGGCTTTTGTAATAAGGTCCACCGATGTACAAGTATTGCTGTTTGTACGGTTATAGCACGGATCCTTGTCCTCCTTGGGTAACCTTAAAGATATCTGATGACAAGATCGTATGCTGTTATTAATTCCTATGTGGCAATAATAAACACAGACACTACTGTAATCAAGAGGTTGCTTACTGCAACCTCAAGCAGCATCTCAAGGGAAACCCCGAAAAAGTTCGTGTTAACGAGTTTTCGACTTATAGAGGGTTTCGATTTAGATGGTCTTATATAGGTTTTTGTTCGTCTTAAAAAGGTTTCGAGCTACAGACAGAGACAAAACAAATGTAAATTACAGCCCTATTGTTTTCTTCGAAATATGGAGATCATAAAACAATACCTTTATTATTTCGAGTTATACATAGAGGTCGAATTTTATTACTCGAGTTACAGAATTAATAAAAAATACTGGATTACCGAAATCATTGGTTACTTCGTCTTAATGAGATTAAATGTTTCGAGTTGTGGAGGTTTTGGAATATGAATAGAAGGGAAAAGTATTTTATTTCGAGTTACTAGTATTTGACTTGAGACAGAGAGCGAGAGAGATTATATGGCATGTCATGTACTCTACATTGACATTATATACAATTGATGTACAGTAAAAGTGCTTGCATTACCTTACCTACCTACTACCTTATTTTTAAGGGTGTAAGAGCGTTTCCGAGTCATTACGAGTTGTCAAACATTTTCTCTTATAAAAAATACCATTCCCTGTTCCAGCCAGGATTTAAACTTCTACATAAGCTAAATGGTAAAATTGGAATATTAGAAACAGATTTAACATTGAATAGGTTATACATGACTAACATGACATAACAACTCATTGTTATTCAATTTCATGTCAAATTGTCCTCCACGGAAACCTTGAAATCATTATTCACGTAATGACACGACAGAAACTGAAGCACGTCAAGGGAGGCGTGTTCTGATTGCAATGACTGGTTATCAATTTGATCTGGTTTTGTTATGGATCTGCAAGTGGTCTGCAAGTGTCAAAAGTCATGTTTTTAGTTGAATAAAGGTCACTTTTGACATGGACATATAATTATATCCATGTATCCAAATCAAAATCAGAATGTGTAATTACAAGAGGGTCTGCCATCCTGTGGCCTGGATCGGAAACATAAACATGTTCAATTGTTCATTGCCAAAGCAAGTGCTGCCATCTACCGTTCTGGTACGTTTTCTAGTGCATAATAGGTTCTGCCATCTCGTGGACTACATCGGAAGCATAAACTTCACTTTACGCCTCCCGTCCAAAAAATCCGACGGCTCCTGTGCTGCCCCCTATAGTTCATGGACGCTCCCTATAAGAACTCACTGTCATTTAATTTTTCCCCTAAAATCCAATGCCTGTCATCACAAGATTCAAACGGCTACAAATATAATGACCACCAAAAAATACTTTGGTACCCTAAATTAAAAAAATCATGCTTACCAAAAAAAATTACTGAACACCAAAAAAATAAGGCCTAAAATTACAAAACTACCACCGTTTTAATTACGACTGCACTTCAAATTGTATTCAAATACCAAATATATTGAACTATTACCAAAAATCATTAATGATCACCAAATCTTGAAAACCAAATTAATGCGATATTTTCACCTAATTAAACCACTATGATTACCAAAAAATGTATACATATTACCAAATAAAGTAAAATGATGCCAAAATTACTAGCCCCTGTCTGTCTGGCTGTCTTGGTCTTACAGAAAAGAAATGCTACTAGAAAAGTGGGTTAGGTTAGGTTTGAACTGCGACCCTTACAGAAAAGAAATGCTACTAGAAAAGTTGGTTAGGTTAGGTTTGAACTGCGACCCTTGCAGAAAAGAAATGCTACTAGAAAAGTGGGTTAGGTTAGGTTTCAACTGCGACCCTTACAGAAATAAAATGCTACTAGAAAAAGGTGACGAAGTGGATTAATTAATCTAATAGGATAACGATATATTAAATATTTGCACATTTTTAATTAAAATGTGGTTACAATTTTGGTGGTCATTTACTATTTTTGGGTTTACAATGATTATTTTGGAGTCATTTGCTTTAATAGGATAGCAAGATTTAAAAATTTGGTTATAATTTTACATTAAAATGGGGTTCTAATTTTGGTGGTCATTTAATATTTTTGGGTTTACAATGATTATTTTGGTGTCATTTTCTTTAATAGGATAGCAAGATGTAAAAATTTGGTTATCATTTCACATTAAAATGGGATTTGAAATTTGGTAATCATTTACTATTTTTGGGTTAATAATGATTAGTTTGGTGTCTTTTCCTTTAACAGGATAGTAAAATGTAATAAAATTGGTAATCATTTCACATTAAAATGGAGTTATAATTTTGGTGATCATTTATTATTTTAGGGTGGTAAAATACATTTTTTTGGTATTAAATTTTACTAAATCTGGTGATCAGTTAAATAGCAGCCGATTAAAACAAGATTTTTAAAGTTTGAATTGGCTTCCAGCAACTTAAACCATCGTGGTCACTAAATTAATCATGGGAATCAATGCGGAATGCGAAACAATGGGCTTCAGTGGCCCGGTGACCTTAGAAACGCATCAATGGAACGGTTTGACTCGTTACGACTTGTACCACCAATCCAAGGTCACTCTTAAGTACCTATCAGGCCAATTCGAACGTACACTGATATCTAAATGATGTCATTTAGATATCACATGTCTCGCCAAAACAAGCGAAATGCACTATAACTAAAGTAAATGGTGGCTGATATCAGTGTTCGAATTGGTCTTTATGTAGTATTTTATTAAAGTGAGGCTTTCTTGTCAATTGATAAGGATATTAAAATAATATAAATATACATGGTTGATAAACGGATTTAATGTTGAGAAGAAATAATTTTCCTTACTCCAACACCAAATTGAATTCCGCTAAATTGTCTGAAGACTTATATAAAGTTCGTGTCTAATTTTAACTCGTCTACGTTACGCTGTCTGGCTCTCGATGTCAAAGGTTGGGTTAGGGCGCATCTACACTAAGATTCACTGGGAGGTTTATGTTTTAATCGTTTAACCTCATTTCCATCCCACGGGTTGAATTTACAAAAATCCTATCTTCTTCCTCGCGGTATCCCGGCATTTTCCCACTGCTCATGGGAGCCTGGGGTTCGCTTAACAACTAATCCCAAGAATTAACCTAGACACTAGTTTTTACGAAAGCGACTACCATCTGACCTTCCAACCTAGAGGGGAAACTAGGCCTTATGGGGATTAGTTCGGTTTCCCCACGATGTTTTCCTTCACCGAAAAGCAACTGGTAAATATCAAATGATATTTCTTACATAAGTATATTCCCAAAAACTCATTGGTACGAGCCGGGATTTGAACCCGCGACCTCCGGATTGAAAGTCGCACGCTCTTACCGCTAGGCCACCAACGCTTAATTTACAAAAATCCTATCTAATTTATAAATCTTATATATTGCAAGCCTGTCAGACTGTTTTGTATTTGGAGTTTAAATTTATTAGGATTGTTTGCCAAAAACATGTTTTTACGAACTAAAAATTAGTGTTCTTAACATTTAACGAAAGCCGACATTTGAGTGGAGACAGCCCAGGCATCCAATTTAGAGAGCAAAACCGTATCCTGCTGAAAACAGCAATTCACTGTACATTTTATGCGCCATCATGCACTTACAAGTTTCCTTTGTCATAAGCCTCGACTAGATTAAAAACGCACACAAGAATAGTTAAAGTTGATTTTCACAATTGCCCGACATAATACTTTCACGTTTTATGTAATCATGCGCCTTTGGTCTCGCCCATCCGTCATGCCATGTTATCTTGATATAAACAAAGAAAGTGTGGTTATCTCTAATCTTTTTAGGAAGGAGATAAGTGCATCTTCTGCGTTGGAGCTTGGTTTGAGGATGTTTTACAGCCGGATTAAAAAGGATTATAAGAACTAGTTTTATTATTAGCTACTTTACTTTCTTATTTGCCATTGCGGTTCTCAGATCATAATATAATCCTTAGGTTCTTAATAAAGAATGATTTTGAGATAGTGTTTGACTTAGCTTTTCCTTTTAGGTCAATTATAGATCGCGGGATCTCTGGGTATCGTGATTATTACGGCCCGAGACCTGAGATAAATCCGTAACAATTATTCAACATTCTTGCAGATATAAAGTAATAAATCCTAGCAATATAAATCGTGATTGTCGTGAGTGAGAATTGTTTACATATGTTTCGGAAAACTTTGTATAACATATTTAGGTATCAGTTGGGCAGGCCAGATCTAAAAACCGGCCAAGTGCGAGTCGGACTCGCGCACGGAGGGTTCTGCACCATCAACAAAAAATAGAGCAAAACAAGCAAAAAAAACAAGCAAAAAAACGGTCACCCATCCAAGTACTGACCCCGCCCGACGTTGCTTAACTTCGGTCAAAAATCACGTTTGTTATATGGGAGCCCCACTTAAATCTTTATTTTATTCTGTTTTTAGTATTTTTTGTTATAGCGGCAACCGAAATACATCATCTGTGAAAATTTCAACTGTGTGAGATACAGCCTGGTGACAGACGGACGGACGAACGGACGGACGGACAGCAGAGTCTTAGTAATAGGGTCCCGTTTTTACCCTTTGGGTACGGAACCCTAAAAACTATTAGTTTCTAGTACCTAGATACTAGATCTTTTATACTAGTACTCTGCTTGGTTTTGGGCTATAGGTTGAGACCAAATACTTATTTGTTTAAGTCCACTGAAATCATCAGTATTCAAAATTGGTTTGATCAATATCATGTCTCATAAGGACTTCCTCAGAGTTAATTTGAATACAAATGACGACCGCGAAGAAGTCGCATCGCCAAAATAAGACCCAAATCATCTTCAGGACAAGGTGAAAAACAAAACGTGACCGGAAGAACGTGCCATCCTCATAGACCCTTAGTAAATCTTATTACAATGGCATAAAGTCTACTATAGGTTAGTGAAATAAGTGTCAGTACGTTCATATTACGTAAGTCATTGGAATGAAAACGATATAGGTAAATCTCTTCCAATCGGATTACAAGGGATTAAGAGGAAACCTCATGCGGCAATCCACATGACTGGGTCAAAGGCGTCTGTTTTGTAGAAATTCGACGAAATATAAGTGTTAGGAGGTTATGTATCCGTTAGGGGTACATATTGGCTTCTTTAGAACTATATTATTTCTCAGAATTTCTTGCACATTTTCTATTTATTTATAAGACAGGAAGAAAGCATAAATTATCTAATTGAGGCTTGTAAAGTTTTATGAATAAGGTGGTAAATATTTATACAGAATTTCCTTTCAAGCGTCGGTATAGCTTGTGTGCTTCTTATAAATTTTCAGTCGATTTTCGCGTGAGAAATATTGACAAATTAGAATATTCTTCAATACATATTTGTATGCATATAGGCTCAGCATTTGACTACATTGGGATTCTGCCCAAAAGTGGGACGTATATAAGCTGGTATCATACTTAATTACTTATAATCAAAATCCGATAGGTATTTATTAGTTTCCCAGTTTTGTTTTCAATAAAGCTTAGATATTTTCATCGTCGTTGTTTATTTAGTAAACCATTATGAAATACCTAGGTTTAAATAATATGTAGGTACATTTACTTGGGGCGGAAAAAACAACATAATAGAATTTCTTGATGACTTCAAATAGCAGCATTATCTTTTTATCAGTCAACTAAACTATAAAAATAAATGGTTCGTTTTTAAATTATGAGTGCCATAATAGTGAGTTAATTACGGCACTTATTATTGTTCTATTATTTATGAGTGTACAATAGGAAGTTAACAAGTTTTTGTTATTATAAGAAACCTAGACTTATCTTATACATTTAAATGATAAATAAAATAAATGAATAAAGGGCTAGGCGAGCGATCATTCTATGCCACAATACATGGTTATTTCCTTTTTATGTGTCTTGTGGAATTTATAAATTGTTTTTCCAAGCTGTATGCCTCGTTTTTATAAACTTTTCTCTTGTAAATACCTGCCACGTATGTTGTGGTAATGAATAAAGTGTTTATCTATATATATATTTAAGTAAGACCTATATTATCGTCAAGGTTGTAGTTCCAACACCGCTAGGCTAGATTTTTCTCGCTTTCCGATCTGTAACTATTTAATTGTCATTATCTTTTTAGATCGAGACAAACACTACCACTATCTAGAATCTAGAATATATGTCGCCTAACATAATGCGTAAAAGGCCGTGAACAATGAGTCCGTGGCCAATTGATCCGGTTTTACCCTTACCCGGTTCGAGACCCTATTACTAAGACACCTCTGTCCGTCTGTCTGTCTGTCACCAGGCTGTAACTCATGAACCGTGATAGCTAGACAGTTGAAATTTGCACTGAAAACACAATTTTAGCTCTCAGAAAAACCGGCCAAGTGCGAGTCGTACTCGCGCACGGAGGGTTCCGCACCATCAACAAAAAATAGAGCAAAACAAGCAAAAAAACGGTCACCCATCCAAGTACTGACCCCGCCCGACGTTGCTTAACTTCGGTCAAAAATCACGTTTGTTGTATGGGAGCCCCACTTAAATCTTTATTTTATTCTGTTTTTAGTATTTGTTGTTATAGCGGCAACAGAAATACATCATCTGTGAAAATTTCAACTGTCTAGCTATCACGGTTCGTGAGATACAGCCTGGTGACAGACGGACGGACGGACGGACGGACGGACGGACGGACGGACGGACGGACGGACAGCGGAGTCTTAGTAATAGGGTCCCGTTTTTACCCTTTGGGTACGGAACCCTAAAAATCGTCATCTGATCAGCCATTATGAATGAAACAGCCAACTTATTTCGGGGTTAGTCCCATAATAAAAGTTACCCAGAATGGCCTTATATCCACCCCGCAAAATATTACAAAGGGTTGAAAAAACACCCTATATATGTATCTAAAAATCTACGCTAATTGCTGAGCTAATAAACGTATTTAATAATACTCTTTAGTCTTGTCCATTACGTTTTCAATATAACCCAATTGATTCCATGGAAAGCAGGACATTAGTAGCAAATCGTGCTCTAAATCCATACTATATTATCTGTGTACGCGATACCATTGTAAGATTTGTCCGGACCAGAATCGTGATCGCACGAGCGTTGCTATATCTATCGGACATTTCTAACCTTGTTTATATACACTGGCCGCCTTACCCTAGGTTAGTTCCAACGTCAGTTCCAAACAACGGAAAATGAACCTTATTGTTATTGGCTTTTAAGCCCTTATTAACCGTGCTTTAATATAAATGCAAAGCTTTGTGACGCAAGCGGCTCGATAGTCCACACACATTTTGTGTTCTAAACGCGTATGACTTTTCTCAACTGAGCCCATGGACCTATAATATTACGGACGGACTGTCACCTAAGACAAACTGTGACACTGCAATGGCGGACGGTTTGAATGTGTGCGTGTAGACGAGTGTTACCATGTAACACAAATTCTCCCCTAATGGTGAAACAATTATTTTTAATATCGTCCTTGTTTTCAAATAAAAATATTAGGACAGTTTTACGTTAGACAATAAAAAAGGTGTGTACGTATCTGATATTATAGGTCTTGAAAATGCGCAATATTGCACAATTACTATGTGCAAACATTATTTTCAATACCTAATGATATTTAGCATCGTAATGAAATCAATTCGTCATGTTTTTTTAATTTATACATTTAACTTGAAACATATCTGGTTTTCAACAAAAAAATTATAATACATATACTTGGTCAACCAGATCTTGACAGTAGAAAAAGGCGGCAAATTTGAAAAATGTAGGCGCGAAGAGATATCGTCCCATAGAAAGTTTGAATTTCGCGCCTTTTTTAGGGTTCCGTACCCAAAGGGTAAAAACGGGACCCTATTACTAAGACTCTGCTGTCCGTCCGTCCGTCCGTCCGTCCGTCCGTCCGTCCATCCATCCGTCCGTCCATCCGTCCGTCCGTCCGTCCGTCCGTCTGTCACCAGACACCCGTGATAGCTAGACAGTTGAAAATTTCACAGATGATGTATTTCTGTTGCCGCTAGAGTCTGTGCGGAAAGAGAAGAGTCGTGGGATTTGAGGGCGCGCCAGTGCTATTTTATGGTTTTTGCTATGGTGACAACACTGGTCACGTGATTATAGTACGACACTAAAGGTCAAGATACTTGAATCCCTTTGTTCTGGTTTTTTGCCACGGCTTACTAAACGGAGCCTGGTGGTGGTGTCGGCTCGTCAACTCAATCCTCTGATTTAGCGCAGGCACTAGTTTTCTTCTACTCTCTTCTTAATTTGTTTAAAACAAACTCTTGTTTTTATATCTCAGATACTAAAGTGACAGTGCGATTGAAAAAACTACTAATACTAGTTAAGAATCTGCCCAATACAACTGTCATTTTAGTACCAAACAATATAGAGTCTCATTTATGTACTGCCTAATCTGTGCAGGCCAACAGTTATTTTAATACAAAACCGTAGATCGGGTAGAAATTGGGCAATAGAACTGTAATTTTACTATCTGGGATATAAAAATAGTGCATTTAAGTAGGCCTTATTGGGATATGTCCGGTTCTCTCATCTCACGATATTTAATTTCGCCGAAAAGTCACTGCTAAATATGAAATATAATTTCGTAACTTACCTACAGAACCTAGTAAACGAACTTACAAATAAAGAAATATTTTATTAGAAAAAGTTTTATTCTTTGTAATGGAAGTCTGAATTAAAATATTCAACGTCACTTATGTTTGAGCTAGCTTGAGAACAACCAGGGAGACTCATAGAACTATCTTCATCTGAATTGGATGTGCTTGAATCCAGCACGTAGATTACAAACAAATTCATGCATATCACCCACATAGCGGTATTTTATTCGAGATACCGTAGGTACTTTTACTCAATCCTGAAAAAAAATTACATATAAATATGCATAAAATGGCAAGTATCAACACTATTCGTCAGTTATTTTAAAGATCATGAATGACCTGCATATTTATGAAAATGAATATATTTTGAATGAATATACTTACCGATTATGTACCGGAGACAAGTTACTTAGGGGGCTTATTAAATAGGTAATTATTTAATATTAAACAGAACATCAATACCCCTCAATAGTGGAACCACGTTCCGCGACTTTTTGTAAGTCGATATAGTCTACTTTTAGCCGTTTTCTTCCCGCTGACAAAACTGAACAATGTTAAATATAATTTTCCTTGTGGTTTTATGTACGGTTTTAATAGTGTTTTGATAATATTTTATACATAAAACTTGCAGTTTTTGTTAATAAAAATATACAATGACAGAAGTTTGTTTACTTTTTACAAGACAGGTGCCAAAGGTTTGATTGCCATATAAAATTGAAAATGTTAGTTCCCGTTTCTGCCACGACTCTTCTCTTTCCGCACAGACTCTATAACAACAAATACTAAAAACAGCATAAAATAAAGATTTAAGTGGGGCTCCCATACAAAAAACGTTTTTTTTGACCGAAGTTAAGCAACGTCGGGCGGGGTCAGTACTTGGATGGGTGACCGTTTTTTTGCTTGTTTTTTGTTGATGGTGCGGAACCCTCCGTGCGCGAGTCCGACTCGCACTTGGCCGGTTTTTATTTACTGACAAGATTTGGTTGACCAGCTATAACAAACAAACGTTAAGTATCGCTCCTTAGTATCGGGAAATTACCATACCGACCTAGTTTGAAATGCATAATCAATAATTTAACCATTTACCTAAATGATCTCTTAATACATAATGATTTAATAAGAAGGGTATCAATTACCCTACTTTCGGGAAATTACCCTATTCATGTTACTGGTCACACTCCTGTTTTGCAGTTTGATAATTTATAAACAACAAATTATCGTGATTTAACGTACTAATTGATAAACTTAAGTATGAAAAGTTATTCCGTGACTTTTTTCTTTCGATCGGTACAATTCTAGCAGGATTTAGCTACGCATGCCGGCATATTTTATATTTTTCTTCGACATGTTTACTTCAATGACGTTTCGATTCGTCTGACGGCAAACTGGTGGATGTTGGAATCACAGTTGTGTTGTAAGCGAAACTCTGTCCGTAATATTATAGGTTCATGACTGAGCCATGTACGCTCGTTTGCATTTGGAGTAAACTAGCGTGTTTCGAACGTGTCATGCGTAACGTATACATTAGTAGTACCTAACTAGATGCAACATACAGGCAGTACTTACTGTGATTTACCTAGGCCATTACGCTGATAATTCGGGTGAATGTTTATCATGATGAATCTGGTGATTGAAATCGGTGGTCCAATCGGCGCTTCCCAATTTTCGGACTGTGTTGCTTTATTTGGGATGATGAGATGGAAGGAAATTTGTCAACAAGCCGACGAGAACTGAATGCAGCTGGCGATGGTCCTACAACTCCTTCCTACAGGCGTGATGGAAGAATTGAGAGAACCTGCATCCAATCTTCTTTTTTCTCCTTTTCAATGCAATTTCTCCGATCCACTGATCCTGTTTAACCCAGTTCTATTTTTCTACAAAATATCATAAAAATATGTAAACAAACCATATCAGATCTGTAATCTAGTTTCTTCAAAGATAAAAGTTTCGAAATAGTGTCAATGATTGATATTATCTTCGCTCTCACTGGTATCACCATGAGTCACGTATCAAATGTAATCCAGTTATATGGAGGCGAGAAAGTAATCTGTCAATAGCTTTGCGAATTCGAATTAACTCTTGCGCAATGTCGGTACTAAGTAAATGCTCTTTTACATGTTTTATATTAACTAAGTAGATAAATGATCTTCTACATGATTTATATCAATATCACCTTTATTTGGATCGAATGTGCCATAACATAAATTAAACATTTAATTTATATGCTTTCACGTGATGTAAAAATTTTGGTTACGTCTTCAAACTTTAAATTTGCTCGGGATTATTCTATGTCAACTGTTCCTAACCTCTTCAGTTCGGTCACCCCTATGATTAACTAGGGAACCTGATTTTACCCCTCCTCCCAATGGTAATAAAAAATAAATCGTGTACGTTTGTTGTATTGTTATATTAGGTTAGCTTATTACCCCCGTAAAATACCAGTTTTACCCCGACGGGGGTAATTACCCCAGGTTAGGAAACACTGTTCTATGTTCAATTTTTGAAGCATTGAGCACGTTTTGTGTCTGTGCTCTTTAATCTTTTTCGTAGTATAATTAGGTACATAATTAGTGGCTAATACATACTTTTGCAGTTTAAATTAGTTTCACCAATCATCCTTGAATCCTTATTTTACTTTGTTTTTTAACACTAACTTCCGTGAGCATAACATACGATGATGAACATAATTAATATTATATTGCGTACTTACAAGCATTTACGTTATTACTCAAACATCAAACATATCGTTTAAAAAAAATATATGGCGCTAAAAATCAATCAATCGATTAATGATTGCCACAAACGATTAATTAATTAAGAAATTATTGAACAACGCGGATACACGCCATTTCCACATAGCAGTATTTGAGTGGTACTGAACGCCCATCGTACCGCAGTTCCTATAAAGAAATATTTCTTAACATGCATTAAGGCCAAGAACGCACCACGATTTTTTGTCGCGCGATTATTTTGTCACAGAAATGCAACGTATGTGTTTATATGCCAGTGCGCGCACATGCGACAAGAAAATATGTATTACAGCGCGATTTTAAAATCGCGTCGCAAAATTTAAAATCGTGGTGCGCGCTTGGCCTAACAGCAACACTAATAACTGGGCCGATTACGATTTTTAATTCGTTGTCCATTTTTTTCGTCAGATTAGTATAAAATTTGGTGGATAGACAGAGTTCCCTATTCTGTACAATATAAGCGCGATTTTACTGTACTTCCCAAAAAATCTTCCTAAATATGTATAGTGTACTTTCGTAACTCAACGGAAAATTACACACACTTTGTTAGGTCAAGTTGTGATTTCGTTTTTATTCTGCCCAAAATGACCTCTTCGAATCAGCGAAATATTTTACCCAAATGGAACAATAATCAAAAATCGACAACAAAACAAAAAAGAGCCCAAGCCCAACTGGCCATTGGTAGACCATAAAGACGTTGCAATATTGTTTAAGAATCAACAGAACTGATGATCCTTAAACAATATCGACGATGGCACATTAACATTACATTAGTCACATTAAGCATGTCAAAATATCAATACCTAATATCCTTTCACTCGTGTTCACAAATTAGCATTATTTAGTGACTTATACATTTACATATGTATATACGATTATGGCATGGCTCCAACGTCCAAATACTTTCAAACGACTACCAAATACTTTCCCTGAACGATAACTATATACATTCCATTGTAGCGTGTCTAATAAATTGACGTGACAATTCACGCATTATCAAACTATAAGAAACATAAACAAACATCTCGTAATATTATTATCAAATGGCCGACCTTGAGTCAGTTTGGCCCGATACCAAGTGCCGATGACTCCTCTGGCACTTTCTACTGTAGTTTTTATGAAGTATAAATCAAGTTTGGGAGCGATACACATTGCTCGTACTTTGTTTGAAGTAATGAATTGTTAGACGTGTTACGTTGTTTGTAATCAATCAACTTAAATGTTGCGAGTATCGCTTTCGTTAATTTTCCTTTCTATATCTATGAACCGTCCTTGAGGTGTATCGTATTTGACTCATAAGTCATAATGTCAATTTAGTGTCTAATATGTATAAAAAATCTAGCCTGCATTTTCTAGCTTTAACTCAATGACAATGAATGACTATTTTTATTTTTCCTAAATTACCTGAAATTGTTTAAAATATTTAAATCAGCTACTAATATATAAATTGCAGGACCATCAAAATTCCAAAAGTAATCCGTGTTCGCTCTAAATTCCAGGTGGAAAGCTAATTATACAAATGTCAGGTGTTAGCTAAAATTAATGGTAGCACCTGCTAACGCTCATTTAGACGGACTCAGAGCGCATACATTTTTGCCGTGTATATATAACAAGTCAACTCATCTATATTTAGCTTCGTGTTTTGTTCGTTATTGCATATAAATTTAAAAAACTGACACTCATTAACCTACCATACTATTCCAGGGTTTTCGGGGGTTTCGGCTTTTAAGACGGGAGTACGCTTTTTCTTGAAGGTTTAAAGGTCCTATCGGTCCGGAAATGCTGCAGCTCGCTGGTGACAGTTCATTCCACAGCATAGCTGTGCGAGGCAGGAAGTTTCTGGAGAAACGCACAGTTGAGGACTGCCAACCATCTAAGTGGTGAACATGTATATGATAAGCATACGGAGATATAATAAAGATTTTAATTGGAGTTATTTTAAAATTTCGTTAATATTATTAACTGTGCATCTAAATTGCCAGTAAATTGAAGTGGAATATGTAAATCCGTCCGTTTACAAACATTGAAGTGTTGAAACATACATATTATTCTTTGTATTTATCGATTTTGCAAGCCGCTTTTGTAATGTCCGTTTGGTAACATTTGCTTTTCATTATTTTAAGGATTATCGGCACAATATTGAAGTTGGAATAGCTCATTATGGTTGGCATGGTGGATGGAGGACGGGGTAGTGGACTCTACCGACCCGCTGGGTAGATCTAGTAAAATAAGGCCTGCCAGGGATCTACACATGTGCCTATTATTAGGACGAAGGAAACTCTTGCAGAATGGAGAGCCTTGGTGCACAAAACAATGACCTGATGTGGTCGCGACTCTCTTTCACGAGGAAAGGAGGAAAAAGAACATTGAAGTTACTCGTCGTTAATTCTTAATGTACTTTTTAGTCTGTGACATTGTCGACCTTCTGAAGAGACATCTGCTCAACTCAAATTAAATTAAATTAAATTAATAGGAATCCCAAAAAGATTCCTTTCTTGTTCAACCTTGAATTAAGTTTTCACCTGAATTTACATAACCAAAATTAAAATCCTTCAGCGAATACACTTTTCTTTACATTTTTTTGTTCTTTATGAAACTCGCAAAAAATGCTAACGCCCAGGTAAAATATATATTAAAATATATAAAATAGACTTTACGTAAAGTCTGGGATAGCAGTCATAAACGTTATTAAAGTTTATCCCCTAGAGGGAATTCCATTCTATGATAATAGAATTTCTAAGTGAAATGTAGTCAAAGTCAATTCTATAGTAACGAGATCTGCAACTTTATTGTTTTATATTTATAAGCAGATACCTATCCCTATTGAGTAGATTAGTGTACTTTTATTTATATAGTTAGTAATAATATTCAGCCATTGGCATGCAAATGTTAGGTTAGGAACAATAGTAACATGAAAATTAACAATTTCAAAATGTCTACATTTTCAGATGCCCTTTGAAAGAGTTGAAACAATGTTCCTGAAGCCATTTAATTTGGAATTGCATCACACCTTCTATTGATTTAAGTGAATCCTTCTGCAGTAGAATGAGAGTTCAAAAAAGTTATGTGGCGCAGTTCGTGAGCCGAATTATCTTTAATGTGGATTTCTCCAAAGAATTAAGTACCCAAAAATATTGTTTTTCTTTTGTAATAGTCATGGACCTAATTATTTTTATCACTATTATCAGTCATTGAGATGAAAATATTGCCAATACTTGCAACACGTTCAAGCAATATTGATTGCTGTTAAACACCTAGAAGAGACTTCTTTCTTTAAAAACTATGCTAATTAATCGTTTTACGCCCACCAGTATACGCAAACGTAATCCAAGTATTTTTGTAATTAATTGCAGTTACAGCCTACTGTACTAACGGCATCAACTGATCATCTATGAACCTTATGCCTTCACAATAAGCATTGTAATTGGTCAGTTAACAGTAAACACATGGTACATGACGTAATGGATCTTGGCTTGAATTTCATGCATTTCATATCACTTGAACGGTTGGCTGAGCGTGCTGCCTGATCACGGTCACTCTTGACTGGATACTGACTTGGTGGATCGTTTAACTTTCTATTTATGTTGGCGCGTGTGAAGATTGTCCCTAAGGTGAAATTAAAATGTTGCGACTAATATATTAGCTAAAACCAACCTTATGGCATATTTCCATAATCATAGTGCAATAATTTAACCTGGACCGAGTAAATCTCAATGACTCTCCAGGGCTAAGGTAATTTTGCAGCTGGGTGTACCTGTCTACTCATTATATGATACAACCGTGCGTGTACGTCGTCATCTATAACATCTACATAACAAACTAATAGTCATTAAACAATGTCACCTTTAAAACATTAACATCACCCATAACGATTGATCAAAATTTCGACAATCTCGTGGGTGAGGGAAGTTGCATCAGCAGAACCTTAGGTTACCCACGTCCGTCCCACATCGGCTTCGTTGTGTGATTGGCCCTTTGTTGCCGAGAATGGACCTGATTGAATGGTGATACCATTTTTGTGTATCATCCGATTAGATGCTTGATGCAATCCGTCTAGGTGCGCTTTCGTAATCCCATAATCTGTGAATTCTGTGATACGTTGCGTTGCGGATTGGAGTCTCTGCTACTGTCTGAAAATCAATTAAGACATTTATTAATTGACGGATTATCACGCACCATCGCAGTGATAAATTATAAAATGTTTTCTGCAAGTAGGCCAAAACGCCCTATCTTTCAAATGTTAGATTAAGCAGACATAGCGAGGAGCATTGAGGGCCGTAAGGCTGTTTATTAAGTTAAGGATGGAGATAAGAGGAGACTTGCGGGAATAGCATTCGTTGTCATCCAGCGGAGCGGAGAAGAGAACTAATGTTAATCTATAAGTACTTTGTATTTCTAATATGTATATGTAACCTTGTGCACTTGTATACAATACACCCTGGATCCTGCCCCCACTTATCCGGAATCTTCAGAGCTGAGAAGTGCGTTAAAGTGCCTCGGATTTCGAGTATCTGTTTGTTGACTTTGTTGTTTCGCCCGAATAACCCAAATCCAGCAGGCCTGAGTATAATCGGTAGGCACTTGATTTTGAACGCGTTGGGACCCTTTGGAGGGTCTAAAACATATAAACACATAAGACAGATTCATGAACATTACATACAAACAGATGTGTATTCTGATGTGCTGGGTCATTTAGGAGCGTAACTTTTACGTTTTGATAATAATGTTTGGTTTTATTCGACATGCATTAATAATGGTAATTTATCGCAAGTGTGTGAAGTTCAAAACTTAAATGTGTGTTGAATAATTCAAGCAATATGTGTGTATAGTTGATAAATTGTGAAACGTTTAATTGTTTTTCTACAATATCTTCTATAGGTACAAATACAACAATGCATTGGGTGACTCAAAATGTGGGAGCAAATATCTACTAAATTAGAAGCAATTTCTACTGTAGTAACAAAAAGCAAGATGCCTGGGTTATCGTAAGTAGCACTAGCATAAGTGTTGCCAAAGTATGAAGTGCTTCTAGTTTAGTAGATATTAGCGATTTTCAAAGTTATCCCGCTTTCGAAGTTTCTCCAAGTACAAGAAATTCCTTTGAAAACCCATTTAAATTACACATAGTTGCAAACCAAGTCTTAATCATTGTAACAAGGAACTCAATGTTTTCACATACATTTAAATCACGACTCTCATAACTATACATCTTTATGTTCTTCAATATTGTATAATCCACAGCAACTGCCGTTTACTTGTTCCTGCATTGCATTAGCCATAATTTCTTCATCATTTATCTATACTAATGAGTGTTTGTCTGTTTCAGGTAAGTCACGTGGGCCCGTCACGTTTCAGTTGCATCACGCTATCTTTGAAGTGGTAAAGTAACATGTTTATTCAAACGCAAGTCTGACATTTGTTTATGTTTCTGTACTTAACACATTCAGTCTATAAACCAAGAATCAAAATACATATGTAGTTTGTGAGTTAGAGTTAGAGATATGTATAGGTAGTCAACTTGGTATTTCGCTCCTACAGCAGAAGATAACCTTCAGAGAATACAGCAGATTCTTGAAGAAATCATCAGGTGCCAACCAAAACTCACTAATTACCACCGTACTCTTCAAACAAGGTTGATTTTTCTTTAATATTTTTTTGTACTTACTGAGTTTTGGTTGTCACTTGGCGAACTATTTGTTATGCAGTTAAACACCACCTGTCAAAAGTAAAAACATGTAAAAAGTACCTATCTTAACTTTTTTGCTAGGAGACTTACTTCCAAGCAAAGCTAGATTTACCAGCAAGTTTTCCGATATGTAATAGTCTTTAAAATCCTACGTTTTTACTAATAAATAACATAGGGCGACCGATTATTCAGATGATTCCATACAAGCTGTGTCTTTATTGACAGCCCTATTTACATCCGAGTCCGTCTTCATATAGCCTAACAATTCTCAAAACTCGATTTACCCAGCTATTCTTACATTTTATGCCATTAAGCGAATGTCTGCATATTTTGGACGTCGACTACACATTTCTCGTCCTAACAGGAATGTGTGACGAAATATGTCTAATTATAAATCGGCCATCAACGAAGGACGAGTGGGAAAATGCAGGATGCACGCTGAGTGTGACGCACGCACTTGCGGCACGAATCACACGTGTTTAATGTGCTGTAGCCAGGCTGTAGCGTAGACATAAAAATAAGAATATAAGAATAATATTTATTTAAAAGAAAAAACCTTATTAACAATACATAATGTCCAGCGGCCTGTCACGTGGTGGCCGGAATCGTAATTCGTAAAGTGGAGGTTAAGTAAAGAACTAGAGACTAATCTAATAATCATCCTACGTCTAGAACTGTCACTGTCTAAAAAACCTGATCATCGTATGGTACGGCAGCGACATTCTGGAAGGCAAGATTGAAAGGACGAGAAGCAGAGGAAAGCCTAAGTGGAAAAGAATGCATCGTATGAGAAAATCAAAAGACTGGCCCGTGAAAGAAAGGATTGGCGGTGCCTTCACCGACAAGAGCAGAGATCTTAAGTTATGATGATGATGAACAAACCTGATGTTTGACAGCGAATTATGTTGTCCCTCGCTAACACATGAGTCGATTGACGTGTTTCCTTGAAATGACTGCTCTGAGCAGTCGTGAGTCGAACGCGCCCGAACAAGTGAGTGAAATAATGTACCTTGAGGTTTTTACTGATACCTACCTATAATTTATAATTCTGTCATAGGGATCGCAAATTGTTGTCATGAAATATAGTAATAGCAAGGGTTTCCAGATGTACAGATGTGTCCATCAAAACTGTCTGGAAAATGTGTCTAGCACTACATTCAATGTACATATAAGCACAGATCTGAAGACAGCTTATGCGGCTTGCAGTGGCGGAGCATCAAACATATCTATTGGTCAACTCGTTGGGTAAGATGCTTAACTGAATCAAAGTAGGCAAGCTGGTGGGAATCAAAAGTTTGCTGTTTCAAAAACCAACAAAATTCTATTATGAGTATGACGACAGCGTTTGCAACTCAAAAATTGTGAAGGTAAACAGTTTTACATGATATAGTTTCAAAAGAATAGACAAACATCTCGAAATGATTTCGGTAACCGCCGAGATGAGAAGTGTGTCTAGTATTGTTTGTCACTCGCTTTTGTTTTGAGCAGGATGAGTACGTGAGAAGATTTATTGTTCTTGGACATTTGACGACCGGTCTGGCCTAGTGGGTAGTGACCCTGCCTGCTAAGCCGATGGTCCTGGGTTCGAATCCCGGTAAGGGCATTTATTTGTGTGATAAACACTAATATTTGTTCCGGAGTCATGGATGTTTTCTATGTATATAAGTATGTATTTATCTATATAAGTATGTATATCGTCGCCTAGCACCCATAGTACAAGCTTTGCTTAGTTTGGGGCTAGGTTGATCTGTGTAAGATGTCCCTCAATATTTATTTATATTTATTTATTTTATTTTTGTATAAACATTTTGCTCGATACTACATACTTAATGCTTGTTCACGCGTTACAACCTGCCTGCCTGCGAATAAATTGAAAGATTTTTGAGATGGGTTGAATACCCGTGTTTGCTTTCGTAAAACCCTCTCGTAAAATAAAAGGACTTATGCGGTGGAAGCTCCTTAGACAATTCCACAAGACAATTATATCTTCATCAATACATGCGTTTGTAAAAGTCAAATACAAACCAAGAACATGGTAAACCCAACAGAAATACATAATTATTATTTCAAGAAAAATTGTCTTAGGGTACGATAAAACGATGTTGAAGTTGTGAACCAAATGAACAAAACATCCAACACAACATTGGAAATTTTGAACCATATCGAAAGAAATAAACACCCACTTTTGTTCAGACAAATTCTGGTTTCACCCTCAATGCTTTTTAGGGCCGTTCCCTTCTGTTGAAACAACGTAAATGTATAAAGCAAACAACTTTGGTATACGGAACGGCCATTAAACAGCTAAGTCGATATTTTATAACCCCACCATGTGCGCAAAGTATTATCGCCGTAATGTTAAAACTCCGAAAAAGCTTCACTCTTCAACAGATTTGGACGATGGCAAATAAAATCCTGCGGAGAATAGAGAAGAGGGCGGATTCTGAAATTGCTATTCATATCCAATCGAGAAACATTAAAAAAGATAAATGTCAAACCCATACATTGCACCATAAAATTAAAAGTTAAGCGTAATTGTTGATAGAAACGGACGTAGTATAGCAAAAAAGATCAATCCACAAAATTTGAATACTCCGATATGAAAATGGTATTAGAATATATCATCTGGCATTGGGGACATTTCACATCTCTTACTTAATTTAATGTATAAATAACCATACAGACTATAGCTGTAAATGTTTGACTTGTGAAGGGCCCTAGGAGAATATTTGGGAACCGAATACGCCCCTAGATTCGGCGAGACGACGAGACGAGAGTTAATGTCGTTGATTCAACTTTTCTGCACACGGTTTTTGCTGAGCGAGTGGAGTTTGCAGTTCGTTTGTCAGGCTCAAACGTCGTTTTACTGAAAGGAATTAGGACAAATTCTGATTTTAATATGCGAAATATTGTGACGATGAAAAATGTGAAAAATTTCTCGATCGTTGTTTGTTGTTGTTTTACGTAAAGATTGCGCGCACCACAATATCAATCAATCTTAATCAGACAATAGACCTTTTACTCGTAATAGTTAAACAAAAAAAGCATTTTAACCAATGACACTAAACAATCGGGAGCACAACAGAAGCGGCTGCAATAAGAGCAATAGTCGGTCCGTCATTGTTTACAATATGGCCGTCTGGACAAACGCTTATGACGATCGATTATATACAATAGGAATCCCGCCAATCTAAACAACTCGCTTTGTTTATCGACCAGTTGACAAATCTGAACTAAAAACCATAAGGGCTCAAATCCATGCAGATGTTTACGCTAGTTTAGCACATAGGAGTATAGCTATTCGTCATAAAATTGCGTGCGGAAGAACAGGTTTCTTTAGCGTTTCGGCGCAGAACACTTCAAGCCAGCATATCTATGTTTGATCTTGTACTAATTCGAGTTACATTTGACAGATTTGATGCATTACAGAGTTTATCTCGACCAAGTTCAAATAAATGTATTGCAAAAGTTCTTTCCAAATACCAATGAATGTGCAAAGGAATGCCTGTGTTATGAATGTTATGATTGCTTTGTGACAAATTTAACTTTTGCGAATGTCCGAAAAACTCAACATGCCTGTCATCTATTTGTCTTTGTTGGCCTACTTTCGACACGGCATGTTCTACCCAACCCGACAGGCATTCTTAATGATTTATAATGATGCCGCGTTTTTCGTGACTTACTGTTGCCAAAATATTGTTTAGATCATTAAAAAGAAATAATCGTTCACTTTCTAGTCGTATTCCGATCCCACGGCTTCGCTAAGTTTTATTTTGTGCTCATTTTGTTTTTGAAACTGAACAGATATCACTTGGTATTGGTTGTCTAGACGCCTTGGTACCTAAACCAATTTTTTTTTCGTATTTCGTTTCACGCTTTCTCGCCATTCGATACATTCGTTTCTGCTGATGGTAAAGCATTAAAAGAATAAAAACAACTGCTTACTTGTATAACACTAACGTTTCACAGTTTATTCCTTTATTTAATTCTAACGATCACATGCGGCGATTAAACCCACATCTGCTCGATTGTAACAATCCACATCGTTAAATTTGGCAATTGGCTAACAAACAAAAACAATTGAACAAAATCGAAGCGCTACAAATTGCCGCGATAAAGTTTGATCTCGTAAACATGTCACACGGAAAGGGAAGTGACATGTCCCGTGCCGAATTAGCGTTTGTGCACGAGTTCATCGAATATCCTCGACACTGATTAGAGACGGTTCCTCACCACCTCACTCATGTGTTTTATTGGTTGTACGAGTCGATTTCTTGAGATAATCAGTGTAAAGTATAATTTGTTACATTATGTAGCCACAAGTAATCGCAAGTGCACTAATCATGATTTGACTGACCTAAGTTGGTGCTTACCCAGTGGGCCGGTCTGTTAAGATTTGAGAAGACAGGTTTGGTGTCTGCTAAACAACATTAGGACTATCAGAAGTATTATTAGGACATGCCTCGGAAATCGTGCATCACTTGTTATGTTGTAACGGGGATGGCTGGAGTCAACAGAAGGGCCGTGTGGCGATTCTGATCAGTGTATACCACATTGTTTGTTGGGTGTCGTCTCCCCATGTTTAGAGGGGAAATGGCGGAATTCAGACACTTGCATTCTTAAATCGAATATTTTACAAACTTAAGTAGGGAACTGTGTTTTTATAGCTTATATTGTGTCCCATTGCTGGGCAAAGGCCTCCCCTGTCTTTCGCTACTCGGCACGGCTTTGTGCATGCTCCCGCCAGTCGCCACAGAATGAGTCCAGGTCGTTTCGCCATCTCGTATTTGGTCTGCCTCTGCCTCGGGTGTGAAAACTGTATGTCAATAAATATCCTGGTTTACAAAAACTTCAACCGTGGAAAGACAAGCTATAGTAACAGCACCCAGTGTCCAGAACGCGGCCAATGATTTGCGGATTCGCGTCAACACGTACGGCCTTGCCTCGAATTCCGGGGCAGTTACTGTAACCGCTCGATCTGTAAGCCTCAATACCGTTCCTTTGAAATTAGTCGCCTCTCTCGTTCACTGTGTCGGCGTTTATGTTGCTAACGGGCGTTTTGCCGCATTTTATATTATTACCTACAAACTGACCAGCGGTTAACTTAAGTCTCATCTGAGACAGCCATAGTCTAACAATGCGGTCGGCCGGAAGAAGTATTTAACAGATGGCGCCTGCATAGGTTTTACCCGTCAATGCTACGAATAGTATGAGTAGTGTTAAATTCTTTTTGTTTATGTTATGGCCTGGATAGCCCTTTAAGCCAAATCTTTATATGAACTTTAAATCATAGACGTTAGTCTGAAAAATAAAGAAATGCTGAAAAACCTTTATAGGTCATTATCTGCATCGCTTTTTAAAACAATAGCACAGCAGAAATAAATTTAACTGCCGACCGATCGATTGCATGTCTCTTGTATGAATTAATAATGAGTCGAGCTGTTGAATTATGAACCAACTGAAGCATATCAGACGTGTGAATGCGATTACTGAAAAAATACTTATAAAATTATGGCATATTTGTGATTTATCGTGTAGCCTGGCCCGTTCCGCATAGACGTAACAACGGCGTGACGAATACATTGTATACGGCAAAGATATGTAATGTACACGTATTTTCAGCCTTATTACAATGGAGTAAGGTGCAAAAGATGCGCGTCGATTCCCTGTTTGTGTGGAATGCGAGATTCGCAATACTTCGGTCATAGGTGGTATTGAGGATGGACAACGGGATTGTGCGCGACAATTTGTATGTATTAAATGCTGAGGAAACACTTCCATTTTACACAAGACCGCAGTTTAAGTGCTAGTTACAGGTTCCAGAGTTTCCGAGAAATGGAGACCACATGACGAGAAGTGTAATGTCCATTCAGTAGGGAAAAAGAGTTTCAGGCCGACCGCCCGCGGCTTGGAGTCAGACCATTAAGAAGGACCTGAAATTGGTGGATACAACATATAACCGTAAGGAGGGCTGACCCCAAATGATATGGGACATATACAGCCAGGAAGAAGAGCTTCCAAGGAAGCACTGTATTGTCATTAACCTCTTGTCTGTGTATGATAAGGATCCTAACCCAAGTTTTTAGTAATTTTTTGTATTTTTTCGAGTACAAGATTTTCTGCTGTATACAGCACAACTGAGGTTTAACCCATGATTTGTCAGCCATATCCTCCTATAGTAATACGTATAGTGACTTGGAAGTAGATATGAGCGCCGCGCCGGCGCGCCGCCGCCGCCGACAAAATTGTCGCGCCGCCGCCGCCGACGCTGCGCTATCGGCGTGGCATCGGCGTGACCTTGGTAGTTACTACTACTTTCGGCATCAGATAATATATTTTTAATCGAGTTTAGATCATTAACGGCGCCACTTCGAATAGTTTATAGGCATTCAAAAGGTATTTTAGGCCCCTATAATTCAAAATATGACGCTGCGCTATCGGCGTGGCATCGGCGTGACCTTGGTAGTTACTACTACTTTCGGCATCAGATAATATATTTTTAGTCGAGTTTAGATCATTAACGGCGCCACTTCGAATAGTTTATAGGCATTCAAAAGGTATTTTAGGCCCCTATAATTCAAAATATCGAAGGCAAATGCAAACTTATCTAACTAGTAACCGCGCTACTAGTCTTGGGGAAACGAAATTATTTAATATCAATTTTAACATCAATATGCTTGTAATAAACATACTGATTTCCTTCCATTTTTATTGTGGAACGTTCCACATTACAATTTATAGATTGACATACATACATACATAGATTGATTTTTTCATTGTGATTGACAGACATATGTCAATCACAATGAAAAAATTAACTGTGATCAACTCTGGGTAACGTGACACTCGAACCCAAATCTTTGGATTACCGATCCAATGCATAACTAATTTTGCCAGCTAACTATCCGTCATTTACCGCGAATTTAACCATTGCAAGCATGGTTAAACGTCTTTAAAAGGTATAAAATGGGGTTAATTTTGAGATATTAAGCGTTTCCACGTCCAAATGTCCGGCCGTGGGCTTCGCACGGAATGGCGTCGGAATCGGGTCTCAATTAAACTTGGCCACTGTTCAAATTTCAAGCTTTGCTCTCTCGCAGCTCAATCTTTGGCCTTGCATCGCTCGCATGGAATTAAGCCGCTATCTGAACCTGCAAGTTTATGGCCCTGTTTGGAGCTCTACTTTCGGCCTGTTTTAAAACGCTTGAGCATTGGTCCTTATCCGATCTTAGCTCCATTGCAGCTCGGCCTTTGGCGTCGCACGAATGCGCCCGCAGGAAAGCTCCAGATCTTTAACACTATGGCTTCAGTCTTTATCGGCCTGCGCCCTTGCTCTGCTCTCTTGCAGCTAGGCCTCGCACAGAAGCGCGCCGCAATCGGCGCTCCAGGCGTTCGGCCGTCAGCCAAGCTTACACTTGGCGTTCGATTCTTAGCTGTATGCTTACCTGCAGCTCATCCTCTAGCCTCGAATTGGGAGGCGTCGAAATCAAGTCTTCGGTTACATGGAGCTCGGCGTTGGGCCTCACTTTCTGTCATACATCGGTTTTGTTGAATCGATATTGGTTAATGACGGAGCTCGATTTCTTTGGACTGTCGACAAGACGTTTCCCTGATACAGTCAATCCGCAATTTTTAACTTAGCACAAAAGATAAGGGCCTCGCTAAGATCTTCCGGCCAGAGCCTCGCCAAGATTAAGATCGCTTCTGATGCCGCGCGATACCGCTTATCCACAGTTTATACGATATAAATTTTTTTCGTACCATTATTCAATAAATTATCCTTGAAACTAAAAAATGCATTTATTTCATAACTTTCTTACAGCAAAAACATGTTTTTTCGGTAAAATTTTGGTTTGAATTCTTTTTTCATTAATCGAAGGTGTTTCAAGGCCACGCCGCCGATTCGCCGCCGCCGCCGACCAATTTTGACCGGCGCGCCGCCGCCGGCTATATGCCTATCGGCGCTCATATCTACTTGGAAGTCATTATATGTATTACAAATTAAAGATATATATTTGATACAGTTTTAACACCCCCTGGCACTGATTAAAATAACCGGCTTGGTTTCACATTACATCTCAAAACTTTTTTGTAGTAGAAGCGTTGCGAGATTTGCACCTTTTTACATGTAATGTTTTTGATGGGATCTCATCTCTTTTTGTAGGCAGTCCTTCTTTTCGGGTACTCATACCCATACTATGTATACACATATCATAAAGAAACACATCTTCATTCATACTCACATCGTACATCGTAGTGTACCTTTACTTTACCTACTATTTGTAGGAACTGCAACATTAACTTTGTAATAGCATATATTTATATGGGATTACAAACTTACTTATGCAGTTCTTAGATCTTTAAAACGTGACTGATATTGCAATATTTTTAGGTTTTCTATGGCTTGATAAGCTGAAAACTACTTATGTTTAAAATTTGAAGCTTGTGGGTATACTAGAAGTACCTTAGAATTGTGATGATCGTAGGTGAGTGAGTGAGTGAGTGAGTGTGTCAGTGTCGAAAATAAGGAACTTTGACGAACAATAATTCTTAAACTACTAGTTCAAATTGAATGTTTTTGAGAATATATCTTAAGCATGTTAAGCCCTATATATTACTGAAAATTCAGGGTTCTAGCTTCAGCCAGCACAAAATTACAGGACGTCGGAAATGGCCTGAATCGCTTCGAGAAAAGGATGGTACGGCCGTGCCTCTTTGTTTTGCTCGACTTGGCCCCCCAGATACTATGACTTTTATTTATACTATAATATGACCATTCATGTGTAAATGAGCACACACGCTTAATATGTGAAATTATTCATGTGTAAAATGTGTTTATGATGAAAGCAGGAAATACACTTCGAATCATAATAAAAACTATCGATTCCGATAATCTGAGGGTATGAGCAATTAAAACATAGCTTAACGCAACAATTTAATCGCTTCGGTCATGGATTGACGGGAAAACGCTATCGATAACAACAATAAAACGATGTGAGAAAGTAATACGTAGAACTATACCGATAATGTGTACAATATCAGCTGCCTACTATATGTACAGTCAGCAGCAACAGTTGCTAAGCGAGCGAGGTGTTCAAAATTACCTTGACGCGCTCTTATTCTCTTAGACACGAGGCATAGGCGTGAGCGTCGCGTAAGCGTGGCGTGTTACGAGAGGCGTAGAGTTCTGGGCACCAAGCGTCACGTAAGCGTGATCGTTCTGTATGCATACAAATTCGTCACACTTACGCCTGTCGTAATGACGACTGAGGGCCTACCGCGAACCACGTTCGAAATGCTGCCTCCCTGTCACACTTACGTACGAATTTACACGTGCGAAAGAGAGGCAACACGTCGAACGTGGTTCGCGGTAGGCCCTCAGGATCTCACGCTACGCTACGATTACGCTTCGTGTGCGTTCTTGTTTGAACGCGCTCGTAGCGCTCTCGTTATACGCCACGTTTACGCGACGCTCACGCCTACGCCTCATGTACTGAGGGCCTTAACAATAAAGTCGCGTCAAGGTCATTTTGAACACCTCGCCCGCTTAGCAATTATTGCTGCTAACTGTATGTACCTTCAACTCGGTCATAATGAGGTCATAGACTAAGTATTTAACAAACCTCTTTTTAATTCTAGTGATATATACAGTCCCCTATGCCGAGGTTACATGGAGAGTATGGAGACAGAAGAGACATCAGCCCATGAACCTATAATATTACGGACAGAGTTTCGCTTACAACACAACTGTGATTCCAACATCCACCAGTTTCATAGTATTTACGCGTGACACACACACATTGACAGCCCACATCCACCAGTTTGCCGTCAGACGAATCGAAACGTCATTGAAGTAAACATGTCGAAGAAAAATATAAAATATGCCGGCATGCGTAGTTAAATCCTGCTAGAATTGTACCGATCGAAAGAAAAAAGTCACGGAATAACTTTTCATAAGTTTATCAATTAGTACGTAAAATCACGATAATTTGTTGTTTATAAATTATCAAACTGCAAAACAGGAGTGTGACCAGTAACATGAATAGGGTAATTTCCCGAAAGTAGGGTAATTGATACCCTTCTTATTAAATCATTATGTATTAAGAGATCATTTAGGTAAATGGTTAAATTATTGATTGTGCATTTCAAACTAGGTCGGTATGGTAATTTCCCGATACTAAGGAGATTAGACGCTTACATGCATGTTTGATAGTTAACGTTTGTTTGTTATGTATTATATTTTTTTTTGTTGAAAACCAGATATGTTTCAAGTTAAATGTATAAATTTAAAAAACATGACGAACTGATTTCATTACGATGCTAAATATCGTTAGGTATTGAAAATAATGTTTGCACAAAGTAATTGTGCAATATTGCGCATTTTCAAGACCTATAAAATCAGATACGTACACACCTTTTTTATTGTCTGACGTAAAACTGTCCTAAATTTTTTATTTGAAAACAAGGACGATATTAAAAATAATTGTTTCACCATTAGGGGAGAATTTGTGTTACATGGTAACACTCGTCTACACGCACACATTCAAACCGTCCGCCATTGCAGTGTCACAGTTTGTCTTAGGTGACAGTCCGTCCGTAATATTCTAGGTCCATGCATCAGCCTACTCATGTGGTGCTGGAATGCAGCGTAGTGGCTCCATACAGGGCATATTATCTGGGATCTCTAGAGTCTCGGAATCTAGCCTAATATATATATTTTTTTGCCAGCTTTTATGTTGTCGCATGTCACTATCGCGTTGTCACCTTTATCGCTTAAGATAAGGCCTTATAAACACACTCATCGTAACACTGAATCTAGATGTGCATTCGACATTTATCTCCGCGCCCCTGCGTGATTTTTTTTTGTCACTGTCGCGTTCTTTTACTCATTGTTAATGTCACCTTTCTCGCTTAAGACAATGTCTTATTTACACCATCGCGTCGTAACGTTATCAATATAATCTAGTCTAGACTGATACATTATATACAACGATGGCGCCGGGTTGGTTGGGATAGGTTGGGTTGGCATTTTAAATGTAGATAATTATTAAGCGAAATGTTTATCTTGTCACGGTCGCGTAGTTGGTTAAAAGAAGGCCTAGACTGATACCACAGAATAACTAATAGTACTACCGCTGATACATTACAATGACTACAAGTGGCGCAAAGGTGGATGCATGTGCATCAGAAATGTAAATCCGCGCCCCATTTAGGTATGTTGGCACTGTCGCGTTGTCTTTTACTCATTGTCACCTTTCTCGCTTAAGGCAAGGACTAATTCTAACGTCATCGATAGAATCTAGTCTAAAGTGATACATTATACAACGCTGGCGCCGGATTTGATGTGCATTTTAAATGTATCTCCGTATTGAATGCAAGATTTTTAGGTCAGAGCCGATCGGAATCGCAACGAGATTACCTCTGGCACCAGTGAGACTGTGGAAATTTACAATTACCTTACTCATATGTGTATAAAGCTGTGTAGCTTTACTGACGCCAATTTGTTAATTTTTAATCTCAGCTGGCGGTTTATGGTTGCTCCTATCGCGCATGACATAGCGTTCGTATTTTACATACGTGCAATGACAGAAAGTGATGTTTGTTATACCATCGCGATCATAATACGCGTGTTGCATTGACTCTCATATGAATGATTAAATTTGTTACTCTACAATTGCATTTGCAGTGGTATTTTTCACTGAACAAGTACACATGTACCCTTACCTATTACCGTTTGAGCATGTTTCAGTCTTATGAAAAAGTGAGCCAAGCCCAATGATGTATTATTGTGTGAAATAGACGCAAATCTCTCTAGGTTTATCAAAAATATCTATTGCACTTTTTAATCAGTTTCAATATATGATATGACAGTTGATTTGATTCCTTACATTCGTTGTAATCTTAGTAATTATATTATTTTACTAATTAAACCCAACGGATCCGGATTCTGGAATAGCAAATGCGTAAAAAGGACAAGTTCGTTCGATTAGTTTTACAACCGTGGCGACCTTCCACAAAAGATTAGAATTTAATCGATTATGATAAACATGCTTTACTTAGTCGAGTCACGCCTTCTTGATAACTAATACATTTTTTTACAATTAATTAAACAAGTTTAAGGCCTAATTAAGTTATGGTAACCAGTTACTATAGATTATAAAGTGTTTGGTAGTTTTCAAACGGCTTGTGTTACTAATTTACAGTATTTAGAAACGCATGCACATAGAGACTACTTTGTACATAATAGAACAGTATATATAATACCTTACAAAATTTAAGTGTGAGTAAACTAAGATCGTTAACGTTACAGTAGACCCAGTCAATGACAATAAATTTATTTGTTTAACAACATCGCGCGGGATGGTATTGAATAAAGTCACTTAAACGATTTATGTTAGTGGATGGTAAAGTAATGGTCGGAAGTAGAATCGCCTGTTAGGGGAATTGAGACTTCAGTTGTTGTCATTGTGCAATAAGGTTAAACTAAAACTAATAAATAATGACGCTTCTAAAGTGTATCTTATGCGGGCTACTATCGTTAAAAATGACAGTAAACAAACAAAAAGTTAACTAAACATGAATATTAATGTAATTTGGGTTTGTTGCAATTTTTATATAAGATATTAATCTTACATTGCAATTTAATAATTACATTCCAAGTAATGTCTATTAGTCTCTAACTTTTAATTTAATGTGAAGAATTCCTTATCAGGATTATCAAGTTTGACCGCTCGCGCCATACGCTAAAACGCATAACAAACACATCATATGGCAAATGGCTAAGGTTAGCTTTAACTTGTCAAAAAAGCGGTTATATAAATACAAAAATATATCAAAAGTTGAGGCATTAAGAGCGTACATAATCACGAATCAAGGTTCCCGAATTTTAAAATCATGTCTGTAAGTAAAAATGTTGGTTGAAGAAATACTTATTAAAAAATAGCTTCTTCAGTCCCATTCTTCAAGATGACAAAGGGGCATGTTAAGTTATTCAGTAAATAAATAAATTATTCAGTCGCGACTATCAAACAAGTGCATACCCTTGCGTATACGCGTTTATCGCAGAGATGTGGATCCGCATCCAGTATGAAGACCATACAAAAAACTGCACCGGCGCGCTGCACGCGGTATTTTTAGCCGGCCACGAATAGCAGATCTGTGTCGTTGCCGATGCACTCCTATCGGACTTTTTTGGGTCTCCGTCGGCGTGATGACTGAAGAATTTCGGCCGAACGTAGGCTGATCTGATTTATTGGAGAGATCTCCATTTATGGATGTTTCTTGCTGCCTGGTTTTTGGAAAAGAGTCGTTGATTAAGTTTAGCGCATACTTCTGAGATACATATTGGCGAGAAAAAAAATCTTATGAATTCTTTAAATTCTCAGACGCATTACTTATCAGGGAGAAATCTATAAGTTCTATCCAGAATCTTCATTTACATGCATCGTTTAATAAGATTTGCCCATGCCCTTTAACGTCATTTTCTAGACGCAGGTGGCAATTTTCACCCACAAAACCCTCAAAACTCAGAAGGACCCGCGAATTTTTGATATTCCAAGTTACGATAAGCCCTTTCGCTATTCGCTAAAGGATTTGAACCATCCGTCTTGCTCCCTCATAAACAGATTGCGGTTTTTTGTCGAAACAGACGATTTATCATCCCTGATCGCGTGATCGCGGTTTTGATAAGGCTTTGTTTGCCAACTTTTTTTAAGTTGAAATATTTCTATCGATTTTTTAACGTAATTTAAAGAAAAGCCGTTGGAATTCTTGCGTCCGGAACGGGACCTGTGATTTATTCAAGTACGATTGGAATTTTGAGCAACGCCTGCTCGGACCGCACTTTGTCGTTGCCGACACAATTATTGGTGTGGATTCTTTAGTTAAGAAACCATGCATTATCAGCATCACAACGCATAAATTATTACCTATTTTAATGAGTATAATTACTAAAGCATTGTTTTACAGTTGCGTGGAAGTTAGACACATTTTTGCCACATTTACTCTGTACTAAAAATACATTCATTTACATGTAGGATATTTTTATTACGAAAAACTCAAAGAATAAGTTCTCATATAAAAGTAAATCAACAAAAAATTTGGAAAATGCTTACGTATCGGGACTACAAGAAACAAAATTAATAAAAGCGGCCAAGTGCGATTCGGACTCGCCCATGAAGGGTTCCGTATTTAGGCGATTTAAGACGTATAAAAAAAAAACTACTTACTAGATCTCGTTCAAACCAATTTTCGGTGGAAGTTTACATGGTAATGTACATCATATATTTTTTTTAGTTTTATCATTCTCTTATTTTAGAAGTTACGGGGGGGGGACACACATTTTACCACTTTGGAAGTGTCTCTCGCGCAAACTATTCAGTTTAGAAAAAAATGATATTAGAAACCTCAATATCATTTTTGAAGACCTATCCATAGATACCCCACACGTATGGGTTTGATGAAAAAAAAATTTTTGAGTTTCAGTTCGAAGTATGGGGAACCCCAAAAATTTATTGTTTTTTTTCTATTTTTGTGTGAAAATCTTAATGCGGTTCACAGAATACATCTACTTACCAAGTTTCAACAGTATAGTTCTTATAGTTTCGGAGAAAAGTGGCTGTGACATACGGACGGACAGACAGACGGACAGACGGACAGACGGACAGACGGACAGACAGACAGACATGACGAATCTATAAGGGTTCCGTTTTTTGCCATTTGGCTACGGAACCCTAAAAAGGTGAAACGTGAGAAGAGGCACCTTTACAGACAATGGCAGTAACAGATTGCTTTCAATTGTTATTCATTTCAATTCGTTCGGTAGCTCTCTGCTTTTAGGCAACAATGACGACAATCATGTCAAATTTAAGAATGGAAAATAAATTTTGAATAAAATAACGTGATAGAAGAATGGTAGGCAACCGGTTGTTATGAATTCTTATTGTAACATTTTGGATGTTGTTAAACAAAACATTTTTAGCTATTTTTCTGTAGAAACAAGTGAAGCAACCAGCTACGACGTATCCGCCTGAAGAAAAAAAATGGAGGGTAATGAATATCGTCTGTGCGTTCGTTGATTATATTATAGTGGGTGGGACACAGAGGGGAAATGCGAACCATTACATAGAAGTTACAGCTATTTTACTCGTAGTTAGTAACCGTTCTATTCAAAATAATTGTTGTGGGTTGTGATTGTGATGGGCTTGCTATGTTTTCTTGATCATCAATTGACCGGTTTAAAGTTGAATTTGACTGACTTCTACTAACTTTAAAACTTCAGGCAAGTGTACGGTCACGTTTGAAAATACACACGACAAAGTCCATAAATATGTATACACCTTAGTATATGGGCAATAAGGTCGTGTATACATACATACTTTTGGCATTTATTGGTTGGTTGGATATTTTCAGACGTGACTGTAAACGTGCTCTCACACGGCAATATTAAAACATTGCTTAACACAGATAACATTCTATAAAGTTATCCATACCTTGTTATAAACCTTTGTGTAACAAAGATTACTTTTATAACTGCAGTGTGGGACCACCTTCAAGTTGTAAATTTCGTAAATCCGCTCGTAATTGGTTACGTGCGAATTTGACATTTCGTTTTGTCGCCTTTCTACGTTGTTGACATAAAAATTAATTCTGGAAACTTGGAGACTGTTGCAAAATCTGTTCGGTTAATTTATTTCTCAAATTTTTGGAATATTACAAAAATCTATCAAGATACCTTTTGTTGGACATTCATTGTGTTTTAGTATAAGACTAGCGACCCGCCCCGGCTTCGCACGAGTTAACAAATTATACACATACACCTTCCTCAAGAATCACTCTATTGATAAGTGAAAGCCGCATGAAAATCCGTTCAGTAGTTTTTGAGTTTATCGCGAACATACAAACATACAGACGCGGCGGGAGACTTTCGTTTTATAAGGTGTATTGATTAGAGGCTTTGCACACCTTTGAAATACTTAACAATAACATACTAATTACTGTTCGATATTTATACTTTTTAACATTTGTTAAAGAAATAAATACTATCATCCAAAAACGGCCAAGTGCGAGTCGGACTCGCGTTCCAAGGGTTCCATACATTAAGTCCGACTCACGCTTGACTGCACATTTCTAATGGGTTTTCCTGTTATCTATAGGTAAAGAACTATTTGTTTTTAGACTCAGTAGTTTCGGAGATAAAGGGGGAGGGGGGGGAATGGTCATTTTTTGCCTATTTTCTTGAATTTTAACTGCTAAACTATTATAAATTTTTAACTTAATTGGTCCAGTAGTTGTGTACGGTAGTTGTAGTGAGGTACGGAACCCTAAAAAAGCTAGCTTTATGCAGCCAAGCCGGCTCAGACTAACCTATATATACCAGCGCTATATAGCATTAACTTTTATTTTATGATTTTTTAACACTGCACTTAGATTCGAAAATGTACTTACAATAAAAAGAGACGAGAAGGTCACAGCTCACTGTACCCAATACTTCAAATCCGTTCCATACATGGAAACAACTGCATTCCTGCATGACCATTGCATAAGCAATTTCAAATAAGGGTGGCCGAAAATAACTTCATGTATCACTGTTGTTGTACGGTCAAGGAATTTGATTTCAGTACCATTTCATACAGTCGCCATCAGATATATGGGAGCGGCCAAGGTGTTGACAATATCTGAACACGCACTCTAACGTCCTGACCATACCCTTACTTCATGTCATAAATAAAAGTATTTGTTGAAAAATTAACTTTAATAGTTAAAAAATATAACTGCCATATAAGGCTAAGTATAGATACCTAAGTTTAAGTTACATATCAACTACCTAGCTTGCATAAACATAAAGGAGTCTCGTCTGCCAACAAACCACTCTGTGGTTTGGCAGAAGAATATAATTATGTAATTAGTTGTAAGCAAGATTTGTGAATAAACGTTTTATTTTTTATTAGAGGCGTGCGTGAGCCTCAGATATTTGTAAGCGCCTTAGCCGCTCCGATATATCTGATGGAGACTGTCTTATCACAGTGACAATAGTATGAGGTCCCTAGTGACTCTCATCATTCATTGTCACTGAGACAAGGTAATGGTACCTACTGAAATTAAATTCTTTGATTTTTCTCAAATTCAGTAAAAGAATGGCTAGTGTGTTTCTTTATTTAATATCAAGATATAGGAATTGTTGTCCTCATTGCAAATTTCTAAGTCAAAATAAAGAAAAAAACTGTGAATTGATAATTTTAAGACCTACGTTCAGAATTTAGTAAGTAACCGATTTCGTCCAATCGTGTATTGAATAAAACTACTGACTTTCGAATGGTGAAGACATAAGATTTTTCTGTACATCAATTATGTAGTACAGTCAGCTGCAGAAAAAAGGTACCACCGCTACATAGAAGTTTGTATGCAGGGGTGGTACCTTTTCTCTGCAGCTGACTGTAGGTACCTAATTGGTTTAATTTGCTTGCTTTGCGTATTTTAATTCAAAGGTCGCTAAGTACTTCTCTATGTATCTTTTTCTGTTCAAGTCTTAAAGCAATATCGTGTTGTTAATTAAAAACAAGTGAATGCTTTTAAGATATAAAGTTACACTTATAGAAAGTGCTCTGTTATTAGTTTATTTCAAGTGTTACTCGTTAAATGTTTTGCTCCGATATGGGGCGTAAAAGTAATAGTTACTAATATAATACAAAATAGCACTATGACAGTATTGATAGTAGAGGCTGTCATAGACGTCATAGTGCTCTGGATCTTTTTAGATAGACATCTATGAGGTTTCTATTGATATGGACGCCCCTCGACGACAAACAGACAGACGACACACAAAATGATTCCTATAGGTACCTCAGTGTTTTCTACGGCAATATAGGTAAAAAAGCGAAAAACAAACCGAATCGGAAGATATATATTTTCCCCCATTTACAAATGTCAAACAACGTTCCGTCACTTCCGTCAATCCTCGGACTAAACTCATATCGGTTCAGTATTATGAGAATATAGATATACGAATATATAGATTTACCAAGCTTGAAAGATACGGTTTTTTACTGACTTATACCATGCAAATTCCTGAACCTAGAACCCGTTACAGCGATGCAAAAATCTCATAAAAAGCCGCGAGATTTAAAACGTTCTCGAAACGGTAATCGGCGATCAGCGCCCGACCGTGCGAAAGGCACGATAGCATCGCGGCGGCCATATTCGGCCAGGGCATTACCAACTTCTAGCTTAGGGTCAAAGCCTATAGCAGTAGACTCTTTAACAGTACGAACAGTTGACTATGCCCATAGAGCGAAGCCAAAAAAGCCAAACCTCGCAGCCGGCCCTATTCGGCTAGGCTAGAGAATTACGAACTTCTAGCTTAGGGTCAAAACCTATTGCACAGTACGAATTTAATGTTGATTATGTATGGAAGTACGAAGTGGAGTATAAACTTTAACAATAAGAACCTTCACCACACAGTCTAATATTCCGTTATTTTATGTTCTTCGTCAGTTCTACTTTCAAATGATGCATTGAACGATGACCGTGCGAAAGGCACTAGGTATAGCATCATAGCCGGCAATATCGGCTAGGGGCTAGGGCTATATATATAACGCCATAAACACGTAGGTATTGATTGTCCGAAGTGCAAAGTGGGGGAATTAGGTAGGCCTTCCACGAATGCGCGCCCCTGTCTCGTCAGACAGTTTCCATACTTCATTTCACACTTAAGACCAATTGAGAGGCACGCCACAAGTATATACCTATTGCTAGCAGCCTTCTGTCATCAATACCCTAAAGATGTGGGGTCGTGGGGGAGAGCCGCGACTACCCCTCCCGAAGTTAGTAGGCATATAAAAGTTACACCTTGTATCTTTTTGTCCAGGTTTGACTGTGTGACATTTTATTGCACGATTCTATTCAATCGTGACTCCAATGTTATTGTTACGCTAGACATCCTCAATTAGTACTTCGAATTAGTACTAACCAATATTATGTCATCACTATTCCGGCAGTGAATGTTCAGAATAGGATTTATACTTACGTATATAAGGTCCCCACTGAAAACCAGCGCCGCGGATCGCCGCGGCATTATGCTGAGTGGGGGGTCCTATTTTAGCGTCCAATGTTTTTTTTATGTCTGTATGTCTTCTTTTCTATATTTAATATGTTGCGGCGTTAAATAAATGTATTTTCTTTCTTCTTTCTTTCTATATATATTTATTATCGACCTTAAACCCATGGTCTAATAAAACATGGTCTTCTCTTCCCAGAGTGTCACTTGCCTACGTCACAATAACATTGCCACTTTATTTCAACATAACATGTTACATGGGTACATTATATCTATGGTTAATAAGTTAAAATATTTCTTTATAATTTGATAATTTTCATTTATATGTATTTTATCTTAAGTTTTACAATAACACGTCATTTTTAATTATTCGTTAGCAATATCTTCCGATTCACGAAAGAAATTTTAGACGTTCGGGTAATTCTGTTTACACTACTGGCAACACAGGATAGCGCTGTCACATTTGACAATCCGCCATTTTGTCCCTGACCGTCATCCTTGTCGAACGCGTGTTAATTGTTATTTCCTTCTCGCTCAGTGTCAGCAGTCGCAGTGTTTTCCAAACTTTTCACGTCGTAAGCTTGGTAATTAATGTTTTGTTACGAAAATGGTTGGCTGCTCTATTCGGAACTGTAAGAGTAGGAGTGAAAAGTGCAGTATAGATTTGTTTTATTTTACTATATTTCTATATGAATAACTTAAAATTAATGCCGTTAAAATAATTTTCACCGTTGGTTAAAATTCTCCCACATTTTAAAGTTTGAGAACCTGTAAACAGCATGATGACGTAGGCAAGTGACAGTTAGGTCATTCGCGAATCTCGGAAGAGAGTACCAGGCGGAGTATATTATTATACCATGCTTAAACCATTCCTTTTCCATTCTTACTGTTAAATCCTTCCACTGTTACCTTATTACGTAGGACGGGCGAGCTTTGAAGACGCAATTATGGTAATTCTCACCCTTACGCGGAGGGTGTGCGGAAAGGCTAACTGATTTGCGGTTAAGTCAGTTTAACTCCTATCACGACGGGAGCACAGAATAAGTAGTGTTTCATACAGAATTTCCATGCTCTAAAGGGGCCCACAGATTACCAGTTCGCCGGACTATATCAGCCTGTCAGTTGTTCGGAACTGTCACCTTTTGCGTTTAACTGACAGGCCGATATCGTCCGGCGGACTGGTAATCTGTGGGCCCCTTTCGCCTTAAGGTATTACGTCAAAGCCGCCATATTGACCGCAAATTGCCAAAACCTCAGTGTGATGACACTATGACGTAACATTCATAATTCCGTAGTGTGCCATATAAGTGGTACTTGTGAACATCAGTAAGCTTAACACAGGAGCGCCGCGACAGTATCTCGCTCTCGAGATAGACTACCCATCCCTCTCTAATTAATACAGATAGTCTATCTTGCGGGTGAGATACTGTTGTTGCGCTCCTGTGCTAATCTTGTTAAAACACACAACTTTTTCTTGAACAAGCAAAAATATTTTCAACGGACTGCCCCTAAGGAACTTCGCTTAGCACACGCACATCGATGCGTATATAGACATGTCAAGCTACTAAAGTAAAAAGATTTCCGTACTATGGCGTGTCTTATTAGCACACGATTTATTACCAATCGATAGATAACAGTAGGAAATTGAACGAGCGCCATCGTATCGGCCTTCGGTCTTCAGACGCATCACAATATTCACGATACGATGCAGTTGCATTGGCGCCCCCGGTGTCTGTTGGCGGTCGGCCAAATCGCTGATCATTGATTACCGCTGGATGTAGCATGTTGGCTAGGTGCTAAGTGTCTGGCGGGGTAGTAAAAGCGTGGTCGACATGTTTGCGTTATTTGACATTTGTTAATACACACTCGTCACACACGTGTCACATCTATAATATGAAACATTGTTTGTAAGGCGCCCATCAATATCATTTATATCTCTGGCATTTACTGAAAATGTGTTACTGTAGCCCATTTTTGGTCAGAAACTGTTAGGTTAAAATTACTTTTTTGACGAGTTTTATTTAAAGGTTGTAACTTAGTAAGCTATTTCGGACTAGCGTCGTATCTGCGAGTCGTCGACTCCTGAAATCTTGACTATGAAACTATATGCAAAAATAGAGAAAAACGCTACCTAGTCCAAGGAAACCCCGAGTACTTATATGATTGAGCGTTGAATCCAATCATGATTGTTTGTTATTTAAAGTAGGATCTACTGCGAGGTAGTCTATGTCAAATCATAAGCGCTCGGTTACACCGCTCCACAATACCGCTTGCGGAAGGGTTTTAGCGCGTAACGGAAACTGATCTAATAAATATAGGTCGAATACTTATTAATAAATCTTATGGAACAATCTGACACAAGTCTACCTATTTCCAAAAACATGTTAGGGTTGTATAACTTTTAATTCGACAAGGGAATATATTTTATGAATTTCCTGCAATATTTTGATCATCTTCATTTTAAAAAAAATTTTAGGGATATACCTAATATAAGGGACATTGTTGTATAAATGGCGGACTTAATGCCTCATGGCATTCTCTACCAGCCAACCACAGAGCCAAACAGAAAAATGTCAAGGTGATGCACGTATCTCTGCCAAGACAAGCCAGACCTTTGCCTGTACCAAAATCTTTCTCGCAAAAGGGTCACGTTAACACGTTCCAGTGAACGTGTTAACGTGACCCGTGTAACGTGTTAAGGTTGACAGTTAACAGTTGGGACAGTTCCCAACTGTTAACTGTCAACCTTACGGCCTGAGAGGCTTGCCGTGACCCATATGTGGGGCACGGGACAGTGAACGTGTTAATATTCATTATAGGTAATTTTAGAAGCAATAAGACCTGCTGTTTTTGTCTATACTTAATTTATTAACATTACTTGGTTACTAACATTGGTCTATAGAATATTGACTTTTACAGTTTCGTATATCCTCATTGTGTCCCATTATAAAACCCTGTTCCAGTCCTACGGGCGCAGCATGGTTCCATTTTTATCACCTGTCACTATGTCCGTCACTTTCGCACTTACATACTTGTTAGAACGTGACAGGCATGGTGCCAGGCGATCGAAATGCGACCGTGCTACCGCCGCTGTCTTGACGCCACTTACTCGATCGGATAAAGTGGCCGTATCATCAGTTCGTTAGCTGGGTCGAGGGTCGCCTCGAGTGGTGTTTCTCTTGATACTCGTACCACAGATCATATTAGACTAGACTAGATGATGCATTCTCCTTCTTCGTGTATTAAGGGTTATTGGTATTAGTTCTATTTATAGGGTCTGTGTTTGATGCCTACTGCAATATAGGTTAAGAAAACTTGGCACAGGAGGTCATACCACAGAATAAGTAATAGTATTATCATAGTCATACTTAACTCATTTGTGTCTGGTGGTCATAAACTCATAAATCGTAAGTTCAATATAACTTTGTAACTAATTTGAAATCTTATTTGCCAAGGACTAGCGATAATACATTTACCACGATTTTTTCCCGCCTTACACAAGTATCGTTTAGTTACGAATTCTAAGTAGTAATAACTGACCCGTTTGTGTAATTAAATATGTGTACAAAACGCGAGAGTTTAAAGTGTTATAGTAATAACTGATTTAACCATAAACAGATTACAGTAATGTCATTCCAACACGTAAATACAACAGAACGTGAAACAGAAGCCATACAAACATACTGTGTGCACAATTTACCCATAACGTGCCCACGATCGTAGATCAAACACGAAGGTAATGCCGAAAGTAAACAGACTGGTAACAGTACACGCCCACGGTGACGGTTTGGGCTATGAATCAACCTGCTGAGAACCGTATGCTACTGCCACAGTGTAAAAAGTTTCATAGACTGTGCTACTGGGTAGACTTGGCCACCTTCTAGCCTAAATCGGAAAGCTAAACTTGACATTGACACTTCACGCTAATAAGAAGATGCCCCCTATAGTTCACGCACCCGCTGAAGGGCCTGCCACCTTGTGGCCTAAATCGAAAAGTTAACTTGACATTGACAGTTTGCGCTAATAAATAGGATCTCGTTCTGCATTCTACAGTTTAAGCACGCTCTATTTATGAGATACTTAAAAGGCGAACTTATAATATAATTATGTCTCTCACGCCTTTGCGCAAATAATTTCCCTTATTTATCTTGTTTGTCTCGTCCACACCACTGTTAACTGAAAATTAATATAAGACTGACCATTAATACAAGACTGTTGCTGTATGTTAGTAGGTACCTAACATGGGATTTGAAATCATAAATACTAAACGTATTAGAATTATAGGTATGTTATGAGACATTTCGGAGAATTGAACACTCAGACGCGTTGTCGTGAACTTTGCAAAGTCACACTAGCTTTTAAACAAACTGCTTTTATCCGAATCAATTCGTTAACGTCTCAATGTGCTTACTACTAAAGTGTTGGTTTGACAGCCACAATATAAATGACAACTTAATGCCCCCTCCCACCACTCCAAGGGGACCCCATGCCTTGAGACCCTGACATTAGGGGAAACTAAATTGATGATTGTCCATTGCGAATACGTGAAACGGCTTAGGAAACGTCAGGGACACTTTAATTTGATGTATTACTTAGAACTTGGATGCCAGTTACATTTTGTACCTGTTCAGCAACGTACATCCCACTTCTGGATACAACTATCCTCTTATTGTACAGGAGGATTTGAGCAATAGTTTGGGCGCTAGCAAGCATATTTAATGTCCACTTGGGGACGACACATGACACCTAGTATTTTAATTTCATAGCAGATTTCCTCAAGCTGTTTTTTTTTCGCTGAAAAGCAACATACTAGGGCCTAATAAGTACTAATACTCATTTCCTATTTCTGAAATAGTTTTTTTTTTTTTTCACTGAATGATAGTTTTATGTAGTTGTATCTTACGTTATACACAGAAACTTGCTTGGCCTACAACTTTGAAGTCAACCAAGTGAACATTTAAGTCTTATAGAAACTCAAGATTAGAAATCAACCTTGCAAATCCTCAATTTTCTCTCAATCTATTTAAATGCGAACTCGTGCAATAGACTACGTTATCGCATTCTCGAGATACGACGGTAATGATACCACTTAATAATATTGACTTAGAGCATTGTGCGCGTTATCTGATATCGCAGGTACATTGATAACGATTGTAAATAGAACATGCAAAACGTGCAAAAGAAAACAATTATAATTTTTCATATATGTAAAAGGCAAAAGTGTCCTAAAATCCGATGAAAATCCTTTGCATGAAGTTCTAATTTCCAAAAATTCAGTTGTCGGTTGAGGTCAGACCTGATTAATGAGGGAGATTTTTCCCGTCCCGTTGGGTGCTCGAGCGATTTTGTATGCTCGGCGTAAACCACTTTTCACTTGCCACTACTATATACTTATCCTAGCATTTTCTTAAAGCATCATATTACCATGCTGTTTTCCCCTAACAAAATTTACGCAGCTCAAATAGCTCAATCCATCCGTGCAAAGTGCTGATTACTGTTTGTCATGTCGTCCACGCACCCATTAAACCCTTACGCGAACAACCCACAAATCACAGATAAAACAGCAAATCTCCGAGGTCAGATGTGGCACGAATTTATTTACTAACGGTACGTTTAATAGTGCACTTAAATCTTCCCAGACTTCCAAAGAGCCTAACAGAACACCATCGCAGAACGGTGATTCCGAGCGGTATAGTGGAAATCTAGAAATGCGATCGGACTATTACGACCGAGTTGTAAGACGAATCGACGTAGATAGTATTGAATGACATTGGATAAGTAACGTTTAATGGTTGGCTTGGTAGTGCTTAAATGCAATACGAAACTAATGAATATCTAGTAATTACTTCAAGTGAGAAAAGATGTACTGATTAGACAAGGAGCTGTTATTCGTAGTTTTAGTAACCTAAAACAGAAATGTGGGCTTTAATTATTTAATTACATATATGTCATTTTGTACGGTTTTAGTAATTTAGACATAACTATATGGACATTTTGTATGATGCGCAGAATCTTGCTTAGCACTATTCGTTACAAAACGTATAGGCAGGGCCGGATTAACCCTAAGGCAGAGTAGGCAACTGCCTATGGGCCCCGCCTCGACTAGGGGGCCCCGCCTCTGCTAGGGGGCCCCGGCGGCCCCGCGCGCGCCAAAAAAAATTGTGTTTCATATGGCCAAAGTTCATAAATATTTTTTTATGGTACCTACTGGTACTACACACAATCATCAAATGATTATGTAAATTATGTTATTTTATAGCTTTTAAAGTCTGTAAATCGAGCTCGAATTTCAGGCTCCCGAGGGCCTAAAACCTCATTAATGAAACTTCGGCCCTCCGAGTAACTCTTGTATGACACATATATCATTGTTGAGTAACATTTGATGATTGGTTTGTATCAGAGCGCTGCTTTCTTACAGTTCGACCTTCGGCGTCGCTTTTTAACAAATATAAACATTGATTTCAGAAGCTTAGCCTTTTGCCTCGCATGAAAGCTCACCTCGCTGGTTATAAGTACGCTTCGGGCTTGTTAAGTATGTGGAGATTGCTGAGCTCGACCTTCAGCCTCACTTTTTACCTCAATTTTTGGTTCGTCTACCAAATCTCTTCTTCAACTTAGCCTTTGGCCTCGCTGTGCCAAGCTCGGCCTGCGGTCTCGCTTTTTAATACAATGGACATTGGTTGGCGTCTGTGATCTAGCTGAGCTTATCCTGAAGCACGGCTTTGACCTCGCATGAAAGCTCACCTCACTGGGTAACTTCGGATTTTTAGGCTTTTTTAACACGCTTTCACAATTTTTTCACAAAAGATTTCGCGCTCGCTGCGCTCGCGATTTTTATTGTTTTTCCGGTTTACCCTGTACTTACATGCTAGTTCGACTGGTTAATGGATAATCATTTAAACACATGTAAAATATTTATTATTAGGTTAATTTTAATCATGTGGCTCGTATGGTCGAACAATCCCTGTTCAGCCTCGCAAAATATTTAACTACTTATTGAGAAACAAAGAGCTCTCCCCACACTGGACGCAAGGAGGAAAAGGCAAAAACTAATATAAAAAACCTTTATGTCCACGCAAGAGCGAAAAAGACATCGTTCGGCATGTTCGGATCGGCTCAACCGACACCTGAAGGTTGAAATTAAAACCGCAAACTTACTTCCCTGTACTGAACAACTGAACTTATGTATGCAGAATTAAATGTAAGGGGGCCCCGAGCATTGAACTGCCTAGGGGCCCCGACATGCTTAATCCGGCCCTGCGTATAGGACTTGTTACTTATTACACAAAAATTCGAACGTACACTGAAATCTGAATGATATTTAAATCACGTTTTAACTATCGTACGTCTCGCTCGCGCCATTACAAGTACGGACAATTACGAGCGAAATGCACGATAACTGAATGACACATAGAAGGTAGCATCCTATAGAAGTGGTTTACGCGTGCCTCCGTGAGGGTCAAAACATACGCAATGCGAAACTATGATTGGTCGAATTTATTTGTTGCCCACCATAATCCATACTAAAAAAAGTGAGACTGTGACAAGGACAAACAATAATAGCGCTTTCGCTGCTACTCCTACTGAAAGATACATAAGACTATCCCGTTCTGTCAGTTATCCCCACCACTCATGCCCAATCCAGTTTAATACTAGATTCATGGCATTGGGATGTCATTACATCAGTTAGATGTTATTCTGATATCAGTGTACTTTCGAATTGGCCTGAAAATAATTAAAACAATCTGCTCCGTTTTGTGGTGGCTTGGGAGCAAGCCAGCGGTCGCAGCTTACCAATTTATAGAACAATGAAACGTGTAATTTTGAAAACAAAGCTCAAATATAAGCTATAAATACTTTGATCGTATATAATTGTGTTAATGTCTGACCTGGTTTAAAAAATAAGATCTAGAATATACAGGCAAATGTTTTCGTCTGGAATTTGGAACTTTTTTTATTTTAAGTAAAGCAAAGAAAAATACTTGCTTTTTTGTATGCTTAGAAAGACAATTCTAATTCTAGTCAACACTAATGCTTTTATTTTATTTAAAAAGTTATGAACGTTTTTGAAGAAGCTTTCATAACTTTGAAATCAAGTGCAACAGTAGGCGTATGGTCGCAGTAGTCGCGATTTTAATTTTGAAACTCGATTAGATTGATGTCATAAATACGAGTAAGTACTAACACTGCAAAAAATTGTGGGTCATTCGTACAGTTATAACTTCTGACGCCACAACCCGTCAAGGTTTAACGTTTATTAGTGTGGTATCTACGGTACCATAAATCATTGTACCCGGCTATAGGTTCTATCTAGAGTTTCTTATTGTAAGTGATATGTATAAGTTGCTAAAGTCAGTGTTTTGTTTCAGGTGACCCATAAAACGTCCGGCAAGGTGATGGTGCTGAAGATGAACCAGCAGCGAGCCAACCGGCCCAACATGCTGCGCGAAGTCCAGCTCATGAACAAACTGAAACATCCCAACATACTTGGGTAAGTACATAACTTCCCTCTCTCTCAGGTGACCCACAACACGTCCGGCAAGATGGTGCTGGAGATGAACCAGCAGCGAGCCAACCCTGCGCGAAGTCCAGCTCATGAACAAACTGAAACATCCCAACATACTTGGGTAAGTACATAACTTCCCTCTCTCTCAGGTGACCCACAACACGTCCGGCAAGATGGTGCTGGAGATGAACCAGCAGCGAGCCAACCCTGCGCGGTCCAGCTCATGAACAAACTGAAACATCCCAACATACTTGGGTAAGGACATCACTTCCCTCTCTCTCAGGTGACCCACAACTCATCCGGCAAGATGGTGCTGGAGATGAACCAGCAGCGAGCCAACCCTGCGCGAAGTCCAGCTCATGAACAGACTGAAACATCCCAACATACTTGGTTAAGGACATGACTTCCCTCTCTCCCAGGTGACCTACAAAATGTCTGGTAGATGGTGCTAAAGATGAACCAGTGCAGTAGCTGATAAAGACCTCTTTATACCCGGGTACCCCTGTACCCGATAAATCCCGACTTTTTTTAACCCGTAAAATATCATATACTTAACTCAAAAATAAGATTAGATATGAGACATTCTGTTATAGAGATATTGTAATCCTTACGAAATCATAGTTTAGCGAAAGCACTTTATATTACTACAATATCCATACGAAATCTCCTAAAAAATCGTAAAGAAAGGATAACCTCTGGGTGTACTTCGACGGATGAAGGTCAGATAAGGCATCTACGCCTAGAATACCTAGGTATTATAACGGTATAACAGTGTCTCGGGTGACTCATCCATAAAAATGTCATACCTACTCATAGTAATATGGATATATTATAAGGATTAAGGACTCATTGCGAGGTTTAGGTACTTCAATGGTGGTAAATTATTAAAGAGCTATGAAACAACGAATCTGTGGATCATGGGACATTTTAGAATTGTCTAGCAGAATGATGGATTGTATCGTTGATTTGGGATGGAAGTATACAGTCAACATAACAACATGACAAATGTGGAATTGAAACTGATCTATCAATTAAGGCAAGGTGAGTCCAGACGGGTCCCTAAAAGGAAATCGGGCTTGCAATTTCATGTCACGAAAACTACGCCGAATGAGTTTTCTTACCATTTTTTATTCCGTGTAAGTACATATTATATGTAAATATTCTTCAGTTACGTTGCATGGTTTTTCCGTATAATTATGCCACAATATTATTATACAGACGTAACGTGTTTCAACAGAGTTATAAAAGTAAGATACTTCTGTCAGATAATTAGCATTTTATTGGCCGTATCTAAACTCATCATTATGATGTAAATAATGTTAATAAGGGTACTGTTGAAAATATTACATCTGCTGAGGTCATAGTAATTAACTATATCTGATTACTTGTGGCAACGTATGTTCGCCACTATACTGACAAAAAAAACCGTAAGTAACTTAATTGTCCTGTCAGTTTTGTGTAATAACTACATACTTATTTTAAAAAAATAAGTCTAAGATGTCTAATTAAAATTTGCGCCAAGACTTGTATCCATCGAGATAATCTTCGCATTTTTAAATCAAACCACTTCTCTTAATGACCATTAAGATATTACACAGCAATTAGGCTTTATGGAACAGGTTTTACTCGTAAGCCCCTGTGATAGTAGGTATAATTTTATAATTATACAAGTTAACGATGGAATGTCATCTATCTATTTAGCTCTCATCCGTCCACTGTTGAATAGGGTAACGTATTTGACTGTATTTAAAATAAATTATTTTACACCATGCATGAAATAAACCGATAATATACGAAAATATTTTATCGAAAACTTTACATTGCGCATTCAGTTTTTGAGTTCGTAAACTGCAAACAATGATTCAAATATCAACATTCTTTCTCTAATTAACTGCTTGGGTGCTTTGCACAAATATGGGTATTCCTCGTTTACTTAGGACGCGATCGGGCTTGAAAAACGATGCTGATCAAACAAGTATTTAAACCAACAGTGCCACGAGTAACTGTATATCTGAAAGAGTATTTTAGGTATTGTGACGACACCAACGACATTGGATCTTATACTAATTTAGAGGATCAGAAAATCCATACGATAATTCAACACAACGTCAAGAAGCCACGCTAAAAAAGTTTTTGGCAGAAATTACATTTTTGGTAAATACAAGCCTTTATCGCTGACTGACGACAGACAACTAATACTCATCGAGACAATTCTAAAAACCCCTAACACAATTAGATTGCGTTGTTTCATCACAGAGTTCCTATGGCCACCTCCTGTCTCCATCATCAGATCAGCTCGATGGTACCATAATATTGCATTGTCACCCGACTTACATGTATATACAAAATTTCAGCTCAATCGGAAACCGGGAAGTGAATCAAATTTAACTTGCAAGATTTGATTACAGACAGACAACGGACAGGTGAAAGTAAATAAAAGCTTGTAATAATATATCAGAAAATAAAAAGGCACGCCAATTCGTGGCATCGAAACTGAAATGAAATTGATATCATTTGTTACAAATCTGAATATGGTGCCTACATTATTGAACATCTAAATGGTGTGTCCAAAACATCCGAACGCCATGCAAAAGGGACCCATATTAAAACTCATCTTTCAGCTTCTGCGCCATATTGGCTGAACGGAAACGACTAACTTTTCAAATTCCCGTAATACAATAACTTTTTAGCTGCGGCTTGCAAGTAAACTTTTCAATTTCCCTTTGCCTGTAAACGAAAGATTGAAAATGTGTTTCCATTCTGTTATTGAGTTAGAAAAAAATTACCCGCGTCTGGCCGAGAATACATTTATTGGATTTTCTCTTCGTTCGTCTATATCGTAGACAGATTTCTACAGTATATCACAGCTGAATCTATATTAATTCGGGTAAAAGGGTCTTTTCATTCTGTTTTGAGTCATTCTTATTATGGAACAAGCTTTCTAGATTGTTTGTTGATTTGATTGATTTTGATGTTTGTATTCCAACTTAAAGTAACGCTTCAACAATTAGAAAAGGCAAAACATTATTTGAGAAAAAATTAGATAAATAATTTCAAAATATACACGGTAAGATAACCTCTCATGATCGCCGACGGTTTTTAATTACCCCACACGACGGCACTTATGCAATTTCATGCCGCAACCCGATTCCCAACCGAGCGCTACCTCCGACTCATTCCCAACGCACCGAATTGAGTGACAATGCACACATAGTCTAAAGGGGCGCATACTAGTCGTAGCACTTGGTATGAAGACTGGACCGAAAGTTGTTATACGTAGTCGTAGGATTAGGGGCTGTCAAAAATATGACTACAGTTTCATAACCGGGACAGATATAAAAAAAAAAATATTTACGAGTATTACATCCACTAGATTTCATCTTTACATCGACAAACAAAATATATGTCGTTACTTTGGTTCAACTCAACTTGCCGCCTTCACCGCAAGCAATAAGAATTATAGAATATGCCTGACCTGCCCGGCTAACCGCAAAATATGAGCCCAGATGACGCAACCCTCTACAATTTATTCGGTAATCGTTACTTAATTCCCTAACTAACCCATTTTGACAGCTTTTTATCCTTCCTATATTACGAAACTGAACAATGGACGCTATTAGGATGCTCCTTAGTTCCGTTTTCAATGTTTGTCGTGACTCGCGAATCATCGCTGAAATATTTTTTATTAAATCAATTCTTCGCTTGAATCTAAAGCAGTCAACTAAAATAGGGTGTGACAGTCACTATACTTGGAATATCGCAGCGGCCAGGGTACTCAAAATTATGTAGTTTAAGTAACTTCTTGATAATAGAGTTTATAACACTTTAAACTCTCGCGTTTTGTACACATATTTAATTACACAAACGGGTCTACCGCGATATAATTTCATTGCTTTTACCTTAAATTCCGACGTTTCTTACTTCGTTACATACACTATATTACATAGTAACACTAGGTAACCATTAGTTTGGTGTGATGGCTTCTATGTTAAGCATTAACGTTTCGCTTATTTAATAATGTAAGTGGTTTACCTTTATTTCTTGCATATTTAAGCAAAACCACCAAGCGGAAGGAGAAATTGTATGAATCGTGTGACGGCTAAATAGCGTTAAATCTGCTAACAAAAGCGAATATCATAAATCTTAGATTCTGTGTTTTTCGCATGACCAGGGACAAGTGAATATACAAAGACTGATACCTAATCGCCAAGACTTGTGCGTCAACATTGTAGATGCCGCTATGTACTTGATTTGTTTGCGTTTGCGTTCGTATACCTACTGACATAAAATCGTAGAAGGAGTATTCCACAAAATTGTCTCCCGTTATCCCTTATAAACACGAATTTTCTGAAGATTAGCAGATATAAGACTTTTTTTTTTCTGGCACAACGTATGTATTAAAAATTGCTCAGAAAAATAATCATCCACTTGGAACCTTTAAGAAATGTACCTATTTTATTTTTGTCGCGATTTTGTGGTTAGTCCCACTGGGAAATTTGTTTAATATGACCATCTTAACACATTTTTGACATTCAGGATCACGACTCCAAAATCACTCAGTAGAGATTAACAGTCTTCATACTTACATTAACTCGTCCCTGTCATGACGTAACTTTTGACGTGAACATTTCACCTCTCGTGCCTCGTTTGACACTTCCTAGGTTTTTTACTTTCGCAGCGCTTGTAATCTTTGACTGATTGCTTGTCACCAGGGAAAGTGTGCTGATATTTAATATTATAAATATTATGATCGTCTACCTGCATTCTGTGTGCAACAACGCTGTACAAAGTGGAGATTTAAATCTATAGTTTAGTAATCAATTGTTTGCGACGTTCACGAATCCTCCGAATCGATTTTCGATTTCTTTTGTTGAATTTATTATTTTGCCCTCTCGTGTTCTGGCATTTGCCAAATTATGTATTTACTCGTATTTACGAGTAAATATATAATTTGTATTTGTATAGAAAGTGTGCGTACAGTCGCCATCAAATACATAGGAGCGGCCAAGGTGTGCACAAATATATGAATAAGGCCGTTATTATATCAAGACGTTACAGTGCATGTTTAGATATTTTTGAACACATTGGCCGTTCCAATATATCTGATGGCAACTATACGTATGTTAGAGCAGAGAAAAACAACTGCAAAGATTAAACCTAGCCATTCTTGCATGTCATTTTAATTAGCAACTTGCAATCGCATGCACATGACCACCATTCCACCTCGGGACTTGCCGTCGCGTGATGCCGTCCTCATAATCGCTTCATAATGACATTAATAACGCTTGTAAAGCTTACCTACTCAATTGTGAACACTGAACAGTGAACACTCTCCAGTTTATTGCACAACTGTGCTACTTGAAGATTTTACAAAAGTTTTGTTCATTTGGATTTAAGAGATTAATTAATTAATTTAATTTTTTATTTTCTAATCGTCCGTCTCGAAAAACGTTTGTGGACATGTTTTTTGTTATGTTGGTCGGGTAAGGGTGGAATCACATCTGTCAGCATCGCGCCGCATTTTATATATGAGAAATTGCTCGTTAGTATGATGATGCGTACGCATGCTTTCAGCTTTCCGATGCGTACGCATCTTCATACTAACGAGCGATTTCTCATATATAAAATGCGGCTCGATGCTGACAGATGTGATTTCACCCTAAACATTTACAGGTCGGGTAACCAGGGTAACCATTCACAGGTCGGGTTAGCTATTACTATCACCATCCAACTCAATTATTGCCCACCTTTTAGATTATTTTCAGACACATAATACGAGCTCGATACATTTGTCCATTTGTTGTATTCCCGAAATTTTCAGTGCAACGCTCGTATGTTAACATGACAGGTCGCAAAATTAACGTAACGTAAACATTCCATTGTATGTACATTGTAACGACTGAGGTAGCGAAGCGGAAAAAATACTGACCGTTTAATTACCACTTGTCAATTTAACTGATTGCAATTAGCTATTGAATCACGTTAATTAATTATACCTACTCGATCAAATCTGCGCAATGTCTATGAGTCACAGTTACTTGAAATAAAAATGATTTATTTTTTTATTATTACTATTAATGTTGATTGAAAAAAATGCATTTTTAAATCATATACTGAAAAACCTACTATATAGTCTATAGTATCGTATGTTTACAGAATATCCGTGGCTATAAATAAATATACTTATCGATATACCTATTTTGTATTTCGTTTTATCAGAACATTTGATGCTTACCATATTTTTTTATGCATGCACCATATTTACGCATTTTTACATTAGCACATAAAGTCGGACCATGGTAAGTTTTCATGCCATTAGTGCTACGTCAAGTATGGAGCCATAAAGAATATGTACGCATTCTTACTGCCAAGTTTATTCAAAGGTAGCGTGGTCAGAGTCTAGCACATAAATATTTGTTTTGAGTAAGTAATCATCAACAACCGCGTGTCTATTTCGACGTCCGGCGACGTCGGCGAAGAGTAAAGGATGAACTTATTAAAAATGGATGCGTAAAGAGGCCCACTGATTACCAGTCCGCCGGACGGTATATCGGCCTGTCAGTTGTTCGGAACTGTCTACTTTTTGTTCTAACTGACAGGCCGATATCGTCCGGCGGACTGGTAATCAGTGGGCCCCTTTACGCATCCATTTTTAACAAGTTCATCCTTTATCAACTCTTTTACAAAAACGTTATATTAGTGCCAAACGTGTTGTATTAGCATCCTTGCAATCATTTAACCAAGGTCACCCAGGACAATTGCAACTATGGGACAAGTGCAACTACTATAAAAACATTAAGTACCTACACTCTTTTTTTTGGGGCAATCGTGTAAACATACGAGAATTGTCTCTAGCGCCATTCATAAGAGTTCACTCAATGTAAGTGGCTATAGCTATGTGGACTTGCGCGTCTGCACTTCTTGTATTTTTATAATACGAGTAGTTGCATTTGCCCCTTAGTTGCAATTGCCCTGGGTGACCTTTTGATCGGCAAATCCTGCGTAAACCTTTTGTTCGCGAGAGTAGGCATCGGTTCGTAGGGTCAGGGACAACTCGTCAAATTAGAGACCTTGTGCCGGACAATGACTCTTTGTCAATGTCCGTCACTGCGTTGTCACTGTTGTCATTCATCACAACGTACCTATCCCGACAAAGATGCCTTTCAAAAGTGTGCCGGTACTGTGATTGTAATTTGTCATTGAACTTAGAGGATAAAAAACTGCAAATTAGCTGAAACCTTGTAGGAGATAGGTACTAAAATTCAGGATGATGTTTGCATTTTTAGTGTTATTTTTGTGACGAAGTCTTCTTGCTGTTTATAACTTTATATCCAAAAAAAATCTGGCCCTGTAAGCAGCACAAAACTACAATAAAAGCATTATTTATTAAGCATCACAATCGTCTTTTGCTTTTAACCCCTTCAAAGATATTTCTAAACAATGCTGTATTTTAAATTCACATAGCAACGTCCGGGCGCCCGCCATTTCGTTTCCAAGAAAATACAACATAACACGAAATTGAAAATACTCTGCCCTCATAGTTCCCATTCAAACTGTCCATTCTATTACCACATTGTTCACGACGCATTTCAAACCTTTTGAATGCATCCAATACCATATTTGTGCCGAGTGTTGTAACAAAATCAAAACCAGCCAAGATTCAATGGCCGGGCCGCCTAGTTCCTTTGTACGTATGTGAATTATGACATCGTCGCTATAATTCTACAATTGCTTCAAATGTTCGTTTTGTCAGTGCATCTTGTACTTCGTATGGTACAGAATCGATTACGTTACGTTCTTTTACTATTTTGTAATCCGTTTCTGCAGTAACACGGGTTTATTCTTGGAAAATATATTATTGTTGTAAATCTAATTTTCTATCATAGTAACAAAATAATAGTATATGTATTACCACTAGCGCCATCTGTTGTAAACTAAGTAATAACGTGTTTTTTTAAATAAAACGTCAGTTCATTTGCAACCCAACTTGAAGTTTCATTAGGTTACGGGTCCAGCTCGTATTTAATTAGTTTTTCGGAGTGCACAGTAATAAAATGTCAGCGAACTATTCAGTGAACGTTCCAAAGTTGAAAGGGCGAGAAAACTACGACGACTGGGCGTTTGCTGTGGAAAACTTTCTCGTCTTGGAGGGCGTCGACTTGGCCAGCCAGCATGTGCTAGACGATGCAAGCGACAGAAAAGCCAGAGCTAAGATGGTTTTAACCATTGATCCTTCGCTTTATGTCCATATTAAAGGCGAGACTTCAGTGAGAAGTACTTGGATTAAGCTAAAATCATTGTTTGACGACTCCGGTTACACGCGTAAGATTAGCTTGCTGAGGAATTTAATTTCAATACGCCTAGAAACAAGTGAGTCTATGACTGCGTACGTGACACAGTTAGTGGAAACGGCACAGAAATTAAAAGGTACTGGTTTCGAGATAAACGATGAGTGGATCGGTTCTTTGTTATTGGCGGGTCTTCCAGAGAAATTTAGCCCGATGATTATGGCTATTGAGCATTCGGGGATGACTATAAGTGCAGATTCTATAAAAACAAAGTTATTGGATATGAGTACAGATTTTGAGGTTAAATCAGAAACCGCATTCATTGCTAAAAATTCGCACAAACGAATTGGAGGTAGCAATAAAACATTTCAAAAGAAAAGTTACAACAGTGGGAGTAACGAAACGCAATCTTCGAGTTCTTCGACATCTGTCAATGGAAACGTCAAAACGTCAAAAGCGTCGATACGTTGTTACGACTGTAAACAGCTGGGGCATTATAAAAATCAATGTCCTGAAAGGCAGAAAGTGAAGATGAATGCGTTTAGTGCCGTATTTTCAACAGGAAAATTTAGCCCGAATGATTTTTACGTCGATTCAGGCGCGAGCGGCCATTTTGTATCTAATAAAAACATTCTATCCAATGTTTGTTACCAACCGAAAATGAAAGAAATAATCGTTGCTAATAAAGCCTGTGTGCCAGTAGTGTGTTCAGGAGATACACAGATTACTACAGTGGTGAATAATACGGAGTATGACATTCCAGTTCGTGATGTATTGTGCGTTCCTAACCTAACCACGAATTTGTTATCAGTCAGTCAGCTGATTGCGAATGGAAACAAGGTTCATTTTGAGAAAACGGGCTGTTACATTATAAATGCACAAAATCAAGTCATCGGAAAGGCTGATTTAGTAGATGGAGTGTACCGTTTAAATATTAGGCAAATAAGTATGCTAGCGGCAACAGCAACTTCAAGTATGGATCAAGTTTGGCATAGACGTTTAGGCCATATTAATGCAAATGATCTCAGTAAAATGAATAAAGGAGTAGTTGAAGGTGTCTCATTTCAAGAAAAAAGTGGCAGGTTAGATAAATCCAGCTGTGAAGTATGCTGCGAGGGAAAGCAAGCGAGACTGCCATTTCCTCAGAGTGCAAGCAGAAGCAAGGAGGTCCTGGAATTAATCCACACGGATTTGTGCGGCCCAATGGAAAATCAGTCACTTGGAAATGCAAGATACTACCTCTTATTTGTAGATGACTATAGCAAAATGTGTTTTGTTTACTTTCTTCAATCAAAACATCAAACATTCAGATACTTCAAGGAGTTCCAGAAATTAGTTGAAAACCAGCAGTCTAAGAAAATTAAAGTTTTAAGAAGTGACGGTGGTGGAGAATTTTGCTCAACTGAAATGGAGAACTACTTGAAGCAGTGCGGCATAGTGCATCAGAAAACAACTGCGTATACACCAGAATCTAATGGTGTTTCGGAAAGATACAACCGTTCTTTAGTAGAGAAAGCACGCTGTTTTCTTTTCGATGCTCAATTTGATAAGAAGTTTTGGGCAGAAGCTATAAACACAGCAGTGTATGTAAAGAATAGGTCACCGGCATCAGGACTCGATGGAGATACTACACCTTATGAAATGTGGACAGGCAAGAAGCCAAACATTGGCCACTTACGGATCTTCGGTAGCCCAGTAATGATGCATGTCCCAAAGCAAAAGCGCAGAAAATGGGACAAGAAAGCGACCAAGATGTACCTTGTTGGTTATTCAGAAGTCACCAAAGGTTATCGCTTGTATGATCCAAATTCTCAGGATATATTGCCAGAGACATAATAATTATGGAAAATTTTGGTGTAAAAGAAAGAACGCTTTTGGTAGAAGACCATCAAAAGGAGGATAGTGAGTGTGTGACTCTAGAGGCACAGAGTAGCTGGTCTAGAAGTATGTCACAGAGTACCACAGATGACAGCGTTCACGAGGATAACAATGATGTGACGTATGTTCCAAGTGAGGATGACAGCTTTTACGAGCTAGAAATGGATTCGACACTGGAGACAGAGCAAGAAATGCAGGAGGTGTCCAAGCGTGTTCGACGTCAACCAGATTACTATGGCTATGCAACCATGTGTGTTGATGAGGTTCCAGGAGAAAATATCTCACTTACCGAGGCTGTGACCGGACCAGAAAAAGTGCAGTGGCAAAGTGCAATGAAAGAGGAACTGAAATCTTTCAGTGATAATGACACTTGGGTGCTGGTAGATAGGCCAAAGGATGGTACAGTGGTGAAAAATAAGTGGGTGTTTAAAAGGAAATTTAACAGTGATGGTGAAGTGCGCTATAGAGCAAGGTTAGTCGCAAAAGGTTTCACACAAAAGAAGGGCATAGACTTTACAGAAACCTTCTCGCCAGTGTTAAGGTACTCCACTCTAAGACTCTTGTTTGCTCTGAGTGGTCAATTAGATTTAAATATGAATCACTTAGATGTACCTACAGCTTTTTTGAACGGTTTCATTAAAGAAAATGTATACATGGAAATACCAGAATGTTCCAATTTTGTAAATTGTGATAATAAGGTACTAAAATTAAAGAGGGCAATTTATGGCCTAAAGCAGTCTGCTAGGGCCTGGTACACTAGAGTAGAAGAATGTTTGTTAAAACTGGGTTATCAGAAATCAAAGTATGAACCCTGTCTGTTTATAAAATGTGAAAACAATGTGAAAGTATATATTGCATTATTTGTGGATGACTTCTTTGTGTTTTATAATTGCAGAAATTCATATGAGGAGTTAAAGTCTGAACTTGTTAATAAATTTAAAATAAAGGACTTAGGCCAGATCAAGCAGTGTTTAGGAATGAGAGTAAATGTTAAAAAAGATTGTATCACTGTTGACCAAGAACAATTTGTTGAGAATATTTTAAACAAATTTAATATGCCCAATTGTCAAGGTTCAAGCACTCCTATGGAAGTCAATTTAAAATTAGAAAAGGAAATAAATAATTGTGATAAAAGGTATCCCTATCAACAATTAATAGGTAGTCTTATGTACCTGTCTGTCCTAACACGACCTGATATTGCTTATAGTGTAAGTTTTCTTAGCCAGTATAACAATAGTTATAATGAAACTCATTGGAAACATTTAAAAAGACTGTTAAGATATTTACAGAAAACTAAAAGCTATGGTTTAGTGTATAGAAAGTGTAATAGTTCTTTGCATGGTTTTGTGGATGCTGATTGGGCAGCATGTACTATAGATAGAAGATCTTACACAGGTTATTGCTTCATAATGTCGGGATGTGTAATATCTTATGAATCCAGAAAGCAAAGAACTATTGCTTTGTCGAGCTGTGAATCGGAATACATGGGATTAAGCGAAGCTTGTAAAGAGGCAATTTATTTAAAGAATTTGTTAAATGATATCTTAAAACCATGTGAGAGTACACCAATATGCTTATACAGTGATAGTCAAAGTTCACTCAAATTAGCAGCTAATCCATTGTTCCACAAGAGGACCAAGCATATTGATGTGCGACATCACTTTGTTAGAGAATGTGTTATGTATAATAAGGTCAAACTAGAATATGTACCAACTTCTAACATGCCAGCTGATTTGCTCACAAAAAGCCTTAGTGCAGACAAGCACTATAAATTTATGAAATTAATGGGCATATCTGGAATATAAGTTTCTGAAATAGTAAGCTTCTGTTTGTTGTTTTTGAGATTAAAACTCTCAGGTCATTTTTAGATTATTTTGTTAAGAGAGGATGTTGTAAATCTAATTTTCTATCATAGTAACAAAATAATAGTATATGTATTACCACTAGCGCCATCTGTTGTAAACTAAGTAATAACGTGTTTTTTTAAATAAAACGTCAGTTCATTTGCAACCCAACTTGAAGTTTCATTATGTATTGAATATTTTGCCTCACCTAGAAGGTTACCTCATACTTGGAATCGATCTGAATTGTCAAATGAAATTTTATTATATTTCAGCCTATTTGTTGCTATTTTTCTGAGTATCAATGATAAAGTCGGACCAACCTAATTCTACATGGCATTTGTAGTGACTAAGTATGGCAACTGGCCATGTCATCATTATAATCAAATTTCTATGAAAATACGACGTTTATAATGTTAGTACCTCACTTTGTTCTGTTCAATCAGCTGCAAAAGTTAGCTTTGACAGACTATTGCAAAATTACAATTAATAAAGATTAAATAGGCTTCCATTTTAATTAAACCTTTTAACTTGTCATTTGCTCAAGTTCGTTCCTAAGTTTCTGACGCTTCATTAGCGCACGAAGTGATTAAAATTTTACTTGTTCACTTCTTAAAGAACGTTAATGAGCTTTTTATTATGTTCATCGTTCTAACAATACAGCAATAAGATCGGCCGACACATGGGAATTGATAAATCGACAATATACTGAAGGTGAAACCACATTTTTTCCTCCCGTTTTCATTATTTACCTACCTACCCATTCAATCTATGATTTATAAGACTTTCTCTGTATAAACAATGCGCTTAGATTTCAGATTGTGTGATAAAAAAAGTGTGTGTTTACGGAAGAAAAGCCCGTTAATGTGTCGTTCGGTTCGCTGATGGCAATTATTGGTAAAATATGGACGCCTCTAAAGAGCCGCAAATTATGCGCTTGTGGTTTGACGTGATGGCAGATTCGTTCGCGATGCTTAATGGGATTGCCAGTGTTTTACAACTTCATTTAAATATTTGTGTGAGACTAAAATAAAAAAGTTGGACTAGATCTAGCCATTATTTGTTTATTAACCAGCCGGTTTAATTTTTGCATTAATGTAAGCTATAAATCAAATTGGTCCATAAATCTCCTGTAACCGATCCTAAATGACACCTAATTTGTCCAACTCATTGAGCTGGGGTGTTCAAAATGGTTTAATAACCATAAATTATCATCATCATCATATCGCCTATTGCTAGGCATAGGCCGCTCTTCGAGTACGCCACTTGTCCTGGTCCTGCGTTAATCTCGTTCAGAAATGACCCGCAATCTCCTGAATGTCGTCCACCTAACGAGCTATATACCTCACTCACTCGGTCTTCAACCTTGATGCCGACCACACACCTGAACTAAAGTTGACTTATGAAAACAAACTAATGCTCCATTCCCTCTTTCCAGGTTCATGGGCGTATGCGTGCATGAGGGCCAACTCCACGCCCTCACCGAGTACATGGAGGGCGGGTCCCTCGAGCAGGTGATCCTGGGCATGCCCCCCGAGCCCCTCCCGCAGGCGGCGCGGATCTCGCTCGCCGCCGACATGGCCGCCGGGCTCGAGTACCTGCACTCGCTCGGCGTGTTCCACCGCGACCTCACCGCCAAGGTACTACCCAAACCCTGGGTAGGGTTGTTCTATGAAAAAATGGTATATCCCGACAAAAATCCTAACATTTCCTGGACGCTAATTTCTCCAAACATGACCCAGTGGGCTACCAGCCCCTTGACTCGCCATCACATGCTTTGCCTACACATAACCTTCTTATTCCTCTGCTCAACTACAAACGCTTAGCTTGCTTTTAGTGATTTATATAGGTCGACGAGTGTCCGGGTTTTTTAGAAACCACAACTGCCAAGTTCCCCCCTCAATCCTGACAAAGGACCAAAAATCCTGACATGTCAGGGGAGATCCTGAAGTATGGCAACCCTATCCCTGGGTGTCTCGCTCGCACGCATGCCCCTGGAATAAGCGCAACCACTTGGAGTGTTCCATCAAGAGTATCAAAACCTTACCGCCAAGGAATACATGCCACCTACCGCCAATGACTAGAACCTCATCGATACCGCGACTTTGACCTTAGTGTAAGGCCTGAATGGACGCTCGAGTTGGGCGTGCATGTTAAACAAATGCAAGCGTATAGGAGCGGCCTTAGTGCACGCTGCCCAAATCACTTGTGAGCCCGACGCCACGCTGCACGCCACGCCGAACGACCGCTTCGAGCGTCCACTCAGGCCTTACACTTAGATACCTATAGGTATTGAAAAGACTCGATCTGTTTCATAATTTACTGCAACAATGCTATCTCATCCTTTATCGACTATTCTCATCTTCGTGTTTAAAAAGTATACTTAGTAATTAATATTAACTTTTTTTACAGAATGTATTAGTAAGAAAGCACGGAGAAGGAGACTTCACCGCAGTCGTGGCCGACTTCGGTCTCGCCGCTAAAATACCTCATCAAGTGTAAGTACCTATGCTACAATTTTATTCTTAACAGTTTTGAATAATTCACAGTTAGTTTCACTAACCACGGTAAAAGGTAATCACGGTTCATATCCCGGTCTATATACGTCTAGTGAATTCTATTCTTTACAATTAAAACTAAGGCGGTCTTCACATTAGATGCGGAATACGTTGTTGTCGCGCTCATTCGCCAGACACTAGCGTCTTTTGAGCGTCGGCGTCTAGTCAGCGCTATGGAATATGGCAGCCATAGAGTTGACTAGACGTCTACGCTCAAAAGACGCTAGTGTGGGAAGGCCTTAAAGGCACATAGGGTGCGCCCAGATCTATGGAATGCGAGGTGTACATTTGTACAATTATAAACGACATATTATATTAAAAGTAGCGGCTCTATGAGATGTAGACCACCATATCATATGGCTCCGGCAATTAAAAATCCATGTCATTATCGAACATGCTTTACATAATTTCTCGACAATCGGTAGAGAAATACCTACGACCTGTGGAGGAGAATAACCCAAGTTTCCTTTCGGCACAGTTATATAATAGTTCTTACCTTTCGGTATGGTCTCAACACTCTCAACAACCGGCCGTCCTTTTCTGTCTCCAAGAATTAACTTATAAAACAAGTCGACTACGGAGCTATAAGAATAACGATCTGTTATCCATTATTCACCGTGTTATCCGTTTTTTAAACCAACATAATAATATAATTATTCATTTTGATCGACATACATATACTATTATTACTAAATTAATTAACGCTCCAGCAATTAGTCACAAGTGAGAGTCGCCCGCCATTTTATATAATAAATAATTGACGCCACCTCTTATTTCAATAAATTCATTAAATTATATAAGCGTCCCTAATATCTTTAGCATAAGAATCATATTAAAAAACCATATGGTTGTGAAATGTGCAAGTTTAAATGTTATTAGTAGATTTTGCGTGCGGTATAAGGTAACGTCAACTTGCCTGCGAAGTGATTAAATGCATTATCATATTATATGCATCGGACTAACTGTTTGTCATGCATGAACAGTGAACACTATTGGACACAGTCCATGAAATTTTAAAGAAAATCTACAAATAATCGCGAATGTTTTTTAATGGAAATCGCCTGAACAACATCAGAAAATAACGATTTTTTTAAATGTATTTAGGTACTTAAGGCGAGATATGATTTCATGTCAAGCTTTATTTTAGATTACCTATTTTAATTTAACAATCGTGTAGCCATGCGGAACTTGCTAACTATGTAAACAAAAGTCATTAGTAAATTCATATTTTTAACAATTTCAATATGGCGGTTTCTTTACATAGCAAGTTCCATAGAATGACACTTTAGTAACGCCTCTAACTTATTTTATCTAAAAGTTATTGTAATACATAATACAAATCTAAAAAGATATTAAAATATACCCATCTGCGGAAGGGCTTCGATAGTGATTTTGGTGCGAAAATCTGCCATTATTTTTTTCTGATTATTTTAATTAACCCTAAGTATATATTACTCTTACAACTGACAAGGAAATGTACCCAACTGTCTGGCTCTGATTTGATTAAAGTCAAACAAAGTCCTCCGCCGCGTCTGTCTGTGTGTCTGTTTGTTCGCGATAAACTCAAAAAGAACTGAACGGATTTTTATGCGGTTTTCACATAGGTGAAAACCCTCTATCGACGCCTCTATCGATAGCAATAGTGATTCTTGAGGGAGGTTTGAGTGTATAATTTGTTAACTCGTGCGAAGCCGGGGCGAGTCGCTAGTATAAAAATAAATCAAATCGTAGCCGGACAGTTGAGTTCCTCTCTTTGTGAGACAAAAGACGATGACTCTAAGACAGCTTAGAGGACCTACAGAGGACGTGCCGAAGAATTATACAAACATATATAGGTACGCCCGAAAAACACAACCAACCTCCTTGGGCAGTCGGATAAAAATAAAAACCTGTCAAATAGAAACCAACAGTTGAACACATATGAAAGTTATTTTTATAATCGCCAACCTTTACCAGTTATTTTTAGAAGCAAAACAAAAAGGAATGAGTAAAAAAACTTGGCAATACAATTCTGACTAATTTACATATTACGTAATGTTTTGTGTACTCCGTCGTACGCCAAGGAAACGTGGGTAGATTTCTATCATCCACCTGTTAACTCATAATTCTTAATCTTTATTTCAATTACATAAGGTTCACCTTTGTGCAGTCAATATTATTGATGTTAGTTCATTCATAACTAGTTCAATGCCACGTGTTTTATAGCTCACAGAAATAACAGCTGATCATACTATATTTACAAACTTGCAGCCCAGATTTACGTGTACGATGTTACTGCAACGGTTTACGTGCTATTTTGACCAAGCATTGACTATTTATGTATGTAATCCACCTTTATCTAATCTAATACGTTTAAACGAGCAATTCTTGTTTATATCTTATTATGTTTGTTTGTTTGTTATGGGGATCTCGGAAATGGCTCTAACGATTTCGATGAAATTTGCTATATGGGGGTTTTTGGGGGCGAAAAATCGATCTAGCTAGGTCTTATCTCTGGGAAAACGCGCATTTTCGAGTTTTTTTATGTTTTCCGAGCGAAGCTCGGTCACCCAGATATTTTCATACTATACGATATAAGTACATGAATATGCTCGGGTTCAAAAAAGACTTTCATTCGTGGGATTTCATGAAGATTTGAAATGAATAAACCCCAAGTGATATATGGGCCATTTTATTTAAAGTTGTCCCCTACACTTTTTTTTCAAAATTGTAATGTTTATGTTATTTCTACTCAGAATCATGAGCTCTTTTGATCCTAATAGGAGAAAAAGTGTCCTTAGATTTCCATACATTTTTCGATCCTTCCATTCCGAAACCGCCATACAAAGTGTATGAAAAAATGGTAACGGAATGGGAAAAAACCTTGGGACACTTTTTTTCTCCTATTAGGATAGAAAGAGCTCGTGATTCTGAGTAGAAATAACATATAAATTCACAAATTAAAAAAAAAGTGTAAAGGGGACAACTTTAAATCAAATGGCCCATATCTGTGTATCATGATATTCATGATGTAAACTGTCATTCAATAGAACTTGCTAACTATGTAAACAAACCGCCATACTAAAATTGACACTGAATGTCAATTTCCTAGTAACTTTTGTTTACATAGTTAGCAAGTTCTATTGAATGACACTTTAGTAACTACTGGATGGTTTTTACAGGAACGGCTACCGGCTGCCAAGCGTGGGCTCCCCGTGGTGGATGTCGCCCGAGTGCCTCCGCGGCCGCTGGTACGACAACCGTTCGGACATCTTCTCGTACGGCATCATACTGTGCCAGCTGATCGCCAGGGTAAGGACCACCCCAATGGGATTAATAGCCCAATATCTGTACCTCGCAGTAAGACGGTTGATGATGATGGAGAACAACTCAGCACTGCCTTGCCTCAAACTAAATGTCGAACATTACCAGAATCAGGCGTGACTCACTCCGCGATTTCGTCGCGTCGCTACAAGTTACATGCGGCCCACACCAATTTTGGTGTCTAGACATAGTAGTTGCCGCGCACCGCTACGGAACGGACGCCTGCTCGCGCTTACACCTAGCGGCCATATTTGTCGTAATAGACGCGTTTTGTTAGAGAGTGAACTTTCTGTACCTAGTACTATTGTTTATTCTGTGCCAGAATCAAGATTATCGAAAGTAGGGATGAAACATTTTTAAACTGCGCGGCACCGAGACATTTACAAAAGCTGGTGCCTTTGCCGTAGTTGTGTGGGTATATCTACCAAGATTACTTTACATTATGCATGCAAGGTGCTCTAGAAGAGCGCGCTGTTTAACCAGAAATTTGTCTCAGAAATTATGCTAAATTAAACCTGAACATTTTGAAACAAAGTTCAAAAACATGTCGGAAATATATTCCCTTTGTTTTATAAAGGCTTAAAAAAAGGTTTATGTCGTTGTCGATCCTGGAGGTCTACCTGCACCCCTATCACATGATTGGCGGGACTATCTCGCGGCGAGATAGACTACCCGTCTTTTTCTATGTTAATAAAAGAGGGACGGGTAGTCTATCTGGCCGCGAGATACTGTCGCGCCAATCATGTGCTAGCCCGGCTGCTTAATATAAGAATTTTGAATGACGCCTAACGCCTCATAAATAACTCATAATGTTTCGCTCAAAGGTGGACGCCGATCCGGACGTGCTCCCGCGCACGGACAATTTCGGCCTCAACTACATGGCGTTCGTGGAGCTGTGCGACGAACAGACCGTGCCGGACTTTCTGAGGCTCGCCTTCAACTGTTGCATCGTGAGTTGTGTCCCTTACACGATCGCCTTGTGTACCTTATCCAACCTCTTAAGTAAATATCACTAAACTTCCAAGTAACTTGTTCAAAGAATTGTGCATCGAACAAACCGTGCCGGACTTTCTGAGGCTCGCGATCCACTGTTGCATCATGTCCCTTACACGATCGCCTTGTGTACCTTATACAACCTCAGAAATATATATCACACCTATGTGTTACACCTCCAAGTAACTTGTTCAAAGAATTGTGCATCGAACAAACCGTGCCGGATTCCTTCGGCTCGCCTTCAACTGTTGCATCATGAGTTGTGTCCCTTACACGATCGCCTTGTGTACCTTATACAACCTCAGAAATATATATCACACCTATGTGTTACACCTCCAAGTAACTTGTTCAAAGAATTGTGCATCGAACAAACCGTGCCAGATTCCTTCGGCTCGCGTTCAACTGTTGCATCTTGAGTTGTGTCCCTTACACGATCGCCTTGTGTACCTTATACAACCTCTGAAATATATATCACACACACCTATGTGTTACACCTCCAAGTAACTTGTTCAAAGAATTGTGCATCGAACAAACGGTGCCGGACTTCTTCGGCTCGCCTTCGTTGTTTTAATGAAAATAATGATAACTAATCGTCATGGCGATTATTCAGCCACCCGGGAATTTTTGTCGTTTTTTGGGAGTCCAAATAGAATATTCACATATTGTTGTTTGTTCCAGTACGATCCTAAAGCGCGGCCGCTATTCCCTGAGATAGTGAGCAACCTCGCCGAGATTAAAGAAAGCTTGGACGATGCGCCGTGGGGCCACGCGCCTAACATCAGCTACGAGAGGTATGCCGTGCGATTTGATAGCTGTTCTGTCGGTAAATCATTTTTTCTCTGCTTTGGACAATAAAGCATATTTTTAATCACCTACCGGTCCATAAGAACGATAAGTACCTAATCACTTCTTGCCTTTTTGACGCAGGTCTACGGTGCGTCAGCGCATTTTGAACAGGGCAGGGGAATGGTCGATTTTTTACATGACTAAAGTATCGATTTTGTTTGGTATGTTTTTAGCGAGGAGTCGGACTCGTCGGGTCCACGGTCGTGCCCCGGGCTGTACGCGTGGCGCCCCCTCCGGCACGTGAGCCACGACCCGCTGCGACATACTCCGCTCGATACCAGTAAGTGGACGATAAACGAGCAACTTCTGTAAGAAATTCAATCGGGCCCGATGAATCTCGAAGTTATTCTACCCAATAAGGAGCAGTACTGATGTAGAGGGTATTAAAGGAAAAGAAGGACTTAAAACTAGTGTCCGACCGAAGATTCGGTTTCGATTTCGGCCATAAAATCATGTTTCGGCCGTAGTTTCGGTTTCGGTCAAAAAATGGCCGGGCCGAAACATAATAAATAGTACTTCGTACCAGGGATGTTGCGAATATCCGCATCCGCAACCGGTTTTTTATGTACCTATTTTGACAGCCTTTAAAAATCCGCATCCGCGGATGTCAAAAAATCGGCATCCGCAAGTTTCGTAATATCCCTGCTTCGTACTATGAAACTAAATTATGTGACAAAGACCAACAGTTGGGGAGCAAGTAGGACAACAATATTTATGTATTATACAGAAATTAATTCGTTTATTAGAAAACACAATTCCCCTAATGATGGCGCCACTGGACGGTCGACGCAGTCTTAATATGTGTATAAAAGCGGTTTAATGAAATTTATTGAACGATTTTAATAAATCTGCAAAAGTTTCGGTTTCGGCCGAAACTAGAGCCAATGCCGAACCTTCGGTTTCGGCAAAAAACATGTTTCGGTCGGACACTACTTAAAACCTTAAATATCATCATCATCATCTTCCTCGCGTTGTCCCGGCATTTTTGCCACGGCTCATGGGAGCCTGGGGTCCGCTTGGCTACTAATCCCAGTAATTGGCGTGGGCACTAGTTTTACGAAAGCGACTGCCATCTGACCTTCCAACCCAGAGGGTAAACTAGCCCCGTATCGGGATTAGTCCGGTTTCCTCACGATGTTTTCCTTCACCGAAAAGCGACTGGTAAATATCAAATGATATTTCGTACATAAGTTCCGAAAAACTCATTGGTACGAGCCGGGGTTCGAACTCGCGACCTCCGGATTGCAAGTCGCACGCTCTTACCGATAGGCCACCAGCGCTTTTTTAAACGCGCTTAAAACCTTAATAAATTGTGTCGGTATCGGTATATACTTTCCAGTCCAACACCGACGCTCGCTCTCCGAGCTCGAGTGGGGCTTGCCGCTTCCCCCGCGCGGCGCGCCGCCGCCGCACCGCTCCGCGTCCGCGCTGCCGGCCGCGCGCGCGCCGCCGCGCCTCGCGCGCCTGCACCGCCTCGCGCACATCATGCTGCTGCGCGACCCGCCCCGCGGCCGCGGCGGCACGCCGCTGCACACCTTCCGCGGCGTCAACAAGATACTGGAGCATCCGCATTCCAGGGCCAGCGGGTGAGGAACTTTATAATCCTGGTCACGGCACCAATTGTAACACTCGACCCCGCCCTATATCCTGGAGCTCCCGTCGCCGCACAATTTAATGACCGACTAGCCCCAGCTTAAGAGGATAGTGGATGTAACCGCCGTGCAGGTCAGGAGCTCGACGACTCAAATAAAAGGCTTCAATTCTTAGTGAACTGATATAATTCTCCAAAGTACTGGTTTACAAGGGTTCTTGCCAAAACGGTTAAATGTAGAAGTGGTGGATATTGTATGAAGGCTGATGAGAGAGCGATTTGCAATATTTGATCAGTACAAAAGGTGGTTTAAATTTAGGTGCCTCTAATTGGCCGCGATACAAAGTATGTGGAGCGCTCCTATTGGTGCTTAAGAAAAAGCTTCCGAATACTAGCCGAGCCCGACGGCCGCGTTTAGCTACTGCATTAGGAATATAGGTATTGAGATTTTATACAAATAAAGGTTGCGTTCGCAACAGTGGACGACCGCTTCTCCGTATAAAAATAATCCCCATTCTCCTCCTATAAAATATTTTCCATAATGTTAATAGGTATCCACAATATAAGAGAATAAGGTACAAAAGTAGTCCTTATTTTCCTACCAGTAAAAGCGGTGACGTGGCGTCTTTCTATTTCGTTTTAATTTTCTATACCTAGTGTTAATCTGTCAGCTCCCAGCGGCTCATATTTGAGCCAGAACGCTTATGGGTGACGTCATATCGTGGGAACACAGACAATCCAACCTCTAGACATAGCATAGTCGCGCTACCCCCTCTGCCACACATACGGTAGCGTTACTCCATCTTCGAGTCAATCCCGTGCCGTGACTGGTCCGTGTCTTTGAACGGACCAATCACGGCACGGGATTCGCTCACCTCGTCCCCCCGCACCCCCGTATTTTTGGCAGCATCGGTTTCATGAAAGAATTGGCCTAAGCACAGTCTAGAGGTTGGATTGTCAGTGCGTGGGAAACGACAGATTAAGCAATAAAACATATTTGACAGTTTCTCGTCATGCGTGGAACTCCCGTCGCCGCTAGTGCGAGTGTCGGACGAGCCCGAGCCGGGCGAGCCGCGGTGCGCGTCGCTGCCGTCGTCGCCGGGCGTGTCGCGGCGCGGCTCGCTGGAGCGGCCCGTACAGCAGCAGCCGCGCCCTATCAACAACACCGGTAACTTTCACACCCGTACGTTTGCCCCACAGACAATCTAACCTCTAGACATAGCATAGTCGCGCTACCCCCTCTGCCACACATACGGTAGCGTCACTCCATCTTCGAGTCAATCCCGTGCCGTGATTGGTCCGTGTCTTTGAACGGACCAATCACGGCACGGGATTCGCTCACCTCGTCCCCCCGCAACCCCGTATTTTTGGCAGCATCGGTTTCATGAAATAATTGCCCTAAGCTCAGTCTAGAGGTTGGATTGTCAGTGGTTTGCCCAACTGTTAAACCGCCGAGCTATGCTTATGAAATGATAAGCGTTGGAAATACTTAATATTTTTCATATTAGCATGTTTGTGGAAAGGGATCATCCATTAATTACGTCACACGAATTTCTAGGTTTTTTTACCCCTCCCCCCTCCTTGTCACATTTGGTCACATTTTGCAAACCCCTCCCCCCCTGGTGTGACGTCACATTTTAGGCAATTTTGTTTTCAACTAAATCGACAATATTAACTCGGCATTGTTTTTTTAATAAAAAAATATTTTTGATATATAAATATTAGTAATTTTATAACACAACGAAAGTTACATCCAAAATCTCATTATTTAACTGTACAGCGAATAAAAAAATATAAATTAATTTTCGGTTACTGATGAAGTTAAAGTGACATCACAATGTTTGTGACTACCCCCTCCCCCATGTCACAACATGTCACATTTTCTTGACCCCCTCCCTCCCTAAACGTGTGACGTAATTAATGGATGACCCCAAAATGTTAACTTGCCGCAACTTATACCACAAGTTTAATAGTACATTATTGTCGAGGTTCGGAAGTAGCTACTTGCTGGCTGAGGATTCGTTTTAAACGGACGACCTTGGGAGTCCGTTTAATTGAATCCGAAGCCAGCAAGTAGCCTTCCAGCCGAGTCATATATAGTGCTTTTCTCAAAAATGGTGCAAGAAATATAAATATTTTACAGAAGCAACGTTCTAATTTTTATAGAAAAAAGTAAAACCATTAAAAAGATTTGCTTGCCGCCTTTAAAAAAAGAAGTGTATTTTTCTGCTGAAAATACGCCAACGTATTTGAGACACCTAAATAATCGCGGTACCAACATTATAATAATAAGTGCTGATCATCTGTTTGGCTGTTTAATGGACCTATGCCTTCATTTGATATGGCCATTTAAAGTTTTAAAAAGTTTGGAACTCGTTAAATAATGGAATTTGTATGCAACATTGCAGTCCCGAAATCGAGACTGCAATGTTTTTAACTTTTTAATTTTTTGAATGACCATAAACTACGCACTTCGCAATCTATTTTTTAACCGGCAACGTCGACTTTGCCGTCCATTTTTGAGAAAAGGAACATTTTGTTGTTTCCAGAGCTATCGGAAGGCGCATTACTCGGCGCGGCGCGGCGGCGCGGCTCCTGCGAGTCGGGCATCTTCTCCGTCGCCAACGAGGACCTCTGCGCCACGCACGCCGACTGCTTCTACAACGCCATGTGCCCCTGCTCGCTCATGGGCTGCCAGCGCTGCTGGTGGTGGCCGAGACACCGGCCCACACCGGACACGACAGACGAAGACTACCGCGACCCGCCGCTGCGAATGTGTGAGCATTGTCTGATTATTTACGATAGACTGTTCAACGCTAGAACGTACAAGCGCGGCGCCGCCGGCTCGGCCAATTCTAGCCTCTTCGTCCTCGACGACTCCGCCCTTTCGACTACGACAGTCAGCTCGCTGCGGAGTCTAGACGACTTAGAAGAAGTCCCCTCCCGCGACGAGCCGCAACCGCGGAAAATAATCGAGCATGACGCTTCACCGTTCCTGTGCGGTAAGCTCGACTCTAACCGACCGGATTCCGACGCCTCCGAAACGCCGGAGCCTCAAAAGGAATACCATATTCTAGACAGATGTTGCTGCGTCAGTCGCGCGAAATGTATAAGCGGGTGCGTCTCCCATAAACCTTTAGATGACGATGAGCTGAGCTATCTTCTTCAACGCGGACCGCTTATCAACCATCTTCTAAATGCCTCGTGTAAGAGAACCTCCAGCGTGTACACGGATAGTTCAGAGGACGTGGCGTCGCTAGCCGGTTCGGACAGCCTCTATTGTGACGAAAGGATCCCGCGTCACGTCCGCTCCGCGCAGATCTCCAAAATAGTGGAGTATTTCGAGCGCAAGGGCGCGGACTTCAAGTGCGATCGGACGTTCAAAAGTTCACGTTTCAAAGTGAGCAACTTCAGCAAAATGGAAATGTTACAGTTCGCGAAAGGTAAGGAAGGCGAGCGGAGTGAGAAGGAGTACTTCGTGGACGTGAAACACAGGGGGCTGGATGACGGCTGCGGGCGGAAGTGCGTCCAGCAGAGACTCATGATCTGTGAGGGCGCCGTCAAGTCGAAACTGCCCCTCTTCGACAAGAAGTCGTAGCGACGTTGAGCGTTACAACCACAGACAAGACATCCTCTAAACTGAGCATAGTAACGCCCCCCCCCCTCTGCCACTCATACTCCAGTTTTACTCCATCTTCGAGTCAATCCCGTGCCGTGATTGGTCCGTGTCTTTGAACGGACCAATCACGGCACGGGATTCGCTCACCTCGTCCCCCCGCACCCCCGTATTTTTGGCAGCATCGGTTTCATGAAATAATTGCTCTAAACTCAGTCTAGAGGATTCCTAGTCTATGGTTACAACTGATGTGTCAAATCGATAGTGATTCGATACTTCCATAGTAGTTACGGATAAATATTTTTACTCTATAATATACACGGCGATATTGGAGTGATTCAAGGCTAGTGCCACCGGTTCCCGTCTACATATTCTATAGATACGACGTATCGTGTTGAGATTTGTTTGGCCGCGCGCCGTACTGTTTCGATTTTATTTTGACGACTGAATTAAAAGTAAGGTTTAGGAGGAAGGTTGTAGATTTAGTTTTAGTGAAAATATTAGTTCGGGCGGAGCTTTTCAGTTGATCCTACGATGGCCTATTGTTACGCAATAGTCTATATTAGTCTAAATATATATGGCAGCATATAATCATAATTTTCTCAATGAAGCGCATTCTTTATAGTTATACCGTTTATATATAAATTCGAGTTTTGTAAATACGTTTAGGTTTAATATGTTTCATCTAAACTTATTTATACACAGTATTATATTAGTACTTGCCAGTTCAGTTAATTATAATGTACATACAACCGTAGCTGTTAAGATTTAGCAACTGTCATAATAATAATTTTTGTACTTTTAAAGTGGCAGCAGTTTAATAGATAATTTAGTGATTTAACCTTTTTAGATTTTAATATACATCCTTAATCCTTATTAAATTTAATCGACAAAGTCATAGATTGAGTTATTTAAAATTATAGTTTTTTATATTTGCTAAATAATTATTTTAAAGTCGGTCGGCTAAGAATCGTTTCTGTCTCCTTCACTTGCGTCTGGTGTGATTAAGACTTATACTTACAGACTTATTGATACAACATTATACAAATTTATCATTGGTTTTAGTTGGTCAAATAGATGACAGACTCTTATTTGTCAAACTGTCATGTGTTGATAAATCTGAATAAGATTTAAGTTCACCAAAAAAAAAGAAGCAAGCAAATTGTTTACATGAGTTTCTAATCTTTACTCAGTTTATTCCACTAAAACAACAATTTGAGAAGAAACACAACACAGTACTTATTTGAAGTAGGAATATATTACAGCTATATTTCAGTATTTTCGACCGTAAAAATAACATGCTTTTTCATTATTCTGTGAGTTACACCAGGCGTATGAGACAATATTTCGTATACTTATCCTAAATTAACTATAAATCTTTCTATATCTATACAGGCACGTAACTAGTCTTCACATACGTGTCAAATGTCCGTCGAACTAAAAACGAACAAACATATTGAAATATTAATTATAAACATATCTATCTTTGCACTAAGCAGCTGCTATGATGGAGTGCGTCAATATCTTTATAACTGTCAGAAACTCTCATTAATAATAATATGTGTTAAAACAAAATATTTCCAAAATATCAACGTTTGAAAAATCTATTTGATTTTAACTCATTAGAATCAATTTGTTTATGCCAATATGTCCAACGCAGAGACAACTGTTAGTCTACTCTATATACAACATTGAGTTTTCCTAAAAAAACGGATCACTATAGTTCGTGGTCTCCGTCCCATACATATGTTAATTTGTATTTTACAATACAATATTTAGTGAAAGTAAAAATCGTCAAATATTTTAACGTCGATTTTCTGGCAGTTTGACTGACACTCGCTGCAACAACTCCATTATTATAAAATGAATGTACAAAATTGTGTCAAAACAGATGGAAATATTGAAAGGCGCGTTTCAGCAAAAACAGGCAAATATAGTTTAATTATAAAAACTAAAACTACTTAATCGACTATACAAATAAAATAAACTTGAAAATTATTATCCTAGATGTACTTTTTTTCGGGAGCACGGGTACAATGTTGCTTCCGAAGCGTCGTATGTAATTTTTAAATTAACCTTTTAACCGCCAGCAATTTTTCATCGAGCGTGCTCGTGTCGCTACCGACAGTAATTGTACCACGCAGAGTAAGGTTGGCATAGTTACGGGAGTTAAAAACGTGCTGTAAAAACCAAATCAGATCTTTGTCTTATTTATCAGACTGTGGCGAAATGAGCTGGATATGTAATGTCTTATATATCAGACTGGCAGTTAAAGGGTTAATTTATATACACGATTAATTTCTCTTTCAAAAAGGCCTAATAATGAAACTTGTTGCAAGGAGAATAATTCATTTGGCTTCAAGAGAAGTTTTGGAATAACAGAGTACAGCCGGACCAAGCTAACTCTGCAGACTTTGCAATTACAGTCGCCATCACATATATCGGAGCGGCCGAGGCGCTCGCAAATATCTGAACACGCCTCTATTGGCAAGGAGTTAGAACGCGTGTTCAGATATTTTTGAGCACCTTGGCCGCTCCGATATATCTGATGGCGACTGTATATAGTGTGGAAGTATAGCCACAAACGTCAAATTTCTATGAAGTTCTGACATTTATTGTGGTGAAAGAGTTTGCAGCTTTTTCATGTCAAAATCAGCAGCAGAGTTAGATTGGATGGACTCTAGGATGATTTCCAAAATGATTAAATCTGAGTTGCCTTGAAATGCGTCTAAAATGGATTATTTTAATGAAAAACAAACGTAAAATACACAGAAATACACAAATAACAAGAATACACAAATAATATATAGCCAGTTTGTCTCTCGTTAAAATAATCCATTTATAAATAAAAAATATTTTTGTAAATACAGTATTACATATTTATTTAATCATCAACATCATATACTTTAAATCATGGTATATATATGTCAGGGTATACTGAATCATTGTAAATATGAAGAGATTCCATTTTGAAGGTGTGAAATTAGTTTATAACGGGCTCGTTTGATATGAGGATATTTCAGTGCCAAAAATAATTTGTATTTTTCTTTGATTGAATATGTTAAAAATGCACACTTTGTTGAAACATTTCCTTGTGTTGAAATCGCACCAAATCTTATTAAATATTTCAATAAAAATACCGAAAGTTAAAAAACTGTACTAAAGTCTGAACCAGGTATTCCAGGTAAATATCATTGCAGACTTATTTTTTGAAGTTGAATGGTAACACTAAATAGGTAAGATTTTACTTGCAACAAGAAATTTAATGATTAAAAATATTAGAAAGAACCTGGTTTTAACCCACTACTTACAATTAACAATAAATACGAAAATAACAATTATAATTTTTTGTAAGATATTTTCGCATCATTGACTATTCGTCGTTATACTTGGTGTGGTTTCTTAAATAGTAATGAATAAATCGAAAGCAATTAATCGTCCGTCCAATCGTTCCCAGTGCAAAAGCACTTCGTATTAAACCATACGGCTAACGGACATTTTCCCAAAAAAATATGAAAATCTTGAACTAGAACTGAAAATCTAGACAGTCTGGACATGATCTACTTTAGTACTTACACCAAAGAGTTATTGATTGTAATAGAGAGATAGTCGAAAAAAAACGTGCCAGCTAGTTTGACAGCCGATACAGATGGCACTTTACTACGCCGTTTGTTTTGTGGCCAATTAATTGTCAAATGTGAGTTTTGGACAAGGAGAATTTCCGCATAGCCGAACAGCGCCATCTCGTGTTGCTGTCCCGCGAAATTGTCTCAAACTCATCTAGTACTTAATGAATCTTAGCTTACAATAATATAACAAGTCCAGATCTTCTTGTGTGAAAACACACAAACTAATACTTATTAACAATTAATCCGAAGCCTACCCGTTGCCGTATGTGTCCGCAGTCCTTTATTTGATACAACTGTGTAGTTAGCAGGACGCAAGACTGAATATAGTTAATGGTTTTCTTTTCATACATTTGCCTCTCATTCGCATAAAGTAAATATGTAGATACATCTTTAACAGTTAAACTTTTAGGCCCACTTGCACCATCCCACTAACCCGGGGTTAAGCGGTTAAATCGTTAACCTAGTATCAAATTGTACTGATAACCATGGTAACTCCAGATGTAAACAGTTAACTCCGGGTTAGTAGAATGGTACAAGTGGGCCTTAGAGATGTAAGTCTTAATTTGTCAGTTCATTGGACGGTCCCATAGACTTTTGTTTATTGCAAAATGACCTCTATCAGTGCGTAAAAGAATCCAAATTGGCTCGGCTCATTTGAATTTTGACCTTAATAGGTATAAGACTACTTAAATAATAAAAAAGATACCCTATAATGTTATTGGGATGGTTCAATTTGCATAGTCAATAATGTTAGGTAATATTATTTGCAATAAAACTGATTTAGTATAAATATAGTCCAGTTACTTGTATTTTTGTTTAACAATGATAGCCAGTTTTTATACTGGTTTTTGTATTTTCCGAGACGTTTATTGATACATTTTCAACAGCATATACCTACAGCAAAATTAAATTAAACATCCGCCATTTTGTAAAGTTGCCATCACAAAATGGCCGCCATGAGAGTGTATCGAAAACGCTCGGATTCTCGTCAAGTGTTATGAAATAATTGTAAAACTAACTACGATATTCGTCAAATGTACCTGTTACGACTACACTATGTATAACGTGCAATAGCGAGGTATATTTAGAGAACAACCTTAGTAACTTTATGAAAAAAATCCTTGGCATTTTTCGCAGTAAGTTTGCACTGAAGTAATTTTTTGAATTGTGGTCTTAAATCTAATCGTTTTCATACCTATATATTATGTTTACATTCTCATATGTGTACTCGAATTATCGACCTCAAATCTATGGGCTGACTTGACCCTAGTTCTTTAAGTCTCGGACCCTTGCCAAGGAATGTTTCAACGCAACCTTGCCATTTCTAGAGCAGAGTTAGGCTAGGTTCACACGGCGTAATTTTTTCCCGTATACCGTATACGAGATTTTATCGAATACCGTAGTGACAGCCAAATTTGTAAGGAAACGTTCAAAGTCGTTCACACGGCGTCTATGCGGGAAAGCCGTCTAGCCGTCTGAACGATTTTGAACGTCTCTATACAAATTTTGCTGTCACTACGGTATTCGATAAAATCCCGTATACGGTATACGGGAAAAATTAACGCCGCCGTGTGAACCTAGCCTTACACCATTTAAGCATATCAGTTTCAGGATACGTAGTTAAGAAATAGTTGTTTTTGGTAAAGGTGTTAATTATAGTCAGAAATGGTTTATTAAGTCTGAATGAGTCAAAATGAACCACGTTTGATCATTTATTGATACAAATAGAATATATAACCTGTTCGGGACATGCGCGTGTGAGGTATTACTCCATAGTTGGCACTTTACCAATGGTTGGCATCTTCAACCTTATTTTAAAGCAGCAGTGGCGGCTTTCTTACAAATCAGTCAATTACTGGTACTTTTCAGTGTCAATCATTAGATAAGTAGTTAACCCTATGTGAAATTTCTAAAATACTAACTCAGAATAGTTATGTTAATGTTTTATCAATACTTGCGCAAAGATTCACGCAGATGGCGCTACAATCTTTAAAAAAAATTGGATATTTGACATATCCAAATATTTATTTACCCAAAGAAACATAAACAACAGAATTTTGGGTTCCACAATGTGAGTTATTTTGACTAGAAATCGTAAGATTAGTATCAAGATATCAAATATTAAGGGGATTTCAAACATAATGTTGCCAGCATAATGAAGCTATTGAATATTTCGGTTCTGCGGAACTATAGATGCCAGATTTCACAGTATTAATTAACAATCGTAATCCTTATTGCAAAGTTTGAGGTCCACAAATGGTCACATTGGTCACTTAACCCCTTAATGTCAATGACGCGCGCTACTACAGTCCAATATCAACCTTCGTGCATTCCGACAAGGTGCAAAATGACGCGCGCCGCGCGCGATTGGCGTAGCGTTCAAAGCGTTAAAAGTGTTGTTATATTACGAGTTTCTCATACTAATGTTGCATTAATTATTATTTGAATAAATCGTAAAGACGCCAGACTGTCTAATTAAATGCAAATTCACTATTGTTTAAAAATGCTCGGTGTTACTCAGTAAACCTTTTTGTTATGTTTACCTGACGCAATCGTAATACCAGTTTTGAAATTGCGATTAATTTCTATCAACAGTTTTCAACGTTAAAGCGAAAATCAGAAAATAAATTATAATCCAATCACAGCTTTTGTAAAATTTGCCTTGGATTTTATCAGATATATCGGAGCAGCCAAGGTAGTCACAAATATCTTAACACACGTCTATTGTCAAGGCGTTAGAGACGTTACGTAAGAGTGCGTGGTCAGATATTTGAAATACCTCGGCCACTCCGATATATCCGATGGCGACAATCCTGTACACACAATTCGCTTATAAAATCCACGTCAGCTTTCTCAAAATAAATTGGATTATAAATTACTAGCGACCCGCCCCGGCTTCGCATGGGTAGTTCAATCAATTTACACAAAACCTCAAGAATCACTCTACTGATAGGGGAAAACCGCATGAAAATCTGTTCAGTAGTTTTCGAGTTTATCGCGAACATACAGACAGACAGACGCGGAAGGGAACTTTGTTTTATAATATGTTTATGTGTTGATATATCTACACGTGCGTGTCCCTTAGTAAGTTAATATTGTTTTAAGGCACTAACGTAACTGTTATACGGTTGTGTCCAGCCCGACTAATTAGCGTAAGAGCCGAGGAGGCGCAAGCATAATTTGTAACGAAGGTGTATTAAATATATTTTGTTTCAATGAGCTATTTTATTTTCACCCCATAATACGTGAGGTGCCTAATCCTACCTGTCTAAAATTTCGCTTGCACACGGCGCATGTAGCTTGCACAATTTTTCACATGTTGATTTTGAGGTCTTTCCACATGTTACAAATGCATAATGCATCATGTGAACAACATGCAAAGACATCGAACGACATACGCAAACTACATGCACGTTTGCAAGAGCCGTTTCAAAGCAGTTTTTTTTTTTAGTTATTTCTTTACATAATTTTCTCATAGCAGCTCAGCACAGGATTTGGTAGATGTTTCACCGACTCATTCAGAAATACATCTTGTAGGTATTAGCAGAGCCTACAGTGCAGCCCTACACTCTTTATATCAAGAACAATCTGGTAAAAATTCTAGAAAGTGTTTCATTTAATTAATAAATACGAAGCTAGATTTTTCTACCTAAACTTTGTTATTAATCAAGTCCATCTGGTTTAAACTTTCCTCAAGGAACAATTACAAAATAAATAGTTTATAAAATAAAAAATATTAATAAAATTCACATTATTATGATCAAAAAGTAACTCTAAAACTTCGATTTCTTTGGTAATCCTTTTTCTATGGAAGTACGTCTTCAGTATCAGTTACAAGGTTTCGGGTCTTCGGGCCATTTCTGTAACAAGGTAGTAGGTAAGATAACTTGATTATAATAATCTAATATTGTCATATAAATATGCCTAATTGAATAAAATATAATGCTGACTTTACCGTACCGATTTACGTCGAGAGCCTGTCCTGTCGCCGAGAGCCTCGGCAAAGAAACAACCCAACCGGAGAAGGCAGAGTCGACAAGGGAATAGGTATACATACTCATTTCAAACATAGACAGAGAGAATCATACTATCTTTGTCTTACACTAGTACTAGCACCCAAAAGAAAAAGATGAGTATAGTTTTTTCTCACTCGTCCTAGGCCTGACTCGGGGTCTCGCATAGTATGGGAGTGAGAATGTATCTTTCAGTTGCGTCCAAGTTTAGGACGTATTAATTGAATTAAAAATAAGTATAGGTATTTATTTCAATCTCTTCTTCCTCGCGTTGTCCCGGCATTTTGCCACGGCTCATGGGAGCCTGGGGTCCGCTTGGCAACTAATCCCAGTAATTGGCGTGGGCACTAGTTTTTACGAAAGCGACTGCCATCTGACCTTCCAACCCAGAGGGTAAACTAGGCCCGTATTGGAATTAGTCCGGTTTCCTCACGATGTTTTCCTTCACCGAAAAGCGACTGGTAAATATCAAATGATATATCGTACATAAGTTCCGAAAAACTCATTGGTACGAGCCGGGGTTCGAACCCACGACCTCCGGATTGCAAGTCGCACGCTCTTACCGCTAGGCCACCAGCGCTGGCATTTATTTCAATGAAATGTCTAATTACCAATCGGTGCTTCAAAATCCTAGGCCGATCAAAACACCTGCAGCTCGCGCAGCAAGGCGGCGGCAGCTTCACTTCCTTCGGTGGGCTTTTGCCCCCCATCCCCCCCATCCCCTCGCCCCCCATCCCCCCTTCTCCACCACCTAGAGGACCTCTTCTACCGTGCCCGCTGGAGCTCCAGAAGTGTGTCTTGCCGTAGTACCCTAATAGGAGAAGAGCTAGGGCAGCGTTCCAGAGCCCTATAGGCCCTAAGTAGTTGTATACTGGGAAAAGAAAGTAAAGCATAAGATGAGAACGGAAAGCTAGTGATAAAGCCGACCTGCTTCAAAGTGAAGCCAAAGTACGATCTCAATTTATTTGGCTAATGCCATAATTAATTAAAAGCTATGGCAATTAAAAATAGAGATCAAGTTAGCCGATACTGGTTAGCCACGGAATAAGTAGTTATTAGCTTTCATTCGAAGACGTGGGAACGGGGTCGTATCTCGTCGCAAAATAATTAATTGTCATAATGTAATGTTACGCATAAAACTCTTTTCGCATAATTTTTCTCCAGCTGAAACAAAGTATTTTCGAAAATATTTTGCATAGGTTGTGTAGAACAAGGTAGGTTAGGTTAGGTTTCTTTTATAATTTTTCAGAAATGTTAATAGTTTCAGCACAATAACAATTATGCGAAATGAGTTTTATGCGTAACATTATGACAATCAATTAGGTATTATGCGACCCAATATGGACCCCTGCCAGATGTCTAGTAGGAGGTTTTTTTTTAATGCAAATTAGGTAATACATTTTAATACCTTATTCCCTGGCCAGCTCTTAAACCATTACTAACTTCTGTCACACAAAAATCGAAGTCTCTCCACAAACCCCCCCTTTTCCCGCGCCCTAGCCCCCGTCCCTCCACTGCCCCCAACGCTGCCGCCATCGCCAATGCCGCCGCTACCGCTTTCAATTGCCCCGCTGCCCCCACTTGCCCCATCGCCGCTTTTGCCTCCGCTTTCAATGCCGCGTTTGCCTCCGCTTTCAATGCCGCCGCTAATGCTGCCGCTACCGCTTTCATTTGCCCCATCGCCGCTTTTGCCTTCGCTTTCAATGCCGCTTATGGCTCCGCTTTCAATACCGCCTTCGCCTTTTCCGTATATGGCTGTTCTTCTCCGTTTAAGTTCTTCCGCACTGCATAGGGAACATTATGACTAAATCTACAAACTCATGTGCGTCATCAATGCGCGTGATAGTATTTGAAGAGTTTTCAAGCTTAACCTTTTGGACGCCAAGAAACACGTACAAACTTAGGAACCCACAGCGCCAAAAACACCCACTAAAAGTAGCATAATAACTTTTACAGTACATATGGCCCTATTTTCCCGCACTAGTGCGTAAAATAGCACTTTTCGGGTGTATGTCAAAAGTTTAAAGGGCCATATGTACTGTAAGACGTTGTACGATACACGTGCGAATAGGTAATTCGCAACTCGTGTCGATTTAAAACACTCCCGTCGGTCGTGTTTTAATTTATCGCCACTCGTTTCGAATTTCCTCTTTTCCGCACTTGTATCGTAAATAACTATTATATTCGCTCGATTGCGCCCGTGATTTTGGCGTGTTTTAGTGCCTTTTTGTAAATACCTACCTATTGGACGCTCACTTGATGAAAGAAGGGTGCCATTTAATAACGATGATGAGTTGATGACGCACATAAATAAATAATACCTACCTACAAATACATAAGCTAATTTTGGTGGTCCCTTCTTACTTTATCTATCAACTTCAACGCGGTTATTAGTGTTATTGCGACATCGCATCCTATGTGAAGACAGCACAGCCTAATATTGGAGAAGCAAATAGGGATTTCCCCGTATAGTCTCTTCTCTTAGTTAGCCTTTAGTTTAATATTCAGGTAATTCAGGGATTCCAGATTGAGGCATGAAATTCAGTAAGGTGATGCGGGGATTCCCCGCCATTACACTACGTGTCTGATATGTTTAGAAAGATGTGTTATCATTTATATACTGTATTATCACTTTAGATCGAGGCCATGCATGACTATCATATTATATGAATCGCGAAATACGCAAACGATATTAGGAAAACCTACTTCTTTTCAGCAAGTTATTAGAAATGAACTCACCAGTCACAAGGCAACACTGTTCTACATCTACACGGCAACATTGTCTCACAACTGGAACAACTACCCGAAATTCATCGCGTCTAATTTTATGTTGTTTTTAGTAAAACACTGATATCTGACGATAATTTAATTCAGTTTACAAGTTTATGCACTTGAAATTTATTTTTATGCCAAGAAGACGCTGACATTCTTCTCTCTGCCCGGATAACTGTCAGACTGTCAAATGTATCAATTGATGTATCAGCATCTGGGCGGGCACTGAAACAAGGAGGTACAAATATAATAGCAAGGGATATAATTATAGTTTGTCAAAGGACTGTCTCGTTTCAAACATAGACACAGAGAGAATCATACTATCTTTGTCTTACACTAGTACTACCACCCAAAAGAAAAGGATGAGTATAGTTTTTTTATGTCCAATTGTCCACAAATGGTTAAGTGTTGCTGTTAGTGAGTGTAAGAGTGTACCTGGACCCTCGTCCCTCCTCGTCCTCGTCTTAGTCCATTAAGACCTAATTAACCTCGTCCTGGTCCTCGTCGTCGTCGAGACTTGGATTCGCACTTGCACTTGTAGAGCAGGGCTAGACCCACATAGGTAGTATAATATATAGAACAGCTAGACCCCAGCCCGAGGACTATGTTAATACCTGTGACTTGGACTCGCACTTGCACTGGAACGGATAGCCCATCTGCTGGTTGACGCGCTTGTTCTCCGAGCGGCTGCCGCCCCAGTACTTGTAGAGCAGGGCTAGCACCCTCAGGCCGAGGACTATGTTAGTACCTGTGACTTGGACTCGCACTTGCACTGGAACGGATAGCCCATCTGCTGGTTGACGCGCTTGTTCTCCGAGCGGCTGCCGCCCCAGTACTTGTAGAGCAGGGCTAGCACCCCCAGGCCGAGGACTATGTTAGTACCTGTGACTTGGACTCGCACTTGCACTGGAACGGATAGCCCATCTGCTGGTTGACGCGCTTGTTCTCCGAGCGGCTGCCGTCCCAGTACTTGTAGAGCAGGGCTAGCACCCCCAGGCCGAGGACTATGTTAGTACCTGTGACTTGGACTCGCACTTGCACTGGAACGGATAGCCCATCTGCTGGTTGACGCGCTTGTTCTCCGAGCGGCTGCCACCCCAGTACTTGTAGAGCAAGGCTAACACCCCCAGGCCGAGGACTATGCCGGCCGCCACTGGCACCCAGTCCTTTTCGCGGTCACTCATTTGAGTAGAAGTGGAATAAAAGCGCTGGAAAAGAAGAATATGGCTAATAGGTAGAGGCTAGAGGAAGCCAGTAAAAGGTGCAATGTAGTGTAGGGTTTCATAGAATTGTTAATAGTGCCGTGGCAACACACAGACAGTGAGGATTCTGTACCTACCTACGTACATCCAGCTGCAAAATACATATCCACTTTATGAAAGGAATTCATTCGTAATCCGGCGCGGCGGTTTACTATGAAACTTTCCATACAATAAAATTTAGCAAACTCTTTGGTTTTTGGTGCGGAGTTTGGTGCAACCGACCCTAGTATTATCCCTTCCTAACGCAATAAGGGACCGATGACACGTTTTCTTTCTTGCTCAATAAAGTGTGCATCTACAGATCAGAGCAGTAAATAATAACCAGGCCTAAAAGAGCAATGCCGAGGCCGAGAGCAGTAAGGCGTGAGCCTACTCTCACGGTCAGTTGGACAGTTAAGGCGTGGCCACTACGTTCTTAACCTATAGACCCAAAGCACTATTTAAAGCTAAAATACACCACTGACTCGTGTCACTGGGTGTTGGCTGAGGTGTTACTGTAATCACTGTATCCCATGTCTCCGTCAGGACTTCAAATCATTACCTTGAGGGCACGGCCCTTCCAAGTGTTTCATAATTTTCAACGGTGACATATGGATTAATAACCACAGAAATGCTTTTGAATAATATTAATTGAACTGCGCTCTTCTGAATTCCTGAAGATACATAATTGTTTGTATTTGTGCCGAGGGTGACGAGTGAAATTGATATTTTGTTATTTTTGACATGATCTTGTCTAACAGAGCACCTGTTTGTAATGGCGAATAGGTAGAACGTAGATTGTATTGTTTGTCTTTGGTAAAGGCAAAAAAATATCTTATTCAAAGAATAAAGTAAGTATAGGTACTATGTATATCTTATTGCTATACGTATAAATTAAGAAAGCAAGCAATGCAAGCAATAGAGTCGGACCGAGTTAACTATGCGCAAAGACTTTGTAGTGAGTGATGACGTCAAATACCTTTGAAAATATGACGTTTGTAGAGGCACTGCCAAACTTTGTCACTTCAACGTTTAAGGTCAATGTGGCTAATTCCGTCATAGGGCCGCCGGACGGTCGTACAATACATACCAAATGACAACTTAATTAGAATTCGACGCATAATTTTAATACGCATGAGTCCCCCGCATTACGTTGTCACTGCGAAAAGTGCCAAGTCTGAAAAGTTAGCGTAGTCAGTCTTATTAAATTAACTCTGCATAAGGTCACGGTGCGTGTGTGTGTGTGTGTGTGTGTGTGTATGTATGGGTGTGCGTTTGGCGGGGGACTCGTGCGTATTCAAATTATACGTCGAATTCTAATTAAGTTGTCATTTGGTATGTATTGTACCAGGGGCGTATTTACCCTAGGGCCAAGGGGGCCATGGCCCGGGGCGGCAGGCCGCAGGGGGGCGGCGAAGCCGCCCCCTCGCGGCTCGGTTTTTTCTGGGCGCCTTTTATAATCAAACTTAGCTATATTTTTTATTATATTTTAATTGACATTTAAATTAATAAACAAACGAATGCTTCAAACCCCACCAATTGCTTAAAATATCTACCAACAAGTACCTAAATTAAGCAACGTTTTCGTTCAAGAAGTATTAGTACGGCGTGATCAGTTGTTAGCCGAGTTGAGGAAGCGCAAAACGTCATTCGGCATAGTGACGACCAATTTTGTCTTCTTAGGTAAGTAAATTAGACACAATGTCTGAGGCAGAAGTTAGAAGGAATGCTGTAAACCTTCAAACAGTATACCCGTTAAATCTCGCGGTAGACCTACAAGACGAATGTGTTTTATTAAAACATTTTTTGACCGCTTACGAAAATATCAATCAATCAATCAATCATTTATTTATTGCACCATGGTTACAACAAGAGATGTTACAACATTTATACAAGTAAGTACCTCATGGACCCTAAAAGGGTATGACAAACATTTCCTTAAACTAAGATTTATAATATTTACATATGTCATGCAATAAAGCACAAAAAGTAGCATCGTATTAAATTATATAAATAGAACTAATAAATTACATATTAAAGCTATCTGCGAAGAAATCATTAATAGAATAATACACTTTTCTCGCAAGGAACCATTTCAATCTTTTTGCGTATGTTGTATCCCTTTCCTCTGCCTTTATAAAGTCTGGAATATGATTGTAGCATTTAGCTGCTGCATAAAGAGGGCTTTTCCTATATATTTGTAATTTAGGCGCGGGTAGCTCAAGTTTGTATTTTAGCCTTCGATTTGGCAGCTGTTTGAACAAGTGTATGTTTTTTTTGACATAAATACATAATTCTAAAATATAAAGACATGGTAGCGTAAGTATGCCGTGCTCAAAAAAATGTGGCTTGCAGCTATCGGGTTCTTGGATACCCACCAATGCACGAACGCATTTTTTCTGCATAACAAATATGTCGTGGGCATCTGTACTGTCGCCCCATATTACAATCCCGTAACGTAGCCAAGACTGTGTAAAGGCATAGTAAGCTGACAGTGCTGTACCAAAGTTTGTTGTCTTTCGGAGCGTAAAGAGTCCGTACAGAAACTGAGATATTTTCGTTTTAACGCATGCGATGTGAGTTTTCCAGTTGATATTGTTATCTAAAGTAACACCTAGGAGTTTTAAATGCTCTACTTCTTCAATTTCCGTGTTATCTAGTGATAATTCTAACTGTAGAGGCGTAAATAAAATGAGCTTAAGGCAACTATAAGCTTACTCATAAAAAATAAGGGCGTTAAAGAAGCATTCCCATATGTAGAAATTGCGTTGCGCATTTTTCTTTGCACCGCAGTGACTACGAGGGGCGGCTGAAATATTCGCGGCCTAAGCTAGAAAAAAAAGAAAAATTAAAAAAAAGACTATGCTACTTTTTCCCCCGCCTCTTTGGCAGTTTAAATATTGCCGCCATTTAAAAAAAAATATTCGTTTTTCGTTCTGTGCGTGGATATACTTAACAATGTCTGTCGAATGCGGAAATTTTGACAAATTTGAACACCGCGCGGTTATTAAGTATCTTGTAAAAAAAGGAAAATCGCCTAAAGAGATTTTTGATGATATGACGGATACTCTCCATCATTTAAGCCCTTCGTACACTACGATAAAAAAATGGGCTCGTTTATTTCAACAAGGACGAGAGAGCTGTGAAGATGACCCCCGCCATGGGCGGCCTGTCACGGTGGTCACTGACGAAAATGTTGAAAAAGTGGAGAAATGTGTTCTGGCTGACAGAAGAATTAAAATCTGGCAGATAGCGGAGGAACTACAAATTAGTAAAGAAAGGGTAGGACACATTTTACATGAACGTTTACACATGAAAAAAATTACTGCGCGCTGGGTACCAAAAATGCTGACACCGCTTGACAAAGAACGGCGACGTAAAAGTTGCAAAGAATTTTTGGATCTAGCTGAAGGGAATCTTGACGAAATTTGCAACCGAATCGTAACCGTAGATGAAACGTGGGTTCGCCAATACGATCCAGAATCAAAACAAGAGTCTATGCAATGGTTAAAAAAGGGCAAGAGAGCACCAAATAAATTTAAAGTGGAAAAGTCAGCTTCATAGCTTATGGCGACCGTGTTTTGGGACAGTGAAGGAGTTTTATTAGTTGATTATTTGCCAAAATTTTTTAGCTACAGCTCAGATCTTTTTGGTTGAAGTATCATAAATGTAATTAGCTATCGTATCTTTAATTAAGGAAACTGTAGGTTTAACTATATTATCATAATATTTCTGTAAATGTAAATGTATACAACCGTTTGTTTCTTAATAAACAATAAATAAATAAATAAAAGGGACCACAATGAACGGTCATTATTATGCAAATTTATTGATTCAAGCACGTGACGCAGTCGTCCAGAAGCGACGTGGGAAACTTAGCCATGGAGTGTTGTTTTTACAGGACAACGCACCAGTTCACACTTCCCGTGTTGCTAGGCAGGCACTAAAAGACACTGGTTTTAGAGAAATCAATCATCCACCCTACAGTCCAGACCTGGCTCCGAGCGACTATTTCCTTTTTTTAAATTTGAAAAAAGACTTACGTAGTCGCCGGTTTGCCGATGACAATCAGATCAAGGCTGCGGTAGAGAGCCATTTTGAAGCGAAGGAAAAAGATTATTTTTTCGGCGGTATTAAAGCATTGTTTGCTCGAAGCGAAAAGTGCTTATCACTCCATGGGGACTATATTGAAAAATAAAAACATTTATTTTAATACTCTCTTTCATTTTTTTTCTAAGGCCGCGAACTTTTCAGCCGCCTCTCGTAATTGCAGTGCAGAACGATCATTTTCTGCACTCAAAAGAATAAAAAAATATCTACGTTCCACTATCAGCGAAGAGCGCCTGAATAGCTTAGCTCTTCTTAAAATAGAAGCTGAGCTGACAAACGTATTAAATTACGACAGCGTCATTGATGATTTTGTCAACCACGTTGTACATTTTGTACATAGTAAAACAATGTACATACCTAGTAACGGCACCAGTCATGGGACATTTAACCTTTTCGACGCCGCGTCAAACACAAAAGCTGTCTCTCAGACGCCACGTCACCGAAGTGTCAAAACTGAAATTGAACTTTACGCATATGTACTTAGGTCTATGTTGCTCTGTGGTATATGACCGATAATACGTCTTTGGCGTAGGACCTGCGGTGCGTATATATCGGTCATTGGCGTCCAAAAGGTTAAGAGGAAATTTGGAGTAGGTATTTGTGATATTTCCCTGATACATGTAAAAGTTCTACCGCTTAGCGTGTTAAAAGATGAATGTCCTATCCTTCTTTCACGTTTCAGGTGTACCTATTGTATCAAAGATACTGCAATTAGTTTCCACATAATTAACAAATTAAAAAAACTATGTTTTATTTCTCCAGTCATGGACACCAAAGCTCCAGTAATGGAACCCCGGTAATGGACGTGGATCCAGTAATGGGCCCCCTATAATGGACATACCATACTTATCAGTATAAGATATTGGAATAGGGTAGGGAATAAGTTTTTGGCAAAAAACTAGTTATTCGTAATTTTTAGTATAAGCTTTTATGTAAGAATGTATTTTTCCTTCCACAGCCAACTAATACTCATCGAGACAATTCTAACAAACCCAAACACAATTAGGTTGCGTTTATCACAGATTTCCCATGGCCACCTCCTGTCTCCATCATGAGATCAGGTTCATGTTATCATAATTGCATTGTCATCCGATTTGCATACGTATCCAAAATTTCAACTCAATCGGAAATCAGAAAGTGGCACTAATTCAACTTCCACGATTTGAACCACACTAATTAACATACAAACTATAACATATATGGCCAGTCAAATAAAATTTTGTAAAAACGATATTAATTTATCCGAAGTCCGAGGAGACCTCCTGACATAGTTCGTAAGTAACTACATTACACTTCTGTATTGTTTAAACATGAAATTACGCCATGGCAAGCATCATTATGTAAATTGTCCCATCATAGGAGGTATGCAGTTTTACAGCTCCTATAATGGGATTGGGCAAAATACCACTATTTTTTATACATCTCTAGAGTCACAACATAGTGTGTTGTATACCTTCTGTCATGGTATATGTAATTAACAAAACACATTCTAGTTTACACCAAGTAATAATTAATTACAATTGAATATATGAACTCAACTTTCTTAGCGAAGTTGTTAAGAATTCTTACTGGTTATTTTTTTCAGTGACACGACAACTTTTGGGTTGACGCCAATTTCTTAAAAAGTAACCGAAATTAATAAAAAGTCAAACTTAAACTCTATAACTCTTATTTATGGTAAAATATTGCCAGTGTTTATAAACTACTTTTAGATACTTATTTTAGAGGATTTGTGGTTTTATGTCCCATTACCGGTTCCACGTCCATTATAGGGGTGTCTATATATGTGAGTAAAGGTAAATGTTTAGTTTTTTTTTATTTCACACCCCAAAGGTACTTTTTGCAGGTTTTTTTTTCTTAAATAAAATACTTTATCGTCACTGATTAAGGGGGGGCGGCAAATCAAAATGGCCCGGGGCGCCAAATTTGTAAATACGCCTCTGTATTGTACGACCGTCCGTCCGTTAGTTCTACGGCTATAATAAGTGCTACTCGATTCGTATAACTCGTAGTTGGACTTTAGGTAGGACAATGCAAATGGTTATAACATGCCTAAGTACCTACTACTTATACAAATCAAGTAAAAGTTATGGGTGCGACATAATATTAAGCATATTGTAATAAAAGCCTAATTATCTTAGCAGTTTTTAATTAATTACATCTAGTTTGTATTAAAGCGGCAGTCTACATTTGCCTACCTACTTTTGTATGATATACATTTTACCCGACTGCTAAACAAGGAAAGGCAATGTTATGCTTTACCAAATAAAATACAGACAATTCGGTGGTTAATCATTTATTATAATAATCAGACATTATAATAGGAACGTATTTAGATCATTGGACCCTTACAAAACAAAACATTCACAAACTTTAAACTGCCATACTTGGCAATAGGTACCCGACAACGGGTACCTACTGTTAAAAATGAAAAATGTACCTTTTAGGGCCTACCGTGAACATCGAAATTTTATTACCTGCCTCTCTACCGCCATAGAGAAAAAATACATAGAGTGCTCACTCCATACATCAGTTTTAGTACCAAAAAGACTCAGCATCTAGCATCGAGTAGCTGAACTATCAGTACTGCTACTTGACAATAGATGTACATTACACTACATACATCTATTGTCAAGTAGCAGTACTGATAGTTCCGCTACTCGATGCTAGATGTAGACACTGAAATTAATAGTCTGAACTGATGTATCGAGTGAGCACTCTATGTATTTTTTTCTCTATGCTACCGCTCAAATATGCATATGCAAGAGCCACAGAGGCAAATAACGAAATATCGATTTTCGACGTTCGCGGTAGACCCTCACATCCCTCAATCAATCAAAAAGACGTGGCGGCCAAAATGTTAATTCAGTCAAAGACTCAAATGTCGTTGTATTTTCATCAGGTGAAATGCACCTATTAATTTTACATATATCTATGCATTTTTGTCTAAACACGACTGTAATAATAATAATTACTGATATAAAATTACGAATGTTACGGACGAAACAAGATAAATGCGAAGTTACAAAAGACACCGATAACTTCGAAAACGGGGTAAAATCGAAAATCGCTAATTCGTTAGATACGTTAACAACACTAAACATCTATAATTAACGCTTTTACAAATGGGTCTCGGGAGTTTTTCGAGGATCAAAAGTAGATATTTTCGATTTTCCAAATGACCCGGTTCTGAAGTAACAACAATGCGTTAAATAAAATAAACAAATTTTCTCGAACGGTAGGTATTAGACTAATAATATTAGTCCACGAACTGGGCCCCATTTCTCGAACCTAGTCTAATACCGTTAGAGAAGTGGGCCCCTGTTACGAGAAATGGGCCCCTGCGCTACTAATACAATAAACAAACTTAACTAATCACTTCTTATTAGTCACAATTTTTTTAATGATACATTTTCGTATAAGATAAGCAAAGTCTATGATTAATTTGTAATGGTTCTCAAAAGCTCACGTTTGACACTCTAGTGAACACAAAACATTTCAGCTGTCAAATTAGGTGCATTTTTTTTAACTTTACATCTCCTCTACTATCAATGACTCTCAATATTTAAGATACATATATTGCTATACGCGAGGAATATATAGGCACTTCATAAGCACCATACATATTACTTATTTGTTTATTTTCTATGACTAAACCTACTTACTTATATTTCTTATATAATATGTGTAAGTACAAACAGCAACATTCCTAATTAGTAATTTACATCGGTGGACCTTATTACAAAAGGCATAAGGTCCATGGTCCATCGATGTACAGTTAACAGTGTGGGCGATGGTACAAGAAAATTCAACACAATGATTTTACACGGGAGTGGTATTCATATTTGAAAATCTCAACGTGATTTGTTATTGATATGATACAATCGCTCGTGTCAAGGGCGTATCATATCAAAACCAAATCAAGAATGTGAATACAGTACCTGAGACGTCTATCTGAAAAAAGTGTTATGGGTCCTATGGGGAAAACTAAGCGTACCTAGATGTCGCTCTCGACGATCGTATATTTTACTATAGCTAGATAATCAAATTAACTTCCTTCCCCATTGTCCCATAGACGCAATTACCCCAGTTGCCATAGATACATGCATTTAAAAAGATGTGTCCTACTCCTTGTCATTTCGTACTAATTTATAAAATTAGTATGAAATGACCAGCCAGCCTATTATGGATAGCTTTATCCATCTTTATCCACGTGATAAAATAACTGTCACTGTTTAACACCGTGGGAAAGAAAGTGACGGACACCGTTTTATCACGCTGTCACGTAGACAAGAACGACCATCATATCCGTACAGGAGTGGGGCACACCTTTGTGAATTTATTTATTAATGTATTTAATGTCAATGTCATATTATATTATGTAGTAGTACCTAAATCAATCAATTATTTTAAGTAACTATTACTACTACGTTTAATCGTACGTCCGGCCAAAAGTCACTTCTCAAATGTGCAAGAATTTATCGTTGTACGCCTTAAACTGGCTTTCTGTAAGCAAATACTTCGCAGCCTGTTTATATTTCGACGGATCGTCCAAAATCGGTACCATTTTCTTCAGCTTATTAGCATAGCCCGTTAACGTGGATCTTTCAATGTGTCCAATGAGATTGTTCTCCTTGTTCCAAAAATACGCAATTTCTCCGGATTCGAGATGCTCGATGAACTTTTTCACCATAATATTGAAGAGATAGGATTGGCTGTTACGCCAGAAATGGGTTTCGTTTTGCCGCGCTATAGCCTCGTGGTAGAAGATCGTTTTGATGTAGTAACTCGCTATTTTGTTCAAGCCTTGGGAGTCGCGGAGTTTTTTGATCTGAAAAAGGAAATATTACTTACTTTGCTTGTTTGGCAGTAGGTACTTTTATCCCTTATAAGGTAGAATTCGATGGATATAGAGAGTTGAATTCAGTCTATAACTCTATATCGTATATTTTTCTCTCCTAGAGGTGGATACAAGCGTTTATTTCATCAAAATCTATTAAGTACCTAGTTTAATAGTAACGTACCAACTTTCGCATGTAAAATTATTAGGTATCACATAATTATCACATTTGCCTGTAAAAATAATAATGCTGCCATTTATGCAATACCTTTGCAATATTTCTAAATTATGATGTAACAATAATATTAAAAAGATACTCAAGTACCTATATCAAGTTAGGTACCTACCTAATATGTTATCTTGAGATAAAGACAAGTCTGGCAGACATATTACAAACATTAAACAAGTGATTCATTTCTCAGAAAGAGTTGATAAACATAACGTATCAGTGATATATGTAAGCAAGACATTTGATCTCATATTTTCAGGACTAGGACCCGGTATTGAAATACCTATTCTGTAAATATCGTTCCAAAACTGTTTTTAGGTATAACTGTAAATATCTGACATTGACTCTAGTTATTTAATTACATCGAATAACAGTTACTGTTATTGTAAAAACGATTATAATATTTTAAATTACATAACGGTACTGTCTTGTCTTACGTCATAATTTTATCGACATCTTCACTTGAGGAGTGTCTTTTCAAAAGGGTTTATTTTTTCTTAGCGGTACTTCTAGAGAGAACCTTGCTCAAGAAAACTTAAGGTCCAATTTAGAAATAGATTCCCAGAAAAAAAGAAACCCTTTTGAAAAGACACTCCTCACTTGTACTCGCACTTTTTAAACGTCAAACCAAATTGCACCGTGGTTTGAATAACATTCATACCATTTGTGATATTATAACAATGGAATAAAATTAATATGAATTATAATATACCAGTCGTATGGCCTGGCGCATGTTCTCTGTGGCGTGCATGATGTCACGCTCCTGCAGGTGCATGGCGATGCGCCACGAGCGCTCCGTGTCGTAGCGGCTCAGCCCGCCCTACATGGGCTCCACCACCATGAACATGAGGCGGTTGTCTATAGTGTGACGGGTACGTTACCAGTCGTATGGCCTGGCGCATGTTCTCTGTAGCGTGCATGATGTCACGCTCCTGCAGGTGCATGGCGATACGCCACGAGCGCTCCGTGTCGTAGCGGCTCAGCCCGCCCTACATGGGCTCCACCACCATGAACATGAGGCGGTTGTCTATAGTGTGACGGGTACGTTACCAGTCGTATGGCCTGGCGCATGTTCTCTGTAGCGTGCATGATGTCACGCTCCTGCAGGTGCATGGCGATACGCCACGAGCGCTCCGTGTCGTAGCGGCTCAGCCCGCCCTACATGGGCTCCACCACCATGAACATGAGGCGGTTGTCTATAGTGTGACGGGTACGTTACCAGTCGTATGGCCTGGCGCATGTTCTCTGTAGCGTGCATGATGTCACGCTCCTGCAGGTGCATGGCGATGCGCCACGAGCGCTCCGTGTCGTAGCGGCTCAGCCCGCCCTACATGGGCTCCACCACCATGAACATGAGGCGGTTGTCTATAGTGTGACGGGTACGTTACCAGTCGTATGGCCTGGCGCATGTTCTCTGTGGCGTGCATGATGTCACGCTCCTGCAGGTGCATGGCGATGCGCCACGAGCGCTCCGTGTCGTAGCGGCTCAGCCCGCCCTACATGGGCTCCACCACCATGAACATGAGGCGGTTGTCTATAGTGTGACGGGTACGTTACCAGTCGTATGGCCTGGCGCATGTTCTCTGTAGCGTGCATGATGTCACGCTCCTGCAGGTGCATGGCGATGCGCCACGAGCGCTCCGTGTCGTAGCGGCTCAGCCCGCCCTACATGGGCTCCACCACCATGAACATGAGGCGGTTGTCTATAGTGTGACGGGTACGTTACCAGTCGTATGGCCTGGCGCATGTTCTCTGTAGCGTGCATGATGTCACGCTCCTGCAGGTGCATGGCGATGCGCCACGAGCGCTCCGTGTCGTAGCGGCTCAGCCCGCCCTACATGGGCTCCACCACCATGAACATGAGGCGGTTGTCTATAGTGTGACGGGTACGTTACCAGTCGTATGGCCTGGCGCATGTTCTCTGTAGCGTGCATGATGTCACGCTCCTGCAGGTGCATGGCGATGCGCCACGAGCGCTCCGTGTCGTAGCGGCTCAGCCCGCCCTACATGGGCTCCACCACCATGAACATGAGGCGGTTGTCTATAGTGTGACAGGGGTACGTTACCAGTCGTATGGCCTGGCGCATGTTCTCTGTGGCGTGCATGATGTCTCGCTCCTGCAGGTGCATGGCGATGCGCCACGAGCGCTCCGTGTCGTAGCGGCTCAGCCCGCCCTTCATGGGCTTCGGCACCACCATGAATATGTCGTGGTGGCAGTTGTCTGGCACCTGACAAAAAAAATCTGAGTACATTTTTCATTTCTTATGTTCTAGTAGTAGTAGTAAAATACTTTATTGTACAAAAAGAAACATGAAACATGAAAGAACACACATCATTAGTACAAAGGCGAACTTATCCCTCCTCTACGGGACGCAATTCGCAAGTTTCGCAACCTAATTCTGGTGAAATTTTGTGAGCAGGTTCCGTGATTAAATATAGATATTTTTTGTCTTCAGTTTCTGGAAACGTTTCAAAATGGCGGAGCCATAGATACATTTCTTCAGTTTTATGTTATGCTCGCGAGATCTACAGCTCACAGCTAGAGCCACTAGTACCTATACAATATTTTGTAATTTGGGCTTCACGAGGACTATAAGTCCTACCTTTCTATACGGTTTGCAGATAGGCCAGCGTTCCTCAGGGAACTTGAGGGCCGGGACCAGGTCCACGTCCAACCGGAACCCCTTCGAGTTCTTGATGATGAGCGTGATGGCCGGCCCGCTCGACGACAGCCACAAGGTGTACGGAATACCGTCCACGTTCAGCACGCGGCGACCGGACGACGGGTCTGCGGGGAAACTGTTCATTGCCTGTGAAAGAGAATGCTAATAGCGTAAAAGATTATAAAATATAATCTTTAATAGAAAAAAACCGACTTCTCTAACTACTAGCCTAACCCACTTAACGGTGCTTATACCTACTTTATTTGGTAATATGTATACATTTTATGGTAATCATAGTGGTTGATTTAGTTTAGGTATCATAGTGGTTTTCCGGGTCAAGGTCTGGGTCTGGGTCCGAGTCCGAGTACGGGTCCGAGTCCGGAGTCTGGGGCCCAATCCAAGTCAAAATCGAAATTGAAAATCACAAAACGTGTACTATGCGTCGTTGAGGAGTTCTGTTCTGATCATCATCAGCAGTTCCACTTCATCAAATGCCACAGTTTTTAATGTAAATGCTTGATTTTCTGATGAACATATATAAAATTCTATACGGATGCCTTTAAGATTTGAGAAGTTCCCTCGATTCCTCATGGATACCATGTTCAGGACTTGAGATTGACATAAATGTGCCTAAAAACCTAACTTGCTTAGCAAACATAACGAAAAGGACAAATCGCCAAATGCGAGCTATGCGTCGTTGAAGAGTTCCGTTATGATCATCATCAGCAGTTCCACTTCATCAAATGCGACAATTTTTAATGAAAATGCTCGATTTTCTGATGAAAATACAAAAATCTCTATACGCATGCCTTTAAGATTGGAGGAGTTCCCTCGATTCCTCGTGGATCCCATCATCAGAACTCGAGCTTGACAAAATTGTGGCTTAAAAACTTAACTTGCTTAACAAACATAACGAAGAGGACAAATCGCCAAACGTGAACTATGCGTCGTTGAAGAGTTCTGTTCTGATCATCATCAGCAGTTCCACTTCATCAAATGTCACTTTTTTTTATGTATATGCTTGATTTGTTGATGAAAATACAAAAATCTCTATACGCATGCCTTTAAGATTTGAGGAGTTCCCTCGATTCCTCATGGATCCCATCATCAGCACTCGAGCTTGACAAAAATGTAGCTTAAAAACTTAACTTGCTTAACAAACATAACGAAGAGGACAAATCGTCAGACGTGTGCTATGCATCGTTGAAGAGTTCCGTTCTGATCATCATCAGCAGTTCCACTTCATCAAATGTCACTTTTTTTAATGTATATGCTTGATTTGTTGATAAAAATACAAAAATCCCTATATGTGTGCCTTTAAGATTTGAGGAGTTCCCTCGATTCCTCATGGATCCCATCATCAGAACTGGGTTTTGACAAAAACGGGACCAATCTGTATGCATATACATACAATCAAAAAAATAATTTTCAAAATCGGTCCAGTAATGACGGAGATATGGAGTAACAAACATAAAAAAAAATAAAAAAAATAAAAAAAATAAAAAAAAAAATAAAAAAAAAACATACAACCGAATTGATAACCTCCTCCTTTTAGATTTGGAAGTCGGTTAAAAATACAAAAAAGAATGTGACGTTATCTATGAAAAGGGACTTTAATGTCGATGGCGCTTACGCCATTATTAACGATGCTCCGATATAAATAAATACAATGCCGCGCGACGCTGTGCGGCGTTAGCGCCATCGACAATAAGGTCCCTTTTCATAGATAATGCCCCATATAAAGGTAGGTAAGGTAAAAACTAACTGAAGCTTAGCCTAGAAGTGTACTTAGTAAAATTTAGATACAATGTCTGTAGAAACAATGCCTGCAATAGTACATGTTACATAATACAGTGAGCTGCGGAGATAGCTGACCCCCTCCCCTGCAAGTTTTTATGGTGTTATCTCTGCAGCTAACTGTAGATACATACAAAGTCTGTAACTTGACTGCTGCTTAACTTCTTTATATAGGTTTAGGTCATAAAGTGTTCGTTAGAAAGATACAAAAACTACCGTAATAACAGAGTCATGTCAAATAAAATACTATAAAACAAAGTCGCTTCCCTGTCTGTCTGTCTGTATGTATGCTTAGATCTTTAAAACTATACGCAACGGATTTAGATGCGGTTTTTTTTTAATAGAAGTTAACCCGTGCGAAGCCGGGGCGGGTCGCTAGTGTTAAATAAAATTAATACGAGTACCTAAAGTATAATATAATAAGTTTGTAAATTTGCACACAGAATCAAAAAAGTTTCCTACCTTGTTAACAACACTTTTAAACCAGTCAGCGAATTTCGAGCGGAGCAAATAGTTCCTCTCATCCAGCCACTCGTGCGCAGTTCTATTGATGAGCCAGTCACCGCCGTCTCTCTTGGGCAGGTTCTGGAACTGTGTCCCGGCCTTCAGTTGTATGAAGCCGGGGGCCTTGGGTTCGAGGACTATGTCGCTGTTGGCCGGGTTTGGGGCCTCCTTGATGTTGACAGGTAAACCGATAATTATGTCCATGTCGAATTCATCAGGCTTGTTGATACGCAGGCGATCGTAGTGGCTGCCCGCGAATTGTACCTGAAATTATTAGGTACAATGTATTCGCGGAAGTGATAATTATTATAGTGCGGAAGTGATATTCGCCTTTGTACCTTTATTTCTGTAAACTTTAGGCCTATTTTTAGTCATTTTTGGAAGACTTATTTGTAAAAGGCTGTTTGTTTTCTAAATAAATAAAAAAAAACTGTGTTGTGTACAATAAAGTGATTACTACTACTATTGTGTAACAAGCTATATGTTATAAGTTTGTTTTTAAATATTGAGTCATTGGGTGACTTTATTATCATAACTAGAAGCACATTGTATATCCTAGGGCCTAATGCACCAATTGATTTACATCAATGTGTGTTAGTGTGTGAGTGACTGTACATCTTAGCTAATATATATACCTATTCACAAGGCCCACAAGAAAAATAAAATAAAATAATACTCACAGTACTTGAATAGCGATTATAGTATTTATCTGCCACCTTCATCTGCTCATGCAGCCGGTAAAATATATTCATGAACACATTATAGTGCTCCTCAAACTCTTTATCCTTCAGCGCTATGTACCGCACATATATGTCATGCAGCAGCCCGTTCATGTTTGTGATCACCGGATGATCCGGGACCACCAGCACAGGCTCTGGCTCTAAGGGTGCAGCTGCAGACATCTGGGATCCCATTCTGGAAAGAGAAATAATTTTTGTATAAACAGAATGACTTTGTTGTAATTTACTGAAAGAGTACTACTGGGCCGAGCTATAGACGGGATACCACAGGATATCAGGGCAGAGGAAGACCAAGACAGAGTGGCAGGAGAACAAGACACATACTGTTACGAGGTGGCGGGAGTGTCCAGTAAGCTGCAGTGATACTGACATAGAAGCAGCAGGGGAGCCTGCATAGAAACTTGTTTACAGGAGGGTTCAGTTTTCTCTGCAGCTACATTGTATTGGATGAATTAGCAGGAAAGAAGGGAGGTCTTTGCCCAGCAGTGGAACACTCTTTCAGGCTAATAAAAAAAGGAACTAACACAGCGCTGCCTACAGCACAGGCCACATTGGTTAATAAATTCCATCCAGCATATCCTCCTTGGTTCTCCGCTTCTTGCCTGGCCTGTTCCCTCTGTCTTGCCTCTGCCCTCTCTCTTTCTTCCTTTTTCTTCCGTTCTTCCGCCTGCGATGATGAGGATGAAGTCAGGTAGTACGCTCCGGCACCTATAGCTAGTCCGGCTAGTCCCACCAAGCCTGCTACTGCCCAGTTGCTTACTGAACCATCATCACTGCTATTGCTGTTCGTGCGATTTCGATTTTGACTCATGATTACGGCTGAGAAAATAAATAATCACAATTCCAAACACCTATGTAAGTATTTTGAATTAATTACTTAATAGATTATAAGCTTTACTTCTTGGTCAGTTTTTTGCGGTTATGGAGCGGCAAACCTGAAGCTAGATGCCACCAAATATTTTAAAATAAGCCACTGACACGGATTTTTCCAAAAAAAATTTGCAGAGGCAGTTATTTGGGCTTTGTTTAAGATATCGGTAGCATATTACATTCTATATACTTATTATTATTAATGACCCTTGAATGCCTAACCCGATAAATAGAAGTAAAAAGTAACGAGTATTTTTAGAATACAATATGAACTATGTTTATCTATCATACTTATTTGAATCCAATAGCATAGGAATTTGAAACTGACAATAAAGTGGCGTGGGCGTGGCGCAGAAACACAACAAATACAAAATGTTTACAAAATAAAGATGTACATATATGCCGCTATCGCACGTTTAATGTACATACGTTGTACAATACAGTGAGCATAATTATTTTCAGATTAACTTACAAAACACCAACGTATCACCGGGATTCTAATTCAAAACTGTGCGTGCACTTACTATAATATCCTCGCGAAAATTGTTTGCTCGTTCCACCGCACGAGACTGCTATATATATGTATAGACAGCGGCACGTCAGTTGAAACCAGCGACAAAAATCGTTTTTATTGTTCGGGGAATTCCAGCGCAATCTACAATCTACACTAGGGATGCGACAGGGTCAATTATGGGGTCCCGTTGTTTCCCATAAAGTTTTAAGTCATAATGTATTGTTTTTCATATTATCATTAGTCATAAAACTGAAACCGTTAACATTTCAGGATTTTCGTTAGGTTATCCTATAGCTAGGTTAGGTTAGGTTAGGTTTGTTTTATGGCAATCCTGAAAAGTGACGCGTTTCTGAATTAAATGAATTATGACTAACGAAAATTCGGGCAAACAATACATTATGGCTTAAAACTATTTGGGAAACAATAGAGACCCGTCAATTATATAACAATCGATATTAATAAACGACTTGCGTGTTAAAATGAATCATTCAGATATAAATTGTGTTTTATTACTGTTGATTAGTGGACTTATTAAGCGCTGGTGGTCTAGCGGTAAGAGCGTGCGACTTGCAATCCGGAGGTCGCAGGTTCGAACCCCGGCTCGTACCAATGAGTTTTTCGGAACTTATGTACGAAATATCATTTATTTTGATATTTACCAGTCGCTTTTCGGTGAAAGAAAACATCGTGAGGAAACCGGACTAATCCCAATACGGGCCTAGTTTAGGCAGGTCAGATGGCAGTCGCTTTCGTAAAAAGTAGTGCCCACGCCAATTATTATGGGATTAGTTGCCAAGCGGACCCCAGGCTCCCATGAGCCGTGGCAAAATGCCGTGACAACGCGAGGAAGATGATGATGATTAGTGGACTTATTACTATTATTAGTTGAAAAAGCCGATTATTAACGCAAAATTGGTTAATTCTTTAAAAAAAATAAAATTTAATCTTTGTATTTGATTCACGTCGTAATATGAGTGGTTTAAAAAAATGTGTTTTCGTTTAATATTTTTCACAAGAATGAAATTTTTCACATGGATATTTATAATCCATAAAAAATCGATTATACCACTAAAAAATCGAAATATGAACTTATGCTTGAAATTATTCGTTCAATACAACTAATAAGCCTAAACCTCAACCGATTCGCGCACGAATGTGGAGGGGGCTCATCAAAGTTAAGTGCACCCACACCATGAAGTTATATTTTTTAAACTGGAGCGAGTTGTCACTTTTTTTGCCATACTAATTTGAACCTTATCACCGAGACAGAAAGTTGTTCGTACCAGACTAGAGAAAACGGTCCACTTGAGATAGAAAAACCCGAGCCCTGTGTCTCACTCGCACATGTTGCCAATGTTAAAAAGATACCATTATGGTAGAAATTATATCAATAAACTACTGAATTTAATTACCTTCTTATACAATTTTAGTGCTATATTCAGACTACAGTTCTGATATCTTTTAAGTAATTTGTAAATAATTATGATGCCAATATTATTAACTGATTAAACCAAGCGCATACACAGCAAAAAAAAACTAAATTTTAGTATGGTAGAAGTTGTAGTAACTTTAAATATTAATTGGTATCCCCAACTTGATGACATTTCTTCAAAACACGTGAATGCGAAATTTCTTAAAAATTGTGAAGAAATGTTGTGTTAAAGGTTGTTGGAGTGAAATAATTGCTAATTGTGGAATATTGTTTCACAAGAAAGCCACAATTATTACATTTTACTATAAAAATACAAGACAACATTGTCAAACTCATTAGGGTGACTATGATGTCGGCACGTTTTGAATCGGTCTCACAGAATTCTTATTAGTTATTATTAACGTAGGTAATGTAAAAGTAAGTTTAACATAATAGGTACCTTATGTCTTTATTTCGGCATGTTTAATTTAAGATTTGTTGTAGAACAATTGAAGGGATGTTTACAAAAACAACATAACTGCTTAGACCGGTTGACACTTTTTTAAGAACATTGTTAATCGTTTCAGGTGTCAACCAGTGTAGTCAGGTATGTTGTTTTTGTAAACATCCCTTCAATTGCCAAAATTTAAAACCAAAGTGCTTAACTCCTTAAACATTAGAGACTCTCATTTATACATAATATTTTGTTAGGTGTGTTAAACTGTTTATATATGACATCGATTCTTTATAGGTAGGACACATTTCCGTCAATAGAAAAAAGGCACCAACTTTAAAAAAAACGTCATATTTGCTAAACAGATCTTCAATGACGCTTATACTTAAAAAAAACTGAAGTGGACAAAAGGGAAGCCTACCTTTATGAACATACCATGAGTGAGTGCGAAAGAGGCCGACTACAAATGAAAAAAAAACCTGACCACTTAAAATTTCACTTTATTTAGAAAATGACACACCCTACTGATATATTCCATGTTATCCTAATATCCCACATACAGATGTCTTATGGTCACCCTAATTAGAACGAGATGCAGGGCTCTAGTTTGACTTCTCATGTGGACACACTTTTTGGTCAATGTACTCGATCCAGTTTATTAACTCTAAATCCGTGACCCACACACACACACTGTCGCACCGCACCGCGACCTTGCAGCGTCGCACCCATAAGTGAGAGCAAGAAAGAGATATCTGTTTCTCGCTCTCACTTATGGGTATGTCGCACCAGTAGCGGTGCGGTGCGATAGTGTGTTATCACTATTAGTGAAAACTTGTCAAAAAACTGTTTAAGGCATAGTATGTGATGGTTTACAATCACTCTGGCGGCAGAACATTGCAGTAATACGTATTAATTTTACTACAATCAATTTGTAATGCAAAGGAATATACCTAGTCTCAGCCTTTTTACCGGAAAACGAGAGTTTAATACAAGGTTTAATTAAACAGATTTTGTTAAAAACTAGCACTGACGATGGATATATATAGTTGTACATAGTCTACTCGTACTTAACCCTTTGACCGCCATGGACGTCCATAATAACACACTACCGCACCGCGACTTCTCAGAAAGAGATATCTCTTTCTCGCTCTCACTTATGTATGGCACAGTGACCTTGACGTAGTGCGTTACGGCTTTAAGGGCCTATCTATATTGACTTGTTCATCAGGGACTTTTTAGAGTCAGACCGAGAAAAGTCTGTAGCGATTTTGATAGCCCACGCCATAGATGTATTATTTTTAAAGATGAAGCCTAAGTCATCTGTCACCGTAGCCTCACGCACACAGACACATTTTATGTACGATCTACAATGAGGAACCAAAGGCATGTGGCTGGATGCTCGATTTAGCAATTTGTTTACTATTGTGGGTAAACCCACGTGAAAACCCCAATTTTCCCTTATTAACGTATGCATACTTCCTTGACTCAGTAGGTCAAGATTTTTTTTTTGTTTTCCAAGCGTTTTCCAGAAAACCAAATTCTTGAGTAACTATACACCCTAAGGGCCCAGGGTAACTCAACGTTATTGGGTAAAACCAATTGACTTTGACATGAAAAAGAAAACCAAGTTTTTTCTTTTTCACTTAGTGTAAGCCCGCTGGCTACACATTGGAATATGACTTGAGTGTGAGCTACAAGTTAGCCTCCACTATAAGTGCAATTACTAGGTATAAACTAGCAACTAGTTACCACATCCCATTAAGGTACTAGTAGTTTTATAGTTATAGGCATATAAGCATAGTAGAGCATGCTATATTAAAACATAATTATTAGTATTGTACTATGTATATGACTACTAGTAATATACTAAATAGTAAGAATTGAAAAATATAGTTGAAAATACTTGATATTTAAATTAGGTTTTAAATACATTAGTTAACCATAAAATAGAGATTAGCTTATTGGTAGTTACATTGAAAGTGGTTAGACCACTCAACTTAGGATTATTTTAAATGAAATCCAAGGGATATTTTTAGTTAGGTTGTAGAAACCACAGTGTACTAGCTAGACACTGTGATTTCCAATACATAACATACAAGGATAAAGGTCTAGGACATAGGTCTAACAAGTAGTAATAAAACTTTATAGTCCAAGAGACGGACATAGGTAGACTAAGTTTTAATAATAGCCGGCATGCTCAACATATAAGTCTAAGCTTAGGGTATAACAATGATATATGTTAAATGTATATGTATATATATGCATGCATAATTAACGTCCTAATAGACTTGTTGATTTCGGGAAAAATTCTCCGGTTACCCCGGCTGCCTCGGTTAAGCGGACTTAACCTCTTTGCCGAGAGAGGGGATATTGTAGCGATGCTACACGGTTTCCCATACTAAAAACATACTACACAACCTGCAATGAATGAGTGTCGCATTTCCGACAAAATAACATATACCAAAGTATGACAATTATGTAAAACTGTAGTATACCTTCTCAGCTGTAGGTTGATCAAAATACCCCGCCTCCTGGCTGGCTAGATTCGAAGAAGCAGGCCCAAAGAGAATGCCACTCGAACGGAACTTGTCACCCGGGTTGTGCTGAAATTACTGGACTGAACCTGGCTTTGCGCATATCAAAATGATCCTTGTGATCCACTCTAACTGCTCAAATAGGTCACATCCTAATCTAATTAGTATTTTAGAATCATTTATAAAATTGCTTAAAATTATAAATCATAAATATGTGGGTCCTCCATCGTTCGACAGAGGAAACGTCAAAATAAACGAAGGTTTCGTTACTGCATAGGCAGGGAAGATATTCCGAACGAAACAATGTAGGAAATAGTAATAAAAGATGTAATTATTAATTATTATTGTTAACAACTTAAAATAGTTCAAGTATTAATGAACATTTGTATTTTACAAGAATTACTGGATTTAAAAAATGCTCGAGTTGGTTTGAAGTTTAATGCATTGATGTGAATCGAAACGCAATTGACGGGTTGGTGGACTTTTCGAGAGGTGACAGGTCAGAACACTTGGGGGGTTTTTGGTTTGTCGGGACGACGTGGGCTGGAAGCTTGTCCTAGATCGATTGTGGGAAAAATTATCACGTCTCCTCCTGCCGCCCGGCTCAGCCGGTGGGAACTCGGACTATGATGTAGGCCCGTTTCCGTGGGTGAATCGCGTGGGTGATTCGCGTGAGTGAAGTGCGCGTTCCGGTGTACCCTTCGCCGCCTTCCGAAGGGGAAACATGGTGGACAGTCGTGCTCCCGCGCACGTCAGCGTGTGCCGCCAGCTTGGCGGCGCGGCGCATTGACGCCGCCTCCCACCGCAGGGCGCTGCTTCGGCCCGTGGGCAGCGTGCCGGACGGCGCCACCAGCCGTTCGACGACCCCAAGGTTTCAGCACACGGCCCCCCTCGCACATCATCGAACTCCACGGCGCGGCGTACCCGCGCCGTCCCATAGCCGTAGGGCACGGCCCCGACCCGCAGACCGTGCGTCAGGCGGCCCGGAGCGCCGCTTGACGATCCCGAGGCTCTTCATGCGGTCCCGCCCGCGAAGATACCGGCTGCCGCGGACCGTTCTCGCCCTGGCTTAAAGAAGTTAAGGCTCGACGAACGGCCGCCGCCTTCTGACCACCTCCGCCTGCTGCGGCCAGCAGCAGTGTTTCTCCGGATAACGACCTTGCGCCGGATTCGTGAGTGCACCAAACTTTAGTGTTAGATTTTGGCCAAAATCTCGCGTCCCGTTTGATCTCGCGGCCGTATTTTTAAGGCTCTAGGACTATATTAACGTTCCCCCTCAGCGGTCGGGGTATTCTCTGTTTCCCAGCGCCCGCATCTAGCGAGGTGCCATGTAAATAAGGTCTGTCACCGATTTGGAAAGTAAATTGCATGATACACATTTGGCCTTATCCTTTATAGCGCCCTATCCCTACTCTCATAACCAGGTTTAAAGCAACAAGAGGTCCTTGTATTTCAATGGTTCAGTGTCTTGCTGCGAGCCTTATCCGGCATCTATTGTTGAGCATTTAAAAGTGTTGAAAGCATAATCTTAACAAACCACAACTATTCGGCCATCGCCGCTTCAAAAAATTCTCATTTTTATACACTACACTACGACGATAAAGTCATATCGATAAACTATACGGCCTTTTTACAATTTAAATTTTACTTGAAAGGATTTAAAACTACCTAAAATGAACAGATAACCATTATAACATAACTCTATATACAGTGTGTAAATACAACAATACGGGCGATAAATTAAACCAGATATAGAATTTATCCGTGTAATCATTAATTTAGAAGTTCTTTATAATTTTCTCTTAATTATGACCCTGTTATAATTATTTGAATTATTGTCTAAAGGAGGCATGGAACGCCACATATATACGAGGGCTGTTTGATAAGTACCCGTTTTCCAAATGTATTAATATCACGGGCCGAAAATATGTATACAATCGTTTTAAGCCATTTTTCAGGTGGGAAAATTTAAAAAAAAATAGCATTCTTTTGTTTTTTTTCTCATTTGACAGCGATTTAGTGAAAGCGTGAACTTAAAATTGTGAAAATGGAGAAAGAGCAGTATCGGTCTGTAATTAGATTCTTGTTTTTGGAAGGAAAAACATGTGATGAAATAAAAGTAAGAATGCATGCGGTTTACCATGAATGTGCTCCTTCTATGACAACCGTCAGATACTGGTTTAACGAGTTTAAGCGGGGGAGAACAACCGTCTTTGATGAGGATCGCCCAGGCCGCCCAATTGAGGTGACTACAGACGATATGGTTAAGAAAATTGAAAATATCGTTTTAGCCGACCGCCGAATTGAACTTTGAGAAATCGTTGATGCTGTAAATGTTCCAATCGAGCGGGTACAAAGCATATTAGAAGATAAATTGGGTATGAAGACAGTATCGGCGAGGTGGGTGCCGCGTTTACTCACGGAGGAGCAAAAACGGAACCGACTGACTACTTCGGAGCAGTGTTTGGCCGTGTTCAAACGTAACCCGAAGGAGTTTCTGCGTCGTTTCGTGACCGTAAACGAAACGTGGGTCACCACTACCCTCCGGAAATGAAAGGGCAGTCGAAGCAGTGGATTTTACCGGGTGAACCTGCGCGAATGATAGCAAAAATCGTTCCATCGGCTGGAAAGGTCATGGCGACCGTTTTTTGGGATTCGCAGGGTATTATACATATTGAGTTCTTAGAAAAGGGGAAAACGATAACAGGGCAGTACTATGCCAATTTATTAGATGAATTTGACGCTGTGTTGAAGGACAAACGACCCCATTTAAAAAATAAAAAAGTACTGTTTCATCACGACAACGCACCAGCTCATTCGTCTAGAGTTGTGATGGCTAAATTAACACAATTACGCTACGCCCTATTGCCTCACCCCCCGTATTCTCCAGATTTGACCCCATGCGATTTATTTTTGTTTCCCAACCTGAAAAAATGGCTCGGTGGTAAGCGATTTGGATCAAATGACGAAGTCATTGCCGCCACAGAGGCCTATTTTAATGACTTTCCGAAATCATACTTTTTGGATGGTTTATTGAAGCTTGAATATAGGTGGAACAAGTGTATAGAGTTAAAAGGAGACTATGAAGAAAAATAAATGCATATAAACAAAAACAACTGATAATTTTTTTCATAAACGGGTACTTATCAAACAGCCCTCGTAAAAGTTACATTAAAACCAAATATAGTTTTTCGAAATAATAGAGTTTATTATAATATTATAAAGTATTCATTATCCATTAGCATTTCCAGGTTGTTTATCTTTAGTGAATATATCGAAGCTTCAATTAATCGCTATTCCGTTCCACTGTGTAGAGAGTATCGATATATAACATGATTAAAATCGACAAATCCACGTCCCTAAAAACGTGCAATAAACTCACACATACACATTTTAACGCACACATACACAGCTTGCCCACCACCAAAATGGCTACGGCTTGACGGATAAATTTTGTACTGAGAACCGAGAATGTTGGGGCCTTGGCCCACGCAGTGCAAATGTCATTTTAAACGTCAAACTTCTATGAATTTATGACGTGTAAATAACTTGCACTGCGTGGGCTATCAAAATCGCTGCAGACTTTTCTTGGTCCAACTCTACCATCTTACTGCTGTCCCCATTAAAAGGATTTCATTCTTTTTTTTTGCTAAGTGTAGTATTTTTCAAACTGGAAGGGTACGATGATAGATTTCAATACAGAAGAGAGTTGATAGAATTCAATACAATTTTGCGACATTAGTAATTTTTAGGTTATACATTGTATGGAAATGACACCTGTCAGCGTATATACCCTTCGTTTGAAAAATATTATAGTTAACGGTGGAAAACATGAATCTGGTATAACTGGATTGGGCATGAGTGGTGGGGATAACTGACAGAACGGGATAGTCTTATGTATCTTTCAGTAGGAGTAGCAGCGAAAGCGCTATTATTGTTTGTCCTTGTCACAGTCTCACATCTTGTTTTATTCCCCACCGTGATTGGTCAAATTCATTTGTTGCCCACCATAACAAATAATATCGAATTTATATGTTTTGTTTCTCAGGGAGGCACGCGTAGACCACTTCTATAGAATGCTACCTTCTATGGTGGAAAATGGGTGGAAATGAAACAATGAAGATCCTTAAAAAGTTTATTACAATCTATACATATAATAAAGCTGAAGAGGGTCGAAAGTTAGGGTCGCTGTAGTTAGGTACCTACTGTATTTACAGTCTATAATGAATGGCAAAGGTTAAATCTTTAATAACTTCTTTTTATATTCCTTAAACTGACTCTCTGACATCAAGTACTTCGCAACCATTTTATACTCCGAAGGATCTTCTAAAACTTTAATAAATCTGTTTAGTTTTTTCGCGTAACCGTCTAGGATGGACTCGTCTATATTGCCTATGAGATTATAGTCTATATTCCAAAAGTCCGAGGTGCGACGACTTGGTAATGAAATATCCGAATACGAAGATTTAATTATCTGTCACACAGGTCACACGCCTGGCAAATATGGAGTCGGATTCATAATAAAACCATATCTCAAGCAACATATAGAAAGCTACATTGGACTATCTGAGCGAGTTGCTCTACTGAACATGAGCTTCCCAGATAAACAGATTTCTTTAATACAAGTCTACGCACCTACCGAAGCGGCACCCGAAGAAGAGGTCAACTCTTTTTATAATACCATAAACGAAGCGATCAACACTGCGCACAAGGATTTCATACTAATGGGAGATTTTAATGCAAAAATTGGTCAACCTGAAACAAATGAATCTCTTGTTACAAAACAATATGGATATGGAGTGAGGAACACCAGAGGTCAAAAACTAGTGGAATTCGCTTTAGAAAACAAACTTGCTATCATAAATACTTTTTACAAGAAGAAACCCAAACTTAGATGGACTTGGTGCTCTCCAAATGGGCAACATAAAAATGAAATTGACTTTATACTCTCAAACCAACCACAAATATTTCAAAACATAGGGACACTAAACATAAACTACCCATCAGACCACAGACCACTCCGAGCAGTAATATCACTTACAGTGCCAATCAAAAGCAGAGCTAGATACCAAAACAAACAGTACAGTCCTCTTAGCAACGAAGAAGAAATACTAGCTTATAAAGAGACCTTAGAAAAACACATAACTGTCCTACTAGCGAATAAACAAAAAGACACGGTGCAATCTTTACACGACAAATTAATACACTCAATCCAAAGCAGTCTACCAAGCGTATCTAAAACAAATAATCCGACTACTAAGAAAAACATAATTTCAGAACGCACAAGAAACCTGATGGAAAGAAAACAAAATCTACAAAAAACAAAAAATAAAACTCGAACAATGAAAAATGAGCTTAAAGCACTATACAAACTAACAAGCAAGTACATAAAACTGGACTATCAGAAACATAGAACTACAACACTCGAAAAGCACTTAGAACTAAAAGGAAGCTTAAAAAAAGGGTACAGAGAACTGAGAACAAAAAAGACATGGATTGAAGGTTTAAAGGCTCAAAGTGATACAAAATATGACCGCAGTGAGATCATTAATATTGCAACAGACTTCTACAGAACTTTATATGCTTGTGCCGCAAACAAAGTACCAGAGATAGAATTCCCGAGCCACAGCAATGTCATAGAAATAGATCAAACCAAACCAAATGTAGCGCAAATAAACGATAAAGAAATTATAGATGCCATTCACAAATTGAAACCAGATAAAAGTCCAGGAGCTGACAATGTTACAAATGAGGCTATAAAGGAAGCCCAAGATATTTTAGTGGCACCACTACAAAGACTATTTAACAAAATACTAGAGACATATGAAACGCCGTCACAATGGTCTAAATCTGATATTATTCTATTATATAAAAAAGGAGACCACAAGGACATCAGCAATTACAGACCCATTAGTCTACTACCAGCAACATATAAACTCTTCTCTACAATCATCAACCAAAGATTAAGAGTCACACTGGAAAAGAAACAACCTATCGAACAAGCCGGCTTCAGAAAGGGTTTCTCGACCATAGATCACATACACACGTTAGAACAAATCATTGAGAAATACCAAGAATTTCGACGACCATTATATATTGCGTTCATCGACTACCAAAAAGCATTCGATACTGTCTCTCATGAAAGTATTTGGACAACCTTACAGGATCAAAACGTAGAGATAGAATACATAAGCATATTAAAGAATATATATACCAAGAGCACAAGCAGAATAAAGCTAGAAAATATTGGGCCAAGTTTTCCAGTGGAAAGAGGAGTGCGGCAAGGGGATCCCCTATCCCCAACAATCTTTATAGCGGTACTAGAAAACATCATTTGCAAACTAGATTGGAAAAACAAAGGCTTACTTATCCAAGGCAAATATCTAAGCCACCTCAGGTTTGCAGATGACCTAGTGCTACTAGCAGAATCAGCCCGCAATCTACAATACATGATTGAAACCCTACACAATAGTAGCAAACAAGTAGGCCTTGAGGTAAACATTACTAAAACTAAAACCATGTCAAACTACAAAAAAATAAATATAACATTAGACAGCAAACCATTAGAATATGTTGATCATTATATATATTTGGGGAAACAGATTGGGTTCAGCAGCACAAACAAAGAACTAGAAATAGAGAGGAGAGTTAAAAGTACATGGAACAAATACTGGAATTATAAAGAAATATTCAAAAGTGAATTGCCAATTACATTAAAAAAGAAAGTCATGGATACATGCCTTATACCAAGTTTAATTTACGCATGCCAAACATGGAATTTTACCGAAAAGGCAAAAAATAAAATAATCACATGCCAGCGAGGAATGGAACGCAGCATGCTGAATGTGAAAAAGATATATAAGATAAGACACAGCACAATAAGAGAAAAATTAAAAACAATTGATGCTCTTGCTCAAGCAAGAAAGTTAAAATGGAGATGGGCTGGACACGTGGCGCGTCTGAAAGACCGCAGATGGACAAAAACAGTAACAGCATGGAAAGGGCCTGATGGCAAACGCCGACAAGGAAAACCAACTGCACGCTGGGACGAAGACATAAGAAAAATCGCCGGGCCGAACTGGCAAAAAACTGCTCAGGACCGAGAAAAATGGCTAGCTTTGGAAGAGGCCTTCACCTAAGGGGTTCCTGCTTATAGACTAAGTAACTAAAATACTAACAACCAAATAAATTAAAAACTAATATCTAACTAACCAAACATACATTCATATAACATATTTGTAGCAGGAAATAAAAGGCTTTTTATTTTTATTTTATTTTATTTTATTCCAAAAGTACGGGATGTTTTTGGTCTCCAGATTTTGATGAAGTCTCTTAACCATGTGTATGAAGAGTGTAGCGGGAGCGTTCCTGCTCCAAAAATCTGGATCATGTTCTTGTTCGATGGACTCATGGTAGAACATGGTCTTGATGTAGTAGCTTTCTATTTTGTCCATGCCTTGGGAGTCCCGGAGCTTCTTGATCTAAAAAAAATCGATTAAAGGTGACAGTCCATTTCCAACCGCAGCTGCACTACTGTTCATTTTACTATGGAAATTGACAGTAACAGCGACGCGTTCAGTACCAGTAGTGCAGCTGCAGTCAGAAATGGAATGTTACCCTAAGTCTTTAAGTAGTTTTATATTGTCAGTTAAACGAAAAAGGCAGTTACAGGCAAAAGGCCGAACAACTGACAAGCCGATATCGTCCGGCGGACCGATCCTCAGTGAGGCAAATTAGTTTAGTTGCAGATTTTGGTATTGACCAGCTTGACTTCGGAAAGGCAACCAACAGTGCTAGGTATAACAACTGATCTAGGCGAGTATAGCGGGTTTATTTACCCTGATACAGGCGTGGCTCACTCCGCGATTGCGTCGCGTCGCTACAAGTACATGCGGCCCACACCAATGTTGGTGTCTAGCCATAGTAATTGCCGCGCACCGCTACGGAACGGACGCCTGCTCGCGCTTGCGCCACCTAGCGGTCATGTCTGTCGTAATAGACGCGTTTTGTTAGAGAGTGAATCTTCTGTACCTAGTACATACCTACTATTATTTATTCTGTGCCTGATATGTCAGGATTTTTGGTCCTTTGTCAGGGTTGCGGGAATATTTGACGGATTAGTTAGTTTAGTTTATAGTTTATAGAATCTTCATCGATCGATCGATACACTGCGGCATGATCAATCGATTGAATTCGGTGCTCCTACATATCCGGCAATAGGGAAGATTACGCAAAACTCTGCGTAGGGGGCGCCACTACCACAATCCATCACAATCGAAGGGTCTACCGCGAAACAGAAAATCTAAATTTCGTTATCTAACCTGTCTATCACTCTTGCATATTGGAGCGTTAAAGAGGCAGATAAATAAAATTAGATTTTCGCGTTTCCCGGGTTTACAAAGATAAAACAAACGGCCTTGATGCATCAATGTCATATTATTTTATTGTCTGTGAAAACTTGTCAAAAACAGTTTGTATACCTAATTTAATTTACTCTCTATGGTTTACGATGGGTAGGCTGCACTGGCGGCAGATCATTGCAGTATCCCCTATTATCTAAAATAGCATGCCATTTATTGCAACGTTTGCAAAAGGCTTAACACATTCAGTGCCAGCGCGAGCTACGAGCGTAGCCGATAACACGGGGAAAACGGTAGGTATGTAGCAAAAAGCGACTACGAACAGTGAACTCCCCTAGTGAGTCGCTGGCACTGAATATGTTAAATGTTTTACGTCACCCTAGGCTCGTAAGTGGGTCTCACTTCCTGGCCATGGCAAGACGTAAAACTTTAGACAAACCACGGGCGGTAATAGGGATGTTGACAATTTTTTGGAACTGGTTTAATTTTGTAGATAGACACGTAATAATTACAGAAAAAATATAAAAAAAATATATTCATTAATTTTAAATAAAAAAACATGTATAATAAGTTTCGTGTTTAAATTTCGCGCCTAAACGCTCCAAACTGTCACGTGACCGTGATGACGTAACGGCGTTTTAAACAAACTGCTGTCAGTGCCACAACAAGAGTTAGCGAATTCCAAGCGATTTTTTTTAATTCCTCACCGTAAACAAACATGACAGTCTGACAATTTTTTTTAAAGCCTTAACACACTACCGCATCGGACAGCGACCTTCTTTCTCGCTCTAACTTATAGCTGAGTCCTTAACGCACCACCTTACACACTATCGATTCGTGCGCCGCACCGCACCAAGATCGCGTTTCGGTACGATAATCTGTAGACATTTAGGCAGGTTTTATAACTTGTCTTTGGTGATTCCACTGTGATTACGTCACGCGCTCCGGTTGGCGTTTGCAGTCACGTGATACTGGGCATTATTTTAAATACTTTTGATTATTTTTAATTAATTTATTACGCATATTTGTGACGTCCCACGGATAAAGGTACCTTATGGCCGTTGGCGCTTACGCTATTATTAACGCTGCTCCGCCGCCGCGCGCTATTATTATTGCGGCGCTATGCGACGTAAGCGCCAAGTGCCATAAGGTACCTTTTGCCGTGGAACGTCACATTTACACTTGCAAAATATGTATAATTTTCCGCGTTCTAATATTCCCTGCTATGGTAAAAACATAACATGTAAATATATTCGCGATTCATGTCAACATCCCTATTCGTAAAGCCCCAGATCGCATATCACAACACCTGCGATTCTGGAGCATTCACGAATTCACCTCCCTAGGTATGTAATGTACTATGTATATAGTATACCAGTCGGATGGCCTGTTTCATGTACAAGAGGTCCCACCCCTGCAGCTGCAGGGGGCGCCGCCAGGCCGCCCCCTCGTCGGGTCCACCTTTCATGGGTTTAGGGACCACCAAGAAATTTCCTTTCTTACGTCGCTTGCTCGGCATCTGTAGGAAATTACAAGCAAGGCTCGGAACCGGTTTTTTCTTCATACAGAAAATACCGGTATTATTTCGTTCTTTTTCGTTCTTTGGTTTATTATTTCATTTTTAATGGGACAATCTAATAATACGAAGGTGTTACCTAAATACATGATTCATGCCTACGTAAAGAGCATACAATAATTAATAAAAAAATAAGTTCAGAAACTAAAACCCGACTACTGTAAATCGCGCTCTAAAAAGTATGAAACAAGATAGAATTCTTATCTGAAATTATCAAACAAAAAATATTATAAATGTTATATTTTTTTAATAAAAATATACAACGTAATATAATTTACTTTTTTTTAATATATTTACAGAGATATTCAAAGGATCGCCGTGGTCGTATGCCACGATTATAAACTTTAAGGTAAAGTGGCATACGACCACGGTTATCCTCAGAATCTCTGTAAATATATAAAAAAAAGTAAATTATATTACGTTGTATATTTTTATTTAAAAAAATATAACATTTATTTATATTTCCTGTTTGATAATTTCAGATAATTATTCTATCTTGTTTCATACTTTTTAGAGCGCGATTTATAGTAGTCGGGTTTTAGTTTTTGAACTTATTTTTTATTTAATTAATTTTGGGGTCATGATTTCGTTACTAACAATTTAAAGTCACTTTATATATGAGGCCGCCGAAGGCTCCCGGTTTTGAAACGCGTACAGCGTGCCTCGTATGTCGGGCTACGCCCGACTCTTTTAGTATGAGGGCGCCGAAGGCGCCCGGCTTTGGAACGCGTACAGCGTGTTTTGTATATCGGGCTACGCCCGACTCTTTTAGTATGAGGGCGCCGACCCGGCTTTAAAACGCATACAGCGTGCCTCGTATGTCGGGCTAAGCCCGACTCTTTTAGTATGAGGGCGCCGAAGGCGCCCGGCTTTGGAACGCGTACAGCGTGTTTTGTATATCGGGCTACGCCCGACTCTTTTAGTATGAGGGCGCCGACCCGGCTTTAAAACGCATACAGCGTGCCTCGTATGTCGGGCTAAGCCCGACTCTTTTAGTATGAGGGCGCCGAAGGCGCCCGGCTTTGGAACGCGTGTTTTGTATATCGGGCTACGCCCGACTCTTTTAGTATGAGGGCGCCGACCCGGCTTTAAAACGCATACAGCGTGCCTCGTATGTCGGGCTAAGCCCGACTCTTTTAGTATGAGGGCGCCGAAGGCGCCCGGCTTTGGAACGCGTACAGCGTGTTTTGTATATCGGGCTACGCCCGACTCTTTTAGTATGAGGGCGCCGACCCGGCTTTAAAACGCATACAGCGTGCCTCGTATGTCGGGCTAAGCCCGACTCTTTTAGTATGAGGGCGCCGAAGGCGCCCGGTTTTGGAACGCGTACGTACAGCGTGCCTCGTACGTTGGACTAAAGAAAATTGCACCTCAATTTTTAGGAAAACTGTATTTTAAATACTTTACTCAGCGAAGTTAAGATAAATATTTTGTTAACCAATCAACAAATAGCATACAATTTTTGACAGATACATTGTGAATTTGTAAACTACATATTAAGGTGCAATTGAGTCCAGTCCAGACCAGGGCCCGCACCCGGACTGTGGGTCCTAGACGACCAGCATAGGTATATTATAGTGGCTGTCTGTTAGTCTCAGGGTGTACGGCTGGGCTGCCCCTAAAATGTCCTTTATGGTCACTAACCCTTGTGCTATCCTTGTCAAGGAACTCGAGTGCCGGGATCAGGTCCACGTCCAGCCGGAACCCGCTCTGCGGGTCCTCGACGATCAGCGTGTAGGACTGGCTGTCCGCCAATCGCAGGGTGTACGTATCCCCCTAAAAAATTTAATCACAGTATTTATTTAATCATGATCGGCATTTTAGGGATTTTGATTGAATGTGTTTGGCAATAAGGGCCCTCCACACTCATGCGCGAATCACGCCGCGAACGCGAGTGTGGCGTCGATTTCGCACATTGTTCACGCCTTCGCGCCTTCTTCCCCGTTTTTTGTCGGTTTTTTGGCCCGCTTCAAAGAGGGTGCGAAGCGCGAACTTTCAAGACTCCACATTAAGCCCCCTCCATACTCGTGCGCGAATCGCGGCGCGAAGTCGCGAACGCGAGTGTGTAGTCAAGTTGATCTAAAAAAATTACTGAGGGGCATAGCTGTGGTTAATATACCTACATCAAATTGCGTAAAAATAATGTTATTATGTTATGCGAATATTTCCATAAAAGAGAATGGGAGCCCCCATTCTACGTTTGTATAGAGAAGCGGCCACTATCGTTTTAATTAGTTCAAACTACATATCTCATAAATATAAATTAAATGATTACCTCAACCATTATCATAGTCATGGCGAACGGGAGGTTATCTTCAGTCACATCGAAGAGGTTCAACGCTTTGTCGACTACGCTCTTGTACCAGTCCATGAACAGGGAGCGGAGCAGATAGTTGTCCTTGTCTAACCATCTGTAAAAATAGAGAAAGCCGGCACTGACAGTTGTTATGTAGGAAATTCATTACTCCCTATTATGCGCGTATGGGGCCAACTTTTTAATTTCAAGCGCTCGACTCGACTGTCACAAAAAAATCTAAACTAGGTGAAACTGCGTGATTAAATTGTTTATACGTGTTGACGCTAGATGAAATTGACGTCGTCCTTTTTTTCTGATCAAATTGTCAATTTGATCATCCCGTCTGTAACGGCCTTAATTCTACAAGTTGAGGCTTCTAAAAACGTTGCAACAAATGGCATTACATATGCACATTAGATAATTTCCGGCTAAGTAGGAGCAACGAATTCAATCGATTGATCCAAAGCAGCAATGCAAACGACACTTTCGTCAGCTAAAGGCCCCAGTAAAGGTACACAGTGGTGAAGGATGGGCCATGCCATCCCACGCCGGCGCCGGCGCCATTGTGTACAGGGGCAATGGTATACAATGGCGGACGACCGGCCGTCAGTTGTCAGCCGTGGTGGGCAATCGGGAAGTTGTCGGTTTTTTTGGCACACTTCAAAGGAATAGTGGCGTACCGTGGCCTGTGGTGTTCACACAGTCGCCATTGTTTGTTTAGTTTGACGTAAATACTACTAAATACGCTGTCAGTTTGACAGCTGGCTGGAGAGACCCGCTGTTGTGTATATTGTATGTATATGTATATGCACCATATGCACCATTGTGTGAACACCTACGTGATGTTAGCCTACAGTTGCGCATTACAAAGCATGGCTTGGCATGGCCATTCCTTCACCACTGTGTACTGGGGCCTTAAGAGAAACACGGAAATAACATATATTGACTTTCTCGGCCTGTTCTAGCATAAAGTTTCCGGCGACCGGATAGATAGGTGAAATGAAATGGATTATTCATTTAACATGTTCATAACATACAGTAAAGTATAGGTAATAGATGTAATAAGCGTTAACTAACCTGTGAGCAGTTTGTATTATCTGCCATTCTCCTTCCCTATCCAGCAAGTTTTGCAACTGGTCTCCAATATTCAGCTTCACAAAACCGGGTGCCACGTCCTGTATGACGTCACCATGCGCAGGCTCATGCGTGTTGACAGGCAGGCCGATGACGATTTCCATGTCGAGGTCGTCCGGCTTGTTGATGCGTAGCCGGTCTTTTCTACCCTCAAATCGGACCTGGATTCAATAAATTTTTCGTGTTCTTATTGTGTTTGGACTTTTTAGGGTTCCGTACCCAAAGGGTAAAAACGGGACCCTATTACTAAGACTTCGCTGTCCGTCCGTCCGTCCGTCTGTCACCAGGCTGTGTCTCACGAACCGTGATAGCTAGACAGTTGAAATTTTCACAGATGATGTATTTCTGTTGCCTCTATAACAACAAATACTAAAAACAGAATAAAATAAAGATTTAAGTCGGGCTCCCATACAACAAACGTGATTTTTGACCGAAGTTAAGCAACGTCGGGCGGGGTCAGTACTTGGATGGGTGACCGTTTTTTGCTTGTTTTGCTGTATTTTTTGTTGATGGTGCGGAACCCTCCGTGCGCGAGTCCGACTCGCACTTGGCCGGTTTTTTATATACCACGTCATGGAGCATATGGGGCATTATCTATGAAAAGGGACATTATAGTCGATGGCGCTTACGCCGCACATCGTCGCGGGGAATTGTATTTATATGTGGGAGCACCGTTAAAATGGCGTAAGCGCCATCGACAGTAAGGTCCCTTTTCATAGATAACGTCACATATATATATAAAGCCGCGTATCCACCTGCGTACCTGAGGCACGCGGTTAAGCCGGTTGAGGCAGAACTCGGAGCGAGACAGCCGCTCGAACCGAGGCTGCCTCTAGTGGATACGCGGCTCAAAAGGTTCTACGTATAAGACGCTTTTCTAAATTGGGGAACTGAAAACAATACTAACATCTGTTGTCCGAAGACGGATAGGAAAAATTTGGAGATTTTTTTTTGGTTTGAAAGGATCTACTGCAGTGGGTATTGTCATCAAGAATGATTGGATCATGGATAACTTCGGTATTTTTATAGTAATCGAGGAGAATAGTAATACTGGATATATTGATATTGAATTTATGAATAAATAAAAATAAATTACTGAATATAATATATAGGTACTGATGTTACCTCGAAACCTAATTGGTCTGTAAGGGCGTTACAGACCAATGTTTGAACAGTCAGCAGCAGAAGTTGCTAAGCGGGCGAGGTGTTCAAAATTACCTTGACACTCTTATTCTCTTAACAATAAAGTCGCGACAAGATCATTTTGAACACCTGGCCCGCTTAGCAACTTCTGCTGCTGACTGTACAGACCTACAAGTTAACACATTCAGTGCCGAAAACCAGACTATCGGGTATTTTATGTGATAGGCAGATGCGTGTATCTACACGTAGCTCACGTAGTGCACGTAAACCACGTAGTGGATGCTAAGCGAATTAATATACAGATAAAACACCTCTCCATCCGATAAGGGTTTTCCTCTTCAAGACACGTAGGTTAACGATATATATGGTTGATCATTAGAATGACGGGGGAGATTGGTGGTGACTTGTATAGTGACAGGATATAAACTATAATACAGGAACCCGAGTTTAGTGTCTTCTCCCATCCCGGCACTCTGCCTATTTCATGGCGACCGTGGACATGAATTCTGCGTGAGGATACTGCGAGTATAAAATCATCATGGACGACGACAGTGAAGAGGACTTTGAGGACGAGTCGGCGGCGTCGAGCTTACCCAGTGATTTATTGTTTTGTTAATGTGGGTAATCAACGTACCAAGATGAGTGGTCTAAAACGGAAAATGAGATTATAATGATAAACGAAGGACAATGTTATGGTGACCGCGGCCAGTATCAACATCGGTTTATTGGCTTCGGCGGGTTTGGATTGGTCGGAGGTCCGGGATGTCGTCGGCTACGCGTCGAGGTACGCATTGCTGCCGGGTGCTGGGAGTGGAGCGTCGCGTCGCGTCGAGCGAGGTGAAAATTATTAAGGGTATTTTGAGTGATTATTTTTATTTTTAATGTGTGTGAATTATTTTTCTACTTAGTTAACTTTAAGGAATTATTAGAAGCATTGCGTGTTTAAAAGTAGAAATAAGTTATTGGCAGGAGATAATGTTTTTGTGTATTTATTAGTTAAAAATAATTGTAAAAAAGAAGTTGCAGCTGTGGATTTTAAAAGTCGCGTTTAAAACGGTAGAAACTTTAAACGGTAGGTACTTTTGGAGATTCAGGGTAATAGTATGGTCGGATAATTACCGATTTTTATTTAAAGACGCTTCTTTATTTGCATTCTAAAAATGATTGTATCGAATTTATTTCTGCACACTCAAACTATAATCGCGGTATTAGTGCGAGTCAACAAGGTCGAGGACGGGTGTTTTCGCGAGTAGGCAGAAATCATGTAGTTTCTGTAGGTCAGACGGATAGTGTAATGTCAATGTTATTCAGCACGTGATTTAGGTAGATGACATACGTATGTAATGAATTTGTTTTTTTTTCGTGTCTAACGAAGATTAGGTAATTATTTGATCTTATAATACTAGTTATCACGTACATAGATATAACTTGTTTAGAAAGGAAGTTATCAAGTTTAGTTTTCTGTACGGATTGTAAATAAATAAATAATATATGTTAAAGGATTTAGGATTACTGGTTGAGGATTCTGACGGATTATACTTAAACAAATAAACTGGACATGACACTCTGATACTACGTCTTTGGAGCTTGACCAGCCTAGAGTAGTAGATATCATGAAAAGGAAACAGGAATATACGGGATTAATAGTTTGCTGAAGTAAATAATTTAGGGCACTGACGAGATTGATGGGAGATCCGAAGCGAACCGGTAAAAATGATACTAATGATGTTGTTTGTGTAAACTCTGCAATTTGCATAAACCAAGATTCTCTATTAACGAAGGCACGCTTAAGACGTAGCGTTACGAGACTTGGTTATACTGTGCAAAAGTTAAAAAAAATGATACTGATAATGTTGTTGTGTGAACTCTACAATTTATATGAATCAAGATTCTCCATGAACGAAGGCACGCATAGACGTATCGTTACGAGACTTGATTATAGTATGGGAAGGTCCCAAAGTAGACATTAGGATTACTTATGGCTCTTTGTGGAAAAGTTTAAATATAGTAGAGTTGTTATGTATTGAAATGAGCTCAAGTAAAAAGTATGTTACAATGTTAACTAGTTAATGTCTTTCGCGCGGGACATGATGAATTACCTAGGTTATGTAGGAACTATTTAGTTTTTACTTATAAACGGACTTACCGATCGGGAAATGATTTAAAGGATTATGACTGTTACTAACTAGTGGATATGCTGGTAGGACTAGAATGATTAACGGTATACAGAAGAGGTACGAGTATTGTTGGGAAAACTGGATTATGTAAAACGATGTAAAGATTGTCAGGAGCAGAAGTTTAGCAGTAGTGATTATGGTTAATAATAACATAATTATGGTTATAATTTATGACTACTTATCACAGCTACAGCATCTTTTGAGGAGGAATTTTTAGATTAGTTGGACTTGGATAAAACACGATATAAGTATGTTATAACTTTGAAATGTGAAATATTACTTGTGAAATGCAATGGTGTGTTAAAAATAATTTAATTATAAAAAGAAATTGTAAATCAAGCATTGTTAATTTTAAGATAGGAGATTTAGTATTAATTAAGGACGAATGTACCTACACGAAAATAAAAAAAATTTGTATAGAGTCATTTTCAGAGGGAGGGAACCCCTTACCTTTTCAGGGGAGGTGTGATAGGCAGATGCGTGTATCTACACGTAGCTCACGTAGTGCACGTAAACCACGTAGTGGATGCTAAGCGAATTAATATACAGATAAAACACCTCTCCATCCGATAAGGGTTTTCCTCTTCAAGACACGTAGGTTAACGATATATATGGTTGATCATTAGAATGACGGGGGAGATTGGTGGTGACTTGTATAGTGACAGGATATAAACTATAATACAGGAACCCGAGTTTAGTGTCTTCTCCCATCCCGGCACTCTGCCTATTTCATTATGATTTCGTTCCCAGGCCGGACGACCCGATATTCGGGATCGTGGCACTACATCATTATATAATCTGTGCTACAGCTTTATATGAAGAAATTTTTGTGGCCTAGCGCGGATGTCTTGTTTGGCTGGGTGGCACTGAATGTGTTAAAATATACTCACTAAGGAATACCGCTCATAGTATGGGTCCACCTGCTTCATCAGATCGTTAAACTTTAAGGACACAGCTTGGAACACTTTGAAGTATTTCGGAAAATGCTGGTCCCTCACCGGCTTGTCTCTCACTTCGTATATGTCACGAAGTAAGCTGTTCAAATTTCTTACTGGGTTTTTCGGATTTTCTTGAGGTTTCGAAGTGTGGACTCTGGTAAAAAGACATCATGAGATTCATTAACCTTTTCCACGCCGTGTCAAACACAAAAGCTGTCACTCAGACGCCACATCATTGAAGTGTCAAAACTGAAGTTCAACTTTATGTATATGCACGTGGTCTGTGACCGATTAATCGGTCTTTGGCGTTGAACCTACGGTGCGGATATATCGGTCATTGGCGTCGAAAAGGTTAAGGATTTCTTTGCGTGTTCCATTTTCGAAAACTTTTGGCTGTGGCGGCGATTCCAGTATTCGTTGCGGATGGCACGCCTATCGTACGTGTCATACGCAACACGTTAAAACACAAAAACATTGATGACACGCCTGTCGTGCCATCCGCATCGAGACGGTTAATGACTTGTAATTTCAAGTTTAAACTGATACAGTTGTATAACAGTCAGCAGCAGAAGTTGCTAAGCGGGTGAATGTTCAAAATGATCTTGACGCAACTTTATTTAAGGGAATAAATCAAGAGCGTGTCAAGGTAATTTTGAACACTTCGCCGGTATAGCAACTTCTGCTGCTGACTGTATAAACTATAGGTATTTGTTATTTAATCAAACTCAGCTTCAGCTATACCTACGTTACTGTGCGCGATGATAGCGGTAATGATTATTTATAGTATTTATATCTACCAGCCGGCGAGCTAAGTATGTTTGTTTACGTCTACATCAATGCAAGATAGCTACAATGTAAGCCGTAATGTTAAATACATTAAAGCAAATCACTCACTCCCCAAGTAACAAAATTTGGTACTATAAAAGTCCTGAGAACGTTTTGGAGCGTACCAAATTTTGTTACTTGGGATTTATGTTGAACGTGAGTGGCTCGTTTCATATATTAAATATGACAGCAATCCCGCAAGAACAATAAAAGGAAGTATTACTATCTCACTCTAACACATCTGTATCCCGTAGGTAGGTATATACTATGAATGATATTTTTTTCACATAGAATATGGTACGGGGTCAGCTGTCATCTCCATACAATTTATAAACTTTTAATGCAAAACTGTATTGGGATGACAGCTGTCACCGTACCCAAGCTGTGTGAATAATACTGTAAGGGCTCATTTGTACGGCGCGCAAACTCGTATACGATTTTAGTTACATTGCGGACCATTAAGGTGACATCAATTCAGCCGACCGATCAAATGACGCAATGTAATGAAACTCGCATACGAGTTCTCGCACCGTCTAAATGAGCCCTAATACTGTAAGGGCTCATTCAGACGGCGCGCAAACTCGTATACGATTTTAGTTACATTGCGGACCATTGAGGTTACATCAATTCAGCCGACCGATCAAATGACGCAATGTAATGAAACTCGCATACGAGTTCTCGCACCGTCTAAATGAGCCCTAATACTGCAAGGGCTCATTCAGACGGCGCGCAAACTCGTATACGATTTTAGTTACATTGCGGACCATTGAGGTTACATCAATTCAGCCGACCGATCAAATGACGCAATGTAATGAAACTCGCATACGAGTTCTCGCACCGTCTAAATGAGCCCTAATACTGCAAGGGCTCATTCAGACGGCGCGCAAACTCGTATACGATTTTAGTTACATTGCGGACCATTGAGGTGACATCAAATCAGCCGACCGACCAAATGCCGCAAAGTAATGAAACTCGCATGCGAGTATTGCGAGTTCTTGCACCGTCTAAATGAGCCCTAATGGTACTATTTACTAAAATACTTACCGAGCCCCACTGGCCCGCAGCTCTTGAAGCTCATTTGAGTAAAAAATCTTCATTGTATTGTATCTTTCCTCTTAAGTGTGAGTTTTCATGTCGGCTCTCCATACTAGCTACTGTAATCGGTACTGATTTCTGTAAAGGTAATAAGTACATAAATAGACTTAAATATACTCTAAAACCTACTTTAAAAGACTCACGCTAGAACGGTCCGGGTCCGGGCCGAGACGCCCGACAATTCGTTCTCTAAGCCGGGTGAACGATGATCACGTGATGCTTTCTATAGAAAACTAAGTGGACCCGGACCGATCTAGTGTGAGTCATCCTTAAATAATATAATGACCGGAAAGTCATTATACCTATTATTTGATTTATAAACTTCATTAAATGAGAAGTGCTATTAAATAAAGAAACAATTAAACATAAAGGTAGTACTTACTTTGGTCCCGAAAGTATACCATAATATTACATTACCTAATTGTTTCTAATTATGTAGTTAAGACTTTGTGTGGTGTTATAATGCGGTACACGTGTTACGTCTATCGTTGCTATAATACAACTGGCAATAACATTTTGCATCTATTCTGCGAATGTGACGAAATTGTTTCATTGTTGCCAGTGGAAGAAAAAGTTACATATTAGGGTAAGTTATACGTCAGACACGGTAGATGTTAGATGTTACATCTCACTTCTACGTATAATACTTAGGTACGTCTCATTGCTACTATAAATAAAATTTTACCCTTTGAACGTGGCGCGTCATCGTAAATCTTGTCGTAATGAAAGGTTGATATTGTGGTTGACGGTCAAAGGGTTTATTATAAGTGAAAATAAAAGTACAATTTCAATAATTCTACATCTATTATTAGAAATATAAAAATACGAGCTACACAACTTACAAAATATGACAACTATCACCTTAAATAAGGTGATAGTACGAGGTCGGCCGAGGTGTTTAGAGTAAATTAAACAGAACTCTATTGCTAACAGAATAAGAGCGTGTAGGCGATTGAACACCTCACCCGCTTAGCTCCTTCTGCTGCTGACTGTACAGTTGCCATCAGATATATAGGAGCGGCCAAGGTGCTCAAAAATATCTGAACATGCACGTTAACGTCTTCATAATACAGGCAAATAGGCTTTGTTCAGTTATTTGTGAACACCTTGGTCGCTCTGATATATCTAAAATGAGTACATTCGTTTATGAATGATATAACAAAACGATCTGCTTGCGCGTTTATTACACTGATGCGAATCCGCACGACGCTCTGGTGTGTGAGCGAGAAAGCATAATACAGGCTACCGATGTCCCGCTCGCACACCATACGCAGCGACGAAGACCGCCTAGTACGAGATCCGACGAAATCTATTATGCTTTGTAATTATTATACCCCGGCCGGCGAGAGCAAAAATGCGTTGACAGCTTAATAGTGCGAGGACACACACTTTGGTCGATGTCGATAAAAACAACACGATGTACTGGACCACCGTTATGATATGCAGAAGTATTAATTATTGTTGTAAACAAAATTAAAACCAAGTGTTTGTATTTATTCAGTTTAAAATTGTTTTAGGGTTATTCTTAGAAACGCGTGGAGGTATCAAGATGAAATAAATAACAAATACTAATGGCTCAGTTAAAAAAAAAAAATTGTGCTTAATTAAAAGTCGACTATTCTATCGACATCCATATGTCGATAGAATAGTCGATATTTAATTAAGCACTAGGAGCAGACGCATTTTTGCTCTCGCCGGCCGGGGTATGCGAATTATCTAATAACTGAAGTAAATATTATGCATTAAATTGTGTTTTTAAACCACCACCAAAGTGCTTATAATAATCTACAAAACTATTTATAAAATGTATGTGCGATTAAAATATTTTTAGCACCATAAACTTTTGTATGTTCATTCTAATCTAATCTTAACAATTAAACATAAAATTTAATTGTTGACTTAAAATAAAAGTTGTTCCAAGGAGCTGCCACATGAAAACAAGACTGTTAGGTATAATATACATATTGTCAAAATCAAATATTAAACGATAATTTTAAGCACATATCACACACGAGCTGAAATTTTAATTGGTCACTTAATCAATTCAGATTTTTCTATAGTACCTGTCTACCTGTCCTTTTGAATGGACAATCCCTAGATCTGATCACGGAAAATCTGCATTTCTTCAGTGACTACAGATTCAGACCAGGGATGTTGCGGATGCAGATTTTTTGACATCCGCGGATACGGATGCGGATGCGGATATTTAAAGGTTCACATCCGCGGATGCGGATGCGGATGTCAAGATTAGGTACTGAGAAAACGTCAAATATTACATTTTTTGGATTTTTGTATTAAAAAAAAACGAACCGTTTAGTATTTGAGCAAGAATATAGGTGCGTTATATTTAATAAACAGTAACATGGCCGACTTTACTGGATCTAGAGTCTAGACGATTTCGTTATAGGTAATGACGAAATTACCTAGCACTTACGTCGCCGCTAAGACGTTTCTGTACCGACTTGTTCGACATCCGCATCCGCATAAGCTCCGCATCGATTTTATGCGGATGCGGATGTTGAAAATAATGCGGAAGTTCCGCGGTTGCGGATGCGGATGCGGATGTTCGCAACATCCCTGATTCAGACTGTCCTCTTATTTTCCGAAAAAAAAAATGATTTAAACTTTCACGATTATTACACATAATTAAATTGTAAAACGGGACTTAATCCCCACGTCGCCGCCGCCCGCAACGCCGTCCTCGAAACGTCGGAGGTAAATCTTAAAACTTAAATACGCAATTAAGTCCCGTTTTACAATTCGATAAAAAAAAACAGGACTTGCGAAGTGTATGCCAATTAAATGCCATTAAATGCGCAATATTTTCTTCCTGTACAACTGAAACTGGCTCTCCGTCAACAAAAACTTCGCAACCTTCTTATAGTTCGACGGGTCATCCAAATTATTCAAAAACTTGACTAGTTTCCTGAGCTGATTTGCGTAGCTGGTTAAAGTCGAGTCATGAATGTGTCCTATCAAATTATTGTCTGGGTTCCAGAAGTATGGAATGTTCTTGTTTTCCATGTATTGTAGAAACTTCTTGACCATGTGTATGAAGAGGTCTGCGCGGCTGTTTCTGCACCAAAAATCTTCGTCTTGCTCTCGTTCGATGGCCTCATGGTAGAATATGGTCTTGATGTAGTAGCTAGCAATGTTGTCCATGCCTAAGGAATCGCGGAGCTTTTTTATCTGAAAAAAATCATTTACAGTACATATGGGGCTACTTTACCGCACTAGTGCGAATACTGCGAATAGGTAATTCGCACTTGTATCGTAATGTACAGTCACGCTCCGTGATTGTTAGCTAAATTGGACATTCCATAGAGTAAGTATGGAACAACCAATTTAGCTAGGACCATAACTGGCGTAACAATCGCGGAGCGTGATGGTACTAATCTATCTATCTAATCTAATACCTTTAAACGAGCAATTCTTGTATATTTATTTATATATCGATTAGAGATAAACGATCACGTAAATTAAAGATGCTCAATGTACGGCATAGGTAAAACGATAGATTTCATAAAATATTATAGGAATGTAGCGAGGTTGACTGCGACACTTTCCAATTCAAATCTAACTGACGGTTCCACTCAGGATGCTATCTCATTTCGGGCTGTCCTCAAAATCAGCCAGAAACCAATCCATTAAAGAAGCTGTTCAGGTCATTCATATAAAAGTCACTGTATCGCAGTCAAACACACTCAAGCATAGACTATTTCAATACTTGACATTCCATCAAACGCAACGTCATAAATTCATAATAGACGGTCTGCGACATATATATGTCGTAGTCAGATCGTATAATCCGCCGTATTACATTACGGCTAGCCGTTTTACAAAACAGGGGCGTTTTGAAATGCGGCGGTTCGACGATTAGCCGGATTGTCATTGCGATACGTTCTTCAATAAGGCTTCAATACGTTTAGCCGCATCGTATCTACTATTTAGATTGTAGAGTGACCAGTTCTTTCGGTCGTCTACGTAACCGGAGTTTGACAATGTTTGCAATTTAATTTATTTTTACCATGGTCCCACCGCAGTGACATGTGTTTCTTTTCCAAAACATTTCCTTCACAACTTAAATAGACGGAGCCCCGCAAGCGGGGCTCCTATTTCTGGGCGGTTTGCCCTTCGGGCTTTTTTCCCCAAAGTGTAATGTTTTCACGGACGTCTCACTAAATCAATAGGTAGGTAGGTTAGGTTCGTTAGGTAGCTTCAGATGCCCGAAGGGCAAACCGCTCAGAAATAGGAGCCCCGCTGCGGGGCTCCGTCTAGTTAAGTTGCGAAGGAAATGTTTTTTAAAAAGAAACAGTCCGACGAACTCCAGATTTGATGGACACCCCAGAGTTTGTTGTTGTTATGTCAGGCAGCGCCACGAGTGTTAAAAATGGGAACTAAAAACTGTCAAAGCGGCGGCTAATGACTCGCTGTATTACATTACGGCTAGCCGTGTTGAAGAACGTATGGCGCCGAATACATTCCGGCGGATTTTCATTCAGCCGCATTCAATCCGGCTAATCGTCGAACCGCCGCATTTCAAAACGCCCCTGTTTTGTAAAACGGCTAGCCGTAATGTAATACGGCGGATTATACAATCCGACTGCGACATATATACAGGGTGGCCCATTTAGATCGGTCAGTATGGGAAAATTTGTAACTATTTGACATACCACGATCTCTTCTTAGGAACCATGTCATCGATTTTAGTAACAAGAAAAACTGCATTCATACATTTAATTTTTTTTTTATGTAAAATGTATTGAACAAAATGGTGGCTATTTCGAAAACGTACTAAAATAAATTAAAGGATATGAAAACAATGCATTTTATTCATTTCAGACATCATGTTTCATAGTAACATTTACTGCTTAAGACCTACACAATCGATATCTAAATAGAAATATGTAATTATAGATTTTTTTTTTTTCAAAACGTCCGGGTTCGATTCCCGAGCTGAGTACACATTTTTTTTAAATGCAGTTTTTCTTGTTACTAAAATCGATGACATGGTTCCTAAGAAGAGATCGTCGTATGTCTTATACAGGGTGCTTCCTGTAACAGGAGCAATAAATTAAATTGTAGGCTGTACTCCTCAAACTGACCAACATTTGTTCAGCAACTTTTGAAAATAACTCATGTTTTGATTTTTATTACATTTTAAAGTTTATTCTAAGACGCAATGTATTGCAAATTTTGTTATGTTTAAAGCGTGACAAGCAACGTCAAACACACTGATGTCAGCGTACATTGAAGGCAATATTTATTTTGTATGAAAAAGAGGAAGTGTAAAGGATTCATAATTTTTAAAAGTTGCTGAACAAATGTTGATCAGTTTGAGGAGTACAGCCTACAGTTTAATTTATTGCTCTTGTTACAGGAAGCACCCTGTAGTTTCAGATTTTCCCATACTGACCGATCTAAATGCGCCACCCTGTATATTTCGGGGATCTCGGAAACGATTCTAACGATTTCGATTAAATTTGCTATATGGGGGTTTTGGATAAAGATAAGATAAAGATAAAAGATAGTCTATTCAAGTAGGCATAATTACAATGCGCTTATGAACGTCAAATAAAGCTAGGTAGACCGGCTCCAACCCTACACCTCTGCCCCGAGAAGATTTAAATCCCCCCTCAATTGGAGGAGGGTATCCCAATATGGGACCGGCAACAAACTCGGCGGGACACATCTTTTCAAAAATAATTACATCTTATAATTAACATGCATTACGAGAAAATAAGGGAAAAAATACAATTTAAATTACTATAGAATTCATGCAATTATACACATAAGGTGTAATAGAAATTTGATTTAGAAAATATACATATGTACATGGAATCATACAAAATCGTAGCTCTTTCAGAAAACATATCAAATTCTTACAAAAGGAAAAGAAAATAAAGTTATTAAAAGAAATGGGAAAACATATTATATAAATCTGATTGATTATTATTAATTACCAACATATAATATTTGATGTGCTTTCCTGCTTACCTGAGCTGTGTCACCTATAACTCTATACATAATACAATGTTTTTAATTGCTACTACTTTTTATTAGTTAGTTTCTGGTTTGGACCATGCATGTTTGTCTGTCAAGTAGTCCTCGACTCTGTAATAAGCTTTTAACATCAATGACTTTTTTAAGTAATTATTAAGAGCTGGAAAGGGTAATCTTAAAGCATTCTCAGGTAACTTGTTATAAAAATGAATGCATTGCCCAACGAATGACTTTTGTACTTTACGGACACGAAACTTTCTGATAGCAAGCTTATTTCTATTTCTAGTGTTAAAGTTATGGACATCAGAATTCTTAGTGAAGGAGTCTAGATTCTTAATAACATAAATAATACTATCATATATGTATTGGGAAGCTACAGTTAAAATATTAATTTCTTTGAAAAGTTCGCTTAATGATTCACGCGCTCTTAAGTTATATATAGAACGAATGGCTCTCTTTTGTAAGACAAATATAGTCTGTATGTCAGCTGCTTTGCCCCAAACCAGAATACCATATGACATTACACTATGAAAATAACTATAATAAACAAGGCGAGCTGTTTCAACATTAGTCAGTTGTCTAATTCTCCTCACGGCGTAAGCGGCCGAACTTAATTTGTTAGCTAGTGTTCCGATATGAGGACTCCATTGTAGATTTTTGTCCAATGTTAAGGGTTGGAGGGCGAAAAATCAATCTAGCTAGGTCTTATCTCTGGGAAAACGCGCATTTTTGAGTTTTTATATGTTCTCCCAGATATTTAGTACTTACCAGTCGTATGACCTGCTTCATATGACAGGTGTCGTACATGAGCTGTTTCTCCTGTATGTGCATGGCTAGCCGCCAGGAGCGCTCCGAGTCGAGCGGGCTGCGACCCCCCTTCAGGGGCTTCGGCACCACCATGAAGAACTCCTTCTTGCAACGCTTGGGTACCTCAAGGGTAATAGTTATTTTCACCTCAGCAGCTCGAACAAGGGTACTTTGCTACTTAAAAACAGTGAGCAAAATCGCATTTTGCTCACTGAGTGAGACAAAATGAGCAAAATGCGATTTTGCTCACTCAGTGAGCAAAATGCGATTTTGCTCACTGTTTTTAAGTAGCAAAGTACCCTTGTTCGAGCTGCTGAGGTGAAAATTTAATTGTTGGTATATCTTAAGAAAACATGAGTAAATAGAGGTAAGTGATGAAGAAGGAATACATTTTTCGGGTTCTCTAATATGTTCTCACTGCTGAGGTGAAAAATGTTGTGTACTACACGAGAGAAGTTATTTACATCTCGTGCGCTTTTGAGTCCCTTACTACGCTCAAGATTCTAAATTAGATTCACTCGCTACGCTCGTGAATCTATTATAGCATCTTTCGCTTGCACGGGACTCAAAATAAGCACTCGAAGAAATATCAAACTTTGATCTCTTGTTGTACAAATAACTATTGTTTTACAAGGGGGCAAAGTTGTTGTTTAACCGCTCGTGCTAATATTGAAATCCGAGCAAGCGAAAGATTCCAAAATTGAACCACGAGCGTAGCGAGTAGTTCGAACAATGGAATCTTGAGCGTTGCGAGGGTTCACAGCACGAGGGTTAAACAAAATTTGCCCCCGAGTGAAACACAACATTTTTCACCACACCAACCTGAAGCAAATATTAAATGTAATATATCAAACAAAATCAAATCCAAATGAATGTTATTAAACATATATCATCCAAAATCATCATTTAAAAGTCAATTCTACCAGCAAACATAAGAAAACAACTCAAAATTAGCATTTGATTACTTTGCCTCACATGTGAATAAAATGCAACTTTGCTATCAGTTTTTGAAGTGCAAAGTAAGCCTTTCCGAGCTGGTGTGGTGAAAATGCATTTTATGGTTTGTTATTTACTTAATCGTATGGCATGCATAAAGAAGGACAATCAGTGTATAGCTTTGAGGTCGCTAAGCCAGGCAACCAACTCACAGGCGCGAACAAGTCCAAATCTTCAGCTGGTCCAGAATACGAGTGAAGGGGACAGCGTTGGAATATATATATGATCTGTGGTCTGCTCTTCCTGACCGCGCTCGCAGAGTGGATAATCTTTCCAACTCCATTTTTATGTCAGCGAATTTGTTGAGTTGTTTAAACGGACAATTCTTAAAAACCTTGTTATACTATTAGAAAAGCGCAAAGTCTGTTAGGGATTGCCGTGCACGTCAATTAGTACACTCGGCCGCAAAAGATACGAGGCTTCCATTACCAACCGAAGAATTTACCTAGTGCTTTCCTGAAAAAAAATCGTCAACATACGTCGTATCAATTGGCCATCGTTCTTCAAGGGATTTGAGAGCTGGGAAAGCCTCTGCGTATCTATAAGCTACTGTTTTGACTTTTCCTCCTCCACTTTGCACGGTCTTCGATATCCTCGAGAAGTCCATCCAGTATTTCTTGAACTTCCCCCTTCTAGAAGCGGAGGCTATACACAGAGAGGCGACGTGGCTATACGTCCGTAACGTAACGTTCTAGAGAACGGTAAACATCTAGACGTCACCGAACTAACTACCTAGGGCCCGTTTCTCAAAAGCTTGTAACTTGTAATACAAGCGGATGTCACTTTTTGACAGCTTTTGTTAGAAAAGGACTTCCACTTGTATTACAAGTTACAAGCTTCTGAGAAACGGGCCCCTAATAGTGCTCTTTACTATCTACTAGATACGTCACAAAAACAAGATGAGTTACTACATAATTACGTACTAACCCTTCTATATTTTTTGGCGATAGGCCAGCGATCCTCAGGGAACTTGAGGGCCGGGACCAGGTCCACGTCCAGACGGAACCCGCACTGTGTGTCTTAGATGATGAGCGTGTAGGCGGGGCCACTGGCAGATAAGCGGAGGTTGTACTTAGTCCCCTAAAATGTTATTAAAATAGTTATTTACGATACAAGTGCGGAAAAGAGGAAATTCTAAACGAGTGGCGATAAATTAAAACACGACCGAAGGGAGTGTTTTAAATCGACACGAGTTGCGAATTACCTATTCGTACGTGTATCGCACAACGTTTTACACATATGGCACTTTAAACTTTCGACATACGCACGGAAAGTGCTCTTTCCCGCACTTGTTCGAGAAAGTAGCACCATATGTACTGTAAAAGTTTTTTAGAAGCAACTTTAGAAGTAAAAGAAACTCAATTAAAATAATGCTTAAACTTAAGTTCAAAAGGGCCTATTCCCATTGTCCCCAAGTAGTAATGAAAACAAAGAAGTACCATCTGTAACCACTGGAGACGGCTAGGATGAAACAAATCTATAAGGCAACAAATTGAGAATGATTCATTCACAAAAAGTATCTATATCACAACAAATTCCCCCTGCCTGCCTGCCTCTATCTGTTGTTTTAAGCTGTATCTTTTACTCAGGTGTTCCAATAGAGAGTATTCTATCTATCTATCTAATATTTAATGGATCAGTGAAATACTGATACTGATACTAGGGCTAACTCCAGCCAGCAGATCCTGCAGCAAGGACTAGGAAGAGGAGACTACAGGGGGGAGGCGAAGTTGAGGCAAATAGCCCTGTAAGCTCGTATGACTCTGCTGATTAGTGATGGGTAGGACATCAATTTAAAATGAGTTTGTATGAGTACCTCATTTTCTAAAATGAGGTGTTACAATGTCTTACTTCAAATGAGGTGAGGTACTAGCATATTTTCAGCGTCGACTATTCCATTAATTCCAACGGCGACAAAAATATTCATCACTTCCTTTATAAATAAATAAATAGTAACATTTAATTGGAGTGCAATTCTGGAGGTTAAGAATAGAACTTTTAGGAGAAAGATAATTTTAGAATCAAGTAAAATGAATAGAGGAGTGAAGTAAGACATTTTTTCGGTACGAAGTACTGCGACAAATTAACAAAATGAGTGGTACAAATGAGGTGCCTCACGAGTGAGCGACTCAACACTACTGCTGATTCAACCTAAGCGGCATCGGGTCAGTGGAGGTGTCAGCGTCACCTCACACAGGCTAAGCCTCAAACGCGAAATCAATAATGGGTCAGTGAGATAATAAAAATATTCAATAGATGCGGGTAGGCCGCTTGCCGCTTTTGACATTTTGTCAAATATTCCAAAATATGATAATGTTTACCTCAACGTCCATGTAGGGCTCCCCGTGCTCGTTCTGATCGAAGAGGTTCATGGCTTTGTCGACCACACTCTGGAACCAGTACATGAACTGCGAGCGCAACAGGTAGTTGGCATCGTCTAACCATCTGTATCAGATATATTTTTTAAATGAACTGCCCAAACCTTAATTTGTCAAAACCATCGAATTCGTTTGTAAGTCGAGGAGTTAACTAGTAGGTAGGTACAAGTACCTACGGAAAAGTTCCACTATACGCCTTCCAGCTTTCATTATCAGTCTACCTAGTCTGATAATCTAGTTCGTATTTTGTTAAAATAGCATCAAATTACCGTGTGTACGAGGGCTGTTTGATAAGTACCCGTTTATGAAAAAAATTATCAGTTGTTTTGGTTTATATGCATTTATTTTTCTTCATAGTCTCCTTTTAGCTCTATACACTTGTTCCACCTATATTCAAGCTTCAATAAACCATCCAAAAAGTATGATTTCGGAAAGTCATTAAAATAGGCCTCTGTGACGGCAATGACTTCGTCATTTGATCCAAATCACTTACCACCGAGCCATTTTTTCAGGTTGGGAAACAAAAATAAATCGCATGGGGTCAAATCTGGAGAATACGGGGGGTGAGGCAATAGGGCATAGCGTAATTGTGTTAATTTAGCCATCAATGAGCTGGTGCGTTGTCGTGATGAAACAGTACTTTTTTATTTTTTAAATGGGGTCGTTTGTCCTTCAACACAGCGTCAAATTCATCCAATAAATTGGCATAGTACTGCCCTGTTATCGTTTTCCCCTTTTCTAAGAACTCAATATGTATAATACCCTGCGAATCCCAAAAAACGGTCGCCATGACCTTTCCAGCCGTTGGGACGATTTTTGCTATCTTTCGAGCAGGTTCACCCGGTAAAATCCACTGCTTCGACTGCCCTTTCATTTCCGGGGTGTAGTGGTGAACTCACGTTTCGTCTACGGTCACGAAACGACGCAGAAACTCCTTCGGGTTACGTTTGAACATGGCCAAACACTGCTCCGAAGTAGTCAGTCGGTTCCGTTTTTGCTCCTCCGTGAGTAAACGCGGCACCCACCTCGCCGATACTGTCTTCATACCCAATGTTTCTTCTAATATGTTTTGTACCCGCTCGATTGGAACATTTACAGCATCAACGATTTCTCGAAGTTTAATTCGGCGGTCGGCTAAAACGATATTTTCAATTTTCTTAACCATATCGTCTGTAGTCACCTCAATTGGGCGGCCTGGGCGATCCTCATCAAAGACGGTTGTTCTCCCCCGCTTTAACTCGTTAAACCAGTATCTGACGGTTGTCATAGAAGGAGCACATTCATGGTAAACAACTTGCATTCTTACTTTTATTTCATCACATGTTTTTCCTTCCAAAAACAAGAATCTAATTACAGACCGATACTGCTCTTTCTCCATTTTCACAATTTTAAGTTCACGCTTTCACTGAATCGCTGTCAAATGAGAAAAAAACAAAAGAATGCTGTTTTTTAAAAAAAAATCCCACCTCTGAAAAATGGCTTAAAACGGTTGTATAGATATTTTCGGCCCGTGATATTAATACATTTGGAAAACGGGTACTTATCAAACAGCCCTCGTATGTATAAAAAAATGCCTCTGTCTGGCTTATTGGCTACCTATACATAAATCTACGTTGTCGTGTTTTTTTATACACTTTGTCATAAATAAATAAAATATTCAAAGAATAGTTATTTGTACAACAAGAGATCAAAGTTTGATATTTCTTCGAGTGCTTATTTTGAGTCCCGTGCAAGCGAAAGATTCTATAGTAGATTCACGAGCGTAGCGAGTGAATCTAATTTAGAATCTTGAGCGTAGTAAGGGACTCAAAAGCGCACGAGATGTAAATAACTTTGATCTCGTGTAGTTCACAAAACTTTTCACCTCAGCAGTGTACGGACGGCGTTAATCAAACAACAGCTTCGATGAAGATCATGTTTTATTCTGATTTAATTGGGCAAGATACATGTTTTTATATGCAATGCTTACGTACTAAGTATATACTACACCACACGCCTCACCAAAAAAGGGAAAAAAAAGAAAACTGTAATTTTTTTTTTTACAAAAAAACAATTACCATTTCATATTACATGCTAGGGCGAATACAGCTTTGTACGGTTTTTATGAACCGACACTTCTTTATCCTTGACCTTTATTATTACATTTGGGTCAGATTCTCTTACAACTACGAATGGCCCTTTATACAGTGGGTCCAACTTATTACTAAGAGCTTCATTTTTAATTAAAATCTGATCGCCTGCTCTATAGCTTACAGGGTTAATATAATGGTCGTATTGTGTTTTTCGCACTGATTTCCCTTGAATTAAATTACATTTTGCATCATATTGACATTTCTGTAACCTGTATTTTAATTCAAAGGCATAGTCATTAAAGTTATACATAGGATCCAATGAATTACAAAGATTACTCGGAATATTACATTGTCTGCCAAATACAAGCTCGTATGGAGTGTATTTTGTTTGTGAATGAACAGTTGTATTGTAAGCAAAACACCAGTAGGGTAACCATGAGCTCCAATTTCTAGTTTCATTATTAGTTTGAATACGCAAATAAGATGTTAAATGTTTATGATTATTCTCCAAGGATCCTATCGTTTGATGATGGTAAGATGTTGACTTTAGATGAGTTATGTTTAAAAGTTTGTATACCTCTTGCATTGTAGAGGATAAAAATTCGGTGCCTCGATCAGTTATTATTTCTCGAGGGATACCGTATCTTAGAATGAAATTATTAACAAAAGCTGTCGCTACCGAGACAGTGTCCTTAGATGTAAGCGGATACGCCTCGACGTATTTGGTCAAGTCGCATTGAAGCGTTAATATATATGTATAATTATTACTATCCTTAATTAAGGGGCCCACTATATCTAAAAATAATCTATCAAACGCAAAGTTACCTGTGGTTGTTATGACCATCGGCTCCTTTGTATTTACAAAGTATTTCTGACGCTGACATTTGTCACATCTTTTGACGAACTCTGCCACGTCTTTGTCTAATCCTGGCCAAAAATAACGTTGTCGAATATTATTCAACATACGTCTGACTCCAGCATGACCGCTAGTCGGGAGCATGTGGTAGTCATTCAATATCACGCGTTGTGTATCGTGGTTGTCAATTCGTATGGTGCCTTTTAATATGCGCAATAAGGGTCCGGACCATTGCGTCATATTATTTATTATTTTAGCTAGCTCTTCAATTAAAGTCACGTTATCATTATTTCTAAAAATGTATAAACAGTCGACTGATTCATTATTACAAAATTCGCTCAGTTCCCTCGCAAAGGCAACTCGTGCGCGATGCGATCGGGTTACCGGCTTAACATAAACAATACTCTTATTTTTATCAAATGCATAGTTATCATATAGCTTGTCACAGTTGCGACTTATATTTCCCCACTCGTTCTCATTTAAAAATCGTAACTCGGTATAGCTTTTAGGAGGTTTAAGTACTTCTACGACTCTAGGGTGATCGGTCCTATTATCTGAAGTCCTATCAACCTGGGAATTATTTTCCTGGTCCATCTGTTTTCTTCGCGCTCGCGTTAAAACTGAAATATAATTTTCACCTCAGCAGCTCGAACAAGGGTACTTTGCTACTTAAAAACAGTGAGCAAAATGCGATTTTGCTCACTGAGTGAGACAAAATGAGCAAAATTCGATTTTGCTCACTCAGTGAGCAAAATCGCATTTTGCTCACTGTTTTTAAGTAGCAAAGTACCCTTGTTCGAACTGCTGAGGTGAAAACTTAATTGTTGGTATATCTTAAGAAAATATGAGTGAATAGGTAAGTGATGAAGAAGGAATACATTTTTCTGGTTCTCTAATATGTTCTCACTGCTGAGGTGAAAAGTTTTGTGAACTACACGAGATCAAAGTTATTTACATCTCGTGCGCTTTTGAGTCCCTTACTACGCTCAAGATTCTAAATTAGATTCACTCGCTACGCTCGTGAATCTATTATAGAATCTTTCGCTTGCACGGGACTCAAAATAAGCACTCGAAGAAATATCAAACTTTGATCTCTTGTTGTACAAATAACTATTTCGCTCATCTTTTTTAAGTCGTCACTGGTTAAAGTTATACGCGACAATGCGTCCGCAGCAATATTGTCTGTACCCTTTACATACCGTACAATAAAGTTATATTCTTCAAGAAGTAACCTAAATTTCATTAATCTGCTTGTGGGGTTGGTCATATTAAATAAATAAACAAGTGGTCTGTGGTCGGTTTCCACTATAAACTGTCGTCCATAGAGATAAGGTCGAAAATATTTGATAGACCATGTGATTGCGAGAAGTTCTTTATCTACGGTGGGATAATTGCGCTCAGCTTTATTTAAACTACGGCTCGCATATGCTACAGGGTGTCCGTTTCCGTTACAAAGAAGAGATCCTATTGCTATTCCGGATGCGTCAGATTTTAAAATAAATTTGTTCTCTTCACTAAAATCTGGGTATTGAAGTATAGGGGGTGTCGCTAATGATTGCTTAAGGGAAAGGAATGATTTTTTACATTCTTCATCCCATTGAAAGGTTACGTTTTTACGTGTTAAATTATTTAAAGGAACGCATGTCGCAGCAAAATTTGGAATAAATTTTCTGTAGTAATTTGCAAAAGCTACGAACCTCTTTACATCATCCGTATTTTGTGGCTCCGGGTAGTTCTGTAAAGCTTTAACCTTATCCGGGTCCGGTTTAATGCCGTCCGCCGAAACTATATGTCCTAAATACAAAATTTCCTTCTTTAAAAATTCACACTTATTCGGATTTAATTTCAAATTAAATTTACGTAGCCGACTAAAAATTTCCATCAGATGTTTATTGTGCATCTCCAAATTTCTTCCGAAACAAACGAGGTCATCCATATAAATTAAGCACTTTTCATAATTAAGGCCAGACATGGCTATGGTCATGGCCCTTGAGAAATAGCTAGTGCTGACCTTGAGGCCCATCGGGAGCCTTGTCATGCAATACTGGCCTGAAGGTGCCTGAAAGGCCGTATAAGGTCTACTTTTTTCATCTAAACTGAGCTGGAAAAATCCTTGGTGTAAATCCAAATGACTGAAATACATTGAACCGGACAAAGAGTCTAATATATCGTTAATATTGGGGAGAGGGAATTTATCATCTACTATCCGATCATTTAATTTACGAAAATCTATTACAAATCGCCATCGTTTGTTACCTTCTGAATCTGGTTGTTTGGGCACTAATAGTACGGGACTAGACCATTCGCTATGTGTTGGTTCGATAATTTTCTCTCGTAGCATTTTCTGTACTTGGCTTTCTAGTTCTGATTTTTGAGAATGTGGCAACCTATACTGCTTTACATAAACAGGGGTCGCATCAGGTTTTAAATAAATATTTTGTGGGTCTAATTTTGAGGGGGCTAATGTGTCGCCAGGTATATAAAAAATGTCAGAATATTTTGCGCAAATATTCTGAATTGAAGTTCTTTCCTCTTTATTTAAGTGCGATAATTCCAAAAGTGAAAACATGCTACGCACCCTATCTCCGGTAACTTTTATATCTCCAAATGTGCATAAATCATATTGTCTAATACTTTTTATCTCTGGTCTAAAATAGTTAAGATGTACCTCTGTATCCCTTGTATTCAGTAATTGAATTGGTATCCTGCCTGCCTTGGGTGTACATAGTCCTCCTGCCAAGAAAACGCCATTACAGAGTTCATTTGGAATAACCATACAATCTTCTATAAATTCCGTGTTTATAAAAAATATTTTTTCACATCGCGGTGGTATAGTTAAGTAGTTATTTGTATCTAATAATCCTAACTGTAGAGGTACCGTTAATTTTCCTAATTTATCTATGTCTAAGGATAACGTATTTCGCTCGTAGTCTATTATAGCGTTATATCTACGTAAAAAGTCTCGTCCTAATATGCCACTGGGACCGCAAGGCACAGACAATCCAACCTCTAGACATAGCATAGTCGCGCCACCCCCTCTGCCACACATACGGTAGCGTTACTCCATCTTCGAGTCAATCCCGTGCCGTGATTGGTCCGTGTCTTTGAACGGACCAATCACGGCACGGGATTCGCTCACCTCGTTCCCCCGCACCCCCGTATTTTTGGCAGCATCGGTTTCATGAAAGAATTGGCCTAAGCTCAGTCTAGAGGTTGGATTGTCAGTGCCGCAAGGTAAGTCTCGAAGTACGTGGAATTTATGACGCAAGCGGTGTCCATGTAAAGCAAAGTCTATATAAACAAAACCTTCTGTATGACGATCCCCGCCGATACCGATTATAGAAACGACTTCTTTTTGGATTGGAATATTTAGTCGTACAACTGTTTCGTATTTCACGGCCGATATGGCGGCGCCCGTGTCTGCTAATAGTTGGAATGTGGCATCTCCAATTACTACTTCTAGCGAGCTGTCATATTTGTATGCATATATCGAGTTAGGGACGAAAAAAATCGTAACTCGGGTTTTCAGATGTATTTTGAGTTTCCCGATTTTCATTAGATGTCGAAGGTTGGGGTTCCTGCTCGTCTGCTACATATATATTTGGTTGACTATTAGATCCACGGATAAATGAGCTACCGGATCTGCCTCTATAGAATCCTCGGCTCAGATTACTCAACCCGCGACCAATATTACTCTGAGCGTACATACCTCGCGAGGTCCGGTTCCTGTCGTACGAATACCGCATGTCTATATTGCTGGTCATTCCTCGACGCGGGCTGTTAAAACCGCGGCCTGCGCGCCGGTGGTATGACTGACCTGGAAAACCTCTTTCATTGACGAAGACTGAAGCTTCGTCGCTACCTCTTGTGGACGATATCTCCTCGTCCTTTGCGGCCTGGATTGCGTCCTTTAATGTTGGTAGATTCCTAGCTGAGAGTATGAGCCCTAAATTTGGGTTCCGCAACCCATCGGTGAACCTTTTTACTGCCAACTTTTCGTTGATGGGTTTCAGTACCTTATACGCATTTTGATCACCGTCAGCTTGAGAAATCGTTAAATCAACAAATAATTGCTCAATTTTTGTACCAAATTCATCAATAGAAAGTGAATGTTGCTTTGCTCTCATCAAATTACTGTGTATAGCTGTACTTGACTTTTTGGTCAGGAAATTAATTTTAAGGTCTGAAATAAGCGATTCGCAATCTGTGTATGATTGTGCCATTCGCAATTTAGCACTTTCGGACAAACGTGTTTTAAGTACGAATGTAACTAACTTAGGAATACTGTCCTGATCTAACATTGATTTGTATAATTCGATAGAATCAATTAGCTTTTTTGTAATATCTTCCTCTCCAGTCATTACTGGTAAGAGGTGGACCGCAGTTTTGAGGTCGAATTTCTCCATGGTGTTTGACTTTACAATATGACTGCTCGTACAAAAATGTTGAATTTTATTATATGTACATTCAATTTTACTACGCAATTCGTTAATAGCTTCTACTGTGTCCGGGTTAACATCTCCTTTCAAAATATTAATGTCTATCACTTTGGAACACGTTAAAAACGTATCATATAACTTATTAGCTGTAGTTAGCTTTTCCTTTAACTTTTCTCTTGTTCTTCTTTCTAGGCTTAACTTAAAAAGATTTTGCTTAAATTGGTTTAACTCATCATATAAATCTGTAAGCTGTTGAAGCATCGCAAATTTACTCAAAGAATATGATACGTTTTATATTCATTACACGTATAATAGTTAATCTAAGGCATAAAATTAATTCTACTAACTTACATTTTAAACACTGAACTTCACTTCACTTTCTTTGCACTTAGTATCAGCGTGCCACCTGCGTCGTAGAGAGCACTGGGTCCATGTTGAAGAAAAAAAAAACGCTCCGTTACACTTCCTCCGTCGGCCCGGTCTTTCTTTCCCGTCCAAATGATCGCCTGAAGGCCACTTGACCGTTAATTTCCCTCCGGATCATCTTCTTATGGCATCTCAAGTATATTTTATACAGTCCGTATATAAAAATCAAGCAAATGATGACAAGTATGGTCAGCAGGATAATATTTGTATTGCTGACATGGAATGCCAAATCCTTCACTGTGGCATTTGCTTCGTTGCTGCCTCCCGACGCTGTCTGGGCGATAATTACCTCCTGTGGTTTAGATGTACCTGACCCCATCTTAATAACAATAGCGTCGCGTCATTATTAACGAGTTTACACCATCTATAATTGTTCGATTTATAACAAAACACTGTTTTTGATTTCAACGATAGTTCACATAGTGTTAGTTTATTTAGTCCTCACATCTTAATTCAACCTTGCACTCGCGGAACGATACCGCTGCCTTAAAAGGCAGGGTCGCCATGTACGGACGGCGTTAATCAAACAACAGCTTCGATGAAGATCATGTTTTATTCTGATTTAATTGGGCAAGATACATGTTTTTATATGCAATGCTTACGTACTAAGTATATACTACACCACAGCAGTGAGAACATATTAGAGAACCCGAAAAATGTGTTCCTTCTTCATCACTTACCAATTCACTCATGTATGTATGTATGTATGTATAAACTCTTTATTGTACAAAACACAAAACACAAATTTATGGCACAGGATAGGCAGTACAAAGGCGAACTTATCCCTTTAAGGGATTTCTTCCAGTTAACCTTTGAGTAGATGAGAATTGATGAAGAACGTAGACAAATATAGCACTGAGTACAATAGACTAGAGGAAAGTCAATAAAATTATAAAAGAGGGCGAAAATAAATAATATAAGATAAAAATTAGAAGTAACAATATTTCAAATATAAAGAATACCTACGTTATATATAATAAATATAAAATATATATATATATAAAATATCTATAGTCACGAACAAGTTAATTCCGGTCCGATAGCCACAGCTTTTTTAACTGCCCCTTAAGCGACGCAACGGACTGCGATTGCCTTAAGGAGGGAGGCAACTCATTCCAAAGTTGAACAGCTCGTACCGCAAAAGATTTACCATACGCACGAGATTTGTGATGAGGTGTTGCCAGTGCAAGATTGGTACTCGATCGAAGGCGATGGCCACTACCATCTGCCAAAAACTTGAATTTTTGTAAGAGATAGAGAGGAGAAGAAGGAATAAAAAGAACATTAAAAAGAAGAGAAAGAATGTGCAGATCCCTGCGACGGCGGATGGGAAGCCAATGAAGTCATGTTTCCTTAAGATATACCAACAATTAAGTTTTCACTTCAGCACTTAAAAACAGTGAGCAAAATGCGATTTTGCTCACTGTTTTTAAGTAGCAAAGTACCCTTGTTCGAGCTGCTGAGGTGAAAAATGTATTCCTTCTTCATCACTTACCTCTATTCACTCATGTTTTCTTAAGATATACCAAAAATTAAGTTTTCACCTCAGCAGCTCGAACAAGGGTACTTTGCTACTTAAAAACAGTGAGCAAAATCGCATTTTGCTCATTCTGTCTCACTCAGTGAGCAAAATGCGATTTTGCTCACTGTTTTTAAGTAGCAAAGTACCCTTGTTCGAGCTGCTGAGGTGAAAATATAATTTTCAGCGGCATGTTTTAAAAAAGGAACCATTTGTCAATCCTTACTTGCAAGCCGTCTGGTTTATTTCCCAATCTTCCCCCTGATCCCTATTCGGCAGGTTCTGGAACTGTTTCCCCATCTTCAGCCTCACGAAGCCAGGAGCAATGTCTTCGATGACCACGTCGCTTTTGGCCGGGTTTTGGGGGTTTTCGTCCGGGTTGACGGGCAACCCGATTACGATATCCATGTCGAATTCATCGGGTTTGTTGATGCGTAGGTTGTCGTAGTGGCTGCCCGCGAATAGTACCTAATATTTAGAAATAGGTATTAAATGAAATATTATGGGATGTACGGGACTAAATCGACCTAGTCCACACCCACAGTTCATTTGGGTGAGAGGAATTTTTCCCGAGGGATTTACATTTGTGGCCAAATGTCAGTAGTAGCGGTGGTGGCCGAGTGGATATGACATCCGACTTCCAATACAGAGGTCGCGGGTTTAAATCCTGGCTCGTACCAATGAGATTTTCGGATCTTACCTATATGTACCTACGGAATTCATTTGATATTTACCACTAGCAATTTTCAGTGAAGAAAAACATTGTGAAGAAATCTGCATACATGTATACATCTGCTAAGAAATTCATAGGAGTAGACCCCAATCCGCATTGAGCCAGCGTGGAGACTATAAAGCCCAAGCCCTCTCGTGCAGGAGAGGAGGCCTGTCAGTGCCCAGCAAGTATACATACACCTACATTATATATATATACCTAGGTAACAGCAGTAAATGTTTAGTAGCAAGTTTTAAATGGCGATCAAACAGCATTCAGTCAGCTGTATTATGCAGCTATTTTTTATGCCACAAGGATTTGAATTTGACACAGGTAGGTACCTATTTCTATGCAGATTATTCTATTGTGTATTCAATGGATATCTATTTGTTGGTAAAATTATAATTTAAATATTTTACTTGGGCGAAGAATGGTGCAGTTTTAGGTTTCCTATCCTCCTAAGGCCCAGCCAATGAAACATCCAAGATTTGCCACTGAAATTTGAACCTAAAACTGTAGGAAATAGAGTCGATTTTGCGTTGATTGAAAATTGAACGAAACAAAGCAAAAGCACCACTGTTCCAATTGAACATGGTTTAAATGACATTGAACTGAATAGGTCCTATAGGTAGGACCTTGGGCCTTAGGAGGCTATAGTAGATACTTTTAGCAACCCTGATTTTCAATTAATTCATAGAGAAATATAGTAAGACAAGAGTGCTCACTCCATACATCAGTTAGACTATTAATTTCAGTGTCTACATCTAGCATCAAGTAGCGGAACTATTAGTACTGCTACTTGACAATAGATGTAGCACCGACCGGAAAGTCTTATCTCAACAGCATAAGACTTTCCGGTCGGTGCTACATCTATTGTCAAGACCAGTACTGATAGTTCTGCTACTCGATGCTAGATGCTAATAGTCTTTTTGGTACTAAAACTGATGTATGGAGTGAGCACTCTATGTATTTTTTTCTCTATGATTAATTGCAAAATTGGTAAAGGGGTTTGATACTCACATGGCTGGAATACTGCTTGTAGTACGGATCCGCTTCTTTCATCTGTTCATGCAGTTTGAAGAATATGTTTTCAAACACATTGTAATATTTCACAAAATCCTTATCTCTCAGTGCTATGAAACGCACATATATGTCGTGTAGGAGACTATTCAAACTTCTGATGATTGGTTTCGCTGGAACGTTCACTTCAGGCTTCAAGGAGATGATCCTGGTAAAGACATATATAGGATATATAACTTATTTTAAAAAGTAAAAAAGATATGTACAGCTAAAAGAGCCATTTTGTGTTGTCTAGTACCTACCTTAATTTTTTTTTCTTTAACCCCAAAAAAAATTAATGTGTCTGAAATAAAAATACCTTGCTTATAATGTAGAATTCATGACTACAAAATTACTTACTTAGCACCCTTGGCCTGAAGATGGTCTGTCAAGAAAACCACCATGGTGTGTGAAACTGCTTTTCCTGTCTAGAGTTTCCGGCCAATCCTTCTGATTTTGTACCAGGTAGTATGGCATGAACTTCTGCAAATGACAAAAAACTTCAGGGACAAACAAAATCAACTATCTACTATATAACTTCTGGTATAAAACTACATATTTCAACATTATTTATTGGTGACTGTACCTATTTGTACTATCAGCTTGACTTAGTTTAATAAAGTCATTTATTTGATATTTATTTATAAGTTAGTAATACATAATAACTAAACTAAATTTAGGCACAGGTACCTACAGGTAGGTTACATTTATTAGGTCAGTTTTTATTTAACGAGTAGACCTCATTTGAAACAATTGTAAATAAAAAATCACGCAATGTAAATTAATTATTGTTAACAAAGAAAAACAAAGAGAATTTTTGAAAACAAATATTTACATTTAATATTAATTGGGTAAAAGTAAAATATTAAACATACCATACCTAAGCAAAAAGACAGTGTTCCACGTTCCACTTTCTTTTATATTTGCGTTGAAATGAATCAAGTAACGTTGTCTTAACTAAAATTGTAATCAAACTAGAACTTTCTGCGCGGACGACGAAATCCTTGCGAAATAATTATATACGAAGGATTATTTATAGTTACCAGCGGAAAAATATAGAAATGCCATAGGAAAATTTCCTTAATATTTATTTTCTATAGCTTGATAAAGCCCTTGCTACACGGTCGCCGACAAGCCTTCTAACCGTCTGTCCTTGGTCTGACCTTGGTCAGTTTTGGTCAAATTTTGTTGGAAACAACTGTCTACACGGTCCGTCCAGACCAAGGCCACGCGGTCTGAGGGGCTTGTCGGCGACCGTGTAGCAAGGGCTTAAGTATAATAAATGTTAGATAAACTAGATATAACTGTACATATATAAAACAATAAATCTCATTTGAACCATTAGTATCAAATAATGATAAAGTGTATTTCTGAATTTTCTGACTGACTGACTGAGAGGAGAGGAGCGACAGGAGCACAAACTACTAAGAAGATACTGACAGGAGTAATTGTTATTTTATACGTGGCAACATTTAGCCTTTTAGCGGGAAAGGCCGGGATTTTGTAATAGCGTTCACCTATAATACAATATTTTAAAATATATATTTTTAATAAAATATCATTTTATATGAATTATTATTGTGTAATTGAACTTTTGAAAATAAAATAGGTCAGAAAGCAGATTTCATATATAACACAGAAGCTAAATTTTATATTTATGAAAAATAAAATCACACTGTTTATTAAATATCAGTATTGAAATTTTCAAAAGATCTTTGTAAGTCTAAAAGAGAAGTAGAATTATTTATATATCGCCTATTTTTAGCATGTTATTAAACACTATTATGAACGCAACTGTAATAGAGGTTATGATTTTTGTAGCGCTGACAACACCACAGTTGGCTGCCGGCTGGGGTTGTGATTGCCGGCCGGGGAAGATTTGGTGAACTTGTGAGTGAAAAGGACGTGATATTCCGGAATGCAGTGACCAATAATAGAAGGGCCACGTCTCCCGAAGTCCGACTACGCCCTGCCATTATTTTGTACTCCAAGATTAGATTTGTGCGCCGGCAAAGACACAGGAGACTTCGCAAAGCCAAGAAACATTTTAGGTAAACATAATGTATCTTATCGTTTTTAAGTACCTACTCGTAATTAGTATCTGTCTTATTTATTACTAATGTATTGATACTGCGCTTTCTGATAATCTGTGTTTCTGTTAAAAATTTACATAAATTGATTGATTAACATTAACACTATTTAAACACTAACATTATTTAAAGTTTCCAAACATTTTAGAAAGTTGTTAACTTAAGTCTTGGCAGAAACAACTTCTCCCCATGTGGGTACCTACTACCTACATATGCCCAGACCTAGTTTTCACTTTCAGTCTGACCCTCCTAAGATTTTTTAGTGTATTAAAACACTGGCAAAGAAGTTTTGCTAGTCAAACTAACAACAGTAAAAAAGACAGCAGGTATGATTCTCTCATCAGTCTATGCTCCACAGACCATTTCATTTCTTAATTGCAATCATAGTGTAGTACCTACAGATCTTAATAACTAGGTACACACACGGAAAAAGGGTCGCCCTAAATCTACTTGGCGGCGTTCTGTGGAGCAAGAGCTGGGTGTATTGGGGATGGGGTGGGAGGAGGCTACCCAAGCTGCCCAGGACCGGAGTCAGTGGAAGGAAAAGATTCGAGCCCCACACCCCAGCAGGGGGTAGCAGGATGGAAAGAAGAAGATATTTCCACCAATGACTCTTTCTTGCCAAACTATACTTTGTCAACTGTTTGTAATATTGGAAGCAATGTGTTGCTGCACATTTTTTTTAATTCACTCCGGTTTATAAAATGTTAACTAATTTATTGTTACAGTGTACAGATCAGCTGAAATCTGAAAATGGCAGTGAACAAGAAATATATGGACTTGTACCTCACTGAGGTCTACAAGAAGTTCATAGCTATAAAGGACGAGGACTACAGGAAGTCACAGGATATCTTTAAGAAGGTGTTCGACCAGGTCAAACAGAAAATGGGCGAAAATTGCAACTACTTCAGCAAGTACAGTAAAGAGGTAGGTTTAACTGTGATCCATGTCATCCATGACTCTTAAACCATCGCTCAATGTCGTGGCCGAGCTGTTAGCCCAATTGATGTGGCTATATAAAGGCTAGTTCGGATTACGTTAGTAATTTAGTCAAGTGTCGAGTATTTTAGTTACTACTAAACGTGTCTGAACACCAAAAATTTAGTGAGGCGATTAGTCAGTGACTTGATCTTAGCCAAAAATGGCGTAACTCTGCAGTGGATCAAAGGACACAGCAACTCACGAGGTAACGATGCAGCCGACATCCTGGCGAGAGGTGGCTCGGAACTGAAGGTGGCAGGACCTGAGCCAATTATACCTCTGCCATTTGCCTGGCTCCGGAACATGCTGCGTCATAACACCAAGGTAAAACACCAACAATACTGGTCTAACCTAGGCACCTGCAGGCAGGCGAAGGAAGCCCTCCCGACACTCAACCCCAATCTGTCACGGAGGCTGCGACAGCTGAAGAGACCACAGCTCCGGCTTATAGCTGGGGCCATAACCGGCCACGCCTCATTTAACAAACACCTACTAACCCTACGTGTTACAGATAGCCCCCTCTGCAGGGCGTGCATGGAGGCAGAGGAGACAGCCGCCCACGTCATTCTCGAATGCCCAGGGGTGGCAGAATACCGGGCACAACACCTCGGCTCACCGGGGTCGCTCCCAGAAGTCGTCGGCAACGTCAAGGGTCTGCTAGGCTTCCTGGTAGAGCTGGGTTGGCAGGAATAGGCCGCCAACCCATCACGCAAAATAGGCGCAATAATATGACGTCGAGTTGCGGAAACCAAGCCCGCGAATACCTATAACCTATAACCTAGTCAGTGACTTAGTCAAGTGGATAGGTTGTAGGTTCTCGCGGGCTTGGTTTCCGCAACTCGACGTCATATTATTGCGCCTATTTTGCGTGATGGGTTGGCGGCACTATTCTTGCCAACCCAACTCTACCAGGAAGCCTAGCAGACCCTTGACGTTGCCGACGACTTCTGGGAGAGACCACGGTGAGCCGAGGTGTTGTGCCCGGTACTCTGCCATTCGAATGACGTGGGCGGCTGTCTCATCTGCCTCCATGCATGCTCTGCAGAGGTGGCTATCTGTAACAAGTAGGGTTAATAGGTGCTTGTTTAATGAGGCATGGCCGGTTATGGCCCTAGCCCAGTCAAGTGGATACATTTTATTATATTTTTTCTGGACAGTAGATTATCATATATCATGACAAGACAAAAGGTAGCTAGGCGTGGGCGAAGCGGCCTCTTGCCCACGGTCTCGCACTATAACCCGGGCCCCGCGGAAGCCGACCCTTTTTATAATTTTTAGGAATACTCAATATATAATTTCACGTTCCAGGTCCTATACGGCGGGAGCGTATCCGACGGCTTAAAGGTGTCCAAACTGGACGAGTTCGATATGGACATCGTGATCCGCCTCCCCATCAACTACGAGCAGGGCGACACCGGGATCTGCCTCGAGACGGACATTCCCGGCTATGTCAGGATGAAGATCGCGAATGCTTTCGACCATTTGGATAAACAGCCGGATTGGGAGAAGTGTCATAAAGTCACCAGAGAGTGGAGGTATGTACATATAACTACTGTATCCGAAGGCATAAAGGTGTCCAAACTGGACGAGTTCGATATGGACATCGTGATCCGCCTCCCCATCAACTACGAGCAAGGCGACACCGGGATCTGCCTCGAGACGGACATTCCCGGCTATGTTAGGATGAAGATCGCGAATGCCTTCGACCATTTGGATAAACAGCCGGATTGGGAGAAGTGTCATAAAGTCACTAGAGAGTGGAGGTATGTACATATAACTACTGTATCCGAAGGCATAAAGGTGTCCAAACTGGACGAGTTCGATATGGACATCGTGATCCGCCTCCCTATCAACTACGAGCAAGGCGACACTGGGATCTGCCTCGAGACGGACATTCCCGGCTATGTTAGGATGAAGATCGCGAATGCTTTCGACCATTTGGATAAACAGCCGGATTGGGAGAAGTGTCATAAAGTCACCAGAGAGTGGAGGTATGTACATATAACTACTGTATCCGAAGGCATAAAGGTGTCCAAACTGGACGAGTTCGATATGGACATCGTGATCCGCCTCCCCATCAACTACGAGCAAGGCGACACTGGGATCTGCCTCGAGACGGACATTCCCGGCTATGTTAGGATGAAGATCGCGAATGCCTTCGAACATTTGGATAATCAGCCGGATTGGGAGAAGTGTTATAAAGTCACTAGAGAGTGGAGCATACCTCCACATTAGGACATATCCTTAGGGTTGTATTCCATCTGTCCATTGTCATGGCGTTTCTGTCTCTCTCTCAAGCAAAATGTGAGACAAAACACAAATTGGACAGATGGAGTACCATCCCTTAGATACTGACACAGATTTCAGCAGAACATAATCACCTGAATTTTTCCTTGTTTCGACTCAATATAATCGTGAATTCTTCTCTTCCTTTCCATTCGTCCACCCGCCAGGTGATTTAAGCATATATCAATTGTTCCAAAGTTCATCATCTATTCTTACCTTTTGTATCAATTATTTAGAACCTAGATTCTAGGTGTACCATTATGTTCCACCATTTGTAACCAATGTAAACAGAGGAATAGCTAATTATTCTGGTGATGATACCACCGTAATGAACCTTAGTTCACCTGTAGAAATTATACGGTTATATTTTATGGTTTGATAAATTACATGACTGTCTGAAATGTATGACTATAAAATTCTGATATTGAAATTGTGATCTCTTCTTCTACCCCCACAGCCCCCACGTTTAAAAATCATAGTTTTTTGCCAGGCATTTAACTCAAGATCTTATGCTTAAAAAACCCCCTGCTGCTACTACATACTTCAACTTTCCCTCTTATTAAAAATTGCAATGTGGTAAATGTCCACTTTTAATGTTCCGCAGCGACGCTATAAGTAGTTTAACTGCGACATAGACGCATATTTCTCGTCTCAGCGATATAACTTCATATGTATAAAATAGGTAACTTGCCTAATAAAGGATTCATTCATATACCTACTCTCGCCTTATACTTACACTACCCTATACGGCTCTGCCCCAACTCTTTCTTCATCAGCTCGAACACCAGTTAACGAGATTACTCTTATTATTGTAATATCAACCCGGCTTCTTTTTCTAGGGACAACGACAAATACTTCCTCCAGAACAAGTTCCGCGCCTGGATGCACGGCATAGTGCAGCGCGCCGTCAACGACATGAAAGGGGAGGTCCGTGTAAACGGGGACCTGTACCTGCTCACCTACAAGTCATCTGGCCCTGCGTTCACTTTGAATGTGAAGAACGGACCTGATGTAGCCCCGTTCAAGTTGGATGTGGATCTGGTGCCGGTTATAAGGTTTTCGGTGCCACGGTGGCCTGAAGGATACAGGTGAATATTTAATATTCTACTATAGAGTCTTAGCACCACCACCATCTCACTAACCCGCGGTTAAGTGGTTAAACCGTTAACCCAGTGTCAAATTGTACTGGTAACTATGGTAACTCCAGGTTTAACCGGTTAACCCGCGTTAGTGGGATGGTGCAAGCGGACCTTAGAGTCTAAGGGTTTAGGCACAAATGGCACAAGAGTCTAAGATTGTTACTTTCGACGAGCGAGACTGTTTGCAAATTAATCTTCACATGATTTTCAAGTTGGAAAGAGCGGGACCATTATTGACTAAAGATATAGGGTACAGATAAGTATGATTGTAATAGTTGAATGTTTGTCCCAACATCATGCAATGACACATCGCTAGAAAACCCAGAACGATTTATCAAATTAAATATCCGGACCATTGCGTTCGGGGCTCATTCGGGAATTCAACAAGTACTACCAACAACTGACCACTGCTGAACCTTACGTCTTCGCAATAAGGTCTGGAATTATTCGGTAACAGTATTGTAGATATCGAAACACCCACTTGAGTGTGAGGGGGCCCGATAAGTTGTTGAGACGAAATCTCATAATGTTTCCTGTAAAAAAGTTTCTTTCACCGGAGACTTGAAGCTGTATTTGTGAAACTTTTAGCTATTTTAAAGTTAGGTACATATTGTCCACTATAATGTCACGGGTTTTAATTTTCGTTTAAGATTAATTATGATGTGTCTCCAAAACTATTCGACTGGATATTTTCTGCGTTTCTCCAAAGCTGTTAATCTTTTATTTATTTATTCGACCGTGTCTAAAATAAAGGACATACGCAGTAACCTTTGACATACATTACTCTTTTGACCCTCTTTTTTGCATTTTTTTCTGCGCAGTTTCATTCAAACTATTCAGCTCCAAAGGAGGTTTAAACTCACAACCTGTGTTTTGTGTTGATTTAAGATTTATCTAAGGGTTAAACTTTGAGAAACAAACGGGCATAAACATTTCACATTATTAAATCTTTAGTCCGTACCCTGTCCGTACCATAGAGAAATAAAGACAAGAGTGCTCACTCCATACATCAGTTCGGACTATTAATTTCAGTGTGTAGTGTATTAATTTCAGTCTTATGACTTTCCGGTCGGTGCTACATCTATTGTCAAGTAGCAGTACTGATAGTTCCGCTACTCGATGCTAGATGCTAATAGTCTTTTTGTTACTAAAACTGATGTATGGAGTGAGCACTCTATGTATTTTTTTCTCTATGTCCGTACATACTTGCTATTCCATTGCCTGTTTATTCAATCGAAAACATTGTATTTGTTTGTCTAGCTCTGTGTAACACATCAAACTGACAGCTGCATATTGTCCAGACAGATGGATGGCAGCCAGAGTCGCGACTGGCTGGTGGTGCCGAAACCCAACAAGGGCCTCGAGGACACGCAGCAGAACCGGTGCTGGCGGCTCTCCTTCCAGGACTTCGAGCGGGACATGATGAAGGGGTGCCAGCAGCTGAAGAGCACCATACGATTGGTAAGAGCTGTTCTGCAGTGGCTGGTGGTCGCTGGTGGTGGTGCAGAACCGGTGCTGGCTGCTCTCCTTCCAGGACTTCGAGAGAGACATGATGGGGTGCCAGCAGCTGAAGAGCACCATACGATTGGTAAGAGCTGTTCTGCAGTGGCTGGTGGTCGCTGGTGGTGGTGCAGAACCGGTGCTGGCTGCTCTCCTTCCAGGACTTCGAGAGAGACATGATGGGGTGCCAGCAGCTGAAGAGCACCATACGATTGGTAAGAGCTGTTCTGCAGTGGCTGGTGGTCGCTGGTGGTGGTGCAGAACCGGTGCTGGCTGCTCTCCTTCCAGGACTTCGAGAGAGACATGATGGGGTGCCAGCAGCTGAAGAGCACCATACGATTGGTAAGAGCTGTTCTGCAGTGGCTGGTGGTCGCTGGTGGTGGTGCAGAACCGGTGCTGGCTGCTCTCCTTCCAGGACTTCGAGAGAGACATGATGGGGTGCCAGCAGCTGAAGAGCACCATACGATTGGTAAGAGCTGTTCTGCAGTGGCTGGTGGTCGCTGGTGGTGGTGCAGAACCGGTGCTGGCTGCTCTCCTTCCAGGACTTCGAGAGAGACATGATGGGGTGCCAGCAGCTGAAGAGCACCATACGATTGGTAAGAGCTGTTCTGCAGTGGCTGGTGGTCGCTGGTGGTGGTGCAGAACCGGTGCTGGCTGCTCTCCTTCCAGGACTTCGAGAGAGACATGATGAAGGGGTGCCAGCAGCTGAATAGCACCATACGATTGGTAAGAGCTGTTCTGCAGTGGCTGGTGGTCGCTGGTGGTGGTGCAGAACCGGTGCTGGCTGCTCTCCTTCCAGGACTTCGAGAGAGACATGATGGGGTGCCAGCAGCTGAAGAGCACCATACGACTGGTAAGAGCTGTTCTGCAGTGGCTGGTGGTGGAACCCTCAAGGGTCGAGGACCAGCAGAACCGGTGCTGGCGGCTCTCCTTTCAGGACTTCGAGAGAGACATGATGGGGTGCCAGCAGCTGAAGAGCACCATACGACTGGTAAGAGCTGTTCTGCAGTGGCTGATGGTGGAACCCTCAAGGGTCGAGGACCAGCAGAACCGGTGCTGGCGGCTCTCCTTCCAGGACTTCGAGAGAGACATAATGAAGGGGTGCCAGCAGCTGAAGAGCACCATACGATTGGTAAGAGTTCCACTCTACAATATAAGTAGGCACTCGCAGTGATGGAGTCAAAATTTTGGTGTGTACCCTAATTTTGGAGGGACTTGGATACTATTGAAAGGCACATGCCAATGATTTGCAGGTCGACGCAATAGGCTTAGCCCTATCTGGCACAAAAATACATACGGACATACATATAGGTTTATAGCGTAAAGATTAGCAAAGCATTCACTTGTTGCAAGTACTTCTTAAACGACGTCCACTGTTGACTTGTATGGAGTGTATAATTTTTTTGTTACCGCTAAGGAATGATAGCAACAATTGACAGGATGCGATGGATAGAATACTAATGAAGTAATTATACACGAATATACACTTAGCATTAATAATTAACTTATTAGAAGCTCCCGACAATTTTCTATTACCTACGGTGAAAACAAAAGTGAAAATTTATGATTTGTACCTGTGGATGTTTCTCCGTAACGTCGAGACTATTCGATCGAATTGTCTTTGTAGTTTGGGTGCCAGTTAAGAGCGCTCCCACAAGGAAAGTCGAAATAATGCAAAATTGATGATATTCCTCGATGACATTCAGTACTTTACGCTCATTATTAGAAATAATGAGTACTTGTTCCAGTAAAAGCGTCTTCTTATCTTTAGGAATTACTTTGTAAATATTAGAAAAAGGACTTATTAAATTAGTAATGATTTTTTTTCTGATGGTCGTTTCCGAAAAACCACGTCTAGTACTGAATTGTCAGCTCGTATTTGTAAATGTTGAGAAGTTTACTCTGGTAAAGCTGGCTATTTTGTATTACTAATACCCTGTACTTTAGGAATTACTTTTGACATTTTTCCTAAATACCTTTTAGAAAGAGAAAATCGAAGAAAAACAAACTCAATTTTCTCTCCGAAACAAGTGTCAATTCCTACGAAATTCTACTTAATATCGAAGTAATTTTCATACTCAAGCAATCTGCAGCGTTTGCTTATACTGTTGGTATACATTAGTGTTTATGAAATTCTACTATAATTTTTTGGCAATTTTTTGAAAACGACTCTAATATTACCGATGACGCGCGGTCGTGAGCTCAGTGCCGCGGCAGAGCTTGTAGAGGTAGGACGTGTGTCGGTCGGCACCGCACGTTTACAACGGCGTCGACGAGGTTTTTTATCGTTGTGTGCGGCAGGCGCCGTGTAAAATGCTATACTGTGTGCGTGACGCTGCGTGTAAACGGCGACTGAGAAACTTTGATCCTACTACTGTGTATTTGGTTTTATATAGTATAGTAATGCAACCGGACCGCATTAAAAATATTTGTAATGACCTGATATTTTATAGGTACTAAATGAAAAAAATGGCTGAATTCAAATGTTTTTGATGACATCTCAGAATATACATATATAGGTCCACATCCACAGTATAGGAGTCTGATGATGGAGCTGGAAGGTGGTCAACGGTACCAGTCAACCACGCAACTAAACCACTTCGTGTTTGGGCTCGTTTGATTCCTCTCAACGAGATCTTTGACACAAGATATAACTCAGGGTCTGATGATGGAGCTGGAAGGTGGTCAACGGTACCAGTCAACCACGCAACTAAACCACTTCGTGTTTGGGCTCGTTTGATTCCTTTCAACGAGATCTTTGACACAAGATAGAACTCAGGGTCTGATGATGGAGCTGGAAGGTGGTCAACGGTACCAGTCAACCACGCAACTAAACCACTTCGTGTTTGGGCTCGTTTGATTCGTCTCAACAAGATCTTTGACACAAGATAGTACTGAGGGTCTGATGATGGAGCTGGAAGGTGGTCACCGGTACCAGTCAACCACGCAACTAAACCACTTCGTGTTTGGGCTCGTTTGATTACTCTCAACGAGATCTTTGACACAAGATAGGACTCAGGGTCTGATGATGGAGCTGGAAGGTGGTCACCGGTACCAGTCAACCACGCAACTAAACCACTTCGTGTTTGGGCTCGTTTGATTCCTCTCAACGAGATCTTTGACACAAGATAAAACTCAGGGTCTGATGATGGAGCTGGAAGGTGGTCAACGGTACCAGTCAACCACGCAACTAAACCACTACGTGTTTGGGCTCGTTTGATTCCTCTCAACGAGATCTTTGACACAAGATAGAACTCAGGGTCTGATGATGGAGCTGCAAGGTGGTCAACGGTACCAGTCAACCACGCAACTAAACCACTTCGTGTTTGGGCTCGTTTGATTCCTTTCAACGAGATCTTTGACACAAGATAGAACTCAGGGTCTGATGATGGAGCTGGAAGGTGGTCAACGGTACCAGTCAACCACGCAACTAAACCACTTCGTGTTTGGGCTCGTTTGATTCCTCTCAACGAGATCTTTGACACAAGATAGAACTCAGGGTCTGATAATGGAGCTGGAAGGTGGTCAACGGTACTAGTCAACCACGCAACTAAACCACTTCGTGTTTGGGCTCGTTTGATTCGTCTCAACGAGATCTTTGACACAAGATAGAACTCAGGGTCTGATGATAGAGCTGGAAGGTGGTCAACGGTACCAGTCAACCACGCAACTAAACCACTTCGTGTTTGGGCTCGTTTGATTCCTCTCAACGAGATCTTTGACACAAGATAGAACTCAGGGTCTGATAATGGAGCTGGAAGGTGGTCAACGGTACTAGTCAACCACGCAACTAAACCACTTCGTGTTTGGGCTCGTTTGATTCGTCTCAACGAGATCTTTGACACAAGATAGAACTCAGGGTCTGATGATGGAGCTGGAAGGTGGTCAACGGTACCAGTCAACCACGCAACTAAACCACTTCGTGTTTGGGCTCGTTTGATTCCTTTCAACGAGATCTTTGACACAAGATAGAACTCAGGGTCTGATGATGGAGCTGCAAGGTGGTCAACGGTACCAGTCAACCACGCAACTAAACCACTTCGTGTTTGGGCTCGTTTGATTCCTTTCAACGAGATCTTTGACACAAGATAGAACTCAGGGTCTGATGATGGAGCTGGAAGGAGGTCAACGGTACCAGTCAACCACGCAACTAAACCACTTCGTGTTTGGGCTCGTTTGATTCCTCTCAACGAGATCTTTGACACAAGATAGAACTCAGGGTCTGATAATGGAGCTGGAAGGTGGTCAACGGTACTAGTCAACCACGCAACTAAACCACTTCGTGTTTGGGCTCGTTTGATTCGTCTCAACGAGATCTTTGACACAAGATAGAACTCAGGGTCTGATGATGGAGCTGGAAGGTGGTCAACGGTACCAGTCAACCACGCAACTAAACCACTTCGTGTTTGGGCTCGTTTGATTCCTTTCAACGAGATCTTTGACACAAGATAGAACTCAGGGTCTGATGATGGAGCTGGAAGGTGGTCAACGGTACCAGTCAACCATGCAACTAAACCACTTCGTGTTTGGGCTAGTGTGATTCGTCTCAACAAGATCTTTGACACAAGATAGTACTGAGGGTCTGATGATGGAGCTGGAAGGTGGTCACCGGTACCAGTCAACCACGCAACTAAACCACTTCGTGTTTGGGCTCGTTTGATTACTCTCAACGAGATCTTTGACACAAGATAGAACTCAGGGTCTGATGATGGAGCTTGAAGTTGGTGACCGGTACCAGTCAACCATGTAACTAAACCACTTCGTGTTTGGGCTCGTTCGATTCGTCTCAGCAAGATCTTTGACACAAGATAGTAGTGAGGGTCTGATGATGGAGCTGGAAGGTGGTCACTTGTACCAGTCAACCATGCAACTAAGCCACTACGTGTTTGGGCTCGTTTGATTTGTCTCAACAAGATCTTTGACACAACATAGTACTCACAGGGTCTGATGATGCAGCTGGAAGGTGGTCATCCCAGACACGAAGTGGTTTAGTTGCATGGTTGACTGGTACCGGTGACCACCATTCAGCTCCATGGCATCAGACACTCAGTACTATCTTGTGTCAAAGATCTTGTTGAGACGAATCAAACGAGCCCAAACACGAAGTGGTTTAGTTGCATGGTTGACTGGTACCGGTGACCACCTTCCAGCTCCATTATCAGACCCTGAGTACTATCTTGTATCAAAAATTTTGTTGAGACGAATCAAACGAGCTCAAACACGAAATGGTTTAGTTGCATGGTTGACTGGTACCGGTGACCACCTTCCAGCATCATCATCAGACCTTGAGTCCTATCTTGTGTCAAAGATCTTGTTGAAATGAATAAAACGAGCCCAAACACGAAGTGGTTTAGTTGCATGGTTTACTGGTATCGGTGACCACCTTCCAGCTCCATCATCAGACCCTGAGTATCACCTAGTGTCCAAGATCTTGTTGAGACGAATCAAACGAGCTCAAACACGAAGTGGTTTAGGGGTCATCCATTAATTACGTCACACGTTTAGGGGAAGGGAGGGGATCAAGAAAATGTGACATGTTGTGACATGGGGGAGGGGGGAGTCACAAACATTGTGATGTCACTTTAGCCTCATCAGTAACCGAAAATTAATTTATATTTTTTTATTCGTTGTACAGTTCAATAATGAGATTTTGGATGTAACTTTCGTTGTGTTATAAAATTACTAATATTTATATGTCGGAGCGAGACACCAGAACGACATATTGCAGTGTTACAGTTCATAGCTTTAAACTAGCTGTATAAAGTCGATTAGCAATGTTTGGCTACGTATTATTTGCTTGTAACGAAATAATAAAGTTGCGTAGTGAATAACGCCACCATCTATTGGCGTATTGTTGAACTAAAATGACAGGTAGAAGGCTTTGGAACGTCAAGATGTGTATCTTGAGTGAACGTAGGCACGAGCAGGCAATTTTGTCGTTATGTTGGTAGACTGGTCAGGCAGGTTTACCAACTTGAATTGGAGGCGGGAGCGGTTGGCTCCGCCGCTGGAACTGGCTTCCTTCTTCTTGATCGGACCGCGCTAGAGATCGGACGTTAGCCAAGCTCGTGCCTAATTCGCTACGTTCCTGAAGGCTTATACCTGAAGGATTATTCTGAAAGCTTATAGATTCTCACGTTCTTTAACCGTTTAGCTAAGTGTTTTATTCCAAGTGTTATTTTGATTTCTTATGTGCCATTATAAGCTTACTTTTGTAAAATAAAGAAACTATGTGTTGTTTTGAAAAGATGTGTCCCGCCGAGTTTGTTGCCGGGTTAAATCTTCTCGGGTCAGAGGTGTAGGGTTGGAGCCGGTGTAGTTTGACTTAAATAAAGATATGAACGATTTCATGTGATCTTTTTATTTTTATTGAATCCGATTCCATCGTAAGATCGTTTAGTTATTTTGATTATTTAGTACTGAAATATAGTAGACACTAGTATGGTTAACGAATCCGAATGTTTATTTCATGCACCGGTAGCATACCTACTATTTTGGCTGTGAAGTAATACATCGAGGTACCATGCCCACCACCCGCTATCAATAGCCCCACACAATTAGCCCCCCTCTCCCTCTTCGACATATATATCAAAAATATTTTTTTATTAAAAAAATTATGCCGAGTTAATATTGTCGATTGCGTTGAAAACAAAATTGCCAAAAATGTGACGTCACACCAGGGGGGTGGGGTTTGCAAAATGTGACCAAGTGTAACAAGGACGGGAGGGGTAAAAAAACCTAGAAATTCGTGTGACGTAATTAATGGATGATCCCTTAGTTGCATGGTTGACTGGTACCGGTGCCCACCTTCCAGCTCCATCAGCAGACCCTGAGTCATATCTTGTGCCAAAGATCTTGTTGAAATGAATAAAACGAGCCCAAAGGTTTAGTTGCATGGTTTACTGGTACCGGTGACCACCTTCCAGCTCCATCATCAGACCCTGAGTATCACCTAGTGTCCAAGATCTTGTTGAGACGAATAAAACGAGCTCAAACACGAAGTGGTTTAGGTGCATGGTTGACTGGTACCGGTGCCCACCTTCCAGCTCCATCATCAGACCCTGAGTCATATCTTGTGTCAAAGATCTTGTTGAAATGAATTAAACGAGCCCAAACACGAAGTGGTTTAGTTGCATGGTTGACTGGTACCGGTGACTACCTTCCAGCTCCATCATCAGACCCTGAGTATCACCTAGTGCCAAAGATCTTCTTGAGACGAATCAAACGAGCCTAATCATGTTACTACATGGTTGATTGGTATCCGTGACCACCTTCATCATCATCATCAGGCTTCATCATCAGATGCTTAGTACCAGCTCGTTTCTAAACCCTCGTTGATACAAATTAAAGGTTTTATTATATAGCTAAAATAGTTTCACTATACAACCTATACCATATGCAATGGCGAAAAATGAAAATAAGCGAGTACCTAAGTAAGTACTTACGTATAATTTCTTTTTAGTAATAATGACCTACATAAGTATGTATATTTGCACTGGATTTAGTATTTTCGTACCAAATAACATTTTTAGGACTTTGATATTAAAGTACAGTTAGTGTTGTTATGGTTGATTTCAATATGCTTCACGATCGGATCAAGAATGTTTAATCCATCATTGTTAGTGCGACCGAGGGAAAATGCGGTGGAACGGATCGGCGTACTGAGCTCGCGGGACCTGCCGCAGCGCGTAAAATACCTAAACTCGCTCATCCCCGAAAGGTAATAGCACTCTTAACTAGTTGATTTATAATTTTATAAATTGTATGATGAGTGAGGTAGTTACAGAACTTTTAAATTACTTACCGAAATACTTATATACAGTGTGTAAATCAAATACGGGCGAATATTTAAACGGTGGTTAGCATAGGACCTAAAAAGTATATTGAGATAGATTTTACTTAGAAATGCATTGAAAATTATAACCATACAAAATAATTCGGCCCGCAATGTAATACACCACACACGTTACGGGATACGAGCTTTTTAAAGTAACTGTCAACGCTTGTTGGCAGTTACTATGAAAAGCTATCTCGTAATGTGTAATCATTATCATCTTGTTTCTTAATGTTTACAGTACATTGCTGCTCGGTACATGTGCAAAAAATTAATCACGGGGTCATAATTAAGTGTAACTTAAAAAAACATCTTAATTAATGATAAAACGGGTAAATTCTATATCTGGTTTAATTTATTGCCCGTATTTGACTTACACACTGTATACTTGCAGGTAAAGAAACTGCGCGACTCACTCGGCCTCAAATACATCGCCAGCTACTACATCAAAACCCTCTTCCTCTGGAAGATCTCGCAAGAGAACGACCGCAAATACTGGCAGAACAAGATCTCATACCTCTTTCAGACCATGCTGGAAGACCTGCACGACGCCATCGAGAGAAAAGACATCAAATACTACTGGAATGAAGAACTCAACCTCATTGAGGGCTTAAGGCCGTCCTTGCAAAAACTCTACGCCGAAAAGTTACTAGAAGTGATCAATTCTTTAAAAGCAGGCGCTATTGAAAAAGTTGTAGCCGCTTTGCTGAACGCTGAGGAACTCGCAGAATACAAGGAGTCTAAGTTTTATGAACAGCATTTGGCCGTTCTTAACAATGCTACGCTCAAACACCAGAGTTCAGTGAAATCTGTGAGTAGCAATTGCAGCAATGGGAATCTGGATGATGTTGACGCAAGAGCCAATCAAATTGACGCGATCGGTCTGAAAACACTTATATCAAAGATGGATAAGTTGTCGGACAAGTTTGATAAAATGAGTGTGTGTTTGTTGGATAAAGTTGATGCGTTGTCGGATAAAGTGGATGCTTTGGCGGATAAAGTAGCGTTACAGGAGATGAAACTGGAGGGTTTGGGTAAAAAGAGGGTTGAGAATGATATGGTTTTGAATCTTCTTGGCGCTGATCCGCTGCCGGGGGTTTTTGCAGATGTGGTAGATTAGGCAAACTTGTGTTTTATAGTCAGCGTCAATAGTAGCGTATAAAATAAAATAAAAATATGATCTATTTCAGGCGCTTTGCCCATAACAGTGTTAGTTATTAATACCGGAACGAAATAAAACAACAATAGATTGATCTGCTACTTTTAATGCTGACTGTACTATTTTTATTCCGTCTAATGGTGCTTTTTAAAAAGTGAGGCGCGGCTGAAAAGCACCTTCCGCAAAAGCACTTCTTTCTTTTGACTATTTTCTTCGATCAACACGGAAGGGATGCGGCATTCGCACTATTTCCCCTCTGCCTAGGTACAAGATCAACTGATCTAGCGCGGGTAATAAAACTAGTTGCGCTCGGATTTTTAACTAGACCGAGTCCAGACGCGCGAGTGAACACAGCAGCAGAAAAAATGCCTAATTGCTCGGTTTTTTGTTGTAAAAAGAGGTCGGGGACATCAAATTCACAAAAAGAAGGTGTTACATTTCACACGTAATATTTTTTTTACATGTCATACGTTTAATTATATTTAAACACAATTATTATATTTTGGTCTCATGTAATTGCTGGATTTATCGATTTTTCTCGCCCAGTACAAATTGCGGATCGGTCGAGCAACAAATCCGACTTCTCATCTCTTGACGAAAATGTGTTAGTGTGCGTGTTGTGACACTTGTGACTCGTCCGTACACAAAAACAGATCGAGGTGTGCAAGATTTGTCTGTGTAGGGTGTCATTTTCTATGTATTTTTTTCTACTCCAGCACTTAAATGTGTCAATTAAATGACTGACAGTGATATCTACAGCAATGTCATTTGAATGCTTTGTCTATAGGCTCATAAGATGACTGCTAGCAGTCATCTTATGAGTATAATACAACTGCTTTATTTTTTTTAAAGATACAAGTTCCCGATCATCTTGATTGAAAGAGGTATGTTTTCATTTACAATAATAACTCTTTTTTTTTTTAAATAATAACTCAATTTTTTTTAAATAATAACTCTTTTTTTTAATAATAACTCTTTTTTTTTAATAATAACTTTTTTTTTTTTTTTTTTTTTTTTTTTTTTTTTTTTTTTTTTTTTTTGCTGCAGCTGTCATAGAAAAAGTAATGTATGCAACAGCTCATAATTGGTTCTTAAAATTCTCGGGTCTTTTTTTACAAAACTCGACTACGTCTCGTTTTGTAACTTCGACCCTTGAATTTTAAGAACCCTTATTATATCACTGTTGCATAAACTACTATTGTATGCAAGTGTGTGAGAAGTGCGACTGTGTGCACGTTCCCCCCCCCCCCCCCGCGAAAAATGGCAGAATGATTTGAATGTCAAGATATCGCTTGGGCCTATCCCTTCCGACCTGTCGGAAGCCCGTGTTGATCAAAGACTATTTTATATAGCCTTTAAGATTGTTTTATTTTAAGGTATAGCGGTCGTACGCTTGGAGGATATAATCAAACGGAGACGCCATGTCTGTAATTTTCTGTACAAAACAGTCTGCCGATTTTTGCGGGGGAGGGGAACGTCAAATGTATGCGTAACGTAAAAATAGCCATGTCAGATAAACGTCAGTCCATACATTGTGTATGACCGTTGGCCGCCTATTTTCGACAGAGGGGAAAGCCTGTTAATGGCTACTCCGTTTAGTTGTATCCTCCAAGGTCGTACGTATAAAGCCCGACCAGGAATATATGATCAGGCGCCATGTTGCGGAATTTCACTGGAACTAATGTTTTCATACTATACTGAACTGTCACCCTCGTGAATCTAGTATTAAACTGGATTGGGCATGAGTGGTGGGGATAACTGACAGAACGGGATAGACTTATGTATCTTTCAGTAGGAGTAGCAGCGAAAGCGCTATTATTGTTTGTCCTTGTCACAGTCTCACATTTTTTTTATTCCCCACCGTAAATTAGCTTGGATGATTGGTCGAATTTATTTGTTGCCCACCATAACAAATAAATTTGACCAATCATAGCGTCGCATTGCGTATGTTTTGTCCCTCACGGAGGCACGCGTATACCACTTCTATAGGATGCTACCTTCTATGGTCACCCTATACATGAGAATAACAACACCCTCTTGACAATGATCATATATTACTGAATAAGTTAGATCACTGTTAGATGTATTATGGTCGTGGTGCAATATATTACACATCACATTTTATAAAAAAATCAAATCGCACGAACCTACTTACCCACCACGCAACTAACGTCATACTTCCTATGAAAAATAAATGGTGTGACAGGGACAACACGGATATTGATAGTGTTTTATAACGTTGTCCCTGTCCCACAATTGTTACATAACGTAATATTTTATAACAGCCAGTGTGTGATGCACTTACACACTATCGTTGCGAAGTCTGTGCCAATACCAGTAATCATTTTTATACGTATTATTTTAGAATACTCGTACAAAGTATTATGTCCCCATCTGTAAAATAAGGGATATAATTTTTTAATTAAATTGTAATATTACGTGTAGGGTTTGCACGACGGATCCGAAATGTATGGGAAGATCAGCGGATCCGGATAATTTCATACATTTCGGATCCGGATTGCAAACCCTAATTACGTGTCATGCTGAGTCATGTAGCATTTAAATTTAGAATGACATTATAAAATTTAAATATTATAATTATTATAGGTATTACATATCATATATCCAATTAGGTATACATTAGTACATAAGTGTTTCGTTGCAGGAGATACATCCCTTCGCATTCGTGTCGCACGCAAACAGCAGCAAGCTATGAGTAAGCATTCCTATACTAAAGATAAGATAATTATCTTTTATTCTTTAACCCTTAAATACATGATTTTTTCGTTTTGCCCGAAATTAATATATATATCACATAATTGTTTGCCGTTTCTAGGAAAAATAGTAAAAAAAATTATATCATCGATTTTCACTGGGAAATCAGTGTTAAAAGTTGCATAGTCTAAATCATATTTTTGGAAATATATAGCTATTAGTAAGGGGTATAGGAAAAATCTTAACTGCCAACAGAAAGGTACACTATTTGTGATGTTCCTATGATAAAATTTGTAAATATAAAATAATTACAAACCCCGAAAAATCTGCCCAAAATCACATACTAAAAATCATCAACTTCCAGGTTTTTCCAAGTTTTCCGACATTTCGTCTATAAACAAATGTAACTTTTATAAATTAAAATACTGCGTAAATTTATGTAATAATTCGGAAAATTTATTAGTTTTACTATTGAAATAATATACAAGAACAAATAGAATTTGTTTAATAATGCATAACATTTGATGTTTATGTTGTGTGTATAAATGCATCACTATGCATTTAAGGGTTAATTCAGGCATACGAGTAGGTATTTATTAGAGAGACCCGCCACTGGCGTCTTTTGAGCGTCGGCCATTGACATAGATATGGACTGGCTTTACGGGCAATAAAAATGAGGCATGACAGGGTGACGTGACTAGTACAGCGGTGTGAAATCGCTACAACGCGATTGGTTGACGAGTTCGCATTACGCGCGCTATTGGTCGCAACTAGTCGCGTTAGACTGCACGATTGGTTGGAATTCGTGGGTAACACCGCTGAACTAGTACGATTTTTAGTGCCCCATTAGTCCGTCCTTAGATATTATACGTCAATGGCGTCGGCGTCTAGTCACCGCTATGGAAAATGGCGTCGCTGCGCAGTTGACTACACGCCGACGCTCGACTCAGGAGACGATAGTTTGGGGTATCTCTGTGGCTATGAATGTCAATCCCTGCTTTGATAAGTGAGGAGTGTTTTTTTAAAGGGTTTATTTCTGTATGAAAACCATACAAAAATAAGCCCTCTTGAAAATATACTCCTCTAGTGTTTGATTAGTATTAACGCTATTTCTATTAGGGCCACTTGCACCATCCCACTAACCCGAGGTTGAGCGGTTATACCGTTAACTCAGTGCAAAATTGTACTGGTAACCATGGTAATTCCAGGTGTAACCGGTTAACCCTGGGTTAGTGGAATGGTGCAAGTGGCGCTTAGAGGTATAATGTTTACCCACCGACTGAATGGTGACGATCGCCTTGCATTCATTGCATTCAATTTATCCTCGTGCCGCCCAATGTACCTACATTAGGATGTACACTCAGTTTCGATGGAATGTCAATGGAATGTTAAAAACAAAGTAGGTAGCATTTCATTTGTCTCGTAAAATTTTCGAACAAATGAAATTCAACCCAATTGAAAATACAACAAGATTCAAACTTCCTTGGCTATAATTTTGTATGGTGGGCGGCACGAGGATAAATCACCTAAGAACAGGCGTGTCTCACTCCGCGATTTCGTCGCTTTGCTACAGGTAGCTAAAAGTACATCCGTTCGGCCCCAATTTTGGGGAAAGCCATAAGCCGCGCGTGGCGCTGTCGCCACCTAGCGGCCATATCTGTGCTGATCGTAACAGACGCGTTTTGTTAGAGAGTGAGTCTTCTGTACTTAGTACTATTATTTATTCTGTGCTAAGAATAGATAGAAGTCTCAACTAATTATCTATCGACTTGGCAGCGCCACTATCCCTACTAATGTTATAAATGCAAAACTAACTGTGTCTGTCTGTCTCTTACCTCGTCACGCTTGAACCGCTGAACTGGTTTCCACGAAATTTGGTATGAAGATAGTTTGAGGACCGGGAAGGACATAGGATAGTTTTTACATAGACGTAGTGGCACATTTGACTTTGACTATAGATATATCTAGTTTAATTTGTATTCTGTTTTTGTGTCATTATCCCATTGAATTGACATCTTTGGCCTAATTAAAATATTTTTATATTTGACTGTCTTAATCAATAATATATATTTTATAAGTATTTTAATCAAGTATTGTAAACGTTAATTATTTTTTGCATTTCTAAATCACACCAGTGACATAAACCTTTTAGAACAATTGAATTTTAAACAAATGACTAAGAATTGTTGTATTTATTTAAAACAAATGGTTCTTTAATAATTATTGTGATCTTACTCAGCATATGTAATCTAACTATAATATATTAACAGGTTCCCTGTTCCTCGGATCACATATGTATAATTATTCTTAAAAGTAGGTATTTGTGCATGAAACTATCAGAAATATACCCAGTGCCTTTAGTAATACCTATATATTTTTAGAATAAAAAAAAAAACGTGTAAAAGGCGTATTAGCAAAAAACTTCCAGGTATTTGTATTTTTCTATGTTTATACGCAATAAACGTTTTTTATAATTTTAAAATGTTTTATTTGTACCATAAAATAAATAGTCCAGTAGCTCTTATATTATTTATTTTTTATTTATAAACAGAGTACAAACTAGGAAGATAGGTAACTATTAATTTACAACGCATGGAATACAATGCTCTATCTATTGCTTTAAGCCCGTTGACAAGTTAGGTTAGGACAACACGAATATTTACGGGACGCAGTTATACGTTAGAGGGGGCAAGCTTTAAAACCTAACTTCTTAAAATTGGTAGGCAGCAGATTTTTTCTTAAACACTTTTACTCAAATTTTAAAGCAAATCATAATTTTATCATCAGACAAAAAAATTGCTTCCTAGTATTTTTTAATTATTTTAGCAAATATTTTTTGAATTGTTTGTTTGCCACCCGTGCACTTGGTCACTTTTTCTTTAGTGTATGACATATCTATTTCAATTTCTAGAAACTAGTTACAAAATTCTGAGCAATATACCTATTTCTCTTTTCAATACCTACTCATGCCGTAAATTATCGCTCAGGTAGTCAATCAAAGCGTAGTACCTAGCTCATCTGGAAATTGAAAATAAGACCTTCATGATAATTATGATGTAATTGGTAATTTAAAATAAGACACGCCATTGTTATGCCTCAAAACGTCATATACAAAAGTCTAATCGTGCATTACTACTTTTAATTTGGGCTAATTAACGAACTAAAATATGTGGCCCAACAATATAGTACTTACCTAAACTCATTTATTGAGTCTATACCGAAGTTTAATGCTTAATTCAGCTACGACTACCCAACCAGACTTGAAAACACTGCTTTACCATTTACATCCAAACTTTTTTGACCTAGCGTATTTGACTTGTGTTAACCTTTTGGACGCCAATGACCGATATATCCGCACCGTAGGTTCAACCCCAAAGACCGATTAATCGGTCACAGACCACAGAGCAACATAGACCTACGTGCATATGCATAAAGTTCAATTTCAGTTTTGACACTTCGGTGACGTGGCGTCAGCGTGACAGCTTGTGTGTTTGACACGGCGTCGAAAAGGTTAATACGTAAATCGACAAATTGTATTTACTCATGGCGTATCGATGTACCTAACTGCAAAACAATACTAATCTACGTTTCGTGTGTATATTTTGTCTCATCTCAACATTTTCATAACTAAATCGGGAGATTCTGATACGTTCATTGGTCAACCTCTTCCAAACATCTTCAATAAATACAAATTGGCATTTTACATATCAGTTATATTCGTGAACTCTTTACTACTATTCCTATATCATATAAAAGAGATACATAATTTTATTTACCTATATATATATTATATATACAACGCTTGTCATTAAAATCAGGTGCGATTAGGATTAACGCTAGGCCCTTATTAAACCAACTTGACAAATGTCACATGACAATTGACACATTTCGCTCTACGTTTCTGGTCTAATTAGTAAATACAGCCACTGTATCTCAATGTTCAGAAATGAACGTCGAATTGTGAAGTGTCAGACGCCAATTTGTCATGTTGGTTAATAAAAGACACGGGTAAACGTAGACTTATTTGAGTAAATACTAAATTATTAACTACTTTCGCTTTATGCGGTTATATTGGCTCCAACTTTGTAGGTGCAATTTCCCATTGCGAGAAAAAAAAATTCCGCGTATTCTACGCCAAAAAATTTACGATTTTAATGACCGCTCGTGTATAGGTAAGATATAAACTATTTATATATATTATTTGATTCGGCCAACTCCGAATTGAACGAGTAAGTAGGCACCGTAAACATACTATACATACACGTAACATAATTTTTGTGATCACATTAAAGAATGCCTAACAACAACGTTATTTTTGGCATAACTTTTTACTGGGTTTTATTAAATGGCATGTTTACATTACCCTGTCGCCTCGAAACAGCACGAGAGAAATCAGTCGCTGGCGAGCGGACTAAAGTAAACATGACATTTTTCTTACAAAACGAATTTCTTGAATATAGACACCATTACAGTACTTTGGTTGCTGCGTTCATACAAAACAGTACAACCTGACCCCAGTTTCACCGTAATGACAATTGTCACCTGACAATGACAATTCACCGTACATTGCTGGTTCAACAAGTAAACATTGGCGCTAAGTAAGCCCTTGTTACTTACCGACACAAAAATGATCTTGAAATTGTCATAGTCAGATGACAACTGTCAAGTTAATGAAATAGGCGCATATTATGGTCCCGTTTTCCGACCTTATCTCTGTAGATGAGACATCTATCCCATTCGGACAAGTATGCGAGAATGACGAATGAATGTCTCATCAAAAATGATAAGTACCTATAATAAAAATTCGACCATAATACGCCTAAATACTGTAACTATGCCTTATCTAATTGTTTACTGTAACTAATGCAAATGACAACGTAATCACTTATCGGCATTCTTTCCCTCATGAATTTCACCTTAATTATTCTAAAGTGTGCATTCAAGCTGTAAACAATTATTACAAATCTAATGACTTCATAACTATAACATACGAATAATAAATAATTATAGCGCATATCAACTCGTACAGTACCAAAACAATAGATTTGTCAGAAGACTGACACCCATATAACCATGACAATTTACAACTGGCACTGATAATTCGTAATGTATTGGTGAATCGTCATTGTCAGGTGACAATTGTCAGTGTGGTAAAACAGGCCTGAATAAGAAAACACTTTTTTTACTTTTAATGGATTGTCATCACTGTCATCACGCTAATATTATTTACTATTAATATAAGTAAACTCGTTTGTGAGCCTAATTTTGCTAGATAATCTTTAAAAAAAACTTAAAAAACTTGTAAATAATAAATATTTCCTACGTATAATGAATATTTTATGGAGCAAAATTAGTCCCTCATTAAATTTTCACCTTATAGTTACTATAAGATAAGTATATTTATAATATATATAATGAGTAATGCTAGTATTAGAGGATCTAAATATTCTAACATAGTACATATACATTAGTCGCTCAACGTATAGTTACTTTAGATTTTGAGTGGGTAAGCGAACAGTAACCAAACCAACATATTGCCACCTTACAACAATCCTTTGAAAGTACCTAACACTCCATATTAAATTTGTTTGACGTTTCCAAACGGAATTCCAAATAAAGGATTAAGTTCTATAAAAAAGCGGCCAAGTGCGAGTCGGACTCGCCCATGAAGGGTTCCGTATTTAGGCGATTTATGACGTATTAAAAAAAAAACTACTTGCTAGATCTCGTTCAAACCAATTTTCGGTGGAAGTTTACATGGTAATGTACATCATATATTTTTTTTAGTTTTATCATTCTCTTATTTTAGAAGTTAGGGGGGGGGGGGGGACACACATTTTACCACTTTGGAAGTGTCTCTCGCGCAAACTATTCAGTTTAGAAAAAAATGATATTAGGAACCTCAATATCATTTTTGAAGACCTATCCATAGATACACCACACGTATGGGTTTGATGAAAAAAAAAAATTTTGAGTTTCAGTTCGAAGTATGGGGAACCCCAAAAATTAATTGTTTTTTTCTATTTTTGTGTGAAAATCTTAATGCGGTTCACAGAATACATCTACTTACCAAGTTTCAACAGTATAGTTGTTATAGTTTCGGAGAAAAGTGGCTGTGACATACGGACGGACAGACAGACGGACAGACAGACATGACGAATCTATAAGGGTTCCGTTTTTTGCCATTTGGCTACGGAACCCTAAAAACGCCCACAGGATTGTCCTCGATGCACAATAATAAATAAAAGAAAGCTAGTGATATGTGGCTAACGTATCCATTAGTAACTATACACTGGCCAAATGTACTAATGAGGCAATATTCTCATTTGGAATGAGGCAATTTTGAAAAAAAAATCAAAAAACGTTAGAAAATACTGCCACAGTCATGGATGAAATCTCGACGTTTGATCATTAAAAAAACTTCCTGTAGGGCTAAGATGGCCGGCTCTTTATCATTTGTCAATGGCTGTCACGTTCTAACAAATATGTAAGTGCGAAAGTGACGCATGGCATGACAGGTGATAAAAATCCGACCATGATAGCTGGTCTGAACCAATAAATCTTAGAGTCCGTCTAAGCTATAGTTCTACCATTTAACTGAGGCGGTTAGCGGTTTAATGAGAAGTTATTATGGACAAAGCTATCAAACACCGAAGTTCGCAAATTGCGGGTATCTTTCTCTGTCACTCTGATTACTCCTTAATTAGAATAAAAGAGCAGGATGCCCGCAACTTGCGAACTTCGGAGTTCGCGATAGGCCCTCTGCTACGTACTCGTTGACAGCGGCTCATGAAGATGATTTGTATAAACGTTAAGTAAAAACTTACGGCGTTATTCATAAACGGCTGCTAACTTAACCTGTCGAATCCCACGATATGACGTCACCATAAGCGTTCTGGCTCATATATGAGCCGTGGAAGCTGACAGAGTAATCAGTTGATGATCGTAGTTTGTTCCTATCTGTCGTTATGCCATAGAGAAGGACAAACGATGATCATGATTAACTTAGCAGACGTTTATGAATAAGCCATTAATATACAAACTAGTTTTAATTCTCAGGTACCTTCTATTAGAATATCATCGCGCAACTTCTTTACCGACCGCCTGAGATAAAAGGTAACCTATAACTGTAGTATCTTTACAGATGAGGTGACAAAGTGTGGAAGTTCCACTATAAACTTAATGTTTCACATATGTGACGTTATCTATGAAAAGGGACCTTATTGTCGATGGCGCTTACGCCATTATTAACGATGCTCCGATATAAATACAATGCCGCGCGACGCTGTGCGGCGTAAGCGCCATCGACAATAAGGTCCCTTTTCATAGATAATGTCCCATATTATCACTGCAAAGTTGGTGCAGAGTAAGCTTGGTCCGACTCTAAATCCGCATTACATGTATCACCTTAATAGGGATTTGAAAGCAAAACCTGAGCAATATACATACAAAGCAGACAATAAAACAGATTCCATCTACCTCTAATTCGTCCAACAAAATGTATATTACACAGATGAATTTTAAAACACACGTATTACAAACTTAAAGGAACATACAGACAACAATGACTACAAATTTAATTACAATTTGTTGTGTCACGATAAACGGGCACGCCTGTCAAGTTGCCTTCCAACATGCGCCTATTTCACCAATTTGACAATTGGCACCTGACAATGACAATTTTATGAACATTTCTAAGTCGGTAAGTAACGACGGTACATAGCGTCAATATTTAGAAGAAGAAAGAAGAAATACATTTATTTAGCATCAGGTACAAGTAACACACAATACAAGTAACACAAACAACTTAGATGCTAAACAGGATCCCCACTCAGCATAATGCCACGGCCACTGACAATCCAACCTCTAGACTGAGCTTAGGCCAATTCTTTCATGAAACCGATGCTGCCAAAAATACGGGGGTGCGGGGGGACGAGGTGAGCGAATCCCGTGCCGTGATTGGTCCGTTCAAAGACACGGACCAACACGGCACGGGATTGACTCGAAGATGGAGTAACGCTACCGTATGTGTGGCAGAGGGGGTAGCGCGACTATGCTATGTCTAGAGGTTGGATTGTCTGTGGCCACGGCAAGCCATGACGCTGATTTTCAGTGGGTACCTGACTTAAATTTACTTGTTGTAACATGAAATGTACGGTGGATTGTCGTGCGTGCGTGGTGAAACAGGGGCCCGGTTGGACAGCTAAATCGGTAGTCAAATTGTCATGTATGTATCTCCTTATATCAAAGTCAGCTGTGTTATTATTACGTCGCCTATATAATTGACTACAATCTTGACGAATCTTCCTTAAGCTTTGGATTCCTCCAAAAACTTCCCTTTCATCTTTTGTGACCTTATAATGTACATAATTTTAGTAGAAAATGACATTAAATCCTTGATCCAGTTGCGTATTGACACAAAGCATTAACCATTAGTAGGTACTTATTAACTTTGACATTTAAAAATAAACCTAGATATGTGTTTGTATAATATTAATAACCTTGGTAACCGAAAATGACATTTAATACAGAATTTAATTTCTCGAACATTATTTTAAGTGTTAAGTTAAATTAGATATGCATGCATTATAATTGGTATAAGTACTAACATTATGCGCCCTACCCGGGTGTCATGTACTGACTACATTCTACTAACATCTTCTGTAATGCACATGACTTTTAATGTTAAATAAATGAAATGAAATGAAATGAAAACGGTGCCATCATATTACGGCCGCTATATAGCGTTGACTGACGTCACTAGAACGTTGTCTATGTAAACAAGATGGCGCGGTTTCCTAGACGGCGTTACGTTACGTTGATTGTCAACGTAACGTAAGATGACAGCCGTCATGACGGTGTCGATAGTTTCGTGAACGTTTTATTAGATAGCGGTGACGCCATTTTGAATAAATGACACGAGATTTGAATAAGTGATTCCGTACTACGATTATTTTCCTCTTCTGATGATATTTCATCCTCCAAGTAAATTATAGATGATCAAGCAAATCTTGTCAGTAGGAAAAGGCGCGAAATTCAAATTTTCTATGGGACGTTATCCCATCGCGCCTACATTTTTCAAATTTGCCGCTTTGATCTTGGTGGATGACGGTGTGTTATGACGCCGTGGTAATTTCCACATGTCGCCACCGTAAAGACGGCCGTCTTTTGCTGCCGCTATATGACGGCCGTCATATGACGGCACCGTTTTCGGAGGAATCCAAAGCTTTACAGGAATATCGAAATAATCGCAACCAATTCCAAAAAAGTGGGAAATACCTATGTTATATTTTGTTTTTATCTTCTTGTATAATTGTGACACCATCGACTTCGATGTGTATTGTGTAAACTTTTACACGCAATGGACAATACGCAATGGAAGCCAAGTTAATCTTAAAAGTGCGACAATAAGCCTCTGAATATTTCAGTATATGCGCTTTACGCGGTTATAATTATCACACTGATGCGTAAGCGTATACCGCTCCGGTGTGTAAGCGAGACAGCGCCATGCATGAATAGCGATGTCCCGCTCGCACACCGAAGTGGCAAGCGGATCCGCATACAATTTGAAGATGGCTAGTCAGTAGGATGTGCAGATTTAACACTAAAATAACTCTCTCGTGCTATGATTCAAGATTGTTTAAGCACTAGTTTGCATTTCCTAGGTTTTGTAACCAGAAGACATCTTGGTACTAGATTACTATAGGCACAACCAAGCGTTATTCAAATTTCCAAATCTTGTGTATTTTATTTACTTGTACTTTATACATTTATGTGTCAAATAGGGCCCATTTCTCGAACGGTATTAGTCTAATATTATTAGTGTGTTGTCATGGCAACCCATACGATTGACAGTTCGTGTACTAATAATATTCGTCTAATACCTTTCGAGAAATGGGTCCAAGGTGAGGTGTCAGATATTATATTTTTAAATCGAAATATTATAGCAGGGGCCCAATTCTCGAACGGTATTAGCATTAGCCTAATATTATTAGTATGTTGCCATGGTAACCCATAGTACTTGATAGTTCGTGGACTTATTATCAGTCTAATACCGTTCGGTTCGAGAAATGGGCCCCAGATGTATAAGACTGGACTAAGCAGGATAGATGAAAAAAAAAAAATTATTTCTAAAAACGGTAATACACCAACAACTTCTGAAAAAATGATGCATTTATAGATTAGCTAGGTATTTTTAAGGTATTATTCAAAACTCGAGCGTGCTGGTTTCTTTTAAACATTAAATATATTTCTATTAATTATATATTTGATGTTTAAAATTATTAGCAGTTAAATATGTTTAAATCGAGTGCGAACCTATAGACCGCTTACGCACCGCGCTCGATCTTTATGCAAGAAAATGTGGCTTTCCAGCAGAAAAGGGTCCTTATGTTTCATGTGCAATAAGGACCATTCTATCAGAATTTTTGTTAGAATTTCAGACGAAATCTCCTTATTGCACTTGAAGCATTTAGGACCCTTCTGTGCTGGAAAGCCACAATTAATTATTAATTCTAATAGAACACTGTGTTAGCATAGTTTATAATAATGTCAGCGCTCATCCCCAAAATGTCTTATTACAAAACACATTAGTAAAATCAAAAAAATATTGATTGTTTAAGTAGTGTAAGAAAAAATGTGCCTCTGATTTAACAGCTTATGCAACAACAAAAATTGACGTCCAACAATTTAATTACTACAAAACATGTCCACATAATATATACAGAACCATCTAATTCACAATTCTAAAACCGAAGCACTAAATTATCTTAAACTTTACACATATATTCAGTTGCGTAGCGTGAACCAATACCTAGCCGTGGGCGAAAACCACATCTGCGAGGTCCTTTTCAATGAAAAGGTTGGCTTTGCGAGGCCCCCCTAAGTGTAAAGCTACTGTTACACATGCTGATTTCTAGCACGAAAGCATGCCACTATTGAGCAATTGCTTCTTAGTAGCATGTGTGTCGAAACATTGCTAATAATGAGCATGCTCGTTTTGAGTTTGCTCAAAAATCAACGGTCGTGCGATTTTTGGGCATGCTACCTGCAGCGCCTTAAGGCCTGAGTGGACGCTCGAGTTGGGCGTGCAGCGGGGCGGGGCGTGCGGCGTGCATGTTATGCCGGAACCACACTTCGCTATGCGTTATTTGTTATGCGCGTTATTCGGCCGCATACAACGAAGTGTGGAGGGTTCATTCGTCTATATTTGCTATATTTGCCCGCATAACGCATAAGCGCGAATAGCAAATACGCCTATCCGTCCACCTGTCGGTTTTTTGACACACTTCAAAGGACACGAATAAGCCGAATATGCGTCTCGACTGCCCACACTTCGTTCACTCATTCACTCGCTTACGCTTTTCAAAGTCAAAACGCACCACATATGTTTGGCACACCGGCACCAAGTTTGGCACACCGGCACGAAGTGTGGATGCCGTGTTTGTTGTTCGCTCACATAACAAATATTTGAGCGAATACAGCGTAGTCGCATAACAAATAACGCATAGCGAAGTGTGGTTCCGGCATTAAACAAATGCAAGCGTATAGGAGCGGCCTTAGTGCACGCTGCTCAAATTACAAGTGAGCCCGATACCCCGCCGAACGCTCCGCTTCGAGCGTCCACTCAGGCCTTAGTGTAAGTGCGAGGCCGCGGGCGAAGGCCCCATTCGACCGCTAGCTACGTCACTGTATATAATTGTATTGAACCAGTGAATACATATCTGCTTCTACTAATATGTTTTTCGACACAGCCGTCTGACATTAACTTACAAGCTTTAAGAAACGGACCCCGTTTCTCAAAAGCTTGTAACTTGTAATACAAGTGGAAGTCCCTTTCTAACAAAGGCTGTCAAAAAGTGAAAAGGGCCCCTGGGATACAAGCGGATGTCACTTTTTGACAGCTTTTGTTAGAAAGGGACTTCAGTTACAAGCTTTTGAGAAACGGGCCCCAGGTCTCAAATTCAGATCGAGCGTTGCGCTAGGAGTACGGGTGTAGGTCTGGTAGCGGTACCTAGGACTAGGTCTAGGGCGGGGCCTAGCGCGCGGCGCCGGACTTGCTGTGCTGGATGAGCCACTGCAGGGTTATGTCAATGTTGTCCTTCTCCTTGCACGAGATCGAGTAGCAGCAGATCTCGCGGTCCTGGATTGCTGACAAGTTCCTGAAAGTCATATTTTAAAGATAAGATAAATATAAAAGGTAGTTTATTCAAGTAGGCATATTACAATGCGCTTATGAACGTCAAATAAAGCTACACCGGCTCGGGTGTAGGGACACCACTGACCCGAGAAGATTTAATAGTATTTTATGCAACCGTTGTTTAAGAGGGGTCAAAAAAGGCGAGTGGCGTGAGTAACAATTTGAGGCGAAGCCGAAAATTGTTAATAAAGACGCCACGAGTATTTTTTGACTCAGTTAAACAACGTTGCATACAATACTTTTTCTACGACCAAACACTTACTTTGAAAAAAAAATTGTAAATGTAACAAATATTTTTCATTCAACAAAAATAATACTTTAAACAAGTGGAATCATATAGGACATATATGTAGGTAAACAAACCAAACCCGGCCACCGCGCCCCGCGCCCCACGGCCGGTTGGTCAGCGACACTTTCTTGTAACTCATGAGGCCCTGGTACTTGCACTTAGTTAAATTACAATTTTGGATAGTTTTTTTTCTCGATTTTGGCCAACCGCGCCCCGCGCCTCACGGCCGGTTGGTCAGCGACACCTTCTTGTAACTCATGAGGCCCTGGTACTTGCTCTTAGTTAAATTACAATTTTGGATAGTTTTTTTTCTCGATTTTGGCCACAGTAGCCTATGGAGACTAACAAGCAACGCTAAGCGGTGTTCGTAGTCTATGGATCTTGCTATATTACGGGTGTCACATGCGCGTTTCTGACTTCTGAAGCAATTTTATTGTTTCTACTATGAAGAAGAACCTAATGAATATTTTGTAAATTGGCAGCAATGCACTTAGTACTCATCATCAGAGATGACAATTAAAATTAGGTTGGCAACAATGTATTTCGTACAATATTTTTTAAGTGGTGATTACACGAAGTATCGTAAAAGTACCAAAAAGATACTGCGTGTATGCACAAATACTTTTTTGGGGAATAGACTAAAGACTTGTCTTGACAACTATAACATAGGGGTTTAAAGGTGTGTGCACGACCTTTTAAATGACAAATAAAGGTACGGGAGTAGAAAAAATAAATTAAATCCCCCCCCCAATTGGAGGAGGGTAACCCAATATGGGACCGGTAACAAAAGTTAAAGTTATGAGACAGTCTTAGGGCCACTTGCACCATTCACTAACCCGGGGTTAACCGGTTAAACCTGAAGTTACCATGGTTACCAGTACAATTTGACACTGGGTTAACGGTTGAACCGGTTAACCCCGGATTAGTGGGTTGGTGTGAGTGGCTGTTAGTGATGTGAGTACTAGACGATGATATAAGTACATTAAACAGGATGAAATTTTATTCACCAGCCATACTCTACGTAGTGAATTTATAGAAATTATAGGTCATACTGAACAACTTTTATTAAAGGACCAATGCCGAAACCGCGAAAAAATTTGGCTGTACCATTGAAATCAGCAGCATCACTTCAGCCGGAATGTATGAAAAAACTATTTTTCCGCGATTTGTGAATAAAATTTTATGTATAAAGAAAGTGTATCGAGTTCAGTACATTTAACACGAAGGCCAGGCCTTCTCAAGCGGACTGCGTAGTCCAGGGACGCCTCTACAGCAAGACCAGCGAGAGACAAAGGCTGTGTTGTCCCGTCTCGTCGGTACACTGGTCGCGTCCACACTTACATTCGCTCGATGAGTCCGTGCTCGTCCAGCGCGTGCGGCAGGTCGCGCTTGTTGCCCAGCACCAGCACGGGGATGCCGGTCAGCTGCTTCTCAAGCGGACTGCATAGTCCAGGGACGCCTCTACAGCAAGACAGTGAGAGACAGGATGTGTTGTCCCGTCTCGTCGGTACACTGGTCGCGTCCACACTTACATTCGCTCGATGAGTCCGTGCTCGTCCAGCGCGTGCGGCAGGTCGCGCTTGTTGCCCAGCACCAGCACGGGGATGCCGGTCAGCTGCTTCTCAAGCGGACTGCATAGTCCAGGGACGCCTCTACAGCAAGACAGTGAGAGACAGGATGTGTTGTCCCGTCTCGTCGGTACACTGGTCGCGTCCACACTTACATTCGCTCGATGAGTCCGTGCTCGTCCAGCGCGTGCGGCAGGTCGCGCTTGTTGCCCAGCACCAGCACGGGGATGCCGATCAGCTGCTTCTCAAGCGGACTGCATAGTCCAGGGACGCCTCTACAGCAAGACAGTGAGAGACAAGGGCTGTGTTGTCCCGTCTCGTCGGTACACTGGTCGCGTCCACACTTACATTCGCTCGATGAGTCCGTGCTCGTCCAGCGCGTGCGGCAGGTCGCGCTTGTTGCCCAGCACCAGCACGGGGATGCCGGTCAGCTGCTGCTTCTCCAGCAGACTGTGGAGCTCGTTGCGAGACGCCTCGATCTTATCGCTGTCGGCCGCATCAACCATGTAACTGCAATGTACATAGTCAAATACAAATCATTTATTTAACAAACATTTTTTTTCAAATTGGCACAACATATTAACCCAAAGCATTAGTTATTAGAGGCATTTTTAAGAAATAATCTCAGTATTATGTATGAAATGTTACTGTTTCTTATATGTATGTAATTGATTACGAGTAACAAAACCTCTTTTTTTTTGTATTTCAGTTTTAAAACAATTGTTATGGTTGTTATAAGATATTAGATAAAATAAGGTACCTACATTTATTGATAAAATTGTACAAATTTTAATACTGTGATAGGTACTCTTATATTTTAGTTTTATTATTATTTTTCTGTTAGTTTATTGTTGTATGCACAAATAGCTCTGTTTTACTCTGTAGAAAACAATTTGAATTAACATGATGTTAAAATATTTTCATTAAGGAAACTGTAAGTCTAGTTTTAAGAAAATTTCCAGTGTTATATATAACTATAAAAGACTGTTTGTTTCTTGAATAAAAAAAAAAAAAAAAAAAAAAAAAAACATTGAACTTTTTTTTTGTTAGCGTTATTGTGCCCCACTGCTGGGCAAAGGCCTCTCCCCTGGTTCTCCATGACTCCCGATTCAGCGCTTCTTCCGGCCAGTTGTTACGGAAGGCGTCAAAGTCCCGCCGATCTGCCTGGGCCTGCCCCGCCCACGCTACTTCGTCGGCATCCACTTGGTGGCTATGTTATATTGAACTTAACATACTTAAATTAGATTTTACAACTAAGCTAATGTCTATCGGCCCCAAACTAGGCGCAGCCTGTATCTCGGGAACCGGGAAAAAGGATATTACTAAAGGATTTAAATTAAACTGAATATGATGGTTTTTTTAATCATTTTTTTAAGTACAAAATGTGCATGCAATCATGAGCTAAACTTTGTATTTTTAACCGACTTCCAAATCTAAAAGAAGGAGGTTATCAATTCGGTTGTATGTTTTTTATTTTTTTTTATGTTTGTTACTCCATATCTCCGTCATTACTGGACCGATTTTGAAATGTTTTTTTTGATTGTATGTATATGCATACAGATTGGTCCCGTTTTTGTCAAAACCCAGTTCTGATGATGGGATCCATGAGGAATCGAGGGAACTCCTCAAATCTTAAAGGCATACATATAGTGATTTTTGTGTTTTTATCAACAAATCAAGCATATACATTTAAAAAAGTGACATTTGATGAAGTGGAACTGCTGATGATGATCAGAACGGAACTCTTCAACGACGCATAGTACACGTTTGACGATTTGTCCTCTTCGTTATTTTTGTTAAGCAAGTTAAGTTTTTAAGCCACATTTTTGTCAAGCTCGAGTTCTGATGATGGGATCCATGAGGAATCGAGGGAACTCCTCAAATCTTAAAGGCATGCATATAGAGATTTTTGTATTTTCATCAAAAAATTAAGCATTTTCATTAAAAAACTGTCGCATTTGATGCAGTGGAACTGCTGATGATGATCAGAACAGAACTCTTCAACGACGCATAGTACACGTTTGACGATTTGTCCTCTTCGTTATGTTTGTTAAGCAAGTTAAGTTTTTAAGCCACATTTTTGTCAAGCTCGAGTTCTGATGATGGGATCCATGAGGAATCGAGGGAACTCCTCAACTCTTAAAGGCATGCATATAGAGATTTTTGTGTTTTCATCAAAAAATTAAGCATTTTCATTAAAAACTGTCGCATTTGATGCAGTGGAACTGCTGATGATGATCATAACGGAACTCTTCAACGACGCATAGCTCGCATTTGGCGATTTGTCCTTTTCGTTATGTTTGTTAAGCAAGTTAGGTTTTTAGGCACATTTATGTCAATCTCAAGTCCTGAACATGGGATCCATGAGGAATCGAGGGAACTCCTCAAATCTTAAAGGCATACGTATAGAATTTTATATATTTTCATCAGAAAATCAAGCATTTACATTACAAACTGTGGCATTTGATGAAGCGGAACTGCTGATGATGATCAGAACAGAACTCTTCAACGACGCATAGTGCACGTTTTGTGATTCTGAATTTCGATTTTGACTTGGACTGGGCCCCGGACTCCGGACTCGGACCCGTACTCGGACTCGGACCCGTACTCGGACTCGGACCCGTACTCGGACTCGGACCCGTACTCGGACCTTGATCCGGAAAACCACTATGATACCTAAACTAAACAAACCACTATGATTACCATAAAATGTATACATATTACCAAATAAAGTTAGCGCCGTTAAGTGGGTCCAGGCTAGTAGTTACAGAAGTCGGTTTTTTTCTATTAAAGATTATGGATATAAAAATTAGAGGAGGAATAAAATAAATCATATTCCTAAAGAGAAGGCATAGGCCAACAGAAAATACTCGTAATTATTCCTTATACGACACGAGGTGGCGGCCATGGGATGATACCGGCCCGCTATATTTTCTCGATATTTGGTTACATAAAATAAATATACAATTTCGACAAAAAAACTTGCATTTCCGCAATCTCCACACTGTTGTGATAGCATATAATAACATGGGTCATTGTTGTCTTTCGAATAAATATGTTATTTTACAACTGGGGCCCGTTTCTCAAAAGCTCGTAGCTTGTAATACAAGTGGAAGTCCCTTTCTAACAAAAGCTGTCAAAAAGTGACATTCGCTTGTATTACAAGTTACAAGCTTTTGAGAAACGGGCCCCAGATATTATTTAATCAAGAGAACAAGTACATACAGAGTAAAATAACACTCACACTATAGCATTGACGCCGCGGCAGTACCTCTCCCACATAGAGCGGAACCTGGGCTGACCTCCAATGTCCCATACCTGCACATACAAATACACACACTCATACATATTCATAGAAAAGTTATAGCTTAGCGACAATGGTTGACAGACAACGACCATGCAATCCATGTTCGTGATCGGTTTTGTTTAACCTTTCGTAGGGTCGCCGGTCGACTACAAAGAGATGTATCCACTTTTTAGGGTTCCGTAGCCAAATGGCAAAAAACGGAACCCTTATAGATTCATCATGTCTGTCTGTCTGTCCGTCCGTATGTCACAGCCACTTTTCTCCGAAACTATAAGAACTATACTGTTGAAACTTGGTAAGTAGATGTATTCTGTGAACCGCATTAAGATTTTCACACAAGAATAGAAAAAAAACAATAAATTTTTGGAGTTCCCCATACTTCGAACTGAAACTCAAATTTTTTTTTTCATCAAACCCATACGTGTGGGGTATCTATGGATAGGTCTTCAAAAATGATATTGAGGTTTCTAATATCATTTTTTTCTAAACTGAATAGTTTGCGCGAGAGACACTTCCAAAGTGGTAAAATGTGTGTCCCCCCCCCCCCCTAACTTCTAAAATAAGAGAATGATAAAACTAAAAAAAAAATATGATGTACATTACCATGTAAACTTCCACCGAAAATTGGTTTGAACGAGATCTAGCAAGTAGTTTTTTTTTAATACGTCATAAATCGCCTAAATACGGAACCCTTCATGGGCGAGTCCGACTCGCACTTGGCCGCTTTTTTTTATTCACTTTATTACAATGCAATAAGGTGAAAAAGTGGATACATCTCTTTGTAGTCGACTACAGTCACCACACGGGATTGTTACGCCATTTAGGGTCCTAGCTAAATTGGTTGTTCCATACTTACGCTATGCAATGTCCAATTTAGCTAGAACCCTAAATGGCGTAACAATCACGGAAAGTGACTGTATGTGTGGTGGTGATAAATCGTGGGTCGGTCATGCCGTATAAGTACAGCAGAAAAATAATTCTCGACAACGTAAAAAGTTGACTAGTAATTCAGCCAGAATCATTTCTTCTAATATCACTACATAGTATAAATAAAACAAAGTCGCTTCCCGCTGTCTGTCCCTATGTATGCTTAGATATTTAAAACTACGCAACGGATTTTGATGCGGTTTTTTTTAATAGATAGAGTGATTCAAGAGGAAGCTTTATGTATATTTGTTAACCCGTGCGAAACCGGGGCGGGTCGCTAGTTCGAAATAAATTGGAAGTGTTTACCTTGATAGTGACGTTGCCTTTAGTGATTTTGCGCATATTGAAGCCGACTGTAGGGATCATGTCTTCACTGAACTGGCCAGACTGAAACGGACAATGCTCATTTAGTTAAACAATCATTTATTTGCACATAAAAAGGGTTTTATATAGGTGTTATAATTATAAAAGTTACAGGTCCTAGCCACCACACCAGGTGATATGGTAGATCTATAATATTCGCTGACGCTGTCTACGGATAAATCTCGGTAGCTCAGTTGGTAGAGCACCGGGCTGGTGTCCCGGAATTAAAAGTTCGAGTCTCACCCGAGACAGTCGAGTTTTCCACTTTTCCTTCGTTTCTAGCCATTTCTAGCATTGTTACAAAACTGCGGCGGTAGCACGATCGCATTTTTACACGACTGCCCAAACAAAAAGAGTGTATTGTTATCACTTGTCACCATGCCTGTCACAATCTAATAATTATGTACTTAAGTGACGGGCGTAGTGACAGGCGATAAAAATGGAGCCATGCTGCGCCCGCTGGTCGTAAATGTGCGTATACATATTTACGAATGCGGAATGTCTTTAACCCATTGACCGCCAAACACAGCCACAAACGCGCACGGTTACAGTTATTAACCTCCGTGATTTCCAATTAAAGTTTACGATTGCGCATTATTTAATAGGCGCGTCGTTCAAAGGGTTAGGAATGGAATGTACAGGTTTTAAAGGGTCAGCTACGCGTATGTGACACAGAATTTACAAGCGTCCAGTAACACACAGTAACAGTAATCATTTACTTTATAGATTTATGGCGTTACTCATAAACGTCTGCTAAGTTAATAAATTGATGACCGTTGTTTGTCCCGTTATGCCATAGAATAGAGGGACAAACGACGATCATCAGCTGATCAACTTAGCAGTCGTTTATGAATAACCCCCTTAGAAGTTTCAGTTGAATGCAATTCTTACTTGCTCACTAATCTACAAGTCAATACTATTACTGATAAGCGTGCCAATGAACTTGGGCCGAGTGACAGATAGACACAACCTGAACATTGGCATTATTGAGACAGTCAAGGTTGAAATTTAATGTTAATCGGATTTTAATCTTTGCCATTGCGATTAGAATCTTACAGAGAGGGGCGTAAGGCCTGTTTTCACTTTACAAGCTAGTCCGTGATTTATGTTTGAAAACCTCGTATCTCAGTACCTACTGCGCGTCAGTTTATTTGTCAAATACCTAACTACAATATGTTTTTAGTGATTTGGTTCTAAATTATTTAGGATATTTAATACGCGCACATTCAACGATAACGCAGTTTCTACATTAATTTAGATTTCAGGCTATTTTTGATGTAGGTATTGTATTGAAATACTAGAATACATACAGTCCAGCTAACTCTAACGACAGAGTGTGGCGGCGCCACCATAAACGTCAAATTCCTGTAATAATATTAGAGTTTAGACCAAGATAACTGTGCAACGATTTTGACAGCAGACTGTTCAAGTGTTATTTATACGTCATAATTTCATAGAAGTTTGCACACGTACAACACTCGCACAGTCTGGGCTATCAAAATATCTGCAGACTTATCTTGGTCTAACACTACATTCATAGTGGCGCTGCCGCTAGAGGTGTAATGTGATGGACTCTAAGTAATAACTAAATAAATATTTGAGGACAATATTACACAGATCCATTAGCCTCAAACTAAGCAATGCTTGTACTACGGGTAATTTATATATGGAGTAACTGTCAATATCAAATATGTTTTTAGTTTTTTTGGTACTTTAACACATTTTTATAATAATAAATGTAACAAAAATACGGTAAAAAATCTTCAATTATTTTTTAAATCAAGTCTCTCTAAAAGCAACTTGGAGGAACCGTCCTAGGGATGTGACAGGTACAGGTATGTTTATTATTGTACAGTCGACGTCAAAGAGAAATTTACAGCCAAAGTAACAAAAAAATGTTTACACGACCTAAATGCTATGACAATAAAGTCGTGTAAATAATTTTTTGTAACGTTAGTCGTAAAGATCTCTTTGACGTCGACTGTACCAGTGGCAGATTGCATCATGAAACAAACCCAGTTGTTGCAGTACATTGAAAATAACGGTTGTTGAAAATTTTAAATAAAAATATGTAGTCGCCATCAGCTATATTGGAGCGGCCAAGGTGCTCAAAAATATCTGAACACGCACTCTAGCGCATTGACAAGAGAGGCATGTTCAGATATTTAGGAGCGCCTTGGTCGCTCCAATGTATCTGATGGCGACTGTACCCTAAATTCACCTTTACCTACACATAACTCCGCCTTAACTAGCATTAAATCATAATTCAAGTATAAATTGTATCATGGAATTCATGGGCGTGTTCCACATGAAATCAACTCTATTCCCTACACTTTAGATTCGAATTTCAGTGGCAATTATTGGACCTTTCATTTGTATTTTTGGGCCGCAGGAGGGTAGAATATTGTCAGGTGACAAGCAAAACTCAATAAGTACCACCACAAGTTCATAGCCATAGTGAACCATATTAGTATGAAAAGAAGGTTGATTTTTGTTTAAATATTTATGGTAATTAGTGACTTTTGCTTGTCACCTGACGATATGGTGAAGAATAGTGGTGCTTTTTAAAACAGCATTTTCAAGTTAAATTGTACCAACATGTGGTGACCTTTGTGAATAGCTCTAACAGATGACTCATTAACCTGTAGCGGAAAGAATAACTTAAATCCAATTTAAATCAAGATTTAGATCAAGTTGACAGTAGAAAAGGTATGAGAAACATATTTGATAGTAGCGAAAGTAGTGAAAATAGATTACCTTAAAAGTCAAATAAGAAATAATTTCATGTAAGATTATACCTATTCACAATTGTTATATTTATCAGATATTGACATAGAAATTGTAAGACAATGTCAGTCTTGTGACTGACTTATCATTGTTACCACAAAATAATATCAATATTTAAATTATCCCTTCACTTGTTATCTGCAAATCATGGGGCTCCAAACACTACATTAATGAATAAATCAGAGAATCTCGTTTTCCAATTAATTTCTAAGTATTTTCGAGAAGTTTTGTAGACACGTTAAATTCTTTACCTAATATAGGAGATTTTACTAACAAAGCACATTATATAAAACCAATACGCAAGCCGAAATAACAGTCATTATTCACGAACTAGACAACACACCAATATTACAATATTCGAGTCTGAAATGCGATCCCTCCCAAAACTAACGGTATCAGCGTTCAACAGGCGTTCTGTTTATCGTATAATCGCCAACAATGACTATGTTTAACACTTATTTATTGTTTTCCAATGATACTAACTGCAATGACGTTCACAAATGTTGTTTTCCCCGAGTACTGCAAGCCGACCAGTGTGAGCTCCATCTCCTCTTTCCAGAACAGGCTTTTGAACCAATCAAGGATACGATTAATCAAGGCTAACATTTTGAATTATAATAATCACAATAATTTAGCCTTAAAACGTAAAAATTATAACGCCTCTCGCGAAAAACTGCTGTCGACAATCGACATCGACTGTCATCAGTAGCGTTTAGTTCGCTATTCGGAAAACAATTAGTAACGACGTGTCACTAAACATAATTATTTTGTCACGTAATAATTACATTAATAAACGATATATTTAATTTTTATTACTACTATTGATGGAATAAAAATGAGAAATACACCGATCTAGCCTAATAATATACAAATGTATGTCTAGCTTGAAATACACATAAAAATACATTATTTTTGCTTTATGTAAAACGAAACGTTGCAGTATTGCAATGTTGCCATGATATAAATTTAAATTTCCCTATCAAATTTCAAATTCTGCAATGTAAGAAGAACAGAATAATAATTTAGGCAATAAAAAAATATAATAAATATAAATAATATATAAAAATACCAGATATAGGTATAAATATTTATTAAAATATGTAGTGCGCAAAGAAAAGAGTCGTGAAATGTATGGGATCTAATATACTGGGTTAACCAAATCTTGTCAGTAAATAGGAACAAAAAAAACTATACTCACCCTTTTCTGTTGGGTGCTAGTACTAGTGTAAGACAAAGATAGTATGATTCTCTCTGTCTCATAGATGAAATAGAAGTAGAAACATTATTAAATTTTTTAAACATTTTCACAATCTTCATTTCAAACAAAACATACTACAAAATATCACAAGCTCTTGTTTTCCTTAAGTACCTACATTAAACATGTGATTTATAAGTTCAGAAGTAAAAAAAATATCACTAGTAAAATTTGACTATTCGGTAAAATTCTTTTTTTTTTTTACTTCTGAACTTATAAATCACATGTTCAAAGAGTGTGAAGACAGTAACTTAATTAAAAATAAGAAACTATAAAAAAAATGGTTTGCATTGCATACAACATTAAAAAATGTCAAAGTGGTGTAGCACTAGAAATGCCACGAATATTCGGCAACTATTCGGTATTCGGCCACTCTGCCGAATATTCGGTATTCGGTCGAATGTTGCCTACTATTCGGCCGAATACCGAATATCTCATACACATACCTAAAAAGATAAATTACACAATAAAAATAACCGCAAACCACTAAATTTAATATTTAAAATTATTTTTTGGAAAGATGTTAAATACGAAGACTGTTTTTTTTGAGCATTTGTTGGTTACTACTAGTTTGATTTTTATCATGGGTTCGATTTTATTGACTCTGCCTCTGCCTACATTCACTAGTTCTGAGCAACAAAAAATAAATCTTAGCAAACGTTGTGCATTGTTGGCGAATAGTTACCATAATAAATGAACTCAAAATGTACAAATGTTATGCAGAATATTCGGGGCTTCGGCCGAGAGAGGGGCCGAATATTCGGTATTCGACTAAAACCACTATTCGGGGCATCTCTATGTAGCACCCCTTTGCAGTTGAGATAAAATATAAAATAAACTTGGCGTATTTTATCAACATAATAAGTGTAGAAATTAAAGGGAGTGGTATGTACAAATTGCGGTCACATACACGGTGCCCATTGTGGTAACATTTTCGAAAACGTATTATTCTTTAGAAAAAAAAATACATTTGACATGTGATTCGCAATGGCGTCTAATTAGTTATTTTGGAGTTGATTTGAATTTAATCTATTATTTGTGATTTAATTTAATTTACTTTATTTAGATAGGTAGGTATGTTTAAGTATAATAACATCAGCAGTGGGATACAATTACAAATTGGTTTACAGCTCTGAAGAATCTAATCTGTTACTCGTAGCTGTCTCAAAGTTCTCAAACCAGGTTTTCAGATGCAGGAATGCACTTATTCTTTCTTTTCCAAAAATAGGTACTTAATCACAAGATTTATAAGCAGAAAGTAAATAAAATAATAGCAGTTTGAAGCTTTTTGATTATAATTATTCTAATTAGGAAAGCCCCGTCCTAATTGGGAACTTCTAAGTCACTTATATGACCGACCAACCAACGCATGAACCCAGTACTGACGCCTTATCACCTGCGTGCAGGCCACGTTCACCATTCACACGTTACGTTCTTCTCCAGGCACGTAACGTGGTCCTAACAATGAAGAGCCGGGCCCGGAGGGGGCGGCGGCGTGGGCGACGAGGTTCCAGTCACGTGCAGACAAGCGTGGCTTGCCACAGGCGCCGCACATTCCGTTGCCCGTGCCGTGCCATATTTTGATGCCGCCAGTCATGTGACTAAACCGGCCGGCATTCAGTCAGTCTTGTTCAAACGTTCAGTCGGGGTGCTCGCTAGTGCCACCCGTTCGTTTCGTACATTATACATGCAGATTAACGGAAAAACCTTACTTTACTACGGCGTTTGGTTACCAAAAATGGATTGCGAAGACCTCACTTAAATATATTTGTGAAGTGTGTGTTATCAATTCAGAATTTACGTGATTGTATCCGTGTTGACATTGTGATCTTTTCTGTTACGAAGTAAATATGGAAACAAGGCATTATTGGGAGGAGAACGGGCATGCCGTCAAATACGAAAGGTATAGTAATATCTTATGAGAACGTAATTTCTGTAATTTCCAGGTAACCGGACTTCTGGCAGATTTTTAAAATAGAAGGAAGCCAATTTGAAAAATCCAATTATTTTCTATATTTAAAGAAAGGAATGATCCTGGGATTTTGGAAAAGGATTATTCTGTTTTTTTTTCAGGAACTAATCTTATGGGAGAACATACCTACACACAACACATCAACCGCAAACAACTGCAAAATATTTCCAAATGTTTGCTGTTTTCATACAAGACCATTTGACCTCATCACCAATACCATCCACATCATATATAGGTACTAACACTATTTCAACATAGTTACAACAGTATACATTTGTAATAGTAGTTAACCCCCATAACATAACTCAAAACAGTTCTTGATAAAAATTATTAACGTATTTGATTTTCCTTGGGTGACTTAATGCTTTCACGGACTTCTATATCAGGCTCTCTGTACCTGCTATTCCTTTATTTGGTCTACAGAGGCGAGGCATTGATCCATATTTTTAAGACAATAAAGCGTGAAAGGGAAACCTCCGCTATAATCCGAGCATCATAAACAGCAACAGAGAGTAGTCATAAGCAGGAACTTTTATCATAAGCTCTAAGTCTATAGACTCTAAGGCAAGGTATTCAACTACATTGGAATCCAAATTAATAGTCGTGTCGAAGCTGGAAATTTCCATATAAGTACCACCTGCTCACGTGTACCTGCTATCCATGAATATACAAAATCTTGTTTAGTTCAAACTAGAAACAACGTGTAAATAATGTAAGGTTATTATTTACATGTCACTGAATATTATATAACAAACATCTGTAAGGATCTGAAGGAAGGATCCGATGTTTTAACAGTTTATATAGCTACATAAGAACAATTTAAAGAAAGCACAGACACATGCGATTAAAAAGCAAAACTACATATGTACATACCATAATGGTTATCATTGTTATCAATCAATAAACGACTCCATTCCAACAATTTACAGACAATAATCATACTAATAAGAGAATTTTAACTGAACATACTCTAAAGACAAGTAATATAAAAACAAATGTACAACAAACAAAGGAAGCAAAAGGTTCTAATTATATGTTTAGTTAGAGGAACGGATTACCAAGTAAGTCTTCCATGGCATCACGTTTCCATTTTCCGATAAGCGGATCACGTGAACGTCGTGAACGGATCATAATGATATTAGAGAAAGTGTAATATGATCTCTATCAAAGCAATTGCGATACCCAGAAATTGTATACATAATAATGTGTACTACATAATATTATCTTCGGAGTTTCTTGGAATTTAAATTGGAATAATCGAAAACGCTAATTTGTTTAACAGCAGTTTTTATAGTACAAAAACTAAAAGATATTTTCTATTTAGATTCAGCTGAGTTATAAGAAAATATCTGATGAATTCTTATTAGAAACTCCAAATCCCTGCGGGTATTTTTACTCACATTTTCAATCTAAATACATATTTAATATGTAACAGCATATAAATAATTTATATAAATTATTTATTTAAACTTTATTGCACAATACACAATAATAATGTACTAATGGCGGACTTAATGCCTAATGGCATTATCTACCAGTCAACCATCAAACCAGTCTACCAGTCAACAATAAATTATTCCATCAGGAAGACACGGTTATATTCTATACTATACTATAACTATGAAACTTTTTTAAGTACTCAAATCTTATTAAAAAGTTGGGCAGTCGCGCCAGTCGCAGATAGCTAATGGGATAAAATATAAATACACCAATAAATCTTTAATTTTAGCAGACTACAAACTGTTTTGTAGTCTGCTACAATTAAAGGAGAGGCAAGACATAAATTAAGGAGAATCAAAATGATTAATGGTTTGTGAACAATATAGGTAGCACTGATTTCGGACAAAGTTCACTGCTGCTGGGTTTAAAGTCGCAGGACCAAAATTGTGGCCGACATAAGAAATTCTTCCTCTAAAAAGGTAGTCTATAACTTCATATACCGATATACCGAAGCTAAATATAAAAGTAAACTTTTAAAACTTAGTACATACATATTTAAATGCAGAAATGAAAACCACCACATTAACAAGAAAGATGGCCTTAAATATCCCGTAGTCCGTAGTTAACTTAACGCCCAAACCGCATTTCATAAGAAGGAAGAATGATGCATTGGATTGTAAGCAGAAAGCAACAGATCGCGGTAGTGAAGATATGGAGAAGAGGCTAACATCCCAAAGTGTCACAAAAGGTAGCTACGCAGCTATAGGCACAAATCAAAAACGTAGAGGAATTCTTGTCGTTCAAAACATCTAAACATTCAAACAAAAACTTTCATAATCAAAATGCAACGAATATAGCGACAGCTATTATTAGGATATGATGACTACCCACATCGTGTGCCGTTGTGTGACACTGACACGTGAGACAGAAATAACGCACGAGTCAGAAGCACCGAGCTACGAGCTACATTTTGTTTACAATTCACTTTTATCATTAACGAGCGCATTATCGCTGCGTGACGCGCTAGTGTTTCAAATGGCATTTAAAAACGCCAGCTAATCTTGAATAAGTTCCAAATTTGCACGTGGACTTAGGTAATTAATTAGATTATAATTCGCTCAACACGATTTCTCGCGTAATATGTCACTTTTCACTGGCCCCTGCTTTTTTTCATATATTTTTTCACAGCTAATACGCTTTCCCACTTTAGATGCATTTTAAATAGACGTGGCTTACGTGGCCCCTTGGTAATTACTTTACTGGCTTAGTGTTTTAAATAGGATCTTGACCTCGGACAAAAATAACGGCACTTTGCCCTATTCTATTTTGCGGCATGTGCTTTTAAGCATGTGGTTTGTAAACCCTTAATTTTAAATTCAGCCATTTCCAAGTAAATTAACCTATAGAGTCTGTGCGGAAAGAGAAGAGTCGTGGGATTTGAGGACGCGACAGTGCTATTTTATGGTTTTTGCTATGCTGACAACACTGGTCACGTGATTATAGTATGACACTAAAGGTCATGATTAGGGATTGCAGAACCGGTACTGTTTAAAAGAACCGGGATTTTCGGTACCGGGCAAAAATGGAACCGGGATTTCCCGGTATTTTCGGTACTTTCGGGACTGCCTTCAACAATCAGTTTTCACATCAATTTTCAGTAAAAAAAAGCGGCCAAGTGCGAGTCGGACTCGCCCATGAAGGGTTCCGTATTTAGGCGATTTATGACGTATTAAAAAAAAACTACTTGCTAGATCTCGTTCAAACCAATTTTCGGTGGAAGTTTACATGGTAATGTACATCATATATTTTTTTTAGTTTTATCATTCTCTTATTTTAGAAGTTAGGGGGGGGGGGGGGACACACATTTTACCACTTTGGAAGTGTCTCTCGCGCAAACTATTCAGTTTAGAAAAAAGCGGCCAAGTGCGAATCGGACTCGCCCATGAAGGGTTCCGTATTTAGGCGATTTATGACGTATTAAAAAAAAACTACTTACTAGATCTCGTTCAAACCAATTTTCGGTGGAAGTTTACATGGTAATGTACATCATATATTTTTTTTAGTTTTATCATTCTCTTATTTTAGAAGTTACAGGGGGGGGGGGACACACATTTTACCACTTTGGAAGTGTCTCTCGCGCAAACTATTCAGTTTAGAAAAAAATGATATTAGAAACCTCAATATCATTTTTGAAGACCTATCCATAGATACCCCACACGTATGGGTTTGATGAAAAAAAAATTTTTGAGTTTCAGTTCGAAGTATGGGGAACCCCAAAAATTTATTGTTTTTTTTTCTATTTTTGTGTGAGAATCTTAATGCGGTTCACAGAATACATCTACTTACCAAGTTTCAACAGTATAGTTCTTATGGTTTCGGAGAAAAGTGGCTGTGACATACGGACGGACAGACAGACGGACAGACGGACAGACGGACAGACAGACAGACATGACGAATCTATAAGGGTTCCGTTTTTTGCCATTTGGCTACGGAACCCTAAAAATGATATTAGGAACCTCAATATCATTTTTGAAGACCTATCCATAGATACCCCACACGTATGAGTTTGATGAAAAAAAAAATTTTGAGTTTCAGTTCGAAGTATGGGGAACCCCAAAAATTAATTGTTTTTTTTCTATTTTTGTGTGAAAATCTTAATGCGGTTCACAGAATACATCTACTTACCAAGTTTCAACAGTATAGTTCTTATAGTTTCGGAGAAAAGTGGCTGTGACCAGAGATGTACAAAATGGTTTTAAAAAAGCATTTAAATACAAAATGCAAAATACTTTTCAGATTTACTATTTCAAATGCAAAATACCAAATAGTTTTGCGTTATGTATTTCAAATGCTAAATGCAAAATAGGTATTTTCAAAATACTTTTTCAAAATAAAATACCTTTTGACCAAATCTCAGATATTTTTATTTATTTTAGGTATTTGTCATGAGAAATAGAGACACAATGCAGAGCCGAACAAAAACGTCTAATAACATGGCACCTTATGCATGACATTTTGGTCATATTTATCAGTACGCGTATCAATAAATTCTGTTATTAATAATAATAATACTTCGTCTAATAGCGAAGAGTCTCGACCAACATCTTGAGAGACTCTCGCTAGGTGGTTGGATCAAGGGCCAGATGCAGAAGGCGGTGATCTTGGACACGGCGCGGATAGTCCGCCGTTTCCTCTCTCTGCGGCCCTGACCACCGGCAGCTTGGGCCTTGCCCCGCTGCTGGCGGCACCCTAGGTTAGGTTTTTTTAAAATATTTTTATATTGTTTTTGTAAGTGTTTTTATATTTTAATTTTATATCCATATTGTAATAAAACCTAATTTAAGACGAAAAATGAATAAAGAGTATTCTCACTTAAAATAATGTAAAAAACTAGACTAACGAAAAGAGAGCCATGGCTCCATTTTCTGACTTGTGTGGCCATTTATTTCGGTTGATTCTATGTAGTTCTTATTTTGTTATTATTACACTTTTCTTTTATTAATAACAACTGGACTGGTATTGTTAAAAAGTGAAAAAAAGAAAATAAAACATCGTTTTTTATTTATTACGCTTTTTAACAATACCTGGCGCTGGCGCCAGGCGCTAGCAGGCGCCTCTATCGGTCAAATTCGGCAATACAAGCGTCATTCGTTCATTTCATTTTGTCTGACTGGTAATCTTGGCTAAACTTAATCACAAAGTATTTTGCATTTTGAAATGAATATAAAAATGCAAAATACATCTCGAAAAGTATTTCAAATAAAATACAAAATGTTTTTTACTAAAAGGCATTTAAATGCAAAATACAAAATAGGTATTTTGCATTAAATAGAAGTATTTCAAATAAATCGCATCTCTGGCTGTGACATACGGACGGACAGACAGACGGACAGACAGACGGACAGACAGACGGACAGACAGACAGACAGACAGACATGACGAATCTATAAGGGTTCCGTTTTTTGCCATTTGGCTACGGAACCCTAAAAAGCGTAAAACGACCACGAATCTTTCTTAAAACAATAAAAAAGTAGCACAGTGAAGGTACACACTTTTGTACCATAATATGTGTCTAAGTCATTAATCATTAATATAATTTGTTTTTTTTTCCTAAACTATACATAATATTTTTACTATCTTTGTTGATTGGCAAAAACTGAATTGTGGCTCAGTAATATCATTTTTTTTAAATATATAAGACGTTTTGTGAAAAAGGATAAAAAAAAATGATAATTTTCGCATTCGTTCAAAATGGGCTGTGGACCTTCGAACATATAATAACAGAACTATCAATACGACAAATCAAGAAATTATTAAGCCAGAATTATTAATTCATTTAAAATATCATTATCATATGTGAGTTTCTTATACCGTGTTTGAATTAGAATTAAAAGTAGTATTTTATTAATTACAAAATTGTCTCTATTTTTGCTTCTAGTTAGTATACAAATATGAAATAACTAATTGTTCGTATAAAATTATTTATCGTACAAACATTTATGTCCTTATAGTATCAAATTACGCAATTTTATATTGTCGGCATTTTCAAACCCATTGACTTTTGAATTTATTTATTTTAATGTAGTGGTCAGCCGTAAAAGTATTACCATCTGCCTTTGATTGATAAAATATATTTATTTTCTTTATAAAACAATTAAAACATGCTAGTTCATGCTAAGTAACAGAAAGCAGTCAAATATTGTACCGGAAATTTTGGTCCCGAAAATCCCGGGAGTACCGGGATTTTAATTTTGAAATCCCGGTTCTTTGCGTGGCTCTAAATCCCGGGAATTCCCGGTACTTTCGGTACCGGTATTTCCCGGGAGCAAACCCTAGTCATGATACTTGAATCCCTTTTGTTCCGGTTTTTTGCCACGGCTTACTAAACGGAGACCACCAGGCTCCGGTGTCGACTCGTTAACTCAATCCTCTGATTAGCGCAGGCACTAGTTTTCTTTTTAAAACACACTCTTGTTTTTATGTCTCGGATACTAAAAAGTGACAGTGCGATTGACAAAACTGCTAAAACTAGTTAAGAATCTGCCCAATACAACTGTCATTTTAGTACCAAACAAGATAGAGTCTCATTTATTTACTGCCTAATCTGTGCAGTACAGTTATTTTAATATAAAACCGGGTAGATCGGGTAGAAATTGGGCAATATAACTTTTATTTTACTATCGGGGATATAAAATAGTGCATAAGTAGGTAGGCCTTATTGAGATATGTCCGGTTCTCTCATCTCACGATATTTTACTTCGCCGAAAAGTCACTGCTAAATATGAAATATAATTTCGTAACTAACAGAACCTAGTAAACGAACTTACAAATAAAGAAATATTTTATTAGAAAAAGTTTTTTTCTTTGTAATCGAAGTCTGAATTAAAATATTCAATGTCATATGTGGGACACTCATAGAACTATTTTGATCTGAATTGGTTGTACTGTGCTTGAATCCGGCACGTAGATTACAAATTCTTGCATATCACCTACATAGCGGTCTTTTAACGAGATACCGTAGGTACTTTTACTCAATCCTGAAAAAAAAATACATATAAATATGCATAAAATGGCAAGTATCAAGACTATTCGTAAGTTATTTTAAAGATAATGAATGACCTGCATATGACCCATTATGTACCAGAGAAAAGTTACTTAGGGGGCTTATTAAATAGGTAATTATTTAATATTAAATATAACATCCATATCCGTGAATAGCGGAAACAAATTCCGCGACTTTTTGTAAGTCGATAGTCGGCTTTTAGACATTTTCTTCCCGCTGACAAAACCGAACAATGTTAAATATAATTTTCCTTGTAGTTTTATGTACGGTTTTATCGTGTTTTGAAAATATTTTATACACAAAACTTGCTGTTTTTGTTAATACAAATATACAATAACAGAAGTTTGTTTACTTTTTACAAGACAGGTGTCAAAGGTTTGATTGCCATATAAAATTGAAAATGTTAGTTCCCGTTGCTGCCACGACTCTTCTCTTTCCGCACAGACTCTAGTAGGATTCTGCAATAATCAGTATGCTAGAATCGCTATCCTTCGATAGTATGTGCGTCACGAGCCGAGAGTTCAATGCTATTGATGCAAGTACAGTGCAGTGTGAATAGTGAATGCTCATGAATCATGTGACGCGCAATCCCACCATCCCGCCCTTTAGTGGCCTGAGAAGATAATCTAATGGCCATGGAGAAGATTCATGAGATAGAAAGGCTACTGGTACAATGGAATAACGTATCAATACGCATCTGTATATTCTGTATGGATATTATAATGATAAAATTAAATAAGAAGCGTGATAATGTTTGTTTGTATCTACTATTCGAGCGGAAAACGTGTTTTTTGCTTTATCACGTGGATAATCCCGTCATCATTCGCCAGCTTGATGTAACTAGACATAGCGATTAGAAATATTAGAATATACTTATTCAATACAAAAACTAAAGTAAACTAAATATATAAATTATTTTCTGCACTTCGATTATCCAAACGGCTTCATTTCCATAATCTTGTGCTTTTTTTAACACAAAATATCATTATCCTCCAGAGTCATTTTTGCAGTTTTGAATTTGGAACCTTCTTTTATTCCATTATAAAGTGTGTCAAAGGACTGTCTTATTTCAAACATAGACAGAAACAGTCATACTATCTTTGTCTTACACTAGTACTAGCATCCAAAAAAAAAGGATGACTATAGGTTTTTTGTTCCTATTTACTGACAAATTGGTTTGATCATCTATAGTTCAAAATTCGACTTAGGAGCCCAATCCAACAATTTAAACATTTTGAACAACCTTCGAAGTAGTAATTCTGTTTCTTAGAACACAATAATACAGAACAGTACACCTGCACATGTTGTAAACGATTACAAAACTGTGAAAATGTCAGCGTTAGCCTTCGTGCAGCACGAGGCCCACGAGGCGCGACTCATCACTTTCCTGTTTTACTGTTGTGTAGGTGTCCTGTATCTAAAGTCAGGTTTTTATTAGGCTAAACTGGACTAAATTGGCTGATTTAGATTCTGAATACCTACAAAAGTTATTAGAGGATATTTTTCATATCTACAACAGATATTATAATTTAAAAAAACCGTTGCACTGTAGGTAACAGCAGGATTAAGTATACATAGTGTTGGTTGTAAGGTCGTAATCGTATAATAATTTATAATTACATTTGAGAACATTGAGAATTCCTCCTACGCGATTAAACCCATTGTGACACATTCTTTTATATCCTGCATTTGGCTGGTTCTTATCTTTTTTCGAGTACTACAAAAAAGTAGGATTACAATTTGACCTAGATAAGTCTGCAACGATTTTAATAGCACACGCAGTGCAAATGTTATTTTAAACGTCAAACTTCTATGAAATTATGACGTAATACGTTACGTACGTTAATCGTTTATTGATAAAGTCTGTAAAACAATTATATATTATAAAAATTATAAAATGTATAACTAATTTTAATAACAAAACTTCCGTGAGACAAAGACATATTAAAAACGGGTCACTCACGCGTATTTCAACAATACGTGAGTGACCCGTTTTTAATATATTTAATATGTATAACTAAATTTAGTTTCGCAAAAATTTGACTTTACGAAAGAAAAATGAGACGTAGCAATAAGTAATTAGCAGCTCTGTAATTATAATTGGGTATCGGAAGTCAACGGCGAAAGCGGGCGTGATCGAAAATAGCAAGTACTTAACTTAACTAGGTACCATCGCCCACATGCACTGTTACCTGACACTTCGTAAACCTTATTACAAAAGGCATAAGGTCCACCGATGGACAGTTAAGTGTGTTGCTGTTTGTACTGCGGATTTCGCAAGGACACGTTCACATCTGTTCAGATTCTAAAATATATTATTCAGTTCAGATTTATACTTAAATATATTTTTTCTACTCCAGCACTTAAATGTGTCAATTAAATGACTGACAGTGATATCTAAAGCAATGTCATTTGAATGCTTTGTCTATAGGCTCATAAGATGACTGCTAGCAGTCATCCTATGAGTATAATACAACTGCTTTATTTTTTTTAAAGATACAAGTTCCGATCATCTTGATTGAAAGAGGTATGTTTTCATTTACAATAATAACTCTTTTTTTTTTTAAATAATAACTAAATTTTTTTTAAATAATAACTCTTTTTTTTTAATAATAACTCTTTTTTTTAATAATAACTCTTTTTTTTTAATAATAACTCTTTCTTTTTAATAATAACTCTTTTTTTTTAATAATAATTTTTTTTTTTTTTTTTTGCTGCAGCTGTCATAGAAAAAGTAATGTATGCAACAGCTCATAATTGGTTCTTAAAATTCTCGGGTCTTTTTTTACAAAACTCGACTACGTCTCGTTTTGTAACTTCGACCCTTGAATTTTAAGAACCCTTATTATATCACTGTTGCATAAACTACTATTAAATCGAATAAAATAAAAATTACAAAATTTAATCTAGATGTAGGTAATTATTAAGTATAAATGATAATTACACAATAACTATATTCAGAAATAAAACTACACTAAAACTAAATTTAATAAAAAAATAAGTAGGTAAACTAAACAAAGTTACAAAAGAAAAACGGTACTTAGTCAAACAAGACAAGTCGTCTCGCGCCTTTCCAAACGCAAAGGTGTCCATCATGCTCGTCGCACTACCAAGTTGAATCGCGAAGGATACTTCAAATATGTACATACATACAAATACATATAATAAATAATGAATATATTCATTTGAACTGAACACTTGAATACCAGATGTCTATGTTGTTCAGAATATTCAGAATACCAATTTTGGTAAAGTGCGTTTCTGAGATACAAAGATTACCTAATAGGCAGATACCAAGTGAAAATGATCCGATAGCTTGATTTCATGTGACAGCCCCTTTTAACAGCGTAGCAACAAATCTCCAATAATTATCAGTCACTTTCGCTTATCACTTTATCACATTTTCCGATTGTAAAATAGATCGCGAAGTGTGAACGGGTGTTAAGTCAACACGAGACCCGGCCCGGCGCGGGGAGCGGCCTTGCACGCGCGCGGCCGCGCACGCCGCGCGAAACGTGACCGCACGCACACAGCCAACGCTCACACACTCATACTCGCCTTATCGCTACACTACTCTGCCGCTATAATCGTTGCATTTTGTTTACTTTATAGGTTTTTGTTATTTTAGTTAACTATTCTTGAACTGCGGCCTAGGTCGTCTGCGTGTCAATTAGGTTTCACAACGTTGTAAAAGTGACGTTGATAGCTTAAGTATCGCATTCCATGAAGGCATTGACCCTAACCTAACATATTGCCTGTATGTAGTAGCTATAGGTACCTACATATTATAAGTATTTTGCTAAACTGCTATACAATTTTTCTGTTAATTTGCAAGCCAAAAAACGTCCTTAAAGTAATTTGGACGTTAATTTAAAAACTCTTAATTCTTCATGTTTTCGACCAATAAAAATACCCATTAACTTACACGCCATAGAGCATCTATTGTCGGTGTTTTTTAAACACTGATTGGAGGGCGTTTTAGAATCTGCAAACCAAAATAAATAAAATCAAAATTACATTAACCGTAACTATATTATTTATTGTATAAACAAAACTTATAAACTATTATTAAAATTGAGTATAAAAGTAAGACTAAGTACCGTAACTTATTTTTGTAAGTGACTTAGGTAGCTAGTAATAAGCCAGTCATGGGCTTTCCCTCTAATGCCATAACCATAAATTTTATTGAGAAGCGTTTTATGATTTACAAAATCGAATGCCTTAGACATATCTAAAAATAACGCTATAACAGGCTCTTTACGATCAAGACACTCGGTAACATAATTAACTAAAAAAAAACTAGCGGGAGACGTCGATTTGTACACTGATAGTCAGAATTAGAAAGAGTATTTTTGCGTTTGCGCTTGCGCCTTGGTTTTTAATGACATAACCGCGTTGTGGCACTGGGGGCCGATTTTTTAATTTCGACCACTCGATTTCGTGTATTTCGTTAATTAATATCTCCACTACTAGGCATTTAAATTCTACTAATAGAATTGAAATCGAGTGGTCAATACCAATAGATTCCAAATTTCGATCGCTCGTATTTAAAAAATTGCTAATTTCGCCGTTTTCCACCGATTTTCGAGTGACGAAATCGAGCGATCGAAATTCAAAAATCGGCCCCCAGATCTAATACTTTTTATGAGTTAAAGCTACTTTTATGATTATGATTATTTTCATGGTTTTACTCCTTCTCATAAAAGTTTGGACGTATTAACAAACATGGATTCGGATGGTTTCAAATAAATGCATTTTTAAGGTTCCGTACCTCAAAAGGGAAAAACGGAACCCTTATAGGATCACTCGTGCGTCTGTCTGTCTGTCCGACCATTCCCCCCCGTTTTATCTCCGAAACTACTGGGTCTAAAATTTTGAAAAAATACACAAAATAGTTCTATAGATGACAGGAAAACCTATTAGAAATGTACAGTCAAGCGTGAGTCGGACTTAATTACTTAGTTTATGATCCGACCCTTACTGGTTTTTTAAAGACATTCCATTCACGTTCCACATAAAAAAATACATTATTAACAATTGGGTAATATACGGAACCCTTGGAAAGCGAGTCCGACTCGCACTTGACCAGTTTTTTTAAATCACAAAAAACCTGTATCGCTGAATATGTTTTCCAAATTTTGTCAGTTTACTCTTTTTAATTCTGAATATCACGTATATATCTATCTAATCTATCTAATACCTTTAAACGAGCAATTCTTGTTTATTTATTTATATATATATATATATATGTCGGCGACGGATGGTCCCGATGGCGGTGGGCGCGTGGGGGAAGTACCTAGATGTATTACTTCACAGCCAAAATAAGTAGGTATGCTACCAACGCATGAAATAAACATTCAGACTCGTTACCCATACTAGTGCCTACTATATTTTAGTACTAAATTATCAAAACGACCAATCACTATTCCAAAAATTATTTGAATCAAAATAAAAAGATCACATGAAACCGTTCAAATCTTTATTTTACAAAAGTAAGCTTCTAATGGCACATAAGAAATCAAAATAACACTTGGAATAAAACACTTAGCTAAACGGTTAAACAACGTGAGAATCTATAAGCTTTCAGAATAATCCTTCAGGTGTAAGCCTTCAGGAACGTAGCGAATTAGGCACGAGCTTGGCTAACGTCCGATCTCTAGCGCGGTCCGATCAAGAAGAAGGAAGCCAGTTCCAGCGGCGGAGCCAACCGCTCCCGCCTCCAATTCAAGTTGGTAAACCTGCCTGACCAGTCTACCAACATAACGACAAAAATGCCTGCTCGTGCCTACGTTCACTCAAGATACGCCTCTTGACGTTCCAAAGCCTTCTACCTGTCATTTTCGTTCAACAATACACCAATAGATGGCGGCGTTACTCACTACGCAGCTTCATTATTTCATTACAAGCAAATAATACATAGCCAAACATTGCTAATCGACTTTTACAGGCGTCAACTATGAACTGTAATGCTGCAATACGTCTTTCTGGTGTCTCGCTCCGACACGGCCGTCCTGCGCTACACACGTCCTCGTGTGTGGGTGTACGCATTTGATACTGAAACAAAACATACAGCACAGTATGTCATCGCTCGGTCATTCCTGACCAACAATTTGGGTCTCATTCAAATTACTATTAAAATCAAAGTTTGTTATCAATCAAACCAGAAAAAAAAAAAATTGTTCAAAATTACTTTAACAATCCTCAATTCTCTAGTCAAAAATAGTCCATCGAGCAACGACTAAATAAAAATACTCGTCAGTAATCATCGCTGCTATCTAACGGATACACTCCAATAATCATCGCCTCCATCTGGCGGATACTCACAAATTTATGTGAAAACAAAACAATCCCAAACATCAAAAACACAAATCACAACAGCTCTAATTCATTGCTCGACAGTATCACTACTATTGTCGTCAATATCAATTTACGGGGAAATTATCTGGCATAAAAAAAAATTGGTCATATGTGATCTAAATTTTTGTAAGACATCTTAAAATAAATAAGATTCTGAATTGATAGTTCCAATTTTACTCATATGAACACAGTACATAAACGGGAATTCATTTTTAACAAAACAACACCAGTCCTTCGGTGCATTGCCAGTCCTTCGGCAGATACCAGACCCTCGTCAGAAGTAACCATCTCAGCTGCGTAAGTGCTACTCCTCGCAAAGAGCATTCTGCACATAAAAAGCAGACCACGTGCACCTCTTACATGCTCCGGCACTTCTGATGCGGTCACTAAACAATATCCAGTCCATCGGGCATACTTTCAGTCCATCGAAAGCAAAACAGTATTGCCCAGTCCATCGGGCGTGCCTTCAGTCCATCGAAAGCATGACAGTATTGCCCAGTCCATCGGGCGTAATTTCAGTCCTACGAAAGTACAAGCTTTCAGTCCGTCGAAAGCAAAACAATGTTAACAGTGAATTCCAAAAAAAAAAGAAAATAAAAACAGGTCTTTAAATCATGTTACTCAGAACCATTGGTACGATCAGCGTCAACTGATCAACTGAAACTGAACATTACTGATCAAAATCAAACTCGCTCAAGACTTCTATGCAGAAGTAAAACATCTCAAAATAATCCCAACGAAATGGGAACTGCTCACCAGCTTAATAAAGTATGATGCACGCGACCAAGTCAAAGGTGGTGGTGGTGAGGTCCAACCCAAGCACGGAGGCTGATTCTTTCCGCTTGCCGTTGCCGTTGCTGCGGCAGATTGCGAGAGACACGATGTGGTTCAACATAGCTGGCTGTTACTGAAATCATCATTTGCACGGTATCAGGTTTATCATGAATGCAGGCTACACTCAAAAGGTTTATGAAATGCAAGGTAGCAGACACAAAAAAACATGTTTCCAATGTATACGGGACTTCAAAAATCTCAGAATAAAATTTAAACTTCAATGAGTGCGTTTTATTTAATTCCATGAACAAACAAACACGTGTTCCAAAAATAAGTAACACGGTAAATGGGCCAATACGAAAAGTGACAGCTTATTAGTTACGTTCGACTGTTATGCTTCGCCATTACACTCAAAATAAAATTCACTAATAAACAATTAGAACGAAACCTGTCCTTTTATTTCCAAATCTCCAGCACAGAAGATACTGCACAGCCGCCTCTGTATCACGGGCGCAATGGCGTCCGCAAGCTCGCTCGGCTCCGGCTGCAGGACACTGTAACATTAATTTTCATATGCGTAGCTCATGTTTCCATAGTATACACGATTTGTGATCTATCACGGCATTACGAGCAATAATTTGTCGCAATTTTATTAATTACTAAATATTACAGGGTAAAGATTACATAATGCTTGCATTGGCAAATCAGCAGGATCAATTTCTAACGGTGCATTGTATTTTTATGAAAAAAAAAATATTTTTTGAGGGTAGATGCACAAGTGAGCGATGAAATAATATCACGTCGCGACAGCCAATATTTGATTTTAATTAACGATATGGATTTCACATCAAAATAACTTAAGATCACTTAGATTTCAACGGATTTTAAAAATTAATTGTATTTTCAAATCAATTATTGAGGGTATATTCACAAGTGAGCGATGAAATAATATCACGTCGCGACAGCCAATATTTGATTTTAATTAACAATATGGATTTCACATCAAAATAACTTAAGATCACTTAGATTTCAACGGATTTTAAAAATTAATTGTATTTTCAAATCAATTATTGAGGGTATATTCACAAGTGAGCGATGAAATAATATCACGTCGCGACAGCCAATATTTGATTTTAATTAACAATATGGATTTCACATCAAAATAACTTAAGATCACTTAGATTTCAACGGATTTTAAAAATTAATTGTATTTTCAAATCAATTATTGAGGGTAGATTCACAAGTGAGCGATGAAATAATATCACGTCGTGATAGCTAATACTTGGTTTTAATTAACAGTATGGATTTCAAATCAAAATAACTCGAGATCGCCTCGATCTAAATGGATTACAAAAATTAATTGTAAAGAAACGCGGCGATACCAGAGATGACGTCACGTAACGACCGCTATGCTCGACTGCCTCAATCATAATTCACAATTTCACAATAATTCTCACCAAATAACAATGAATTACACTCACCATTCAATCAAGGTTAGACACGTGAGCTTACCATTAAAGTGTGGTGTGTCCAGATTATGGAATGTAGGTCACCAGAAATACACCACGCTCCCAGGTGGCTGTGTAAGCAATACATGAAACTCCGCATCTATCCCACTTGCTGATGTCGGCGACGGATGGTCCCGATGGCGGTGGGCGCGTGGGGGAAGTACCTAGATGTATTACTTCACAGCCAAAATAAGTAGGTATGCTACCAACGCATGAAATAAACATTCAGACTCGTTACCCATACTAGTGCCTACTATATTTTAGTACTAAATTATCAAAACGACCAATCACTATTCCAAAAATTATTTGAATCAAAATAAAAAGATCACATGAAACCGTTCAAATCTTTATTTTACAAAAGTAAGCTTCTAATGGCACATAAGAAATCAAAATAACACTTGGAATAAAACACTTAGCTAAACGGTTAAACAACGTGAGAATCTATAAGCTTTCAGAATAATCCTTCAGGTGTAAGCCTTCAGGAACGTAGCGAATTAGGCACGAGCTTGGCTAACGTCCGATCTCTAGCGCGGTCCGATCAAGAAGAAGGAAGCCAGTTCCAGCGGCGGAGCCAACCGCTCCCGCCTCCAATTCAAGTTGGTAAACCTGCCTGACCAGTCTACCAACATAACGACAAAAATGCCTGCTCGTGCCTACGTTCACTCAAGATACGCCTCTTGACGTTCCAAAGCCTTCTACCTGTCATTTTCGTTCAACAATACACCAATAGATGGCGGCGTTACTCACTACGCAGCTTCATTATTTCATTACAAGCAAATAATACATAGCCAAACATTGCTAATCGACTTTTACAGGCGTCAACTATGAACTGTAATGCTGCAATACGTCTTTCTGGTGTCTCGCTCCGACATATATATAATATTTCGGGGATCTCGGAAACGGCTCTAACGATTTCGATGAAATTTACTATATGGTGGTTTTTGGGGGCGAAAAATCTATCTAGCTAGGTCTTATCTCTGGGAAAACGCGCATTTTCGAGTTTTTATATGTTTTCTGAGCGAAGCTCGGTCACCCAGATATTTAACTACTTAACTTACTAATCTGATCAGCTGATCCCCTATTTATCCATGTTCCTGCGCGATGATAGAATTGTATGCATTTTCACGTTTTTATATCAAGTAAAAATATATCGCTTTATTAATAAAACATTTTGTTTCTATAATAAAACTAACGTTTTCCATGTGTGTCCATAACCTACTGGTGGTACTGGTGTCTTCTATATTTCTATTAAAAATACGGGCCGTTAATTTAAACTTGAACTTTATAAACTTCAAAATAAAGACAACTTAATTCATTACAAAAGCCTATTATTAAGTACGTCTTTGAGCTGCGTCGTATCACCTGGCACAGGTAATCTATATTTTGACCACACCAAACAGTTAGCTTTTTTGTAATTTAAATGTCTACAGAAGAAGAAATAATCTAGGTCGCTGTATTCTATTATTTATACACATTGGATGTTTGAATGTTAAGATATAGACGATACGAGCACCTACCTACCTAATTGAATACCAAAGAGCATTATTACATAAGTACCCTAAAAATAGGGTAAACTAATTTCATAGTTATGGCAACACCATTTATACAAACAACAGCGACGACAGCGTCCATCAAGACGATACACGGATTCAGAAACACTCAGTTTTTTGACTTCAGAAAACGTACCATATATTATATGTATTTAGAGAGTCTGTGCGGAAAGACGGACAGATTTCCATGACCAATCGCCTCCCTGGCGATATCGATAACTCGTATATTGGTTAACGGCCATAATATGTATGATGAATATGATAATCCCTCATGGACGTCAGCTGCCGCTCCGTTGATGGGTTGAGGAATGGCAGCCACCGAAACGTGTAAAAAAATAAAATAAATTTTGTCATCGCCTCCCGTTTGATACTTTGTCAGAAGATAGTTTCGATGTTATTATAAATAAAAAAAACTGGTTGTATAGCGGTGGAAAGACCTTCAGCTACTTGCATAAACATGCAAAAAATAAGCGCTGTACCTTTTTATTATAGTAATAACTAAATCATGAAACTGCATGTAGGATTTCATCAGGCATTTCAATATACGCCTTACGGATTTGCGGACATAAATGGTAGGCGCGTATTTTTTTTACATGTTTATGCAAGTAGCTGACGGTCTTTCCACCGCTATACAACCGGCTGACGGTTTTTTTTATTTATAATAGCATCTAAACTATCATCTGGCAAAGTATCAATCGGGAGGCGATGACTGAAAAAAAAAAACAACGGGTTGCACTCCGGGAGTGCCGACAGAAGTGAAAACTCAATGACTAGTCCAAAATGTCTGCAGCACTATGTATAATTGACCCATCCTCCTTTCTATTGAAAAACTTTAGTTCCGAAGTTGCTGGTCAGTGAGCTTGTTTAAAATTCGAAAGTCAAAGGACTACTTATGCGTCAAAATGGCCCCAAAACAAACAGAGTTGAGAGTTAGGTCATTCGATAGGTATTTCTCTGTACTTCATTTCGTTCTATGGGCACCAAGTGGAATTCCATTGCAGAACTGAGATATTGGTATTTTAGTCAAAATGTCGTCACCCTTCCCTTTATTGATTTAAATGCCATCTAAATGAGTGGCCATCTAAATCTTACGGTCACGTGATCGCCTTACGCTGTCTCGAGTTTATCATTTTTTCCCCACCTCAAAAAGTGCCCAGCGCCGCTAAAGAAGTTTTCACTTCATTTTTAGGGTTCCGTAGCCAAATGGCAAAAAACGGAACCCTTATAGATTCGTCATGTCTGTCTGTCTGTCCGTCTGTCCGTCTGTCTGTCCGTCCGTATGTCACAGCCACTTTTCTCCGAAACTATAAGAACTATACTGTTGAAACTTGGTAAGTAGATGTATTCTGTAAACCGCATTAAGACTTTCACACAAAAATAGAAAAAAAACAATAAATTTTTGGGGTTCCCCATACTTCGAACTGAAACTCAAAATTTTTTTTTTCATCAAACCCATACGTGTGGGGTATCTATGGATAGGTCTTCAAAAATGATATTGAGGTTTCTAATATCATTTTTTTCTAAACTGAATAGTTTGCGCGAGAGACACTTCCAAAGTGGTAAAATGTGTCCCCCCCCCCCCTGTAACTTCTAAAATAAGAGAATGATAAAACTAAAAAAAATATATGATGTACATTACCATGTAAACTTCCACCGAAAATTGGTTTGAACGAGATCTAGTAAGTAGTTTTTTTTATACGTCATAAATCGCCTAAATACGGAACCCTTCATGGGCGAGTCCGACTCGCACTTGGCCGCTTTTTTACATGTTCATGTGATCAACTGACGGTCTTTCCACCGCGATACAACCGGTTGACTATTTTTTTAATTCATGATAGCATCAAAATAAACTATCATCTGACAAAGTATCAAGCGGGAGGAGATGACTGACAATATTTGCTCCACGGCTACCATCAGTTTATCACTGACATAAACGCCGTCGAGAACGTAATTGGGCGTTTTCTAAACTAAATATTGAAAACCCGATTCTCACTGATCCTGGTGTTTTTGGGTTCTTTCAACTCAGAATCACTAGCATATTCAATCCTGTACGGATATGATGGTCGTTCACAAGAACACAACTACGTGACAGCGTGATAAAACGGTGTCCGTCACTTTCTTTCCCACGGTGTTAAACAGTGACAGTTATTTTATCACGTGGATAAAGATGGATAAAGCTATCCATAATAGGCTGGCTGATGATAAAAAAACTTGTCCCAAAATTTTGTATGAAAATTGTACATTCCACTACGTCACGTAGAAAATTTTTCACACTTGTATGTGAAAAATTTTCTCATAATAAAACGTGACGTAATGGAATGGACATTATGGGACATCTTTTTTTAATGGCGGAATGGAGAATGCTGTCGATTCTGAGTAGAATGAGCCCAAGAACGTCCAGATTTGAAAGAATCAGGTTTTCGATATTTATTCTAAAAACCGCCCAATTTACTTTCTATACATCTCGCTCGTACTCGCATATTAATGCAAACGAGATGTATAGAATGTAAATTACGTTCTCTATAGCGTAAATGTCAGTTTTGATACTGTCAGTGACTCATGGTACGGGCTCTTGCCTAGATCTAAATACATACTCTTCTCTTTCCGCACAGACTTACTCAGGCTGACACATATCAGTATCACCGACACAATCCCTTGTTCATAATTATACCCCGCTCCACAATTTCTCGATACTATTAAAAAAAGTTATGATCGGTCAATAAAAGTTTTGATTGGCTAAAATAATATTCTATAAGTTAAGTATGTCCATGGAAACTCTTGCGGGCATTACATTTTGATACATGTAGGAAGATTTTTGAGCTCGAGTCAGACTGCGAAACATACTTACTCATAGAATTTGCACACACCCACAGCGCTATTAGTATATATAGAGAAGCGCAAAAATACCTCGAATTGATGTATTTGCATGCCCTTTTCAGGGTGACTCTTTTGAAAGTTGCTTGAAAATTTTAAATATAAATTACTTATTATTTTATTAACTTTCTAAAAATTTCATAGGGGAGACTGAAATAGATGTCATATACAAAAGAACAAAAAAGTGTCGAAGCCCTCCAGTTCGCTAAGTTAAGGGGTACAAATAAAAATACTAAAAATAGGTTTGAAGAAGTTTCTTACAACTTCGGACAAAGTCCTATTGTTATGATTATTTGTTCAACTTTAAATATCAGTCTAAATTTAATCCAGCTCTTTTTGTTTGAGCAGCGTTGGCGTCCACGTGCAAGGGCACGCGGTGTGATAAGTTACGTAACGTAAAGTGGTTTGTTTCCCTAGGGGGGCTATTTGTGCGTAGTCTATTTTCTGGATTGCCTGTGGGTGGATGTATGATGATAAATGATAATAATATTGATCGTAATATCCAGAAATAGAAACAGTATAGAGGCTGTGCGGAAAGAGAAGAGTCGCGGGATGTATTGGGCCCTATAGGTATACGAGTACATTCCACGAGTCTTCTCTTTCCGCACAGACTCTACATTTAATTGGCAGCAATTTGAAAATAGTAATAAGCGAAAAGTTAAAAATATGAATTTGTTAATTCGATATTACGGACTCGACGGGACAGGCTTTCTGGACAAACATACCTACTTATACTAGATTTTGCCCGCGAATTCGTTTGCTTGGGATGATGAAAAACTATCTATGTCGGCTATGTCCTTCCTCGGACCTCTGACTATCTCTATACCAAATTTCGTCTAATTCGGTTTAAGCGTGAAGAGATAACAGACACACAGACAGACACCCAGAGTAAGTATTAGTTTCGCATTTATAATATTATACTAGCTAATACTACCCGCAAAATATGGAAGAGCGATAGAGGGAAAGAGAAAGAAAGCGTTTCGCGAACGCAAGCGATCAGATTGTCACCATCATGGCTAGGTAAGTATAATAAGCCCTTTAAGCTGGAAACAAATTATCGGCCGCGGCTGACGGACGTGGCTCACAGCCGCGACTTATAGGTATCTAGATAATGAATATACACTGAACTGTGCAAACTATCGGAGGTAAGCCGTGGACGTAACCTTGAGCCTTCGGACATCCGACAGAAATCTGGCGCGCTGGATGTTCCTGACTGTGCACACTTTTATGTCGCGCACTGTCGGCACTAAAGCTGGAAACAAATTATCGGACGCGGCTGACGGACGCGCCAGATTTCTGTCGGATGTCCGAAGGCTCAAGGTTACGTCCACGGCTTACCTCCGATAGTTTGCACAGTTCAGTGTATATTAGATACCTATAAGTCGCGGCTGTGAGCCACGTCCGTCAGCCGCGTCCGATAATTTGTTTCCAGCTTTAGTGCCGATAGCGTCGCGACGCAACTGCGGTATCGATAAGCCCCTCCACAAGTCCACACTCATACGAGGCTATATGGTATATAGGGGACACCGGTGACCTTTAACTTGGGACACCCGTCTGCATTCATTTACTGACGCCTATATTTGCAATTCTATACCTATTTTGCGAGCTCGTGGAATATTTGGAATACTTATACAGTCACGTTTACAGCAATAACGCGTTTGCATGTTTCCTACATGTGTACTTCGCGGTGTTGAAGCGAATAATGTTGCGTTTCACCCGGCAGCAAAGCTTGTTCACTTCTCGTGCCTTGAATGAAACTGAAACCCCTGGGCCCTGCAACGGCCCGGCTGCAACGCTCGAAATTCCACATATTTTGACCTCAACTCAATCTTAAGAGGAGTAATCAACAACTTTGCTCCCTAATAAGCAAGTATTAAAAACTGTAGTAGCTCTGCGAGCTTGTCTCTACAGTGTGGCTACCACCAGTTTGGCACTGACATACAAACGCAACTTACTTTCGAGAACGTATTTTACTGGCGCTTCCATCAATACTATTAGAAAATAAATCATTGTGTCATTCTCGATGGTGATCGCTGATCGCAAATCCGCGACGATATCGGTTATCAGTTATCAGGTTAAATATTTGCGTTATCAATGTTGTGATGACACTGATGACGCTGACATATTGATTGATTTTGAGGATTTACTAGCTGTCATGTGATGTGAACTTTCATAATATTAAGTACTTTCGTAATTTCTGCTTTCATCTGTTATTTGATTCAAACCAAAACTAAATGTGGTCGGGATGACAATGACGTAATAGATAGATAGATAAAAACTTTATTGCAAAACCATATCGTGACAAAAAAAATGAACTTATGATAAGAATAAAACTAAAACTTATGTCTAAAAAGTACTATACTAAACTAATTACTAACTAACTACATACTAGGTTTGTTTTTTGTCACGACTGTGTAAGTGTGTAGTCGCGAAAAGGCGCCGACTCAGCATGTGCTGCAGCATTGCTGCCACAGCGCTGCGTTTTATCAATTGTCAACTACATTTAGGTACTTACACTTACAGAAACAGTAAATGGATCGTGTGCGCCATCGCCAGATACCTATACCAGATATCCTATTTCGTAACTTTCATATTTATAAAACTTTTTAATGGTTCATTTTGGTATAAAAAAATAAAAACTTAGCGTGGTCCGAGTCTAATATGGTCTCTATCTCATTAATTAATTGATATTGCCCACCTGCTGTCATTTCGTGTCGTGGAGGCTATATATCGTTTACCTACAGCCCCCTTGGAGGATACAACTAAACGGAGTAGCCATTAACAGGCTTTCCCCTCTGTCGAAAATAGGCGGCCAACGGTCATACACAATGTATGGACTGACGTTTATCTGACATGGCTATTTTTACGTTACGCATACATTTGACGTTCCCCTCCCCCGCAAAAATCGGCAGACTGTTTTGTACAGAAAATTACAGACATGGCGTCTCCGTTTGATTATATCCTCCAAGACAGCCCCCGACTATGTGCGTGAATCGCGCCGCGATTCGCGCACGAGTTTGGAGGGGGTTTATATAGGAAATAACTTTTTTAGAGGCCACAGATCCCGCAGCGCCGGAAGTTTCCGTTCACGTGACGTCTGCCAGCACGTGTCGGTGACGTCACGTCGCCCGTAGCACGGTGTAGAGTAGAGATGCCCCGAATAGTGTTTTTGGCCGAATACCGAATATTCGGCCCCTCTCTGGGCTGAGGCGCCGAATATTCGGCATAACATTTGTACATTTTGAGTCACATTTATTATGAAAACTGTTCGTCAACAAGACAAACGTTTGCTAAGATTTATTTTTTGTTACCTACTCAGAACTAGTGAATGTAATCAGAGTCAATAAAATCGAACCTATGATAAAAATAAAATTATTAGTAACCAACAAATGCTCAAAAAAACAGTCTTCGTATTTAACAATTTTCCAAGAAAACATTTTAAACATTAAATTTAATGGTCTGCGGTTATTTTTATTGTGTAATTTATCTTTTTAGTTCGGTGTAAGAGATATTCGGTACTAATTCGGCCGAATAGTGGGAAACATTCGGCCGAATACCAAATATTCGGCAAAGTGGCCGAATAGGTCGAATACCGACTAGTTGCCGAATATTCGTGGCATCTCTAGTGTGGAGACTTCGAGATCGTGATGCCCTTCAAGGGCCAGTCGTACCTTAGAGAATTTTCCAATTTTAATTAGGCTTCCGTCGTGGGCATTTTACCTTTCTAGCGAGGATTCTGTGGGCGTGTGCAACGAAATTCGAAAATAGTCTATCTGCATCCCTGTCACTCGTATAATGCTAGAGCGATAAAGACGGGTGTAGACGTTCTTCGAATTTCGAATGGTAATTCCCCAATTCGCGTTCACGTGAACGCGGCACGTGTGGTGACATCACTGAGCGTGTCGCGAGTTGCCGACCTTTCCTATTTGAGACATCTTAAATAAATACGTAATTATGACAGTTGTAATGTTAACTATGTATTAACTAAGTAGATACACTGATCTATAGTTACGTATACACTAAATAGTAGTTTTTTTCAGGGACACTTTATGCTGAACGCTAGTAGGTATAATAGAAGGTGTCTGGCGACTCTGGCGAAAGGTAAATTTTAATGTAATAACCCCTTTTTACCGCCTATACCTTTTTTTAGGGCTCCGTAGCCAAATGGCAACAAAGGTTCCGTAGCCAAATGGCAAAAAAGGAACCCTTATGGATTCGTCATGTCTGTCTGTCTGTCTGTCTGTCTGTCCGTCTGTCCGTCTGTCCGTCCGTATGTCACAGCCACTTTTCTCCGAAACTATCAATCAATCAATCAAATAATTTATTTGCCAGAATACAGTTTTTGATTAGTTGGTAATACAGTTTTTCTTTGTTCAGTGTAAGAACTATAGGTACTGTTGAAACTTGGTAAATAGATGTATTCTGTGAACCGAATTAAGATTTTCACACAAAAATAGAAAAAAAAACAATACATTTTGAGGGTTCCCCATACTTAGAACTGAAACTCAAATTTTTTTTTCATCAAACCCATACGTGAGGGATATCATATCTATGGATAGGTCTTCAAAAATGATATTGAGGTTTCTAATATCATTTTTTTCTAAACTGAACAGTTTGCGCGAGAGACACTTCCAAAGTGGTAAAATGTGTGTCCCCCCCTGTAAGTTCTTCTAAAATAAGAGAATGATAAAACAAAAAAAAAAATGATGTACTTTACCATGCAAACTTCCACCGAAAATTGGTTTGAACGAGATCTAGTAATTAGTTTTTTTAAATACGTCATAAATCCCCTAAATACGGAACCCTTCATGGGCGAGTCCGACTCGCACTTGGCCGCTTTTTTCACCTTTACAACGTCCATCGAACAAATTTAAGCCGAACGAAATAGACGATTTTTACATGTGTAAGTACGGTAGCCCCGGAAATACGAGTACTTACAACAGTAACAACTGTGTTTTAACACATATGTTAAAAAAACACGCTTAAGTATATGCAAACACAACCCAGCAACCGCCGGAAACGTGGTTGAAAACGTGAGCGTGAGCAACGTTTTTTTCAATAAAATGTCGTATTCTTATTGTTTATTAATAACTTTCATATCTGACATGTCTGTGATGAATTGGCGAGATCAGGCGTGGCTCACTCCGCGATTTCGTCGCTTTGCTACAGGTAGCTAAAAGTACATCCGTTCCACACCAATTTTGGTGGCTAGCCATAAGCCGCGCCTGGCGCTGTCGCCACCTAGCGGCCATATCTGTGCTGATCGTTACAGACGCGTTTTGTTAGAGAGTGAGTGGTCCTATTTAGTAGGTATTATTTATTCTGTGGCGAGATAGGGATTGGTACAGAAAATAAATACAGAATGTCCCATAATGGCACGTGAGTGGAATGTTCCCGGTACTGAGTTTGTATGGCGAGAACCAGGAATTTCCAGTTCCGGTACTGTATTTGTACTTGCTGAGTAGAAATAACATTAAAAAATCCCAATTTTGAATAAACAACTTTAAATAAATTGGCCCAAGCAGGGCAAACGGCACCAGCATTAATTAACGCATAAGTCATGTAACTGATGTAACTTTAACTATAAATAGGTAGCCGAGAATAGGTATAGATGAAGGCTACGGTGACCGTGACGCAAGTTCACACGTGTCACGTCACTTGATGCCACCACGTGTACCAGCAGAATTAAGGCCTCTTAAGAGAACTTTGGCTCCCGATCTGGTGAACCGTAGAATACTAAGGAGTAAGGACCTATCGAGTCTGAGCGCTTCGATGTAACGTTGCACTGTAGTTTTGCCATTTTGACTCCTATAATTTCTACTAGCGACCCGCCCCGGCTTTGCACGGGTTAACAAATTATACATAAACCTTACTATTGAATTACTCTATCTATTAAAAAAAACGCATTAAAATCCGTTGCGTAGGTAGTCTAAAAGATCTAAGCATACATACAGACAGAGAGACAGCGGGAAGCGATTTTGTTTTATAGTATGTAGCGATAAATTATCTTCTAGGTTGTTGTCGGATACAATGGCTCACTTTTCGTATATACCTACTTACTTGCAAATAATTACATCGAGGATGAATGTCACTGAGTTTCATAGGATACTTTCCCAAAATACAAATTACCGTCGTAACCCGCGATGTACTTTTATTAATATGCATTAGGTATGCAATGGCTATGCAAATTAATAATCTCTTAACGACACGGTAAATTAAACGTAGAAATAAAAGTATTAAAACGGATTATATAGCGTATATTGAATTTATTTACTTTTGTCTATCTTGATGTATGCGATATAATCCGTTTTAATAATAATAGTAACGGCACCAGTCATGGGACATTTAAGAGGAAATTTTGAGTATTTGTGATATTTCCCTGATACATGTAAAAGTTCTACCGCTTAGCTTGTTAAAAGATGAATATCCTATCCTTCTTTCATGTTTCAGGCGTGTTGTATCAAAGATACTGCAGTTAGTTTCCACATAATTAATAATTTAAAAGTATGGTTTTTTTCTCCAGTCATGGACACCAAAGCTCCAGTAATGGAACCCCGGTAATGGACGTGGATCCAGTAATGGGCCCCCTATAATGGGCATACCCTATCAGTATAAGATATTGGAATAGGGAATAAGTTTTTGGCAAAAAACTAGTTACCTATTAGTCATTTTTGTCACCTGATTGCATTGTCATCCGATTTGCATACGTATCCAAAATTTCAACTCAATCGGAAATCCGAAAGTGGCTCAAATGCCATTTCCAAGATTTGAACCACACTAACTAATACAGGATGGATTTTCTTTTTGGGTCAGTGAGGGCAGCTACCAGATCCCGTGCTGCTACGAGAAAACGGTCTTAGAAGACCTTCCCTCGATTTCAAATTAATGAAGATTGGCTTTTACAGATTTTGGAAAAAACATACAGGGTGCGAGAAAAAGGTAATTTTTGACAAACTTTTTTTTTTATGCCAATCGATCCCATTCCTATTGAGGATCAAAAGCTTGTATGGAACAAAAAAAAATTCCGGGTAGAAAAGCCACAAATCGAGGAAAACATTTCCCATACAATTTGTATGAAAATGAAAACTTATATTTTTCACATGCTATTTTTGTATGCCAATCGATTCCATTCCTATCCAGTATCAATAGTTTTTTTGGGGTCAATGGAAAAAGTTTTTATTAATTTGTGGCTTTTTAGTACATTATCGTAAGTTGACCCCAAAGAAACTATTGATACTAGATAAGAATGGAATCAATTTTCATAGAAAAATAGCATGTGAAAAATAAAAGTTTTGATTTTGATACAAATTGTATGAGAAAAGTTTTCCTCGATTTGTGGCTTTTCTAGCCGGAATTTTTTTTAGCTCCATACAAGCTTTTGATCCTCAATAGGAATGGGATCGATTGGCATCAAAAAAAAGATTGTCAAAAATTACCTTTTTCTCGCACCCTGTATGTTTTTTCCAAAATCTGTAAAAGCCAATCTTCATTAATTTGAAATCGAGGGAAGGTTTTCTAAGACCGTTTTCTCGTCGCAGCACGGGATCTGGTAGCTACCCTCACTGACCCAAAAAGAAAATCCACCCTGTATACAAACTAACAGGGCAAGTTAAATAAAATTTTGTAAAAACGATATTAATTTATCCGAAGTCCGAGAAGACCTCCTGACATAGTTCGTACGAGTAACTACATTATACTTCTGTATTGTTTAAACATGAAATTACGCCATGGCAAGCATCATTATGTAAATTATCCCATCATAGGAGGTATGCAGTTTTACAGCTCCTATAATGGGATTGGGCAAAATACTACTATTTTTTATACATCTCTAGAGTCACAACATAATGTGTTGTATACCTTATCTCATGGTAAATGCAATTAACAAAACACATTCTAGTTTACACCAAGTAATAATTAATTACAATTTAATATATGAACTCACCTCTCTTAGCGAAGTTGTTAAGAATTCTTACTGGTTATTTTTTCCAGTGACACGACAACTTTTGGGTTGGCGCCAATTTCTTAAAAATTAACCGAAATTAATAAAAAGTAAAACTTAAACAGCTCTATGGCTCTTATTTTTGGTAAAATATTGCCAGTGTTTATAAACTACTTTTACATACTTATTTTAGAGGATTTGTGGTTTTATGTCCCATTACCGGTTCCACGTCCATTATAGGGTCCATTACGTAATCATTTATTTACAAACAAGATAGATTAATAGTTTTAATAGTTTTATTTCATGAGTAACTACCGCGATAACCGAACTCCGAAGACAATATTAAACGTAGAAGCTAAAAAACCGGCCAAGAGCATGGTCATGCTCAGTGTATCAAAAATGCGTATCTAAAAAAACAGGCAAACAATCTCTGTAAAATATAACGATGCGTGCGGTAGGTACACTAAATGCCACGAGCTATGACTCGGGCTTGGCCAAATTTTTGTTTACTTGCGTTCATTTATAAAAAGTAATGTGATTGAACTTGCCAATTCAACACTTTAAACTCTCGCGTTTTGTACACATATTCCAATTCAACTTAAGTTTAAAGTAATTGTGACGTCACTACCGGTCGCCTACCCCACCTGACGAACAGGTAGAAGTGGTCAGGCTTGGAGGGGTGATGATCTAATAAAAGGCCTTGCTCCTCATTGAAGCGACCATTATTATCTGAGCAGCCTTAGGAGTAAGACCTTAACAGCCTATGCTTACAAAAGTGTCCTAAAAAGTGTATTATTGTTGTTTACTGTACGATGGTGCTACTCATAGGTAAGTATTACCAAAATAGCTAAAGTGCTGAGACTTTGAAAAGTGTGCTGTATAATGTTATAAATAAACGATAAATATGAGTATTACAACGAAGTTTCTTTTCTACACCGAAGACCTCAGCCGTCCTACTAAGAATTACTACGAATAGCGCAATTAGCGCACAAAAGGAAGCCGAGCGCTAACATATATAACCACCAATATACTAATCCACGCGTACGAAGTCGCGGGCAACAGCTAGTATTAATATAACTCCACAAAATAAATATAAGCGCAGGCAAACACGAATTACTACGTATACACTGTACAGAGCATGCGTGTACCAAATTGGTACTACCAATATGAGTTATAGTCATAAGTTATGACAAGTATAAATGTATACCGCCATGTTTTTCTTCGAGTCACGCGACTCACGCGCATCATATTTATATTTTTAGCGTAAAAAAAAGTTAAAAAACAATGGTGATCTCGAGGTATCAGTAGTCAGTACCCCTACGAGTACGAGTTTGCGTTAAGTGTAATTTTGTATGGGATTTCGAGTTTCAAAAACGTCCCGCTTGGTGCGCTGTTCAAAATCCCATACAAAAAAATAAACATAACGCAAACGCGAACGCTTTCACGGTATTGAATAAAATGTATACTAAGGGTTCGAATATGTAGAAGAGCAATAGACATGTTCGCGGTAGATATTGTGTCAGATTTTGATAGCACAGTATGTGCAAGTGTTATTTTAAACGTGATAATTAAAACACCTGTGCCAGTCTGTGCTATCAAAATCGCTGCAGACTTAACTTTGTCTGAATCTAATACCACCTTCTATAGTATCTATTTATTTTCCTCTCTATCGCTTTTCCATATTCGAATAAAAGAAAAGCAGACAACGATATTTTAGTATTCGCGGTAAGCTCTACACACAAATGCTTTTGCTCGGAACTTACTCTTGGCCGATTTTCACAAACATACTGTTTACTGAATGACAATCGAATCATTTATTCATCGTTGTATTGATGAATAAATTCAAAAGCTGTCGTATATAGGTTCTGAATTTGTAAGTGACTATGACTAGAGTCGGACCAAGAAAAGTCTGCAGCGGATTTGATAGCCCACGCAGGGCAAGTGTCATTTTAAACGTCAAACTTCTATGAATTTATAACGTGTAAATAACACTTGCACTGCGTGGGCTATCAAAATCGCTGCAGACTTTTCTTGGTCTAACTCTACCTGGCGTGTAAATCGTCCCTGGTGCAGACTTAATTATACGACAAATGATGATGATGGAATTTCCTTTTGCAGAGTTGCTCCTTTTGACTCACAGATTGATTTAGGAAGGAGAGCCAATTTTTGATGCAAAATTTTGACTTCAGGGGCGGTGCCCCCCGAAATTTGTAAAAAATAAAGTTTTGCTATTTGGTCAAGTTTGGTATCATTTTCGTGTAACTCAAGGATGCTAAATTCATTTCTGATATTTAATTTATATGGTTTCATATAAATAATTTGAAAAAAAAAAATGAAAAATAAAAATTTGCTATTTTATTTTTTTCAGAATAAATGCCAAATTTTTTCTTATACACTAAAAATAAAAATTTCATGAAATAGCCATACTATTTCTCGTTATAAAAAGTATACACATGGCATATTTATTTCTAAAAAATGTGAAGAAATAAAATATAAATAAAATATAGACCTACTTTCGACCACACGCGAATAGTATACAACGATGTATGTTACAGCTATTAGAATTACGGCGTGTGATGATGATGAGATACCTTTTAGCATAATGAGTCCTTAGAAGCCTTAGATCATTTTAGGAAGGAGAGCCACCTTGATTTTTGGTCCGCAATGTATAACTAAAATCGCATGCGAGTTCGCGCGCCGTCTAAACTCAAAACTCAAAAATGCGCGTTTACCCAGAGATAAGACCTAGCTAGTTCGATTTTTCGTCCCCGAAAACCCCCATATACAAAAATTCATCGAAAACGTTGGAGCCGTTTCCGAGATCCCTGAAATATATATATGTAAATAAATAAACAAGAATTGCTCATTTAAAAGTATTAGATAGATAGATTAGATAGATAGATAGATAGATTAGATTAGATAGATAGATTACATACTTAAGCATCGCAATCTCTATGGCAATGGTCATTTGTGCTCTACATATTTTACATACGCTTATTTAATAAACTCAAGTAAAATCGGACCGCCATGGTCATTTTATTTAAAAAACCGGACCCCTGAAGACCCCTGTTCTATGGTATCCGATAATTTCAGTTTTTACCTATACCTATTCAGTCAACTACGTCCTATAAGATTTACTTTCTCACCTACTTACATACTTAAACCACGATTGATGGCTTGACGTGACGTAGAGATATGACGTCGCGAGAATGGCTAACGACAAATCATCATAATAGCTCCAGTCAACACGTGAAGTCGTATAAGATATCAGTCGTCACGAGATGTGAAAACGTGACTTAAATATGCATGCTTCTGTGGTGATGGAGCCACGGGTAATTAAAATCAGCAAAATCCTGACCACTTGCATAAGGTATATTCTTGTAGAGTACCTACGCCTTGAAGAAGTCGTCCTAGTTCGAATCCTATCCCATCTCTACTAAACATTATACAGGTTGAGCAAGAAAAATGGTCCTGTATGAGAATACGAGATATTACAGTTTGTTTATAGTTAACCTTTCCATCGACTACCATCAGGATTGTATATTGTATAATTGTATATGATATTTAGAATGGCGCAATGGTGAAGTAGGATAGCTAATGATACGTACCATGTATAATGATGACACATTAGACTATTATAAAATCAGCCTTTTTCTTGTTAAAAATTACGTTTATTAACGTATTTTTGTCTTGTTGCAGCTACAACAACACCGAGGAGTTTCGTAATGGCGAGCAGCTGGGCTTCGCGGCCCCCTCGGAGGACGAGGACTACCAGGCCGGCTTTCTGAAGAAGGGGAAGGTCGCCAGGGCAAGTTTATACATGCCCGCTTTTATACCTACTTTTGCATGTCTAGTTCCTCTAACTATCGATTTGGCAGCGACAAAGTATGGCAGCGCAATTGTAAAGGAATTTTGATGTTTATAGTGACTCTTCCATTTCAGTCGTTGGCCCGGTCGCTGCAGAGATAGCTTAGACGGACTCTACATATATAGACTGCTAAAATCATAACATGTTACATCAAGCTCTTTTGCGACATACTTACACAGGTGTCTGTCTAGTTATGTTTGCATTATGACTACCTACTTATATGTAGTAGGTATCTACTTATTGTCATGTCGCTGCTATTTATAACTTCAGACAGTTAAAACTTAAAATGCAATTAAAATGAGACAGCACGGATATGATGGTCGTTCTTCTATGTGACAACGTGATAAAACAGCGTCCGCCACATTCAATCGCCCGGTGTTAAAAGTGTCGGTTATTTTATCACGTGGATAAATCCATCCATAATACGCCTGCTGGTTTTGATACGACCTTGACGATCGTCTTGGTGTTTGGCGCGTATCCCAGTCACGACTTTCACTTAATTTCGCCTTTTGCGTTAGATAGGATACTTCCACGGGTATCTATCGAGATATATAAAGAATTTCCATAAATAATCAGTTATCTCAAAGGAAAATTCTACCCAATACTCTAGTTGTTTGACCCCGGCGGTTATCTGAGCAAAACAAGGGTGCTGTGCTCGACATGTTTGGCCTATAATCAAGATTGAGCTAAGGTTTCACTTGTCCATGGATCTCGTAGTTTACAGGGTCAGTGTGCCTATATTACTAAGTCCTAGTCCAAAAATAGCATTACGCTTAGAATATAAAAAAAAACACCAAAGACTTAAATCTAGTCCGAAACGCAATAGCGACACACCAATGACATAAAAACCCGATTGCAGTGTCATTTACCTCATCCTCACTAAAAGTTCCAAGTCATCGATTAAATCCATTTCAATTTAGACCCTAGTTCACGGTAATGAAGTTTATTTTTCAAGTGCGTAGAGCAGGAGTTACGTGGTCAAGGCGCGGGCGAGTTGTGCAACGTGGACGACGCACGTGGCCCGCCACGCTCCGGCCTAATGCCAATTTATGCTGCACTATCTCGTATTTCTGTACCTAGAGACGAATTCGACTTGTTTGAATTACGGCTGGTGATGTAGCGATTTTATAGTCAGATTTAAGAAGATTTAAGCTTATGTTTTATGTGACTGATTAGGGCTAGATAGATACGCTCGTAGATAAATCCGTTTTGATTTTATGCAACAAAATAATATTTTTTATTTACCTATTTTGCTTAAGCATGAACAGACAGACAAAGTTACTTTTGCAATTATAAATAGTACCTATATAAGCGGGGATTAATTTTAATTGGCTTAAGGAGGAGATTACCAATTAAACGTGATTTTTGTTTTTTTGTTGAGTTCCCTAGCTATAATATCTCGAAGACTGGCTGGCCCGATTTAAAAAATTATATTTTTTTGGGTAAATAATAGTCCCATTTTCCTTGCTGCCCCTGGGATCCTAAAGAAACTGAGGGATCTCTTAAAATACTATAGGAATACCTAGTGTTTTAGGTATTTTTTATAGTAGGTGACAGGTAATACTTCCTATCGGAAAGCATTAATTTGATAAAGTCCTACTGTGGTCCAACTAAATACCATAAAATGCCACTTTAAATATCTTTCATAAGACGGTTTTTTCATTTAAAGTTACAGTTCTAGAAATTTCTGTAAAAATATTAGTTTTCCCTGAATATCTCGGGAGCCGTATGTTTCTGGCCAAGGCTGCATTTTAATGCGCGCAACGCACGTGTACCACGTGCCGCGTTTATACAGAGGTTTACAGAAATCCTTTACGATATGTCAACATTATATGTAGTTACCTATAGTAATGGATCCACGGGTACGTGAAATCAGCAAAATCCTAACCACTTGATTATATGTCGAGACTTATAATGATATTATGAATGAAGAGGATTCATAATTTTAAAGGTAGATAGAATAATACTATTTACAAAGAATGCATGAGAAACCGGACATGTGCGAGTCGGACTCGCCCACCGAGGGTTCCGTACTTTTTAGTATTAGTAGTAGTAGTAGTAAACTGTACAATAAAGTACAAAAAGACAAAAAAAATAACAAAAAAAATTGTAAGAAGTACAAAGGTGAACTTATCCTTTTGAGGGATATCTTCCAGTTAACCTTTGAGTAGATGATAAGAGAGAGTGAAAAGAGGGTGACAAATGCAGTATTTGTTGTTATAGCGGCACAGAAATACATCATCTGTGAAAATTTCAACTGTTATTGCTATCACGGTTCATGATATACAGCCTGGTGACAGACAGACAGACGGACAGTGGTGTCTTATAGTAATAGGGTCCCGTTTTTACCCTTTGGGTATGGAACCCTAAAAATGATTCTATTAGTTTAAATGATGGACTTAATGCCTTAAGGCATTCTCTACTAGTTAATGCAGGGATTACAAAGTCTTTTAACCTCGTAAGGCCCACCGTACAAGATCTTTCTATTTTTAATTTGAACCTTGTTGTATATAAAATTACTATCTTTCTTAAAATTCATGCATGTGGCTAATTGATAATTAAAATGATAATAGTCTCGGCTCGGGTGTAGTTACGGACTGCAGGTGTTTGGTAGCCCTATATACCCTGACCTGCCTCAAACTACTCTCGACTCGAGTCTCAAGTACTAATTTGTCTTATCCGCCACACTCGTACATGCCTTGAGACGTGACGCGATGTTACTGCGTAGTTCCCTACTGTGAGAAACGTTTGCACGTGTAGAGGAAAACCTACGTTGGTAATTTTAGATCGCTGTTTGCGGCTAAAAAGTGCAGCCGGGCGTTTTTTAGTCAGGATTGTTTTTATCTTTGACTAGCGACGTGCCCGGGCTTCGCACGGGTTAACAAATTATACATAAACCGTCCTCTTGAATCAGTCTATCTATTAAAACCGCATCAAAATCCGTTGCGTACTTTTAAAAATCTAAGCATACATTAGGGACAGACAGCGGGAAGCGACTTTGTTTTTTTTATACTATGTACCTAGTGATTTTAGCAGTCTATCTATGTTTAGTATGTGTAATTGTGTATGCATTTTATAGTAGGTACCTAAATCAATTTTTTAACAAGCAGATACGTCTGCGAGCGATATTCTATTTATTATTAGTATGTACCTACTTTGTAATTAATGTATGTTTTACTCTTATACGGTAGCATTGTATAAACTATCATGAAGCCCATTTTTATAAATTAGAGTAAATCGATTTGTTTTTATGACCAGTAAACAATGAATTGCTTATTGTTATAATTTATGTATTATTGCTGATTGTTTATTGTTTTTTCAACAAAAATCTTCAATATTAAAGATTTTCTACTCTCTTTACGCAAAAAAGCTACATATTATTAACCTACAGTTACTAAACTTTTTTAAAGCGGGAAGCCGGGAACATTTATGGTCAGGTTTAGGTAGATTTCACCTGTATAAATAGCTACTGACTACGTCACACGAAAAAGCCTATCACGTTCCCTTTCGTCCACAGCAAGACCCGATGTCCCACCGAATCATCGAGAAGCGTCGGCGGGACCGCATGAACAACTGCCTCGCGGACCTGTCCCGCCTCATCCCGCCCGAGTACCTCAAGAAGGGCCGCGGCCGCGTCGAGAAAACCGAGATCATCGAGATGGCCATCCGACACCTCAAGTTCTTACAGGAGCGAGCCAATGGTTTGTACCATGGCCTTGCCTTGGGCTGCGACTACGGTAATGTCTTTACTATGTCGGTGGAGTTGTTAGCCGCACGGGTTGCCAGTTTTGAGTTTGAGGTAATGAGAATGAGGTAATGTAAGGGCGCCGATGGGTTATTCAGGAGGGTTGTTTCGATTGAGATATTGGTGTTAGATATGAAAGGGCGAATGCAGGGGTAACGGGTCACATCGGTGAATGTTTTGTAGATTTGGCTAGTGTAGTACCTTCCTACCTTTTATTAAATGATTTCTCTTGTTTAATACAAATCATTTTCAAATTAATCATGTTAACACTGTTAAACGCATTAAGGGATTCCAAAATATCTAGGTACGAGTATCAATTCCCTGCATCCGTCCTTACTTGTATTTTCAAAATCACTTTATTTTTTTTATTTTTTTTTATATCACAGGTTCATTAATTTAATAGAATGTATATTCTGAGTCATCATGTCTTTTGGGGTTAGGAGTAGCAATGAAGAATTGAACAATATTTTGGTCTGGGATAAGTAAGAGAAATTACTAGGCAGTCATCGATAGGTATCATGAGTTTTCTTATAACTCTGAGTGGTTTTACAAGAATCGATTGGCAGTAAATGTTCAAATAACCCTTCTCAATAATGTACTTACACCTACTTGGTTCGTCAGACCGCCGCTGGTCAGATTTGGTTAGTTGTCTGGCAATCAGGATTTACTTTTTTATGTTTTACCGCGGATGACAGCTCCTCGCCCGTTATTTTTAAAGTTTAGGGAATCCGCAAACTTCTTAATGTTGCATTCAGAAGTGCTTCAAGCGCTACCTTAAAAATAGAAGCATTATATTCTACTTCAATGAACGACACAGCATACCTACAAGCAGCAACACTTAACTGTCCATCGATATATTCGATATAAACGAAATGTCCACTGTATAAACGAAATATTGCTTAGAATTAGAAATGCAACGCGTAGGAAGCTAAAACTAAACTTACTTGACATAACTTGTCTATGTAGATAGGTTTTCTCGTTATTTCTGTTTGTTATTTAATATTATTTAGTTATTCTAGAAGTTATCTAGACCTCACTGCGTGCATAAATTAAGATCGTAAAAACGTCGTGTAAATCGTGAAGTGGCAAAGGTGTTAAATATTATAAATAAATGAGTACGAGTATAGTAACGAGCGCAGCACGCGTCTGACCGCGTTTTCTAAAGGCCGCGGTTCGAATAGCAAACCAACGCTTCATACTGAGATATTTCATCACGAAAGGAGAATAGGAGGTAACCATTTCGAACCTTGTCACAGTGCCAATCAATATGAAAGTCGCTAGAGACCTCATACTATTCGTCACTGTGACAAGGTACCTACGAAATGGTACTGAAATTAAATTCCTTGACCGTAGGTACAACTGGCGAAGCTAACCTTTCGAAATAAACCGTTGAAAAAAAAAGGAACAAAAATGCGAGAATCTGTTAAAATGTTGTCCTAACTAATCAAGACATAAGAGGAACGTAAATAGTAGGTATACGTAAACAGTACTCCTTCACGCTTTGATAATAAAGTAGGTACTCCTTTAGGTACGCTTTGTTCATGGGCACCTACCTGCTCTGCCCATATAACGGAAAAGTGTATAATCTTTCGGAGTAATCGGTTCAAGAATTAGGTCGGAATTTCAATTGCAATAGGAAACTCCTACCTTCTAATCCAGTAAATTTGTCGAATTTTGTAACGTGGCTCTTCTGCGTCAAATCCAGTAGTTATGATTTTATGCACACTTATTTATGATGTTGGCCTAATTAATAATCCAAGTTTGTGGACCTCGAGCGCCGAACGCAATTTTGTCAAATATCGAAAAAACCGCGAAAATTTCGGTTTTCTTTTAGATTTGGGCGATTATAACCCTAATATGAAAATGATATATAACTTGCCCTAGTTCCTAAGAGTAGGAAGAAATACTTATAGCATTGATTGGACCTGGGGATCCAACCCTTTCCTCTCCGTTTTTCGGGGGTAGGCACGGTACGATCTCGTGGCTACCGGGCCAAATCCTTGACCTTAAAAGGAACAATCATGCCAAGCGGCATCGCCTGAGACAAAAGTGCATACTCACTGCATTCACTTAGCCTACGTATTCAATTTCAAAAAATTAAAAATTTCGAAAAGCTTTATCTCTGAAACTATTCAATCTACAGAGATAATTCTAGTGTCGTATTATTGCAAATTTAGTCTTCTTTAAAAACGCCCTGAAAAGGTACTTTCAAAAACTAGTCTTTTAGGGTTGTAATCGCCCAAATCTAAAAGAAAACACAAATTTTCGCGGTTTTATCAATTTTTGGCAGTTAATTGCGTTCGGCGCTCGAGGTCACAAACTTGGATTATTAATTGAGTCAACATCATAAATAAGTCTGCAAAAAATCAGAACTACTTGGACGCAAACGCTAAATGTATAAATTTACTGTATTATTGGTTCAAGGTATGCTTCTAGCATTAAATTGGCAGGATGCCTTGTCAATTCAGATGATTAAAAACGAAAAAAATATCAAAAATTCCGTGTTACATGCAAAAACTTTTATTGAGCAGAGGATGTTTAGTTTAGGCAAGACCTCGGACTCCATAACAAAAGCCGAGCAACGCCCTCTAGCGATGACGATGTTTAGCTTAGGCAGGGTGCGTTTAATCCGATGCGTTGGCACCAGCGCATCAGTACCATGTTGTCGCGGATTCTGTTCTAGCGGCCGACCGTGTGGCGGGCGAGGAGTTCCGTGCTGGCTTCCAGGAGGCGGTCGCCGAGGCGGCCAGGTTCCTCGCGGAGGTGCAGGGCTACGGGCCAGCGGACGGGCTGTGTGTGCAGCTGGCTTCACATCTGCAGAGACACGTCGAGATGATCACTAAAGGTAAGAGATTTTTTGCCTCTTGATTCTGATTGTTTGTGATGGACAGTTCCTTCCCAGTTGATGCGAGCGGATAGAGTATGTGTGCAGTTGTCATGTTTAGAAGCAGATGAAAATGATCGCTAAAAGTAAGGTCCTCAGAGTAAGTTATGGCTGGTGCCAGGTTTCTGGTGGGGGTGCAGGGTACGGGCCGGCGAATGAACTATGTTGCAATTGTCATCTTTAGAGGCACGTTGAAATGCTTCCTAAAGGTAAACTGTTCAGGTAAATTAGCCTTTTATAGTCTCACAGATTGTTGGTGGAGGTGCTGGGACTGTATGTGCAATTGTGTAGTTGATATTTTAGAAGTACATAGGTCGACGTAAACGACGTGTCGAAGTACATAGGTACCTACAGTCGACGTGTCGATTGTAAATATATCGTTGACGTCGATCGTACGTCGAACTTATCCTGGTAAACTGTTGAGTTGAGGTTCACAGAATACATGTAAGCAGTCAACAACCACATTGTGTACATATCTCGGCATAAGGCAACTGACGGATTATTTTGTGTAGCTCCCAACTCGAGCATTTTGTTAATTTGCCGTCAAATCTTGTTCACTAATAAAGAAGCTTTCAAAGCCCAAGTTTAATGCATATAGTTTGTCAAAGGACTGTCTCATCTCAAACATAGACAGAGAGAATCATACTATCTTTGTCTAACAGTACTAGCACCCAAAAGAAAAGGATGAGTATACTTTTTTTTGTTCTTATTTACTGACGAATTGGTTTTTATTTTATTTCTAGTTATGTTATAATTGTAATGTGTTTGTTACTTTAATAACCTTTTAGTCTTTAAGTACCTATTAAATAAACGTTTGACCAACTATATCGCTCTCCAGGCGAAGCCCCCCGCGACAAGCGGCACCCCACCTCCTCCTCGGAGACGGCCAGCTCCTCCAGCTCCTCGCACGGGCACGTGCCGCGCGACGCCGTGCTCGCACGCCGGCTCGAACCCCCGCAGCCCGAGCTCTATGAACAGCCCGACCAGTACCCCATGGAGTGCGATAGAGGTACGAACTAGTAAGACTTAAGCCCTTGCTACACGGTCGCCGACAAGCCTTCTAACCGTCTGTCCTTGGTCTGACCTTGGTCAGTTTTGGTCAAACTGTCTACACGGTCCGTCCAGACCAAGGCCACGCGGTCTGAGGGGCTTGTCGGCGACCGTGTAGCAAGGGCTTTAGGGCTCGTTTAGACGGCGCGCGAACTCGTATACAATTTTAGTTACATTGCGGACCATTGAGGTGACATCAATTCAGCCGACCGATTAAATGCCGCAATGTAATGAAACTCGCATGCGAGTTCTCGTACCGTCTAAATGAGCCCTAAGTCACAAGAGTCTGAAGGCTTCGCCGTTGGCTACACGCTTGCTTCGAAGAAATCGTACGAGTACGAGTCGGAGTAAAGATTTTGTTTTCGAGCAGGTGGTTAGGAAGTTAAGTATTTGTCTGGCTCCGACCGGCGTGCATTAAGTGCGGTTGCCGTCAGCATCAGCCAAAAAACAACTGTCAGTGTTCACATGCCACTTACCATACTAGACTAAGCTTCTAGTTTTCCCAAGAGTTAGGTATATGGTAGGTCATAACACTGTGTACTATTAATTACATCCTAGGTCCCAAGTCCAAATGCGCTTTTACGCCAATTTGAATAATCTCAAGAAAAAAGTATTTTATTTTTTTACAATATAATTTGCCCTATTGTAATTTGTAACATATACGGGTACCTGTCTACCAACCTACATAGGTACTGTACTGGTATGATCACCAAGTTTGCAGCATGATATAAAGTCTGAGAGTAATTCCACAGAAGGTCTCATCTCTATAGCAGTACGCACACTTCGAGGTCTGGCGGTGCCAAGGACCATGCCGGAACGCTATCGCACCGGTAATTAGCTTTAAAACCTGGATGTATGGGGAAGGCCGGTGAAAGATAATTGTAGATGGCACTCTTCTAGATTCCACACAAGGGAGAGAGATAGGGAGACCTTAAGGAATCCATATACAATCAGAAAGCAGTTACCTTCCCCATAGCTTTATTTTACATACTTAGTTGGCTGGCGCGATAACCCAAAATGAGATTTCGCCTCCAACACAAGAGCACGCCATTTTGCTCGGTCCTGAGCGGATTCACTCTTTATACTGCATAAAAAATAAATAAAAACAAGTTTCGGAAAAAGTACAAAAAGAGGGTCAAAAGTTGTTCTATTACATTGCGTAATTGAGGGTTAAAAACCATCGTTGGAGAGGCAATCCCATTGTGTAGGTACATATGTATTGTACATACACATTTGAATATTGGATAGAGGATTAAATAATTTAGATTGTGTAATGTGTGATGGGCACCTTTGCTTCTGGAAGGGCGCGGGACGAGTTGTTAGACTCGATTTTTTTGTTAAGAGTGGTTTTAACTTTTTTATTTAATTTATTTTAACATCTAGTTATATTTTAGAGTCATAAATTATATTTTTTATTTGATTTATACAATAGTGAGCCTTTTGTGTGACGATGTATGAAGCGGTTATCACTCGCTCGCATTCTCGCATTGTTCCCAGTGACCAACGTGGCCGCAGCACCCGACGAGGCGCCGGCCGAGCCCATGGCGCTGGACGGCCACCGCAAGAGGGAGCCAACGCTGCGGACCATAAGGAAGCCCGAACACGGCGACGACTTCTTACACTCGTACAAGTTCAAGAATTCTATTGAAAGACGGTTTTCGAGGTCACAGGATTGTGAGGTAAGCTGTTAAGTCAGCGTCCTTTACCATGTGTGGCAAGATATGCCCAGGCTTTTAATACAATTTTCTTTACAATTTACGAAATTTGAATAGCAGATATTTTTTACCGTCATCACGTGTTCTGTTCTAGTACTTCTAGTACTAGAACACTAGATGGCGCTACTAACTAGTAAAACAGAATACAGTATAATTAACAGTACACACACGTACAGTACGGCTACCATCAGTTTAGCACTGACATAAACGCTATCGAGAACGTAATTTACTACTTTCTATACATCTCGCTCGTACTCGCATATTAGTGCGAATGAGATGTATAGAAAGTAAATTACGTTCTCGACAGCGTATATATCAGTTTTGACACTGTCAGTAACTCATATGGTACGGGTTCAGTTCTGTAGAGCACACAAACATCACGCCACGAAAGACAGCCAGAACGAAAACGCTGTCTATCAAAATAGATGCGAAAAGTCACGAACCGTGTCGTCCGTCCTATCGTGTAACAACTATAACACGTTATTTTTCTCGCTCGCTAGACACCAAGCGCAATATGCTTCAATTACTTACTGCCCGGAGCAGTCGCGAGCAGAGTCCGCAAAATTGAGTGATACACCACTTACAAAAGTATAGTACATTACTGCAGAGGCCGTGAAGTAAGGGATTGCAGAACGAGATTGTGGTAGACTATATAGCTATAAAGCGAGTCTTGCAATCCCTGTTCCGGCCAAGGATTGTATAGTGCTTTTCTCAAACATTGATCGCTTTCGATCCACGATATACTTAGTCACTAAATCGGCTGGAAAACTATCCAATCAGCGATATTTTTGGCTAAAGTTAATTGGAACGTAAGCAGGGGGGTTTCACTCCGCAGTTTAGGTACATTTGGTCGGCGCGCCCACCGGACAGGCGTATAGCAGTGGGCTGCCGCTCGGCGCGCACGATAGTCGTGTCACATGGCGCTCGCGCAAAATTGAAAATACACAATGGCTTCGAAACTTACTTCCGCGAGAATCAGACATGCTATCTTCGGATAAAAAAATGTATGTTTACATAATCAACGTTTGTAATTCCTACATATTTATCTTAAAAACAATAAATCAGTGGGTATAGGTATAAAAACTTGTCAAGTGATAACCCCGTGCCGACACTCACAGCTCGGTCATAAAACTGCGGCGCGCAAAGGAGATTCACGGTTCGTGCGCGGTTATAAGTTTAAATTTTGCTTGCAGGCGGCGATATAGGTGTAATTTTATACCTAAACCTGACTTTTGTGAAGGAGTGAATTTTCTGTACGGTAGTACTATTAGTTATTCTGTGACGTAAGTCGCTCCGCATTCGGGTCGGGAACGTGCGTCGTCGTGCCTGCCGCGGGGAGCGGGGCTCGGGCCCGGCGCCCCGGCGCGGAGGCGGGCAGCCGAGCGCGCCGGGGCAGCGGACAATAATGTACGTTTCATACTAATTCCCTACATTACTTCTTGGCCTAGGTCAAGAAGTAATGTGAGGAGCCATAAATGAGCAACTTCATGTCTTCATTTCGTGACATTAACACATACATTTTGGAGTATGTTTGAGAAATAGTATTTTATGCAACCGTTGTTTAAGAGACTTAAGAGAGGTCAAAAAAGGCGAGTGGCGTGAGTAATAAAGACGCCACGAGTATTTTTTGACTCAGTTAAACAACGTTGCATACAATACTTTTTCTACGACCAAGCACTTACTTTGAAATAAAATTGTAAATTTAACAAATATTTTTAATTCAAGAAGTAGCAAAAATGGAGGGTACGGGAAAAGAATGAATGAATGAATGAAATTAAAAAAAACATGTCTATGGTTCACTTATTTGTCAGACATGACATTTAAAATAAGGTTAGCAACACTGTATTTCATTCAATATTTTTAAAGTGGTCATTACACGAAGTATCGTAAAATCGCCAAAAAGATACTGCGTGTATGCACAAATTCTTTTTTGGGGCATAGACTAAAGACTTGTCTTGACAACTATAAGGTAGGGTTTTAAAGGTGTGTGCACGACCCTTTAAATGACAAGTAAAAGTACGGGAGTAGAAAAATAATGTAATGGTATTTCCAGGCGACGGACATGACGGTGCGCGGCGCGCCGCACAAGAACTACGGGCACAAGCGGCGCCGCGCCGCCAAGCCCGCGCCCTCCACCACCTCCACCTCCAACTCGGGCTCCATGGAGGACGCGAGGGACACCTCGCCACAAGTATGTACTCGCACTTAATATGAAACCAATTTATGACGCATTTTTCGGCTCGTACACGCAGACTTTGGGTGTTAATTCACGACAGCCGCAGGCTGGAGTGAATTAAAGACTCGAGTTTGCAATATTCTTAGCCCTGGAGTTACACACAATGTTTTTCATCACACTTGCGAAGAAAAAGAACAACAGGTTGCACTCCGGGAGTGCCGACAGAAGTGAAAACTCAATGACATCTTACGCCTTACGCTCTCGCGAGTTTAACATTTTTTCCCCATCACAAAAAGCGCACAGCGCCGCTAAAGAAGTTTTCACTTCAAAAATATTTTTTATTTATTTATTTATAACACAAACAGTCACATAATGGATTTTTAGTACAATGTAGTGTACTTAACATACTTAAGAAACAGACCTGGAGGTTCATTAATGAGTACATAATGTTAACATACATAATAACCGCAGAAAGAAAAAGAAATTTGAAATTATGAGCCATACCTACTTTAATTATATTTACCAGTCTTCGAAACAAACAGTATTGTGTGAAATTATATAGAGGGTAGGTACGTAGAAGATTGGTAAATAGGTTTAACATCAATATCTAATTTAGTGTTATCGGATAAGTAGTCATCAATTTATTTTACTATTTGGTAGGTAGGACAATCGGAAAGTTACGTTTATACATTTTGTTACCTATAAAATATTGTTAAATACTTACGGAGACTTTATTATTGTACAGGACACGTCGAGCGACTCCCCGCACCAACACTACGAGAAGCCGCTGGCGCCGCCCGCGCAGTACGTGCCCGTGTTCGCGCTCAACACGCTCGGTCAGTACCCGCCTGCTAATACTATCTGAGTCATTGATAGTCAGAGTTGTAGATAAGTTGTAGAGTCTAGGAAGAAAAAATATGAATCATCCTAATGGATTTCAGTAACTATCTAATACAGTAAAATCGTGCTAAAGTTAACTATGATTTAGAGTATCAGCGTCAGCTACCTGTCTAGTACCTGTCTATCTATGAAAAACAGCTGACGTAAAAAACGTAAATTGTGCTGTACGGCGTAATCTGGATTGTCGAACGGTAGGTAAAGTGTCATTCAATAGAACTTGCTAACTATGTAAACAAACCGCCATACTAAAATTGACACTGAATGTCAAATTACTAGTAACTTTTGTTTACATAGTTAGCAAGTTCTATTGAATGACACTTTAGCGCTCGACAATCGGAGTTAGAGAGTTCTCGGTGCAATCTGCAACAAACATGCGTTCACTATAGTTCGTTTTTTTTAGCATTAGAAAGAAGGTAAGCGATCTTGACATGTCTTTTAATTGAAAAACGCTTTTTAAAAATGAGTAGAAGAATATAAATGAACGTATTAGATTCATAATTGTTACATATTTGCCATTATTTATTTTTAACCCTTAATTTGGCAGAGACTTTGATAACAGAAATTTATATATTTTGCTAATAAAATTGAATAATTGTACCTTCAGAAGCTTCCAAAAAATAAAAATAAAAATCTAGATTTTCCAGATCCCGAGAAAAACTATGTCCGCTACACCGGACTCTGCCAAATTCCTGGAATATAATAGACAAATGGAGATGTCCGCCGAGACGGACATTGCCAAAGAAATAAAAAAATAATTAGAAATTAAAAATAAACTTCAAAATTCAAATATATACATTATTTTGTGTGAAAATGTAGTTGACAATTTCAGGGGTTTTTTCCTGTAACGAAGCATAATCTGACATTGCACTTTATACAGTATACAACTGTTTTTTTGTTGCAATACATACAGCGACCCTCAGATTTGGTGCTCATGAAATGTCCAATATTATCATAACGCACTGAGTCAGCTGGACGAGCTGCAACTGGCCTTTTGACAGTACATTCCACATTTTTTTCACGATGATCTGACCTGTTAGACTTAGTCAAAGCTGTATATAAGTCTAGTCTGAAGGCTTTTAGTGGTTTTGATTTTAGATTTTTCGAGCAACAGTTTTTTTTATACAAAAGCCACCCATTGTTTATACATAGGTATGTCAAGAAGATATTCAAGTACCACCTTCGACTTTTAAATGGAATTCTGTATATTATAGAGATACTATTTGGGAGACCGAGCTTTGCTCGGAAAACATATAAAAACTCGAAAATGCGCGTTTTCCCAGAAATAAAACCTAGCTAGATCGATTTTTCGCCCCCAAATACCCCCATATAGCAAATTTCATCGAAATCGTTAGAACCGCTCCCGAAATCTCCGAAATATATATACATATAAATAAATAAATATGCAAGAATTGCTCGTTTAAAAGTATTAGATAGATAAGCATGACTTATGAACTTATGAAGGTGACACATTTGTTATCATTCCAACGCAGTATCGCCAATTTATTGGTATTGCAGACAACTTCGGAAAAACTACCTCGGGCTTTCTTTTTCAGCACCTTCTCGATAGTACTAAGTTTTTCATCAGCCCCTCGCAATCGATTACGACGAATAGTTCCCACAGAAAATATGCCGTATCATTCGCGCAAAATGTAGACCAACTCCGGCGATGCCTTTCAGTAATAATTTTCTTGATCAATTACTTCCCGCATAATAGGTGTTAATGGGACATTTACATCCTGCAATGTATGTACCTCATAACTATTTACAACATTGTTGTACATAAGTTCATGGTCATTTTCAGAACTATTTGAAATATTCAGTCGTTCTAGCGAGGATGACAACGATGCTGATGAGGAAAAATATGAGTCAGCGTCAAAATTATCAAGCACTTCATTTTCGCGAGTAGAAACTTCACTTGCTTCAGATTCGGCATGTTCTTTAGGTATGAGCGCCAAAATCTTAGCTGAGCGGCCTAACACCTTGTGCTGTTGGAAGGTAAACAAAAAGTCTTAGCAAAGAAGTGAGTTTGTTCACGAAAAAAACTATACATTCATAAAAGTTAAATTTATTATACTAGTAAAGTTAAACTCCGTGTCATTGGCAGAGTCCGCCACTGCGGACAAATATTACTAAACATCGTTTACAGCATATTTGGTGAAGTCCGGTGCAACGGACAACTGATTCGCGGCAGTTTAGAGAATGACAAAGTAATAAAATGAAATTTTATAATATTAGTTCCTTTCAATTATATAACAAAGATTATTATTTTGATTCATATTGACTCGTTTTTTTGGAAAATAACAGAGATAAACGCATATATACCTTGGTAAAAACAACTGACGTGCGAGGCGGTGCCATTTTACAGATTAACTAATATAATGACATTGAGGGTACTTCAACTATATTTTTCTACCCATCCGCAGAAATTCAAAAATCGATTGCCATGTGAAAATATAGTAAATAATTTCACGAAAAGCTGTCATATTTTTTCAAATGAGTTGACCGCCACACCGGACACAGTCAAATTAAGGGTTAAAACGTGTTTTTCAATAAAAAGACACGTCAAGATTGTTTACCTTATTTCTAATGCTGAAGAAAACGAACTATAGATCTAGATTTTACCTTTGACATCACAGCTTTAGTTTAGTGGTATTAGAAGTTTTCTCTCGGCCACAACATTAACACGGTATCCTCCTCGCAGGCAAGTACTACGTGCCGCTGAGCGTGGACTACTCGTGCCTGGCGCGGCACCTCGGCCCCTACGACGTGCTGGACGCGCGCGCCGCGCACCTGGCCGCGCCGCTGCACCCCGTCACCATCCACGTCAACTTCCAGCCCTGCCTCAACTACCACGTCAAGCGCGAGCCCCGGGACCAGGAGTGGCGGCCGGTGTGAACCGCACGTGCTGCCATCTACCGTGGTATACCTCAACTAACTTGTCGAAAGGGAGCGTGAGCGTCCCGTGTGAGCGAGCCGTTTCGAGTTCAAGGCGAGTTAAGCGCGACACGACGGGTGTTGCTTCTGATGGCCGCTAGCGCCGATCTTGTGGGGTGATCAGGGATCACTCTACCCACGTCGGGGCGCCGTGGTGCTGACCGCTTAACGCGGTAAACGTGGCCGTGGCCTAACCGCTGGTAGTTTACCACATGTATCCCAGCATCTCCACCACATGGTCTACGTCGACGTGTGAGCGGTGCGATGGGCACCGGACGCTCTCATGAGAAATAAAAATTAATCTCACACCATCTAAAGAAATTACTTGGATCGCCACTATCTAAGTGTCTAATATACCTTAGTAGGCTCCGGGTCATAAATACGATAACGATCGACAACACACGATCGTTGTTATTGCGTTTACTTCCAATAATTACAACAGAGATGTTTTAATAAAATGCCATGGTGGCTGGTCATCGTAACGCGCATCAAAAGCGTGAAGATATAGGTATAACCAAGTATAACCTACCGGCCCTACCGCCAAATGCAACCACGATGACATTCAATGAAACTCGCGCAACCTGCGTAGTTCAATACAAACTCCACGCCTGTGTAACGCTCACTACGAGATTATAGATTACAGTATAAGGGCTGATTTAGACGGCGCGCGAACTCGCATGCGATTTTAGTTACATTGCGGACTGTTGGTTACGTCCAATTCAACCGACCGATCAAAACCCGCAATGTTATGAAACTCGCATGCGAGTTCTCGCATCGTCTAAATGAGCCCTAAATGTGCAGTGTCTGGAAAATAAATGGACGCTTATGTAGACGATAAAGTGCCGGTCTAGTGCAAAGACGATTTTAAGTTTAAACGGTAACGGATTTAAGTCATTTAAGAATTTTTATCTATTTTTATTCAGTTTAGTGACGTTAGTGTTAAAGTGACTTTGGGGACAAAGTGTTGAGACAAAAGGGATGGGAGTATAGTGTTAGTATCGATGACAATAATCGATGTTCGGTTCGAGGAATATTACAGTTTAAGTTTTGATGAATAGCAGCCGCTTAACAGAACAACCCTGTTTCACGAAGCTTAGTATCACTTCGCAACCAGACCAGTGTACGTCTGACCTCCGAAGACGCATCGTCTTTGCGTATCTCAAACTTTAAAAAGCTAACAATGTTTAAAAAGGAAAGCAATTCTCGTGAGTCAAAATAACGATATCATTTCCCGCTTGAAATATTTTTTTAAATCTAAATCTGAATTGTTTACTGTCTGGAGATTATGGGTAGGTACATATTGCATTTAGAACCGTCCAGCGAGTTTGCATGGACACATCTTAAATACATACATACCTAAATTCATTAGAAAAGTAGCCATTTAATTTTGACTTAACGAGTACCCAAATACCCAATGCTGAAATCTCTCTCACTATAATATTGTTATTCTCTGCTTATAATTTATAATATTTCTTGCGAAACGATGTGTCTTTGCTGTTATTTGGATTTTGAATCGACTGCCCCTGATTAATAATCCTTTAATTTCATAATAATATTTGTATTAAAAAGTGGTGAAACGGGTTTTAAAGTTAAATATCCTATTGTAATAAATGCAAGTACTATGTACCTTTTATAGTAACTATGACATGGTATGTTTCAATTATTAATTGCAATGTACTTACTTATTAAGAATCACTGACTGTACCTACTTGATAGGTACTTCCAATGTTATGTTTGGAAAAACTTATACGTAAATATTTTAGATATCTAATTTAAAATCGTTGTTTAAGTAAGTGTCATGTTAATATTTATTGTTGATATCAACTCATTCCAAAAACAGATATGCTATTTTATTTACCTTTGGTATATACTTAATAATGAATTATCTAGAAATAGATAACGCCTGACATATTTCATTGGCAATATGCTCTGGCCAAGTTGTAATTTTATTTTATAAGCTTCTAACAGGGATCGGATACCGGTATTTTTTGTATGGGAACGAAGACGGTATTATTTCGTTCTTTGCTAATTATTCCATTTCTAATTGGGCAATCTAATAATACGAAGTCGTTACCTAAACACACAACTGAGTCCTACATTTCGAGTATGAAATAATTCGAAATATATGGTTATTTCGAAGTTTTTGCAAAAAACCGGTTCCGATCCTTCTAAGGATGAATATTATTAAAATTGTATATAATTAAGGGCTTGACTTAATTTGCAGATTAAATTGGCTTTCATTGTGTACCTAATCATTTAAAACGATGGCTTTATGATCGTACCATAAAAGAATCGATTACATTGTGGACGAATTAAGATCTAAGTTAACCCTTAATTCGGCAACGTCCAAAATACTGGACATAATTTTGTATTTTGTTTATTTAACCAGCTTTTTTATTTTTTTCTTAACCAGAATCATTGCTACTATTGAGCACCGAGGTTTGAACTTACGACTCTGTCGATTAAGGGTTAATCGTGTAAACCCCATATAACGTCACTCGGTATAACGAATCACTACCTATAACGTCGACATTTCTTGGCTATAGTTGAATTTCTCATTCTATAACGAAAACTCTCTAATCTCCATAGCGTCAAAAAACGTCCGGTCCATTAAGTGTCGCTACTGTCGCTATTATAGTTTACACTACAAAAATATGGAAAAAGTTAATGATTCTAGTTCTTAGTTATGGCTGTGAACGAACGGTAGTAGTCAAAGAGCGTTATTTTTTATATAACAAATGATTTGTTGCAATTGGAAAGGCGATTTATATTACATAAAGTCCATGAGTATTCAGTAATTTTTAGCACCTTTTTTATTACAGGAAAATAACAAGCTAATACTCTGTTAATACACATATTTTTTTATTTCGAGTTCCCATTTTAACGGTATTATTAAGTGGGGATATGTATATAATAATGAACCTACCTACCTACATGTTATCTTGTTGTATATTGCACAAACGCAACTAAGGCTTTACCAGTATTTCATTATGTACAGTCAGCATCAAATAGATATTCCCACTTTTTTGCAGAACTACAAACATTTTGTTTAGCCCGATTGCAACAATGAATTTATTATTATCTATATTTTAAGAATCGTTCATTATATGTATATTTTTATGTGTTAGATGCTTCTACCAGACAACTACTGAACTAATAAGTTGGGGCCCCATTACTGTTAACGCCATGTTTTTACTCACCCAGAGCGCTCACTAGATGGCGTGACGTTAAGTGAAGGGCAAACTGCAGTCTGGGCTTATCTACAGAAATTGAGGTACATTATCAGTCCTTATATAGCCTGGTCTCTGGTTAACCCTTTGACCGCGACGCTTATCGTGTGCGGCGTGTCATCTTGAACCTTATCGGTGTGCACGAAGGTTGATATTGGTCTGTAACCGCGCGCGTCAGTTGTAGTTAGTCAAAGGGTTATGTTTGTCCTTCAACTAAAAGGGCTATTCATAAATTACGTCATAGGGGGGGATGGGGGTCTGGACATCGGATGATGGTAGCATGACGTAAGAGGAAACGGGGTCATTCGAAGTATGATTTTAGGGAGGGGTCAGAAATCGTCAAATAGATGACGTAATTTATGAAAAGCCCCAAACACGTTCCACGAGTGTCCGCTCTAAGACTGAGTTGTTAATCATAACAGAGTAAAGACGGATGTACTAAATAGTTAAGAAATTAGTGTTAAATGTATATTCGATGTTGAGTTGTATGAATAGATATTTTTGTAAATACAGATAATTATACGTTAATATTTTACGATAAAATATGAGTTTTCTTGCAACTCGAGCTCTTTTCAGAAGGGCGTAGCTGCTTTTTTGCTTCACGCTCTTTTGTTTCGACATATTCGAAGACACCTACCATCTCCCTTAACCTTTTCCACGCCGTGTGAGCTGTGTCAAACACAAAAGCTGTCACTCAAACGCCACATCATTGAAGTGTCAAAACTGAAATTGAACTGTTATGCATATGCGTAGGTCTATGTTGCTCTGTGAAATGTGACCGATTAATCGGTCTTTGGCGTTGAACCTACGGTACGGATATATCGGTCATTGGCGTCCAAAAGGTTAAAATGATTAGGGGAGGTAGGGGACCATTGGGCAGTCGGGAGGCTCGGGCACCCCCTTGTAAATCAAGACGATTTACAAGGATTTTCCCCCCTACCTTTGAAATTTTTTGCAGCACTACGTAGACTGCAAACAAGCGTATGATCCACTTTATAGTAAGTGGACGTCGGAATGCCTAAGGTAAGTATTTTGTCCCGGCTGCAAAAATATCTATACACCAAAAATATTTTTAAGACTACACTATTTATAGTTTAGGCGGCGGGAAGGGATGACGTTACTGAGGTGCCGTCGGAAAGTTTCCAAAATTGCGAAATTTCCCGTTGGAATTTTTTTTAAACTTCTCAAATTTATATCGGAATCGAAAGGTTCCTTAAATTAAAGTTTCCTTTGTTTCCTGTGATTTTTCCTAAAACTTCCGAGAACTTTGCCAACTTTTTGGAAACTTTCCGCAATTTGCACATCAGTAGGTTTAGGTTAAGTAGCAGTTAAAGGAAAAAGGAAAGGCGAGATTCAAACGAAGATTTTATGTAATTAATTATCATAACATCTTTTATTCTATATTATTATTTTAAATTTTACATGCTTAGTTCAAACATTAAGAAAGAAATAATAATATTTAACATCTGGATAATATACAGCTCTATTTTACGATCACTTAGTGAATAAAAAAATTATATTAATATATTGCAAAATATTCCATCGTTAATCGCAACACGCTACAGAAACGATACGGGCTGGGAGCACGAAAGGATTGCGGTATGGCAAACTAGAGGGCGCATTTCGTTTTACAATAACAAAATATAGCTTTTCACTTACAAATTACCCGCTACTATATTATACACAAACGCTCTACAGACAGTGCATTTTTATTTTCCATCGTATTTTCACGGAAACGTACGAATACGTATATGTACTATTTCAGTCAGTCTCGGTACAAAAAGTGAGGTTGAATGAATAACATGACAAATACGAAAGTTTCCGAGAAAATGCGATGGAAAACAATTATGCACTACATCTGTACAGATGATAGCTTCTGTGATTATCACAAACATACTATCTAAAAAGTCTACGTGTTGATTATGCGACGCGACGGTCCACGGCGGACGGTCTCTTATTATTACAATCTCACCGTCTCACACAATACTGATAAAATCACTTTACAAGTGACAGTTCACAGTTTGGACGTGGGAAGGTAGTTGAAATTATTTGTTACAACTGCCATTATAATTAGAAATATGGTTTTAACAAACCAGGGGCCTAGACAAGGTGACAATCATTAAATGGAAATAGTTACGTGACTTACCATGTGCTGCTAGATTCTTTCTATTCATTTTGAGTTTCTTCTAGTCATCTTGTCTAGACCTCTGGAACGTAGATTTGAACGTTCATCTCAAATAATTTCAACCACACTATAAAACAACCATTTTAATTTACTTTCCACTAAAAACTGGTGGTTATTTCACTTCAACAGTCGGACACAATAAGCAGTATGTATGCTGTAGTCTAATAAACAACCAGATCGAAATATTTACAAGCTCATTTCATCTAAGGACAATTTACCTATTTAGATTATTGATCTAAAATTGATTGTATCACAAAACATACACAAAAAAAGCTATAATTCGTTACACAAAACAAAATATAAAGCATTAAAATCAAATGTTATTTACGAATCTATCTTGGGAGCTGCTAAAATAATGTATATTTGTAACCTTTAGGTGAAATATTGCAACACAACGACTTAGATATAATTATGCATTAAAACTGAATTGCAGTATTATGTAGCCAGTGAGACAAATTATTACCAAGTGAGACAATAAATAATTATAAAATTGAACACAAATATTTCCGTTGCGGCTTAGCTTCGCCCATGAGAACTGGCAATTAATGTTTAAAAACTAGTCCTAAAATGCCAGTCCATTTTAGGACTAGTTTTTAAACATTTTTGTAACCAAACAGAATAATAGGGGGGGAGGGGGGGATCCATTTATTGGCACCACTAGGATTTCAACAATTTTGTCAAAAAGTAGTCTATTTGCCAATAAATGCATTTACCCTATTTTTAGTATTTATGTATGCTAAAATTAAATAAGTTTCTGCGTGTTAGCATAGGGTTCGTGTACCGTGTCTTCAAAATTATTTTCCCTAACACAACTTACAGTTCTTATTGCTGAACTGTTGTCTATGCCCGTGCGCTTTCAGATACACGCTTGACATAAATATACATAATCATTTTGCATAAAGTAAAATATAACTTGTTGCTCTAATGAACTCTTATTGAGAACTTGTACATATTTAAGGTCACATGTGATACAAACAAGCAAATACATAAACCAATATCAATATGGAAGCGTCCAGCCTATTATGACACGAGAAAATGTGATGAATATTGTAGTGTACTAAATACCTATACGAAATGAAATAACTAATATGCCTAAATATAACACTGGAAGCGCACAGACTAGACAGCCATCTATAAATGCTGTATTTGCGAGAAATCATTGGCTATTCCTATTTATCCCCGCTTCTATTTATGCTAAAAAAGATGACCGGTATTTACCGGTATTAATTGAAAATAGTTACCGGGGTATCGTCTTGGGTCGTCCCATTCGTTTTTCGTCAAGTTCTTAAATTAGTCCTATTCTGATTTCGTCGCTCATTCTACATTGAAAGCCACTGATGATTGTGACGAATGTATAATGTGACGAAAGCAGAATAGGACTAGTTTAAGAACTTGACGAAAAACGAATGGGACGACCCAAGATGATACCGTTACCGGTATTTACCGGCGAAATGGGGACTAATAGTAACCACCCTGAATGATAGCACTGGCCTAAATAAAGATAAAAAATTCACATTAGTAACTAGTCTGCCTATCAGGAACGCGGGTACTACTCTAACATTCAGATTAGAGGGATACCAAAATCTTAAGTTAATCGAACACGAAAAGCAGACGTTTTGTCATTGAGCAACTGTGAGGGGTGGAGTCGCACAACTGGGCGCTTATACGTAGCTGCTACATTATACAGGCTTAGGCGGTAAGAACAACTGCTTTATAACCATTTATATGAAATGTATCTATTTTATTGAAATCACAAACTAGTGAAGAGAGTTTAACTCTCCTAGGAAGTAACATAAGACATGACGATTTTTCTTACTTCGACGCGAAAAAACAAATAGGTTCAGTCATTTAGAACCGGCCAAGTATAGTGTTTCTGTAAAGTGTCATTCAATAGAACTTGCTAACTATGTAAACAAAAGTTACTAGTAATTTGATATTCAGTGTCAATTTTAGTATGGCGGTTTGTTTACATAGTTAGCTTAGCAAGTTCTATTGAATGACACTTTATACGTAAATTTGTAGCATATTGGTCGTACCACCTGTGTGTGCCACTACGTAAACTTAACTAAATTGCAACCTCATCTCTCGTTGGCTCGTGTATCGTACGTTTATTAGGCCACAAATCATTTATAAATCTAACTTCATAATTAATACTATGTTACAATGAAATCAATGGGGTTCTGCTATGATGGCGACGATTATCAATCTTCTGATAGTGCGTTCTAGGGCCTGATAATGGCAGCCAGTTTTTGCTAGAGTCCACATTGGGTGAGGTTACCCTACGAGATTTTTAAATGCGTATTTTTAGAGGACAGTAAATAAAGAAATAATAAAAGAATCACGCTGTTTCTGCCTATTTTTACAGGTTTATAATTAAAGTAAGTGTTTAACTGTGTTATGTGTAAATGCAACGTTTTAGCCTATTAACGAATAAAACATTTTGCAAACGTATAAGTAACTCACTGGGTTTAGTGTCGCACAACATTTACTCGTTGTTATCGCGATTATTGTATAGTGTATGTATGTATGTATGAGTAGTGAGGATCTCGCAGCCATAGTTTAGACCAGATTAATCACATATGTACGTAGAAAAACCTATACAGTAAAATTATTTAAGCAAGGTGTATGAAGAGTTAATCTTGTCAATACATTCGACCCAGCTAGCTCGGAATTTTAGCATAAGTGTTTTACTTAGGAAACTATACTGTAAATAAACTTTATCTTTTGCTGTTTTGAGGCCTCTGTGAGAGCTATGAGATAATATATTAGTTTGGACTTAAAAGCAAAAGCAGAAATGTCTGTCTTCTTATAGCAGAGATATCGGGAATATGTAATCGCCGTCTAAACTGTAGCTGCGTGACTTATATGAGTTTGGGGAAGCATGTGCATAGTTTTGGTTACGACCCTTCTTATTTAAAGAAAATAGCTATAAAGTCAATACGGGTAAGTGTGGATACTGGCCTTCATAAAGGGGCCTGTTTACACATTGCTTAATTTATACGACAACGGTTTCACTCACTTGAATTTTTAGTCGCTATTGGCGACATGTTTCGGGCCCTTCGGGGGTCCTTCCTCAGGCTCGAGTGCTCGCGGCGACTGCAACTCGTGCACTCAGCTCGTGCAGTCGCCGCGAGCACTCGAGCCTGAGGAAGGACCCCCGAAGGGCCCGAAACATGTCGCCAATAGCGACTAAAAATTCAAGTGAGTGAAACCGTTGTCGTATAAACAGTTTAAAATATGTCTCACGAAAGTTTAATATCGAACATTGCTTAGTGTTTATTGCGAGTTTATACATTAGCTACGTGTGCTTAGTTGCATACTTATGAATGTGTAAACAGGGAAAATGTGACGGCCAGTCACACTTACCCGTATTGACCTTACATTAAGTTTTTGTAATTTTTTACTTATAATCAAAACAGGGTAAAGGTAAATGCCGCGATCTATCTCAATGCTGGTTGTAGCGTATTACAAAACGATGCACTATATCATATCGATACAACTATACGTTTGACGTACCAACATCGTACTGATATGACCTCTGTAACATGCATATAGACGGAGGAAAATTGTTATTCTTCTTCTGTCTTTTTTATTATATTTCTACCTAAACGTTGATTACTATCGAAAGGTACATAACACAAAAACTATGCCCGCTTCCCAATCTTAATATACAACATGAAATTTTTACCGATTATCCTACAGACTTAAAATCATTTTAAAACCACGGCTTATTCAATTAAAATTGTATCTATAGAGTCTATAATTGGCTATTTTAACACTCAATTAAATATTTACAGAGTTCCCCTAATTGCAAGAGGATAAAAACATCATGTTGTATAGACATGGTACAGTCGCCATCAGATACATCGGAGCGGCTAAGGTGCTCACAAATATCTGAACACGACTCTATTGTCAGGGCGTTAGAGTGCGTGTTCAGATATTGTGAACACCTTGGCCGCTCCGATATATGTGATGGCGCCTGTACTTACCCGGTTGCAGTCGGATGTGATATTATTTTGCTAAGATAATTTTAAAATAGATTGCTGAAATGAACCCAAAAACTTGCTTGAAATAGAGTCCTTACGAAGTAAATACGGTCTTTTCACGCGGATAGATTAAAAATTATGATGTCAATTTATTTGATTTTATTGTGTAACGAAAGTTACCCTGTATAACTAATTTTAGTTACAAAAAATAATCAAATAAACTGTAGACGTAATCAAATAGATTAAAGCCTTATATTCAATTTAATAAAGCTCATTTCGCCCACCCACATATTTTGTAATAGATTGGCTAGTATTTGTAAAAATACTACAAAAAATCCTATTTTGTTAGCAACATTTTTTTTCACTTCAGCACTCTATCTCAGTATGTTTCTCTTTTATAATTCGGCCACTATACGATCGCTTCCATGAGACGAATAACTTCTATTCACTAACTTCTATTAAATCTTATCACTGCGTGTATGCACCTTGTTTTGTGTACAATAAGGGCTAAAATCCACTGATCAAGTCTATGCCATAATCTCTGATTATGGCAATAGTAAAGGCATAGTTGCTTATGAAGTTATGGATGCAAATCATTGCAGTACGGCTTTTCAGTCGAAACAAGCGAGCCTATGCGAATTAACTTCAATATGTGAGCTTTTACAATTTAGAGCTAACTTTTGAACGCAATATATTTGTTTAAAGCTTGAAATTTGAATAGCCTAAAAAAATCCAAAATACCAGTGGTACGTTTATATTTTACTAGCTGTGTTCGCGTCTCTGCCCTTGTGGGATTCGGTTTGTTATTTAAACCTATCTCCTAGCAGGAATGTACCTTCTGTAGGGCAAAAATACCTACTGAAAACAAAATTTGCTACAAAACTGTGCTGGAGTAGTATGTGCGTTTTGAGATAAATTTTGCTACAACTAGTCAATCATTTTACTAGCTAATAAAAGTGATCCCCGCAAATACAAACTTATATAAGGGGATGCATTCATCTCTACACATGGCGGACTTAAAGCCATTCTCTACCAGTCAACCATTGTCAAACAGAAGCTTGTTGCTCACATGTTGACTATTTTGCCGTATGCAATAATTTCCAACGATAACGTGGGTGTGTGGATCGGAGCTAGCTGCCTCGACATTGTGATGCCAATTGGGACCAAATATGCCCAGCCCTAGTAGCACGGTCGCATTTTTATCGTTTGTCACCATGCCTGTCACGTTCTAACAAGTATGTAAGTGCGAAAGTGACGGGCATAAGTGATAGTCGATAAAAATGGAACCGTGCTGAGCCCGCAGTACCTACCTACCTTGATTATGGGACGATATGACCAAAATAGAACGTGTCATGTCATACAACTTGTGCAATAACGTTACATACTTCGGTTATTTTTTTACTTACTTAAAATAATACAGTCTACATAACCTTCAACAAGGAGTCAACCATGTTAACTTTTCACCAGCCGTCTGAGTTAAGAGATAGAACTACACATAAGTTTCGTTCCGTTACTATTAACCTGCAAGGATATATTCAAACTTTCTCAGTGAGCCACCAGATGGCGCTATAAGTCGAGCTCAAAACGCCAAACAGTATTTATACCTTGTCAAAGACGCTATTTTGAAGATCTTTGCTTGTACAAATTAGTGTGACATGTTCAGTTCGATTTCGATTTTTAACGTCTCATATTCATAGCTTGTATTGTCTGTCTCTCGCACACGAATGATCACCTGAAAGTGCTTCCGCACTCGCCATTATCTACGCAGTAACATAGCGCTTACTTAAATTATAACACAGATTTAACCTCTAATAATGGCTAACACGAAATCGGTATCCAAACCATAGAGAAATAAGTAAGACAAGAGTGCTCACTCCATACATCAGTTCAGACTATTAATTTCACTGGCTACATCTAGCATCGAGTAGCGGAACTATCAGTACTGCTACTTGACAATAGATGTAGCAGTACTGATAGTTCCGCTACTCGATGCTAGATGCTAATAGTCTTTTTGGTACTAAAACTGATGTATGGAGTGAGCACTCTATGTATTTTTTTCTCTATGTCCAAACTAACCGTTACACCGGAAACGCTACCCTAACGAGACCTACACTTAGGAGCCCGCATAGCTCTATACACGCTAAAAAAGTAAAACAAATAATAAAAACAACTATAATTTACTTAAACATTATGCGTACAAAAATCCTAGCAATCCTTCTATAGACGGTCCTTCTATTAAATAAATATATCCGACATACATAAACGTTATACATACATAAAAAAAATATACCATTATACATATGTACCACTACATCCTATCTTAATTCATCTCCTATGTACAATATTTACAGAGGGAAATAAAAACAATTTGTACTTGCAGAAAAACCGTGAAAAAAACACTGAAGTGAAACGGAAATATACAGTTTGAGCGCTCGGGCGCTCCCGCGTTACAAAACGTACGTTAACTTAGCTATACAGCGGCGCCCTGCGCCGTGAGATTTACAAAAATATGTCTTACGGGTCTATCTGTCGCAGCGCCGCGCAGGGACGACTGCCGCGCCCTCTGGAACAACACGATATACATTTTAATACATATAACAAAATAATCATCAGTAATCGGGTAACTTTCGGCTGCTCTGTTCATAAGGCCCAAAATACATTACTAAGCCCGTTTCTACACTTGTAAGTTTCACTTACGTAAGTAGGGACACAGCTATACTAGAGAATGAGAGATGAATATCGTTATCTCATTCTAACAAATAGCTTTGTCCCTACTTACGTAAGTAAAACTTACAAGTGTAGAAACGGGCTAACAAATAGCTTTTGTTTGTTAGTAGTTACATAAGCAAAACTTACAAGTGCATCTCAGGCCTAAGAGCGGCGGGTTGCAATCCCAAAGCCCCGATCTCGAGTCTCGCCCGAGGCGGTAAACGATACCCTCATTTCTTTATTTCAAAACTTAGGAAATCTTGAGAAGACAGCTCTGTTTAGTGCAAAATTAAAGAGACACTAGCATACCTATTACAATGATTACTAGTATGGAGGTAGCGAATAATACAAGCATCGTTTTCGGATGGAAACCGCCGGAAGGAAAGCTCCGGGCGTCGTATATACATATACACACAGACACACACATATATACATATACACACCAGGGATGTTGCGAATATCCGCATCCGCAACCGCGGAACTTCCGCATTATTTTCAACATCCGCATCCGCATAAAATCGATGCGGATTTAATGCGGATGCGGATGTGGAACAGGTCGGTACAGGAAAATCTTAGCATCGGCGTAAGTGCTAGACTGCTAGGTAATTTAGTCATTAGCCAAAAAAACCTATTAGAAATTAACAGTCAAGCGTGAGTGGGACTTAATGTACAGAACCCTTGGTACGCGAGTCCGACTCGCACTTGGCCGGTTTTTTGAAATAAAAATTACTAAAATGTAATATTTGACGTTTTTTATGTACCTATCTTGAAATCCGCATCCGCGGATGTGAGCCTTTAAAAATCCGCATCCGCATCCGCGGATGTCAAAAAAATCGGCATCCGCAACATCCCTGATACACACACATGGATTCGTCGACGGACGGAGCAGGAGCGAGACTAAGGACTCATTTAGACGGCGCGCAAGCTCGTATACGATTTTAGTTACATTGCGGACCATTGAGGTTACATTCAGCCGACCGATCAAACAACGCAATGTAATGAAACTCGCATGCGAGTTCTCGCACCGTCTAAATGGACCCTAAAATAGGTACGCGTGGGGGCCCCCCTGCACTTCTGAATTGCCTTAGAACATCATCATCATCTTCCTCGCGTTGTCCCGGCATTTTGCCACGGCTCATGGGAGCCTGGGGTCCGCTTGGCAACTAATCCCAGTAATTGGCGTGGGCACTAGTTTTACGAAAGCGACTGCCATCTGACCTTCCAACCCAGAGGGTAACTAGGCCCGTATTGGGATTAGTCCGGTTTCCTCACGATGTTTTCCTTCACCGAAAAGCGACTGGTAAATATCAAATGATATTTCGTACATAAGTTCCGAAAAACTCATTGGTACGAGCCGGGGTTCGAACCCGCGACCTCCGGATTGCAAGTCGCACGCTCTTACCGCTAGGCCACCAGCGCTTCTCTGGCCTCTCTGAATTGCCTTAGAACATCAAAAACTAATGGGGTGTTACTAATTACCACGGGGGGGGGGGGGCTAGTTATAACTATGGGATGTTATAACTACTACTGGGGGGCGTTAGTTATATGGGATGTTATAACTACCACTGTGAAGGCGTTAGTTATAACTATGGGATGTTATAACTACCACTGGGGGCGTTAGTTATATGGGATGTTATAACTACCACTGGGGGCGTTAGTTATAACTATGGGGTATTATAACTACTACTGGGGGCGTTAGTTATGACTATGGGATGTTATAACTACCACTGGGGGGGCGTTAGTTATAACTAACTATAAATAACTAGTGTTTAGTTTTAAGTTTATAAAATACATATCGCCGCTATACTTACTCAACCTCGTATCTGCAACACTCATTTGATGACAAAAACACCCGTATTCCGAATGAAAGAAAAGCGACATTTCCATCAAATGATTGTTGCAGATGGTTGAGTAAGTATAGCGACGATATGTATGTTAGTCTGTAAGGTATTTGTAATATGGGCCATGTTAATAAATAAAATAAATAACTATGGGGTGTTATAACTACCACTGGGGGGCGTTAGTTATAACCTTGAGATGTTATAACTACCACTGGGGGGCATTAGTTATAACCTTGGAATGTTATAACTACCACTGGGGGGCGTTAGTTATATAACTATGGGGTGTTATAACTACCACTGGGAATGCGTTAGTTATAACACTGGGATGTTATAACTACCACTGGGGGCGCTAGTTACCTGCTGGGGGCTCGTGCCGCTCGTCCTCTGGCAGCGCGAGGCCGAACTCGCGCCGCAACCGCGAGCTGAGGTTCTCCCGCTGCCGCTCGGACGCAGTCGGCTGTGCGTCGAACACTCCTGCACATACACATCAACATAATACAAACATTCTAATGGTACAAGAGTCTACAACTTAATTAATTCATGTAGGAAGTGGTGATGTTCTTTCACAATTTCAAATTTTATGTATAATTAGCATTAATAAAAAGTTTAACGGCGTTTTTCATAAACGTATGCTAAGTTAATCAGGTAATCGTCGTTTCTCCCTCTCTATGGCATAACGACAGATAGATCATGAACGGATTAAGTTAGCAGCCGTTTTTAATAACGCCATAAAACTTTACGTTTAACCAGCGGGCTCAGCACGGTTCCATTTTTATCCACTATCACTAATCCCGTCACTTTCGCACTTACATACTTGTTAGACCGTGATAGGCATGGTGATAAATGATAAAAATGCGACCGTGCTACTAGGGCAGGTATGGATATCGGTTCAACATGTATCATGTCACCCCGGCCATTCAAAATGATCGATCGACGCCTCATTAATAAAAAATCTGTTGCTGTTTGGTGGAATACACTTAAATAGGATACAAATATATGCAATTATGCACAGCCTTGCACAAAGGCGGTGTGCAAAACACTTCAATTTTGACATACGGCGACGGCGTCGCGCAATATAAAATCTGTCAGATTACTGTATATTAGTTTATACTGTGAAAGAACTTCCCCACTCCCAGTTTGAGATAATGATCGCTACCTGTAAGCGCTCCGCTGTCCGAAGGTGCGACTAGTGAAAAGAAATTCAGAGTTTAATCAACATGACTAATCATTAATCAATACTAACTTACGTTTATGAACAACGTATTCCTTCAACCCTTAGCCATACTCTGCGAGGTGAATATGCGAGTCATAAATAACAATTTTCATTGTGCGAGCAACCCCGAAATACACATTGAAGAATATGGCTAAGAGTTAGAAAAACACCCCGCAAATTAGACAGACAAATAAATCTAACAATCAGTGGCAGGGTATCCTGCTAAGTCGAATTACGTGTACGTAGGTATAGGTGAACATTCTGTATAAAACTTCAGGTAGGCCATGCATAACTTTGGATGGTTTTAGATTTTTTATTTAGATTAGAGGTAACGATATCTGGTATCGATTTGTGTAACGATACGTATACTTAACGCAGTAACGTTCGGGGAAAATCGAAGTCTTCACAAGGCATATAGCAGCTTCTTTAAAAATATGTTTGTTTGTTAACATACACATGTATTCACAATAAAAACGCGGTGATCTCACCACTTACGTGCAAGTGTACTAACAACACACTCTGATAATCACTGATCTAAGGTAGACCTAATATCTTTACCATAAGGATTATTGTGTTGATTCACTAAAAAGACTCATAACATTCATAAGCTCCGATCATAGGTAGACCTTATGTTGTGGCAGTAAGGTTTGTTATCAGTTAAATAGGTCGATGATGGTATGAGTCGCACGTGTATCGCATACATGGATACTCGCATCTGCGTAAATGCAAATCGTAGGCAATGAAGGTGCCCGAGGTATTACTTTATGCAGTCATGCTTTAGAATAGATTATCTTAAATAGATTCCACATTACGCAGCGTAAGACTCGTGCTCAACATACTTAGGCACTATTTTACTAAATAACATAATACAAGTCTCTTCAACCAGTCTGTGGCCGACCATATTAATAACTGCAGTTAAACGGTGGACGTATAAAAAGGTTGTCCTTTGAGGTCAACCCCGAATAATCAACCCTCTTTTACTTGTATTTTGACGCATACTGCACCATTTTAGGGTTTCGTGCGAAAATGGCAAAAACCCTTCGGTATTAGTTTCATCATGTTCGTCTGTGCTACTTAGTTTAATGGTTACAAAAAAAAGAAAAATTAGTTGATAACGTGTGAATCATTCGACAGATCTTGAAAAGGACTTTAAAAGGTTACTGAAGAAGTTTTTGACGAATACTTATGAAAATAATCGTATCGAAAGTTTAAAAATATTGTTCCACTACGCACTTCACGCTTAAATGTTCATGGCACTATACTATTATTTTAGCAGCGAGCTACGTAGTCTTAAATGTTCCGTCTAATGAGTATGCGATCTGTGATTTATGCAGTGTCGACGCACTGAACTGTCTGAGTACTAGAATGAAATAAAGTTGTTGGAATCTATAGGACTTACCGCGTTTCCGTAAAGAAGCTAACATAACTAACATTTGTAAAGACTCACTTGGTTTTATGACGTTGTGATAACTAAATATTTTGAGTTTTATCTTGTTTTCAATACTGATAACTATATAGTTTGCCTGTGCCAAAGACTCCGTATAAGATAAGTAAAGTCTAAGGAAAAAACGTGCCTCGGAAAAAAAAATCATTTATCCATAATTCCATTAAAATTTACTATGACAATAACCTTCTATACTATTTATTATCTTTGCCTGTGCGAAGATTGAGGACATTGACTCAATTCGTGGGACATTGCACCGCAGTGAGAATTGGGTCAGAGGTTCGTCAGTCGCATCTGGCAGTTCGCGGCTACAGAAAATCAATACGAGACGTCGCAACACTCTATAGTCTATAGGTTACGTCTCGCGATTTGAAGTGACGAATGGAAGTACTGATGAATGAATGGAATTACACGAACGGGTAAAGTATGGAGATAGGAATTCTATATTGCAATAGCTATTTTTAACATATGTAGGTTGTTGTGCGGCGTCTATACACGATATGAATGCCAAAATGCGACGACAGTGAAACTATTGTCTATTTTAAACAAACCATCCATTTTATGTACCTAATTAAGTTTACTTTCTGGTATCTTTTACTAAACTGATGTCTTTGCGGTTTCCGCGAAAGTAAAACTTGACTTTTATTATCGTTAGTCGCTAATACTACTAAATTTCATTTTAAATCTAACGAATGCAGCCGATAACGAGTTACGAATAGCAACCGACAATTCACTGTTAACCTTTTCAACGCCAAGAGCCACTAAAGTGGTCGAGTGCTGTCGTGCCCATGACGCCAACAGCCACTAAAAAGGCTATGACGGACGCTGTCAAAGCAATTTTCCTGCTGACAGATAAGGTTTATTTTCGCTCTTCATATTGCAACCATTTGGCGTATAAGCCACATTTTAGCATGGGACGAAAAGCGTTGAAAAGGTTAAATCGTAATAAAGTATTTTTTTAAAGATTTTTACTTACTCTAATATTGCATTCTCATTAAATCCACATAAATTATTTCGAGAATTAGTCACACGTAATTGGTATATGAACGTTCCTACAGCTTTACATATACACAATAATACACATAGACCTCGCTACTACGCAGTAGCGCCGTAATATTGAAATCGCGTTTTCAAGGTCCCAAGGGGTACGGCGAATCGTTGTGCACATATCTTAAACCTTATTGTGAAGATATAAGGTCCAGTTAAGAGTGTTGCTGTGGTAGTGTTAGTACCCTGGCTGGCAGTTTTGAGTCTAAATATGTTAGTGACTTCATGTTTGTTAAAAAAGCGAAATAAATGGCGCTTTTCGACTTTTAGAGCTACCGACTAGCAAAACCTATCGTTTTACATTCCAGTCAAAAACCATTAGGGTGGCTGCTATTGTTATTTGGCCATTACACTGATATTGGCCACTTCTAACAATAAGACTTCTTTTCGCACGTTTCTTTCTGATTTGTTAGGAAAGGCCAATTACTCTGTAGTGACCCTTATTTTTTAGCCCTTAAAGCCACTTATCGCAATCTTAGGGTTTTGCACATAAAAAGGTTACAAAAACTCCCTTGCTCCTGAGTCGGTTGTCGGGTAAATCGTTAAACTGGATGGCAATAAGTCACAATAAGGGCCCATTTAGACGATGCGAGAACTCGTATGCGAGCTTCATTACATTGCGGGTTTTGGTCGGTCGGTTGAGTTGGACGTAACCAACAGTCCGCAATGTAACTAAAATCGCATGCGAGTTCGCGCGCCGTCTAAATCAGCCCTAAGTTTCCGTTGCGATAAGGCCTGCCAGCGTTGCACAATCTCGGTGTTATTGCTGCTCGCTTCCTCTGCCGTATACGCGAATACAAAAGTGTTGGCTTTTGATATTTTGAATTATCATATATATGTATATGTACGGCTCTAACGGTGAAAACTCGATCTAGCTAGGTTTTATCACTGGAAAAACGCGCATTTTTGTAGTTTTTGTTGTTTTCCGAGCAAACCTCCGGCTCCCAGATATTAAAATTTATAATTGAAGGGGTGTTTACAAAAACAACATAACTGCTTAAAGCGGTTGACACTTTTTTAAGAACATTGTTAATCGTTTCAGGTGTCAACCAGTGTAGTCAGTTATGTTGTTTTGGTAAACATCCCTTCAATTTAAAGCGACATTGTATGTAAGGCGCGCAATGTCGCCCGACATGTCGAGCCCTAGTCTGGCAACGCCGCGCCACTTCACCCGACGTCCGACGTCACTGGCGACACATGTCGTGTCGTGGGATATTTGTCGTCTAGTGTCCTGGCTATACTCATGAATGGCAAAGAAGGGTTGTTAGTTTCGCGTGTCTCACTTTACGAATCAATCAGTAGACAGTGACCGGGCAAATTTTCAACCTACTAGGTACCAAAATTATTAAGTTTTCTCCACAAATCTAGTTGCCAATTCAGGAATGTAGGTTGTATATAATTTCACAACATTTCTTATAACAATAAGTCATGAAATCATTTTAATTATGTTTACATAAACACAAGTGTCACGAAACGTGCACGCCATATGCGTAAACGACACGTGATGTAATTACTGTAACTATGTCAACACTGACTCATTCATTTCATTCGTTTGTTCATTCATTAATTAAAACGATGTTACACTTTCTAGCTCGTCTGTACATACTTTCAAAAGTGCATTTACAAAGGAAGCCGTTCGATAAAGCGCCTACATTTATTTACAAAACGACTTAAGTTGCGCAATCCTATAATGAACCTTAATTCTTAGGAGCAGAGATGAATTTATCTTGAACCATAGCAATTGAACTTTTCAACGACATTACAGTGTCAAAGTATTAAATGAAAATAAGCTTTATTGTATGGCAGTACAGTTGAAAATAGCTTGTGTTGGTACATTTAAATGCGGCATGCGTTTATCTAATTGAAAGAATTAGTCGCGGAACGTGAACGCGCTCAATAGAAGCTTAATTTGTACGTTCCGTTGTTTACAGTCAACAAGTAGCACTTGCTCCTATGATTAAGGGCTCATTTAGACGGCGCGCGAACTCGTATACGATTTTAGTTACATTGCGGACCATTGAGGTGACATCAATTCAGCCGACCGATCAAATAGCGCAATGTAATGAAATTCGCATGAGAGTTTTTGCACCGTCTAAATGAGCCCTTTCGTGTAATTTTATACACTCGGCGTCACGGAAATCGCACACCCACTGATTTTTGTTTCAAACGAATATAGCTCTTATCATATGTATTATACCCTATCAATATTAATATCATTTAAAAGCACAATTAATAAGCTTTAAAACATGAATAAAGCATTTTCGGAAAAAATAATAATAATCACGAAATTATGCCGTTCTGAAAGAACACCTAGAATACGCGTTGTAAGGGTCGCTAGTTGCGTTACCTTGGATAGGTTTAAAAGGGGGGTAAAAGTGTGATATGGGTCATTCGGCATCCAGAGTTCACAGGGGTCATCCCGGAACAGCTGGAGAAAGAAGACACTCCAAGAAAATGGATACCACGGAAGCAGTAGCAGCTCAAGCAGTAGCCCTGGTGGATTTAGGAATGACGCAGTCTGCGGTTGCTCGGCAGCTCAACATAAGCCGTTTCCGAGTTCTACGAGCAGTTCAGCGATTCCAGAGGACTAGAAACTTCACCAGGAAGCCTGGACCCGGAGGACAACGCTGCACTTCCGAGAGATACGACCGCTTTATTGTGTCGACGTGTTTGCGGGACTGTTTCTCCGACGCTGTCCAGCTGCAGCAGGAGCGACGAGCAGTTCGGAGAACGGTGGTGAGCGTCTCTACAGTAAGGAGAAGGTTGCGGGAGAAGAAGATCATGCCCCATAGAGCGGCTACGGGTCCCAAATTGACGGCAGAGCTTCGGCGAATCAGACGTTAATTTGCTCGCGAACACAAGGATTGGACGGTCGACCAATGAAAGGATATCCTCTTTTCCGGTGAGACCAGGGTGTGTCTTTTCTGCAACGATAGGCGCAGAAGAGGGTACAGGAGGCAAGGGAAATGTTATTCACAGACCTGTCTTGAAGAAACCGTCGGATACGGAGGAGGATCCTGTATGTTTTGGGGTGGCATTTCCCTCGCCGGCAAAACCGAACTCGTTTGTGTTTCCGGCACCGGTGGTGGTCGAGGCCAGGAATCCATGACTGCTCATCGGTACATCACAGAGATCCTGGAGGATCATGTGGTTCCATACGCCGAATTTGTCGGTCCTGGGTTCACATTCATGCAGGATAACGCCCGCTCCCACACAGCGTTGATTGTTCGGGACCACCTTGATCAGGTTGGGATCACCGTTATGCAGTGGCCAGCAAGGAGTCTGGACCTGGATCCCATAAAACACCTTTGGGATCAGCTAAAACGGAAGGCGCGGTCACGTGATCCTGCACCTGCGACCCCTGGAACACCTTCGAGATGCCGTCATTGAGGAGTGGGATGCTATTCCTCAAGAGCACATCGTGACTCTCGTGAGGTCCATGAAGGCTCACATGGAGGCAGTAATTAAGGCCACAAGAGGCAACACTAGGTTTTAAGTTTAGTTTTAAGCATTTGTATTGCAATATTTGTTGATTTTATTGTGTTTTAATTTGTTGATTTTTTTGCATGAATATACCATTTTTAGGGTTCCGTAGCCAAATGGCAAAAAACGGAACCCTTATAGATTCGTCATGTCTGTCTGTCTGTCTGTCCGTCTGTCCGTCTGTCTGTCCGTCCGTATGTCACAGCCACTTTTCTCCGAAACTATAAGAACTATACTGTTGAAACTTGGTAAGTAGATGTATTCTGTGAACCGCATTAAGATTTTCACACAAAAATAGAAAAAAAACAATAAAATTTTGGGGTTCCCCATACTTCGAACTGAAACTCAAAAATTTTTTTTTCATCAAACCCATACGTGTGGGGTATCTATGGATAGGTCTTCAAAAATGATATTGAGGTTTCTAATATCATTTTTTTCTAAACTGAATAGTTTGCGCGAGAGACACGTCCAAAGTGGTAAAATGTGTGTCCCCCCCCCTGTAACTTCTAAAATAAGAGAATGATAAAACTAAAAAAAATATATGATGTACATTACCATGTAAACTTCCACCGAAAATTGGTTTGAACGAGATCTAGTAAGTAGTTTTTTTTTATACGTCATAAATCGCCTAAATACGGAACCCTTCATGGGCGAGTCCGACTCGCACTTGGCCGCTTTTTATTTCTTATTAAAAAATATGCCTTTTTTTTACTTTTTACGAACTTTTGCATTGTTTTTAAATGAAGGATTAAATTCTCTTTAAAATGAACCCACACACTCATACTTTACCTTCAACAACATAAGGTTTATAACGGCTTGAAACAAAAATCCGTGGGTGTGCGATTTCCGTGACGCCGAGTGTACACGAACGATGTACGAGCGAGCGTTCCATAACTTTTCTATTTTCCTTATTTTTCATAAATATACGAATTGTATATTATATCGCAGCTTAGGTTCTGCTTTTAACCAACTTATTGTTACGAATGTGACTGCCATCTGACCTTGCAATCCAGAAGGAAAACTAGGCCTTAAGTTCTCTGACCATTTTTTGGTTCTCTTCAAAAAATGGTAAACAATTAATTAATACAACCCAGGCTTGAAGCAAAGACGTTTTGAAGCCGCACGCCTTTACGCTACCACCAGAGCTTTTATTAATGTTTATACTATGAAAAACGATAAAATAATCACCATTACATTACTAACAACACTCTTAACTGACCAACGTTGGACCTAGTTTTGTTTTGTTACAGGATTATGACTTTTTTTTATCCTCGCATAAAACGTCACTTTATGAACAAAAACTGGTGTTGCAACATTGGCAACGTCGGTTCATCTTGCACGGGTAGCGGATTGAAACAATCGAATAAGATGGTTTTACGTTCAAGGTCGCGATATTGTATTTCCAATTTTTAGTGTATTTTCCTCATTCCTTTTTGTGTAATATATGTATGTTTATCCTATACATTTTGTATGTATTTATATCCTTTATCTTTCTGGTACCTTGTTGTACATTTTGCTGCATTTGTCACCCTCTTTTCACTTTCTCCTCTCATCTACTCAAAGGTTAACTGGAAGAGATCCCTCAAAGGGATAAGTTCGCCTTTGTACTTCTAATTGTATGTTATTTTTAATATGTCTTTTTGTACAATAAAGAGTTTACTACTACTACTATTGTTTTGACTTTGTGGCGCGGACTTGCGACTTTTTATCACTGTAATATTTACACATATGTAATATTTATACTTTGCCTGACATCGTTAGATTTGTATGAGGCAACCGCATTAGAAAGTAGAGCAATTAATCCTAAATATCTGGGGGACAGAGCTTTTCTCGGAAAACATAAAAACTCAAAAATGCGCGTTTTCCCAGAGATAAAACCTAGCCAGAACGTTTTTTCGCCCCCAAAAACCTTCATATAGCAAACTTCATCGAAACCTTTAGAGTCGTTTCCGAGATATATACAAGAATTGCTCGTTTAAAGGTATATATGTATATAATATGATAATAGCTGCATAAGTATAGCGACCTCACGATTCTCGTAAACGCTTCTTAGAGCTCATTTAGACGGCGCACGAACTCGTATACGATTTTAGTTACATTGCGGACCATTGAGGTTACATCAATTCAGTCGCCCGATAAAACGACGCAATGTAATTAAACTCGTATGCGAGTTCTCGCACCGTCTAAATGAGCCCTAAGTGTAACGACCTCACGATTCTCGTAAACGCTTCTTCGTAAAATATCACCCTAGATCAGTGGTTCCTAACCTGGGGGTAATTACCCCCGTGGGGGTAAAACTGACGACCGGTCTGGACTAGTGGGTAGTGACCCTGCCTGTGAAGCCGCGGTCCTGGGTTCGAATTCCAGTAAGGGCATTTATTTGTGTGATGAGCACAGATATTTGTTCCTGAATCATGGTTGTTTTCTATGTATTTAAGTATTTGTATATTATATATATCGTTGTCTGAGTACCCACAACACAAGCTTTCTTCAGCTTACCGTGGGGCTTAGTCAATTTGTGTACAAATGTCCTATAATATTTATTATATATAAAAAAAAAAACTGGTATTTTACGGGGGTAATAAGCTAACCTAATATAACAATATTACAATACAACAAACGTACCTACACGTTTTATTTTTTATTAACATTGGGAGGAGGGGTAAAATCAGGTTCCCTAGTTAGACATAGGGGTGACCGGACCGAAAAGGTTAGGAACCACTGCCCTAGATAAAATATGATTAACCTGCCCGATCCCGCGACCCGAAAACTAATTTTGTTGTTGTCTCCCAGTATGGCTCCCATTTGAGCCACTGGGAGTTGAAGTGGGAGGTTTTGAAAATCCTGGAAAATTTATTCACGGCTCATATTTGAGCCCTTGGGATATGCCAGTGTTGGCCGAAAGTTAATGCAAATTGAAAATGCTGGCCATTAACCATTATAAATTGAATCGTAAACTATAATCGTCCGATACCGTTTAAGGTTCAATTTATAATGGTTAATGGCCAACATTTTCAATTCGCATTAACTTTCGGCCAACACTGGATATGACAGGTTAAACTGACCTTTAGGCAAATGCGCATTAGCGAGCTCCCGATGCAGCCTCTGCTCCAGGTCGTCGGCGGCGGCGGCGGCGGCCGCGTCGAGCCGCTGCGGCGACAGCGAGCCGGCGCCGGACGACTCGGACGACCACTCCGGCCCGGCCGCCTCGCCCGACGCGTGCGGCTCCTCGTTGAGGGGCCCGCGGTGCCGCTTGCGGTACTCGCTGATAGAAAGCTGGGGAGTGGCCATGTTAGTGTAGTGTGTATATTACACCATACCCACACACATACATGCGCATAGGTACTATAGTATTTAAGGCCTTGTAAGTGTTATTTAATTCATTATACGTTTATACTCGAACCTAGTTGTTTGTCTCAACGCCCATCCCTACATGGCGATCCTGGCAGGATCGCCATGTGAGGTGGGGACATACATTAGTTTTAGGGCTCGTTTAGACGGTGCGAGAACTCGCATGCGAGTTTCATTACATTGCCTTATTTAAGAGCCAACAGGAGTGTGAAACGTACTCGACTGTTTCCTCCGTGGGTTTTGAAGCTAGAGCAATGATTTTTTTCAACACAGATTATTATTGTCAATATCTGTGTCGGACCGTTTTGCTTTTTTTGATATTTTTGTTTTTTAAGGCGCTAGAGCCCTTCAAAAATGGCCAAAATGGCCTAAATGACTATGCCGCAATGAGAGGCGCGCTATTCAAAACTTATATCAATTAGCCAAAAAAGCAAAACGGTCCGACACAGATAATGTCATAATCATTTAGATTTCCAAATTTGGTTATGATTGGTTAAGTTTTGGAGGAGGAAACAGTCGAGTACGAAACCTCGATTTTTGAGATTTTTACGCTATGTTTCATACAAATTAACCGGTAATCAATTTCGGTATATCCGTTGTTTATGTATATTGCAGTATTTCAATTAGCTAATATTGTCCTTACCTAAAAATCATTGTGGAATATCAGAGAAATATTGCGAATGCTGTGTTATTTGTGCGAGAACTCGCATGCGAGTTTCATTACATTGCGTTATTTGATCGGTCGGCTGAATTGATGTCACCTCAATGGTCCGCAATGTAACTAAAATCGTATAAGAGTTCGCGCGCCGTCTACATGAGCCCTTTAGGTTCACTCGAAGCAAGAACTCGCATCGAGATCAGGGACCGAATTCCGGTATATCGTCAGGTGACAAGCAAAACTCACTAAATAATTACCACCACAAGTTCATAGCCATAGTAAACCGTAAGTACTAAAAGGTTGATTTTTGTTTAAATATTTTTTATATTTAGTGAGTTTTGCTTGTCACCTGACGATATGTTTCATACTAATTAACCGGTAATCAATTTCGGTATATCCGTTGTTTATGTATATTGCAGTATTTCAATTAGCTAATGTCCTTACCTAAAAATCATTATGGAATATCAGAGAAATATTGCGAATGCTATGTGTTTTTAGGGTTCCGTAGCCAAATGGCAAAAAACGGAACCCTTATAGATTCGTCATGTCTGTCTGTCTGTCTGTCCGTCTGTCCGTCTGTCTGTCCGTCCGTATGTCACAGCCACTTTTCTCCGAAACTATAAGAACTATACTGTTGAAACTTGATAAGTAGATGTATTCTGTGAACCGCATTAAGATTTTCACACAAAAATAGAAAAAAAAACAATAAATTTTTGGGGTTCCCTATACTTCGAACTGAAACTCAAAAAAAATTTTTTCATCAAACCCATACGTGTGGGGTATCTATGGATAGGTCTTCAAAAATGATATTGAGGTTTCTAATATCATTTTTTTCTAAACTGAATAGTTTGCGCGAGAGACACTTCCAAAGTGGTAAAATGTGTGTCCCCCCCCCCCCCTGTAACTTCTAAAATAAGAGAATGATAAAACTAAAAAAAATATATGATGTACATTACCATGTAAACTTCCACCGAAAATTGGTTTGAACGAGATCTAGTAAGTAGTTTTTTTTTTATACGTCTTAAATCGCCTAAATACGGAACCCTACATGGGCGAGTCCGACTCGCACTTGGCCGCTTTTTTGATTTTTAGTGATACCGGTAATGATATTATGATGTTAGGTTGGTTGAATTGATTGTAAGTCAGTAAAACTTATTTTCGCGTACGTTATATATGGAGGGCGGTGAACGTAGCATAGAAATTAAACGGTGAACCTCTGTTTGACAATGCAAAATACACCCACAATAATTATCGAACGAAATTACTAATTTTCATAGTTCGTAAACTATGCGGCTGTCAACACTTTATATTTGTTTGGTGGGATTCCTTTTCGCACATATTGCACGAAAATTACAGAAGATTTACATAGACAATTTAATTCTTAAAAAAAAATCTTTATGTTTTTCTCTTGTTTTAAACGTTACATAATGGTTACATATCGTCCGCGCAGTAAAACTGACCCCCACTGCTCGCGGAATAAACAAGCGTCCGTACAGGTCAACGCACCCATTAGAGAAAGTGCTTCGCAGTATAGCACGCCACATGTTTTATGTGTGTCAAGGCAATTATAGCTTTATGAATGATTATTTGTAACAAATTGTGTTAAAAATGGAATAACATTTGGTAACTTTAAGTATGTACAGTTACGAAATATATGATAAGTAGATACGAGTTGTTGACATGTCCTTATCTGTGTGACCTTGAACTGAATTGTGTTAAAACGAGATACCTAGTGTTAAATGCCTGAATTAAATTGTATGATAATAAGAATGCGAATGCGTTTACATAAAGTAATGCAGTTGTAAAAAAATAACTAAATATCTGCAGATATTTGTTTAAATTCAAGGCCATTTTTACCTTAATTTGACGTGATGGCAAAAATAGTACAAACTGAGAAGTAGTTGGGATTAGGACTGCTAAAAAAACGTACAGACGACGTCAAAGATATTTATATTTACACTGTTAGACCCTTTTTATGTGCAAATAGGTAATTAGGGTCAATTTGCAAACAAAAATTTGTCATCCGCAAACGCGAGAACCGTATGAATTGACTCAAAATAGTAGGTAAATAGTATTTATTACACTCGGTTTAGACTCTCGCGCGAGCCACGAGACGAGCCGCGAGCCGCGCCACGAGACGCGAGTCCACCGTTTACACTCGCGTTCGGCTTGTCATTCGGTTATAAACCTTATGCCGTGCCGTTAGTGTTTAAATTATATTAGCTCGACAAGCTTGCGAGCCACGAGACGAGCCGCGAGCCCACCGCTTACACTCTCGTCTCGTAGCTCGCGCGAGAGTCTAAATCGACTATTACATGTTTGATTTAGTAATATATTGTTGTTCTCACCTTCCTTCTGACCGGTTTGGGTTTGTCCTGCGGCGGCGGGTTGAGGCGCGGGTCGGCGGCGCGCGCGCCGAAGGCCTTGGCCGGGCCCGGCAGCCCGTGCGGCGCGCCCGAGCCCGAGCCGGAGCCCTGAAGCACCCCCGACAGCAGCACACTGTTATTCGAGTCCATATTGCTCACGCGAGTCAGTATCTCCTGCACGCTCTTCAGTTCGTCCACACCCGTAATATCTTTGTCGAATATACTATTGTCTAAACTTGTAGTCCTATCTATTGCACTTTTTATTATCGACGGCACCGGGTCCGCGGCCGCCGGCCCGTCGTAGGGTTGCGAGAAGTTGCTGAAGATCCCCGAGAACAGGCCGGCCGAGCTGAACCTCGACGAGAAAGGGAGCGGGCTCTCCAGAACTGAGGGTTTATCTTTCCCGGGGAAGGATTTCTCTTCAGGTTTGCTAGCGGGGGAGGCGGACCCTCGCCCCGGTTCCTCCGGCAGAGGGATAGCCTCTAGTGAGGGGATATCGTCCGGCAGAGGTATCGACTCCACTTCGGAGTGCATCTCGCCGTTGACTTCGGACGACTTTGAGTCTGTATCGTTGGATAACGCCTCTTTCTCCATCATCTGCTTGACCCGGGCCTTGAGCGGCCGCCGCGGCTCCTCGGGCAGAGGGATCGTCTCCAGCGGCGGTATCACAGGGCCCTGGTCTTCCGGCAGGGGGATGTTCTCGGGCGCCGGCAGAGCCATCGAGTCCCCGATCGTGTACGAGTCGTGCATAACTCCATTAATCACCATAGAGTTCATGTTTCCGGTATATTGCTTCTTTAGAGGTCGCATCGGCTCCTCCGGTAACGGTATCGCTTCTAGAGGAGGGATCGGGGCCGGATCGTCAGGCAAAGGTATGTTTTCGGGCGCCGGTAACGCCGAATTGCTGATATCGTCGTGAATATCACCGTTAATCTCCGGCGATTTCGAACTTTCTTTCTCTGTGCGCAACTGAATACTGATTTGGTCGTCCACCATGTTGAGATCGAAGTTCAGATTGACCTTCTTTCGCTTTTCTTTCGGAGGTTTCTTGTTCCTGCTCTTGAGGATGAGAATGTTCTCGGTGTGGAAGGAGTGTATCTTCTTCTGTATGTCATCCATCTCGTCGCGCTGCGGGGACGAGTTGCCGCTCGTGTCTGCGGATCGGGAGCTGTTCTGTTTATCATTGAGCAGGTCCCCTTTGATGTCGCAGTTGACGGGTTCGCTGCTCTCTAATTTCGGTTGGGTGGTGACGGTGGTGTCGATGTCCATGGGGACGACCTTGGGGTCGTCGGGGTCGACGTTGTTGTTGTTGGTGTTGGTGGTGAAGGCGGGCGGGGGCGGCTCGTCCTCGGGGGTGACGCCGATGATGCGGCGGATGTGCTCGGTGTCGGTGGCGGCCATGTTGACGTTGAGCACGTCATGGTCGGGGTGGCACTGATCGTCGGAGCCCTGGCCGCTGTCGGAGCGCGTGCGGTCGCGGCCGTACACGGCCTCCATGATCCCGCGCACGTCGTACTGCCGGACCAGCCCGCCGTCCTCCTTCACCGGAGAATCCTCCGAAGTTAAATTGGGTGACGTTTCGTCGTGACACTGCAGAAAAATTCAAGAATAAATAAATAAATATTGGGGGACATCTTACACAGATCAACCTAGCCCCAAACTAAGCAAAGCTTGTACTATGGGTACTAGGCGACGATATACATACATATATAGATAAATACATACTTATATACATAGAAAACATCCATGACTCCGGAACAAATATTAGTGTTCATCACACAAATAAATGCCCTTACCGGGATTCGAACCCAGGACCATCGGCTTAGCAGGCAGGGTCACTACCCACTAGGCCAGACCGGTCGTCAATCTAATGAGAATCGTCAATAAGAATCTAATGTGACACGATGTGATACTTACAGGCACAATATTATTAGGTTCGCAGGATAGCGATTCTCTCGCTAACCGTCGCTTTTTCAATGGCGTCACTATTTCGCTGGGTGGAGATTCTGCAACAAACGCATCTAAATTTAAACATTAAAACGTCAACTCTACAATCTTGGAGGTGCCTCAAACGAGCATGTCAATACGCACCCGCATTAGGAGAGTCGCTCTCTTCACTAATGGCCTGTCTCAGCCACCGTTTCTTAGCACTATGCTGGGGTATCACAGTAGGCGTCGTTTCCACGACTTCAGTCGGAGGGGTGCTCCGAGTAATCCTCCTAGCCTTCTTTGGGGGTCTGCTTCGATCCCGGCCGGGGGTTCTGGGTGGGGATGCCGCATCTTCCTCGTGGAAGTCTGGGGCGCCGCTTAAATCGCCAATCATCGTGGAGGCAACTCTCACGAGGCTCTCTAGAGATGTGGCGGACATCAAAGGCGGTCTGTATGGGGATCTGTAGGGCGACGGAGTCCGCTCGGGCGAGCGGCCGATCCATTCCGTGGCCATAGTTTTCTTAGTCTTAGGCAGTTTAAAGGCGGATTCCACAGAACCAACGGCTGCTTCTACTAGTAAACATGCTGAGCTTAGGCCGAGATCCTGCAACAAAAAATTAAATTTTAAAAATATATTCGCTCAAAGTAGGATTTTTTTAGCAAGATCTGTACATCCACGGTCAAGGTCATATGTATGCATATTATTATCATTTAAGTCCATACAAAAGGAATATCGAATAAGCACTTGTGTGTGTTATCTTATTTGCTATGTCAACATTTTAGCTTCACTTTTAAACGTCAATAACGGGTATATTTGCAGTTTTGCACTTCCAGTTCAATGTCAACAAGTTCAAGAACAGATAAACCTCAGCAGGTCAAACGAGGTATCGAGGTCAAACGCGCAAAGATCAACGCATATGACGTTACCTACGGCTAAATTCTTTCAGTGACAAGTGAGCTTTGTTTCAAAATAAGTTTATTTTTTCCACCCATCACTTTAGTGAGGAATTGGTAACTTCACATATTATTTGTATTTGAATGAATCAAAAATTGTGACTCGCCGACTATACCTAAATCGGAAAACTCTCAACTGCATAGAGATGACTAGATGAGTTACGCGGTTATCAGACTAATGCGAAAGGCGTGCGAGCGAGATCGCTATAAACGTATACGGCGACGTCCCCTCCGCAATGAGACCTGGCGGCCTAGCCAAGGTGACAATCGCTTGCGTTTCGCCATCGAACCGCTTTGTTTTTTTTTTCTGACTTACTCCCTGCAATTTTGCACAGGGTGAATTTACCAATGTGGGTGTTGACTTTCACACGTGAGGAGAATGTTCGGTATAATAATTTTGTATTTTTGGAAGGATGTCGGGAAACCCTAACCCTAAATATTTGCATGCTGTTTGTGGACGGTTGAATCAGGAGAAACTTATGTATATATAACAACTGTAATCTGACCCTGTTCACGCGAATAAATAATTTATGATTTATGATTTAACAGTGACAGTTGAGTTTCGTTCGCTAACGGAGCGTTAAGGCCCGTCTCCATATTGCGCGGCAAACTATCGAACATTGGCGCGATCTGATCGAGTTGGCTCGCGAGCCAACCCGGTATCCATTGCGCGCGGCTGCCTCGCGAGCCAATGTTCGATAGTTTGCCGCGCAATATGGAGACGGGCCTTTAGCGAATGGCATGTTGGGTACGCGGCCAGACTGTCATTTGTTTCGCTTACCTCGTTGATCCCACCGTTGTTCCTGTCGGCGTCGCTGTTGTGCGGCGCGCTGTCGCGGCGCGGCGGCGTGCGCGGCTCGTCGCCTGACGTCACCAGGTCGCTGTCGGCAGAGTTCAGGCGCCGACGGTTGGATTGGGAAGTGGTGCGGGCTCGGCCTTTGCGTCTACGAAAGTTTAGTTTAGTTTCTTTATTGGTAAAAAGTATTTTACAGGTCACACAGGTACAATTGAAATAAGATTGTTATTTACGATTCTAGATAAAAATAATACATTGGTCAAAGTTTACAAATCTCTAAATAATGAATAATGATCGTGCAATAATTGTTAATACAGTAAAAATTGAGAAAAAGAGGTTACAATGTTTATAATAGATGGAAGATTGAATTCGTGACGTAATCTCAATGTTCCCTAATAATCGGGCGTTTTTTTTTTAAGTCGTCCCCTACACATTTTTTTTTTCAAATTTGGGATTTTTTATGTTATTTCTACTCAGAATCACGAGCTCTTTCTAGCCTAATAGGAGAAAAAAAAGTGTCCCAAAATTTCCATACATTTTTCGATCTTTCCATTCCGCGACCGCCGTACAAAGTCTATGAAAAATGGTGACGGAATGGAAATAAAAACCTTAAGATATAATAATTTTGGGACACTTTTTTTCTCCTATTAGGATAGAAAGAGCTCGTGATTCTGAGTAGAAATAACACAAAAAATCCCAAATTTGAAAAAAAAGTGTAGGGGACGTAAAAAAAACGCCCAATCTCAATGCAGTATTTGCATTAAAATATATCGGAGGTGATAAACGCTGCAATCAATAAATTTCTGTCAACAATTTCATTTTATATTCATTGAATACTGTACTTTTCTTTCTCATTTACTCAAGATGATTCAAATGAGTAAATAGACATTGGTTGACTAGTTCCTTAAGTTAAGACATTAAACGCGCCACTTGTACTATCATGATAAAGCAATGGATGTCCAAAGAAAAGCTATGGTATATATAAAATTACAGTTGTTGGTTGTAGGCCACTTTCAGACTCCATAATCAAACCAACTTGATAATACCCTAAAGTCGTGGTTGTTTGTTAACTTCTTTGGTCGTATCAAATTTAAGTTGTCAAAAATTTTCAAGACTTATTTACATACCCCGGCCGGCGAGAGCAAAAATGCGTTGACAGCTTAATAGTGCGAGGACACACACTTTGGTCGATGTCGATAAAAACAACACGATGTACTGGACCACCGTTGTGATATGCAGAAGTATTAATTATTGTTGTAAACAAAATTAAAACCAAGTGTTTGTATTTATTCAGTTTAAAATTGTTTTAGGGTTATTCTTAGAAACGCGTGGAGGTATCAAGTTGAAATAAATAACAAATACTAATGGCTCAGTTTAAAAAAAATTGTGCTTAATTAAAAGTCGACTATTCTATCGACATCCATATGTCGATAGAATAGTCGATATTTAATTAAGCACTAGGAGCAGACGCATTTTTGCTCTCGCCGGCCGGGGTATGCTTATTTATTAAATATCTGAAGTTTTAATACAACTTACTTCTTCCTCTTTTTAGAGCTGCACTGGAAGTCATCATCCTCATCCTTGTCCACCGTGTTTGGGTGAGGATCTGATTCCCTCCGTTTTTGCCTTTCTTTCACCTCCTGTTTACGTTGTTCCGCTTTCTCCATGCGTTCGAACGCTTTCATTATGGCTTCCATTTTACGCTCCTCACGAGTCTAAATTAAAAATCGTAATCATTAATTAGAAATTCTCTTCACAACTTTAACAAAAAAATCTGTAAAGTGTAAGATAATTTAAGTAAGTTTCATATCACGAGTAAATTTAATAGGTATACTAGAAATAATACAAATGTTTTATTTTCTGATTACACTTTGGAACTTAAAAACGATGATCGTAAGAATGATTAATCAAGAAATATGATAGCCAATTGGGAAAGTAGTTAACATTTTTAGTATTAATTACAAAATTTTAAAAGATAACTTACCATTTTCTTCTTATCTTTATCTTTGTTTGTCGGCAGTTTGTCCTGCGAATCATCAGTTTTATCATCCAAAGAGTCCTGGTTGGTACAAGTGTTCCTACTAGACCTGGACGAGCGGTCGTGGCACGCCGACTTGGCTGTATATTCCCTTGTAGCCGGTCTCTCATCGTCGAGTCCATCTCGCCTTGTCCTACGCTCCCTTTCTTCCACTTTAGGAGACTCTTTCTTTGGAGTATCTTGTTTTACTTCTTTAGGCTCATCTTTTATTTCCTCTTTAACTTCCTCTTGTTTTACGGGTTTTTCTTTTTCAGGTTCAGGTTCCGCCTTAGCTTCTTCTTTTTGAGGTTTCACTTCCTCTATGATCGGTTCCGGTTCTACCTTAATCGGTTCCGGTTCAGGTTGAGGCTCAGGTTCTGGGACCGGTTCAGCCGGTTTCTCTTCCTCCGTCTCCATTTTCACGTAATCTGGCTCGTCTATTTCGGGTTTCATCTCCTCTTTGGCCGTTAAATCCATTTCTGGTTTTATATCTTCTGGGATCTCTGTTTTCATTGGCTGGTCAAAGTTGAGGGCCATGATGGCGCTTTTAACGGGAGACATTGGTGAGTATTCGTATTTGATTGGCGATTTCTTTTCTATTTTGATGGGTGTTACTGGGCAAGGGTATTCTTTAGCCGGGGAAGCTAGGACGGGTGCCAGCGGTGGCGACGCAGGGGAAGATGAGCTGGAACATCTATTCCTGCTCCTTTTTTCTCTTGGTGGGTAATCGATGCTTTTCCTCGTAACTAGTGAGGAACTTAAACCGTTGATTTTGCAGTGTTTAGGGTTCCCGCAGGCGCACGGCTGTTTGCTGCCGTTAGTGTCGTGTCCGACTGTTATTTCTGTATTCGACGGGATCGACCCAATAGTGTATAAGTAGACGTGTAACGCGCCTTTGATGATGCAGTGTTGGAGTTCCGCGTTGGGTTTGCAAGATCTCCTAACAAACCTGGCTTCGTTGCCATACGTTCTTGTGTCGATACAGATCTGCGTGTTATCCTTAGGCAGTCTATAGAAGAAGACGAAAGGCCCAGGTTTCTGGCTGCCCGCACGCGCTGAATTTTGCAGCTGCGGCCTGTGCTGGTTCGAGAGCATATATTTCCCTCTAAGCTCTATGACTGGCGTGTTTTCTTTCAAGTCTTTTGTCGCAATAAGGATTTTTCCGCCCGCGTGCGGCACAGTGGTACACAAATGCGCCGTGATAGCGGAGGACATGTTCGGCGTGTTGCCTAGTTTACTGCTGTATTTCATTATTTTCGCCCTCAGTTCGGGGCTGTAATGGTTAGTCATCGCCTGCTCAAATGATTCTCCCCAATGGGATTGGCCGGACACGGTCGAGGCGTACTTGGTTCGGTTCATGATCATCTCCTTCTTGCGTTTGACTCTCTTTTCTGCGAGTTTCCTCTTGGTGCCTTTTCTGACAACTTCGGTCTTCTTAGGGCGCTTGGGGCCGCGTTTGGGTAGAGTGAGGGTCGGCTGCGGGATCGGGGGTAGCGGCGGTAAGGTCGGCACGGCCGGGGCGGCCGAATTATACGTGGTGACACAAGACCCGCTAGTGTCAGTGTAAGTGGTGACAGTGAGGAGTCGCTTGCGACGCGCTCCGGGCAGCCTGGTACTCTCTGAAGAGTCCGTGTCGGAGGCGCCGAGCGCGCTAAGTTCCTCCCGCTTGCGTAGCTGGATCGCTCGCGCGTGCCTTCGGTCGACGGCTCGAGGTTGGCACAGCTCGCACATGTAGGCGTCGGGGATGTCGTTCCGGTCGATGCCCATGCAGTCCACGTGCTGCCACTCGCCGCAGCGGTCGCAGCAGATCATGTATCCGTCGTCGTGCGTGAACTCGCAGACGCATCGAGTTTTTCCTTCCTCCTCGCCCTCGGGGGCGGTTTCGGTGTCGCTGCCGCCGGCGGCGGGGCGCCGGTCGCCGTCGATCGACGAGATGACGGAGGCGGTGTCGTCATCTTGAATCGCCGGTGGCTTGTAAGTTAAAGCACTCAGAGGCAGCGGTGGAGCGGCGGGAATGGGTACTGTCAGGGGTGCCGGCGGTTCGTACGGCGCGGTCGACATTATGACCGGCGAGTGCCTCTTCAACGGGCTGGGCGGCGTGGGCACGGGAGGAGGCGACGCGACGGGCGGCAGCGGGAGCGGAAGCGGGGCCGCATAGACGGGCGCGGGGGCGGGCGGCGGCGCGGGCTGCTTCTGGCCGGGCTGCGCGTACGTGTGGTCCAGCATCACGAGCGCCAGGTCGTGGAAGGTGTACCGCTGTAGTTCCTCCGATAGATTCGGGCGCTCCTCGCTGCCTATTATATCGTCCGCTGTCAAACGTGTCGACTTGTCCCCGCTGAAACGGGAAATAAATATTAGTCTTGGCACTAAATTTACAAAACATCTAAATCATTCTCTATAAAAGTTTCATATCGTTAATGTTAGTAATCTTGCAAGAAAAGCCTCCGAAATAACTGTTTTAAGTGAGCAAAATTCAACATTATGATACTAAGAATCGGCATGTTCACGTCCAAATAGCAAACCTCTTATACAGAGGTTTAAAAAAAAGTGATATGAGGAGTGAGCACTTACAACACGATCCTCCTTTGATTAATCGGTTTTGGCTCCATAGGTTCCTCCACGGGTTGAGGAGCCGGGATCAGTGGAGTATTCGCACCGGGATGCAGCATCAGCTTGGGCTGCGCTAGCGATTGCAATATCTGTGCAGTCAGCTGCTGGTTAGCAGACACTTGAGATACGGTAGATAGCTGATTGTCCGTCGGAGTGTAGGTCTGTACGTATCTTAAGTTGGGCGTGGCACCAGACTGCACGTAGTGAGGCCCGCGTGGCATACTTGTGCTTATAGGCGCTGTGGATATAAGCACGGGCCCACAAGGCGATTGGAGAACCAACCTCTCCCCTTTAGAAGGTAACTTTTGAATCTGATGATGACTCTTATGTGTCGGACTACCCACTTTCTGTATGATCTTAGATGTGTTCGAGTCGACTACACCATATATCGGCTGCTGGTTCTTGTATGTAGCCACACTAGCGACAGGCCAAGCCTTTGGCTCAGATTTATGTGCGGTGCCTGCCTGCTGTATTATCTTGATAGCTCTCGATTGATTCTTCTGTCCCGAGAGCTGTCCGGAATTTTTTGCCTGTTTCAAAGTATTCACAGATTTTCTGCCCGAGTGAACGGACATCTTATTAGGGCCTGAGACGACCCGCGATAGTATATGGCACTGCGTGTTGCCGGAGGAAGCCGCGACCACGGCGTTTAAGTTAGCACCATTGTTCACTTTGCCCAGAGATTTCAAATTCGAGCTTTTTGTAAAAGTGTGACTATAAGAAACGTTTTTGATAGGGCTGCTGATTACTTGAGGTGACAACGTAGAGCAGCCAATTAGAGACTGACTCTTTGGAGGCTTAGAGCATAGTACTGAATTATTTAAATGCTTTTGTGACATCACGTTAGTGCTCAGCTTGTACACATGGTTCTGTGTGCCGTACACTGGTGAGGGGAGATCTTTGCTCTGTGTTATATACTGTGATGAATAACTTGTGTTCTTTGGGATGGATATGTTGCTCAAAATTTGCACTTTTGATGATTTGGGTCGGCTCGCATAGCTAGTTTCCGTTACTATATTTGTCCGTCTTCCCAATTGATTTGTATCATTGACATAGCTTTCACTGGTTATAATGATCTGTGATAGACCAGATTGTGATCTATCTTCTTCAATTTTGCTGTCGGTAGGAGCAGCACTCGTAAGAATAGTGGGCAGCCATAGAGTCTGGTTGCCCACATCTTGTGATACATTTTGAATAGCTGTAATGTTGCTTACAGTGGCATCTACATTTATGGTGAAGTTCTGTGGCAGTTTAGCGACATTCTGAACAATTGCAGTGTTCAGTGGAGCCTGGATAAGAGTGGCACTTGCGTTTTCATAGTTGCCATCCCCAGAGTCATCTCCTTCTTGAATAATAGGGTAAGTGATGCGTCCTACATTATCAAGACCTTCCTCAATCCTTACAAGTCCAGATAGTGCATCTACAGACATCTCTGTGTCCCGCCTCTTGTCAGTAATGTGGTACTCTACTTCTTTATCAATATTACTGCATGCGGACTGGATAATACTTTCAGGGTGAGTAGAATCAGGTTCAGGGTCACCATTGGTGGGGGAAAGGGGCAGAGCCCTTAAAACTGGAGTTCTAATGCTTGGTACACTCATATTATCTGCTAATTTATGTTCCATAACACGTTCATACACATTTTCACTGGAGGTGGCCGGCCGGTAATCCTGTAACAAAGTTATAGCAAATTAAACATGTTGTACATTTGAACACATGCATATTCCTCACATTATAGTTGTAACAATGTCAGCTGTATAATAACTTAGCATATTTAATGAAGTACAGAATGTATGCAATCACAGCCGCAGTAATGTTTCAGAAACATTTTGTAGAGCTTAAGTATATTAACAATATTAATAGTGTGTCAGTCAATGCACAAATTTACAATTGTCAACATAATGTAATATAGGATTTCATGTTGTTCATATCAAAATTTGTTATTTTTGTGTATGAATGTTGTGATAAAATGTGAACCTTTATGCATTATCAATAAATCCTTATTACTACACTTACCTAATATATTATAAAAACAAAATGAATAATGCTAGACTACTAATCCTAATAGGTTATTAAAAATGCACCTTGGTTTCAAAATCTTTATTAAACACAACACTTAAAATAGTAGAAAACAGTTACGGAACAAAATCAAACTGACAAAATCTTTACATAAAATAGCTTCAGTTTTATTTTAGTAAGATACCTACACATCTTATGTAATTAAAGATTATGCGTGTAAAGGGTTTTCATTGCAAGAATGAAACCAGGATGATGTTTTGCGCTTCTAAAGAGCAAAATGAGTAAGGAAGATCATGCCAATAAGAATGTATGGTTATATAGTGAGTAGAATGGTTAACAACGGCAGGACATTGGTGTCGTGAAGGGGGAGGTGTAGGGGTTCGGGACTTACTTGCCGGGCAGCAGGATCAAAGTCTGGAGAAGCTGACATGCTGTAAATATTATCATCTTGGGTCAAGCCCGAGATGACGCCGAGGAGACCACTGCGGCCTCCGACCTTATTTCATGTGACTGCAATCGAAAATTGACTCTTTACCCACAAATCTTCACAGTTCACACGACAACACGCGATGCACATCGTAATTTTCTCGCTCAAATATTTTTAGTCTACAAATAGGATAATGTGACAGTCGAGGTCATTGTCCAAAAAGTGATGAAACTCGATTTATTTCATGCCCTGCGAGAATGTATAAAGGATTAATACAAAATAAAGCATATAAAACGCAAGAATACTGGTAAAAAAGGTTAAAATCAGTAGATAGGTTAATTCACTGCCGCCATTATTGTGGCACGAAAACTGAAATGTCTCACTGATAAACATCAAAAGAAGTAAACACTAACCTAATAACGATAAATGTAATAGAAATAAAGCATTGAATTTATTATTAGGGCCGAAATAATACATAATTGGACGTCTCAAGTATGTAGTAGAAACAAAGAGCCTACAAATATAAGTACATACGCAAATGAGGTTTGTATATTTATATAAATTGGATATTAATAATATTGACTCAACCAAATATAAATCCTATAATGTAAATCTTTTATAACATAAACACACAGATATTATATCATAAAAGTGAGTATCGCATTAGATAGGAACTTAAAATCCAGATGTAAACACTTGTATAGCAAATCCTTAATAAAATTAGTACTAACCTGTGCGTGAACGTAACAATAACTCCTACAGTGTAGCGAAACAATTTCCGTCAAATAACTGCATAGCACTTGTAAAATTGACCTCAAAGTCCGAAACTACGATCAAAACATTCACGAGAGTCGAAGATGGCGGCCATTGCATTTTCTTGATGCAAAACAACGGGGTTTCACGAAACATGTCGAAGCTGTGAGCACTTCCGGTTCAAATATTATCTTTTTTGTTTTTATTATTTAAACATGCTATAGATATAATTAAAAATATTTTAATATAAAACTTATAATTTTTAAATCTGCTTTTATTAAAAAATACTAAATAACTCACTTATAAAAGAAGTTTTAATAAAAAAGTATTATCATTAAGTACAATTATTCTGGAATCAGTCTCTAAAGTGTGTTTATGGTGGCTTGTCTCTGGTAACTAGTTGAGCATAGACAACGTATTGTTTTACTTTTTTTTTTTCGAAAAGTTAGGATGCGTTCCATTCCATGCGTTCTGAAATAAGCAGTCTTAGGGCTAGCTAATATATAGCTGGTCAACCAAATCTTGTCAGTAAAAAGGCGCGAAATTCAAATTTTCTATGGGACGATATCCCTTCGCGCCTACTTACATTTTTCAAATTTGCCGCCTTTTTCTACTGTCAAGATCTGGTTGACCAAGAATATTTAAAAATATAGGCGTGAATAGGCAGGTGCGGACACAAAAATGCCAATTTTCGAAGTTAAAAACCGGGGTTTTAAAATTGGTGATTAAATTGTGTACGTGTGGACGCTAGATGAGATTGGCGCCAATTATTTTCCTGATCAAATTGGTCCATTTGCCCAGCCCGTCTGGACACAGCTTAAGTTAAAAATATGCTCCAAAACGAAAATACTAGCGTCCAAAATGAGTATTCTTGCGTCCGCACCCTATTTTATCGGTAATATCGGTCGAATTCGGCGAGCCAAATTGGCGTTTGCGTCCGCACGTCCTGTTTGATCAGACAATTTCATCAGATCGGCGAAAAATTATCTCGTCTGGACACAGCTAAATCAAATCAATAATTATATCTATTAAAGAGATATAGTCCGTCAACCAAATCTTGTCAGTAGCAATGTAAAGCAAACTAAAGTAGGGCAACACTCAAAGAGCAGTATTGCGCTAAGAAAAGCAGCAATGTACATCGAACCAACAGATTTTTTTTTCTGCTGAGCGCGCCCTTTGTACGTCAATTCAAATTGTCACTCGCGGTTTATTGAAAAAAATTGAAACATGGACGGACAATTTAAAAGCGATGTTAAAACAATGTTAATCAAAATGATGAACAAATTTGAAGATATCAAAAACAACTGCTTATATTCTCTTTGTTCCCTATCTATGTCTTCTAAGTTTACAAAAATAAAATCATATCAAAATGCAGATAATTAGATAGTGCATATATTTGTTATTTACAATATAATATGCCACTTGTTAATGTAAATTAGTGTACTGTTCTGGATGAATATGACATACCTGTATAATTTTTTTGATTGGTATATATTGTACAATATACATATTAAAAATGAAACAACTGATATTTGGGTGTTTATTTAATTTAAAGGTAAATAAGATAAGGGTCACTTTTCGACTTGGTTGCGTTGTACACGTACATAAACCGCCATAGGTATTGTCTGAAAAGATACTACCTACTACGAACGCCTTATATTGGGCAAGATTTAATCCTGCAACAAACATGTATGGATTAGGTAGATATTGCGAAAGAACGGCGATATAATCAAGGCTCTTAATACTGTTTAAAAGGTTTACCTTTGTAAATAGTCACAACTGCTGAAAATATTAGACATGTGGGCCTATGGACGGTTTCCAGGACACAATTTATGGTCTTGTTGGATAGATTTAGGCATACGTTTTAATTTTATTTATGCCTTTTAACCCTAAAACAAAAAACTGAACATAATCTTAAAAGTTCGAAAGAATTCTTCCAATACTTGTCATAACCTCAATTTTTAGTAATGTTTACCATCAACGCCAACGAGCATGATTGTACATTGTAGGCCCCTTAGCTTCGCTTATTCTTATTTAATGTATTAGTATTTAATGGTGACAGCAGAAATATCTCTTGAAACAGAAACGATTCAGAATGAAAACCAAATGAAAACAAATAAGGTGACGGCTGTCATTCACGATCCACATTCCACAGATAAAACACAGATGACACGCGTTTTGGAATTATTTGAACACAGTGTTGCTAACCCGCGATTTTTCAAATTTGCCGCCTTTTACTACTGACAAGATTTGGTTGACGGACTTTATCTGTTTCTGGCTCTCACTTAAAGTGGTAACACACTATCGCGATAGTGTGTTAGCCACTTAAAGCCCCCTCCACTATGTGCGTGAAGCCGCGAGCGAAGCCGCGAAAGCGAGTGTGGAGTCGATTTCGCTATCTGCGAAAATCGACTCCACACTCGCGTAAATAGATGGCTTCGCGCCGCGATTCACGCCCGAGTGTGGAGGGGGCTTAAGTGGAGTCCAGACGAGACAATTTTTGACCAATCTGATGAAATTGTCCGATCGAATCAGGCCGTGCGGACGCAAACGCCAAATTGATTCCCCGATCAAATCAGCAGGTGCGGACACATAAATGCCAATTTTCGAAGTTAGTATCTATGGAATGCAAATTGGTGATTAAATTGTGTACGTGTGGACGCGAGATGAGAATGGCGCCAATTATTTTCCTGATCAAATCGTGCTATTTTCCCAGCTCGTATGCAGTCCACTATACTCTATGGTATACTTAAGTCACTAGTGCTGCACTCTGGCGGCAAAACATTGCAGTAATACCTCCCTATAATTTGCTATTCTAACTTCGATTTTCGCGGTTACAGGCCGTGTCGCCTTAATTTCTACTCTTTTACACGACTGCCCAAACAAAAAGAGTGTATTGTTTTGGATAGATTTAGGCATACGTTTTAATTTTATTTATGCCTTTTAACCCTAAAACAAAAAACTGAACATAATCTTAAAAGTTCGAAAGAATTCTTCCAATACTTGTCATAACCTCAATTTTTAGTAATGTTTACCATCAACGCCAACGAGCATGATTGTACATTGTAGGCCCCTTAGCTTCGCTTATTCTTATTTAATGTATTAGTATTTAATGGTGACAGCAGAAATATCTCTTGAAACAGAAACGATTCAGAATGAAAACCAAATGAAAACAAATAAGGTGACGGCTGTCATTCACGATCCACATTCCACAGATAAAACACAGATGACACGCGTTTTGGAATTATTTGAACACAGTGTTGCTAACCCGCGATTTTTCAAATTTGCCGCCTTTTACTACTGACAAGATTTGGTTGACGGACTTTATCTGTTTCTGGCTCTCACTTAAAGTGGTAACACACTATCGCGATAGTGTGTTAGCCACTTAAAGCCCCCTCCACTATGTGCGTGAAGCCGCGAGCGAAGCCGCGAAAGCGAGTGTGGAGTCGATTTCGCTATCTGCGAAAATCGACTCCACACTCGCGTAAATAGATGGCTTCGCGCCGCGATTCACGCCCGAGTGTGGAGGGGGCTTAAGTGGAGTCCAGACGAGACAATTTTTGACCAATCTGATGAAATTGTCCGATCGAATCAGGCCGTGCGGACGCAAACGCCAAATTGATTCCCCGATCAAATCAGCAGGTGCGGACACATAAATGCCAATTTTCGAAGTTAGTATCTATGGAATGCAAATTGGTGATTAAATTGTGTACGTGTGGACGCGAGATGAGAATGGCGCCAATTATTTTCCTGATCAAATCGTGCTATTTTCCCAGCTCGTATGCAGTCCACTATACTCTATGGTATACTTAAGTCACTAGTGCTGCACTCTGGCGGCAAAACATTGCAGTAATACCTCCCTATAATTTGCTATTCTAACTTCGATTTTCGCGGTTACAGGCCGTGTCGCCTTAATTTCTACTCTTTTACACGACTGCCCAAACAAAAAGAGTGTATTGTTTTCAGAGTTCATGTTTGTATGTATATATACTTGGTCAACCAGATCTTGTCAGTAGAAAAAGGCGGCAAATTTGAAAAATGTAGGCGCGAAGGGATATCGTCCCATAGAAAATTTGAATTTCGCGCCTTTTTTTACTGACAAGATTTGGTTGACCAGCTATATTTAAGGAGTTTATTTGTCAGACTGTATCGAAAATCGCATGCAATTTGCGACAAAGAGCCGTAAAAGCAATGTCTCGAAGAGCTTGAAAATAAATGTCAATGTCAAATAACCCAATAATCAATTTAATCCAATCCAAAAAAACCAAAATTGTGAATGTGATTTTGTTGATTTGTCCTTTTTGATACAAAAAAACTCCGTTCTGTTTCTAAGATTATATGAAATACGCGTTTCTTTTCAATGACTTTAATTTCATAATGGCTGCACCTAAAGTAGAGGCAATGGATCAAGATTCCAAAAAACCTATTTGTTTGATAATTTTAGGTTAGGAAATCGTGCGATATTCATGTTAATGTTTTTTCGAATATTTTGCAATGTTCTTATTCCTTACTCATGATTTTAGGTATGGCTGGTGCCGGAAAGACTTCCTTTACCAAACGTATTGCGGGGCACGTCGTGGAAGGAGCCAGACCGTATATAATCAACTTAGATCCTGCATGCCGTGAAGTGCCGTATCCAGCTAATATCGGTAATATTTGTCGATTAACATATATCTAGTATTGCCCGACCAAAACCGCATTTTTTGCCGAAACCGAAACAGACAGCGAAGGTTCGATTTGTTCTAGTTTCGGCCGAAACATGATTTTTATGCTGAAACCGAGACTTCGGCCGGACACTGCCGAACAGTTTTGGCACGCCCGAAAGGTTCGGCAGTTTATTCTCTAATAATAATGATGTCCATGTATGTAAATCAGTTATAGAGAATATGTTTCTGTTACAGATATAAGAGATACAGTGAACTATAAGGAAGTTATGAAGCAATATGGCCTAGGCCCGAACGGAGGCATTGTAACATCCCTAAATCTGTTCTCCACTAAGTTTGGTCAGGTAGTGGAACTCATTGAAAAGGCCGGACAGAAACACAAATACTGTGTGATTGATACACCTGGTAAGAGTCTAACCCCCTTTATCAAAAAGGTCTTAATTACTTACACCACCTATTGTATTGTATTGTAGTACGGGCGATTTTCCGCAACTCGACGTCCTGCGCCTATTTTGCGTGATAGGGGCTAGTCCTGCCAGCCCAGCTCCTCGAGGAATCCTATCAAACCTTTGATGTTGATTAGGACCTCGGGGAGATCTCTCGGGGATCCGAGATTACACCACCTATCGATAGAGTGAGGAAGGTGTAAGTGTATAATTTGTTAAGGTTTTGTGTAACCTGTGCGAAGCAGGGGCGGGTCGCTAGTTATTTATATAAACCTATAGTTATATGCATAGATTTGCTTGCTAAATTATAAAAAGAGATAGATTAAGCTTTTACTTCATTCTATAAGATTAGATTTCATTTATTTCTTGGTAATTTAATAAGAATAAATCATGTCAAATTTACATGTCAAACTTATACTATGATTGTCAATAAACGGATGCTGATAATTGATGCTAAACTTCAAAGAAATTTAAAGAATTTAATTTCATCATTGTATTTTTTCATCAGTGTTGTTGTATTTATATCAGAAACCATCATATGTAACACACACAACACACACATTCACTGTCAGACTGTGAAACCGGTCGTCTATAGCTGCATATTAAACAACCCGCCCAGCGGGTTGTCCAGCATCTGAGCAAAGTTCACGAGTGTCCACCAGGTGGGTTCCTGGCAGTGAATGTGTTAACTTAATTTTAGAGACAATCTTTTGGTCAAATGAAATTTATTGATACATTCTATTTTATTTAATGATACATGGAACTTTAAACGATTTATTCTTCTTCCAGGTCAAATAGAAGTATTCACGTGGTCAGCATCCGGCACTATAGTCACGGAGACACTTGCCGCCTCATGTCCTACTGTGGTTGTATATGTCATGGACACCGTCCGCAGTGTATCACCGGTGACATTCATGTCCAACATGCTATATGCCTGCTCTATACTTTACAAAGCTAGGTTGCCGTTCATAGTTGTCATGAATAAGGTTGGTATCACATTCACACAATCAACATTGGAAACTAAACTTCTAGCGGCCGACCATACAAGAAAAATTGGCATTCTAATTTGAATCAATAGTATTGCACAATACAAATAATTTTATTTTTTCCAAAAAAAAAACAACTCTGTTCCAATTAAATTGATTTAAATTTCATTTAACCCACCATACAAAAAAGTGATACAAAGCAATTTGACCCATATTGCTCTATCTATGTATTTACGTTAGTTATGGTTGGTTATGGTATGTATCACATTGTGTGTTACTTGGTCGCCGGTTGGTCAATGGCTCGAAAGTATTACTATTATGTATTAGTACTAGTATTAAATTCTAAAGAGTTACCACATTATTGGTGGTCCGGTTTGCATAATCAGTAATCACCATTACTGATTATGCATACGGGAGAAATGGTTATTAATGGATTGTTAGATTTGACAGAATGACAGACATTTTTGAATAACAATTTTTTTTTGTATTCCAGACAGACGTAGTAGACAACGCATACGCCGTCGACTGGATGCGCGACTTCGAATCTTTCCAAGAGGCGTTGGACGCCGAAGGGGACGCCGAGGGGGGCGCCACCTACGTCGGCAATCTGGCGCGCTCCATGGCTCTCGCATTAGACACCTTCTATAAAGATCTTAAATGTTGCGGCGTTAGTGCACATACAGGCGCGGTGAGTAATGAACCATCTATTGTGTCTACGTATAGTGGCACCTATGTCGGCAATCTGGCGCGCTCCATGGCTCTCGCATTAGACACCTTCTATAAAGATCTTAAATGTTGCGGCGCTAGTGCACATACAGGCGCGGTGAGTAATGAACCATCTATTGTGTCTTTACGTATAGTGGCGCCTCCGTCGGCAATCTGGCGCGCTCCATGGCTCTCGCACTAGACACCTTCTATAAAGATCTTAAATGTTGCGGCGTTAGTGCACATACAGGCGCGGTGAGTAATGAACCATCTATTGTGTCTTTACGTAAAGTGGCACCTACGTCGGTAATCTGGCGCGCTCCATGGCTCTCGCATTAGACACCTATAAAGATCTTAAATGTTGCGGCGCTAGTGCACATACAGGCGCGGTGAGTAATGAACCATCTATTGTGTCTTTACGTATAGTGGCGCCTCCGTCGGCAATCTGGCGCGCTCCATGGCTCTCGCATTAGATACCTTTTATAAAGATCTTAAATGTTGCGGCGTTAGTGCACATACAGGCGCGGTGAGTAATGAACCATCTATTGTGTCTTTACGTATAGTGGCGCCTCCGTCGGCAATCTGGCGCGCTCCATGGCTCTCGCACTAGACACCTTCTATAAAGATCTTAAATGTTGCGGCGTTAGTGCACATACAGGCGCGGTGAGTAATGAACCATCTATTGTGTCTTTACGTAAAGTGGCACCTACGTCGGTAATCTGGCGCGCTCCATGGCTCTCGCATTAGACACCTATAAAGATCTTAAATGTTGCGGCGCTAGTGCACATACAGGCGCGGTGAGTAATGAACCATCTATTGTGTCTTTACGTATAGTGGCGCCTCCGTCGGCAATCTGGCGCGCTCCATGGCTCTCGCATTAGATACCTTTTATAAAGATCTTAAATGTTGCGGCGTTAGTGCACATACAGGCGCGGTGAGTAATGAACCATATATTGTGTCTTTACGTATAGTGGCACCTCCGTCGGCAATCTGGCGCGCTCCATGGCTCTCGCATTAGACACCTTCTATAAAGATCTTAAATGTTGCGGCGTTAGTGCACATACAGGCGCGGTGAGTAATGAACCATCTATTGTGTCTTTACGTATAGTGGCACCTACGTCGGCAATCTGGCGCGCTCCATGGCTCTCGCATTAGACACCTTCTATAAAGATCTTAAATGTTGCGGCGTTAGTGCACATACAGGCGCGGTGAGTAATGAACCATCTATTGTGTCTACGTATAGTGGCACCTACGTCGGCAATCTGGCGCGCTCCATGGCTCTCGCATTAGACACCTTCTATAAAGATCTTAAATGTTGCGGCGTTAGTGCACATACAGGCGCGGTGAGTAATGAACCATCTATTGTGTCTTTACGTATAGTGGCACCTACGTCGGCAATCTGGCGCGCTCCATGGTTCTCGCATTAGACACCTTCTATAAAGATCTTAAATGTTGCGGCGTTAGTGCACATACAGGCGCGGTGAGTAATGAACCATCTATTGTGTATTTATGTATAGTGGCACCTACGTCGGCAATCTGGCGCGCTCCATGGCTCTCGCATTAGACACCTTTTATAAAGATCTTAAATGTTGCGGCGTTAGTGCACATACAGGCGCGGTGAGTGTATTGAAAAACTTCAATTTGTTGTATCTATTATTCTTTGCGGAGAGACGGAGCGTGCTGGAGGATAAGTTTATGTATGTATGTTGTATATGTCACTTTATTGCACATAACCAAGTTTACACAAAACAGAAACAACAGAGTAAAATATGTAAGTCCATGTATAGGTACAAAGGCGAACTTATCCCCAATAGAGATCTCTTCCAGCTAACCTTTGAGTTTAAATCCTTAACTTAGGTAAAATTGACATTGAACGTTCACGCCCTTGTACAGTCAGCAAGATACCTGACACCCTGCATAGAAATTTGTAAGAAACGGATACAGTTCCCGCACGCTCCCATGCTCAAAATGGGCATAACTTACGCTATGCGCGCACGAGCAACTTTGTCGCCGCGATTTTGTGTTTTGTCTCTGTCGCACTCAAGTGTCGAAGTCAAGTGCGACAGAGACAAAACACAAAGTCGCGGCGACAAAGTTGCTCGTGCGCGCATAGGGTTACATGTAGCGTTCTCCACACAAGAGGCAGAATAGTGTAGTGGATGTTTACAAATATTTCTATTTTCAGGGCCTTGACGAATTCTTTACACTTGTGGACAAGGCAGCTGAAGAATATGAGACGTAAGTTAATTTTCATCACACTTGCTCGTAAAAGGTGTATCACACGTACCTATGCGCTGCGGTAAATCCTAAAAGTCTTAACTCTTATTAGCAAGAGCCTAGTTTTTAACGAACTTACGATATTTTTTAAGGAAAAGCTGGTAAATGTCAAATGAAATACTTATTAATATTAGGTATGTTATTAACCTGTGAAATCCTTTACAGTGAATACAAAGCCGACTGGCTAAAAATGCGAGCAGAGAAATTAGAGGAACAGAAAAAGAAAGAAGAGGACTTATTAAAAGGCCCAAGTATGTATTGAATACTTATTATGAAAAAAAAAAAGCGGCCAAGTGCGAGTCGGACTCGCCCATGAAGGGTTCCGTATTTAGGCGATTTATGACGTATTAAAAAAAAACTACTTACTAGATCTCGTTCAAACCAATTTTCGGTGGAAGTTTACATGGTAATGTACATCATACATTTTTTTTAGTTTTATCATTCTCTTATTTTAGAAGTTACAGGGGGGGGCGACACACATTTTACCACTTTGGAAGTGTCTCTCGCGCAAACTATTCAGTTTAGAAAAAAATGATATTAGAAACCTCAATATCATTTTTGAAGACCTATCCATAGATACCCCACACGTATGGGTTTGATGAAAAAAAAATTTTTGAGTTTCAGTTCGAAGTATGGGGAACCCCAAAAATTTATTGTTTTTTTTCTATTTTTGTGTGAGAATCTTAATGCGGTTCACAGAATACATCTACTTACCAAGTTTCAACAGTATAGTTCTTATAGTTTCGGAGAAAAGTGGCTGTGACATACGGACGGACAGACAGACGGACAGACGGACAGACGGACAGACAGACAGACATGACGAATCTATAAGGGTTCCGTTTTTTGCCATTTGGCTACGGAACCCTAAAAAGGAGTAAAATATCTGCATTTTTTTGAGAAAAAGGGGTTTTTCCATGAATACAATTTTTTTATAGCAGTTTTTCACAAATAATTTTTTTCTTGCAGATTTTTTCTTCGGGTTGGTTGTCTATTGCTATAGATATTCAATAACTTTTTTCTTTTTGAACAATTACATTAAAAGTTATACCGCGTCAATTAGCCACCCAAAATTTTACAAAAAAAAAATTGAAAATCTGAAAAAAAAGTAATAAATAAAAACAAAAAATTTACATCAGTTTGATCGATAAAATATTATAAGTATGTATATTTCAGATAGCTCAGGCGCGGTGATAGGGAAGCGTAGTTTGATCGAGGAGGTGCCGATGGGGCGAGAGATGAGCGACGTGTATCTCTCGCATCCCGGCGACGAGAGCTCCAGCGACGACGAGGGCACGGAGCAACAGCCCGAGATAGGTAATACTTGTGACCTGACAGATAGCTCAGGCGCGGTGATAGAGAAGCGTAGTTTGATCGAGGAGGTGCCGATGGGGCGAGAGATGAGCGACGTGTATCTCTCGCATCCCGGCGACGAGAGCTCCAGCGATGACGAGGGCACGGAGCAACAGCCCGAGATAGGTAATACTTGTGACCTGACAGATAGCTCAGGCGCGGTGATAGAGAAGCGTAGTTTGATCGAGGAGGTGCCGATGGGGCGAGAGATGAGCGACGTGTATCTCTCGCATCCCGGCGACGAGAGCTCCAGCGATGACGAGGGCACGGAGCAACAGCCCGAGATAGGTAATACTTGTGACCTGACAGATAGCTCAGACGCGGTGATAGAGAAGCGTAGTTTGATCGAGGAGGTGCCGATGGGACGAGAGATGAGCGACGTGTATCTCTCGCATCCCGGCGACGAGAGCTCCAGCGATGACGAGGGCACGGAGCAACAGCCCGAGATAGGTAATACTTGTGACCTGACAGATAGCTCAGGCGCGGTGATAAAGAAGCGTAGTTTGATCGAGGAGGTGTTGATGGGGCGAGAGATGAGCGACGTGTATCTCTCGCATCCCGGCGACGCATGAATCTAGTATAACTGGATTGGGCATGAGTGGTGGGGATAACTGACAGAAAGGGATAGTCTTATATATCTTTCAGTAGGAGTAGCAGCGAAAGCGCTATTATTGTTTGTCCTTGTCACAGTCTCACATCTTGTTTTATTCCCCACCGTAAATTGACCACCGTGATTGGTCGAATTCATTTGTTGCCCACCATAACAAATAAATTCGACCAATCATAGCTTCGCAATGCGACGCTATGATTGGTCGAATTTATATGTTTTGTCCCTCACGGAGGCACGCGTAGACCACTTCTATAGGATGCTACCTTCTATGCGGCGACGAGAGCTCCAGCGATGACGAAGGCACGAAGCAACAGCCCGAGATAGGTACTCATATCTATACTTTGTCAAGCAAATCTTGTCAGTAGAAAAAGGGCGGCAAATTTGAAAAATCCCGGGTTTGCAACACTACATTTGAATTGTTCTAAAATCGCGTGTCATTTATATCTTATCTGTGGAACTGTTTTGTTTACATTTCATCGTTGTTCGATGTACATTGCTGCTTTTGGTTCGTTTCCTAAGTATGGTATACTTTAGTTTGCTTTACATTGCTACTGACATATCCTGCTTGACAGACTATATTTCCTACCTGTACCATCGACAAACGAAAAGAAAGTATCGCGATGAACGAAAAGTCACGTGATCATTTTCATACATTTATTTTACTAGAGTTTTCTTTCGACGGTTAATTGTCACTTGGCTAGGCCCCGGGGGCCGTGATGAATGTGTAATGTCTGTGATACCAAAATGCATTTTTCATACCGTGTGCATGCAAAATATTTAAGTGGGTCTAAGAAGTCCTTTTCTTACTTACTTTGAGGGACAGGAAATGGTCCAATAATTATATTTTTGGACTATATCAAAGCTTTTTTTGCAGATGATAAACCAGAGGATGTAACTATGTTCCAGGAATTCCTAAGAAAACACGTGAAACAGAACAATACTGAAAATAAATCCTAGTACATAAGCCGATTTGTGATCTGTACATATAGATGTTACTTTAAGTTAGGCATTAAGATTTTGTATTAAATACAATACAGGTAATTATTGTTTTTTTATATACCTTGACCAGAAACTATGACCATATCTGATTTGGCGATAAAATTAAATGATCTATTTAATCTATTTCAAGAAATTAAGAAAATAATCTGTCCCATTTTTGCCACAATGAATAGACTAGACTAGAAATATATATTTTAATTATAATTCTAATGTGTTCCAAACTTTTTACATATTTCGTAAAAAGAAATATTCATTTCACTCGTCTAATCTTGCGCAAAGGATAATAAAATATTTATAGAAAGGATCTCTTAAGTATTTACTTAATCTTACCAAAGATCTATCGATTCATAATTATGCACACTTAATCGCCGCTATAGTAATGAGTAAAAATCGTAAAAGTTTAATTCAGTGATCTTTTTATTGTCAATAATCCTTTGATGTTACTAAACTGCAAGGAGTGCAAGGGATACAGAGGGGCATATAGGCCTTTGGATAGGTATGTCTTGGAAAACACAATAAAAACAAAAAAGTACAATAAAATAAATTCGTATATTTGAACTATGAGTATGCTAACATCACGTAATATTTTAGTGTTAAATAATTGTGTTACGCTTGTTCGAAACATTAACATAACATTTAATTTAAAAAACAAACAAAATAGTGCATTGGTCATCATAAAACTATATTAAATCAATCCTAAGTCAAATGGACAATACTCGCTAAGACATTTCAATATATATAGCTGGTCAAGCCAATCTTGTCAGTAAAAAAAGGCGCGAAATTCAAATTTTCTATGGGACGATATCCCTTCGCGCCTACATTTTTCAAATTTGCCGCCTTTTTCTACTGACAAGATCTGCTTGACCACCTATAAATATAAAGAGTCAATGTAAAGACCAAACACGCAAATGGTAACGGGCCTGCAGGTTTCTCCATTCTTTCTGCAGGCACTTTCAGTGCCAAGCGCCCCATATCCAATACAAAATGAACACACCTATTAGCGGTTTCTTGGCAGTGAATGTGTTTTGGTCAAAATAAATTTAACAAAGGCAATTCAGGACAAACCGTCCTGGCGTATGAGAACGAACGGACCCCTAATAATGGGAACAAATATCTTAAGTACGTTAAAAATAAGTACTTTGAGATAACTCGCTGAAAAATCTAAATTGAAGCTGAAATAATTAAAAACAAAACTTACGTATATAAGTGCATTACAATGGTTATTTACGTGAATCTGGCAAATAAGTACTTAATTGAAAAATCTTACGTCACGTGAACACTAACATTAGCGACAAAATCATCAGATGACAACCAAAACTCACTAATTAATACCACTAAGTTAATAGTGACCCATATTACCACCTAAACAATAATGTTAATTTTTGTTTGACATATTTTTAGTAACGAAGCGCTGGTGGCCTAGCGGTAATAGCGTGCGACTTTCAATCCGGAGGTCGCGGGTTCAAACCCGGCTCGTACCAATGAGTTTTTCGGAACTTATGTACGTAATATCATTTTATATTTACTATTTGCTTTTCGGTGAAGGAAAACATCGTTAGGAAACTGGACTAATCCCAATAAGGCCTAGTTTCTCCTCTGGGTTGGAAGGTCACATGGCAGTGGCTTTCGTAAAAACTAGAGCCTACCTCAATTCTTGGGATTAGTTGTCAATTAAGCGGACCCCAGGCTCCCATGAGCCGTGGCAAAATGCCGGGATAACGCGAGGAAGAAGATTTTTTAGAAGTGAGTTTTAGTTCTCACCTGACGAAATAATGTTTCACATTTTATATAAACGCCTGTAGCCTTAAATATACGCGGAAGTTTTCTTTTATTTGCTGGTAAAAGACTTCCACTTATTGGTATCACCTCAGGTTAGAGGCGTATATAAAACGGCTCCCTGTTGATAAATAAATAGTTAACTAGTAATTTATAATTATATTAATTAATCTATTATTCGAGGCATTGACAAACTGTAATATGACAAATTATATGTATGTTAGTCTATAAGGTATATGTAATATGGGCCTTGTTGCCTAAAATAAATTTTAAAATAAAATAAATAATTTTGAACACAAACGTACTGCAGTAGCCCTGACAAGATGGTTTATCTTTGAACGCCACGCGCGGTACAAAGGTTGATATTGGGCTGTAGCCGCGCGCGCCATTTGACGTCTTTGGCGTCTGTCTGCCTGTCTGTCACGCTGTATCTCATGATAGGTAGGCAGTTGAAATTTTCACAGATGAATATTTTTTTTCGTAATGGTACCTTCGTGCGCGAGTCCGACTCGCACTTGGCCGGTTTTTATAAATTTGATTTTGTACCTTATCATATCATATCAAAGTCTATTTCACGAGCACAATAGTATTGATTGTGTTGTGGTAAAATATCAAATTGATTGTCCAAATTAGAAACCATCATTTAATCAGAAACTAGAAGTACAGTCGCCATCAGATATGTCGGAGCGGCCGAGATGCTCAAAAATATCTAATCACGCACTCTAACGCCTTGACAATAGAGGCGTGTTCAGAAATTTGTGAGCACCTTGGCCGCTTCGATATATGTATCTGATGGCGTCCGTACTGTCTCGTACACTGCAGCACTGGTATGGAGCCTCTTTTGGTCAAATATACTTAGGTCAATGTGGCTAATTCCGTCATAGGGACTATTCCGTCCACGAGGATACGATCATATCGTATCGTATCGTGTGGATCATAGTTATCTGAAATAAATGTATTTTGATTTTGATTTAAGGGGACGGTATATGACGTTTTCGATTTAGAGCTCACTTTGTGCAATCAATTTGTTCAAGAAATGTTTAATAACTGCATTAAATTATACGTAAATTTGTTCACGAAGAAGCCGTGTACCGGCTCTTCACGGCATAATATTTTTTATTTGCTGTAATTCTCTACAAATCGACACTAAAAGTATCCAAAAATCAAAATATGGAGTTCCGTTTGAGCAACACGCATTACAGTTTTGCCTTTAACAGTAATTGAGTTGTTGTGTGATTTTGAAAGCTAGATAACTAAACTAGCAAATTATTATCTACTTATATTTTTACTCACAAATACAACACAGAAATTCAATCCCAAATGTAAACTTTCGTACAATTTCCATACATTGACGACATCACTCAAAATTCTTCTTCGAGTCAGATGGCCGCTGGCCTTGGATCGAAGCAGACGTGTACGTCGTCGTAGCTCGTTTTTGACATTATTTAGACATTTCATCATATACGCATACGAAAATGTATACCAGTAGATAAATTGTATTTCAAAAAATAGGGTAAATAAATTTATTTAAAATTTGATTTGTTGTTATTTACAGGTCGTAACGATCGAAAACAGCAGTAAACTATCCTAAAACAATACGATTACAATTGAATTTAAGTAACTTGTTCCTTCAAAACCCGCTTAAAATGAAAAAAGTTTAAAGACTCGTTTTACTGATTGGGATTGATTTTCATTATGCTGGTATCAATTTTGCGTCATTAAAAAAAAGTATATGACTCTGTACGTCAATGACATTTGATGTCAATTGTAATCTTGTATTTACGTTAGAGAATATTATATATTCATTTAAATATTACTTACCTATTAATACGAAGCGTAATTCGTTTAATACCTGAAAGTCTTAGTGTCTACACCTACTTTGTTGCCGTTCGTTCCGTCTATATGTGTGCGATTACGTGCTGTTCTCAATAATCAAGAAACAAGCCATAATCTTCAAGAATAAAATAACAGCAAGACCAGCATTTAGTAGTATTTTGATTTTCAGTAGTAGGAAAACAAACCCACTGCCGTATTCGAACTTCAAGATATTCACAAGAGACGACACGTACTACATCCTTTCTAGATACGTTATAGTTTAGATATCAACTAGTTCTCTTTTGCAGCGCAATTCGGGCAACCAATGTCACTTTTACGTTAGATACAGTTAGATATCTATTAGATGTGAATTGGATCTCTAAGTCATATCCTGTGGAAATCGTTCAAGAGTATCTCCAGAATCGCGCAAATGTCAAATTTGACAGGTTAGATCTTAAACATATCGTTATCGTATCCTGGTAATTTCTAAAAGATATCTATTTCAAAATCCGAATCGGGCCCACATTTGTTTTTGATTGCTGAAACTAAAATCAATCGCTGCTTTGTCGATGAATTTATCAATTTTGTTCGTTAAAATTGTTCGAGAAAAATGCTAACGGACGGAATAGTCCCTATGACGGAATTAGCCACATTGACCTTACATACATCTTATGAAACAAAGTCCCCCGGCGCGCCGGCCTAGGCGGCTCAATGTAAGTACAAAAATCTCATGTTTAGCATACTTATACTACACAAGTAATAATAACTACTTATTATGCAAATTTACTTAATACCTACCTACGTAGGTATTAAGTAAATTTGCATCGAACGCTGCTTAGCCAATAAATATCACATAAAAAGGTGTAATGTAAACTCTATATAGCGACACTCAAGGGACAGGACGTGTTTTGACGTCATAGAGTTTTCGTTATATAAAGAGAAATTAATAACTATAGCCAACAAATGTCGACGTTATAGGGAGTGAATCGTTATATCGAGTGACGCTATACGGAGTTTACACTGTATTGAACACATTCAGTGCCGAAAACCCGACTATCGGGTATTTTATGATTTCTTTCCCAAGCCGGACGACCCGATAGTCGCGATCGTGGTACTACAGCTTTATATGACGATTTTTTGTGGCCTGGCGCGGATGTCTTGTTTGGCTGGGTGGCAATGAATATGTTAAAAAAAAACAGTAAAGTCATTTTACGAATAATGATCATTGAAATTTAACTACTTATATTACGTCTGCAAATTCCACGACTAACTAGCTTACAAAAATATATAAAACCCAGATGCAAATGATTATAGAATGGATTGCAATCTAAGGTATATGTACCTATGTCTAATAAATAAATATTACTAAAATATATTCAAACACTTGGACGATTAATATAAAACTTCAAATTTAATTTCAATAAAGCTGCCTATCGTTGACACAAGTCATAAATGTAATGCTGTAGAATTATTTTAATAAAAACTTGTGTGATTTCAATACAAAATTGTTTTGCTAACAGCAACACTCCTAAACTTAGGTCGAATAGGTCCCTATGATAGTTGATTTTATATGGCGTGGCTGTCACGTAAAATGTTTGTAGATATTTTTTTGGAGTTTAGCACATTAATTTATTCAAAAAAGTAACGTTTAACCTTTTGAACGCCAATGACCGATATATACGCACCGCAGGTCCAACGCCAAAGACGTATTAATCGGTCATAGACCACAGAGCAACATAGACCTAGGTGCATATGCATAAAGTTCAATTTCAATTTTGACACTTCGGTGACGTGGCGTCTGAGAGACAGCTTTTGTGTTTGACGTCACGGCGTCGAAAAGGTTAAGTAATAAATAGTACATTATTGTCGAGGTTCGGAAGTAGCTACTTGCAGGCTGAGGATTCGTTTTAAACGGACGACCTTGGGAGTCCGTTTAATTGAATCCGAAGCCAGCAAGTAGCCTTCCAGCCGAGTCATATATAGTGCTTTTCTCAAAAATGGTGCAAGAAATAGAAATTATTTACCGGAGCAACGGTCTAATTATCACAGAAAAAAGTAAAACCATTGAAAATATTTGCTTTGCCGCCTTTAAAAAAAAAGACACTTCCGAACGTACGTCAAGAGAACAACATGTACAAAATTGTGCTCGTTAATATTATTGATATTTAGTGAAAGGAATTCCTAGAAACATTAAAATTCAAAACCAAAGTGAAGTTTAAAGTGGATATTAATCGAAAGTGACGATATGTAGGCTTAAAGTGTTTAAATAGTTTTGTTTTTGTGCACATAAACTAAGTGAAGATTACGCTAACTGCCAAGCTCTCCGACGGCATTAGCGCGATCATACGTCTCTGTCACACACACTGCATGACGTATCTAGCACGCCGCTCTAAGACATCCATCTTCGACCTACCGACTCACCTGCATTCAAAATAACCACCTCGTCCAACAAAACATTAATTAAAACTATAATACACTAGAATATACTAAGAAATCCAATATGAGGTGCATGGCTTGTCCGAATCCGATCACACATAACACAGATCTTTTGGTCTGTGTAGCCTGCAAAGGATTTTATCATTACTTGTGTACAAATATGACACAAGCGTACTATAGAGAACACTCACACGTACTGAAAATATCCTGGCGATGCCCAAATTGTGAAAATGTTACACGAAGGCGAAACAATGACGACACACCAGTACGCAATCGAAAAGTCTTACCAAACTTAGATGACACTACCATGTCTATAGACGATTTGTTAGACCTAAACGGCGATGAAAGCTCACACGGATCCTCCGACAACCCTTCAGTAAAAATATCACCTACCATCGCCCTGCCTACACAACACAATCAACATAACCAACAGTCCATCACACTAGATCAATTTAGAACTCTTCTGGAAACAAACAACAAAGCCATAGTAGCCGAGATGAAAGGAACAATAAAAAAAGAAATAAGTGATGCTATATATCAACTAAAACAAGAAATTACACAAAACTACAACACATTGTCAACACACCAAACAACCTTAAAACGAGAATTGCACAACACAAACACAAAAATAGATCAATTGGAAAAGGAAAACCAGAAGCTTCAATCGGAACTTCTTCAGCTCCAAACCAAATTAAAAGCACAACACGATTGCAATCATCACAGTGAACCAACAAAAACAATAATTCTTTACGGACTGGACGAACTTCACTCAGAAACGGAATCAGAATTATGCCACCGAGTGGATAACATGTTTTACGACTTTCTAAATATACATATAAATGGATATATCGAAGGAGCCAGCCGAGTAGGTAAAAAAGGTTACCGACGCCCGCTAAAAATAGATTTATTAAGTAAACGCATGTCAAACTACATACTACAAAATGCCTACTGCTTTAAAAATACAGGTTATGCTGTATCTGCATGGTTAGATACAAAATCTCTTGAAAAACGAAAATTACTACGAGATATTATGATACAAGCACGTCAAGAAGGCAAATACGCAACCATAAGAAATAACAAGCTATTTATTGAAGGAAAGGAACACATCATCCGCGAAGAAAAAACACAAGAACTAAACAAAACGCAAGAGACAACACCAAGCACAAGTACTTCACCGTCGCACACCCTACCAAAACAATCACCGCCGAGTGATAACAAAACACTTTGCAATGAGGAAAATAGTAACAACACCGACTCCTTTCGTGAATAAAATGACAATTCTGGTGCAAAACGTACAAAGCTTAAAAAACAAAAGCCATATTATAGAATCATTTTTACTTAGCAAAAATATACCAATAGCTTGTATATCAGAAACATGGATTGCCCAATATCAAAATAAATTAATCACATTTGACACATACGACTTTGCAGCGGAATTTAATCGTTGTTTACGTCAGGGAGGCGGTGTGGCGATTCTACTAAAACAAGGCATCGAGTTCGAGGAAAAAATAGATATCGCTGAACTGTCGAAAGAGTCTGTCTTCGAATGCTGCGCCATAGAAATTCCAAAACAAAGCATGTTATTAGTTAATATTTATCGGCCTGGTCCGCAAATTGAAATTTTTTTCGAACAATTAGACAAATTATTATGTATCATACATCAAAGACATAAAAACAAAAAAATTATGATAGTAGGGGACTTTAATATTAATATGTTGACTAATAACTCAACTAGCAGAAGACTTTTAGACACCATGTTATGTTACAATCTAAGACAAATTATCAAATCACCCACAAGAGACTCGAATAGCTCATCTTCCTGTATAGACCTCGTTTTCACAAACGAGATGAAATATAGCGTAGAAGTTCAAGATAATGGTATATCAGATCACAAAAGCATCCTGTTAACAATAGAAACACAAACAACACAGATAAAACCGAAACCATGGTTCGCACACAGCAGAATATTTAGTGAAAAAAACAAACAGTTATTCAAACAAGGGTTAAAGTCAATAAATTGGAATGATGTATTATCGGTAACAAATGACATAAACACAAATTTTCAAGAATTCCATAACTTACTACAAAACAATTTAAATAAATATATACCAATGAGAAGAATTAAATTATTGGCATCGACACAAAACAAAACGTGGTTAACAAAAGGCTTGCGGTTGTCATGCAAACATAAACGTCAACTGAAAACCTTTCTAAATTTATCAAAAAATGAAATCCTAAGCAATTACTATAAAAAATACGAAAAATTGTTAAAAAAATGTGTTAAAATCTCAAAAAAACTAAACTACTCATTCCAAATAAACAGATCTAACAATAAAACAAAAACGATGTGGACAGTTATAAACACTATTACACGCAAACATAAAGTTAGGCAACACAAGAACATGTCATTAAAAATAGGCGACTTAGTTGTAGAATCACCCCAACAAATCGTAAATATATTCAATGAGTACTTCGCATCAGTAGGTGGGTCATCGGCGCCCGCGCCGGGCACCGCTGCAGTGCGGTCACAGGCGCTCGGACGTCCCGTTATCTCTCCCGCCAGTAATTCTATTTACATTAGCCCAGTCAACGAAGATGAGGTAATTAAGTTAATGCAACAACTAAAAAATAAAAATAGTTGCGGCTGCGACGAAATCCCATCAAGTTTGTTAAAAATATGCGCAACTGAGTTGGTAACACCTTTAACGTGGCTAATTAATCAATCATTTGAAGAAGGTATAGTTCCAGATCTATTAAAAATATCTAAAATTAAACCGATTCTTAAACCAGGAGGTGCCGCAAACAACCCTAACCAATATCGTCCAATTGCGCTTTTGCCGACTGTGTCAAAAATTTTCGAAATGGCCATGTCAAATCGCATTTACAACTTCTTTGAAAAATATAAAATATTTGATAAAAACCAATACGGGTTTAGAAAAAATCACTCGACAACCTTAGCAGTTTATAACTACACAAAATACATTTTAGAAAAAATAAACACAAAACAATATGGTATCGGATTACTATTGGACATGACGAAGGCCTACGATAAAGTTTCCCATGAAATCCTGTTATCAAAATTGCACGACATGGGAATACGGGGTACCGCACATAAATGGTTTAAATCGTACCTGCAAAATCGGAAACAGGTTGTGCAAATAGATAACTACGATGACGGGGCCCGGGAGGTTACGGCGATCACCTCACAATTGCGGTCGACCACCTGCTCAATTCCGCAGGGCAGTGTGCTCGGATGTACCCTATTCTTGTCTTACATAAACGACTTGCCTAAAATATTGGACACAAATGTCAAGTGTGTTATGTTCGCGGATGACATTTCCCTGCTACTTAATGGTACGGATAGTATTGAATGTAACAATCAGCTTTGCCACACGCTCCGTACCGTTCAGAAGTGGCTCGAGGACCACAATTTAGAAATAAACTTAAAAAAAACCAAAATTATGCAGTTTAAACCCATCCAAAAGAAGTCCTTAGAGTTACAATTAAAAGTAAATAATAATGAAATTGAAGAGGTTAACGAATTTAAATTGCTAGGCATCACAATAGACTCCAGTTTAAACTGGAAAACGCACATTCAAAGTACCAAAACAAAAATAGCTAGATATACTTACGCGCTAAGCCTACTAAAATCTAACACAAATCTTGAATCTGCGTTGTCTGTGTATTTTGCGTATATCTACTCGAGTCTCCGTTATGGTGTGATCCTGTGGGGAGCTAGCGTAGACTCTTACCAACTTTTCATCATGCAAAAAAAATGCATCCGCATATTAGCTAATATCCACATTCCTAATAGCTCCCGCCCCCATTTTATAAAACTCAATCTGTTAACGCTACCCTCAATATTTATAATGGAAGCGGCCCTCTTTGTTCGAAACCACCCAGACCTATTCCCGATAAAACCGGAAACATCAAAAACTAGAAGCCAATATAAAAACAAATTACTCCTACCAAAAGCTAACTTAGCTATATTCAAAAATGGGCCACAATATAATTGTATTTCAATTTTCAATAAAATTCCGGATAGTATCAAACTTGAACCAAGTGACAAATTATTTAAAAATAAATTAAAAGACATGTTAATTCACAAATGCTACTACACACTTGAGGAGTTTTTAAATGATGAAATGCTGACGGAGTAAAATAGCACAAATATGTACCTACTTAAAATACGTCAAACTTAATTTGTTGTGACATGGAATTTTGAATTATTGCATGAAATGTTAATGTATGGAATGTTATTTAATTTTATCTTTTATTTAATTTTACCATGTTATTATTATTTGACTATTTCTTTTTTACACACTGATTACGATAGATATGTTATGAAATGTTTTATAGGTATTAGATAGTAAGCTAAATATTGTGTGCCCTAACAGGGTGTCATGAATTGACCAACTTAACTGTAACATCTTATTATGTAATTTATGTTCATGACTATGCAATAAATGAAATATGAAATATGAAATAAGAAGTGTATTTTTCTGCTCAAAATACGCCAACCTATTTGAGACACCTAAATAGTCGCGGTACCAATATTATAATAATACTTAAGTGCTGATCATCTGTTTGGCTGTTTAATTGGACCTATGTCTTCATTTGATATGGCCATTTCAACTTTTAAAAAATTTGGAACTTGTTAAATAATGGAATTTGTATGCAACATTGCAGTCCCGAAATCGAGACTGCAATGTTTCTAACTTTTTCATTTTTTGACTGACCATAAACTACGCACTTCGCGACCAATTTTTTAACCGGTAACGTCGACTTTGCCGTCCATTTTTGAGAAAATATAGGTATTTCTTCAATATTTTTTAAAATGAAGGCCAACCAAAAGAAACTGTCATAGAGAGTATATGGACCATCATTCGACATCGACAGTCATAGGCAGTGCCGGCCCGAGCCCTTGGTCAGAGTAGAGCGAAATCGGGTTTTGGCGGCCTTCGTTGAAGTTTTCAAGCGTATTTTGGACCCCCGCCACGCGTCTTTATTAAACTTTTTTTTTCTCATTAGCTATTTTGGCGCCCCCCTTGCCATTCGGCGCCTAGAGCGGCCGCTCCACTCGCTCTACCCTAGATCCGACCCTGGTCATAGGGACCATAATTCGACGCGAGAGTATATGCCTAAAATGGCTTTATTATTAGTAGAGAGCGGATTTGAAGTAGCGATCTCAATATTAATATGGATATGACTGGTATATATTTTTTTCTACACACAAAAATAATTTTTTTTTTTTAACTTATCGGAACAAAAAAGTAAAAACCTTTTTGGAAGCTTTTGTAAATATAGGACAACAATTATGATATAACACTTTAAACTCTCTCACTTTAAACACACACGGGTCTACCGCGATATAATTTCATTGATTTTAACTTTAATTCCGACGTTTCAGCTGAGTTGCACCAGCTGAAACGTCGGAATTTAAGGTAAAAACAATGAAATTAATATACCCGTATGTGTAATTAAACAATCATGATGATAATAAATAAATGTGTGTAGAAAAAATAATAAATTATACCAGTCATATCTATATTCATATTGAGATCGCTACTTCAAATCCGCTCTCTAATTATTAGACATAATAATATGTTTAAATAAATATGTAGTTAGTTAATAATAATAAGTTTGTATGTACGTACTAACATTCATTGTAAGATTAAAATGTGTCACTAACGAGATTGATCCTTAGTTGGTCTTAACTAAACGAAATTTAATTTAATGTTATAAACATTAAATTAAATTTTGCTTTTGATGTTCTATTGAGTCGATTCTGCGTGTCGGGTGGGACCCGACCGGCGCGCTCTCGGGTTACGTCTACAGGCCATTACAGACGGGATGATCAAATTGCCCAATTGAATTAGGAAATAAAATTGGCGACAATCTCATCTAGCGTCCACGCGTAATTTTTTTTCATCAATTTGAGTTTTATGGTGACATTCGAGCGCTCGAAATTAAAAAAAATCTAGCGTCTAAATTGGCATTCTTGCGTCCGCAACTCAAAATAATTAAATCGAATCAACTGGGATCGGCGAGCGAATTCCATTTTTGCGTCCACATCATCAGGATACGATCAGACAAATTAATCAGATGGGGCGAAATATTTTATTTTTGTGTCGGCCGGGTCGATGTGTATCTGTGGATGTATTTACGTGTATCTGTGGTTTCATATCGCTGTCATAATTATAGCTTCTCGTGTTTCCCATTGACTCCGTTAATCGTCTCGGGTGGGACCCGACCGGCGCGCTCTCGGGTTCCATCGGCGAGCTGCCAGGCGGGCCGGTAGCCCGAGTCGAGCGCTAGCGCCGGGTTCGGCCACGTGTTCAATGTGCTGCCTATTGATGTGTATCTGTGGATTAAAGTTAATATTGTGGATTAAGTTTTCTGAAATATTTTTTTCTCACTGCATACATTTGAGAATTTCTGTTTTGGTCGACTGGTAGAGAATGCCCAAGCCATTAAGTCCGCCATTTGTACTTACCATTATTGATAAAGGCAAAACGAACGAATTTCCCATTGGTTCGTTTTGGTTTTTATTATTCGTTACGGTAAAGGACATTTGCTGTGGTTCTTAATTAAAATTCGTTTAGCTACATCTTATCGAATTTCATAATTGGATTGGTTTTTGAATTATAATAAAACTATATTTTATTACGCTGTATTCGACGCCCAAAGATAAATAAATCACCCTGCCAACAAAGATGCAAAATTAGTGGGCCGTCACTCAAAGACAAAGTTTGCGCCGTAACAAAACAACTTAGCATCTAGCTTGAGTAAAAACTGTAATAAGTTTTTGGCAAAAATTTAATTTTTGGTACAAGCTTTTATCGCTGACTGTACTTTTCTTACGACAGACAACTATTACTCATCGAGACAATTCTAAAAACCCCTAACACAATTAGGTTGCGTTGTTTCATCACAGAGTTCCTATGGCCACCTCCTGTCTCCATCATCAGATCAGCTCGATGGTACCACAATATTGCATTGTCACCCGACTTACATGTGTATGCAAAATTTCAGCTCAATCGGAAACCGGGAAGTGGATCAAATTTAACTTGCAAGATTTGATTACAGACCGACAGACAAACAGACAACGGGACAGGTGAAACTAAATAAAAGCTTGTAAAAAGTGGCCAAGTGCGAGTCGGACTCGCCCATGAAGGGTTCCGTATTTAGGCGATTTATGACGTATTAAAAAAAAAACTACTTGCTAGATCTCGTTCAAACCAATTTTCGGTGGAAGTTTACATGGTAATGTACATCATATATTTTTTTTAGTTTTATCATTCTCTTATTTTAGAAGTTAGGGGGGGGGGGGACACACATTTTACCACTTTGGAAGTCTCTCTCGCGCAAACTATTCAGTTTAGAAAAAAATGATATTAGAAACTTCAATATCATTTTTGAAGACCTATCCATAGATACCCCACACGTATGGGTTTGATGAAAAAAAAAATTTTGAGTTTCAGTTCGAAGTATGGGGAACCCCAAAAATTTATTGTTTTTTTCTATTTTTGTGTGAAAATCTTAATGCGGTTCACAGAATACATCTACTTACCAAGTTTCAACAGTATAGTTCTTATAGTTTCGGAGAAAAGTGGCTGTGACATACGGACGGACAGACAGACGGACAGACAGACGGACAGACAGACATGACGAATCTATAAGGGTTCCGTTTTTTGCCATTTGGCTACGGAACCCTAAAAAGTCCTTGGAGCGAACATACCCCTGATCGTAGAGGCTGCAGTACGGCACCTGCCGCGCCAGGATATAGCTCCATATCTGGTGGTACGACCAATTCAGCAGCGGAGACACGCGCATTATTTGGGGCCAGGTGGCATCAGTTTTCTGCAATACAGAGGACAAAATTGTACCATCGTCCACACGGTTAACTCATAATTCGTAGTTAAACCTTATTATATCGACGTAAGGTCCAGCGATGGTCCGTAAATACAGTAAAAAAAGAAAAAGAAACAGTGAACTGAAATAGACTAAAACGTCTACTTTGCCTAACTTTTGTGTAGCTCGGCGAGACCGCGACATGGTGGAGGTGCTGGGATCAAAAATGTCATACGTCGATAGTTTTAGTGTAATCCTTATAATTCCCCTGATATACTGGGCATAACATCTGAGGAGAAAAGGAATCGATAGAGGGGAGTAATTCCTGGAGATAAATTTTACATGTGATGTATTTCCCCCCTCCCCTCCGCTGGGCCTTCAGCGCCCCACCTGAGTTCCATCCGCTGGCAACGCCCTCGCCTCAGGCATGTCAAATATTTATGTGAAAAATGTTAACGACTTTTACGCGAACGAAGTCGCAAGCAGTGGCTAGTAAACAGTTTAAGATATGTCTCACGAAAGTTTAATCTCAATCAGTGGCTAGCCTTACTAGTAAAATAATATTTACCTGCATAAATTGCAAATCTTGACTATACGGGTCGGTCCGCCTCGTGCCCATGAGACAGGCTGTTAGCCTACTGTCTTCGTCCACAATCCTTTGCAAGGTGCTTTTTAACTCGCCTTCGGCTACCTCCAGTGTGATCCCGTAGTGGACTTCCACTTGCTTCACGAAAGCTTCTAGTTCTCTAAATGGACTGGAAAGCAAAAGAGGATTGTTTAGGCCAAGGCTTAAGAGCCAACAGGAGCTAAGATTTAAATATTTTAGGTAAATATACCCGTCTCGCTAACGGAAGCGGCTCCTAAAACTAGTGCGATAAGGACAAGGCGAAAAATCCTGCGTAAAAATCTCAAAAATCGAGGTTTCGTACTCGACTGTTTCCTCCTCCAAAACTTAACCAATCGTAACCAAATTTGGAAATCTAAATGATAATGACATTATCTGTGTTGGACCGTTTTGCTTTTTTGACTAATTGATATCAGTTTTGAATAGCACGCCTCTCATTGCGGCATAGTCAATTAGGCCATTTTGGCCATTTTTGAAGGGCTCTAGCGCCTTAAAAAACAAAAATATCAAAAAAAGCAAAACGGTCCGACACAAATATTGACAATATTAATCTGTGTTGAAAAAATCATTGCTCTAGCTTCAAAACCCACGGAGGAAACAGTCGAGTACGTTTGTATGGAGAAATGACCACTCCTGTTGGCTCTTAAAGGGGCCCACTGATTAACAGTCCGCCAGACGATATCGGCCTGTCAGTTAGGACAAAAAGTTGACAGTTCCGAACAACTGACAGGCCGATATCGTCCGGCGGACTGGTAATCAGTGGGCCCCTTAACATATTAAGTGCCGTCGGGTTTTCGGGTATCTTATGATTTCGTTCCCAGGCCGGACAACCCGTGGCCTATTTTATAAAGCTACAAGTTACAATTTAATTTACAAGTCTCGTTCTAACACATAGGGTTAGAAAGAGACTTCCGCTTGTAAATTGTAACTTGTAGCTTTATAAAATAGGCCACCGATAGTCGGGATCGTGGTACTACAGCTTTATATGCTGAAATTGTTGTGGCCTGACGCGGATGTCTTGTTTGGCTGGGTGGCAATGAATGTATTAAATTAAATGTGACCGATCTCATGTGACGTATTTCACATAATTTTATTCAAATCTCATGACAAATCTACCTATCCAATAAAATATAAAGTGGAAACGAGCGCGAAAAGCGATGTTCCACCTGACTAGGAACATATAAAAAGTAAATTTACTCGAACGAATTCGTACAGTAATATACAATTAATAATAATAAAATTACTAAATATGTAAAAAAAATCTCTTCTACGTAAGGATTGTTCTACAGCACGTGTAAACTTTTTTATCTAAACAAACTTAATCGAGTGTACCTAATTCAATTACACACGCACAGTCTCTGCATTTACGTTTATATCTATGTATGAATAAATTACTTAAAGATTAAACCTTATTAGTCATTGCCTGTGGACATTATGTATACCTATAGGTATAGTCACGTTCCGTGATTGTTACGCCATTTAGGGTCCTAGCTAAATTGGTTGTTCCATACGTACGCCATGGAATGTCTAATTTAGCTAGAACCCTAAATGGCGTAACAATCACGGAGCGTGACTGTACAAGGCGGTTTCTGAGCGGTGGTCAACTTTCGTCTTAATACATTCAGTGCCGAAAACCCGACTCGGGTATTTTATGATTTCGTTCCCAGGCCGGACGACCCGATAGTCGGGATCGTGGTACTACAGCTTTATATGACGAAATTTTTGTGGCCTGGCGCGGATGTCTTGTTTGGCTGGATGGCAATGAATGTGTTAAAGCGTGTGAGAATTTATGCTAAAATTACCTGTTAGTCCTTATGTACAGCACCTTAAGATTCTTTATCACAGATTTGTCTTTGTATATGTCGGTCAGCACATTGAGGGCTATGTCCAGGAGCACGGTGCAGTCCTTACCGCCGTTGAAGGACAGGAACACTTCGTCGGTTTTGTATTGCTTGAAGCATTTTCGTAGTACCTGAAGATATACATAACGTCACAATAAAAATATAAAAAAAAATGACAAAATCAAGTACAGATAGGTGGTAGAAGTCTTCTGAGCTAGGTCAGCTAGGTAAAGACCTGTGTTACAGAAGTCAGTGTCCTCACCCAGACAATAGAAACTGTATAGGAAACAGGAAATAATACATTATGGCTTATTAAATAAAATTACATATTCTTTAGTGTTCCGTACAAAACTTTGTTCACGGAACACTTATGGGATCACTTCGGTCTTGCAAATCAGTTAAATCGTTTTTCTCAGAGACCGTTTGACGTAGATATTTAAAAATTGGAACAGTTGTAGCAGTTACCACCACTAATATTTTAATAATAAAGACATTATCGTGGACATGTTACAATCTACTTTTCGAAATATTAAAATTAAGTGAATACCTAGGTATTACCTTACACACACCTACGTTAAGTAAGTCTTATTTTGGTGGGGCGAGAATTTCTAATTTCAGTGCAGCAGTCGTGTTTTTAACCCTTTGAATGCCAAAGACGTCAACTGACGCGTGCGGCTACAGACCAATATCAACCTTCGTGCATTCCAACAAGGTTCACGATGACGCGCACGATAGGCATAGCGTTCAGACGTTTATTGATAGTTCTTGAGAGTAGGTACAGAAAACTAGATTACGTTAAAATAGTAATCAGATTTCCGCCTTAAAGATTAAAGAGAATTACGAAATTTGCGATAAATCGATAATTATAGCAAGTAACAAATCCTTGGCCTTCGTAACAATTGTATTTTGTGCAAGTCACAATACGTAGCTAGGGACTAAATATAAATATGTAAGTAATATTTATTGCCTATTGGTAAGTATACGTATTGCCTACAATGCGATTTTACCCAGGGTTAGAAATTATCCAGATAATTATAGTCTTTGATCATTATCGCGATAATTATCCCAGGTATCATGGTGCTATATTTATTTTCTTTGAATTCTTTGATAGTAAAAAATAATTATTGGGGCGTTTTTAGGGTTCCGTAGCCAAATGGCAAAAAACGGAACCCTTATAGATTCGTCATGTCTGTCTGTCTGTCTGTCCGTCTGTCTGTCCGTCCGTATGTCACAGCCACTTTTCTCCGAAACTATAAGAACTATACTGTTGAAACTTGGTAAGTAGATGTATTCTGTAAACCGCATTAAGATTTTTACACAAAAATAGAAAAAAACAATAAATTTTTGGGGTTCCCCATACTTCGAACTGAAACTCAAAAATTTTTTTTTCGTCAGACCCATACGTGTGGGGTATCTATGGATAGGTCTTCAAAAATGATATTGAGGTTTCTAATATCATTTTTTTCTAAACTGAATAGTTTGCGCGAGAGACACTTCCAAAATGGTAAAATATGTGTCCCCCCCCCTGTAACTTCTAAAATAAGAGAATGATAAAACTAAAAAAAATATATGATGTACATTACCATGTAAACTTCCACCGAAAATTGGTTTGAACGAGATCTAGTAAGTAGTTTTTTTTATACGTCATAAATCGCCTAAATACGGAACCCTTCATGGGCGAGTCCGACTCGCACTTGGCCGCTTTTTTATATTTTAGGTTTAAAATTTTAGGTTATTATCAAATTGATAATTATCAGGCATAAAAATCACGATAATTATCCTTTTGAACCCTGATTTTACCCACAACGGCACCCGCGCCAGCTAGCGGATGCCCTAAATAATGTATTCAAATCAAAAGATATGTAAGGTACCTATGTCTCTAACTGTACCAACCTGTTCAGATTCCTCCAAGACATCTGCAAAGTCCGGGAGCTCCACACACACGTCCTTACCCTTCTGCGGCATCTCGCACACTACACTGAAAATATACACCATAGGCACAGCTGAATAATCCTATAATTATATACCTACAACTATACATCATTTTGTGTCATTTGACTTTGAACCTTGAGTACAAAACCGAAAGTCTACTGTCAGAATGTCACTAAAATTATAGCTTACATATTAAATAGAAGACTATTAGTGACAATTCATAATGATCATTCATTAATATACAAAAAGTATCTTGACAAGCTCACGTCGGGCCTACGGCATTATGAGAAAAAAGTTAATACCTAATTATGAGTAGATTAAAAGTATGTAAGTATAAAAGAATAAAGTACCTATCTGCTATCTACTGTATACATACACGCATGCTTTGTTGGTTATGTTTAATCAGCTGATAAGTATGTTAATTAGGTACAATTAATTAAATGTACTCTGCAAATAAAGACTGAAGGTTCTTTGAAAGTACACATATTTTAGAAAATTTAAGGAACACTCTAAGGAATAAGGGCTCTTATAATAGTATTTAAGAAAAATAAATTTAAAGCTGCGTCTTTTACTATTTAAATTAAATTACTTTACGCTACCTAAACCCACTTTCAGTCACACATTATTTTTTCATCATAAATTATCTCTACAAATGGTCTCAGTCTCCAATAAATATTTTGATTTATCATACATTGTTATTGAAATGATGATCAAATAAAAAACACATTACAATAAAACATTTATTCAAATACTCTTAAATGTTAACAGAACAATAATTCAAGAATCTGATTTCTTAGAAAATATGATGAACTTTACAGTTTATTAAAGTCCATTAACACAAGTTTATTTAAATGCACTATTCATTTTCTAGACAAAGTTTTTTCTTAGGTGGTTCACTGACACTGTCACTAACACTAAATAGAACTTTCTTACCGAGTCGGAAAGTGACTCTTATCATCTCCTTCTTTGGTGATACATTCCTTACATCATAAAGATCTATTATGTCATCTGTTATATCATAACCTATGTTCTCAATGACCATAGTTTTTGCTGCCAAAACATCCTCGCCTGGGGCAAAACAATACACATACACAATTATTTCAAAGTCCAATTTTACAACAAGACTCTGATCTTCAATTAAACCATTGAAGTATTTCAAAAACTCAACAGCTATGGCTGGCAAATTCATTGTTATATGTACCTTTGCTCCCTTTTCTAACTTTTCCTTACCTATACAATAATCTGTAATGTATTCTTTGAAATTATTCAAAATAAAATCCTTCCCATCCAAATTATAGGACTTGAAAAAACTCGAATTAAGTTTATTTAACTTGGCATTATGGTTTAACCATTTAAAGGAGTCAGGATTCAAATCATTAGCAAACACTTTGCATTTTTTCTTCACTGCGGGTATGGCAAATGGGCCTACGCCACAGAATACATCAAACAACACATCTCCAGGCCTCAAAAAGCCTAGGATCCTTTCATGTTCTTTTCCAAGACGAGAATTCCAGTAAACTTTGGAAAAATTAAACATAAAGTTGCACTGGTTTTCTTTAATGGTCACAATAAAATCTTCTTCCCCGGCAATGACTTCCATACTGAAGTTCCGGTAGGTGTTGTCAATGATGCTGCTCTTATTCACCACAGTGCGGCAACTCTTAATCTTGTCTACGAGCACTTGTCCTATAAGCGAACGGTACTCCAATAGATGATCCTTCAAATTTAGATGAATGATGTGCCCAACTTGGGTGAAACCGCTGACTATATCTTCATTTTCTGGCAACACAGCCTTGAAAATTGTGCCATACGACCAGTTCTCATACGATAACTGAATATCTTTCAACTCAAAGTTATTTTCAATGACTCCAACTTCTAACAGTCCCTGGCGATGACTTTCAGCGATGTCAATATACATACTGATCTTGTCAGGATTAAAGAAGATGCATTTAAGCTTATCACTGTCGTTCTGAACAGGTTTAAAGTTTTCTAATTTGAGGAAGTAATCCTTGCAATTTGGTGTGATTTTTGACAACTTTTCTGCTGGAACTTTCAACACGGGTATTTGGATCTTGCGAATGAATTTTCCACGTTCTAATATTTTCATACCCCGGACGCCAAGCGGCGTCAATATTGTTGGCGCGGTGGACATCGTTCGATAAAATACTACTAAAAGAGTGTGAGCAAGTCATCCCATTCGAAATCAAAACGAAGACAACTTCATACTAACCTATATGTTGGAGGTCAGAGTGCATTTGTTCCAAACTTCAGGCAGTGGCAGGTATTATAGGTTTTTTTAACACTTTTCTGTTATAAAAATGATTGCTGATAAATCCACCGTGGAATTTGTAGACTTAGAGAAAATATCAAACGTTTCAATTTCTATGATGCAATAGACGTCTTGTCAATGTGACTTTGACTTTTGTTTTTGGCATTTGATGCTACGTTTCGTTGCACGTGCACGGTAGAATAATGCTACAGGCTTCTAGAGTCAGAGGGCCTACCGCGAACCACGTTCGACGTGTTACCTCCCTGTCACACTTACGTACGAATTTACAAGTGCGACAGAGAGGCAACACGTCGAACGTGGTTCGCGGTAGGCGCTCAGACCGAGAAAAGTCTGCAGCGATTTTGATAGCCCACGCAGTGCAATTGTCATTTTAAACGTCAAACTTCTATGAATTTATGACGTGTAAATAACACTTGCACTGCGTGGGCTATCAGAATCGCTGCAGACTTTTCTTGGTCCAACTCTACATGGTCCACGAGCCAGGCGCAAATTTCGTCAGTCATCGCCTCCCGGGTGAAAACTCGTATACTGGTTAACGGCCATATATGATGAACCCTCGTGGACGTCAGCTGCCGCTACGTTGGTGGGTTGAGGAATGGCAGCCACCGAAACACGTAAAAAAAAAATTTTTTTTTCAGTCATCGCCTCCCGTTTGATACTTAGTCAGATGAAAGTTTAGGTGCTATTGTTAATAAAAACAATCGTCAGCCGGTTGTATCGCGGTGGAATCACCGTCAGCTGTACACATGAACATGTAAAAAAATTTTTTTTTTCAGTCATCGCCTCCCGCTTGATACTTTGTCAGATGATAGTTTAGGTGCTATTGTTAATAAAAAAACTCGTCAGCCGGTTGTATCGCGGTGGAATCACCGTCAGCTGGTCACATGAACATGTAAAAAAAAATTTTTTTTTCAGTCATCGCCTCCCGCTTGATATTTTGTCAGATGATAGTTTAGGTGCTATTGTTAATAAAACAAATCGTCAGCCGGTTGTATCGCGGTGGAATCACCGTCAGCTGGTCACATGAACATGTAAAAAAAAAATATTTTTTCAGTCATCGCCTCCCGCTTGATACTTTGTCAGATGATAGATTAGGTGATATTGTTAATAAAAAAAATCGTCAGCCGGTTGTATCGCGGTGGAATCACCGTCAGCTGGTCACATGAATTTATAAAGCAAATAAATAAATACAATCTAAAATTTAAAATAATTGGTTTCAGTCATCGCCTCCCGTTTGATACTTTGCCAGATGATAGTTTAGGTGCTATTATTAATAAAAAGAATCGTCAGCCGGTTGTATCGCGGTGGAATCACCGTCAGCTGGTCACATGAACATGTAAAAAAAAATTTTTTTTTCAGTCATCGCCTCCCGCTTGATACTTTGTCAGATGATAGTTTAGGTGCTATTGTTAATAAAACAAATCGTCAGCCGGTTGTATCGCGGTGGAATCACCGTCAGCTGGTCACATGAACATGTAAAAAAAAAATATTTTTTCAGTCATCGCCTCCCGCTTGATACTTTGTCAGATGATAGTTTAGGTGCTATTATTAATAAAAAGAATCGTCAGCTGGTTGTATCGCGGTGGAATCACCGTCAGCTGGTCACATGAACATGTAAAAAAAATATATTTTTTCAGTCTCAATTTTTGTAGCGTAAATAATGTAATGCCAGCAATTTCACCGTTGCGCTTCGACGAATACAGACAGGTACCTTCAAATTAGCTAAATTGACTGTTGCAATTGCTTACCTACAGCGTCCTACAATACTAAAACATATAGGTAGGAATCGTTATAAGTAGATATATTTATCGAGCATTTATTTCCGTCAGTAGTAAAAAGCGGCAAATTTAGAAACTAGGCGCGAAAGGTTGTCGTCCCATAGAAATTTGGAATTTCGTGCCTTTTTCTACTGACAAAGTTGTTTGACAGACTACATAGGTATATATTTTGACGACCGGTGTGGCCTAGTGGGTAGTGACCCTGCCTGTGAAGCCGCGGTCCTGGGTTCGAATCCCAGTAAGGGCATTTATTTGTGTGATGAGCACAGATATTTGTTCCTGAGTCATGGTTGTTTTCTATGTATTTAAGTACTCGTATTTGTACATTATATACAGGGTGCCCAGTAATTAATGGATAACCATCTAACCACCAATAGGGCTCCTTAGGCTGGTCCAGAAAATGCACTTATAGGTCTAGTAAAAGTTTCGTGGTTTTCGAGATAATCGAACTTTTCTGTCTTTTTTATTTAATAGCTATAGCACCATACTTCAAATTTAGAAAAGTGTGATTATCTCGATAACCACGAAACTTTTACTAGACCTATAAGTGCATTTTCTGGACCAGCCTATGGTGCCCTGTCGGTGGTTATGGTCCACGAGCCAGGCGCAAATTTCGTCAGTCATCGCCTCCCGGGTGAAAACTCGTATACTGGTTAACGGCCATATATGATGAACCCTCGTGGACGTCAGCTGCCGCTACGTTGGTGGGTTGAGGAATGGCAGCCACCGAAACACGTAAAAAAAAAATTTTTTTTCAGTCATCGCCTCCCGTTTGATACTTAGTCAGATGAAAGTTTAGGTGCTATTGTTAATAAAAACAATCGTCAGCCGGTTGTATCGCGGTGGAATCACCGTCAGCTGTACACATGAACATGTAAAAAAAAAATTTTTTTTCAGTCATCGCCTCCCGCTTGATACTTTGTCAGATGATAGTTTAGGTGCTATTGTTAATAAAACAAATCGTCAGCCGGTTGTATCGCGGTGGAATCACCGTCAGCTGGTCACATAAACATGTAAAAAAAAAATTTTTTTTCAGTCATCGCCTCCCGCTTGATATTTTGTCAGATGATAGTTTAGGTGCTATTGTTAATAAAACAAATCGTCAGCCGGTTGTATCGCGGTGGAATCACCGTCAGCTGGTCACATGAACATGTAAAAAAAAAATATTTTTTCAGTCATCGCCTCCCGCTTGATACTTTGTCAGATGATAGTTTAGGTGATATTGTTAATAAAAAAAATCGTCAGCCGGTTGTATCGCGGTGGAATCACCGTCAGCTGGTCACATGAATTTATAAAACAAATAAATAAATACAATCTAAAATTTAAAATAATTGGTTTCAGTCATCGCCTCCCATTTGATACTTTGCCAGATGATAGTTTAGGTGCTATTATTAATAAAAAGAATCGTCAGCCGGTTGTATCGCGGTGGAATCACCGTCAGCTGATCACATGAACATGTAAAAAAATTTTTTTTTTTAGTCATCGCCTCCCGCTTGATACTTTGTCAGATGATAGTTTAGGTGCTATTGTTAATAAAACAAATCGTCAGCCGGTTGTGTCGCGGTGGAATCACCGTCAGCTGGTCACATGAACATGTAAAAAAAAATATTTTTTCAGTCATCGCCTCCCGCTTGATACTTTGTCAGATGATAGTTTAGGTGCTATTATTAATAAAAAGAATCGTCAGCCGGTTGTATCGCGGTGGAATCACCGTCAGCTGGTCACATGAACATGTAAAAAAAAAATATTTTTTCAGTCATCGCCTCCCGCTTGATACTTCGTCGGATGATAGTTTAGGTGCTATTGTTAATAAAAGAGATCGTCAGCCGGTTGTATCGCGGTGGAATCACCGTCAGCTGGTCACATGAACATTTTTTTTACATGTTCATGTGACCAGCTGACGGTGATTCCACCGCGATACAACCGGCTGACGATTATTTTTATTAACAATAGCACCTAAACTATCATCTGACAAAGTATCAAGCGGGAGGCGATGACTGAAAAAAAAAATTTTTTTTACATGTTCATGTGACCAGCTGACGGTGATTCCACCGCGATACAACCGGCTGACGATTTTTTTTATTAACAATAGCACCTAAACTATCATCTGACAAAGTATCAAGCGGGAGGCGATGACTGAAAAAAAAATTTTTTTTTACATGTTCATGTGACCAGCTGACGGTGATTCCACCGCGATACAACCGGCTGACGATGTTTTTTATTAACAATAGCACCTAAACTATCATCTGACAAAGTATCAAGCGGGAGGCGATGACTGAAAAAAAAATTTTTTTTTACATGTTCATGTGACCAGCTGACGGTGTTTCCACCGCGATACAACCGGCTGACGATTTTTTTTATTAACAATAGCACCTGAACTATCATCTGGCAAAGTATCAAACGGGAGGCGATGACTGAAAATATTTTTTTTTTTTACGTGTTTCGGTTGCTGCCATTCCTCAACCCACCAACGGAGCGGCAGCTGACGTCCACGAGGATTCATCATACGTAGCCGTTAACCATTATAGGAGTTATCGCCTGGGAGGCGATTGGTCATGGAAACCTGTTCGTGGCTCGCGGTCTATTAGAAGGTTATCCATTATAATTACTGGGCACCCTGTATATCGGTGCTGAGTACCCACAACACAAGCTTTCTTGAGCGTACCGTGGGGCTTAGTCAATTTGTGTAATAATGTCCTATAATATTTATTTATTTATTTATTTATATACTCGTAGTTATTTCGTCGTGTTTACTAGCGCGATCCACTAATTTCTTGTAGGTACTGAATTAAGGTTTCAGATCATGCATTCCTTAAACTGTAGGTACCTATATCTAGTATCTACATCTGCGGGGAATTTAGCCAAACGCTCGAATGTAGCGAACTCGAACTTTGTCAAAGTCCCGTAAAGCACCCAACCATTATTTTCACTTTGCCGCCGAGAACTTTGAACTCTGCCCCTGAGTGCAATACAAATATTTAGGATAGTCCTAGTAGATTTACAGGATTACGACTTCAACTACCGAGCGACCACGACTTAGTCCATTTTTTTTATTTATAGTTAGTCAAACCAATTGGTCAGTAAATAGAAACAAAAAAAACTATACTGTTCCTGTTATTTTGGGCGCTAGTACTAGTGAACTAGTGTAAGACAATGATAGTATGATTCTCTCAGTCTATGTTTGAAATGAGACAGTCCCTTGACAAACTACCTATACATATAAGCTTTTGATATGTGTTTTGAGTAAGTTTTACATACTTTACTTTACTTGTATTTGGTTGTATTTAACAAACTGTATTAAATAATTTCAAGCAGTCAAGATACTTAGAGTTAGACCAAAAGTTAGTCTCCAACGATTTCGATAGCACATTTAATTTCATAGAAGATTGACGTTTAAAATAACACTTGCACTGCGTGTGCTATCAAAATCGTTGCCAATATACTGCAAATATTGCATTCACTGTACCTAGCGCCGAGAAAGCTATTGATAATGATGTTAATAAAGCGGTCAGCACACGCAGTGATATAGGTATCTTAGCTGTGGGGATAGCAAATGTTCCTGACGTTTTGTGCATTTACAGCTAAGTGACTAATCAAGTAAATAACAAAGAAGGACGGATTCAACAGCGCCGAGCGAGATAGCGGAGCGGTGCCAGGGTCGTCTTATGGCTCCTCTACACGATGGGCCGACGCCGGCCACTCCTAGGGACGCATTTATGCGTTAGAGGGAGCAAGTAATATTGCTATCTCATTCTACCGCATGGCTGCGTCCCTTGGAGTGGCCGGCGTTGGCCCATCGTGTAGAGGAGCCATTAAACAGTCTTAAACTATGCTGTGGCCCCGGGCACATATGAATTTGGGGCCCTTTTGGAAAATAAAGAAAGCTAATGAAACTATTATTTTTTCTACTAGGATCTTCTATTTATTATGGGTAATCAAATATACTGTTACTGTCTGACCTTGGGGGCCCCCTCAGGATGGGGGCCCTGAGCACGGGCCCCGTGTGCCCTTATATGGTAAAGACGGTACTGAGCGGTGCGTGAGGAAAATCCACCAATCGCCGATATCTTCGCACAGCTCTTATGGATGCTCGCTGATGAGCCGATTTTTATTTTTTCGTTAGAGTTTGATTCAATTTGGTAAGTTTGGAGACCTCCTTATGTTGGGCGCAATAAACACGAAAGCCCAATTTGGAAAAAAAGTCCGTTGAGTTACGAAAATCTGTACGTTTGCGTAACTCAGGGGAAGATATGCGGACCATGCGGTGAAATTACACTAAAATTGTACAGAGTAGGAGAAGGAACTCTATCTATTCAGCAAAATCGAAATCGTCGAAATCTGACGAAAGAAACGAAAGAGCACACGCCCAAGGGGCCTATTTGACTCGATAAAGTAACAAGTGTAGCCTGATGTGGCTACTAAATGTCCATACTAAGTGTAAGGGTCTGTTTCACAAAGTCTGAGTAAAGTGTTGGATAGCTAATTAACAAATAAATTAACTGCCAGATAAAACTTCCTGATAAAATAGTTCCTGTTTCACAAACGTCTACCCATTAAGTTTATGTGCCAGTTTGCTACTTTTAAGTTACAGATGGCAACATCGCACTTTGACGTTTCGATTTACGGAACATGTGAGAGCATATAAAAAAAAATTAAATTCATCACTCTGAAAAGTATTAAAAGTGCATCTTTTATGCATTATTTTGTGTTACGTATTGATATACTTTAAATGCATATCCTGTAACAATTATAATGATCCGAAAATATTATTTTAGAAATCACTAATTTTTATGTGGAACGAAACGTAATTCAAATGTCAAAGAAAAAAAAAACGCGTGCTTGGTTGGGTTTGTTTTGTCGTTGTGTTAATTATTTTGCTGGCCTAGTTTTTCATAGTTTTGCGTAGTTTTGCAAAGACAACAATGTCTCAAAAACGTGAGAGGAGCATTAATTTCACGCGAGAGGAGGTTGACATTTTAATCAAACTGGTCGAAGTCAATAAACACATTCTTGAAAATAAGAAGAGTGATGCTGTAACCTGGGGCCATCAATGGCGCCAATAAGCCTTGGAAATCTTGCTATCTCGTAAAAGTCTCCTTGTAATTTAGCAATATCGTCTGGGAACTTGACGAACTGTGGTCGTAATTGTGCGATTGCTTGTGACACGACATTCACAATCCGACAAGCTGATGCCTTACTCACACCAGAAAAATCGCCAACTACGTTCAGAAAACTTCCAGTTGCATAATATCGCAATGTCAAAAGTAGTCGATCCATAGATGATATAGCATAATTCCTGAAACAATGATTTATTCATGTACTTACCTAACTAATGTTAGTAGTTGGTCGGTGGTACTACAAAACAATAGCCCTCGCGGCCATACATAAAATATGGCCGCGATTCTTTTAATAAACGAGATGGAGGTACAGTCAGTGTAAAACTATGGGTCATGCAGTCATGTATAGGCGAATTAACAGCTACCTATGAGACATATTTTTGTGTAACTTGTGTGCAACCATATTTTTACACTTGACTGTAAGTACCTATTAGAAATACTGTGGGTAGTATAGTAGATAGACATTTTAGTACCTTTCTGTAGTAGAAGAGATTTTGTCCTGAATTAATGAATGGACATAGTACACGGTATCTTTATTAAAGCGAAATCGAACCCTGAATTCTTCATCATTAAATGTCTCCATGTGATTAGAACGTTGTCGATACACGGGATCTCTGGGTGGTTCCATTAAGCGATCAAAAAAATCATTTAATTCGTCGTCTGAAAACTCATTAGATAGATTCATTTTTAGTATTTTTCGATTTCACGACATACAAAACTTTTTAAATCGATCTATCAAATAACTTAAACCGCCATAAAAATTCCTTATCTGATAGGTGATCTAACCTATAATTTACTTAGCACTTTATTTACCAGTTAAGCTTATTTGAAGATTGTGAAACGCCAACGATGACTTTATTCGCCAGATAAGTGGCAAGTAGCTTATTCAGGACTTTACTTGGACATTGTGAAACAGGCCCTAAGTGTGACATACCGCGTCACACATCGAATAGCCTCTCAATTAATCTAGATTGCGCTTTATTTAATGGAATAGTTACACAAAAATAAACTAAACGAAAACGGAACATTTAAACAGCGCATAATTTTCATGTGCATGCATGTTGACATTCACAATCGGCTGAACATTGAATTGTTTTTAAAAATATATTTTCACGTGCGCGTAAATAATGGACTTTCAGCTCTGAATAGGGTTGCCATATGTGTAAGGTCAATGAGGGCATTTCCGTCATACTTTTTTATAAGTTCACTTTGGCTGGTCATAACTACGATGATATTTAATTTTTAATAAACCTGATGACTGTAATAGATTAAGCGTTTATTTAGCTATATAAAGGTACTCATATTAAATTGCTAGTACTGCTGGTTATTTAAATATGATTTTTTTTAAAGACATGTCAGTTGACGGATTTTCCCTAGGGTTTGGGGCATTTCCGTCAACCAACGATTTTTCTTGGATCGTGACGTATTACAAACATATACGTCAAGTAAACAAATACCACTATACTCTTAATCGAAACTAAACCTTAGCGAACTCAATTTAAAGTTAATTTTAGATTTTATTGCCAAATATATTTTTTGGGGCAATTCCGTCCTATTTTTAAATTCAGGGGTATTGAACATTTTTAAAAACTTTAAAAATAATATCTACTTTTTAATTTTAAATATGTAATACAGCACAGATATAGGTTGATCTACGAAAGGTACGACGAATTTATATGATAAATTTTACAATTCAGTAAGAATATCGCATCACCTCTCATGAATATGAGTTACACTTAAGTGAGTCAAATCAAAAAAGGTTGGCAATATATGAAATAGGGAAATTCCGGCACATGACGATTTTTCCCTTTTCGTAATTGACGGATTTGTCCACTCGCTAATTTTGTAAACACAAATTTTAACCACCCATAGTTTCTCACCAATTGATTATAACGTAAAATGGATGAAGAGACCGATAAATATGCATATCGAACAATATAATAAACATACTCATTAAAACCTAACTTACAACGTCTCATCCCAACTTGACAAAACAGAGCAGCATACTCAGCTCGATATCGAGTTCGGAGCGCACCTGACCTGAACTTTTGATAGCGTTTTTTTTTTCCATTTACTGGCGACTAAGCGCTATCTGTTTTTGACTACTGGTATTAAATATGCTCTCTGCTTTATCGATCGAGTCATCAGCAAGTGCATACTGTTGTTAGAATAGCCACAAATGTTGTTGGACGGATTTGCCCCGCTGACGGATTTGGCCACCCTGACCTTAAATGAAAAATCCTAAAAATAAGTCCGTTAATTTACTGTCTTATTGAGTGTATTTTAATAAATTTATAACGGACTTTAAAAAAGAGGAGCTTCTCAATTCGTCGGGATTTTTATTAATGATTTTCTTTTTACGAAACTTTTCAGGTTTTTCGAAGATTAAGAAAAATCTTTTATTGTTTGAAAAAATATATTAGGTACACAGATTCATATCTGTGATTAGGTACTTCACATTAGGTAACCTAAAAAAATATACGCACAACTATCAAGTCCACTCATCTAAACTCCAGAGTGCCTACCGCAAACCACGTTCGACGTGTTGCCTCTCTGTCGCACTTGTAAATTCGTGCGTAAGTGTGACAGGGAGGAAACACGTCGGACGTGGTTCGCGGTAAGTCCTCTGATATCCTGAAAACACCCATCGTATGGCAACATTAGCTCCGAATGAATTACACGAAATTGCCAAATTGGCGCCCGAATTGCGCAGTGCAAATAGAGGGGAACAAATATTTGTTTTTATTCATAAATTAGCGGGACAAATTGATTTCTGGCGCTGGAAAACTGGATTGTACTGGAAACTGCATGGACAGTTTTCGTTTAGGAACGTTTATTTTATTAGCTTTTCAGCATTGACATAGATATCTAGGGACTGGCTTTACGGGCAATAATAATGAGGCATGTACAGCGGTGTGAAATCGCTACAACGCGATTGGTTGATGAAGTTCGCATCACGCGCGCGATTGGTTGACGAGTTCGCATTACGCGCGCTATTGGTCGCAACTAGTTGCGTTAGACTGCACGATTGGCTGGAATTCGTGAGTAACACCGCTCAACTAGTACCATTTTTAGTGCCCCATTAGCTAATCAAAATTGCAAATGGCCCAGTCACATACAAAACTAGATATTATACGTCAATGCTTTTCAGCTAATAAAGCAACACTATGGGGCATGTACATAACGACACCAATCATGCAACGTGTAAGAGACATTTTGGAGTGTTTTTGGTATTTCACATATACCTAGGCTAGGCTAGGTGGCTACCACCTTGGCACTGACATCATAAACGCCATCGAAAACGTAATTTACTTTCAATGCATCTCGCTCGTACTCGCATTAATTAGTGCGAGCGAGATGTGTATAGAAAGTAAATCTCTATTTTTTTATTCGGTAAAAAAAAAGCTTTACATTCTCGATAGCGTATACAATTATACATATATATGTCAGTTTTGACACTGTCAGTAACTCATGGTACGGGCTCTGTATAATTTCTACCTCTTTGCTTTTATAAATTTTTTTCTATAAGTAACATTGAAACCTCGTGTGTAATAGGCCCCGTGCTATCAAATTTTGCGTCGTCATATTCAGCTAATGCTTGGTGTATGACGCAAATTGGACAGGTGTCGGGTCGGCGCGGATCCTTAGACTCGTCACAGCACTAGGGTAACGAGTTTCGGTACACGATAGGGCTGCCTCTTTAGATGAAGATTTAATAGGTCCCAATTTTTTGAACTGAAAACTTCTTTAGCGGCGCTGTGCACTTTTTGAGGTGGGGAAAAAATGTTAAACTCGAGACAGCGTAAGACGATCACGTGACCGTGTGACGGTCATGGACACGTGACCTGATAGAAAAACTGTTACATGTAATGTCATTGAGTTTTTCTTTATTGATTTAAAATAATTGAGTTTCGCTCTAACTGGTATTAATATAACTAGAGTACTAACAGTGATGTGCGTAGGGGTTTCAAGTTATTAACGCTAACGCTAGATGGCGTTAACCTCAATTATACATAGTGCATTTTGGACTAGTCATTGAGTTTTCACTTCTGCCGGCACTACCTGAGTGCAACCCGTTTAGGTAAGTATATTTTATTTAGCTCAACAATTAATTGCAAATTGCAATTCAGCAGTTAACTTCGTAACTATTAAATTATAAAAAATTACTTCATATTAAAATGTCGAAAATAATTTTCGCTTTTAAATAAAGAAGCACCTATACTTATCTATATCGTTCTATTTGTTTCTTTTCTTATATTTGGGTAGGAAAAAAAAATGAAAACATTGTCAGCCCAGCCCAGCCCTAGATCCGTGACCTGACAAGCCTCAGCTCAAGTCGACACGATCGTCGCGATGGCCTAATAAAGGCTGCAGCGAGATTTCAATTTGGTACACGATAGCCCCCGACTCCGGGCAGCCTAGTAATGGGATACCTGAGTGGTAGATTACACAGTGGAACAGATTTGGCGCTAGGTATATCATTTTGCTCTGAAACCAATAACCATTATCATATTTGGTACACGATAGCCCCCGACTCCGGGCAGCCTAGTAATGGGATACCTGAGTAGTAGACTGATATTATTACACAGTGGAACAGATTTGGCGCTGTCGCACTTTTGCTAAGGGGAACGTGGCGGATTTCCAGTGTTGGCCCTTTAACGCTCAATTGTCCTTTATTCTGGTAAAGAAAAAAATGATAAAATACCTACGGTCAAAACTTATGTTATTAATTGTATAATCTATATTGCGAATTAAAGTGTTAAAACCGCTTATATTCTCGCATCTGTGGCCTGGACCTGTCGACCGCGATACACCGGTCTGAGAGATGGTTTTTCGATTGCGGTGTCATTGCCGAACGTGAAGCGACTTCGACAAACTAGTAATAGGTACTAGTGACTTCGACATTTGACGACAATAATTTAGCCGTACAGCAGCGGTAGCACGGTCGCAATTTTATCGCTTGTCACCATGTTCTAAATGTTCTAACAAGTATGTAGTGCGAAAGTGACTGGCATAGTGACAGGCGATAAAACGGGAGCATGCTGCACTCACAAGTTAAAATGCTCCGTCGTGGATTCTAATAATAAAGTTGACAATTAGGGAGACCGAGGTGAGTTGTCACAAAGGAGAGTTGTTATTTGTTGATTATTTGGAAATTAGAATTACAATTAGAACACACTTGCTTTTCTTTTGTTTCGTTCGATTTCGAAACGAAAAAACACAACCGTATTTCCTTCACTATTGATTTCATGCTTTGAGACATTTTTTTTTAAACTTAGTACATAACAGTTTAAACTATTTAAAGACTTCAAAACTACTAAACATAAATATGTCTTTTACCATGTAACATGAGATCTACAGGCGATTGGCCTTTATGCGAAAAGGGAAGCCCCCAGACGCCACTGGGCCCTTTTTGTACGGAACGTCACATTTATGTAAATAAGGGCTGAAGTGAGCCAACCCGACGTATTATTCCCTGAAGCGGTTTTTGTAAACACATTCGAATATAGATTACCTCCCCTAGATAACTTACATTCCGTTCTCTTAGCGCTGGTGGCGTCGTGTTAAGAGCGTGCGACGTCCAATCCAGATCCATGCAGACAAAACTACTATGTACAGTCGACGTCAAAGTTATGTTTACACTTTTTGCCTTATCACAAAGGAGTAAGGTGCAAAAGTGTAAACATAATTAGGTATCTTTGACGTCGACTGTAGTACGTAGCGAGCCGATCCTTTAAGCAGTAGGTATCCTACGTTATTTTGCTCCACAACAGTTTATTTTTAGGTATTTCAGGTATGCTTATCCTAGGCACGCATTAAGTCGTAAACGTTAACGCAAGCGATATCCTTCTGGATCCCGGAGACCTTTATAAAGGACAAATGAAGAATGATTTTGAACTAACATTCAAAAAGGAGTCTCTATAGTCTCGAGTCCCAAAATGTGTCATTTTTAAATAACTCTGTCACACTTAGTTCTTTCAGTCAGTGCAAAGTTAGCTGAGACGGACCTATTATATAGATGGCAAAAAAAAAAAAAACTTTTTACTTGTTACGTACAGCGACCTGCAAAAATGTAATCCACTTTATTAATTAATTCAATTCATGAAGTGGATATGGACTTTTGCAGATGTGTGTAGACCAGGTACATTATATGCTCCCTCTAGTGGGCCAGTTATCTGTGTTGTAAACACATTCGAACGTAAATGCTCGGGATTTGTCGTTTTGAAGGGCAGACGGTGTTGCAAAGTGTTGTTTTTTGTTTTAATGTTCTGAACCGTGTTGGGAGTTGCCATAATTTAAATCGTCGATTCACTTCAAAATTTCGTAAAATAAGATAATGATAATGATAAGTATAGGGTTGTTAGTATCAATCAATCGGTCCACCAACGCGTGTAGAGTGGCTCCTCCAACCTTTCCTTACGTCTTTGTCGTACCGTACCTAGTCTAAAAAGTGCAGCAATAATACAGCTTCCACAACTTTAATAATAACAACCCGAGCGCGAAGTTTATCGTTCAGAATTAATATGCCGAAAGTTTTTGACAGCCGTTGAGGCAACTCCGAGTTTTGGCCAAAGACAATTTTAATGCTATACGTGATACGATGCCGTTGTGTTCTCGAAATGGTGTTTTTTAAAAGTTAATTGTTATTTAGTGTTTAATAAGTAAAAAACTCAGATGGGCAAGGCACGCTTGTTAAAATGCCTGTGAAGTCGAGTGTATTTACACATCACTGAAATGTATTTCATTACGTAACATAATTATAATGGATAGGTTTCAGAAGTCAGTACCTACTCTGTGGAAAATTTCGCTAAAAAATTCGCAGTAAATTACTAAAACCTGTCGGTTTCGCGCTACTCATCAAATACTGGATTTTGTAGAAAAGCGGATAATCAAAATACAAATGTGATTGCGTCTAGTTCCGGACCCTTCCTGAGCTCTCTTGCACGCGGTCGTGAAACCACAAGGCTAGGAATGAAAATGAAAAATCCGGCATCGAATACCTAATAAAATACTGGATTTTGTGGGAGATTTAGTTATTAAATTTGTTTCCATATTAAAACGTTTATTTCATTGCATTGCACTGCGTGTGCTATAAAAATCGTTGCAGACTTATCTTGGTCTAACTCTTTTCAACTTTTTCATGTTAAGTGTTAACAAACTTAAGTTGTTAGTGCCAGGGATCGGATACCGGTATTTTTTGTATGGGAACGGAAACGGTATTTTTTCGTTCTTTGCTAATTACTTCATTTCTAATTGGGCAATCTAATAATACGAAGTCGTAACCTAAAAACACAACTGAGTCCTACATTTCGAGTATAAAATAATTCAAAAAATATGGTTATTTCTAGGTTTTTGCAAAAAACCGGTTCCGATCCCTGGTTAGTGCGCTAACGCGCGGTAACCCGTAGTAACGTGTACCTACAGATGAGCTCGGGGCCCGGAACACGGGTCCGGAACGAAAGTCCGGAACTAGGTACACGCAGTTATTTCGAGCTTCTTAATCAAATCTCTTCCTTCTTCCCACGTGCAAATTGTCTTGTCTCCTAATGCAGATAATTTAATTTTATAAACAATACAATCGTAACGATATGTCTACAACATTTTCACAGGTTTCTTGTCGCGCGGAAACCTTTTACCCTAAATAATTTTAACCTTTTACCCATCTTTTACCTGTCTGGTTGACTGATTATACATATAAAAGGGGTTTAAGGATAACTCACGCTAGACCGGGCCGGGCCCGGGCCGGAGCTTCTGGCGCTTCGTTTTCTATGGAAAGCACCACGTGATCATTGATCAGCCGTCATAGAAAATTACATGTCGGACGCCTCGGCTCGGGCCCGGGCACGGCCCGGTCTAGCGTGAGTCATTCTTAAAAGTGGGTACCTAACAGCGGAACTCGTAAGAATCTAATTAATAGTAGGTACCTAGTGTTTAAAATTACCCACTTGTGACGCTGCTTTTAGCATAGAAATAAAACTGTAATTCCGCCTAAAACACTTAAAAATCAAGAATCGCTGTGGACAATCGTGTTTTTCCGACGACTAAATTATCTTGACGTATGGGTAACCCCATATCGCTAAACCCTCGGTATATTCATCGCTCATCAGGCCACAAAGTATCTATCTCTATTTAATGTACCTTTTTCCAAGTAACGCTCAAAAGCCCAAAAAATCCTAAAGGTTTAATACGACTCGAAACATTCCGGCAGCAGCTTAGTACATTAAACGATGTTTAACTCAAGCTGTAGTAGGTACTAGGTACCTATCTTCAGTGACAGTTTTACCACAGCTAGAGACGAATAAGTCGTAAAAACTGCATATTCTTAGGTACCACAAAACAAAGGTCAGCGTCATACAAAATTTCGACTTTTGTTGAGTTGAGGTGTGCAAGTAAAAGAAAGTTTTGAAAAAGTCTCTACTTTTGAAAGCTTCCCCTTAGAAATCGCGAAATTTTTTTCAAAAGCATTTTTTGGGAAAACGTTGACCTAGCGATAGCGATTGGCGTTATGGTGCTTCCAGTTTCATGTAAGTAAGTAGTTGTAGGCTCGATCCGAGTGGAATTTATACTTCTGACGCGATCCGGGATCCGCGACCATCCACTCAGCGGAGACGGATCAAAAGATGTAGAGGGAAATAAGAGTGACTGAGAGTGACCCATTAATCCCATTTTAAATATATAGCTGGTCAACCAAATCTTGTCAGTAAAAAAAGGCGCGAAATTCAAATTTTCTATGGGTCGATATCCCTTCGCGCCTACATTTTTCAAATTTGCCGCCTTTTTCTACTGTCAAGATCTGGTTGACCAAGTATAGCTGGTCAACCAAATCTTGTCAGTAAAAAAAGGCGCGAAATTCAAATTTTCTATGGGACGATATCCCTTCGCGCCTACATTTTCCAAATTTGCCGCCTTTTTCTACTGTCAAGATCTGGTTGGCCAAGTATATATTTTAATCTTACTTAGTCTTTGTTGTTGAATCGTCTCTGCCACAATCACAGTGGCCAACACGCAAGAATCCGGGGCAACATTTTTTTTTAAGAAATTCTCGACCTTCGTCAGTTGTCCGGGCGCGTTCCAAATTTAATTTGCTTTACACTGTGTGAGTGTTCGAATGAAGCGTAATTTAATAAAGGTGATTTAGGAGCTAACTGGGTACAGTAAGAAGGAAATTTATTAGGAGCGAGCAGGAGCTTTTTGCTTATTTTCGTAGAACTCGAATTTGTAACAGCGTATAATTATCTCATTTTCTACTAATGGTGATCTTTACGGTTTCTGACCCTCAAATAGTTGGTTTCAAGGCCTTCAAGAAGCTTGTTGTTATGTAAACTGGAAATTGTAATTTGCTGCTCAAGTACATACATCAAAAATTATAAAAAAAGCAATTGTGACTCAATGCCGTCATTCAATTTCCCATTTCTTTTTGCAGAATGATTCTCTAAAAAGTAGGTATAAAATTTTTATTTGTAGGTATGTCTTTACCCATCACGGAACAATGACATTTGGTAGGCGTGCGCGTCGAGCCAAAGCCAACACGTAGAGGCCCTTTTGACACTTGAAAAATGAAAAAAATGTTATGGATATAAAACCGGTAATAAAACGGTATGCAATTTTTCGGCAGACGCGGTGACTCGCCCTCAAGAGATGGACCCCCACAGTAAGCGACATCTAGGATGGCACATTTTACGGTACCTCCCGGCAGAACAAGTTAGAGTTTAGAGCATAATGGTAAAACCTATAAGATAAGATAATATTTATTCATTTAAAATTTTTAAAACTTACTTATGCTAATTTGATTGATACAATGGTAATTATATTTCTCAAATTTTGTTCCACACATTGCAATTGCTATCTTGGGTACCTACTACCTACTTCCTAATTCCGTCCGTTTCACCCTGAAAGGAGTGAAAGGCGTCAAATATTATGTCCAAGGTAGATTCCCTTTTCCGACCAGAATTAACATATTGTACAGAATATTTGGTAATAACAGACACCTAGCCTCTCCATAAGCAATCTTACGAGAGCGAACTTATGTACAAATTAAAGCAAGACATGCAAATCTCACGCTAAACCGGTGTATTCGAACGAGGCTAGCATGATGAGTAATCAAACAAATAAAACAAGAATATTGCTTTTCCAATCTACGATATGCGTAGTGCTCGCTACAGTCGCTACTAGCATATTATCTTACATCAAACCTTAATTGCAAATATTTGAACAAAATCTCTCTTAATGAAAAAGTCAGATATTTTGAGCATCTTTGCTACTTCTACATACCTACATGGCGCTGAAGCTGACCCAACCTCCACCAAAAGTGCGACGTCTGAACGCTGGAGATATGAATATCTATATATATAAATGCAAGTGTCCTGACTGACTGACTGACTGACTGACTGACTGACTGATTCATCAACGCAGAGCCGAAACTACAAAAGCTAGAAAGTTGAAATTTGCACACTAGGTTGAATTTATAAAGTGTACAAGAGATAAGAAGCAATTTTGAAAAATTCAACCCCTAAGGGGGTTAAAAAGGGGATGAAAGGTTGTATGGGGTGCAAGTTTTATTTTAAGCTAGGAATTTGAAACTTTGTAAAAATGTACTATATTAAAAAACAAGAAAACAAATTTCTGCGTTTTCGAAAATTCATCCCCCAAGGTGGTGAAAAAGGGGTCGAAAGTTTGTATGGAGATCAAATATTTTTGTGAGTGTTGGACTTGAAACTTTGTATATGGGGATATTATTACAAGACGGGAAAAGTAATTTCAGCGTTTTTGAAAATTCATCCCCTAACAGGGTTAAAAAGGGGTTGAAAGTTTGAATCCATTACAAATGCTTTGAAACTTCTTAGAAAGGCATAATAGCCGATGACAAAAAAAAGTAATTGCGACGTTTTAGGTAATTCAACCCCTAAGGGGGTAAAAAAGGGGATGAAACTTTGTCCTGGGGTGCAAATTTTATTTAAAGCTAGGACCTTGATACTTCGTAAAAAGGTATTAAATTAAAAAACAAGAAAACTAATTTCAGCGTTTTTAAAAATTCATCCCCCAAGGTGGTAAAAAAGGGGTTGAAAATTTGTACGGAGATCAAATATTTTTGAGAGTGCGGGACTTGAATCTTTGTATTTGGGGATATTATTAAAATACAGGAAAAGTAATTTCAGCGTTTTGTAAAATTCATCCCCTAACAGGGTTAAACAGGGGTTGAAAGTTTGAATCCATTACAAATGCTTTGAAACTTCTTAGAAAGGCATAATAGCCGATTACAAAAAAAAGTAATTGCAACGTTTTTGGAAATTTAACCCCTAAGGGGGTTAAAAAGGGGATGAAAGTTCGTCTTAGGGTGCAAATTTTATTTTAAGCTAGGAACTTGAAATTTTGCAAAAAGGTATTAAATTAAGATACAAGAAAACTAATTTCAGCGTTTTTAAAAATTCATCCCCCAAGGTGGTAAAACATGGGATTGAAAATTTGTACGGATATCAAATATTTTTGAGAGTGCGGGACTTGAATCTTTGTATTTGGGGATATTATTAGAAGACAGGAAAAGTTATTTCAGCGTTTTGTAAAATTCATCCCCTAACAGGGTTAAAAAGGGGTTGAAAATTTGTATGGAGCTCAAATTTTATTTTAAGCGAGGAACTTGAAACTTCGTAAAAATATATGTTATTAAAATACAAGAAAACTAATTTCAGCGTTTTTGAATATTCATCCCCTAAAGTGGTCAAAAAAGGGTTGAAAGTTTGTATGGATATCAAACATTTTTTCGAACGCGGGATTTGAATCTTTGTATTTCGGGATATTATTTAAATACAGGAAAAGGAATTTCAGCGTTTTGTAAAATTCATCCCCTAACAGGGTTAAACAGGGGTTGAAAGTTTGAATCCATTACAAATGCTTTAAAACTTCTTAGAAAGGCATAATAGCCGATTACAAAAAAAAAAAAATTGCAACGTTTTTGGAAATTCAAACCCCTAAGGGGGTTAAAAAGGGGATAAAAGTTCGTCTTAGGGTGCAAATTTTATTTTAAGCTAGGAACTTGAAACTTTGCAAAAAGGTATTAAATTAAGATACACGAAAACAAATTTCAGCGTTTTTAAAAATTCCTCCCCCAAGGTGGTAAAACATGGGATTGAATATTTGTACGGATATCAAATATTTTTGAGAGTGTGGGACTTGAATCTTTGTATTTCGGGATATTATTAGAAGACAGGAAAAGTTATTTCAGCGTTTTGTAAAATTCATCCCCTAACAGGGTTAAAAAGGGGTTGAAAATTTGTATGGAGCTCAAATTTTATTTTAAGCGAGGAACTTGAAACTTCGTAAAAATATATGTTATTAAAATACAAGAAAACTAATTTCAGCGTTTTTGAATATTCATCCCCTAAAGTGGTCAAAAAAGGGTTGAAAGTTTGTATGGATATCAAACATTTTTTCGAACGCGGGACTTGAATCTTTGTATTTCGGGATATTATTAAAATACAGGAAAAGTAATTTCAGCGTTTTGTAAAATTCATCCCCTAACAGGGTTAAACAGGGGTTGAAAGTTTGAATCCATTACAAATGCTTTAAAACTTCTTAGAAAGGCATAATAGCCGATTACAAAAAAAAAGTAATTGCAACGTTTTTGGAAATTCAACCCCTAAGGGGGTTAAAAAGGGGATGAAAGTTCGTCTTAGGGTGCAAATTTTATTTTAAGCTAGGAACTTGAAACTTTGCAAAAAGGTATTAAATTAAGATACACGAAAACAAATTTCAGCGTTTTTATAAATTCATCCCCCAAGGTGGTAAAACATGGGATTGAAAATTTGTACGGATATCAAATATTTTTGAGAGTGTGGGACTTGAATCTTTGTATTTCGGGATATTATTAGAAGACAGGAAAAGTTATTTCAGCGTTTTGTAAAATTCATCCCCTAACAGGGTTAAAAAGGGGTTGAAAATTTGTATGGAGCTCAAATTTTATTTTAAGCGAGGAACTTGAAACTTCGTAAAAATATATGTTATTATAATACAAGAAAACTAATTTCAGCGTTTTTGAATATTCATCCTTTAAAGTGGTCAAAAAAGGGTTGAAAGTTTGTATGGATATCAAACATTTTTTCGAACGCGGGACTTGAATCTTTGTATTTCGGGATATTATTAAAATACAGGAAAAGTAATTTCAGCGTTTTGTAAAATTCATCCCCTAACAGGGTTAAACAGGGGTTGAAAGTTTGAATCCATTACAAATGCTTTGAAACTTTTTAGAAAGGCATAATAGCCGATTACAAAAAAGTAATTGCAACGTTTTTGGAAATTCAACCCCTAAGGGGGTTAAAAAGGGGATGAAAGTTCGTCTTAGGGTGCAAATTTTATTTAAAGCTAGGAACTTGAAACTTCGTAAATAGGTAGTTAGGTAGTAGGTTTTATTAAAAAGAGGACATGAAAATCTTCTAAGGGGGTTTAGAGGGATTACATCAAGGACAATTTTATTCAGTTAGGGGCTTGAAACTTCGTAGGTTGTGAAAGAAAACTCTCATGCGTTGTATAATATTAATAATTAAGAAATGATTAACCGTCCTACCGCAATCTCTTGCTGCATAATGTTCTAAGCTAATGTAGAATATATAACCACCAATATACAAATCCACGCGTACGAAGTCGCGGGCAACAGCTAGTATCAAATATATGGATATTACACACACACACACAAATTGACTTACCCCACGGTAAGCTCAAGAAAGCTTGTGTTGTGGGTACTCAGACAACGATATATATAATATACAAATACTTAAATAAGTACATAGAAAACAACCATGACTCAGGGACAAATATCTGTGCACATCACACAAGGATCACACAGGATATACATATGTATGGTTGGGAGTCCGGCAAGTCCATCGGAGGCGGAAGAGTTTGGCTATGGGTTGAAAAAACATGATATTGATGACCAAAATAATTATGTACCTACATCTACATACCAAACTGATACTTAGACAATTTCCCGAATTTCCATTTTTTTCCCTGTCAATGTTCTGCCAATCAGTTTCGAACACAAACGAATGGTCCCGCCATCTTCATATTTGTGCGTTCTCTTCCAGCTGGCGGGCGTATTTGTCATGACACCCTAAATCCGCTCAAAACTGACCGCGAGATTCAGCTTGCACCGCTCTTTGTAGCCCTTGGCCTCTGGCTATTATGGTGCCTTTGGGCCCCAGGTTAAATAACCACCTGCTTCCGCTTACTTAATAAATACATCTACCTACCGCTTCTTAACTTTTGTTAAGCATGCTAGCCTTGCTTCCCGTAATCTGCCTTCCAAATATCTATCTCAACCCCCAAAGATATCCACAATCAGGGATCCAACAACAAATCTTGAGTTTTAGCAATTACCATGTAAATTTGAGAAGTTGGCGAAATAATTTAAACCGGATTCAACAAACAATTTATATGTTAATTCTGGAGGTGTGGGCCGGAGTGAATTAGTCGACTTGCGAGATCGTAAGGCAGGCATTCTGTACTTTATTTAAGTGAAGAAATAAAATAAATAAGGTTACGTCGAGTAAGGGAAACTACGGGACACGAAACATCAACATCAACATCAACATCAACATTTATTCAGCAAATAGGCCACAAGGGCACTTTTACACGTCAACATGGAATTTACATACAGCAAAAAAAAAAACACATCTACAATTATAAAGTACAACTTTCTAAGCCGCAAATATAAAATCAAACTAAAGTATTACATAGAGATGTATAAAGTCTCTAAATGTCGAATTACAAAAAAAAAAAACGCTATAACAATAGTATTGAAAAAAAAAGAACACAAAGATACAAAACTATAATCTAAAATTATTTAGAGATGTAAATGTCTCTAAGTGTCATCATAACTAAAAGATTACAAATATATAGTAGTTAATCAAATTATCCTTAGAGATGTATAGGGTCTCCAAGAGTCAAAATCCTGTATACCTAATTAAAACATTCATTAAGTAAGAAAATGACAATAAAAATAAAATAGCATACGAGAACCGAATGATGTGTGTCTGTGTCCATGTAATTATCCTCAAAAATAGAGTAACTAAATATAATAGCTCGTGTTAGCTTAAATAGACCAGTCTCCACAAACAGCACCCGTTCACGAATATGACGCGTATCTCAGCCATCGCCTCTCTCAACCTTCATTCGGGAAAGTGGCGACCCGATCAACAACGCCACCGTAAGCAAAGACTTTTAAGCGAGCATGACATATTCAAGCTGCCGGGCCATATTAATATTTAAATTGTAATAACGTATAACTGTGAGACACAACATTTTGTTCTTGTATGTTACATAAAAAAACGGTAAATCTTCACATAATTACCAAGCTAAATGCCCTATATTGACTTAGAGATGTATAGGTCTCTAAGTGTCGGAATCATTAAAAATATAAGTATGTACAAATAAAATAAAAATAAAATTAAAACTAAAACTTAGAGATGTATAAGGTCTCCAAGTGTCAAAAATTAAAATTAAATTAAGCAATATAAACAATATAATTAATCGAGAACATGATGGTCTCATGTGTCAATTCTACTGGACACTAGCATGATTAATTTACAATGAAAAGAAAAAAAAAAGAAAAACAATACATATTTATTTAACTCTTATTATACTATCGAAATCAAGCTGCCGGCTTAAAGGCATCTCTATCATCTATAAAATCATTTACAGTGTAGTACGCCTTACTCAACAAGGAGCGCTTAATGTGTGACTTAAATTTGTTAAGTGGTAAATTCGCTATATCAGTGGGAACTTTGTTATAAAAACGTGTACAGTTCCCGACGAAAGACGTACTAACCTTACGGAGGCGGTGGGCGGGCACAGCAAGTTTATGTTTGTTTCTAGTGTTATAGTTATGGATATCACTGTTAAGCTTGAATTCATGGACGTTTTTCCGAACATACATAATATTCTCAAGTATGTATTGAGATGCAAGGGTAAGAATGTTCACTTCTTTGAATTTCTCTCTCAGGGATGCTCGAGCGCCCAGTCCATAGATAGAACGTACAGCTCGTTTTTGCAGCACAAATATTGTCTGAATGTCTGCCGCTTTTCCCCACAACAGAATTCCATACGACATAACACTGTGGAAGTAGCTAAAGTATACCAGCCTGGCCGTCTCTACGTTTGTCAGCTGTCTGATTCGCCTCACTGCATAGGCAGCAGAACTAAGTTTGCCGGCTAGAGTGGCTATATGTGCATGCCACTGCAGTTTTGCGTCTAAAGTGACTCCAAGGAAAACCGTTCGATCTTCGAATTCCAGCGTATCACCTTTTATTTTAATATTGCTGTTGTTTACCTGCTTGACGTTCGGCAGCGTAAATTTGATGCACTTGGTTTTCTTGGCATTCAAAAGTAAGTTATTTGCCGTAAACCAGTCTACTATGGTGGATAGTGCATCGTTAATGTTATCGAAGCTGTTTTCCTTCCTGTCTACTTTAAATATAAGAGAAGTGTCATCTGCAAATAACACTATATCATGTCTATCTTGCACTACTTTTGGTAGATCATTAATGTATACCAAAAACAGAAAGGGACCAAGAATTGAACCTTGAGGCACTCCAAGAGCTACTGGGGACCCCGCCGATTGAGCTCCATTGATAACTACTCGCTGAGTTCTATCCGAAAGGTACGAAGAAACAAGATCAAGGGCAGTAGCTTTTATCCCATAGCGGCATAATTTTCTTTTTAAATTCTCGTGATCAACGCAATCAAATGCCTTTGATAGATCACAGAAAATTCCAACAGCATCTTGAGCTTTTTCCCAAGCGTCAAAGATGTGTTTTAGAAGTACCGCACCGGCGTCAGTAGTTGACCGACCTCGGGTAAAACCAAATTGATTATTGTCAAGCAATTTATTTCTGTTAAAATGAGACAAAAGTTGATTAAGAATAAGTTTCTCGAAAACTTTGCTTAACGCCGGTAGTATTGAAATTGGTCTAAAGTTGGTGGGGTCTGTTCTCGTTCCAGATTTAAACAGTGGGATAATTTTGCTGTGTTTCATAATATCTGGAAAAATTCCAGTATCAATACATCTGTTGAAAATCTCGGCTAAATATGGTGCGATCGATTCTACAATAGAATGTAATACTTTTACTGATAATCCCCAGAGATCTTCCGTTTTCTTTAAGTTTAATGATCTGAAAGTTTTAAGAACTATATTCGGAGTGACATAAGAAAATGTGAACATTTCTGTACATTCCGCTACTGTTGTCTTCAGAATTTCTTCAGCGACCTCTGGCGATGAATTAAGTGACTTAGTTGTTTCTACCGGTATATTCGAGAAAAACTGCTCGAAATGATCTGCCACTTCACGGTCGGAACTTACTAAAGTGTCAGCAATTCGTAGGTTGTAATGCGGATCCTTCATTTTACGTTTTCCAGTTTCGTTGTTGATTACTTGCCATACAGTTTTAACTTTATCGCTGGAATTTAGAATCTTTTTGGACAAATAATCAGCTTTAGCGGCGACACACATCATCTTAAAAGATTTTGAAAAATTCTTTACGTACTCTAGAAATTCCGGCCTTTTATCTGTTGTTCTCAAATCATATAAATCATAGAGTTGGCGTCTCTTCTCGTGAATATCCGGCGTAGCCCAGTCGCTAAATTTAGTCTTGATCTTGCCCTGCGACTTCTTTGGAATGAAACATGCATCAAATTCCTTTTTAATACAGTTAAACAACTCGGAGCTCAAACAGTCAGGATTATCCTGGGTACATGAAAGATAACATAAGCTTCTTTTGATATTTCGGTTGAATAACTCCAAACGCCTTTCGGAAATCGTTCTGCACATAGTGTCTTGTGGAATTTCCTCAATTTTCCCGCTGAAAGAGGCTTTTACTCCACAGTGGTCAGAACTTAGGGTGTTTATAACAGCTTTACAAATCGCATCCTGGTTACTGAAGATGTTATCTATACATGTAGCACTGGTTGCTGTGATTCTAGTAGGTTCACAAAATAGATTGACTAAATTGAAGGACTTAAAAGTATTTAGTAACCTTTCACACAATGGCGAGTTTTCTAGCAAATTAATGTTAAAATCACCACATACAATTATAATTTTCTGACTTCTAAAAACAGCAATAAGCACTTCATCTATGACCGATTCGAATAAATTATAGTCTGCCGATGGGGGTCTGTACACGCATATAATTATAAATTGTTCCAACTCAACACAGGAAAGTTCTATATGGCGTTCCACAGACATGTCAACAATGTCTCTACGCTCCTTACTTTTTAAATTATGTTTAACCATTATCAATGACCCGCCGCGGTTACAGGATCTCCTAAAAAAAGAACTTACTATACTATGATTATTGAAGTTAAACATAAATTCATGACCTTTAAGCCAGTGCTCAGTTACACAGAGAATGTCAACATTCGTGGACTGTAAAAACAGATCAATTTCGAGTTCCTTACAGGTAAATCCTTGGATATTTTGGTGAACCAAGTTCAATAAATTGGTTTTACTAATCATACTAGCATCGTAGCGATCAATAGGAACGGAGCCGGCTGGTGCACACGTTGTCGGAGCGGTTAGTTTAAATTCATATCACCAGGCGGCTCCATCTCAAAACCTACACTACCAAGGCGTACAATATTATTAGGCGACTTAAGGCTACTAGACGCCGGGCTAGCCACGACGGGGTCTTCAATATTATATGCTAACAGATTAGCACACCGTGCTAGACATCTTCTCGGGAGGTAGGTTCTTTTATGGGGCATAACAAAATCGTCTACAAATTTATTCGTATCAAAATACGAAATCGTACTACTGTACAAGGAAAGGTTATACAACAAAGAATTGTAACGAAATACCCTCTTATTGACCTCGCTCGACATTCTATATGGGAGCGCACAGATAATTATTTTTGCAACCCCGGCCCGGTCAATCGCCGAGAGCGTAGCGGATAATTTTAAGATATCTCGCTTAGTACAGTCGACACTATTCCCTACGAAAACTACAAGCGTCGAGTCGCGGTCAAACTCGCCCGCGGCAATACAATCGACCAGACGATCGACGGAGGCCCCCGGGTGACAGTTGTTGATGACGCCCCGCGACAAGCGCTCCACCAGCAGCGCGCCCAGGCCGGCGCCCCACTCGTCCGAGTACAGGGCGGTGCGCGCGGGGATACGTGGGCGCGGCGGCGAGGCTGCCGGCGAGGCGAGGCGAGGCGGCGATTGAGCCAGCTCAACAAAGCTCTGCGGCGATGGTGCCGGCGAGGGGAGGCGAGGCGGCGGTGGAGCAGGCTCGACGTAGGTCAGCAGCGATAGAGCCAGCTGGACGAGGCTCGGCGGTGATGGAGCCGGCTCGACGAGGCCCGGCAGCGATGGAGCCGGCTCGCCAAGGCCCGGCTGCGATGGAGCTAGCTCGACGAGGCTCGATGGTGATAGTGGGGGCCGAGGCGCCGGGTCCACGAGGCTGGGGGCAGGCTCGGGGTCGCGGCGCGGCTCGGGCGCGAGGGAGGCGCGCGACGCGAACAGGGCGCGCAGCGCGGGCGAGCCCGGCGCGGCCAGGACGGCGCGCAGCGCGGGCGACTCCGGCGCGGCGGGGCGTGGCGGGGGCCGCGGCGACTCCATGCGCAGAGGGTAGCCGCTGCCCGGTTCTAGAACATTATTCATAAAGGCTATGTATTCCTGTAATGCTTTACTTGATAGCTCGTCTCTATTATTGAGATCTTTTAACTTTGATTCTAATTTTCTTAATTCATCGGAGCGGTAATTCAATTCTTCTACTGTCTGGTCTAGTTGATATTGACAGCGTAGAAGTTCATCGCATAAGGCGACACTATTACATTTAGATTGCAGTGCCTTGAATACAGACTTATGGCGTTTTAGTAAAAGTTTTGATCTCTTTATGAATCTACTTAGTTTTAAATAATTTTTAATTTTCTTGGATCCGTTCAGTGTAATTTTGTTATCATCACTCCTGCCCTCTATCGGCACAGAACTTGTCGAACCTACAGTTCCTAACATTGATGTGCTGTCAATAACTAAATCTACTTCAAAACTATTAAGTTCAGCAAAAATACTTAAATTATTGTCGGGAGGTCCGGACTGGCCTGCGCAATACTTGCATGTATTTTTTGCTTCCGACTCCTCCAGCTGCTGTTCCAGGTCCTGAATGCGTTGCAATGCCCGCTCGTGTATCTCCTGGCATTGTTGGAATCTGTCAACGGCAACCTGAAGTTCATCCCGCTGCCCTTGCATGTCTTCAAATTCGACATCCTGATTTGCAAGCTGAGTTTTGAGAGTAGTATTTGTTCGAACAACACTCTCAAATTGCTGTTCACTCTCTTCCTGTTCTTGAAGGAGTTTTTTATTCAACTCATTGGCTTCTTTGAGATCTTTCTGTAGTTGTTGCACTTTGGCCACCAGGACATCTCTGCGTGTAGTCATTTTAGTGGTTTTTGCTGTAAACATATTCATAATGTGAGATATCTGAGCCAGAGAAATGAATGAATTACAATGCTTTTAACAGAATATAGTGACTAGAATAATGTAAACATGAATCCACTGATTTGATTTTCTATGTAAGATTTCATACAATAAACTTTATTATTCACTGTCGTACAAGTTAACTGATCACCACAGGGTAAGATTTAATTGTTTTTAAGGTGATTTAATAAGGAATTACGATATTTTGATATGTTAAAATCCTGTTAAGTATATTACAAACAAAGTGCTCCTCAAAACATCTAAAGGTAACACAAATGGAAGTATGGCAACTAGTAATTCTGGATAAATAAATTAAAACTAGGCTTATAAATTATGAAAACAATACTCATCTGTAAATATCCTCGTAGAAATACAGGCAAATGCGGTGCAAGTTTAAATTTTAAACGTTACATTCGTTGACAGTTGCCTTGTTTTTTGTCGTCAATATTTTGCTTCCTATGTTACATGAAAACTTATAATAACACTTGTCCACTTTAATTACAATATGATGCTTCCATTTATCACAATATTTTCTTTATTTCTACATTATACTAATTTATTTTCCGTATTTAAATACGAAGAGCAAATTTGACGTTTAGCCAGCCAGCCAGAAAAACACTTGTATGGGAATTAAACAGTTTCAGTTAAAAACCATTTTGTCCTTTATAAATGACTGAGATCTCCATGCAGTAGAGGTATGTTCATGCAGGTACCTATTTATGAACACCTTGGCTGCTCCGATGTATTGATAGGTACTAGTGATAGCGACTGTATTATAGGTGGGTATGGGTACATCACACTAAACACTTACACAGCTTTATATGTTAAGCCTGCACAAATAGTTTGAAAGCTCAGACCGAGCAGCGCTCTTAAGACTACCATTGGACACACTTGCAGTAATCCGGTAGATTTGGATTTGGGCATGCGTGGCGTCTTACGAACGTGACCTTGCTGAGACATCTAGATACCTAAAATAATATATATCACATCGAATAAACTCAATTTTGCACGACGTGTCTTAATACAAGTACTACCTAAAGTAGATTTTCTCAAGGTACATCCCACACAATCTTGATTTTAACGTCGAAATATCCCCGTTTACTAAATAAATTCAGTTTATCATAAGTAATTATTGCCTATGGTGGCTATGGTCTCCAGTTTTTGTCTATATTTTTGTCTTTTTACCTACTTATGTTCAGGGGCCATAAACAGATTCATACATTAAGTTAGTATGGGATGTGTTAAGACTTAAGATAATCTTTTTATACAAAACCCAAAACGCTGTAAATTTTAGCCCTAGCCCTAGTTTAAAACGGCAGAATCTACTAGAGATTCGGCTTCATTCTTAATTAAACATAGCACAGTTGATCATGTTGATCTATTTAATCAGTAGTGGATTATTTTGGTGATATACTTAATTCAAATACGCAATCTGCAATGGAAAATCCTAGAACTTTCTTTATTTTGAATAGAAAACTATAATGAGACTGCGACGTTTATTATTTGTATTAATAAAAGGTAAAACGGACGGTCGTACGTCTTACAGCTAAAATCGAATACAGCTCGATATTTCAAACCGTTTCGAAGATCTTAATCATTTGTGGTAGGTTAGGTCTAAGGCCGCGGCAATTTTTTTAAATAACTTCTTCTTAAGCCGGGAGCGCTGCAACTGTTCTATAAAAAATACTGATAAATTGCTGATGGATTAGAAAAAGGGTACCAAAATTACCAACATTACAAACAACTGAAAGGAGCGAACCTTTATTGATCAGAGTTAATTCTATCAATTCGTCGTTAATAATTTCATTATTAAATCCCTCCTAAACCATTCTGAAAGACGGCCCCTAAGGTCCGACCTAATTGCATAAATATGTTTTGAATTTTAAATGCCTGGTAAGACTTTTCAGAGGTAAATTTTATTATTATTTCATTATCAACTTTGGCCATTAGTTCCCTCTGGGATTGCCCGGATTGTACTCAGGGACTCCTAGAGGAGGGACCTTACCAAAATAGGGACTTACTTTTAGTACTAAATTAGACAATTTTATTGTTATTCGATACAAGCTTTATGTTTAGATCACGTTTTGTGTTTGTTCATGTTTTTCCTATTGCGTAAGTACCTACTGTTAATATGTGATATGCCAGACAACTTTATTTTTAGGTACAGCGAGAGAATAGAATTCATTCACAAAGTGGCCATGGACTTCTGCTATTAAATACTTAACGAAATAATTATTCTACGTGCTATTCAGTTTTCTAATGGTGATCAAAGTGGTGAACCGTAACAGTAAGTAATGTAGGTAATTTTGTGTGGATGTGTAGATTTTGATGTGTGGATGTGTAGATTTTGAATTGGGCTTGGGCTTCTACTTTGTTTCTTTCAGCAGGGTAAAGAAACTGTAGCTGGTTTTTAGGATCTGAAACAATAAATTATAAGTCCTTTATAATATAACTTCACATTTACATAACTTGGAAGAGAAAGCACTCATCATCTTCCTTGCGTTGCCCGGCCCGGCATGTTGCCACGGCTCATGGGAGCCTGGGGTCCGCTTGGCAACTGATCCCAAGAATTGGCGTAGGCACTTACAGTTTTTATGCAAGCGACTGCAGTCAGACCTTCCAACCCAGAGGGTAAACTAAACCTTATTGGGATTAGTCCGGTTTCCTCACGATGTTTGGAAGAAAAAGCACAATCATTTGCTATTAACAATACAAAATAATATTTTCACCTCAGCAGCTCGAACAAGGGTACTTTGATTCTTAAAAACAGTGAGCAAAATGCGATTTTGCTCACTGAGTGAGACAAAATGACATTCAAGTGACCTTTATAGTCAAATGTCATTTCAACATGCGGGGTCTAATAAAAGTTCGAAATACTTGGGTTCTATTATCTCTGTCCCTTTTACACTGTTAGCAAAAAGAAACAGACAAAAAAAATAAGTTAAAACGACATTCAACAGTATATTCACGGTTTATAATAGACCCCCGAAAAACTTCAGACCGCATCGTTCCAAACCACGTACGAGTATGAATTCTTAATAATTAATAAATAAAAATAAAGTTTAAGATTTCATAAAAACTGATAAAATACTATATTTTAGGTATTTTATTGTACAATTAAAATAACGAACTCAAAAAATACACAGATCATCACGCAAAATTAATTATTTTACTTTTAAGAATTTCTACCATAGTTGACAAATAGTACGTATCCGCAATTCGGACCGTATCCTACAAAGATTTTTTTTGTTGTCAAAGTTGGCGATTGAAGTGTCAGTTAATGTTTGTTATTTCTATATTATTTTACTGGAATTTATTATTACGTTTTGTTTTTGTGTTCCATTGCGGTAATTAAACTTAATTGTTTGTATATCTTAAGAAAACATGAGTGCAGGTATTAAGTGATGAAGAAGGATTACATTTTTCAAGTTGTCTAATAGGTATGTTCTCACTGCGCTGAGGTGAAAAATGTTGTGTACTACACGAGATCAAAGTTATTTACATCTCGTGCGCTTTTGAGTCCCTTACTACGCTCAAGATTCTAAATTAGATTCACTCGCTACGCTCGTGAATCTATTATAGAATCTTTCGCTTGCACGGGACTCAAATAAGCACTCGAAGAAATATCAAACTTTGATCACTTGTTGTACAAATAACTATTTCGTTATCAAAGACATTTAATTTTAGGTATAACATGTGAAGATTATACCTACATATCGATGACTGGGTATTAGCCGAATATTCGTGGCACCTCTAGCCTGGACGTAAATATGACTAAAGTTTCAATTGAAATAGGTAGGTACCTACTTCCCGGTATAATTCAAGGATTCACTAGGTACTTACTGCAATAAAGGTGTTGAGAGACATTTCATTACATGGTCCAGCTTTGAAACAAAGCCGTTTGGACGTGGTGTGTTGCAGCAAAATTATTTCCTTTTGTATTTTCGCATCCATGGTTATCCATTTGCTTTCGAATATACCGGAGCTAACTGATAAACTCTGTAATAAATAAAGTCTTAAAAAATAACGATTAACGGTTTTTTTAAGTCTTGTCTTGTCAGCTCTGGAAACAGTCATACCTACATATCGAATTTAAACTGTTGTGAGACATACTAACATTGAATAATTTATGGTTTAGATTTAGACTCATTTTAAGTCACTCGCGCGACATGTTTCGGAGAGCCTACTGAGCCTAGGTCTCCTTTCTCAAGCACTAAACAGCAGCAGCGAGCAGCGTAGACCGTAGTACTATTACATATTTATTCTGTGGCAGCGTTCACGACGGCCGTGTATCGCGTAGGTACGTGGCGGCGCGCCGTGTCGACGCTGCGCGCGCGCTTAGAACACCGGCACAGAGGGCCTACCGCGAACCACGTTCGAAGTGTTGCCTCTCTATCGCACTTGTAAATTCGTACGTAAGTGTGACAGGGAGGCAACACGTCCAACGTGGTTCGCGGTAGGCCCTCAGAATAAGTAATAGTATACATACACCGGTTAGGGGAGGTCTTCCGCAGTAGGTAATTGTAGGCGCCGGTGTGTGTTTCGGCTTGGGTCACCTAACACTTGTAGCGATACACAGCAAGAACTATTTATTATACTAACCTCTACTGTAACTTCATTGCTGAACCAATAGAATACCAAAAGTTGGACTATAATGCCAAATACGAATAGCATGGCCGCCATCATTGCAGGTAAATCGCCTGACGCCTGAAATGACAAATTTAATTTAATTATCATTATTATACCTATTCCATTTGTGTTTGGAATGAATAAGTTTCACTGTTTTTTTTAGTTACATTTTCTATGGCTAAGGGGCTGTCCATAAATTACGTCATCGATTTTTGACCCCCCCCCCCCCCTCCTAAAATCATCCAAAAATCATGCTTCGAATGACCCCGTTTCCTCCTACGTCTTACTACCATCATCCGATGTCCAGTCCCCCCCTAATTTGAAATGACGTAATTTATGAATAGCCCCTAATCGGCCTAATCGCTTTCTTAGACATCGATATTTATGTCGAATCGAAATTACCATAAAACCCTTATTTATAGCGAAGACAATGTGAATAGCGAGAGTCCACTATTTTTTTGCACAAATGTGACTGTGCAAGTGTGCACACATTAAGAATTACACAAACGATTACGATTATGATTATAGGCACTTACATTTGAGATTTCTATGATGCAGGATCCTAGGTTTATAGATACCACAATAATGTATATGAACATTACGGGTGATATCAATTTTTGGAATAACTTCTGGTGCCTGCAAATAGATGCGACGGAGACAAGGTAAAATTAGGTACGGATTTTGTCATTTCTATAGCAACTTCATCATGGCTACTTTTACTTTAATTAACCTATTGGTCATAATGACCTAGCGTCATAGACTAGGAATCCTCTAGACGGAGTTTAGAGCAATTATTTCATGAAACCGATGCTGCCAAAAATACGGGGGTGCGGGGGGACGAGGTGAGCGAATCCCGTGCCGTGATTGGTCCGTTGATTCGTTCAAAGACACGGACCAATCACGGCACGGGATTCTGACACTTTGACTCGAAGATAGAGTAAAACTACCATATATAGTGGCAGAGGGGGTAGCGTTACTATGCTCAGTCTAGAGGATGTCTTGTCTGTGCCTAGCGTATACCACACAGCACAGCAAGAGCGGCAAGCAAAAAGTAGAAAAATATCTCCACTGCTATGAATAAGCTTGTTTAATAAAATGATATCTTACTCGATGAGTGACGTGTGGAAACGGTGACATTTAATAATGTTCTCGTGACTTCGTTCTTTGCTCTCAGGGTCTATAACTTTGGTACAAAAGACGCGAGAAATCTTGAGCTGACCGGCGAAAAATATGAACGTAGATATCACCATCGAGTCCCAAGAGATGACGTAAGAACTCATTATATTACCTAGAATTGTCTGAAGAACCATAGAATAATAGTATCCTGGCGGAAAATCTTGGTTGAAAGGAACGTAAAATTGGAAAAGCGGTACGTAAATATCTGTTCCGTTCTCCACAATTTGATTTTTCTGGTACGGATCAGTGAATAAACTTATGTTGCAACAGATAACCATAAACCAAAATGGGTAAATGACTCTTCTACTCCTCGTAATATACTCGTCCATGACGTCGATAACTTCTTCATCTTCATCAGAGAGCTGTCGCAGCTCTGTGCGTGACATATAGTCGATCAGTTTCTCCCAGAGATGATGGTCCTTTCGGAAATAGATGGCCTTAGGTGTGCCCATGTGAAAAGGGGCGGTTTGTAGAAGGAAAAGGAGAGCACTTAGACTTAAGCCGATCACACACTTTAAATACTGACTAAAGAAAAAGGTCATGGTAATGTAATATACCATCTGTTTAAAACGGGTGGATTTTAATTCCATGTTCGGATGCCAGTTTCCCGTGAGGTTTATAAAGCTGAGATATGGACCCGCCGAAGGGTGTTCAGGGTTTTCAAGGCATCTTAGCATGTTCTGAAGAGAAAAACGCGATGGTTTTTTATTTCTAATTCGTTTATATCCCTCTATAGACATTTTTGAACGTTGGATGGCTTCCAAAGATAAGTCTAATACTGTTTGAACCTGTCGAATGAATGAATTGTCCGATCAAATATAATGAAAATTGGCGTGAGAATTCTAGAGGTGAATTGCAGTAGCCATGAATGTTTGATGGCGAATATTTCAGGCATGTGATTTGTGTTACGCGTAATAACAGTACGAGACTTCCCTGATTGGATTTGTACTTGAATATTTAATTGCTATCATTTTCTTTCCCTTCTACAGAGATTATTAATCTTTATATCCAGTTACAAAACGACATTAACTAATATGCCATTGAATATAATACAAACCAGTAAATTAAGTAAATCGTGCGTAAAATTAAGCTTTCAACGTGTTTAATGCTTTAGATAATAGTTTTAAATTTATTTAATTAACGTTAAATGGTTCTGAAAAGCTTCATTATTACTCTATGGTAAAACCAATTTTTCACCACACCAGCTCGGAAAGGCTTACTTTGCACTTCAAGAACCGATAGCGAAGTTGCAGTTGCAAAGTAATCAAATGCAAATTTTGAGTTTTTTTCTTATGTTTTCTGGTAGAATTGACTTTTAAATGATGATTTTGGATGATAAATATTTAATAACATTCATTTGGATTTGATTTGGTTTGATTTTGTTTGATATTTTACATTTCATATTTGCTTCGGATTGGTGTGGTGAAAAATTTTGTGTTTCACTCGGGGGCAAATTTTGTTTAACCCTCGTGCTTTGAAACCCTCGCAACGCTCAAGATTCAATTTTTCGAACCACTCGCTACGCTCATGGTTCAATTCTGGAATCTTTCGCTTGCTCGGTTATCAATATTAGCACGAGCGGTTAAACAACAACTTTGCCCCCTTGTAAAACACTTGCGGCAGCCGCTTGAACTAATTTTACTCCATAAGATTTAACGTAGAAAGTCCGACAAAATGAGGGCAGCACGAGTCGTGCACATAGCGAATAGGTACTTCCATAGAGAAAAAAATACATAGAGTGCTCACTCCATACATCAGTTTTAGTACCAAAAAGACTATTAGCATCTAGCATCGAGTAGCGGAACTATCAGCACTGCTACTTGTTGATACATCTATTGTCAAGTAGCAGTACTGATAGTTCCGCTACTCGATGCTAGATGTAGACACCGAAATTAATAGTCTGAACTGATGTATGGAGTGAGCACTCTATGTATTTTTTTCTCTATGGTACTTCTTACCTTACTTTATTTGATTCAAGTACCTACTGAGTCCATGGAGGCTCATTTCAATACTGCGCGGCTTAGGTGTTAGAATTATCAAGAGTACGAGTTTCTAACTTCCTTTCCTTTGCCAGTTGCCAGCTATAGCTAGGCATTTTAAACTCCAATAAAACCCTGCCAAACTCGCGGGAGGAAGTTCCGTTGAATGCTAAGACTCTCCTTACACCCTGATAAGATCAGGGGCGGAAATTAAGAGGAAATTGTATTTGTTTCTTATACAGCGACGTCCGCACAATAAGGCCTTCTTGGAAACCAAATTAATTTTGATTTAGTTCGGAGAACAAAAGGTTTAACTATGTTTTGTTATTTCCACGTGAACTGTTCGAGCGTTTATTTCCTTTAATGTAAATGTCAGCAAAATAGAGTCGGACCAATAAAAGTCTACAGCGGATTTGATAGAAGTTTGACGTTTAAAATAACACTTGCACTGCGTGGGCTATCAAATCCGCTGCAGACTTTTCTTGGTCTGACTCATGTTCACTTTGTTGCAGCTACATGTGTTTATAAATAAAATAATAATAATATAACTCTTGCTTTAGGTACAGTAAGTGGCTATAGAACACTTTAATTACATATATGATATTAATTATGTAGTAAGTGCCTATTAGGTATATGAGCTGCATAGAAAAGTGGATACTTATATTACTTATATATGTTAGGGCACCGACTGTACGCGTAGGACAGTCTCATACATATTATAACACGACGGTCGCCTTAGACCAGCGGTCGGCAACCTTTTAGCAGCCAAGGGCCATAATAGTCGAAGTAGACGCGGGCCGTACTTTGTTAATATTTATGACTTTATCAGACATTGTCGTTTGTCAATATTACATACAAAATTGCCAGGGAGGCTCGCGGGCAGCAAATGACAGCTTCACGGGCCGCATGTTGCCGATCGCTCCCTTAGACCTAAAAAAATTACTTCTTTCCTCACACTCTCCTGTCATCGTGACCTATACTTGGTCAACCAGATCTTGACAGTAGAAAAAGGCGGCAAATTTGAAAAATGTAGGCGCAAAAGGATAGAAAATTTGAATTTCGCGCCTTTTTTTCTCTCTCTCTCTGCGTAGCCTTATCCCATCATTTGGGGTCGGCTCTCCTAGTCCTTCTTCGCCAGGACGCTCTGTCCCGGGTTGTCTCAGATGTGACATTTGCATCTTTCATGTCTTTATTTATGGTAGCTATCCATGCTTGGCGGGGTCGCCCTCTTCCTCTTGTTGGCGCCGGAAACATCTCGAGTACTTGTCGGGTCATGTGTTCGGGTGGGCGACGCATTACATGCCCGTACCATCTAAGTCGGCCTTCCACTAGCTTCTCTTGGATCGGTTTTACCCTGAAGCTACCACGGATGAGGGTATTTCGGATGCGATCTAGCAGCGTTACACCTCCAGCCCAGCGCAACATCCTCATTTCAGCGACATGTAGTCTATTCTCTTGTTGCTTTTTGAGGGGCCAGCACTCGGCGCCATACGTTAGAGCTGGTCGTACGGCCGTTTTATAGACTTTGCCTTTAATGTGTACAGGCATTCTCTTGTCGCACAACACTCCTGTTAGCTCTTTCCATTTCACCCATCCTGTGTTAATTCGCTGTGTTATGTCTGCGTCGATAGTTGCATCGGTGGTGATGACTGAGCATAGATATTTGAAACAGTCGGCTCTATTCAGGGGTGTGCCTTCAAGACTAATTGTGTTACTGTTGCTATTGCCGCTGAAATTACAGTGTACGTATTCGGTCTTTTGTTTGCTGATTCGCAGTCCGGCTTCCTCTAGCGCGACTCTCCATTGCTCCAGTATTTGCTGTAGGTGTTCTGCATTCTCACTGACGAGTGCTATATCGTCAGCGTAAAGCAGGTCCCAGGGGGGTGGCCGTTGCAGCTTCGCGGTTAGATGGTTCATTACTAGATTAAAGAGCAAGGGGCTCAGCGCTGAGCCCTGGTGAACTCCAACCTTAACTTCGAATTCATCACTTAGACCAGCCGGGCAACGTACTCTTGTTGTCACGTCCTTGTACATGTCTTTGACAACGCTGATGTAATATTCTGGTACGTTATGTGCTCGTAATGCCCGCCAAATCAAGTCTCTTGGAACTCGGTCGAAGGCTTTCTCTAGGTCGATGAACACCATATGTAGATCAGTCTTTCTGTCCCGATACTTTTCCATTAAGATTCTTATGGTATGGATGGCGTCCGTGGTCGACTTTCCTGCGACGAAGCCGCACTGGTTTTCTGTGACCTCTGTGAGTTCAAGCAGTCTCCTGTTTATTACTCGTTCCCATATTTTAAGGGTGTGCGATATTAATTTAATTGCGCGGTGATTTCCACACAGCCTGATATCTCCCTTATTTTTGTAGAATGGGACTAGGTAGCTTTTCCTCCACGCCTTTGGAATACCCTTGGCCAGAATTTTATTAAAGATGGTGGTCAGGAACGCTATACCATCCGGCCCTAGTTTCTTCCACAACTCAGCAGGTATATTATCGGGGGCCTTATTCGACATGCCAATTTTGACGTCGCATGTTGAAGTTCATTTGAATCTGAACTATCGTGGGTTGTCGAATAGGTAAAGATCATTATCTGTCAGTGAATCTCATGTAAACAAATCATTTCATCGCTAGACTTGATTGTCTATTGGTATGGCCGCCATGTTTGGATTTATGACATTTAAAAGGGGATTCTATGGCATAGAGTAAACTGCATTTCTATTTTCTATAGTTTTTTGATTCCTCTACTCGACGCAAGATGGAGTTAACAGTCAAATTTTGATCTTGGCGTTATAAAAATAAACCGCAAGAACATGACATGCAGTTGCGTTGGTGTAGATCTATCATGAAAACGAATATATGACAATTGTCCAGAATTAAAAAAAAACTTGACAATAAACATACAGCAATACATATACCACTAAATGTCAAAAAGAAAACAGATTTATTATAATTACTAGGTAACAAATTATATATAAAGTTTAAATTTTAAACCAATCGTCGTGGTTCTTAGCAATGAACTTCTTGTAACTTGTGTGAAAAATATCATTTGATATTACACCAATTACTTTATGGTGAAGTAAAATATCATGAGTCATGAGGAAGACGGAGTAGCCAGTAGCCACAATAAGCTATATTTTTGTCCTCTGGGTTAGATGGCAGTGAAATAGGGAGAGATAGTGAAGAATGCGGCAAAATAAGCATTTATTGTGTTGTTAGTAGTTAGTAGACTAGTTTTTTTTTTCTAAAAATGAAAATTGACGCAACAGCAAGCTCATAGCCCCCTATGAGCCAGTCTATTAGGTGCAGGCTTAAGGGCTAATCCCGGGGGAAGCGGAGCGTCGGCGACTAGCTGGTGCATCTGCTTATTAACCTCTTCTCACTTTTACCTCAGGTCCTTTGATTAATAAATTAAGGTAAAATTCGTAAGAACTAGTGCCTGTGTCATATTCTAAATTGGACGCTATGCCTAATTAGTTGTTATAAATTAAATAAAATAATTATTTATTTAATTAAATTTATAACAACGCAACGTGGGGTTATTCATGATGAATTTTAATGGCTTATATAAGACAGCGGTCGTATATTGCCTTAGAAATTTGGATTTTGTCAGTTTGAATGAACAGCAAACTGGAGACATTGAGATTAATTTTAAACTTATTATTTTAGGTGTTCGTAAGAAATAAGGTATTGACAGACATTGACGGAAAATCGCGAAAACCCGGCCAGGTGCGTCGGACCACGCAAAACGGAGGAGGATTCCATACTTACTTCTTCTACCATGTATCCATATGCCAAAATAGCAACAAAAAAGCCGAACAAAAATACCGTTTCTTCGCAGCACTAGATTTCAGTCCTTTTTTTAGAAAAGTAATATGTTTAGGTACATAATATATATATGTAAGTAATTTTGTTATGTGAAACTTATATGTTGTGTTACGAGACTTACGAGTAGGTAACTTTAAACTTTAACAGCCTAACAGATCCCAATAAGGCCTAGTTTACCCTCTGGGTTGGAAGGTCAGATGGCAGTTGCTTTCGGAAAAACTAGTGCCTACGTCAATCCTTGGGATTAATTGTCAAGAGAACAATAGGTTCTCATGATCCGTGGCAAAATCGAGATAACGCGAGGAAGAATAACTTTGTCACAAGAATATTTGGCCAAATATAAATCCTTATTTTAATACTCTCGTGTATTTGACCTACCTACTCGTATTGAGTCGTATTTTGCCACCTAGTAGCCTCGAATTGGTTGTTATATGTGGCTTTCCATAAATTAAGGGTCCTTATGCTTCAATAAGGACGTTTTCATGGGGTCCCGTTGTTTCCCATAAAGTTTTAAGTCATAATGTATTGTTTGTCATATTATCATTACTCATAAAACTGAAACCGTTAACATTTCAAGATTTTAGTTAGGTTATCCTATAGATAGGTTAGGTTAGGTTAGATTTGTTTTATGGCAATCCTGAAAAGTGACGTGTTTCTGAACTAAATGAATTATGACTAACGAAAATTCGAGCAAACAATACATTATGGCTTAAAACTATTTGGGAAACAATAGAGACCCCGTTTTCATCTGAAGTTGCAATAGAAATTGAAAAAGCCACATTTTTTCAAGCTTTTACTTAGTTTTATCTGTCCCGTTGGTTGTCTGTCTGTTCCAATGTGGTTCCAATCAAATCATGCAAATTAAATCCCAACAAAAACATAAATGTGAAATGAGAGCCAAGTTCAATATTGAGAATACGTGTCGTTGTTGACTCGCCGACAAAAGAATTGAGATCTATATGGGTGCCAAGTTCTGTGCTGTGTAGAAAATCCTGAAATTATAAAGGATTTGTCTTGGCTAGTTAGATAAAGAGGCAAATAGCTGAGTTTCGATTTTCGCACTTCCCGATAGGGCCCTTTGTAAACAAACCGCCTTGATGTGTCTATGTCAAATTATTAATTGTCTGTGAAAACTTGTTAAAAAAAGTTTAAAGCAAAGGCGTAGGCAAAGAGTAGTATAATATGTATATAGCTGGTCAACCAAATCTTGTCAGTAAAAAAAGGCACGAAATTCAAATCTTCCATGGGACGATATCCCTTCGCGCCTACATTTTTCAAAATTGCCGACTTTTTCTACTGTCAAGATCTGGTTGACCAAGTATACCTATATAGCGCTGGCGGTACACCGAGAAATTCAGTAAAATGCTGCAAATGATGTTAAAGGTATGAAAATCAATACGATTGATCTTTAGAACATTTGAAACAATTTGACCCGAAGCACCAACAAATAAAAAAAAAACGAGAGGAGTTATGACGTCATCTTTTTTTGTAAGGAATAAAAAAATATTGTTTAAAAACCTATCGTGTTTGGTATTAAACGAAAGGGCTTTCTGAGCCGATTCCAAACATATATCACATCATTACATTTCAGTATTTTTTTTTTAATTATAATATAAATAATTTTCAAAACATACCAATTAAGTTTGGGATTCTCCAGATACAATACGGTAAATTTTTTTTTGTAAAATATACCTCTAATCTTATACCTAATATCCTCATATCTAACCCTAATAAAGCAATTTTGAAATTATATACATTTAGTTTTTTTTTTATTTTTCAATTTTACATAGTGTGATCTATGAATCTCTCAATTAAATATTTAAAAAGAAAGCATAAAATTAATATATAACGGTTTTTTTCAGAAAGTCGCTTATATCTCGAAATCTATAAGTCGTAGTAAAAATTGTCTATGTAATAATTAAGAAAGAATTAACCGAAAAAACTCACCTTTAACGTCCCCCCTTTCCCGAGTTCTCCACCCCCCACTCATCTGAACTTTTTCTTACTTAAAGCTTAGATATTACCAAAGGAACATGTAATAGTATTTTATGCAACTGTTGTTTAAGAGAGGTCAAAAAAGGCGAGTGGCGTGAGTAACAATAACAACAAACAACAACCGAAAATTGTTAATAAAGACGCCACTAGTATTTTTTGACTCGGTTAAACAACGTTGCATACAATACTTTTTCTACGACCAAGCACTTACTTTGAAATGCAATGAAATAATAATAAAAATGGATGATGATGATTGTTTCATGTCCTAATGTGATAGGTTGTTCAGTGCGTGGGTTTCTTAAGGGGAACGAAAATTTCATTATTTTTGCGCTACGACGCACGGTTTAGGAGATACAGCCCTATAAAGATGAAAATAATCGTACCATTAACCAAAACATGTCTATGGTTTACTCATCTGTCAGAAATGACAATTAAAATTAGGTTGGAAACAATGTATTCCATACAATATTTTTTAAATGGTGATTACACGAAGTATCGTAAAAGTGCCAAAAAGATACTGCGTGTATGCACAAATATTTTTTTGGGGAATAGACTAAAGACTTGTGTTGATAACTATAAGTTAGGGGTTTAAAGGTGTGTGCACGACCCTTTAAATGACAAATAAAAGTACGGGAGTAGAAAAAGCAAGTTTCAATACTCTTATTTTACCCGAATGACATTATTACTCGTATTGAGTAATTCGGCAGGGCTATTATTACACTTTGTAAAATTGAAAAATTAAAAAAAAAACCTAAATGTAAATAATTTCAAAATTGCTTTATTAGGGTTAGATATGAGGATATTAGGGATAATTTGAGGTATATTTTACAAAAAAAAAATTATGGTATTGTATCTGGAGAAGCCCAAACTTGGTATGTTTTGAAAATTATTTTTATTATAATTTAAACAAAATGACTGAAATGTAACTATGTGATATATTTTTAGCATTGGCTCAGAAAGCCCTTTCGTTTAATACCATACACGATAGGTTTCTAAACATTTTTTTTTATTTCATACAAAAAAACATGACGTCATAACTCCTCTCGTTTTTTTTTATTTGTTGGCGCTTCGGGTCAAATTGTTTCAAATGTCCTAAAGATCAATCGTACCGATTTTCAGACCTTTAACACCATTTGCAGCATTTTACTGATTTTCGCGGTGTACCGTCAGCGCTAGAAGTGGGCAGCAAAGAGTAGTATAATATATATATACTCTCCCGGCCGATTTCGACCACGGCGACTGTTTCAACTCCGCTGCTGAAGACAGGACAGTCGGCAGTCAACGTTTGTTCCTAATAAATATAACATTGATGAATCAAGGCGGTTTGTTTAAAGAGGGCCTGCCGCGAAACCAATTTCGTTATCTGCCACCATTAAATTTCGCTCGTATATGCAAGAGTGATAGAGAGGCAGATAACGAAATTTCCCCCACCCCCCTTTGGATGGTTCTTGTTTGAGTTATAATGTCACTGTATTGAGGACTCAACCTTTCCATTTTTAAAGTGTTTTTATATCGACATGACACTGGCTACTGTAGTAAATGCCAAAAAAGAAAAAAAAAACGCTGTCATAGTAACGAAAATAATAAACACGTCAATCGAAATAAACAACGTAATATCCAAGAAAAATTTGCAAAATAGTATGTGATAAATATGTAAAACATCATTAATTATCGAATTAAGATTACATACAACTTTGTGTATAAAAAAGTGAGGCAATTATACAGCCCGATTATACGGGTTACATTTTGAAAAAGATGATTATCTTGGAAAGAAGAGTAAATGGTTGGACTGTAGCAAAGGGGGGGCTGGGACTTAGATTCTTTTTTGACAAAGTGGTGTCATTATGACACTATTTTTAAATGATTGTAATGTGTATATCACGTCAAAATAAGCATCTTTTATTGGAAAAACTTTTCTCTAAAATAAAAAATGGCCGAGTTAGACGCCTCCAAAGATTGATATTTTTAAAGGGAGCTGGGACTTAGAAAATTTTCATTGAGAGTGGTGTCATTATGACATATATTTTAAATGATTTTAATGTATAGAACACATCGAAATAAGCAACTTTTACTTGGAAAACTTCTTACTAAAACTGAAAATGGCGGAGATAGAGCTTAAGGCAGGCCAGGCTTTTAAGGCAGGTCGGAGTAGGTACGACGACGAGCGAAGCGAGGAGGAGTGTTAGGTAGAACTGCGACCATACAGCGCGCGAGCCGAGCGAGCGAAGCGAGCGTGCCGCGGCAGCGGCCGGCGAAGCGCCAGAACCGACGTTTTTATAATAATACAATTTTACAAGTCCCAGCTCCCTTTAAAAACATCAATCTTTGGTCGCGTCTAACTCGGCCATTTTTTATTTTAGAGAAAAGTTTTTCCAATAAAAGATGCTTATTTTGACGTGATCTACACATTACAATCATTTAAAAATAGTGTCATAATGATACCACTTTGTCAAAAAAAAATCTAAGTCCCAGCCCCCCCTTTCGTACAGTCTGACCGAGTAAATATACATAGGTGAACATAATGGTGAACAAAGGTATAGTAAAATAGGTAGGGACATAATTCAGGGTCTGCTTGTCTGGTCCACGCATGCTGTACCTATCACGACCACGGCACGGCCGTCTCCTGCTAACTTTTCGCTATAATAGTAAAATCATAGGTCTAATACCTAATATGATTTTAATATTATAGCGAACAATATTTCATGTTCATGATCTCGAATTTAAGACTTTAGCTTAGATTTATGGCGTGCGGCCTAGCGCGCGTTGCCTCTATGAGGAGCTGTCAAAGCGCTTTATATCTGTATGCTTTTGATGATGCGGATCAGCATTCTTATCCAGCGGGGCAAGCGGCCAGCCTGCAGAAGGGCACCCTACCGCACTTGGTAGGTCACTACACTCACTACCAGGATTTAGGGCTAATAATTTATTTATAAGTTTTTAATACCTTTAAACGAGCAATTCTTGTATATTTATTTATTTATTTATATGTATAATATATTTCGGGGATCTCGGGAACGGCTCTAAACGGATTTAGATGAAATTTGCTATATGGAGGTTTACGGGGGCGCAAAATCGATCTAGCTAGGTTTTATCTCTGGGAAAACGCGCATTTTTGGGTTATTATATGTTTCCAGAGCAAAACTCGGTCTCCCAGACATTAAGTTTTTAATTTAAGTGTTTTTATCATGTTTCATATTTAAACTTACAGATGTGAATCACCAGCAGAGTTTTTGGAGAGGTGTGGTTTTCTTATTTCCTGTTACCAACCTGAAACACCATACCTACCTAAATATCAGAAAATAATAAAGTGAAGAAAATTAAATAAAGTTGAATGCTTAAAAACTTTAATGTTTTATTAAAATTAAACGAAAAAAAAATGTGTAAACTGAAATAGATCAATTTTTTTTATTTGTAGTTGAATAACATATATGTATTTAATCTCCTTTAATTAAAAATCATCTCTGAGTAGATACATATTAAACAATAGGTACTATTAGGTCTTGGTAGTAATGTTAGGTCTTATGACCTACTGTATTTGACTATATTACTTACCAAGACCGGAGCCTGACCTGTCAGTCGCCAACTATTTTGATGCTCTTTGTAGGTAGCATCAAAATAGTTGGTGACTGACAAAGTTACCAAGTTACTAAGGTAGTAGGTACCTATATAGTAGGTAGCAGTAGCGCAATATTTAGTCAAAATATTTTGACTAATTTAGATTATTTTTATGCCAAAAAAGTAATACAAGCTATTCATGTTCCACTTAGTAATAAAATACGGACTTTTCTGAATATGTGGTTTACGAAATGTGTTAAGGTACAACTTGTGGTTTATTAACGTGGTTTAGAAATAGGCAGCTTGAGTTGAGAGAGGTGATGAGTAAATTGTTTCATTTTTTTACAATTTTGAGCGTTTATAGGAGAATGTGTGGAGCAAGCATTATTTGACGTGTAGGTGTGGGTTCAACAAAAAGATCGCTTGTCAATAAGGCATTCTTGCTGTTAAAATTCAATTATTAATAGCCTTTATCGACCATCAGCAATGTAGTCCCTTTTTGATTGATGGAAATTGTCACGTAAGTTCCACTACTCGCCGCCGCATCGCCTACAGCGCATTCGTTGGTCTATCGCTCACAAGATGTCATTAATTCATGTAAACTTACGTACTGAAAAAAAAAAGTTTTACTCTTTGCTATAAATTACCCTTTCGCACGTCAAAAACTCCAAGATGGTGCCGAAGGTCATAGAGAACCAAGTCTACCTTTGGAATCATTACTTGTCAAAATTTGACATTAGCAATCCACAGTTAGGTGACAACCAAACCAAACCATTATAAACCTTAAAGTAATAATAAAACAAAGTTGTTTTTTGTTAAATTATTGTTTGTACCAAATGAACTTCAGCACTTGATGAACTTCAAATGAACTTCAACAGTTGAATTTCAAATGACGCGAAATTTGACAGTTGCACATGTCGAATAGGGGCCCGGGTCCCGTAGCTTTGTTGTTTGCCATTGCCTTAACAGCTGCTTGTACTTCGGCTGGTGTTATGCACGGAATCGGTCCTACTGTTTGTGGCGTTAGTTGAATAGGCTGTGTGTGGGGGTATGTTTCATTTAGGAGCTGAGAATAGTATTCCTTCCATCTTTGTTGGATGTCTTTATCTGATGTAAGTAGCTGGCCGCTTTCATTCTTAATGAACTTAACGGTATTCAGGTCCTTGCTGTTGTGGTTTCTGAGTCTAGCTATTTTGAAAAGTTCCCTGTCGTTGGTAGCCGCTTCTAGTTTCGCGTATGTATTGTTATCACGACTTGCTTTTGCCTGCGCCACGGCGCGCTTTGCTTCCTTCTTCGCTTCTTTGTACGCTTTCTTATCACTGTCGTCGTTTGTTTGTTGCCACAGCTTAAAGAGGTTCTTTTTCTGCTCGATTTTTAATTTTACGTCTTCGCTCCACCAGCTGGTTTCCTTGTTGTTACTTAAAGGTCCTTTAGATATGCCCAGATGTTCGGTTGCTTTCTCGCCGGTTGCCGTAATTTCGCGCCTTTTTTTACTGACAAGATTTGGTTGACCAGCTATATTTTAATATTTTGTAAATCTCGCAAGTAATGAAGCCTTAAGGAGTCTGGTGATTTCTGGCAAGTTTCTGGCTATTTAATACTTACCAATTAGATTTTGGTATAATGTACTTACTTTACTACGTTTTGCTCTAGCTAGAGCGAGCAAGCGTTAGGCAATCAAAACTATTTCTGTATTACTTTTAAATATGTATCACCTTTACAGTAAATGCACATTTTTAACCCTTTGACGTGCTTTAAATTATGACTTTATGAGCTGAACACCGACTAATGACTGTAAATAGGTAGGTACATATATATTTATGAACAAACTGTGACCGTATTGCAGTCCAGGTGCTTTGTTTACTATCAAAATACAGCCCTTGATGTTGACAAAAAAACTAACATCGATCGTCACGCGATGCAAAAATATGTACCTACTCAAGGCGCCAGGGTTAAAAATATTGTTTTTTTTATCTAGCTGGTTGTTTTTAGCTATCGTAAAATTATAGGCGTCACCACGCGTCACTCTCAACCGGGGAAGTAACTTTACTAATTAAAAACTAACTTGCTACATGTTTCGCATATATTATTATGTATGTTAGAATAGATAATACTTTGTACTTACTATATTGAACTTAAATGCAACGAATAAAATTAATCAATTAGGTAAGATTAAGTATAGGTACTTATATGATTTTGATTAAGTGAATCCGGGAAAATTTGCAAAGAAAATTTTCCCGGATTCAGAAGTACAAAAGAGAGGCCACCCTACTCGCCTGATCTAAATCCATTGGATTATAGTTTGTGGTCAATCTTAGAGACAAGGGCCTGTGCTACTAAATACAAAAGTGTAAGCGCTCTAAAAGCAACACTTACCAGAGAATGGGAAAAAATATCCTTGGAGGAGCTACGGCATTTCGTTGAAAATTTTAACAAACGTTTGCGTTTGTGTATCAAAGCGAAAGAAGGCTATTTTGAAGGAAGACAATTATTTTAGTTGCATAAAAAGAGTGTAGTTTTAATTTTTTACTTATTTTGTACTAGTTACCCAAGTACCTACTTAATAAAATAATTAGAAAAAACGTTGTCAACGTATTTTTGGGCCACCCTGTATATATATAATATATCTCGGATAGAATCCCTGAAAATAAAATGTTCTTTATGGAGAAATAATATATCTCGGATAGAATCCCTGAAAATAAAATGTTCTTTATGGAGAACACTGAGCTGAATCTAAATACTTGGAAATTTTACTATAAGCGCCATCTATGTTATATGATTATTGATAGTAGATATAAATAGACGGAAGTCCTTATCGATAGATGGCGCTTGCGTAACCAATGAATGATGAACATTATGTTATTTATGTTGTGTTCAAATTCATGTATTTTCGATTAATAAAATTAAATTGGGTGACTAAATTCTAAGTTATAGCTGGTCAACCAAATCTTGTCAGTAAAAAAAGGCGCGAAATTCAAATTTTCTATGGGACGATATCCCTTCGCGCCTACATTTTTCAAATTTGCCGCCTTTTTCTACTGTCAAGATCTGGTTGACCAAGTATAAATTCAATAATGACGCATATTCTAATGACAGCGTTTTACACAAAAATAAAACGCTAATTAAATAACTTACCATATTCGGAACCTAAAGTAATATATTGAGAGTGGCAACACTGTAGTTAGTCGTATTGTCCTTTTCTAGCATATACGTCCATCTCTCTCCCACACCCCCACCACTTCAGGCAGTTGCGTTTGACAATTTTGACACTTAGAAATAAACGAAAATTACCTCATTGTCTCAAAATTATACATATTTACACCAGGCAGGATTAAAACTTTAGGTTCCGAATATGGTAAGTTATTTAATTAGCGTTTTATTTTTGTGTAAAACGCTGTCATTAAACAACTGTACCGATATTCGGAACCTAAAGTAATATATTGAGACGTGTTTGTTATCGCCTGGTGGTGGGAAGACGCCAAGCCAATGTGATTATACATGTACTTACATATTATGTATATGTAATATTATTATATTAGGAGTGTTTAATTAATTAATTAATTATGTAGTACACCCTTTATTTTAATACATGTGAGGAGAGAGGTATTTAGTAAAGTATACAATTTTATATACCATTATATTATGATACTAACTTTCCATTTTATATACGTATTTGTAGGTACTTATAAATTTTCAACGAAAATAAGTGAGTCACCACAAGGGTGCTATAGTACTTAATTATATGTATGTGAGACTATGTAAAAGAAGATAAGTCAGTCTACTCTTCAGGGAGCATACAACATCTGTGATATGGAGTGATGTAATTAAAATATGAAAAGATAAAAATCATAAAGTACTCGAGTAGTTTTTATTTATAACTCCCAATTATTGACAAATTTGATAATAATTATCTAGTAAGGTAAGCAGTTGCAGGATATAACAAGGACAAGACCTTTCTTATTTCCAGAATCCCTCAGGATTAAGTAGACGAATATTTTAAATATTCGTTATATCACTATCACTACCCACAAAGTTAATATTGGGTAGGTACTTAATAAAATGTCATAGGGAATACTTTTAATGATTTTACTGAATTCTTTTAATGACTGTGAGCCAGTGTGAGCTATTTATTTGGTTATAGCTATAAAATGCATTTAATCGTTTGTACGCTTTACTAACGCGAACGTGAGCTAATGGACCTAAACAAACCTTACTTAAAATTGTGAAGGTTACTTTGAGAGCTTAAGCCATATCATAATACTCATGTGGGCACTAGTTACGACGATTTTTGGTGCTCTTGGCGTTCAAATGGTAAATGTAGAATTGCCACAGAGCTTTATCAATGATATTTGTATAGGTGCAGCTCATTCTGCTTATATTCATGTTTAGCTATCATCAAGTGACCTTAATTGTACTCATTATTGTCTATATATGCAGTATGAGTAGTTTACCTTATCTGGTGCCTACTAGTAGACATAAACTTGATTGTTTCTGAACGCTAAAGTGGCTTAATTTATGTAAACCATTCATAGACATAGCTTAATTCTGAATATTCAGTCTTCTCTTTCCAGATTAAGAATAAGGTACTTAATTCGAAACCTTAGCTCATCGCATATTTGTTTTTAACCAAAATGAAAATTTGTGTTTATTTTGTGATTTTACATTATTTGCAATAACTGTGCGGAACCATGGGGTCGCCGACCTTTTGCCGGGCACCCGTGGGCCCAAAGCCAACAGCGCAGATGCCGTTTAAGAGGAACCTATTTTATCCAATGCTAGGGTCAACACTTTGTCGAATATATTTGATATTTATGTATATTTATCCTCCTTATGACCTAAGGGTAGGTAATTGTAACTTTTTGATATCAAATATACGCAGAATAGTCAATTATTTTGTATTCTGAAGTGCATATAATATTACTGGATTTGGGCCAGTGTGCTTTTGTATACTATATCTCTGGCCTACTATATAGGCTAGTCTATTAACATCCCGCCTCCTGGAAGGCAGTATACAGACTTCTTAGATATATTCACGGTAGTGCTAAGAGTGTGGACCTGGTTTTCCGACACTTGACTGCATGAGATTATTTTTTCAGGTCTCGAGCAAGAAGGGTGCCTAGATAGGTTGAGGTCCTCAACTTGTGGATTTGGTAGGAGCAAGACACAGACGGGGTGTAATTAGTTAATCCACCATGTTTCAAGAGATTCATGTGCATTCATGCCTTCAGGTTACACTGTAGAGACAGACTAACACTTTGGCAGAGTTTTGCTAACATATAATAAATGATTGCATTTGTTTGGGTGTACAATTACATGTTCCACACCAAAAACATAATTATTTATATATTTCAATCTATTTTTGAAAGGTTTGCGTTTCAAAATAGCTTCGCCTTTTCGCAAGGCGTGCTCCTGTTCCCCTATTTTATTGTGCAAAGCGAACAGTATCACAATGCTATAATTTTGTATAAATTGAGAACTAGAGGGTCATGCCCTAGACGTGACCGCCCAGAAACTGTGCTAGAACCGTTCGTGCAAACCATTCAGTCACTATTTTTAAAAACCTTTTGTAGTGGGTACATTCCACGGTCTTAAATTTATTAAACGTGTAGTATCAAACTATGACAAGTCATGATAAGTGAAATAAGTGATAACAGTATCTGGTCCGTGCATAGAAGCACTTGCCCTTGAGGTTAGGGCATGGGTAGTTTATTATAAACTTAATCCGTGCATAGGAGCACTTACGATACAGGTGGTTTAAAACTTCCAGGGTCACAATACAGACACAAGGGTGTAAAATACATAATTCATAAACGCCCGTTAGGCCAGTTTTGTATATTTTATTTCAAACATGCTTGTGCAGCACCGCCAGCACATGATAATTTTCCTAATATACCATGGCAGTCAGGGATATAATAATTATGTAAAAAGGTAGGTAACCTTGGTCATGTCGTGTACATAGGTAGGTACTCGTAAACATGTTAACTGAAAGACAAGTGCTCTCCAGCCAAATGTAATTTATGCAACTGTGAGCTGCTCTTACATTGGGATCATATGTATTTATTTCTAGTCTGTCATATTGTAGCAGGCCTAGACTTCAAAGGTTTATAGATGTTTATAGGGCCGTTAAACGGACCCTTTGTACACCTTGAGCAGGCTGTTTGTTTCACACCATGGGTAATATATATTGTAAACATAGCTTATTTCAGAATGGAATCGTAAGCTCTGTCGTGTCGTGAGCTTACCGAGCCTGATTTAATTAGAGTCCACAGATTGTATGGACCTTGGAGGATTGACCACTCCTTATTCTAATTATCAATATTCTGCCTGGGCTTATAGTCGAAATTAGGTGACTAAATCTCTTAGTATTATCTATGCCACCCAAGTTATGAGGCTTAGCGTCTCCAGACCACAATTTTATATTAGGGTGCAAAGATTTTTTCATCTTTAAAATAAAAATGAGTCGAGATAGGCCTGGAATCTTAGGTTTTTATTTTACCTATTATAATCTTAGAAATGTTATGTAAATGGAAAGCAGTTTTCACTTTTACCACAGTTAATTAGCCCATTTTCGGGTTTAGCCAATAGGGTGTTCGGGACCCTTGAAATAGATTGGTAAACAAAAATGAAAACTCTAATAACGAAGCCTTGCCTATTTCGACTGATTTTTAGCCAAAACATTATTTTAAACCATTTTTACTTTCTCTAAAAAGAGATATTTACAACTTAATCTTTGTAATATTTTTGTGATTGTGGTCTACTCGCACGCCTGTGTTATGACCATATCATTTATATTTCTGTGAATATGTCTGACGTGCCTTGCGCAGGCTTACATAGGTTATAATATCATCATCAATAACTTGACGTCAGTTTGTGAACGAATCAAAGATTCTTTTGGCACACCTTACGCAGGTGTAAACATGGCAGCCTTGCGCAGGTTTAGATAGGTAGGTACATAATATATTGGTTTCATCACAAATAACTTGACGTTAGTTTGTGAACGAATCAAAGATTTTTTTTCTTTTTTTTGGCACACCTTACGCAGGTGTAAACATGGCAGCCTTGCGCAGGTTTAGATAGGTACATAATATATTGGTTTCATCACAAATAACTTGACGTTAGTTTGTGAACGAATAAAAGATTCTCTTAGGCGCACCTTAGCAGGTGGAACCATAACAAACGTAAGTTTAAGAATAAGTATCATTCAAATCAAATACCCTGAGTTTATGGGTAATATTCCCTAAGTTGCGGGTTCCTTGCTCGACAAGGTGAAAGGCTTTACGCAGGCTTTAACAGGCACTTTTAGAAAGTGTCATTCACGGTGACGTACAGATTTGCCAAAACTAAACTTTAACTCTACAGTTAACTAATATAATTTGACAATATGAACCAAACCATGCGTCTTCGTCAATGAATCAATCTAAAGATTCCCGTATCGTTAATGCCCTTCCATGTCACAGGTTTCCGATTTTATTTGAAACGTTTAATTTAAGTGTACTATTTATGTAGGTAGGTAAGTAGGCTTAAGAATTGACCCTCTTGTATGTAGTTACGTATAGAATTAATAATCAAGTTATTCAAATTCAAAATAACACAAGCACATATAGCACCTACATGCAAGAGTTCTTTTCCTTAACCTTTAAAGCTGTAAGTACCTGCTAAGTTATATATTTAAGTAGGTACCTACCTACATAAATCAAAGATCTAGTTGGAGAGATATAAGTTGATAGATACAGAGTGAAATACTTCACGAATTCGCATGTCATTCTTGCGCAGAGCCATGCTAATCTCTCTCTATGTCTAGTCAGATTTAAGTTTATGTACTGCCGAAGTACTCACTTTCCACAAAAATAAATGCAATGTTTGCGATGTAGGTTTGTTCGTTACCTTGTGTCCCTTAGAGCGGAAATATCGTCGACTCCTATTCGGGTACACGTTATTTATCAGCAAGTTTATTACCAAAAAATTAATTTTGCAATATTATATTAACCCGGAACGGGATAAAAAGATAAATTGCTGATAGATACTTGGACAGATAAAAACCCTACACGTCTATAAGCTTCTACCTTAATACGTAGGTTCTACGTAACACGTATTAACTATCCGATCCATTCGTATTCGAAAACACAAATCACTTGAAAGGGTATACCTCCACACATCACCATTTAAGTATTATATAATTTCAACCGTTATTATACACACACAAAGATTTAAACTAACAAGACTCGGAAGAGACTTAATAAAATTAAATTATAATGGTGACACGTGCACGCTTTACCAGCTCGATGTGTTTTCTACCATGTGATTTTAGTATTTTCATTGGCATAGCCACGGTGCGCGCAGGCAGCCTTTGAAAACACTTGCACATCACTATTCCGGATCATTTTTATTTGCTAGATAGTTTAACGGACAACTAAATTTAAATATTTATTTCGAACGGCAAAAGCCGTTAGAAACTGTTTTTCAATATAGTCAGCTAAACTGGGGTACAAATTCAAAAACTCACCAGCAGTTTAGCTTCACGACCTTCCAGATGGAAAAACAGCAAGCCAATGAGGTAATTTTCGTTTATTTCTAAGTGTCAAAATTGTCAAACGCAACTGCCTGAAGTGGTGGGGGTGTGGGAGAGAGATGGACGTATATGCTAGAAAAGGACAATACGACTAACTACAGTGTTGCCACTCTCAATATATTACTTTAGGTTCCGAATATCGGTACAGTTGTTTAATTTTTATTTAACTTTCTATCAGAAAATACCATGTCTGTGCTGTCGCGCGTGGAACGAAACGCATCTCATTCCCTTCACTGTCAATTCAAAATTCGAATCTTGACGGTTACGTAGTGGACGCTGTTTAGTCGTTGACTGTTTACGAACTATTTTTCGATAACTTTTAATTAAAGTGCTAATTCAGCTTCATTGAATGTCTTATGACTGGAAACCAAGTTGAAAACATTAATTGCAGTGTTCAGAAACGGTGTAATTTCATTATATAGATGATAGATGTGTTAAGATGAAAATGGTTCGAGCTGCTCCGTTGATCGGGGCAAAGTCAAAATCTGGTGCTTTACCCTCAAAGTGTGGATCTACGCTGAACATGGCAGCTAATATAAAAGTGGTGGTTCGCGTCCGACCTTTGAACGAAAGGGAAATAGCGGCAAACAATCGTGTGGTGGTGGATGTTGTCGACGACACTATGTTAGTATTTGATCCCAAGGAAGAAATGCGTCCGTTTTTCTACCAAGGCGTCCAGCAGCCAACAAAGAATGTGTTACGGCGAATGAATAAGGAATTGAAGTTTGTATTTGACAATGTTTGTGGCCAGACAGCTACTAATAAGGATATTTTTGAGTTGACTACTAAAGATGTTTTGGCGTCACTTATGGAGGGGTACAACTGTTCAGTGTTCGTGTACGGCGCGACGGGAGCGGGCAAGACCTTCACAATGATAGGCAGTAAGGAGAATCCCGGGATAACGTATCTGACTATGGAGCATCTATTCTACACTATACATTCATTTGAGAAGGAGAGAGAATTTGACATTGGTGTTTCTTATATTGAAGTAAGTAATTTTAAGTTTAATTAATGTATTTCACAAGTGAAATCTAGCACTTGCCAGAAAGTCAAGCACTAATCGCAAAACTGACTACAAACATTGCTTTGTCGCTTAAGTGACACAAACTGGAAGAATTAAACTCAATTGGTGTTTCAGCTAGTAAGTTGTTACAGAGTTATCTGTGTTAAATAAATTACCACTATGATTTTACTTTACTGGCTAGTTAAGTTAATTTTTAATTAGTAGCCCAGCACACAAAGTATACTAATTGATGATTTGTTTTTAGTTAAAAATAATGATAAGAAAAGAAAAAGATGCAAAAATCATAATCACCTTTAATCCTTTTATTACACTTGGATAAAATTATACATGTTACGACGAAAATAACCACCCTATAACATCATTTTGTATTTTTTTGTTATGCAGAATTTTTAGGACTATAAAGAGGCAATGTGGCTTGAATTTTGCTTACATTACGCATGAGCCAACTTACTATGCCAATCATAATGCAGAATACCTATTAAAAAAACACATGTTCTCAGGTCTACAATGAAAATGTGTTTGACCTGCTCAAACCCTCCAAAACCCCCCTTCAACTCCGTGAAGACTCAAAGTACGGAGTGATGGTGGCCGGCATGACGCTAGAGAACATCAACACTGCCCGGGAGCTGCTGAATATGCTGGAGAACGGGAACAAGAACAGGACCCAGCACCCCACTGACGCCAATGCAGAGAGCTCGAGGAGTCATGCAGTATTTCAGGTAATTTTTCTAGAGTCTGTGCGGAAAAAGAAGAGTCGTGGAATGTTTAGGGCCCCATACATTCCACGACTCTTCTCTTTCCTCACAGACTCTAGTCTAGGTTATCTCGAGGTGCGGTACAATGTACCCCAGGGTTCCAGTAGTTGCAAGATTTTGCAACAAGACAGTTCTGTGCTGTGCTGGCTCACTTACTTATGCAGCAAAATAAAAGAGTTCTGAAAAATAGTCGGGTCCACACTGAGCGAGCAGCGTCACGAGGAATTTTTTTCGCGCGGCAAACGTGCAATGTAGCCCGACAGCGAGCGCTGCCGAGGCACGTCTACATTGGCCATTTGCCCACAGCGAAATTTCCTCGCGACGTTGCTCGGTCTATGTGGACCTGCCTATTCTGGTTCAGAGTTGCCTGTGAAATAATAGAGGTATGAGAGGATATAAGTTTTAGAAACCCTGGCTCTGTTTTACACTCAACATTTATAACCCTAATGGTGATGACTAATGATCTTTTGTGCAAATAGTGTACAGTTTCAACAAAATTCCAAGTCAAACATAAACAAACATAAAAATTTCATGCGCGCTATTTGACTTGAAGTTATTTTGTTCTTCATGGCTTGTGGGTAGTAAATAAATAAAAAAATAATAAAAAAGAAAGCCCTTTATTCATTGTAAAATGTTTACATAAAAATTTGAAAATAAAACTAAAACTTATAATATGTGTTTTACTAATGAATCCCTAGTGGGTATAGGCCTCCTCGAGAGGCCTGGAGGGTAGTAAATATCAGATTTTATTAACATAGTATATCTTTCAGGTGTATATAAAAATGCGGTACAAGACCAGCGGCCAAGCCCGAGTCGTAAAACTCTCGATGATCGATTTGGCCGGCAGCGAGCGCGCGTCCGCTACCGGCTGCAGCGGCGAGCGTTTCAAAGAGGGCGCTAATATCAACCGGAGTCTGCTGTCGCTGGGGAACTGCATCAACAAGCTTGCTGACGGGAGCAGCTATATACCATACAGGTGCCATATTTTTAAATTACGTTGATCATTGAGCATACATATGTTTCACAGCCTTTTGAGCCATGTTGCTTGACTAATAAAATATATTATTATTATTCTCTTTATTTATTTTTGGTCTTAAGTTAGGTTATTTTATAATATGGATATTTTTCGCTTATTATTATTATTATTATACAGTCCATCTGATAGTGGTTATCATGTGGAGGTTTGTAATTCCAGTGTGTCACACAAATTAATAAGCGTGTCTCTTTCCCATGGTCTTCTCAAGTCTTATGTTTTCTTGTGTCTGACCATACACGCGTTATCATAATACAGTGTCAAAATCAATCGGATGTTGCGTCTTTGGATCAGGGATGTTGGGGATGCTAATTTTTTGACATCCGCGCATGCGGATGCGGATGCGGATGCGGATATTTAATGGCTCACATGCGGATGTCAAGGTTAGGTACTTAGAAAACGTCAAATATTACATTTTTAGTATATTTTTATTAAAAAAACGAAACGTTTAGTATTTGAGCAAGAATATAGGTGCGTTATATTTAATAAACAGTAACTTGGCCGACTTTTCTGGATCTAGACAATTTCGTTATAGGCAATGACGAAATTACCTAGCACTTACGCCGCCGCTAAGACGTTCCTGTACCGACTTGTTCGACATCCGCGTCCGCATAAGCTCCGCATCGATTTTATGCGGATGCGGATGCAGATGCGGATGTTGAAAATAATGCGGAAGTTCCGCGGATGCGGATGTTCGCAACATCCCTGCTTTGGATGTATCCAAATAAAAGTCTAATATTACATTTTTTGTTGAGGGATTGGTTCAATTTTTAACTAATTGAATATGTTGTTACAGAGACTCTAAGCTGACGCGCCTCTTAAAAGACAGTCTCGGCGGCAACTGCAGAACTGTCATGATTGCAAACATCTCCCCCGCCGCCGCGAGCTATGAAGACACCTACAACACGCTCAAGTACGCTGCGCGCGCCAACAAGATACAGGTAAATACAAAAACTGATACAACAAAACGAGGCCTAACACTTTTGAAGAAATTATTTTTGAAGACTGGTCTGGCCTAGTGGGTAGTGCCTGTGAAGCTGGGGTCCTGGGTTCGAATCCCGGTAAGGGCATTTATTTGTGAGTTTTGTGACTTGTGTGATGAGCACAGATATTTGTTCCTGAGTCTTGGGTGTTTTCTATGTATTTATGTATTTGTATATTGTATATATCGTTGTCGTAGTACCCACAACACAAGCGTTTTGAGCTTACTGTGGGACTTAGTCAAGTAAGAATGTCCTATAATATTGATTTATTTATTTATATTTGCTATAATTTTCTCTCGTCACTACATATTATAAAACAAAGTCGCTTCCTGCTATCTGTCTGTCTGTCTGTATGCTTAGATCTTTAAAACTACGCAACGGATTATGATGCGTTTTTTTTTAATAGACAGAGTGATTCAAAGAGGAAGGTTTATGTATAATTTGTTAATCCGTGCGAAACCGGGGCGGGTCGCTTCGTCGCTAGTACAAAATATTACTTAAATTCTTAATTCAACTGTGGTCTCAATTATTCTCACTTTAAATCTTCATCATCATCATAACTTAAGAGCTTTGCTCTTGTCGGTGGAGTAATCGCCAATCATTCCTTTCTTGTGCCAGTCTTTTAATTTCCTCATACGATGTATCATTTTTTATTTGGCTAAGATAAGTTATTCTAGGTTTCCCTTCTTCTCTTGTCTTTTCAATCCTGCCTTCCAAGATGTTCAGGAAAAACTTGTCATGCCGTATCAGTAATTAACCCTTAAATACATGATTTTTTCGTTTTGCCCGAAATTAATATATATATCACATAATTGTTTGCCGTTTCTAGGAAAAATAGTAAAAAAATATATATCATCGATTTTCACTGGGAAATGAGTGTTAAAAGTTGCATAGTCTAAATCATATTTTTGGAAATATATAGCTATTAGTAAGGGGTATAGGAAAAATCTTAACTGCCAACAGAAAGGTACACTATTTGTGATGTTCCTATGATAAAATTTGTAAATATAAAATAATTACAAACCCCGAAAAATCTGCCCAAAATCACATACTAAAAATCATCAACTTCCAGGTTTTTCCAAGTTTTCCGACATTTCGTCTATAAACAAATGTAACTTTTATAAATTAAAATACTGCGTAAATTTATGTAATAATTCGGAAAATTTATTAGTTTTACTATTGAAATAATATACAAGAACAAATAGAATTTGTTTAATAATGCATAACATTTGATGTTTATGTTGTGTGTAAATGCGTAGGTATAAATGCATCACTATGCATTTAAGGGTTAAATCTTATCAATATTAAAAGTCATAGATATGTAGAGTAAAAAGAACTAAGTATACTAGTTATTTACTGAATTACGTGACTTTGTTAACAGCTAAGCATCAAGAAAAACGTAGTCGACGGCGACATGAAGCTCTCGCAATACGTGAAGACCGTGGAAGAACTGAAAAAGAAAGTCAAAGAACTAGAGGCGAAGCTGTCTTTAAGTAGCGTGGCACCACCAGTAGTCAAGGAACAACCCAACTTGGCCAAAGAGAAAGGTAAAACTACGCTATTTAAGCTTTCCCAGTGGTAGTGTAGTATGTGGGTGAATCAACTTTTTAACCGACGAAAAAAACGGAGGAGATTCTCTAGTCGACGCGTATATATTTTTTTAATGTATGATCACGCAGAACTTTGTACAGAGTAGCTCGATTTTGATAAATTTTTATTTTTGACACTCGTTGCCATGGTTACGTTCTCCTGGGTCATTCTTTAAAACCTGATTTTTAGGCATTTAACTTCACCAAACACGCTTTTTTGTGATACTTATAAACCCTTTCCATTGAGGGTCGACTACCAAGGATGTCAGAGGAAGGTGGTGTACAATGTCTTCTAACAAACGGCTACTATTGTCTCTTGGCTGACCGGACAGAATAACAACAAGAATTAGTTGATCCAGCCATGTACTTATTTTGATACTAGCTTCTGCCCGCGACTTCGCCTGCGCAGTATGATGATGATTGATAAAAGCTATCCTAAACTAAACTATCTCTATGCCAAATTTTATCTACATCAGAGCAGCCTTCCAAAATATAAGCGGGCCATCGCAAACATTGCAGTCGCGAAATCGAGACTGCAATGTTTTTAACTTTTTAATTTTTTGAATGACCATAAACTACGCACTTCGCGACCTATTTTTTAACCGGCAACGTCGACTTTACCGTCCATTTTTGAGAAAATGTTTTATAACAGCTCGAGCGGAGTGGCGCCGTCGTATCCTGGAAGGGGAGAAACTGCATGTTGCGTGTGAGATACATCTACTTGGCCTACAAACAAGGGGTAAGATTTAAGCCCGTCACAGGCGGAGAGATAATATACCAAAAGATATCTTATAGCAAGGCACGATATATTTTACGTACTATTCACAGAGTCCACACACGAAGCTATAATATATATTTTGGTATATTACGATATCCTATAGCAAGGCATATATATCTCGGTATATTACGATATATTTTGGTATATTTCGTCTCTCACAATGTATGTCAATGGAAGGTCCATAGTTGCCTAAAAATATTTTTTTTTGTAGAGCTGTCCGTAATATTATTAGTATGTTTATGTGTGTATAGGCAAGGTGCTAGCGCTGCGGCACCGCCTGCGCTCGCGCGCCTTCACACACGTAGCCGACTTGGCGCATAGATCCTCCAACGAGGCCATTGAACTGGTGAGTGTTTACAAATACAAATGCATATTTCATTACTTTTTTACAGGTGTTCTTGGTCGTTTTCTAAAATAAATATCGAAAACCTGACTCTTTCAAATCTGGACGTTCTTGGGCTCATTCTACTCAGAATCGACAGCATTCTCCATCCTTCCATTAAAAAAAGATGTTCCAAAATGTCCATTCCATTACGTCACGTTTTATTATGAGAAAATGTTTCACTTGTATGGACGTGACGTAGTGTAATCTACAATTTTCATACAAATTTTTGGGACAGTTTTTTTATCATCAGGATTGAATATACTAGTGATTCTGAGTTGAAAGAACCCAAAAAATCCGTGAGAATCGGGTTTTCAATATTTATTTTAGAAAAAGCCCATTTACTGCTTAGGTATGTAGATTTTATCATACTCTCGTATTTGTGTCCTGAAAAAAATGTTCAGTACGACGGTCCCCCCTACATCACGGTACCCCTACCCGATTTATCCCTACTACACGGAGGCTAGTCAAGATGATAATCGTACATCGACAAACGCCAAACGCAAATAAAAAATGTATCGGGTGACAGATGCTACAAATAGTCACGTGACTAACCACCATACATTATTTAAGTTTAAATTGGCGTTTTCTATCAACGATTGTCATCTTTGCTAGGCCCCCAGGATGGCTAGAACATTTTCCTGCAACTCGTGTGAGAATGACGCATCTACGCGCGACTACATGTCGCGCGAGCCGCGGAAAGGTGTGCTAGCCGTGCAGAAGGCTTGATTTGTGCTTCAAATTTCAAGGTTAAAGATTATAGAAGCCTTACTATTAATAATTACCTCGTCTTTTGTTCAATTGGAAATTAAATAGAAACCTTATACAGCATACCCTTAATAGGTGTTGTACCTAATTGATGTATTATTACCTCCAAAACCTGTTAGAACAGACTTAATGATATATGAGTGCCTGAAAGTCCTGAAAATATCGGGTAAACTTCGCGAATTACAAAAAAATAAGATTCCATTATATGTATCTACTTAGTAAATACTAAATAGCCTAATATGCTATAGCGATAGGACATCAATTAATTAATTGTAAGTTTCTATTCTGTACCTCTGTCAAACTATTTTTGTTATTGATACGCTCGAATTACTTTCCAACAACTTTCTAACTACTTTACAAACTCAAGTTAAAAACTTACATGAAGCTCCAAATTTAATTGAGCAAATTTCTCACTGCTTAAATATTAAATTTATAATTACTCCATTTGAATCACAATTAACTTACAGTTTGAAATTTAATCGATTATTCCATTGTTCAGATGGTCACAGAAGACATCCCCCGCCAAGAGCGAGCCGCCGAAAGTTACGAGAAAAAGGCACAACATTTAGACGCGAAAATACTCGCAGCACAAACCAAATGTGACGAGAGCTGGCAAAGGTTACAAACTACCTTAGAACAGGCACTCACTGACTGCCCAGACCTAAAGGACTTCACAGACAAAATCATCCTCCAAAGAGAACTAAGACTTACCAAAGCGAGTGACAACCTCAGAAACAAACTGCTCTGGATACAGAACAAGGAAATCAACATGTTCACAGAATACATGAGCGACATGCCTAGCATGCTCAGAAAACTCTACCTAACCCTAAAAGGCTACGATAAAGTACCCCCAGCGTTAGCCACCGAATACATAGATCTTATGAAAAAAGCTAAATCCATGAAATCTATATCCTGGGACACGGAGAATGAGTGTAACGACCCACACTTCAAGTCAATCTCTTGCCTAAATTTGAACGAAGATGATGGTCAGAGTAAATTGAACTCTACGATCGATATAGTCACGGATAGCGATGACCTAACCGATGTAGAGAACCGTGAAGTTTCGCCGAAGAAACGCAAGGGTACGCCTATAAAGCTGGCCAATAACGTGACTATAGTAATCGATGATTCTTTCGAGAATTTAGACGCGACAAAAACTCTGAACTCGGCCAAGAAGGTGAAGCGAGAGGCTGATGTGGTGTCTGATATAGAAAATGCTGGAGTTATAGATCCAAACGATTTAAACTCCACTTTTGTGCTGGCCGGTAAAATGGAGGCGTTGAAGAAACCTAAATTGGAGCCTAATTTGAAACCGAATGTTAAGCACGAACCTGTGTATTTGAAGCGAGGGCTGACGGACAGGACAAATGTACAGAGGACCATTAATTTTAATGACAAAGGTGAATATACATTTTTTACTGAATAATTATAATGCAACTGTTTTAGTATACATTTAATTCAGTTTTACACTGGAAACGTGGAAACCAACTATTCTTGAGATAGTTACCTGGGTTTTCCGAGTAATTAAGTCATCAGAATGACTAACAGTTGGGCCGATTTTGGTTTATTTGTTAACAGTTTGAACTTCAACTTTTATTTTAGGTACATCTGCAGGCTTAGCACAAAAGCATCGCGACAGTATATACTACACAGCTTTTTTTAACTGTATTATTTACTCAGTCTATTCTCACGGGCCAGATACTTTCTGAATTATAGTACTTAAACTCATGCAATTTCTTTCGGAAACCGATATCTAGTGAAGTGTAATTGCCGATTAAATCCATAAAATAATAGCATACTTTTTTGTCAAGTGGTAGTTATTTTTATTACAAGTTATTTGTGGAGAAAACGAGGCAGAAATGAAGGCTGACCATAAACAAAATGATCTGTGCCGTTGTCTGGTCGAATCTAACCATAGATGATAGGGTCCTATAAATGGGCTATACGCGTGCGTCCGTGAGGGACAAAACATACGGAATGCGACACTATCATTGGTTGAATTTATTTGTTACCATATCACATATTACGGTAAGGAAAAAAGTGAGACTGACAAGGAGAGATAATAATAGCGCTTTCGCTGCTACTCCTATTGAAAGATACATAAAACTATCCCATTCGGTCATTTCCCCCTACCCCTCATGCCTGATTCAGTTATGGGAGCGTTCAAGTATTACGTAACGAATTTGGGGGCGGGGGGGGGGGGGGGGGGGTTTGTAAAAGGTTACGATGCGTTAGAGGGGCGGGAGGGGGGGTTAGAACTACGCGTTACGTAACATTGTTTTTTAACCCTTCAGAACTTTTCGCCACTTTACGGTACTTTACGCCACATAATTGTGGCCTTTAGGTAAAAAATGGTCACTTGGTGGTTACGTAACGTTTTACTAGGGGGAGGGGGGGTACAGAAAAACGTTATGGCGCGTTACATGGGGGGGGAGGGGGGGTCAAAAATGTCCAAAAATTGCGTTACGTAATACTTGAACGCTCCCTATACTAGATTTATGAACCCATAGACTAGGAATCCTCTAGACTGAGTTTAGAGCAATTATTTCATGAAACCGTTGCTGTCAAAAATACGGGGGTGCGGGGGGACGAGGTGAGCGAATCCCGTGCCGTGATTGGTCCGTTCAAAGACAGACCAAACACGGCACGGGATTGACTCGAAGATGGAGTAAAACTACCGTATAAGTGGCAGAGGGGGTAGCGTTACTATGCTCAGTCTAGAGGATGTCTTGTCTGTGTATGAACCTAACATAGACTTTTACATTGATCAGTATCTATGGTGAAGCCGGTGGTGGGTAAGGCGCTGCCGCTGCGGCGAGCGGCGCCGCGCGCGCCCGGGTTCGGCTCCAGCCTGGCGCGCGACGGCACGCCACTCGCCAGGAACACCCAAGGTGGGTAATGTCTATGCAATTATAGGTGAACCAGGATCTATTGAGGGTGCGCCATGTTACGGAAATTTGTCGGTACTAATTTCTAGCAATGGCAACAATTTTAATAATAGACAACATCTACTCTCTATGATAGTTGTCAATATTGACAATGTAAACATTGCTTTGTCTAGTTTCGTGTGAATTATTATTAGACTGCAATAATCATGCCGCATAAAGTTTTAGATTTTACAGAGAAAAAAGTTGTAAATAGTGTATATAGTTATTTATTGAAAAAAAAAAACGTGCGGGAGAGAAATTTCTTCCATTAGAAAACATAAGGAAATTAGCATCTGAATTGACGGGTAAGTTTCAAACTTATAGACAAATGTCACTATAGTCAGGTCATCACGATTTGGTTGATGTCTTGTAATAATTTTATTTGTGTATTAGGTGTATCGCATGCATCGGTATCACGGATTGCTAGCGAAGGGCGGCGTTTATCTAAATCGAGTCAGCCATTTAAGCGTAAAAACCGAAGAAATATCCATACATCAAACTTCGCACTTATTAAAGTTGTCGGAATAAAACAAAAATCATCTGCCAATTTCCATTGTCCCCACTATACAAATTGTTGCTATATAAAATTCAAAACGAGCGCCCTCTTGACAATACTCCTAAAGTTCTGGTTTACCTATATATCATTTGTTGCCCGTGGTCCTACCGCGTAGTCCTACTGGTAGTACCACGGGTAATTTTTTTTTGTCCGTGGATCTACCGGTAGAACTGTAAAAAGAAAATCATAATTATGTATGGGCATTGGTCCTACTAATTGTATAGTACAGTCAATGTCAATATGGTGACATGTAGCTGGTTCTGCGGTCCCAGAGGCGTTACCGCGAACGATGTTTCCTGTCCTTTTCGCACTTATGATGTTTTTTGCAGTGCGAAAGGGACAGGAAATATCGTTAACCGTTCCCGGTAAGGCCTCTATGTGCTTACATAGCACGGCATTGCATTCGATAGCGGTTGCGGTAATATTTCCAAAGCGAGTAGTATAGAGATAGGTTATTTTTATTTCTTTTTTAAATTTAATTTAATTTAAAATGCTATCACTTCTAGTGGAACCAAGGGCAACGCAATTTGGTCGTAGTCCTACTGATAGAACTACGGACATGAAAAAAAGCCCGTGGTACTACTAGTTGAACTACAGGTCATTTTACTTGCCTATAGTCCTACTGATAGAACCACGGACAAAAAAAATTGCCCGTGGTACTACCAGTAGGACTACGCGGTAGGACCACGGGCAACAAATGAATTATATGTCTATGTCGTCAGGTAACTACCACCGAAACTCATTCATTACCGCAAGTTGGAAACCTTAGGCCCTTCTCTCACGAGACTATTCAAATGCTACGCGACTGAGGTGCAAACCATGATTGCCTACTGGTATGCTACTCGTTTCCGCACACGGTGCTACGCAAATGAGACTATTTTGTGTCATTTGCGGAACAACATTGGTGCGACAATGTCTAGCTCCTGCGATGAAGACAATCTTCTGCTCTATTTTTATTGCAAGAACAACACACAACCACATAACATCTCTCCTACATCTTTCTCACATCATCACACACACAAGCACACACACACACACACACACACACACACACACACACACCAGGTCGCACCAGGTCTTTTCTTATATAATCAGGCAGCTTATAATTATATAAACATGGATTCTTTTCCACCTCTTGAACGAAATTTATATTAAAAACTTGTTCCGCCGCCATCTTGAGCATACAACGCGTATACGACTCGAGTCGCGTGCGACCAGCAAGACAGTATCATGCGACTGATATCAAACGCTTCGTCGACGCGTCTCGTCGTGTGCGAAACGTAGGAAATAAATATGGCGGGTACTCACAAGCGACGCGTAGGATACGCGTACGAAACACAAATCGCTTGAAAGTAGCCTCGTGAGAGAAGGGCCTTACACTATACCACAGAATAAATAATAGTATACGGTAGTAACCGTACAGAAAGCAAACTAAAGTCTATTTTTTTATTCGGTAGACTAATTCATAATATTAAATGTTATTTTAAGTTCATATTAATGTCATTTTAGTCTACCGAATAAAAAAATGGACTTTACATACCTTCCTTCCTACAAAACCGAAGTTTGACAGCGGTTCAGGGTCGAATCATGCTGTCCCTTTTCTAATATATGGCACTATCCCTTTCGGCTATTTAGGGTTGTCAACATTCAAGTCATTATCTTATCTGTGGTCGTGCACGCAAAGGGACGTCAAGTTGTGTCAACCCTTATAATTGTTCGGAGCAATGCTGAGCCGAACGGAGCCGAGTTTGCCCGAAGTCAGGAGTGTCTCATCACTAAGCATACTAATAAATACCAAGACGAGGTTAATTTTTTTTGCTATTACTAAGTTTTGGTTGTCACCTGACGATTTGTAAGTAGACATGGTTTTTGTGTGGGTAAAGATTTGGTTGTTATACAGTACGTAAACTGACGGAGAGCGTATATTATACAGGGTGGATTTTTTAAATGGGGCCCTGACGGAGAAATTAATTTATCGTTCCTAATTTACACGCCCACAGGTTGCGTAACTGTAATAATTTAATACTGCCAAATCAGTTCCGTTTAACACTTTGCCTTTAGTAAGTTTACATACTGTATAATCTTAATTGATTGGGTTGGGTACTTATCTGTAACTAACAACAACATATTGTTCCATGTGCCGTCCTGTGCCGTGACTAACACTAACAGCGAGCGAGAAGGTTGTCGGGTATAAATCCATGCGTGCGAGGGAGAGAGTCGCTGCTCAATACGCTCATCCTTACTCGCGGCCCGCGCGCCGGTGACACAAGGTATGTTATTGTATGAGGGAGCGAGAAGGTTGTCGGGTGTAAATCCAGGCGTGCGAGGGAGAGGGTCGCCGCGCATCCTTACTCGCGGCCCGCGCGCCGGTGACACAAGGTATGTTATTGTATGAGAGAGCGAGAAGGTTGTCGGGTATAAATCCATGCGTGCGAGGGAGAGGGTCGCCGCGCATCCTTACTCGCGGCCCGCCCGCCGGTGACACAAGGTATGTTATTGTATGAGGGAGCGAGAAGGTTGTCGGGTGTAAATCCAGGCGTGCGAGGGAGAGGGTCGCCGCGCATCCTTACTCGCGGCCCGCGCGCCGGTGACACAAGGTATGTTATTGTATGAGAGAGCGAGAAGGTTGTCGGGTATAAATCCATGCGTGCGAGGGAGAGGGTCGCCGCGCATCCTTACTCGCGGCCCGCGCGCCGGTGACACAAGGTATGTTATTGTATGAGAGAGCGAGAAGGTTGTCGGGTGTAAATCCAGGCGTGCGAGGGAGAGGGTCGCCGCGCATCCTTACTCGCGGCCCGCGCGCCGGTGACACAAGGTATGTTATTGTATGAGGGAGCGAGAAGGTTGTCGGGTGTAAATCCAGGCGTGCGAGGGAGAGGGTCGCCGCGCATCCTTACTCGCGGCCCGCGCGCCGGTGACACAAGGTATGTTATTGTATGAGAGAGCGAGAAGGTTGTCGGGTATAAATCCATGCGTGCGAGGGAGAGGGTCGCCGCGCATCCTTACTCGCGGCCCGCGCGCCGGTGACACAAGGTATGTTATTGTATGAGAGAGCGAGAAGGTTGTCGGGTATAAATCCATGCGTGCGAGGGAGAGGGTCGCCGCGCATCCTTACTCGCGGCCCGCGCGCCGGTGACACAAGGTATGTTATTGTATGAGAGAGCGAGAAGGTTGTCGGGTGTAAATCCATGCGTGCGAGGGAGAGGGTCGCCGCGCATCCTTACTCGCGGCCCGCGCGCCGGTGACACAAGGTATGTTATTGTACGAGCGAGCGAGAAGGTTGTCGGGTGTAAATCCATACGTGCGAGGGAGACGGTCGCCGCTCAACCTTACTCGCGGCCGCGTCGGTGACACAAGGTTAATACCTTGTGTCACCTTGTGTATTAATATATAGTCGTTAGTTTTCAAGCTGGCCCTTAGTGCATGATAGTGAAAGTATATAACGGCAACGGTTTTGCACTTAATTTTTGGCCACCCTGTATATCACAAAGATTAGGTACACCATCCTAAATACCTCTAAGACCGTAGGAACCGGTAGGTCTTAGAGAATATAATTATAATACTAAAGCACAAACTCGTGTCTAGAGAGCTCGCATGTTACCTGAATTCTAGGTTGCCGGACGAGCGCTAGGTATTCTGAGGGGCTACCGCGAAAACAGAAATTCTCAAACTGCGGGAATATAGCTGGTCAACCAAATCTTGTCAGTAAAAAAAGGCGCGAAATTCAAATTTTCTATGGGTCGATATCCCTTCGCGCCTACATTTTTCAAATTTGCCGCCTTTTTCTACTGTCAAGATCTGGTTGATCAAGTATATTTATCTTACTCCAATGAAGGCGTAATTAGAGTGACAGAGAAACTGAAATAGAGTCACTAGAAAGGAATGCCAAATGGTTTAAGGGTTAATATTGTCCAAGATAAAAAACCGGCCAAGTGCGAGTCGGGCTCGCGCACGGAGGGTTCCGCACCATCAACAAAAAATAGAGCAAAACAAGCAAAAAAACGGTCACCCATCCAAGTACTGACCCCGCCCGATGTTGCTTAACTTCGGTCAAAAATCACGTTTGTTGTATGGGAGCCCCACTTAAATCTTTATTTTATTCTGTTTTTAGTATTTGTTGTTATAGCGGCAACAGAAATACATCATCTGTGAAAATTTCAACTGTCTAGCTATCACGGTTCGTGAGATACAGCCTGGTGACAGACGGACGGACGGACGGACAGCGGAGCCTTAGTAATAGGGTCCCGTTTTTACCCTTTGGGTACGGAACCCTAAAAAATGCACGAGTCAAGCCTCATCGCCCCTTTAGTCCTAAAAATTCTGCATAACAAAAACGGCCAAGTGCGAGTAGGACTCGCGCACGAAGTATTCCGTACCAATACGCAAATAAACGGCAAAAAAATCACGTTTGTTGTATGGGAGCCCCACTTAAATATTTATTTTAATTTGTTTTTAGTATTTGTTGTTATAGCGGCAGCAGAAATACTTCATCTGTGAAAATTTAAACTGTCTAGCTATCACGGTTCATGAGTACAGCCTGGTGACAGACAGACATACGGACAGCGGAGTCTTAGTAATATAGGGTCCCGTTTTTACCCTTTGGGTACGGAACCCTAAAAAGATGATGTTACAACTGGTATCGCCGCGTCTGTTTGTGTGGTTGTTCGCGATAAACTCAAAAACTACTGAACGGATTTTCATGCGGTTTTCACCTATCGATAGAGTGTTTGTTGAGGAAGGTTTGTGTATAATTTGTTAACCCGTGCGAAGCCGGGGCGGGTCGCTAGTAATATCTAAGTGTAAGGCCTGAGTGGACGCTCGAGTTGGGCGTGCAGCGGGGCGGGGCGTGCGGCGTGCATGTTAAACAAATGCAAGCGTATAGGAGCGGCCTTAGTGCACGCTGCTCACATTACAAGTGAGTCCGACGCCACGCTGCACGCCCCGCCGAACGCTCCGCTCCGAGCGTCCACTCAGGCCTTACACTAAGTGTGCCCTGTATAGGGTCAGTGTTGTTTTGTGTTCGTAACCCTAAATGTAGGTCAAACGAAATCCGGACGATTTTAAAGCCGAAATAATAATAATGTTAGGGTAAGGCCGGAGCGCGGTGTGTTTATATTAAAGTCCTAATCCTAAAACTACTAACACGTTTTACAAACTTTTGCTTTAAAGTTAGTTTTAGAAAATAAACAGTACCTGTGATATGTTTTATGAGTCCAATATAAAATTTACACTTTAATCCCCATGTCTGTATTACAGATAATAAAATGGTATAACGTTAGGTCAATGTGGGTCGTGACCGTCTATGAGATAATATAGTCTACAACCTCTTTCGTCGCTTCTCTAACACATCCAGTGCCGAAAACCCGACTATCGGGTATTTTATGTTTTCGTTCCCAAGCCGGACGACCCGATAGTCGGGATCGTGGTACTACAGCTTTATATGACGAAATTTTTGTGGCCTGGCGCGGATGTCTTGTTTGACTGGGGGGCAATGAACGTGCTAATGAATATGTTAAGTTTGTACTCATACTCCAGTTACAGAGGTCGGTAGAGCAGAAGGAGCGAAGTTATTTCTTTCTGACTGTGTCTGAGCGACTTACGTATAAAAAATACGAGAGTAAGTGTAAGGCCTGAGTGGACGCTCGAAGCGGAGCGTTCGGCGGGGCGTGCAGCGTGGCGTCGGGCTCACTTGTGATGTGAGCAGCGTGCACTAAGGCCGCTCCTATACGCTTGCATTTGTTTAACATGCACGCCGCACGCCCCGCCCCGCTGCACGCTCAACTCGAGCGTCCACTCAGGCCTTACACTAAGGCCCAAGGTCCTACCTATAGTACCTATTCAATTCGATGTAATTTAAACCATGTTCAATTGGAACAGAGTTGCTTTTGCTTTGTTTCGTTAAATTTTCAAACAAAAATCAACTATTTCCTACAGTTTAGGTTCAAATTTCAGTAGCAAATTTTGGGGTGTTTCTTTTGTATGGCTATGACGGTCTTCTCAACCAAACATGTTACATGCTGGTCTTCTCCACTTTGACCTTATCTAGTTTTTAGTATTTCTAGATATTTTTTTATAGAAATTGACCCGTTTTCATTCCTCTCGAGTGTATTTCAAGTAAGTATACATAACCTCAAGTTTTCCGTTTGTTTCAGAGCTGAAAGGGCGCGTGTTGAAAAGAAAATATGCGAGCAAAGTACTTTATAAGCTGTGACTTCCATATTCAGAGTTGTAACAACATAGTTTAGTTTAAATAGTAACTGCAATTAGGTTAGATCGGTCACCGCTTGCATATCAAGGGTTGCCAGGCAACCGACATACCGACCGCACAATACAGTCAGCAGCAGAAGTTGCTAAGTGGGCGAGGTGTTCAAAATCACCTTGACACGCTCTTATTCTCTTAACAATAAAGTCGCGTCAAGATCATTTTGAACACCTGGCCCGCTTAGCAAATTCTGCTGCTGTCTGACAGATTGACCCAATTTGTCCAACCTATTTGTCAGGAAAGGATGATTGGGTAGGTTAGTATATTGGCATGTTACTGGTCAAACTGTCATTTTAATATCAAGTACCCGTACCATGTTGAGTCACTGACAGTGTCAAAACTGACATATACGCTAACGTCTACGTAATTTACATTCTACACATCACGCTCGCACTAATATGAGAGTACGAGCGAGATGTAGGTATAGAAAGTATGTTACGTTCTCGATAGCGTTTATGTCAGTGCCAAACTGGTGGTAGCTAAATACTATCCGGTGGCGAATGCACTAGTCCCAAAACGCACTATTAGTCAATACACTCTAATTTCGAAAGCCCCTCTTCTCATAAGAAACTAGGCCCAAAATACCATATTTCCAAAAAGGCTCATTCTCGATTTACACGAGAACCATTGAGAACTAGTTCCAAAATACACCTTTCCCAAAATACCCCAAATTGTGTTCACCTGTGCGTGGCGTAATACTTTATTCTCATAATGCGTAGGTCTCAAAACACTCTAGTTCCAAAATACCCTATTTTTTTGGAATGTCTCTTTGTGACTGCTTTCAGCCGTAATCATTACCCGTTTGATGCCTAAAATATTTTTTTCAAAAATAGGATTTATTTAATTATTATTTTGAGCTATACAGGGTGTAATCGTTAAGTGTTGCTCGGCGATAGTTCCGTAAATATAGCAGATATCAGAAAATTAAGATAAATAATGCCAATAATGCCATAAATGAGGGTAGTTTCTCGCCCACCTAATTATGATAGTTCCATACACTGCTTTATCAACACAGGCATTAAAACACTCGTGTGTATATTGCCCTTCACTTTCACTATATGCACTTTCGATATCAATTTGAAATTTTCTGATATCTGCTATATTTACGGAACTATCGCCGAGCAACACTTAACGATTACACCCTGTATAGCTCAAAATAATAATTAAATAAATCCTATTTTTGAAAAAAATATTTTAGGCATCAAACGGGTAATGATTACGGCTGAAAGCAGTCATAAAGAGACATTCCAAAAAAATAGGGTATTTTGGAACTAGAGTGTTTTGAGACCTACGCATTATGAGAATAAAGTATTACGCCACGCACAGGTGAACACAATTTGGGGTATTTTGGGAAAGGTGTATTTTGGGACTAGTTCTCAATGGTTCTCGTGTAAATCGAGAATGAGCCTTTTTGGAAATATGGTATTTTGGGCCTAGTTTCTTATGAGAAGAGGGGCTTTCGAAATTAGAGTGTATTGACTAATAGTGCGTTTTGGGACTAGTGCATTCGCCACCGGATAGGCTAAATAAGATATAATATATGGTGAATGAAGCAGTGTTGCACCATTAATTTATAATAATTATCTAGGTCTTATGATGGTTTCATAATTCGGACACGTGTAAGTTGTAACAATTACATGACGAAATAATTTGATTTCGCTGAATTAAAAATAATCAGGAGATACAATTAACTAGACTTGAGTTTCATAAGCTTTGGCCGACTTTCATTGTAACAGAATGTTACGGTAATTATTAAGAATTTTATTTTTAGTCTTATTTTAATTTGTAAGCATTTAGACTAAAGCATATTTAGATTACGTTGTTTACTGAGAAAATAATCTTAGCTTTAATATTTTTAATTTGTTTGTTTAGTAACATAGCTTGGCTGTTGTATTTTATACTGAAATTGTGGAATTTCTATAATTATTGTATTTTTTTTAGTTTTCTATGAAGGTTTGATATGTACCTTATTAAATGTAGTAAATTATATTTGTATTTAGTATACATTGTAAGATGTTGATCTGATACAAACAATACTACCGACAATAAGTAACGTGCCTGTTTTAAGAAGTGCTTTATTCTTTTTACAAGATTTTATCTTGCCTTACCGTCTTAGTTAGTATGTATGTTTGTGTGGGTCAAATTTTGGAAGCTACTTTCTGACGTTCTAATAGGCTCAATTTTGGTATACGTATAAAACCGACGACAATGCAATATTATGATGACATAGAACCGATCTGATGATGTGATGATGTCGACCGAAGGTGGACATAGGAACTAGGTAATACTAATAAAACAACTTGGAGTATTGCTGTGTTACAATCCGGAACACCCAAATATTCCGAAATATGTTTTTCCGACTTTCATAACCTCGATTTTCATAATCCCGATTTTTTATATGTCCGAAATATCGAAATTACGACTTTGAAAACCACGAAAGAAGAAAATCACGACTATGCTATTACCGAAAACTTAAAATCCGATTGTCATATGCACGAAAGCTTAAAGTTCCGATTTTTAAAACATCCGAAAATATTTTTTCCGAATTTGTCTATTCCGAAAAAATCATTGACCGATCGGAAAAAAAGTAATTCGGTATTCAGAAATTCGATCTTTTGTAAACTCGGAATAATGAAATTCGTGATTTTCAAAATAAGATTTAAACGCACTTAGACTTAAAAGTCTATATGTATAACTAACGAGAATCCGAATCGGAGCACCCCACTATCCACGTGGTCTTGTCTGTCCTACCCCTAGAGTGTATATAAAAAGCCGGAGGCGCGGAGGGGAAGCAGCCCTCGCCCGCCGTAGCAAAGCGCAGAGCATAATGTGAGCCGAAGCGGCTGAGGCTGGTCGCCTTCGGCGACCAGCAAGCCGAAGCTGCGGAGGCGAGCACTTGTGCCTGCGCTTTGATACGCAAGGGCGAAGGGGCTGCTTTGCCCGTAGCGCCGGAGCAGATGCGGAACATGACTCGATAAATTCGGAATTTTAAAAATGGGAATAGTTCAAATAGGAATCACGTCAAATCGGAATTCAAAATTTCGGAATAATGACAATTCGGAATTCGTGATTTCAAAAATCGAAAATGTTAAATTCGGTGTTTATCACTATCGGAATTTTTATATTCGGAATTATGTGGTTCGGAATATAAAAAAATCGGCATTTTTGCTATTCCGAAATATATACCTTCGTGATTTTCATCCTTCGTAATTACGACAGTCGGAATTTTGATGGATCGAGCATTTAATAATCGGAATAATAAAGTTCGATATTCTAAAATTCGGCATTAAATATTTCGGAATTATGTAGTGTACCCGTTACAATCGCCTCGATGAATGAAGTAGAAGACTGCGGGAAGAAAAGTGCAATCGGCGATAAAAACTTGTACAAAAAAACATGTCGCTTTACTCACAGTCCTGTTAGCAGTTCCTTTAGCACAAGTAGTTCGCGATACCCGCGCGTGAGATAAGTTATAGCGCGACTTCAAGTGTGGACATACGCGCGAGAACGCATCTCATGCTAGACCGCCAGATCTGTTGGACCAATTTCGGCAACCAGTAATTTTTGTTCCTAGTTTATAATAAGTTTTTGGCAAAAATTTCATTTTTGTTACACGCTTTTATCGCTGACTGTACTTTTCTTACGACAGACAACTAATACTCATCGAGACAATTCTAAAAATCCCTAACACAAGTAGGTTGTTTCATCACAGAGTTCCTATGGCCACCTCCTGTCTCCATCATCAGATCAGCTCGATGGTACCACAATATTGCATTGGCACCCGACTTACATGTGCATGCAAAATTTCAGCTCAATCGGAAACCGGGAAGTGGATCAAATTTAACTTGCAAGATTCCATTACAATTTAGTTACATACAGGTCGAGTTCCTATGGCCACCTCCTGTCTCCATCATTAGATCAGCTCGATGGTACCATAATATTGCATTGTCACCCGACTTACATGTGTATGTAAAATTTCAGCTCAATGGGAAACCGGGAAGTGGATCAAATTTAACTTGCAAGATTCCATTACATGTTAGTTACATACAGGTCGACCTAATAAAAGCGTGTTAAAAACAAGATTTAAGATAAGAGGTATTACAGTTATCACAGAATCCTATAGAGTCTATAAGCCCACTCATATCTTGCTGATGGCAATGTATGCAAGTGTGCATATAGGTCGTTTCTCTTCGTCGAGACAGACTTGCTATAGACTGTTTTCTACAAACGAAACGAACGTTTGTATTCAAGAAACGGTCGTGTAGCTACTGATCCCGCGCGATTAGAGAAACTAATTGTTCCTTTCGGTACGCAAAAGTTTTTTTTTAAAGTTGGTAAAATACATATCAGCAATAATAGTATAACCCAAAATTAAACTGAAACCTGTTTTAGCCGATATAAGCCAGTCAGTCAGTTTCGTAATTTTCCTCATAGAAAAATCTCTGAAAATGCTAGAACTTTGTAAGTTTTCCTCTTGGTAAAATGCAAACTTCCTTTATTTCTTGTGACTAATTCTTTTGAAGTTTTCCGTACCTACCGGTTAAATGAGGTGACTTTAGGAAAAATGGGGTTACTTTGATCATTTTAAAACGGTCCCAAAATTTAATCAAAATTTCCATGTAAACTAAATAGTCAAATTGTCAATAAAGTCACTGTTTTTATTATGTCTCAAAAACTAAATTTCAGAGTCACCTCGTTTTACGGTAACATATTTGTAAGCTAGGTACGATAAAATATTCCGAAATAATACTTGTTATACAAATCTATTTTGATCTGATATGAACGATTTGTATTTAGTGTTACCACATTAATTAAATTGATAGCGAACATTTAATTTAAAACCTAATTATTTATGCATATATTACCGTTGCATTGGTTTTGGCATTAAAATGCAAATGTCGGTCGAATACCGGAGTCGATTTGTATGATTAAACATTCAACTAGATTATGCAGACTAATGTATTTTATATTAATAATAAGTTAGTTAATTAGCGAACAAATGTATTTTATACTATAAATATTGTGTATTTTGTATGTGTGAACTGATTTATTAAAGAGGGTTGACTGAAAGTAGTTTGTTTTTTGTTTTAGTTTTTCCTTTTGAAAAATAAGCTTTGAAGAACCAGAAATCATCTGTAGATCTTTTGTTTTTCGAGTCTCTTATTATGACGGAAGAATTTAGAATAAGTATTAAGAAGTTCCTGTCCGTTCCACTCCGTTAAATTAGCACTAGGCCTATTACGTATACACTTTTCCTATTAGTAGTAATCACAGGGGATAAAATGCCTGTAATACTTACTATCAGTTACTTGCCCAAATTCCTATTGGCAGAAACGTAAACCGGTCAAGTGCGAGTCTGGCTCGCGTTCCAAGGGTTCCGTACATTAAGTCCGACTCACGCTTGACTGTACTGAATAGGTTTTCCTGTCATCTATAGGTAAAGAACTATTTGACGATTTTTTTTTAAATTTTAGGACCAGCAGTTTCGGAGATAAAGGAGGGGGGGAGGTGGTCGGACAGACCGACCGACAGACAGACAGACGCACGAGTGATCCTATAAGGGTTCCGTTTTTTCTTTTTGGTGTACGGAACCCTAAAAATGCCCTATGTACCTGCAAAGGTACGTTTCTCAAAAGTTTGTAATTTGTAATAAGTACAAGCGCAAGTCACTTTTTGACAGTTTTTTAGAAAGGGACTTCCACTTGTATTACAAGTTACAAGTTTTTGATAAACAGGGCACAGATCTACGCAATAGGATCACAGGAAAAGAATGCATAGCAGCCTAACAAGCGTCCTTGGCGTTAGGCTAGTATTACCATACATATATCACTAATGCGCGTTCATACATTATCCATAGATTGCAGTTTGGCTGGCAATGTATGCGCAGGGGAATCGTTGATGAAGCGCGCTTTCCCAACGTGCCCTATCGGTAAGCCGAAGCAGATAATATACATAGGTACCTATACCTATATAGGTAAATCCTTAAAGCTAGTCCATATACTTCATACATATACGGAGTAAGTGGTAGGGTTATTATGGTTGTAGGTTTCGTAGGTACTTTCCTTTTCCAGCCTGGCTGTTCCACTAGGTTTGAGCCAGATGATAATATACATAGGTAGATATGGCAGTTATAATATCCAACCTATTGATAGCTATTAATTCCTAAAGTTCAAATTTAAACAAATACCTAATTTTATATGACATGCAGTAAAGTGTTAGGTATTATAATTCTGCGTTGGGTAAAGCTGCGTGTTCACTTACTGTTCTGAGCAAACATTTTGTTTTGAGCAAATGTTTGCTCTTCCCATTTACTATTGGAGCAAGTGTTTCTATTTTTCGAACGAACGACTGCTCGCTCCGAACTGTTCAGAAAACTAAGTGAAAACGCGGCTTAAGAAAAAAAAAACTTGGCCTCTTCGACTGCGCGCGCCAACTTTGAAATTGAGTTTAATTTACCATTTACCTAGAATCTTCTGCAAAATTATGGCTGTGTACACAGAACAAGTTGTAGGTAAGTTGAGTGAGCTCGAAACGAGTCTATTCTACATTGTGGCGCGAGACTGCATACTTTGTCAAGACTCCAAACTGAATGTTTAATGCCGCCGCAAAATCGGCTGGAAGAAAATGTAATACCCGGCAATTATATAAACGACCAGGCGTCCTCATTCTGAAACGACGAATACCGTGTTTAGGTTTAGTTCAGTCGGAGCGTTCTGCAGAAGCTCGCATATGCCTCAGTGCTCGGGAATGATGACTTATTCACACATTGAATATTGAGTGTCAAACATTGAGATTTTTCTTCGTTCAGAGACTTATTAAATCAGCCAAAATTCGCACACAAACTGAAAACGTTCCACTAGTTACCACACTTAAAACGTTCCAACTGTACACAACCTAAACCTGCATCGCTTTCGACGTTCTACTAGTCCCGCTAACGTTCTAGATAGGGGTTCCCTAGTCACTAGGCAACCCACTAGGGCCTAGTGTCTCTAATTATTGACGGTACAAATTGAAGGCTTTATAAAGCACATCTAACGTACAAGGCTGCATGTTTTACTCGCAGAAGACACTCATGCATGCATTACAATCAATCACATGTCCTCCAGAATCGAGAAAATTGTACGTTTACTCGCCCGCGCTTAAAACGTTCCACCTGTACACAACCTAAACCTGCACCGCTTACGACGTTCTACTACCAGTCCCGCTAACGTTCTAGCGACTCCCTAGTGTCACTAATTATTGACGGTACCAATTGAAGGTTTTATAAAGCACATCTAACGTACAAGGCTGCATGTTTTACTCGCAGAAGACACTCATGCATGCATCACAATCAATCACATGTCCTCCAGAATCAAGATAATTGTACGTTTACTCGCCCGCGCTTAAAACGTTCCACCTGTACACAACCTAAACCTGCACCGCTTACGACGTTCTACGACCAGTCCCGCTAACGTTCTAGCGACTCCCTAGTGTCACTAATTATTGACGGTACCAATTGAAGGTTTTATAAAGCACATCTAACGTACAAGGCTGCACGTTTTACTAGCAGAAGACACTCATGCATGCATCGCAATCGATCACATCTCCTCCAGAATCGAGAAAACATGCGTTTGCACGCCCGCGTTTGAACCGTTCCACCTGCACACAACCTAAACCTGCACCGCTTACGACGTTCTACTACCAGTCCCGCTAACGTTCTAGCGACTCCCTAGTGTCACTAATTATTGACGGTACCAATTGAAGGTTTTATAAAGCACATCTAACGTACAAGGCTGCACGTTTTACTAGCAGAAGACACTCATGCATGCATCACAATCGATCACATGTCCTCCAGAATCGAGAAAACATGCGTTTACACGCCCGCGCTTTAAACGTTCCATTTGTACACAACCTAAACCTGCACCGCTTACGACGTTCTACTATCAGTCCCGCTAACGTTCTAGCGACTCCCTAGTGTCACTAATTACTGGTACAAATTGAAGGCTTTGTAATGCAGACTCCATGTCGCAGCGTGCATGAGTGACAACTTACCTGCTTGTTTCATTACGGCGGAACGTGCCACGTATTTAATTTAAAGCTGCTATTCGTGCGCAGTTTGAGGTAAAACAATGGGCGCTACGTTTTTGTACTAGGTTGAATGCTGTGGAATTCTTAGAACGGTGTGATAGGTAGGTATGTCATAACTTAATTATGTTATTATATTTTTCAGTTGTTTACAAAAAGTTCCAAATTCAATTCTCTTACTTTTCTTCTTGCACCATTTTTATTAAGTAGGTATATACATCTCTGTTAAGATTTATAGAGTTTATAAAAATTGATGCAACTGAGACCTGCTGCGTTAGAAAGTGGCACCATCTGGTAATAAGCTGGATATTAAATTAAATTAAATAACGTTTATTTCAAGCTCGTGGCTCATAAAATGTTAGTTATGTACAATAAAAATAACTTAAAAACTATGTTAGTTACAATAAATACCTTAACTAACCTAACCTAATAGTACACCGCTACTGGGCCCATGAAGCCCACAACAGTGCACCATGTACGGACTGCACGACTGTCAACTCTATCCGCAATCGTATGGAAGGCCGGTTCCAACATTATGACATCAGAATTATACCTATCTAAAATATGTCAATCGCGCGTGCATTTCGGTCATACTTGTTGATAATAGAGGCCAGCCTTTGGATGATGGACTTGAAGTAGCGCCATTGTAAAATAAATAAATATTATATATAGGACATTCTTACACAGGTTGACTAAGTCCCACAGTACGCTCAAGAAGGCTATTGTGTATAGGCGTTGTTAGTCTTCTTGTTATATTTGTCCATGGTATTTAGGTACTAGGTTTCAGGAAAAACGCCGAAGGCTAATTAAAACCAGTGTCGGGACTCATTGGGTAAGATGGATCCCTCGACAAAAAGGAAGGCATGAGGTGACAACAAAAACGAGGGACCACCGCAAATGAATTGATTTCAGTAATCAATTTTTTACTTCACTTGCCAGTTGTGGTCGTGTATTCGCAAAGCTTACCGAGCTAAATAGGCCCAAGATAGAGTTTGTGCGGAAAGAGAAGAGTCGTGGAATGTATGGGGCCCAATACATTCCACGACTCTTCTATTTCCGCACAGACTGTACACTTGTAACTTTTACTTACGTAAGTAGCGCAGGGACATATACTGGGTCAACCAAATCTTGTCAGTAAATAGGAACAAAAAAAACTATACTTATCCTTTTCTTTTGGGTGCTAGTACTATGTAAGACAAAGATAGTATGATTCTCTCTATGTTTGAAATCAAACAGACCTTTGACACACTATACCTATACTACAGAATGGGAGATGAATATCGTTATCTCATTCTAACAAATAGCTTTGTCCGTACTTACGTAAGTAAAACTTACAAGTGTATCTCAGGCCTAAGGAAGCTGGTTGCAATTTTGTCGTAGGTACATTTTTCTGCTCAATGCACCATCTCCACCCAGAAATGTCACTTTTAACAGCTGACAGATCACACCATGAATCTAGTATTAAACTGGATTGGGCATGAGTGGTGGGGATAACTGACAGAACGGGATAGACTTATGTATCTTTCAGTAGGAGTAGCAGCGAAAGCGCTATTATTGTTTGTCCTTGTCACAGTCTCACTTTTTTTTTATTCCCCACCGTAAATCAGTATGTATGATTGGTCGAATTTATTTGTTGCCCACCATAACAAATAAATTCGACCAATCATAGCGTCGCATTGCGTATGTTTTGTCCCTCACGGAGGCACGAGTAGCAGGGATCGGAACCGGTTTCTTGCAAAAACTTAGAAATAACCATATTTTTCGAATTATTTTATACTCGAAATGTAGGACTCAGTTGTGATTTTAGGTTACGACTTCGTATTATTAGATTGCCCAATTAGAAATGAAGTAATTAGCAAAGAACGAAAAAATACCGTTTCCGTTCCCATACAAAAATACCGGTATCCGATCCCTGACGAGTAGACCACTTCTATAGGATGCTACCTTCTATGGATCACACCCATAACAAATCTAGATCAAATGCATAACATGTTATTACAATCAGAATAAGCATCCGTTTTTATCATATTTTTTTAAGATTTTTTTAAGGTATTGCACCTTAACGAATTGTGCCGTTTCCGAAAAACTAGTTTCATATTTTGGTACCGTAACCACCCAACTATGTTCCAAAACTAACTCAAATCTTCGTTTAGATGTGATCATAGAGATACATAAATGAGAGAAAAACCTCAGATTAAACCATTAAGAACATCGGTATTCGTATTAATTACACGTACCTAGGTATTGAACTAGTGGATCCTACATAGTTGTATTAGTGGTCTATTTGGGTGGTTTTAAGGTAGGTTAGGTAAGCAATTTGAAATCATAAGGTAACCTAACTTACTTAGGTAAAATATTGAAATAGGGCGTTTTCTTTTTTGTTGTCCCCTACACTTTTTTCAAATTTGGGATTTTTTATGTTATTTCTACTCAGAATCACGAGCTCTTTCTATCCTAATAGGAGAAAAAAAGTGTCCCAAAATTTCCATACATTTTTCGATCTTTCCATTCCGCGACCGCCATATACAAAGACTATGAAAAATAGTGACGTAATGGAAATAAAAACCTTAGGACACTTTTTTTTCCTATTAGGATAGAAAGAGCTCGTGATTCTGAGTAGAAATAACATAAAAAATCCCAAATTTGAAAAAAAAGTGTAGGGGACAACAAAAAAAAAACGCCCAATATTCCTCATTTCAGGGCTCGTGAAAGCCCAGCTAAGCAAAGCTATTGGCCGGACTGAATGAGCAATAGGAACACGGCGGAATCCCGGTAGGTCTCTCTGATCTGATTGAACCGGTCAATCATTCGTTCACCGTTCACCTAACTGGAAAATTAGTTAGCTTCAATTAGATGTAGTAAGGTGATAAACTACTTTGTCGGGTTTGGGTCAAGTTTTTATCGGGGAATCGGGATTTTTCGGCAGCTTGGTTTAGGGAAGGTCTCATCTCATCAAGCTTTGTGTCGATTGCAGAACTATTCATTTATCAGTCTGTTTTTGTTTGTAACCTATCCGGGTCAAAACTAATCCGTAACTCGGGCGTTATTTACGTGAAATAAAAGTATGTTAATTCTAAAAGTTTTTAAACATTTTGTGCCGCGCGCCTTATAAAACAAAGTCGCTTCCCGCAGTTTATCTGTCCCTATGAATGCTTAGATCTTTAAAACTTTGCAACGGATTTTGATGTGGTTTTTTAAAATAGATAGAGTGATTCAAGAGGAAGGTTTATGTATAATTTGTTAACCCGTGCGAAGCCGGGGCGGGTCGCTAGTCTTGATACAAATCTTAGAATGGAACTTGAACGTAATGTCGAAACAATATCTTCAAGAAATTCATCATCATACTGACACGGTGATGAAGCTTCAGGCACGCTCGAAGAATGTTTAAAGTAATGGGGTGTCTAACAACCCACGACCCCCGGCGGGACAGTTAACACTCCAACTTGAGGTAAAATTGTACACCTCACTTTGGTTTTCTACTTCTCGATTGCGGTCGTACATAAGACGCTGCATTCGTGTACCTAATCGTACCCACCGAAAGGAGCATTAGAAGTTACTAATAGGGAGTATTACTGCAATGTTTTTCCGCCAGAGTGCAGCAGAAGCGCCTTTAGTAAACCATAGAGTAACATATACATACTGTACCTTTTTTTTGACAAGTTTTCACACACAATAAAATATTTTTTTTTTTTTTTTTTTTACTTTATTAGGTACACTAAACAGACATCGTACAATATCATGGGTAATACAATTGTACATTATGGCTTAAATCTAGCACGAGATCCAAAACAAGTGTACACAGCATGTTTTACAATTTAGCGGAAATATTACATTATAAATATTAAATATGACATTGATATAGTGTGTCAAAGGTCTGTTTGATTTCAAACATAGACAGAGAGAATCATACTATCTTTGTCTAACACTAGTACTAGCACCCAAAAGAAAAGGATACCTAAGTATAGTTCTTTTTTGTTCCTATTTACTGACAAGATTTGGTTGACCCAGTATACATCAAAGTGATTTTTTACAAAGGGCCTACCGGTAAATACTAAATCGAAACTCGGCTAACTGCCTGTTTATCGCTCGAATATGCAATTTCGACTCTCTCGTTTGCGGTAGACCCTTAGATTGTGTCTTATTGTGGGAGTGGCGCCCCCTACGCGGAGTTTCGCGTAATATTCCCTATTTGGAAACACGTATTAAAATGGCCTCCATATATGTTACAAAAAATAAAATAAAAGTTGTTGAAGACTCCTAATCGCATTCATAATTCCCAATTTCTGTAAACCGAGAGACGCCAGCCGCCGAGAAACAAAATAGCAACGCATTATCAGCATTGCTAGCACAGGAGCCGGAAAGTTACGCATTGCCGAACACCCAACAATCCAAAGTGTATTCAAAGTATTTTCGCGAGTCAAACAACAACGAAGGTGCGCTGTAAAAACAATATAACGATAGACAAATCGTGTACGATTTTTCGCTTGAGTGTGCTTTCAATGTGTAGAGTATTTGTTTCGACAGTAGGCAACTTAGGCTGGTATTCATTAAATTTGGTTTGCCGGGCTGCCATTAAAAAAAACTTATTATAGGCACCTACAGATGTACAGGTTGCGGAATGTTTCTAAAAAGTCGGAAAATTTGTTGGAAATTTCAGGAAAATTTCACAGGAAACAATGGATCTATTTAGGAAACGAAAAATTTCGATTCCCATACAATACAATAAAAAGGTAGGTATAATGAAAAGTTTCGGAAAACATTCCATGCGGAAATTTCAAAATTTTGGAAACTTTCCGAAGGCACACCAGTTATTATTATACCGAAATAATTAAGTACTTATATCAGTATGACTACCTATATACATAAAGTACATTATAGTAGAGAACTGTTTTCTGAAGAGTAAGTAAGTAGTTGAATACAACCTATATTGTGATAAATTGCTCATTTTCTATCTATTTAACTACAATTAGTTATAAAATTCAACATGTGTTACCATCTGAATAGTATGAAGTGAATCGTGCCTACTGTTCCTTTGTACAAATCCAAAATCTTTGAAGCGCATTGCTCGTTCTATTTACATGGCTACCCGTTATAGTACCCGTCGTCAAGTATGCGCGAAAGTGGAAACATTTCCTTCATTTCTAAGCATTGAAGTATATCTCAGGACTGAAAATGGTATTACTTTAGAGGTGTCACTTACGAATTAGAGCCAATTGTGCAATCACGCAACTACATAGTTGCAATCAATCGCGCGCGTGATGCGAACTCATCAACCAATCGCGTTGTAGTGCTGTCACACCGCTGCTGTACTTACAAGTGTACAAGGGGGCCTGCCCCGAAAACCGAAATTCGCAAATTGCGGGGATCTTTCTCTTTACTCTAATGGACGCGTAATAAGACTGACAGAGACTGGCCCTATTCATGCCCAGGGCCGGATTAAGCATGTCGGGGCCCCTAGGCAGTGCAGTGCTCGGGGCCCCCTTAGGCCCTTACAGTCAATTCTGCATACATAATGTTCATTTTTCAGTTCAGGGAAGTAAGTTTGTGGTTTTAATTTCAACCTTCAGGTGTCGGTTGAGCCGATCCGAACATGCCAAGCGATGTCTTTTTCGCTCTTATTGCGTGGACATAAAGCTTTTTTTCTATCAGTTTTTGCCGATTCCTTTTTGCGTCAAGTGTGGGGAGAGCCCTTTTTTTCTCAATAGGTAGTTAAATATTGTGCGAGGCTGAACAGCGATTGTCCGACCATAATACCATACGCCGAGCCACATGATTAAAATTAACGTAATAATAAAAATATTCCATAGTTTTAAATTACTATTAATTCACTAGTCAAGTTAGCATGTAGGTACAGGGTCAACCAGAAAAGCAGCAAAAAGACGCGAGCGCAGCGAGCGCGAAATTTTTTGTTAAAAAATTGTGAAAGCGTGTTAAAAAGGCCGGGCCGGGCCTAAAAAACCGAAGTTCCACAGTGAGCAGAGCTTTCATGCGAGGTCAAAGCCGTGCTTCAGGATAAGCTCAGCTAGAGCACAGACGCCAACCAATGTCCATTGTATTAAAAAGCGAGGCCGCAGGCCGAGCTTGGCGCAGCGAGGCCAAAGGCTAAGCTGAAGAAGAGGAGATTTGGAAGACAAACCAAAAATGGAGGTATAAAGTGAGGCTGAAGGTCGAGCTCAGCAATCTCCACATTACTTAACAAGCCCGAAGCGTACTTATAACCAGCGAGGTGAGCTTTCATGCGAGGCAAAAGGCCAAGCTTCTTAAATCAATGTTTATATTTGTTAAAAAACGACGCCGAAGGTCGAACTGTAAGAAAGCAGCGCTCTGACACGAACCAATCGTCAAATGTTACTCGACAATAATATGTGCAAGAGTTACTCGGAGATGAGGTATTAGGCCCTCGGGAGCCTGAAAATCGAGCTCGATATTACAGACTTTAAATCTATAAAATAACATAATTAATTTTACATAATCATCTAATGATTGTGTATCTGAGAAACTGATATTGGACATTAAGTAGGTATGAGGTATAAATATTTAGGTACAATAAAAACAATATTTATGAATTTTGGCCATATGAAACAAATATTGTTTTTGGCGCGCGCGGGGCCGCCGGGGCACCCTAGCCGAGGCGGGGCCCCCTATCCGAGGCGGGGCCCATAGGCAGTTGCCTACTCTGACTTAGGGTTAATCCGGCCCTGTTCATGCCCGATTCTTTTTGCCTTAAGGCCAGTCCTGAGATATTACGTCAATGTTGCATGTTGCTAAGCATTTAGTGTACAAGGTACCTAATACCTACTGGCACCATAGAAGGCCCGGTTCATAAGCTTGTTAACTAACATCCTAAATTTCATACCTTTATAAGGTTTGGGTTCACATTTTGAGCCCATGTTGAGACCATACATATAACGGCAACTGTTTAATAAACATAGGTAAAGTTGAAGAAATGTAAAGTTAGCCGAATCTTATTCAAACTTGTTCGAGAGATCGGCTCACTTTATATTTCGTCAACCTTACCTATGTTTATTGGGGCGGGAATGATTTCGTGTATTTGACTTTGTATATTGTATAATAATTACCACACAGACTCTATGGGGCCCGATTCGGATTTTGAAATAGACATCTATAAGATATCTTTTAGACATCACCAAGATACGATATCGATATGTTTAAGATCTAACCTGTCAAATTTGACATTTGCGCGATTTTGGAGATACTCTTGAACGATTTCCACAAGATATGGCTTAGAGATCCAATTCACATCTATTAGATATCTAATTCTATCTAACGTAAAAGTGACATTGGTTACCCGAATTGCGCTGCAAAAGAGAACTAGTTGAAATCTAAACTAAACAAAACTAAACTAGAATAGATCTAGTACGTGTCGTCTCTTGTGAATATCTTGAAGTTCCAATACGGCAGTATATTTATAAACATTTACCTATACGTACGTATAAAATGCGCTTACAATTCCAGAAACTCGTAATCAGAGGGTGCAAGATCGTTCTCTAACGAACGAAAGATGTCCGATTCATTACACGAGCTTTTTCTTTAATCTCCCGGTAGCGCTGGTTTAACTACCGTTTAATTAGCGATCGATTTCTAGAGTTAGACCAAGAAAAGTCTGCAACGATTTTGTAGTACACCGAGCACACGAAGCTCGCAGTGCGAGTTTTATTTTAAACATCAAACTGCTATGAAATTATGACGTAAAATAACACTTGCACTGCGTGTGCTATCAAAATCGTTGCAGACTTATCTTGGACTGACTCTATTTATTTCCCATGGCTTTTCTTTTAGTCGGCTACCGGCTTAGCTATTTTGTAATAATTGAGCAAGCCATATTGTGTTAAGCTATCCAACTAATAAGGTTTAACGCCCCGCGTATCCTATTCCTCATCAAAATCCTTTGCCGACAGCATTCTAAAGGAGCCCGCGGGGCCTAGTTTTGGCAATATAATTCCAAGAATTGGCACCAAGTAATTAATATGGAATACATGTGTTCCGTTCTTACCGTTTAGTTTTTAAGTAATTAATCAAAATTCCGCGCGCTTCTACCGTTTATCGATGCAAAGCCAAAACGCACTTCACAACGATACAATATTGACATTTTAGCCAATAGGATCGTCCGAAACTGCTCGGACGACACGCTAAGGACAACGCCTCAGCAGCGCCTCTGTTGGCGAAAAGGAGAACTAGCGAGACGCCGCGGCATGCGTATCGACCGCTATCGATTTAAATCGCTTTATATGTTTTAAGCCTCCAAAACTAAGTGTTTTAGTGATATATCGTGCGTGACAAAAGGCCTAAGACTATTTAACGTACCGCCGGCCGGTGTGTGAAAGAAGAAAAGGTGCTGAACATAAAAGAAGAACCAGTCGCATCGAGAGGATTCCGCCATTGCTGCAGCATAAGGTCAGTCCAGTGCGTGATATCCTTTGGTTATTTTATCGTGTTGTACCGTTTATTACCGGCGAGTATAGATATTTATGCTCGATCCTGAATGTTGTGAATTGGCATTGCATCTCATACCAAAACCGCGCCATTTTGCAACATATGTTGGTGCCGAAACCAGGGAACGACCTTTTGACCTCTATTCACACGGCCTACCAAGTACCAATTTCACTTCGTAACCTTTCTAACATTGTCGTTAATACTCGTTTAATATCCTTACCTACCGTGTAAACGAATTGCAACGTCAATCTATCGCGTAATTACGAAGTTAAAATCATAGTCTTTGGTTCATGTTGTCTCGCTTACTCCAGCGTCTACCGAATTTAAAACTGCTTAATCATTTCACTAAAACTATCGAAATATACCGAATCATTTATAACCGAATTGTTAAGTACCTAATCCTATAATTTTGTAACGAAAACTACAACTTAGGTACAATATTTCCTACCTACGGGTATTCTGAGAATTAACTTCCCAGTGTAACGAGACCTCCGTCTTACGGAGTTTTGTACGTAGTTCAATCACGCCTTTCGTTGGCCTTCTGCCTTTGTTCAAAGAACCACATAACTTGACCCCTCGTCCGAGGCGTAGCATACGGCGACTCGGGTCTTGAGCGTGTTTTGTACACAGGTGTTCGGAATTCTTATAACTCGACTAATTTTCTTATTTCTTACCGCTCGACTTACCGTATTGGAAATTGTAATTATATTTTGGAAATCCAACTTATCGTATTAATAACTTTAACGGAAGATAGGTATTGTAAACGTTTAATTAGGTATTCACTTTAGTAGTTCCGGATTTCTCAAATTAATTTCGTGTTATAACATTTTTATACTGGACTTTCTTTCATTTTATTTTCTATCGACTTTACCGATTATCGATAACCGTACCGAGTGCCTTTTGAGTTCATTTTCGTATAAATTGACTAAATTGATTAATTTTACTACATTAATTCCGCGAACTCGGGGTGCCGGTTTTAATAGTTGCCGCGTTATACAAACATCGACGCTGTTTTTATTGTGCTATCACTGATAACGTATAGTGTTTTTAAATACGAGCTTGTTGTTTTAGCGTATATTATTGCGTATTTAGTAAACATTGTTTTCTAACCTTAAACAATGTCTTACCTAACAAGGCGTAAATCTAAATCCAGTGTAGGTAAAAAAGGTACCGATACAACTTACACTGTCAACAACTTACCGAGTTTACGACGTAAACGAACTATAGCGTATAACCGTATAGCGAAGGCTTTGGAAATAGGGACCTTAGCCAATACCGATGATTCACAAGTTGAGTTATTTCTTTCATATTGTCAGGAGATAAAAAATATCGCTGATAGTTTTCAAGAGTCTCATCTTATCATTTCGGATTTATTAGGGGATGATGAGGTCGACGACAGTGAGAACGAGATTCAGGAACGATTCGACAAAGCGTATTTTAACGTAGTGGCCTTACAGCGTAAATTTTCACCGTGTTCGTCTCAACAACCGGGTATTTCGAGACAGGACATAACACCGGGTTCGCATAGTAGTAATATGCGACTTCCAAAAATTTCGCTACCGACCTTTTCGGGTACTATTAAGGAATGGCCCGAGTTCATCGCGACTTACAATGCGCTTATTCACGAATCGACCCTTTTGAGTGAAATTGAGAAATTTCATTATTTAGTGTCCGTTTTACGCGGTGACGCTTTATCGTTAATCAGAACGTTTCCTGTTGCAAGTGAACATTATTCAAGTGCATACGAGGCTCTCAAGTCCCGTTACGAGGACAAACGCGACTTAGCTTTTACGTGTTGGCGTGACATTTTAGATGTCAGTTTTAAAACGACTAGCGCTCAAGATTTTCGACACGCGCTAGATACAATCGATGAAAATCTAACTATTTTAAAACAGTTGAAGTTACCGACCGAACATTGGGATTTTGTCCTGTGTTATAATATTCTAGCCAAGTTAGATACAAAGCTGCGACGCGAGTTTGAGGAGAAACACACCAACGTGGAGATGCCTCAGTACAAGCAAATTAGGGCATTTTTACACGCGAAAAGCGAAGCTTTGTTGCGCGATACGCACTTTACCGCCGTTACTTCTAAAAACGCGAATACTTCTAAAGAGGCAACGGGAACTTTACAGAAACCGAAGCGACATAGCGTCACGCATACACTCCTCTCTCCTACCGTGAACCCCCTTCCAAAGGGTGGTGACAAACAAAAGGTGAAACCGAAAGTTTCGGGAACTCCAAAAGTTTCGGGAACTCCAAAAGTTGTCCGAAAATGTTCCTTCTGTGGTGAAGAGCACAACATATCAGTCTGCAAGGACTTTATAGCTAAATCGGTGGATGAACGAATGGCTATTACCACGGAGAGGAAATGGTGCTACAACTGTCTTAACGCGTCTCATTCAGTGCGACAATGCACATCGATATTCTCTTGTCAGAAATGCAAGCGGAAGCACCACACTCTGTTGCACCGGGAACAAGCTGCCAGCAATCCTGAACCTTCTGGTGAAAAATCAAGCTCAGTCGTCTTACTGGCTAAAGAATCGTTGACTCCGTCCAATTCACCTTCGAATACGACCGTGCTACTGGCAACCGCGCTCGTCCAAATTCGTGATGCTTCAGGCGAGTTTCAGACATTCCGGGCGTTATTGGACGCCGGGAGTCAAAACAATCTTCTCACTACACAAGCGGCTCAACGGCTAAAGTTGGAGCCTACACCGACTAGTGAGGGGCCCTGCGGCCTAGGAGGTGCACCCGCAACAGTGACTGGCAAGGTCACATGCGATATAGGTGCCAAGGATACCGTACATTTTCGCCTGGAAATGTTTGTTTCACCGCACATTTGTGATGAACAACCAATCGGAAGACTCAATACGAGTGGATGGGAAGAACTCAAAACATTACCGTTAGCTGATCCTGGTTTTGATATTCCTGGTCCAATTGATGTCTTGCTCGCTGCCGATGTCTTTGCTGAGTCACTTCTCGACCAACGTTTGAAACGCTGCGTCAATAAACCGCGTGCTCTCAACTCTGTCTTCGGATGGCTGATTGTCGGAAGAATCCGACTAGCATCGTCGTCTTTATTAAGTGTACCTACACCTAATAAGGATGACAGCTTAAACAATATCGTTCAACGCTTCTGGGAAATCGATACCGTTCCACATTCTTCCCGATTAACCCCAGATGAACAGCTCTGTGAAAATAGTTTCACAAACGAGCATTACCGTGACGAGACTGGTAGGTACGTCGTCTGTCTCCCCTTCAAAGATAACGCTGAGCCTGTGTTTGAAGGCTCTCGGGAGATAGCGTTACGACGCTTCCATGCTATCGAAAAGCGCCTTTCTCGTGATCCAGACTTGAAACAACAATATGTTGATTTCATGACCGACTACATCGAAAGTGGTCACATGACTTTGGTGCCTGCTAAGCACATGGGTCAAGGCAAGTTTTATGTGCCGCATCACTGCATTTTGCGCCCCGAGAGCGCCACAACGAAGCTTCGCGTTGTTTTTGACGCTTCAGCTAGAGATGCGCATTCCAAATCGCTTAACGACTCGCTATTAACAGGCCCAAAGTTACAATCCAACATTGCGGAGATTCTTCTTCATTACCGGGAGCACGAAGTGGTCTTTATGGCCGACGTGCGCCAAATGTACCGTCAAATTACCGTTGCTCCGCATCACCGGGATTACCAGCGTATTCTCTGGCGAGCTCACCCAGATGAGCCTCTTCAGGAATACGTATTGAACACCGTAACGTACGGGGTCTCCTCGGCTCCGTTTCTTGCTTGCCGAACGATCCAGCAATTGGCCAACGATGAAGGTCATAAGTACCCGAAGGCCAAAACCGTTCTAACTTCCGATATTTACGTCGATGACGTCGTTACCGGAAGTTCTTCGCTGGATGACGCTTGTGACATCAAGTCACAGGTTATCGCACTTTTCAAGCTCGGCGCTTTCGAGCTACGAAAATGGGTAAGCAATCGACCCGAACTTCTTAGGGATTTGCCCTCGGAAATGTGTCTCTCGGACGCCATCGCATTTACCGAAGCCGAAGACACCACCGTTAAGGTCCTTGGCCTTAAATGGGAACCCGCTTCAGACTCGTTCGTTTTTAACGTCCAACCTTCGAATCAACCGTGTACCAAACGAACGATTCTAAGTGAGGTCGCCAGAATCTTCGACCCTTTGGGTTTCTTGTCTCCATTGACAATCCAAGCCAAAGCCTTGATCCAAAAACTTTGGATTCTCGGCTCTTCGTGGGATGAAACTCCTCCTCCGGAAATTGTGTCCCAATGGAGCAATTTCTCTCAGCAACTTCCTCAAGTTAGAGATCTGAAAATCCCTCGCAAATTCACCATCGAAGGTGCTCAATCGTATCAGTTGCACGGATTTTGTGACAGTTCTGAGGTAGCGTATGGCGCCGTCGTATATTTACGTGTCACCGAGTCTGATGGCTCCGTTCGCGTCCACCTCGTTTGCGCAAAGGCGAGAGTTTGTCCTCTCCGGAAACAATCTTTGCCCAGATTAGAATTGTGCGCAGCAGTGCTGCTTGCAGATCTCATCAAGTTCGTCAAGGACACGCTGCGGCTGCCTGTCGAAGAAACTTACCTTTGGTGCGACTCAACCGTTACATTGGCTTGGTTACGCGCTCCGTCCTCTCGTTGGGTGACATTCGTCGCAAATCGTGTTAGCCACGTGCAGGACATCGTTCCTACCGCTTGCTGGAGACACGTTCCCTCTGGAACGAATCCCGCAGATATCTGTTCACGAGGGCAGATGCCTCGGGAACTTCTCACCAATACGCTATGGTGGGCGGGCCCAGAGTGGCTCTCTCACTCACCGTCTGAATGGCCAACAGATCTATCGAAAGATCGCAACACCGATAACGTCGTACTTTCCGAACAGCGTCGTGTAACTCTCGTAACAAGTCAAACCGAACCTATCAAGCAAACGTCAATAATCGATCAGCTGTTAGAGAGATATTCGTCGTTGGACAAAGTCTGTCGCATTCTAGCTTACGTGCGTAGGTTTTGTACCAACGCGCGTAGCACCGCTTCACGATCTGAAAGCTTGCTCATAACGGACATCGAGCGCCATCGCGCGCTACTAGAAATCGTCAAGCATTTCCAAGATCGTCATTTTTCCGATGTCATATCGAAACTTAGGTTGCGAAAACAGCTACCTCGTAGTCTTCGCAAACTAAATCCGTTCCTAGACGACCAAGGCATTCTCAGGGTGGGCGGACGACTTGCGCGCTCCGGCTTAGAATTCGAACATAAGCACCCTGCCTTATTGCCTAGAAAGTGTGTACTTACGACACGCGTAATCGAATCCGTCCATCGGAAAACCTTTCACCCTGGTCTAAATACGACTCATTATTTAGTCCTGCAACAATTCTGGATCCTCGCGGCTAGGCGAGCGATACGACACCAGCTTTCGAAATGCATCCGTTGCTATCGTCTTCATCCGCAGCCTCTGCAACCGTTCATGAGCGACCTTCCTGACTTTCGAGTCAATCAGGCTAAACCGTTCTCTGTAGTCGGCGTTGATTTCGGTGGTCCATTTCGCATCAAACTCGGATCCCATCGCGGTGCGAAAATCGACAAGGCTTACTTATGCCTGTTTGTGTGCCTAAGCACAAAGGCCGTGCACTTGGAGGTAGTGTCAACGCTATCAACCGACGGCTTCATCGCAGCCCTACGTCGTTTCGTTTCCCGCCGTGGCCGTTGTAACGTCATACATTCGGATTGTGGTACTAACTTTGTCGGCGCGAGCTCACAACTAGCGGCATGTATCGAACGAGCCTCGCACGCAGAACGTATCACTTTCAAACGCAACCCCCCGTCCGCTCCACACTTTGGAGGGATATGGGAGATCCAGATTAAGGCCGCCAAGACACATTTATATCGCATCGTTGGCGACCAGGTCTTAACCTTCGAACAATTATCGACATGTTTCACCCAAATTGAATCGATTATGAACTCGAGGCCTTTGTGTCCTTTAAGTTCCGACCCTAACGATCTGAACGTCCTCACACCCGGTCACTTCCTGACATTAGAACCCCTGACAGCAGTCCCAGACTCTGACTATACGGACGTTAAACTTAATCGACTAAACCGATGGCAACTCATCCAAGCGTTTCAACAGCAGTTCTGGAAACGCTGGCAAAATGAGTACCTACACGCCTTAACTCTGCGGGCAAAATGGACCAAAGACTCAACACCGTTAACCGTAAATTCAATCGTACTTATCAAAGACGAGAACCGACCTCCTCTTCATTGGCCGTTGGGACGAGTTGTCTCTCTCCATAACGGACCTGACGGAGTAGTTCGGGTGGCTACCGTGCGAACCGCGAAGGATAACTTAGTTAAAAGGCCCCTGGTCAAACTATGTCCCCTTCCATCCGAATAATCGCTCCCATTATCAGCATTCCCTAGTTTTAAGATTAGTTTCGTAAATCGTAGTTTTACCAATAGTTAAGTAACGTTTTCTTTTTCTTTCGGGAAAATCCCATTGGTATTTTGGTGGGCGGAATGTTCCGTTCTTACCGTTTAGTTTTTAAGTAATTAATCAAAATTCCGCGCGCTTCTACCGTTTATCGATGCAAAGCCAAAACGCACTTCACAACGATACAATATTGACATTTTAGCCAATAGGATCGTCCGAAACTGCTCGGACGACACGCTAAGGACAACGCCTCAGCAGCGCCTCTGTTGGCGAAAAGGAGAACTAGCGAGACGCCGCGGCATGCGTATCGACCGCTATCGATTTAAATCGCTTTATATGTTTTAAGCCTCCAAAACTAAGTGTTTTAGTGATATATCGTGCGTGACAAAAGGCCTAAGACTATTTAACGTACCGCCGGCCGGTGTGTGAAAGAAGAAAAGGTGCTGAACATAAAAGAAGAACCAGTCGCATCGAGAGGATTCCGCCATTGCTGCAGCATAAGGTCAGTCCAGTGCGTGATATCCTTTGGTTATTTTATCGTGTTGTACCGTTTATTACCGGCGAGTATAGATATTTATGCTCGATCCTGAATGTTGTGAATTGGCATTGCATCTCATACCAAAACCGCGCCATTTTGCGAAGAAATAGAAGAGTAGTATGAAGACAGTTTCACACAGATCGAGCAAGCCTCACAAGTGCTCAGTTGGTTAATGTGATCGGACCGAAGTTAAAAAAACACGTTTGCTTTATTTAAAACCACGTTCCCGTAAAATGTGCCTACTTTGCTCCCCACTGGGTAATTTTGCGATTGTTACGCCATTTAGGGTTCTAGCTAAATTGGTGGTTTCATACTTACGCTATTGGATGTCCAATTTAGCTAGAACCCTAAATGGAACCCTAAATCACGGAGCGTAACTTTACATTTAAACTACATATATCACAATCTCATTTACCTAAGTGTTAGAACATGATAGTTGATGATAGTATAGTGGTGATGGTCTACCTACTTTACATCGGCACATATGTCAGCAATGTCAGCATACGACAATATTTCAATATTTTTTCGAATTTTGGAGCAAAGTGGCACATGTTACGGAAGCCCAAGTTACTCATTGCAACATTGCACATCCAACTGTAAGTTAATCAGTGCCACTGGGCCCGGCATCGGCACGCGGGGCACGTGGCGGCCGCTCTGTTGATTTAAACGTGTGCCTGATTAGCGATTTACCGGGCCCCTGTGAAAGAACCGGCTTTATTCTTGGCGGCTTTTACAGGGCGTGTGAAACCGGAGGTTTTGATATATTTTTAACCATTATTCTAAACCGGTCCGGGTCTGGTCTGAGGCGTCCGAAACTCGTTTTCCATAGAAAACATCACCGATCACCCGTCGTAGAACACTAAGTGTCGGACGCAGGCCACGACCGTTCCAGCGCGAGTCGTTTTTTTGACAAATTTCAATTCCATCCCATTCTAATCCCGGGTATAAGTAGTAACTGCCAACTGACGTCACTGTCGGTGACGTCACACAAGTTTAAAGGCTTTTGGTATTATATAATTTTACCAAGTGTTGCGGTGGACGCTCGCGGTAATTGGTTTTATGTAAATATGGCGACGCCAAGGAGCATTGTGGGCACTAAACTGGCGGGCGGGAGTGCGGCTTGAATTAGTACAGGGACTACAGGGTACAGGCACATAATAAATAATAGTACTAGGTACAGAAGACTCACTCTCTAACAAAACGCGTCTGTTACGATCAGCACAGATATGGCCGCTAGGTGGCGACATCGCCACGTGCGGCTTATGGCTAGCCACCAAAATTGGTGTGGAACGGATGTACTTTTAGCTACCTGTAGCAAAGCGACGAAATCCCGGAATGAGCCACGCCTGGTACATGGCTATCGACGCTGGGGTAACCGCGAAAATCGAAGTTCGCAAATTGCGGGCATCTTTCGCTGTCACTCTGATTACGCCTTCATTGCAGTAAAGGGGCCCACTGATTAACAGTCCGCCGGACGATATCGGCCTGTCAGTTAGAACAAAAAGTTGACAGTTGAAACAACTGACAGGCCGATATCGTCCGGCGGACTGGTAATCAGTGGGCCCCTTTAAAGAGAATGATCCCCGCAATTTGCGAAATTGGGTTTTCGCGGTAGCCCCTCAGGGCTCGGGAGTCCGATTCAAATTTAAGACCCCGTGGGTTGAGATTCTTCTCTCCCTCTCACAGAGCGTAAGTGTGAGCGAGATGGCTGTACATGCTCGGGATCGCGGATATCGTGTTTTTTAATTTCAATTTTTTTGTACATAATTTACTACTTACTTTTAATTTACTTTTTTTGTTAAAACATTTTAACAAAAAAAGTAATCGATGAGTTCGATCAAAAATAAAATTGCGCATTTTTAGAACCAATTTTCATATTTTTAGCTTTTGTACAAGTACATGCGGTCCACACCAATTTTGGTGTCTAGCCATAGTAGTTGCCACGCACCGCTACGGAACGGACGCCTGCTCGCGCTTGCGCCACCTAGTGGTCATATCTATCGTAGACGTGTTTTGTTAGAGAGTGAATCTTCTGTACCTAGTAATGACCTAGTACTATACTATTTATTCTGTAGTAAAGTTAAAGTTATGTTGACAAATCGTATCACGCAATCAGTTTTCGTGGCCCGCCCCAGCCTTCAATTCCACAAGTAATATTTGAATTAAACCAACGTTGGGTCGGTGTTGCCAAAATAGGTTGGATGTCCCAGAAATGGGCCCCGGCTCGGCACGGCTTGTCCCGTTAATTGATTTATATGTTCCACTCGGCCTTTAAGAGGATGTTAGACGACCGATTCTCCAGACAAACGTAGTCCCCATTTTCCTCGCCGGATATTGACATTGCGGAGAGTGGTTTTACACAACTTGATGTTAATTAACCATAGCTTTGCCTCTCGTTTGACTTTTTTGGATTTTTTAATTATTATAAAAGTTAGGAGCGCATAACGAATCCAATACAATTTTTTAAAAGGTCTTAACGCTAATACAATAAATCTTAATTCTTAAAAAAACCGGCCAAGTGCGAGTCGGACTCGCGCACGGAGGGTTCCGCACCATCAACAAAAAATAGAGCAAAACAAGCAAAAAAACAAGCAAAAAAATGGTCACCCATCCAAGTACTGACCCCGCCCGACGTTGCTTAACTTCGGTCAAAAATCACGTTTGTTGTATGGGAGCCCCACTTAAATCTTTATTTTATTCTGTTTTTAGTATTTGTTGTTATAGCGGCAACAGAAATACATCATCTGTGAAAATTTCAACTGTCTAGCTATCACGGTTCGTGAGATACAGCCTGGTGACAGACGGACGGACGGACGGACGGACGGACGGACGGACAGCGGAGTCTTAGTAATAGGGTCCCGTTTTTACCCTTTGGGTACGGAACCCTAAAAAGGAATAAAATATGAATATGAATAAATACAACAATATTATACAATCACTCTAATACAAACGTAGTGCCCATTTTACTATCTAAAAATTGACATTATGGAAAAATATTTTTACACAACTTGATGTAGGTATATTAACCACAGCTTTGCCCTTTGCTTGAGTTTATAAGATTTTAAATATTTTATAAGAGTTTCCCAGCTTTCAGAATTTTGTTTGGAACTTGTTTTACACTACTTCTATAATAATTTTACAAATAAAGTCAAACAAAGGGACATAGCTATGGTTAACATACATCACATTGTGCAAAAATATTTTCTATAACTTTAATATCCGGAGAGGAAAATGAGGACCACGTTTGTATGGAGAAGCGTCCACTTTCCTCTTAATAGCGTTGTTGCTTCAATAATCCAATTTGATTTACGTATCTGTCTAATTCGGACTTCACAACATTTGGATTGGAAAGGCAATGAAGTGATTGATTGGTGTTGGCACATTTTCGGAAAAGGTACCTACCTAGGTTGGCCGATAAATAAGAAAGGATCATATGTATGTATGTATCCTGTAGGATGGATAATTGGATATAGGGAGCGTGCAGGAACTGTAGGGGGCAGCACAGGAGGCGTCAGATTTTTGGCGCGAGGCGTATTTATAGTTTGTCAAAGGACTGTCTCATTTCAAACATAGACAGAGAGAATCATACTATCTTTGTCTTACACAGTACTATCATCCAAAAGAAAAGGATGAGTATAGTTTTGTTTTGTTTTTATTTACTGACAAATTGGTTTGACCAACTATAAATGTGTGATGTGTTTCCGATTCAGGCCACAAGATGGCGGGCCCTCCAACGCGCACGGCCGCATGAAAGTCATTTTCTCGTTCCCTGAATCGACGGAGGATTTCTGGACAGTTTCTAATTCGGGCATCTGAAGCAACCTAACAAACCTATCCTACTTGTCTATTAGTTTAATGTGACTACTGTCAAAAGAACACAGGAACTTTACGATCGGCCGCCGACATATACAGCGCTGGAAATCGCCAGCAACATGCTGAGGTGATTATCCGTTTTAAGATTAAGATTCTCTTTTTAATATGGTCTTAGATTACCGCGATAGTTACTCATGAAATAAAACTATTAAAACGGTACTTATATTGAATGTATACTCTCCTTCTTGTATCTTTTACTCAGAATTGCAGAGTGGAAAGCGGAAACAGGGCGGCCAACTTTTGCGATACAAAGATGTTCTGAAGCGCCACATGCGGAGATGTGACATTGAACCATCGCACTGGGAGACTTCGGCACAAGATCGGCCGATGTGGAGGCATACAGTGAGCACAAAAGTGCAAGCCTTCGAAGAGCAGAGGCGAGTGGAACTCGACGCAAAGCGTGACGAGTTAAAGGCCCGACCACCTGCGGTCATCAACTACAATTATGTCGGAGGGGTGCTGACCTGCGGTGAGTGCGGTCGTGCATTCACTGCAAAGATAGGCTACGTCAGCCACCTAAGAGCCCACGATCGTCGCTCTCAATAACCAGTACAACCCCAGTCGCCGTGGCCGAAACCGGCCAGGAAAGGATGATGATGATGAATGTATACTACATCCCGACGTTGACGTTTCTCTGTTTTGTATAATTGTCTATTTTGTGTTTGTGCTCACGAATATATTATTTCTATTCTTTTCTATATACCTATACCTACGAGTATCTAGACATTATAATAATAAAAAAAAAACATAAATTGAATCACACTATTATCATGCCGCGATCAGAAAGGGATTAGAAATAACAGATTTCCATACACTTACGTCAAAATCAATATGGATTGACAGCTATCTCAATCCCTTTCTAATCGCGATTCAGTAATAATCATTATGATACTAAATCAATATGTTGCAAAAACAAGCTCGAACATAAAACTAATTCGTATTCCTATCACTCCCCGCAAACAGTTTTATCTCCGACTTTCTTTTCTTTCACAAAACAAAGGCGACCCCAAAAAAATGGGCACGTACCTTTTCTAACGAAGATTTAGTTAATTACATCTGTAAATTAAGTAATGAAAGAGCAAAGAACTCGTGATGGGACTGTTAAATAACTTTAATCTTAGATGAATTTAAAGTTTAGACGCGCACTGAATTAAATAGGTGTTAGCCTTTAGTGCTGAATCCATTGTGCGGGCATGTTCGGAATGGTCCAGTCCGTTTTAACCCGTACATTAACTGAATTGTTGTTCAAATGAAAATAGAATGGGTTTTATAAATATCTATGAGATGCCTATATAGTTAAGTAAGTATGTGGTTAAATTAGTTAAAAAATATGAGAGAATTTTACTGATAGGTATTTGATTTAATTTTGTCTCAAAGACCGTAAAGGGCTCGAAACATCGGAATGTAGTCATAAGGTCCACTGATGGCCACTTAAGTTAGTATTTAACATATATTGTATTTCAGTGTACCTATGTTTATCTGGCCGTACATTTTGCTGCAAAGTTTGGCTATGTCAGTCACCTGAGAGCGCACCAGCGACGCTCTCAGCGGTAGATAGCAGTCGCTGTGGCCGAAAACGGCTAGGAGATGATGATGATGATGATCAGGCTGCGTAGCCAATATGCCAATCGTTTACACTCCGTAGCGAACGAAACGCAACTGTCACTGTCGCACTAATATGGAAGAGAGAGACACAAAGCGTTTCGTTGTCGTTTATGTTTCATTCCGTATCTGTAACTCAATAATTAGGTTGATCTAAGCTTTTAATGTAAGTAGGCGGTCGTCAGTCGTCACGACTCCTACATTTTCCGCGAGTAAAACGAAAAACAAAATCAAACTAACAATAATATAAACCTGAGGCTAGCGTTATCCAGATATTTAAGTACCTAATTGTAAAGAAGAAACTATTATAATTACCTCTCGCGTCGAATGACAGTTAATTTTTAAAATATAAAATTAAATTAAATTATTATTATTTTTATGGAGTTAGGTAAAATCTTTGAGACATTAACAAAAAATCTTTAATGCCTAGTTTTTTATTTCATTTTTTGTAAGTTTAGCACAAAACTTTATTTAGAAATATGTATGTAGTAGTTTTTAGGTATAAACGCATTGCATGAAGCCACTATTGTAAAATAGAATCCAATATCGTATATTGACGCATTTAAATAAAATGTTTCTAAACGCCATTATTTCGTAATAATACAAAGTTATGAGTAAATAAAGAATAAAGGATACTATAATGAATATTGAATATGTCCTCTCAAACATGTCGCATACTTCTGTAGGTATTATATTAAAGTGAAATATTCGTTTAAGATTTATGCATAGTTTTGTTTTCAATACAATACCAGGGACGGCAGACAGCCAGTGTTGGAAAATCAGTTTAAAAAGATTATTGATGAAGATGAAATTTTAAAATAATTGAAATGTGAGCTTTGATCTAAATATTTATTCAATTTGCGATACATTTACGTCAAAAATATGTCTTTGTACTTACAAAGACCGGAAATCGTTCGAGAAGTAATAAGTACTTACTTACTTCTCTAACGATTTCCGATAGGTACTCTTTGTTTCAATTAACAATACGACATTAATTACTTCAGATTGTAGGTATGTATGTGAGAACTTCATTTGGCAAATTTAGAATAGATTCTATACTCGAGCTTAAAACTACAATGCATCATGTGCACATTATCTCATCTGAAATTGAGGCTTAATTGTAAGTAATATAGTTTAAAATGGAGTAACATGTGTGATCTAACAGGTTGCTAAGTATGTTATTTACTACACGTGGCTCATTGTGGTTGCTTCTATTGACAACCTAGGAGGCTTTTGTATACGCTGAAGGATAATAATATGTTTAATTAACAATTTACTGAGATGTATAGGGCTAATTGAGTCTTAGTTAGGTAGGTTAATATAGTTAATATAATTAATATATCGATAGGTTCTGGCCGAGTTGGGAGAGAAACAAAATGAAAATATGTATGCAGGTAAATTATATTTAAAAACAAGACAAATTGATTTTCTCAAATAATAAATTACAATATTATACTTAATAGTTACAAACATTATATTAAAAATCATATTTCATTGATTTAAATGTTCGTATTGTGTGTTTTTATAAGTTTTATAACTATACCATACGTTATTAATTCAGTAATGTTCGCGCTTTATAAAAATACTATTCAAATAATTATATTATATCACAGTATTTAGATAATTTTCGAGCGTAAAATGATGAGTAACTTTGTAGGTAAGTACTAACGAAGTAATTCCGTAAAATATTACTAAATATCGTTACATAAGAGACGTACCTATTTAGAGACAGTGACACAATTTAAGATATCGTATCAAAGTACGATAAAAACTACTCACATTGTTAAAACAGAATCAGCCCCCCTGGTATATTTGAAATCTCAAGTTGGAATCCTTAATCCTTTGTAGAGGAAGCCATTACGTGTAATTGTATGAAGCAACCCCAGAGGGATACGGAGGGATGGCGTTGTGTAATACGCTACCTGCTGCAACTAATCATAATTTAAATCGGAACTCATCTTGCGCGGCAAAAAACATAGAGTACTTTAATTAAGATAGTGCAGACTTACATGATAAAACGCTTAAATACGGATTGCTTTGTTTGACATAATTATTGAAAGTCATAATGTAATGATTGTCAGATTACCATTAGTCATAATTCTGAAACCGATAACATTTCAGGTTATCCTATAGATAGGTTAGGTTAGGTTTGTTTTATGGCAATCCTGAAAAGTTACCCGTTTCTTAGAAAAACCAAATTATGACTAACGGAAATGCGGACAAACAATACATTATGACTTAAAAGTTTATGGAAAACAATAGAGACTCCGCTTAAATATTTGACACAAACAACCTTAGGTGCATAATCACTTATAGGATTTTTTTTATTGGTCTTCTAGCCTTGTTGGCAGTGACCTTGCCTACGAAGCTGGAGGTCCTGGGTTCGAATCCCGGTAAGGACATTTGTTTGTGTGTTTATCACAAATATTTGTTCATGAGTTATGAGTGTTTTCTATGTAGGTACCTGTCCAAGTATGTACTCGTATTTATTATCTATTTAAGTATGATGTATATCGTCGCCTAGTCCAGTCACCATCAGATATATCGGAGCGCCGCGCCTCGCGAACACGCCTCTATTTTGTCAGGTCGTTAGAGTGCGTGTTCAGATATTGTGAACACATTGGCCGCTCCGATATCTCTCATGGCGACTGTATAAGTACAAGCTTTGCCTAGTTTGAGACTAGTCAGATTGTTCCCGAAAATATTTATAAATGTTTTTTAGTTAAATAGTCTCTCTGTGTTCACCTCTGTCTGTACATATTGCAGCTAGTGATTACACGCGGGATGTATGAGCTGTCGTTGTGACGTATTGCGCCTGCAGCGTCAGGCGAGGCTCGTCCGGGGCACGTCAAACTAATAAATAATTATCCCGTCTTCAGAATCAGAATAGCCATTTATTAAGTTAACACAGAGACAGCAACAGAGTTGAAGCAGTCGCCGTGGCCGAATCGGCCGTGGAGGCATTATTATTACATGCTTAGTATATTGTTTACAGTATTTAGATTCATCATTGATTATATTATATTTATATTTAACGAAACAATTTTTTGACACTTAATATGGCCTCTCCTTCAACTCCTAGCAGGGCTGGTAACCCATAGAGTTTATTACCAGTTACCACGCCTTCTTCTACTCCCTTGTTACTGTTAATGATATTGTTTTGATAAATTCCAAAAATGGTAGCCAATTTTTGATCTAATGTTCCATAGTATGTATGGATTCTTGCAGTATCATACCAAAATTCTTTTCTTTGTATTCTCAAAAAAAAAAAGATGTAGTACTATCCGACGAGAAATTGTAGAAAATTATTGAGGGCGCCATTTCCTACATAACTGTCACATTTTTGACGTTAAATACTTAAACGTGGCAACAATTTAGTATCGAAATATTTTGGTTCCATTTTATTTAAATTCTACTATGTATTTTATGTCGCACTATACGTTCCAGAACTTCCAGACATAAATAATGCATAAATAAATGTCACTTGAATGTGCATATTAAATTTCATGCTATTTCATAATGTCGTTTTATCCTCCTAAGGCCCAAGGTGGCCAAGGTCCTACCTATAGTACCTTTCAGTTCGATGTAATTTAAACCATGTCCAATAGGAACAGAGTCGCTTTTGCTTTGTTTCATTAAATTTTCAGACAACGCTAAATCAACTCTATTTCCTACATTTTAGATTCAAATTTCAGTGGCAAACTTTGGATGTATCGTTTGGATGGCTGGGCCTTAGGAGGTTAAAATAAGAGCGTAACTTCGATTGTATGGCGGCGGCTAGATTCATGTGACTCTTAACGCTGTAAATAACGATACAAAAACATTCATATCGGGTACCTGCCTCACCTCTTAAAAAGTTTGCTAAAATCTGTCTGTCGGCTCCGCCTCTCGTCCGACCTGCCAATTAAAAAGTTAGGCCCGCCGACGAAACGTCACCTGATATTTCCCTTCTTATCCTCTCCCAATTGGGGTCAATCTGTCACGCGTGACTCTCCTAATCTGAGATAGAGGATAATAGATAATTGGCCGAATCAAGTTTCAGGCCTAGGAAACTTTATGTTATACATACACATGTTTCTGTTGGAAATAAGCTTTTCAAATACTATCATTTAAAAATCGCACAGTAGGTAAACAGATAGTATTAGTTCAGCAATTTAGCCCTTGGCATCATCTCATGGAACCCTGTCAAGGAGAAAAATAATACCTCCTACCAAAATCTTATGAGGTGAAATTTGGCTCAATAGAAAGAAACATGTATAATTTTCATTTATTTTTAATTGTATGTCGTTGTTCGGCATACCATAATTTTAGTATAATTTTATTACTTACAAAATAGCTAGTGATATTGCCAAATCAGAGTAATTGACAGAAAAGGTAAATACCGCGCGACAGCCACTTCATCCGTCGCAAATTCGCCCAGCGAGCCATATCTTTTGTCCCCTTCTAATTTCTTGGCTTTACGCTCCCTCTTATAAAGTATTTTGAAAGCTAAACTCCATTCTCTTGAGTGAACAGCGATGAACGTGGAGTTAATCTTGAGCCAGTTATCCCGCCGTTACCCTAATACGAGTGCTAATGGGCTAAGTTCCGAGACTATCTATAGGGTTATTCAGATGGCCAATTGTACGTGATACGAAACTAGGTGCTAATTTAGCAACTTTTGAAGCAAGTGAACACCAAAATTTGCCATTTGGCAACTCTTTTACGATACAAGTTACCGCAATAAAAAATGTCCATAAATATACTCGTATTTTAGCAACTTTTTGTAAGTTGTAGAATATATTTTAAAATTTGGAGTAGGAACACAGGTCACACGTAATTTGTAGAAGATATAAGTATTGGCCTGATTAAAATCTTTCATATCTTTCAATCTTTCATATTTGATCTCGATACGATATGGATCGAATCTGTCACTGTCAAAAGTAATGTTTTTGTTTGAAGAAATGTTGCTGAATTTGTCACTTTCTCATTTTCTCCTCTCATCTACTCAAAGATTAAATGAAAGAGATCCCTCAAAGAGATAAGTTTGCCTTTGTTAGCTTTTCCTCAGAAGTTACCTTTTCTCGAGTTACTTCTATTATGTATTTTTGTGCCTACTTACAATAAAGTTTATTTCTATTATCGGCCTGATTCGATCGGCATGAATCGCCTGTCTGTGTCAAAAGTGACGTTTCTTCAAACAAAAACGTCACTTTACACTGAAATATCCGATTCATATCGTATCTTTAGCAATTTTTTTGAAGTTCGAATCAGACCGTATCAGATCAGTAGACGGGTCTGGCCCAGTGGGTAGTGACCCTGCCTGTGCAGCCGATGGCCCTGAGTTTGAATCCCGGTAAGGGCATTTATTTGTGTGATGAACACAAATATTTGTTTCTGAGTCATGTTTTTTTTTGTATATTTGTATTTATCTATATAACTAAGTATATCGTCGCCTAACACCCATAGTACAAGCTTTGCTTAGTTTGGGGCTAGGTTATTCTGTGTAAGATGTCCCCTAATATTTATTTATTTATTAGTATCGGATCCTACTTCCGAGAGCCTATTGATACCGCAGCACGTGGGAGGCAAACAAGGTTTCTCATGCATACTTCTAACGGCCCTAACCAAGTTTCTAGTAATCCCTTCCCTCCCACGAAAGCCCTTCTCAAAGGAATGTATAAATACGACCAGGGTTGCCAGATTATGGTTTCAGAAATATGACACAATTTATGTCTTTTTTTATTTTCAAAAAAGTAAAGTACTTACAATTTAAATGTATACCTACTTATTACTAGTGTATATTAGTGTAATATGTATTTCCTCAGTCACCCGTTGACCACGAACGCTGTAAAGGGTTCGAAACGTCGGGATGTAATATAAATTCAATTTATTCAATACCTATACGCGATATAATCCATTTTAATAGTTTTATTTCATGAGTAACTATCGCGGTAACCGAAGACAATAGGTATTATATATAATATCGGGGTGACCGAGCTTCGCTCGGAAAACATATGAAAACAAAAAAAAAATCATACAAGAATGTGACGATCTGGAAAGGAAATCTTTGGACACATTTTTTTATGTATGAGGCGTGAATGTACAAATGATTCTGAGTAAAATGAGCCCAAGAAGTCAATATTTTGAAGACATGAATGAAATGTACACTTTTTTTGGAAAACGCTCATTTATTGGCTTGAAAAGGGTAGGTGCAGTTGCACACTACATATGTAGGGACAGCTAATATGCATACTTACATAGGTAAATATAATATATATACTTACGGTGTTATTCATAAACGTCTGCTAAGTTAATCAGCTGATTATCGTCGTTTGTCCCTCTCTATAGCATAACGACAGATAGGGACAAACGACGACCATCAACTGATTAAGATAGAGCCGTTTATGAATGACTAAGGCTAGGAGGCCGTAATAAAAAAAATCCTAAAAACATATACAAATCCCTGACATCAGGTAACCCTAAGCTTGTGTCCCGGAGGTGTCGCACGTTGACAAATCGCCTGCGAAAGCAGATTATTGAGGCGAGGTGCGATCCATCAATCCGTCTGATAAATGTACAGAAAAAACATGTATGTCAACCGGCGGCATCCATCTTGATTTCAACTTCGATCGAGTAATAGTTCGGTCATTGTTCACTTCTGTAACACTTCGTTATCGTAGATATTAAGATAGACCGGGCCGTGCCTGGGCCGGGGCGTCCGACATGTCATTTTCTATGACGGCTGATCGGTGACCACGTGGTGCTTTCCATAAAAAACGAAGCGCCGGACGCTCCGGCCCGGACCGGTCTAGCGTGAGTCATCCTTGATGATTGTGAATCACAGGAAACAACGGTACCGTAGCAAAATGACAATTGTTTCACGACAAACAGCAATCAAGAGTAAAAATACCTTACTGCATCGTTATTATAATAAACAAAATCAATCCCGCCCGTCAACATAAATACAATCGCAAAGGCAACTGTAAAACAAAAGGGCGCAGCTGTCAGCTGTCAATTGGCCAAATTGGGCGTGGCTCGACACGTACTTACACTTTATTTCGGTAAAGTCTAAATAATACGCCGCCCGGGCCGTTATTAGGAACGACAGTTACAGGAAAATTCGAAAACCGGGAGCTGAAGTGAAATATAAAACTTCCAAATTAAATACAGTGAGAAAATCCAAAACAAGCAATATATTAAATTAGATATAGAATTTATCCGTGTACTCATTAAATAACAGTTTTTTTAGTTTAACTTAATTACGACCCCGTAATATTTTTTTAACTATCGAGCACCAATGTGCTGCAAACATTCAATTCAATTCAATTCAATTCAATATCTTTAAGTCAAAAACACATGTCAAAATATACAATACAAATAAAAAAAAAATACATGACTTACACTAAATTAAAAAGTAATATATACAAAATGTCAAAACAGTACCTACCTAATATATAATAATAATATAATAATTACGAGACATAACATGACATGACATTACGAGATACGAGCTTTTTATGGTAACTGCCAACAAGCCTTTACAGAGTCCCGCTGACCACGAACGCTGTAAAGGGTTCGAATTGAAACGTCGGGAAGTATTATATATAAAAACATGATACGCGATATAATCCGTTTCCATAGTTTTATAAAAAAAATAGCAACTTTTCCATTTCAGCTCCCAGTCTACATCTTCCAGTAGATAGGTGAAGGTAACCATAAAATCCCCTGACTAAAGGTTACCTGTAGCTGGGAATATGCTTGTTTATAACATAAGGGTATTTGAGCGGCTTCCGAACTTTTTGAATTGATTTCATTCTGATATTTATTATTTGGTAAGTTTTTCTTTAGTGATCAAATTCTGTTTATTTTGTTTAGAAGTAATTAGGTACCTACTTTAAGTAAGTAGAACACGATTTTACATTATAATATGGCAAAAAAAATATGTCGAAAAATGTTTACAGTGGCATTGTAGGTACATAATCTTAAGAAACGTCAAAAAAAAAACTTCATATAAATGTTAGAGGTACAGTTACAATCAGTTACAATCTCTATAATATTTGGAGATTATCTTAACTAAGTTTTTGCATTTGTGTATCATACTTATTATGCTTTGGGCCACCTTTATACTTATAATCTACCAGATTAAAAACCCTCCTGTACAGTCCAATTAGATTTCTGTACCATTTCGTTAATTGTCACATTGATACTGTATTATAAAACCACTAAGTAGAAGTCGCATATGTCACTGTAATAAGGTACGAAATACAGAAACCAATTCCTTGACCGACAATATCTAATGCAAAATAAAACATGACAACATTGCAAGCTGATCTTAACCTTACAGATTTCAAAACAAATCGACATCGAATTGCCAGTTGCAAGTTACACAAAGAGTGAAAAATCGACAAACAATCCCTGTAAGTTCATGGATTTTTAAATTCTCGAAGCAATTGAAATCTGGCGAGCGGTAGTTGCAAACCACAGACCATTTTCCGATTACATTTAGTATCCATCGATCTTTTTCAAAAACGCCATTTTTTTTGTATTCTAACATTATGAACTTTGGAGTCCGCCACTCAAAAAAATACCTATTAATATTCGTCCCGAGTATAAACTGTTATTCCCTTTTTAATCGCCTTAGAGGACGAATTTCCAAAAACGTTGAAACTGTCAGGGTCCCTCTATGACATTTGGTCGAGCACTCCCCACCTAGGTCTGACCGTTTAGCGAGGCCGTCCAACATTTTTCTGACCGGAAGCGGTAGACCAGAAGTCGGAATTTTCTGGGGGTCACCCAGCCGCAGTGTAACACTTTTCTTGTATTCTGACATCATGCCTTTTGTTTCCAGGATAAAAGCTATCCTACGTCCTTTCTCGGGCCTCAAATTAGGTATCTTCGTAGGTACCAAATTTAATCTTAATCGATACAGCGGTTTAAGCGTGAAGAGGTAACAGACAGATAGAGTTACTTTCGTAATGAATGGTATGGTATAAATAAGTTTTTGCAAAACTCGATTAAAACTTATTATCAATGGTTTTGCATCTATGTATGGAGGAAGCACTCCAAGCTTACATATTTCTTTATGATAACGCGGAGTCTATGAACCAACCTGGGCTCGGAAGCCGTAGCAGGAGTAAACAAATGTTAATTTAAGAGAATGGAGTCTATCGGTGGTCGTCTATATCGAAAACTAATCTGAAGTCCCAGAGACTCGTCCACTTGCATAATCCCATATAATAACTTCTAGAGGAGGAATAGACGGATTTAGATGCGATTTCTATTTGCACTAATAAGTTGATTTTTCGGTCTCTGCAAATTCTGATAATGTTCTAATAATTTATTGGAAATTCTAGACAATTATCATTCCAGCTAAGCGTATGATATGAAAGAAAAATGAAACGTTAACCCGTATGCTCACCGTTTCGCCGCCTGTGCACCGTTCTGGCAACGTTGCGTGCCATGCACGGAGCGTTTCGGCACCGGCAAAATATCCTTGCCGACAATTTTTGACGGTCCGTGCATGGCACGCTACGGGTATGGTCGGTGACTGGCGTTGTCTCATACTTTTTAATAAGTACAAAGATATTTTTTTTTGCCTGACACGTTCATAGCATGTTCATAGCACGGTTATGGTATGATGCGGTGTAATGAGCAGAGACCTTATAAGTGAACATTCATTCGAGTGAACCGTCTGACATCACCCAAAGTTTTCAAATTTTCTCAACTCAACACCCACGCACGTAACCCCGACTTTAAATAACCCGATAAATCAGCCGTTCCCCGCATTCCGATAAACCGTCTTGCGACGGCGAAGAATCCGGCTAATCGAGTGGATTCCTCAATCCGGAATGCGATACGCGCGTAATTAAAACCGACTAGTCCGGGGCCGGATCCGGCACTTTTCACTATTTCCTACGGCACGGGCTTTCATCTAATGAGCTGAAAGAATTAAGTTGTTTCACCTAGCTCTTGAACTATTCTAATATTTAAACTTTACAGATTTTGAGTAAGTATTGGCATCGGTAGATATTGTATCGATTATTTTTTCATTTAATAATATCTAAAGAAAAACGAGTTGCGAATTACCTATTCGCACGTGTATCGTACAACGCTTAACAGTACATATGTATGGCCCTTTACATTTTCGACGTAGTTACGTAATGTGCTTTATTATAGCACAGGGGGTGTAATGGAGCATCAGATGTGTATGTGCTGAGAAAAATGTGTAAAAATTCTCAATCAAGTTAATCAATTTTGTTTCACTATTTTTTTTTACTAATAGTTCCTTCGATAAAAATTCACGAAATGGTAGTTTTTTTTAAAGTAATCATATTTATTTAGGTAAAATTTGTAATTATTCTTCGTAATTGATAAAACATTGCAAGTATGTAACGATGGTGATTAATGTATATTCGGGTATCCTATTATTAAAATTTCTTAGAAATGTTCAATTCCAAATACATCTGTTTGACTTGTCCCACTTTATCAAATAGGTATTATTTTGAAATGGACAATAACTATTCACCTTACAGATTAATTTCGAACTTCTCAAGTTCAATTCGAATTCCCAAACACTGGAACAGTAGTATTCTCGAATTAAAATTTCTCCAGTTCGTTCCTTTAGTCAGTTCCACGGCATCCCGCGAATAGTTCTCACCAACTAGTTCGGATAAAATTAGGTGCGATCCGATTGACACCGCTTGTCGGGTGTGTTTAATTAGGACATGCTTTCGTAAGGCGAATGGCGTATTAAGTTAAGACTTGTTGTTTACATCGTTTATTTATTAAGTTTATTATATGCATAAGAAAGCTGCAAAACGTTGACTGGCTGTATGAGCATAGTTTTTTTATCTAAGGTGCCTTTCCGTAAATAGTTTGGCATTTTTTAAGGTCCACTCGGTAAACATTAGCGCGTGATATCTAATCTAATAGGTACATTTCCGATCTTATTTCAATGTAGGTAAACTATTTGAAGCGCGCTTACACCCGTGGAGGACGGATTTCTGAGGGGTTTGAAAAAAAATGTCTTATAATAGCATATTTCGGAAATATAAGACATGTTTCTATACCAAAACTATAACAGGCCTTGTTCACCTGTAAAATACACACACAGAGAGAGTTAAATTAATAAATAATAAGACAATGAGAAATCATTAAAAGTTTTTACAGCACGTCTCCGAAACTTTGCAAAGCTGTCAATTTGCAGTAACTTTATATCCAGTTTAGAATACTGTCACAATTCAAACGTTAATTTTAAAACAAACTGAAAGTTTGTAACAACCTTAAGTAGGTAGAGTAGACGTTAAGACAAATAGTACTTCAATTGTGCACTCGCAGACTTGGGGGAAGTTGTCTTAAGTCCTGTTTATTGAAGAGTGGAATTTGCTTGTTCTTAATTAACCAATTAATGGTGTGATTTCAATGTTTATTTTTCCGTGGAGCGGTGTGCAACGGAATCTTAAATGGTAATAGGAACTGAAACTAGATTGAATCGTTAAGTTATTTTCAGTCATATCATTATTTCGCTATTTAAATATTATTTAACTGTTCTTCTTAATAGTTGAAAAGATGAAAACAGCTTCAACGATTTCAATTAAATTTTGGTAAGTTTCACGAATTTTCACGCCCTCGCCTCGAAGTTTGCCCAAGATTTTTTACCAGACTAGGAAAATTTTACAATCTGTTAGTGTGACTCGTGTTTCTTCATATTATCAATTTTGATCAATGACAAGTCAAATCGACTCGTTTTTGGTGTGATGGTTCGCGTGCCATAGGCTACGTCTTTTGTTCGGATAGGAGAAGGTCGTTTTGAAGTTTATGGAGCTAGGGGGGCCGAAATGGAAATAACACATTGAAGGAGTTACGCAATTACGAGTAAATGCCTATGTAGATGTCAGTTGTAACGAAAAATGACGTTTGGCTTTTTCAATAAAGGATTGCCACTTGGCTTTTGCTGGACTCCGCCCTGGGTCTAGCCAAGATGACAATCATTGATAAAAAACGCCATTCGAACATTAAATAATGTATGGAGTCACATGACTTTTCATAGCATCTGCCATACCGATACGATACCTACAACTTTTCTTTTCGTTTGGCGTTGGTCGATGTACGATCGTCGTTTTGCCCCGTGTGGCGCGGGATTCATGCTTGGAGACTATTCTATTACTAATCAAAAAGTATTTGATTGGAAATAGCTGCTGCGTGTTTTCGTGGAAACGAAGTATCACAGGAATTAGGCCATTAACAACGTCAGTGCATGATGCACTAAAGTAATGTGATTGCTTTGAACCAACATCAGGTGTGTGTTCCAAACGCTAGCGGGAGTGGGATGATCGCAACGAAATATAAAGACGCATTAATGATGACCCACGTAAGTGTAAGGCCTGAGTGGACGCTCGAAGCGGAGCGTTCGGCGGGGCGTGCAGCGTAGCGTCGGGCTCACACGTGATGTGAGCAGCGTGCACTAAGGCCGCTCCTATACGCTTGCATTTGTTTAACATGCACGCCGCACGCCCCGCCCCGCTGCACGCCCAACTCGAGCGTCCACTCAGGCCTTACACTTAGACCGGGCCGTGTCCGGGCTGGAGCTTCCGGAGCTTCGTTTTCGATGGAAAGCGTCACGTGATCACTTGTCATAGAAAAGTAAGCGCCGGAAGCTCCGGCCCGGACACGGCCCGGTCTAACGTGAGTCATCCTTTACTTTTCATCATTATGTCAGCCGAAAGACATACACTAGAAATAGGGCTCTCTCAATGAACTTTAGAAAGACCGGTCTTTCTTATCGGCGGCTTGCTACGCCACCGCTCAAGTGTGAATGGGAGACGATTCGTTGCAATGTTCTTGTAAATAAAATTAAAGACACTTCTTAAAAGGGTTGTAATAACCAATACTGGAAAAATTGCCCACATTTTGTACAAAAGTATGTTGTGAGTGTGACTGATGAGCTGGTGATGCAACCGTGCCGCTGCCGTGTCGCTTTTTCACACTTCAAATGTCAGCTTATATTAAACTGATTTGTAAACTCTCAAAAGGATTCTGTTTCTGACTCTGCGATTTTTGTAATAATAAAGGTCCCGTTCCGATTCAGACTACACCAGGATCACTGCAGCAGAATTGCTGCCGACTGCTATGCTGCCGGAAATGTCAATAATCCGGGCAACAACATTGATTTTGATAAATATTTGCAGCAGTAACGCGATACATTACACCGAAATGTTGCAAAGCATCCATCCAACTTAGAACTTCACTGGTTCGTGCAAGAGCTCGAACTCGCTCAAATAATCAGAATACAGCCAGCTCTCAGTAAAGCCTGCGCAAGTATGCACTTAGTTTCTGAAAGGGGTTGTAATTCACTAGCTTTCTCCCGTGAGAATACCTTTCACATGAAGTTAGTCCAATGAAAATTTAACTTATTTTATGGATATTGCACCTTGAGAGACGCACACAAGATGTAAACCCATGAAAGTGTCAGCGCTGTTTTAACAGAGAGCTGTGAGGATCCGGAATTTCACCTGAGTCATTTCCCATCCCTCCCTCAAAGAATGAATGAATCAGAGACGGAATATAGAGTGTAGATGAAGCTCTCAATACATTTTTGACTTAGAAAAACGCGGAAATATGATTCGACGGTGTCAACATGCGTGCAGTACAGTTGAATTGCTCGCGGCACTGTTCCCGTGGACTCAGTTTTGGGCTCTATCCAGATTTCTATAGTTATTCAAGTTCGTTGTTTTCAAAATAGCGATATTTATGTCCATTTATAGGACTTAAATTAAACAATGTACCATAAATATTGTAAAGGTAATCAAAATTCGACTCTTTTAAAACCTCGGCTGTGTTTTCGCTGATTTTAAGATTTGTGGAATATGAGGGCCATGAGAGGCAAAGTTAAGAGTTTTTTCTACTCTCGTACTTTTATTTGTCATTTAAAGGGTCGTGCACACACCTTTAAAACCCTACCTTATAGTTGTCAAGACATGTCTTTAGTCTATTCCCCAAAAAGGAATTTGTGCATACACGCAGTATCTTTTTAGCGATTTTACGATACTTCGTGTAATGACCACTTAAAAAATATTGAATGACATACAGTGTTGCCAACCTTATTCTAAATGTCATCTCTGACAAATAAGTGAACCATAGACATGTTTTTTTTTAAATTTCATTCATTCATTCATTCTTTTCCCGCCAGTACCCTTCATGTTTGCTACTTCTTGAATTACAATTTGTTTTTACAATTTTATTTCAAAGAATGTGCTTGGTCGTAGAAAAAGTATTGTATGCAACGTTGTTTAACTGAGTCAAAAAATACTCGTGGCGTCTTTATTAAAAATTTTCGGCTTCGCCTCAAATTGTTACTCACGCCACTCGCCTTTTTTGACCTCTCTTAAACAACGGTTGCATAAAATACTATTAATAATGATCATCTTAAAATAACATTACTGTAGGTACTTTAAGATATATATTGCTTAAAACTAGACGAATTACTTAACTCAAACCTTACGTAAGCTTATTCCCTTTAAGTAAGAGACCTACTCAAGAGCGGTTAATTTAAAATGGGGCTGCCTAAAACGATTGTTAATTAAGAACATACATCAAACCCTGCTGCGCAATCTACTGAGAGTCTATAGAGGCTTTTATACTTAATCGAGGACGGCACGTTTTACTAGCACGTTTTACCGTCACGATAAAATAGTGGACATAAGTGTACCTATAAGATTGAATGCATTCGCTTTTTACCAGCCACGGTAAACTAAAAACATATAATCTCATACATTTAGCTCTCCTGTCTTACGTGAGTATGGTGATAGTGGATGTCCATACAAACATAGACCCCATTTTTCTCCCTGGATATTAAATTTATATAAAAAAACTCAGCACTATTAATTGTATATACTTAAACAAATGAATATATTGATATTAAAAAAAATGGCGTGACATGTAATACCCCTGTCCTGGCTTACATGGCTGATGTGAGGCATGATGGCTTTAACCACGTGACAAAATATCCGTCACTTTTTAACTCAGCGCGATTGAAAGTGACAGATACCGTTTTATCACGCTTTCCATCATATCCGTAATGGAGTTGTAGGCGTATATAGACAACGGTGACCGCTTACCACCAGGTGGGCTGTATGTCTGTTTGCTATTGACAAAGTAAAAAAATAAAATAATAAAAGAAGTATATAAAAAAAACCATTGATTAGGTCAGTTCGATTTATAAAATTATTAGGGTTAAATGTAATAAAGTGATGAAATCGATAGCTTAAGGATATAACCCACTTGAAAAAGAAAGGATAATGCGATTACTATCCGGGATTTAGTAATAATGGGAATAGCTGGGAGGCCGATTCTAATTTAACAAATTGTTAAGCTTTTGATCTAGTTTTGATAAGACCTTGGCGATCGTTTTTGTGATATACAGAGCCTGATTCAGATTGGATTATTTGTAATGGTTCTTTCACTTTATTTTGCATGCACCAATCAGCATGAACGATCTTCAAGGGCGTATCAAAATAAGTTCATAACCTTAACAAATAGTTGATTCTGAATCGAGCCCCGGGTAGGTGTATAAAACGAAATGAGCTCCGGTTGCTGTTTAGGGGAGAACTATAAGTTTGTTGTTTTTATTTTTTACGCTAGCGGGTAAGGTACTAAGGCTTAGTCAAGTTGCCATTTTGTTTGCTGCCTCCATAGCTTGCGAAAGTAAAAGCAGTTTCGACAGTTTCGACCACTGGCACATTTACCTCGTTGGATAACAGAAAGGCTGTTAAGGTAAAACCGTATGCACGCTTTAGTTTCGCTGGGAAAAGGATTTGCTCGCATTGTGTCGAGATTCCAAAGATTCTTACTACAAATAATAATAATGCAGTTGCAGTAGCCATCCGAATGTCACCTTAACTGTACCTTACCTTCTCTCTGCACCTTGCCTGTACTAAATAAAATATATTAAAAAATATATTTATGTATGTAGGTACATATACATATAGTATAAGGCGTTTGTTCTAGCGAATACCTACATTTTGACGCATAATTTCCACAATTTTGATCAGATTTCAATTTTTTTGCTATATATGTAAGGCTTGAGACGTCATATAGCATAAAGCAATGTACTGCTTTAACGTCCGACTTTTGGTTTGGTTGTGAACCAAAATAATCGAATATTTTTTTACATCATTTTGATTTTTTTGTGAATTGCTCTTAAACTGTTAAATATTTTGATACACAGTGTGTAAATAAAATATAGCATATTTAATTAGCTTTCATTTAATACCCCACACGTGTATGTGCAATGCATATTTTGGGTGCAATATGCAATATTCGCATCAAGGCGGGAGTCATTTTGATGACGTCATTCCGCTGAAGTAGATGGCCGGCGCCGCTGTCTCCCGGCAGTTTTGGAGACTAAATACCATGCCCAACAACATACTAAAAGTTGGTAGCGGTTTCCGGATCTGAACTATATTCCCATAAGGCAGTGCACTAATAAGACTCACAGTATAGTCCAACAAAAAATTGTAGAAAATTATTGAGGGCGCCACTTCCTACGTACCTAACTGTCACATTTTTGACGTAAAATGCGTAAACATGACAACAATTTAAGTGGTATGGAATTTTTTTAGTTCCATTTTTTACTTATTCTACTATTTTATGTCGTTCTATTTAAAAAAAGTTATTCTGTTTCTGTGTCCGTGCCGATCCGCATTTGTTTGTGACCCGGTGCCCAATAGCGATGCTGTTTCCTACTTTCAGAAGTTTAACGATTAACCAGGGAGTTGCGTTAAAAACTTTCAGCACAACCACCAATCTCTAGAGAAATAAAATGGTATTTATCGTAAACCAGTCACCTGGAACCCGATTCAAATGTGACATTTTGTTATGGGCTTAAACTGGTTTTGATACTTGAAGATCTCTCACGCCGATTGGTAAATGTGAAATGGAATAACAGTTTTGAATGATTCGCGGTTAGTTTCACTAGACTTATATCGACCGGGATATGAAACGTGATTACCTTTTGTATTGTTTTCGAGCTCACGATATTTCATCAAAATGTCTTGTAAATTGAAGTCATGCACGCCAACCATGAAGTCGATAGTCAAGTTCATATCAGAACCAGTAAAAAAATAACAAACAAAATCTGAATCGGGTTCCTGGATTGGAAGAAACTTGTGCACTTTTATATATATATGTAGCGGTAAACCAACGTAACTGCAATCCTGCAGATGTCTACAAAAGTTACGGGAAGTTTCCAAAATGTTAAAAATATTCTCGGAATTTTCTAGGAAAATATCACAAACTTCACTATATGAATTTTCGTGCCTCAAATGCGTACCCACGAAAAAAATATCGCAATTTCGGAAATTTTCAGTAAGTATGCACGCTTGATGAGTGCTTGCAATTTAATGAATAAATTCGCTGCGAAGGATGATAAGTCTTGGTGTAATTTCACGGCAATTCAAAGTTGTAGCATCAAATCCCACTATGACCAGAGTTGATCACTTTCATTACACTTCATTTTTTATTGTGATTGTGACACGTGTATAACTGTATACAAATTATAAAAATCTTCCAGAAATTGAGCGATTAACCTTTTGAACGCCGCGCTTATGGTGCGGCACATCATCGTGAACCTTGTCGGAATGCACGAAGGTTGATATTGGGTTGTAGCCGCCCGCGTTAGATACGTCCTCGGCGGTCAAAGGGTTAACATCGACTGACGAAAGTGTAAGTATCTTACAACTTATAAGTCGAATAACCCAGTTAATGTAAGTCTAATGAAGACTGTTAAGTGTTTAATTGCGTCTGACGCTAGAACCCGAACTTCAGAGACTTAGTAAGTTGCATCTCATTATTGGAGCTCTCAACTACAGTTAGTGTTACTTTCTTGAGGGGTTTGGAATGTTTATATAGGGCGCTTGTAATCCTGTATACAGTGACGGAATATAAATACAGGGTGTTTGGTACATCGTTTGCCAAAAAAACATTTACTGGTTAAAGTGGTTAACCTACGCTCGGTGAGTACATGGTAATATAAACTAAGGGAATGCAAACTGGCTATAAATCACCACGTTCTCATTTATACTCATATTAGTTCCGCCACAATAACGCTTACAAAACCTGGCGCCGTTTAAAACTCCCCCGAATACATTCGCGCAGAGCGACGCGCTTTATCAAAAATAATTTGAGCAAGTGCGATTTTGGCTTGCAATGAGGGTTCCGCACCATCCACAGAAAAAAGGGGTTTGTCTGTGGCACCATCACATATAGAAACACAAGAATACCTATATAAATGTTCATGCCCAATACAAAAATGCTAGAAAACATCGCCCTTTCCGCGCCATCACATTTTTCAATTTCGTGTTGATAACGCTTGACACTGATTTACACTTGACGTGGTATTTTTATTATACTTGACTATAGTTACCATGACTTTACTACATGGTATTATGACATCAGTTATCACTTATCAGTATGATATCAGTTACTTGAACACTCTATGTTCAGGTAACTGATGGTGAAGGCATGTGTTAGTTTAAAAATATAGTGTCTATTTTTTTAAATTTAGTTTAAGAAAAAAAAAATTACCATAATTTGTTCTTGTCCTACTGGTTCCGTCACCTTAACTAATGAGGTTCCGTTTTGCACCCCCGGATACGGAACCCCGATAACGCGATAAAATTCAATAAAAGCCCCGGTATAAAACACGACGTAATGAAAAATATTAAATTCCGGAGACAAAAAATATACACAACGCGCGAACGTGGGTAAATAATTTAATTTAAGGCAACTGAAGACTCGCGGCATAGACAAGACATCCTCTAGACTGAGCGTAGTAGCGCCACCCCCTCTGCTACAAATATACGGTAGTTTTACTCCATTTTCGAGTCAAAGTGTCTTTGTGTGACGTCCGTGTCTTTGAACGGACCAAACACGGCACGGGACTCGCTCACCTCGTCCCCCGCACTCAGTATTTCTGGCAGCATCGGTTTCATGAAATAATTGCTCTAAACTCCGTCTAGAGGATTCCTAGTCTACGACTCGCGGAGGTTCGTGCGATATGTGTGTTTATTACATTTTTCTTAGAAAGATCTTGAGTTATGGAATTATGTTTAGAATGAGCTCGAGCATTGGGCTTTGTTTGTTTTATATATTAGTTAACCTCGTCTACTGAATTAAGATACCGTTAAACCACCCAACTATAGGCTCCTAAGACCCAGAAGCATTTGTTTTGTTATTGAATTTGGAACCCTTAGTTACTCAATGAAAGTTCAAAATATTTTTTGGAATATGTACAAAAATGTGTACGCGGGGACTTAGGAGGATAGTTCAATAATGCAACCTTGGTTCACACGTTCAATACGTAATACGTTCGTACGTAAAGTATCAAAATCAATGTTCTTTTTCGTATTTCTCAAGTTATTTCATTCATGAATGAAAATATTTTGCCACAAAAATGCGTCATTCAAATAATAGTCACCCCAGATTAAAATTTTTAATTTTGAACCATATTTGAATGCGGGCCTAATGGTGTTATGGTCTTAAATAGGTTACTTTCCCTAACCTTACATTTAACTACCAATAACATTCACAGCATTTCAAAACATTTAGTATAAAAGTTAAATTTTATAAATGCTGCCGTATTCGAACTTCAAGATATTCACAAGAGACGACACGTACTAGATCCATTCTAGATACGTTATAGTTTCGATTTCAACTAGTTCTCTTTTGCAGCGCAATTCGGGCAACCAATGTTACTTTTACGATAGATCGTGTTAGATATCTATTAGATGTAAATTAGATCTCTAAGTAATATCTTGTGGAAATCGTTCAAGAGTATCTCCAGAATCGCGGAAATGTCAAATTTGACAGGTTAGATCTTAAACATATCGTTATCGTATCTTGGCGATGTCTAAAAGATATCTAATAGATGTCTATTACAAAATCCGAATCGGGCCCATTGCCTTTTCAAATCTCTCCAAACCTATTATTTGTAGACTTAGTTATTTTCTTTAGTTGTTACAGTATAGTCATAGAGAAAAAAATACATAGAGTGCTCACTCCATACATCAGTTTTAGTACCAGAAAGACTATTAGCATCTAGCATATAGTAGTGGAACTATCAGTACTGCTACTTGACAATAGATGTAGCACTACTGATAGTTCCGCTACTCGATGCTAGATGTTGACACTGAAATTAATAGCACTCTTATCTTATTATATTTCTCTATGGTATAGTATAACTTAGTTTAACCCCAACCGTAAGAACTGAACAATTACTTATATTTTTTTTATAAGAAATATTATTCTTCTTTATTTATCTTTTCTCTTAAGTTAGGGTTTTTATAATATGAATATAAAAGTAAAATATAAAAACACTTACAAAACAATAAAACATACATATAAAAACATTTTAAAAAACCTAACCTAAGGTGCCGTCAGCAGCGGGGCAGGGCCCAAGCTACCGGTGGTCAGGGCCGCAGAGAGAGGAACCGACGGACTATCCGCGCCGTGTCCAAGATCACCGCCTTCTGTATCTGACCCTTGATCCAACCACCTAGCGAGAGTCTCTCAAGATGATATTATTCTTATTCTTATAATCTGTGCCCCAACGTCTTGGTTACCCCAAAAAAGCACGCCACACTTCATACCCCCAAATGTCCATAATTTGCATCACTCGTCGCTTTATCGCGGGCGTGATAGCGCAGAAAGATTAGCCGCATATATCTGCACATATGAAACGGGTTATTGTATATTTTGTCCGTTCTTATTGTATATTTTTTGCGGCGACATCTGCTCGGCGGTCGTCGCATTTTAAACAATTACGGGACTGAACGGATTCGGCGGCGCTGGATGTCTCTTTGTGTTACGGGAATCTATTTTATTTTATAATACAAGCATTTATTAAACAATGTATGTTATGTAACAAGTACGTTCGGGTCAAATCTTGCAACCGAAATTATACCCACTTCCTGTTATTTCATTGAGGTGAAATTTCACATAAATATGTAAGTTGGGTGACAATGCAATATTTTGATACCATTAAATCGAGCTGATTTGATTGTGGACACAGGGGGTGGCCTTAGAAACTGTGGTTAAACAAAGCAACCTAATTGTTTTTCGATTTATAGAATTGTCTCGATGAGTATCACTAAAGTTGCCTGTCAAAAGAAAAGTAGTCAACGATAAAAGTTTGTATCTATCAAAAATGTATTTTTTGTCAAAAAACTTATTTATTTCACTCAAATTGACCGCTGTGTCGTGTGTTTATAGTGTATATTTAAGTGTTACTTAATTGAAATACTTCGCTCAAACTCGAAGCTATCTGCCTTGGCTTGGATAACCGCTTGTTTGCCTTTCCACACCACTTACCGTAATCTGATGGCAAAATATATCCAGAAATTACATGCACAGAAACCCGCGAAACCGTGATTGTAGATACTGTCCGTCACCAAATACAAAACGGGGGCCTCGTCTTTAATAGTTCGGTGCCCGAAAGACAAGTGAATAACATAAACTGGGGGCTTGACTTGAGAAAGACGGAAGCTGATGTACATACCCCGGTTTGACGGGTGCAATTTGGTTTGACGTATGAAAAGTGCGAGGACAAGTGAAACTTAAGTACTATAAAGGTGCAACCACACCGCTGCTTAATAGAAAACGGTGACGGTACGGAATCGCAGTGACGCACCGTTTTTATCGGCTCTCCACACCGCTGCATAAAACACGGAATCGCTGTGACGCGTCGTAAATGTCACGATTTTGACACATGTCCTCCTAGTAAAGTCGTAAAGTTTACGGCACGTCACTGCGATTCTGCACCGTCAGCATTTTTTAAGCAGCGGTGTGGTCACACCTTAATATAGGCAGAGGCGGAGGTCAAAGAGTCATACAAAAGACGGGAATGAAACCTCCTTAAGAAAGTCGACATACAACAATGATGAAAAATGCGTTGCTGGGTTTTCCACGAATTATACCTACCTCCGACTAAAAATATACGATCCGTGATCTGAGGGTTGGCCGCGAAAATCTTCATCATTTATTTGACTAGTTTAAGGTACGATGGGACTGGCGTAGGTAATCTTAAGATTAAAAGTCCATAAATAAATTAATGAATTTTAATACAAAAAAACGATTAGCTATGGCTATGGCTATGGCTCGAATATGCAAAAGTGTTGAGATACAAATAGACGAACGAAAACGAACGATCGAAGATGTCTGCGATAGACCCTTAATGCATTCCGTTGCATCTCTGGTTGTTGTCTCTGGTCACAAAATTATAAACAATTATGGTGATTCTAAGTCTTCATCACTTACTTTTCAATGGTAGGTACCCAGCAAAAACTGTGTAGGCTAAAGAAATGCGTCACGTCTCTTCCAGCGCTGTTGCGCGACAGACAGACATGTTTTTTCAGATTCTCCTATTTCGCAGTCGGGCGGAAATTGCCCCGACCGTTAAAACGTACAAATTGTGCGGGGTTTATCGACGCTCTCATAATTGTTTGTATATTACCAGCGCCGAAGGACTCAATAAAATTGTGAGTGAATTTGATCCAATAAATTCAGGGGAATAATCATGTTTTTTGTTACGTTCGAAGTTTGCTAAGGGGATTGGGGATTTATGAATTGTGGAAATTCACGTGTTCTGTTTTCCTGTATTGTGGAAAAGGGCGCGTGGAAGGTCCCGTTTGAGATGAACCGACCAATCTGTAATTGATAAAACAATTAGTTAGAATCAGCGAATGATAACTATATGTAAACCAGATGAGTTGCTCAGAAATCTTCCCCGCACTACACCTTACCTTTAAACAAGCAAATTCTTCAGCTGAATATTTTACCTGAAATAAGCGGCAGATTCTTGCAGCCCATCTGTCTCCACACGTATTGGCTCGCCTTTCCTGTGGGGTAAGACAGTGAAGTCGAGAGGGTAATGCGTGCTGGACATCCCTGCGTTTCCTTAATTCCGTGCCAGGCAGTGTAATGTCTTACAATCGTCTGCAATAGACGCTAAGGCCAATGATGATGATGAATATTTATTCTTGTATATTTATTTATATCACCGGTTAACCCCGGGTTAGTGGAATGGTGCAAATGGGCCTTAAGCAGGTAAACAACACCGCGACATCCACACCGAATCCCAAATGCGCGAAAGAAATATGATGCAAGAACTTATCTGTCAAATACGTATTAGATTGATGTGCGTCGGAAAGTAACCCTCGGGACGTAACTTCAGAGTTTCGTTACCGCAGGAGACTGAAGAACGTGAAGAACTCCAATAATAAATGTAGGGAATGTTTACTTTTTGTTTGTAACGCATCGATGACAGGTTCCACGATTTATTTATGATAGGCCGCGATCTGCGATGGGGGAAAAGTGGGAGGCGATCTGTTTGGCGGTAGCTTGTATTTTAAGGCACTTGGATATCATTATCCTTGTTTGATTTACAAATTTTAGGTACTGACGGCTAATAATGCTTATAAGAAGTCACAGCGGTACGATACCGATCTGTCAGTTTCAAAAGTGACGTTTTTTGCTTGAAGAAATGTCACTTTTGATATTAAAAGATTGGTATCTTACCACTGTGAGTTCTCATAATTATTGTTCAAATCGGGCCGCTAATAACTTATGAGAAATATCTAATTAGCTTGATTGACAAAAAACGTCTTCTATTTCTTTAACAAGCAATATAACTTCAGAATACATAGTAATACAACACACTTCATTGCACCTAGGTAGGTACTGGTGCTTATTTTGTTTATAAAACAGCGCAGAATGAAACAGCGCAAAAATAAAAAAGTTGACTCGCAATTTGCAGCGCTCAAAAGTCACGATTTTACGATTTTTGCGTCATTCATTGCCAAAGTTTTTCCGCATGAAACAACCTTTGAAACGCAACAGTGGAGTGAAATGCAACAGAGTAGCTCGTGGAACGTGTCGGAAATGTCAGTGAATATCTTAGTTCCTCAATTTCTGTACGTAGCGTAGCTTACATACACATACACGTATGGACATGGACGCTACAGTGTTGTTAATGATTGGTCTAGGTACAGCGTACCTTCTAGGAACTCGAGGGATTACGATGAGATTCGGATGTAAACTTCAGCTGCAATACTGTTGCGACATTACTGCGGAGGCGTTGATGTTGCCGCTGTCAGTTTCCTTGATCCAATTAGTGACGTTCGCCGCCGCCATGATGACGTTTCTCATTTCAAGGAAATTGGTGTCCACGCGCCACCGCAGTAATGTCGCAATAGTAATGCAGCTGCAGTTGACATACGAATGACACCTTTATAGTCGATTCCTGATTATATGTAGAGAATAATATAATGCATCAACATATACCTACTACTAAAATGTCATTCAATAGAACTTGCGAACTATGTAAACAAAAGTTACTAGTAAATTGACATTTAGTGACAATTTTAGTATGGCGGTTTGTTTACATAGTTAGCAAGTTCCATAGAATGACACTTTAGCTACCTAAATTGGGCAATTTCAGGGATTTTTCTTTCGAAGTGGACCTAAAGTCTTCTAAGTATCTTTAAGCTGATATTATTGTTGCAACGTTACTGCTATGGCGTGGACAGGGGTGATGGGCGTTTTTTTTTGTTGTCCCCTACACTTTTTTTTCAAATTTGGGATTTTTTATGTTATTTCTACTCAGAATCACGTTGAATCACGAGCTCTTTGAAAAAAAGTGTCCCAAAATTTCCATACATTTTTCGATCTTTCCATTCTATGACCGCCATACAAAGTATATGAAAAATGGTGACGTAATGGAAATAAAAACCTTAGGAAACTTTTTTCTCCTATTAGGATATATCCTCGTGATTCTGAGTAGAAATAACATAAAAAATCCCAAATTTGAAAAAAAAAACTGTAGGGGACAACAAAAAAAACGCCCCTTTAAGCTGATATTACTGTTGCAACGTTACTGCTATGGCGTGGACAGCGGTGATATCACCGTCAATAATGTCCTTGGTACAATACCGGATTGGGCATTCTTTCCCCTATTAGTTTATACCTAAGTTATATGTATAATTTCGATTTAATTTGATTAGTGTAGTGTAAGGTAAGGTAGTGCGTAAATATGCAAGCGATGTAATTGGCGAAACATGTAACGTGTCAATTAGTGTCCCGGTCCGTGTTAAGGGCTCCTTCTAGAGACGGTCTTGTCGCGGGCCACGCAGGCAGCGGTCGGAGAATATATTGTTTTTTTTATTAGGTACATACACACAACCATCGTTACAGGCAATATATCCTAATTCGACAGTATGGAATTTGACACTCAAGAGAAAATAAAAAAAACCGGCCAAGTGCGAGTCGGACTCGCGCACGGAGGGTTCCGCATCATCAACAAAAAATAGAGCAAAACAAGCAAAAAAACGGTCACCCATCCAAGTACTGACCCCGGCCGACGTTGCTTAACTTCGGTCAAAAATCACGTTTGTTGTATGGGAGCCCCACTTAAATCTTTATTTTATTCTGGTTTTAGTATTTGTTGTTATAGCGGCAACATAAATACATTATCTGTGAAAATTTAAACTGTCTAGCTATCACGGTTCGTGAGATACAGCCTGGTGACCGACGGACGGACGGACGGACGGACGGACGGACAGCGGAGTCTTAGTAATAGGGTCCCGTTTTTACCCTTTGGGTACGGAACCCTAAAACCTATATGTTGATGCGTCCCATGACACGGGCAAAAGCAGCGTCCGCTCGGTGTACCCCGTACATTTTATTATAGTGTCAAAAGGGCATCTACATGTAGGTTTCGGCTCCGCGCCTCCGAAATGTCCGGAACACCATTGTTCCGTGATGGGTAAAGCGATAATGACGACACAGTACTAAATCAGTACGTTGATTATTTTAGTCAAACAAGGCTATGATCTCGCTTGTTTCGTAGCCTTACTTACCCCTCCATGTACGCCCTTGATTAATTCGGCATCTGTCCCAGCAATAACCTCCACGACTCCTATGACGATGACGGCCGTTCTTCGCAACTATCATATAACCAGCCAACTTTTGACCCCTTGTACTATGTACCTATACATTTTGGGAATCTCCGGCTCAAGCAATATTGGACGACTTTGAGAATAAAGAGGGACCCGCCTGACACTAATTTGTACTTGAAAACTTTAATTTATGAGCTCGCATGTACCAACGAGAATTGTTTTAGTTTGGGCCTTGCAAGAGTCTTTGTGTGGGTCAAGATGGGTGACCTAAGGCTTCTTAGAAGAGCTGTAAATTTTAGTTTGTCGGTTTTAGGCTAGTTATTCCTTTATATAGGGGCCCACTGATTAACAGTCCGCCGGACGGTATCGGCCTGTCGGTTAGAACAAAATTTTGACAGTTCCGAACAACTGACAGGCCGATATCGCTCGGCGGACTGTTAATCAGTGGGCCCCTTAACACTTTCGCTGATAGTAACAGATTTAATTCTTGTTAAACCTACACTATACTACAATTACCCCACCGTACGGCTACCACCAGTTTGACACTGACATAAACGCCATCTAGAACGTAATTTACTGTCTATACATCTCGCTCGTACTCGCATATTAGTGCAAACGAGATATATAGAAAGTAAATTACGTTCTCGATAGCGCATATGTCAGTTTTGACACTGTCAGTGACTCATGGTACGGGTTCTGTCGACGCGACGTACCTACTTTCAGCGAACGCGTCAACATAGCGTGCCCTAAAATTAGCTTTATTATAGTATTTTTCAACAGCTTGTGTACGGTACCAGCTCTCATCTCCATACAATTTACACCCTTAAAATGTCGCATCGCAAAATTGCGTTATCCCAATTATAATTATACACAATGTTAGAAAACATGATTATTTAGCGCGAGACATTAATGAATAAACATTTATATTTCCACTGAAAGTTTCACTTCCGTATTGTAAACAAAAGTACAAATGAAACACAAAACTTTGTTCGCGTCTTTCCTGTAGACATATACAAAAAGTTAAGGCTATACATGCTCACAAGAGAGAGGAGGAGGAGAGGCATGATGGTAGTAACATCTTGGAAGGCAGGATTGAAAAGACAAGAGAAGAAGGGAAACCTAGAATAACTTATCTTAGCCAAATGAAAAATGATACGTCGTATGAGGAAATTAAAAGACTGGCACAAGAAATAAATGATTGGCGATTACTCCACCGACAAGCGCAAAGCTCTTAAGTTATGATGATGATGATGATGATGCCCACATGCTGTTAGCTATTAAAATGTAACAGTTCTCGGGAACACACAAGTTTTCTCTCCTGAGGTCAATAGTTAACAGCTTGTGGATGTAATGATTTTATCATACTTATTCAAATAAAAGGATTACCTTTTCATGTGGATAACGGTTAAATAAGAAAAATAACCTAATAATAATAATAACCCTTAACTTTAGTGTACAGGAAAGACGCAAACACAGTTTTGTGTTTGACCCAAATCCGCAAACAAGGGTTTTGATTAATTCCAACCCTTAAACTGCCGTTAATATTAGCCGTATCTGGATCTAGCCATCGCCCGTGGGAACGTCAGGACGTATCTAAATAGGCTACATTTTGTTTGAAGTAGTGATCAAAGCGTATGTGAGTGTACTTGTATGGGTAGACGAAGATCGAGCGCGGCTGCTTGGATATGAGGGATCGCGGTGCACGGAGCTACGAATGATGAAATCATGAATAGAAAAATGTTGCTAACAGATTCAAGCTTTTAAGTAATACCATCGATATTTTTACGATACTACATATATAGCGACTCGCCCCGGCTTCGCACGGGTTACACACAACCTTGACAAATTATACACCTAAACCTTAGAGTCTGTGCGGAAAGAGAAGAGTCGTAGAATGTATGGGCTTCTTTACATTCCACGACTCTTCTCATTCCGCACAAACTCTACCTTAATGTACCTATATTATATTATTATTATGGCCTTTGCAGTTTTAATTGAGAATCGTAAAAAATTGTTTCTAATTTGCATTGTCACAACCCTACAATTGCTTTTTGAAATGTCTACCCTTCAAGTTTGAAAAAAAAACTATTATTGTGCAACATATTGTATAAACTGTAGGTACATACACATTATTCGTGTATATTTTTCACCATTCGTGGCCCGATCTGCAACAAATGCTTAATATAGTGGCCAAACTATCAAATTCCACTTCTCAAAATGCCGCCTGGAGCCCGTTTCTCAAAAGCTTGTAACTTGTAATACAAGTGGAAGTCCCTTTTTGACAGCTTTTGTTAGAAAGGGACTTCCACTTGTATTACAAGTTACAAGATTTTGAGAAACGGGTCCCAGATCTATCGTTTTCAAAAGGCATCGTGGCGACTCCACCTCAAAAGTAGCGTATTCGTGGCTCAGCGCTCTTGGCTATACGTTAGGTTTGATCCATCGCGTCTCCCGTAGGCTCAATCTGTCCAGCTGACGAGGATCGCCTTAACGTTACAAATTGGACAACTTATACCACCAGAAAAACTGGGCATATGGAAATTTGTTTTGTGGCCGGCAACCGCCATCCTAATTATGTATACGGACCCTTAGGGAAGATGTATCAGTGTTTAGGAATTTCAAACTGCAATGTTACTGGTGTGTATTATAATGGATTTGTTTAAAACAAACAGCCTTTTACAAATATGTCATACAAAAATGAACTAAAAATAGGCCTAAGGTTTCATACATTATTACCAAGAAAGCTATTACAACGAATTGTAGATTACTTAATTATAAATAACCCGATTAGCTGTGTACCTACTAAATACACACGAAAAACGTAACAATTGTGATTTATCTAAAACTAAATTTGCCAAACTTTGTGCTTTAAAACGGATTAACTATGAAGAAAAATATCTATATCATTGAGTATTGTAGTATTTTTTGTAGGCTTACAATGGTTTAAGTTTTTAAACAGTAGTTAACTTTCTAAATAACATTAGATTGCAAAGGTCGTATAAAATACAACATTGTCTTGTTATGTTGTTTGAAGCGCATAGTCAACAAAAATATAAAATAAAATTTGATCGAATTGTACCTACAGCCTAAGAAAGCAACTTAAGAAAATATTCAAATTAGGCTAGGCTAGCCGTGACTCCTAGATTGATATTAAATCCCTTGGGCGAGGAACAAACTAACCCTCGGCTATATAATCTTTTGTTATACATATATAAGAAGTATATAAAAGCTTATTTTGGTAAGCCGCTTGACTAGGTGGGCGTTTGGGAACTAATGCGGCGTACACCTACGCGTACACCCTCTAGCTAGCGGCCTACTATACAAGAAAAATTGACACTCAAGTTTGAATGAATGGTGTTAGAAAATAGAGTTGATTTTGATTTGTTTCAATATCAAACGAAACATTTAATAATCATTCAAATTAATTGTATTAGTATGTACCTATTAGGGCATTGAACCCCAAGATGTTACTGATTGTCAGCAGTTTTTGATTGTTGGTAGGTTATGAATTTGATCTGAATTCGTTGTTGTCTAAAAAGCTTTCAAGCGACGTGTTCAAATATTTGAAGCGTACCGTAAACCGGGGTGACTTTCAAATGCAGGGGCGACTTCGATATTTCAGTTTTTCAGCCGTTACATATTTTTATTCGGATTTTTTAGTAGTAGGTAAACAAGTATGTATAATAATCTAACTTGTTACACGAACAGTTCGAGAAAATAATGAATAATGATAATTTAGTGGCAGTTTTAAAACTATCAAAGTATCCCCAAAATTTCCTAAAGTCACCTCGTTTTACGGTATTTACCTATAGCGTTCGCAAGATATAGTATATTATGTATGTATACTCACAGCCCCTCTTAATGAATACCTGTTATAATATGTTCTTTCCGACAAGTTTGAGCGCGACGGAATTAGAACAAACGCGACTGTACGAGTACAGTTCGACGTCAAAGTTATGTTTACATTTTTGCCGTATTACAAAGGAGTAAAGGAGGTGCAAAAGTGTAAACATATCTTCGACGTCGACTGTACACAGTTTACTACCAAATAAATTCCCGCACACATCCACACTCGAAACACAGCAATCCAACACGGACGTCACTCAGCGCAGCGCAATTCAGAAGCAATTTAATTAAACAACCCAAATGAAAATAAAGTGAGAATTTTAGCGAGCGAATTCACTAATGAAAGTTTTAAATGACCGACAAAAGGCAAAAAAACTCATGACCTCGTTATTTAGTATGGCAATCTCAATTCACACCTCGAAAATCGTACACTGAAAAGTTTTAACTCTATTATTTACGACTTAAAGGCGATTTTCGCTGCTGTTTCGTTCGCGCGCGTTTTTGAGTGCGGTCAGCACAAGGGAACTTTTTCAAACTTTTTTTTAAATCCGGATCAAAACAATGGTTTGCGAATTTCATAAAAGGGTCCGGGCGTCGACAACAAGTTTGACAATGGGCGCGATCTGAACAATAAATCTTCGCGTATCGATCACCGAACTGGTGATTAAAATGTAAGCCCGAATTGTGAGGATTACTTGGCCTTTTTACCAACTTGCTTGTAACTTTGCTTGCGTTTTATGCGAGGCAATTGTGGTGTGAAAACCCTGATTACTCTGGCTTTGACGATGTCTGATGATACTGTGTGCCTAAATTTAATTATGTATAATATAGTCGGATATTTAGAAGTATTTTGAAATGTAGAAGAGATAAACCATTTTTAAACTGCGTGCCTCTCCAAAGCAATTTCCCTCACATTTGAAGTATATGTATAATTGTATATTCACATACGTCCACAAATTTATCATATGTGCATTGTAAAAGGGTTCATATTTTGATAATAGTATCTAAGTATTCAAGTGTTTTATTATGCATTAATAGTAGGTTCTCTTGGTCGTTGCCCTAAATATATTTCACCGTTAGCAAGATAACCTCTGTGTAGATGTAGGTACACATAACGATATCAATTACATTTCGTTTTCCTTGAGTTACGGAACCCTGCGGCCACCTTTTCCTGCTAAAGTGAGCAACTGAACAATAAGATAAAGTAAGAACTTGTAAGTGGTAGCTCCAGTGAGCACGCACGACTAGTGTTGTGCCGCGGGAATGTTCCCGGTACTGAAATATTCTCCAAGGGAAAGAATGGTATGTAAACGCCAAAAGATTAGTGTTAACACTTAACGTATCATACGTTAAGCGTCCTTCTTGTGAACATCAAAAGTAAATTTAAGCTTACCTACGTAATTTTCTTGCTGTTTAATTAGGTATTAAAAGCTGTCTTAAATATGAAAATCGATGTTTCCGCCCGGTTTTTTTAGCATTTACGGCAGCAATGCGGTCAGCAGTAATGTCGCGCTGTAATACTGCTACAGTAATGCTGGTGTAGTTTGAATCCAAACGGTACCTCGATTATTTGAGCGACACAGTAGCATTACGCTGGGGGTCCTTTTTTAACGTCAAACTCATCTATGTATTCTATGTAATTAACTGGTTTGGTTTGACGTAAATAAATGTATTTTCTTTTCTATCTTTTCTATGCACACGTATACGGATGTCAGTGAGAACCGCCTTTAGTTGGGGTACGTTCCCGCTTTTCCGCCACCAGCACATCACTACGCACGACGGTCAGCAACTTTTGCCGCAACTCGACTAGTTGCTAAACATGCTGTTGCAGCTTCTTAGTTCCGTTGTTCCTTCCAAAACTGCCCAAGTCATTCGCCGATTGGATTGGGCCGGTCCCACATTGCATAGTAACTTATATATAAAACATTGCGGAGGAAAGTTCCTTAGAATTTTAAGCTTGCATACACGCACGCACATTCGCACAAGTACGCCAGAGTTTCAAAGTACAAAGTACGAAGGGTGGGTAATCCTGGGTGCAATTTCAAATATTATAATTTGTAAAATATTCGCGCTTTGGGCACACATTAAATACAAATACAAAATACAAAATTTCTTAAAACATGTATTACCGGGTTACCTTTATTTCCGACGATTCGACGCAGGTTCGCTGGTCGAGGTCGCGGATAACTGATGTCCTAGCAAAATGTCAAAACAGAAAAATAAATTCACGATACGGTAAATATGTTTTACAGTAAAATATTTTCATAGTAAGGTCGAGTTAAGGCATTTCAATGTTATTTTGTGCTCAACAAATGGTTGTGTTCCATTTGATTTTCAACTTTTGAGACAAACCAAATAATGACAATAGTTAAATGGAATTCGTCACACATTCGTATGATGCTTGTAAGTAATAGTTGTTATATTGAAATACGTCAGTACCACCAATAAAACAGTTCTGAGAAAAAGTATAAAATTATACACTCCTGAAATGTATTAAATTATTATTGTGTGATGAATTCGTAACTAAAATTTGACGACTTTTACTATAAGCAATACCGTCCTCTAGTCAAATCAAATTAGACCTAAAATCAAATTAGACGAAATTTGATTTACATGTTTCTCCGTTTTTTAGCTCCATAGTTAATGTCTTTCTGTATACCTTACGAATTCACGTAGACGGTAATAAAACGGTAATGTTGCAAACTTTTATCAGAATAAAAGAGGTTCCAAAAACTTTCAGTATGCTCCCAAAAGCCCGAACACTGTGTTAATGCGGGCCTCGGCCAAGTATCCAGGACTACCTTTATTGTAGCCGTCCGTCCGAGGTGCGGGATTAAACATTCCAGGGGACATTACGTCACAAACTTGAGTTTGATTTTAATTCGCACCCGGCGAGCGTGAGGCCAATTCGAACGTACATTTTGTCATCAAAAAGATATCATTTAGATATCGTTCGCGCGTGCATGTCACTCGTACATGTTTTGGCGAACCATAACAAAATAACTAAACTTAATTTGTTTTTTTAAAAGAGGAAGCCTTCAAAAAACTAACCAACTGAAAAGCACTTAATCTTGTTTGTATACCGCTCCTTTATCCTTGTTCAGTCCCTATGTCGCCGTAAAGCAAATTTCTACCAAAAAGTAATTAATACATAATAATAAGAAATTTAATTACTGGGATTAGTAGCCAAGCGGACCCCAGGCTCCCATGAACCGTGGCAAAATGCCAGGACAACGCGAGGAAGATGATAAATAAGAAATTTAATAACCATCCGGGTAATTACTTAGTTTTTGAAGTTGGTGCCTAACCAAAATTTTAGAGAACCAACATTTTAAAAATACTCATTGGTGCGAGCCCCCCGGCCCGACCCGGGACGTACGACTAAAGGATGACTCACGCTAGACCGGGCCGTGCCCGGGCCGGGGCGTCCGACATGTAATTTTCTATGACCGCTGTTCGGTGACCACGTGGTGCTTTCCATAGAAAACGAAGCGCCGGGCGCTCCGGCCCGGCCCCGGCCCGGGCTACCGTGAATCATCCTTAACCCGACACCTCCGGATTTAAAATCGCACACTCGCACGCTCTTACCGCTAGGCAACGAAGGTTTCTGCTTAACACAAAATTAATTTAATATACCTACTAGTTTGTGTAGGTAATTTACAGATTTATCATCCAGCTGTATGCTTTCAAGGAAATATAATAAGTAGAGAGCGGATTTGAAGAAGCGATCTCAATATTAATATGGATATGACTGGTATAGGTAATTTATTATTTTTTCTACGCATATTTATTTAGGGTCTCTATTGTTTCCCAAGTAGTTTTAAGCCATAATGTATTGTTTGCCCGAATTTTCGTTAGTCATAATTCATTTGGTTCAGAAACGCGTCACTTTTCAGGATTGCAAAAAAACAAACCTAACCTAACCTATCTATAGGATAACCAAACGAAAATCCTGAAATATTAACGGTTTCAGTTTTATGACTAATGATAATATGACAAACAATACATTATGACTTAAAACTTTATTGGAAACAACGGGACCCCATTTATTTATTATCATCATATTTTTTGCCCAATATTTACAAAAGCTTCCAAAAAGGTTTTTACTTTTTTGTTCCGATAAGTTACATAATTTTTGTGTGTAGAAAAAATAATAAATTATACCAGTCATACCCATATTAATATTGAGATCGCTACTTCAAATCCGCTCTCTAATAATAAAGCAACACATATTTCAGTTTCCTCCCCCCTCCCCCTGACCTTGATTATTAGGGGTTGTATAATGTTCAATCTTGGAAAGCGCCGCGATAGGCTCTGGCGTTACACCTGCTTTTACCTTAATCACTGAATATTTCACTGTAAGCACAGATTATAACAGCGGGATCAAGGGGATTTCTGGATTTTTAGATTGCTTATCTACTATCTATAATAACATTGCTCGTAGGACCGATAGCCGATGGGGCAGAACGGTTGTTGACGACCGCGCTTTAGTGGGTAGGACCAAATTCTCCCCCCCTCTCGCCAAGAGAGGGAAAGGAGCGGCGAGTCTCACACGCCGTTTACAAGCTTTGCTTAGTTTGGGGCTAAGTCGATCTGTGTCAAGATTGTCCCCCAATATTTATATAGTATAGGTAGTGCCCCTTGTTTTGACATCTAAAACAGATGGCGCTATACTGCACCATATGTTTTGCGGTCACTCAATTGTCAAACGTCAACTTTTGACAATCAGAGTTACAGCAAAATGTATAGAGCTGTACAGCGCCATCTCGTTTACCTATCAAATTCGAAGCACGAAATTGTCTTAGATTGTACGCAGCTACTCAAAGTAAATTAGAAGTTAAGTTTAATTTTTAAAGTGTCGCCACTGTATTTTCACTGTTGTGCCGCATCCTTAGTTGGAAAATCGGGTGATATTCACAGAGGTTCATAATTAATGATCCGCAGACAGAAACTACACAAAGTCGGCTTATAATTTATCTGAGTATACCTGTACGAGATTAATTTCACGACTGTGAGTCCTCTTTCAAAACTAAACTGCATTCAAGTGTTATTCGGATCGCATCTAAAATCAACTTTAGTGCTACTTTTTAAGGTCTATTTTGGAGAGGACTATATGGCGGTTTTGATCATTGGCGTTACATTTTGTTGGTATTTGGAAATATGTGCCATGCGGGTAAAGCGTCGTTTTAGTTGATTTTGCTTTTAATCCATGCATGAATCATGCAAACGCGAAATATTTTTAAATTAAGTAATTTAAGAATATTTCGCAATATTTTTACCCATTTTAGTGGACCTTAAGAACTGGGTTCTTATAGTATTGTGTTATGTGCAACAGGTAGGTACATAATAAGGGTTCATAAAATTGACGGGGCGAAGTTACAAAACGCGACGAATTTTAAGAGTGTACCAGCTCTGTAAGAGCTCCAGGTACGACACTATGGGCCCGATTCGGATTTTGTAATAGACATCTATTAGATATCTTTTAGACATCGCCAAGATACGATAACGATATGTTTAAGATCTAACCTGTCAAATTTGACATTTGCGCGATTCTGGAGATACTCTTGAACGATTTCCACAAGATATTACTTAGAGATCTAATTCACATCTAATAGATATCTAACACGATCTATCGTAAAAGTGACCTTGGTTGCCGGAATTGCGCTGCAATAGAGAACTAGTTGAAATCTAAACTATAACGTATCTAGAATGGATCTAGTACGTGTCGTCTCGTGTGAATATCTTGAAGTTCGAATACGGCAGTAGGTATAATTAATATTAACCTTTTCTTTGACCGGTTTATGGGAATTATGGGTACTTACCTATAAACGCTCGGCATTGGCAATGCAAATATTGAAATTAAGTTTAAATAGGCATGTTGTGATTCATTTTAAATGCTAACTCAAGATAATCCCTTTTTACGACTTGTGTTTGAGGTGGATTTGATCCGTAGCGCGTCCTAGAAACAGCTAAGGACAAGTATTGTGTTAAAAAACTTCGCAATGTCCCTTCCGATGACCCGAATCCTGAGGGTCTATCGCGAAAATCGAAAATCGAAGTTTTATTATCTGTCTCTCTATTACCCTTGTTCTTTTGAGCGATAGAGAGGCAAATAGACGAACAAACGTAATAAATGGTTGGCAGTAGCCCTTCTGGTATCACCGTTCTTCGTCAAATCAAGTTATCCCAACTTTGTATGTATCCCTCAACTAACACAGAAACTCCCCGCGATTTGACGTCGGTAGGGTATTCGCGGATATTATTTTGCGGCCAACCGATGGTTTTTATCAACAAAGTTTCGGGTGTCAACCCTTTTCGACTCTGTTTACGTAGAAAACCCCACTTTAGTATAACGTAACAGTCTCATACTTCGTTCTGTACGCAGCTTTAAGAGGAAAGTGGAGGACCCGCGCGCGCGTCGCCTTTTCATACAAACGTAGTCCTCACGTTCCTCTCTGGATATTAACATAATTGAAAATATTTTGACACAATTTGTTGTATATCAACCACAGCTATGCCCTAGGTTTTTTTTTTCAAACTTTTAGTTACTTAGGAGTATTTAAAAAATTGTATTTAATCTGGTAGGTATCCGCTCCTAATTTTTTACAATAATCCAATAATCTAATAAAATCAAACGTAGGGGCATATATAGCCACAGAATAACTAATAGTACTAGGTACAGAAGACTCACTCTCTAACAAAACGCGTCTGTTACGATCAGCACAGATATGGCCGCTAGGTGGCGACAGCGCCACGCGCGGCTTATGGCTAGCCACCAAAATTGGTGTGGAACGGATGTCGCTTTGCTACAGATAGCTCAAAGTACATGTACTTTGAGCTACCTGTAGCAAAGCGACGAAATCGCGGAGTGAGCCACGCCTGGCATAGCTATGGTTAATATACATCATAAATATCATAATATGTAAAAATATTTTCCATAATGTTAACATCCAGAGAGGAAAATGGGGACTACGTTTGTATGGTGAAGTGGCCGTCCCCTTTCCTCTTAAGTATTTGAGCAATTTCCGGAGCGAATCTAGACTTTAGTATCTATTGGAAGACATTGAGTGTATTGTCCTTTGGTTGTTTGTAACATCTAATAGAGCTTTGTAAACACTTGAAGGCTCGACTGTACTAATCAAGTACTAATGGAGGAACTATAAGTTATTTTTCCGTGGACACTGCCGAAGTAAAGTGATTAGCGTAGCGGGGGTAAACAAGTTAGGGCTAATTACTATTATGGGTTTGTTTACACTTCGTTTCTTTCCATTAGGTTATTGTGACTAGAGATGCTCCGAATAGTGGTTTTGGCCAAATACCGAATATTCGGCATGACATGCGAACATTTTAAGTCACAATTATTATGAAAACTGATCGCTAACAAAGCTCAACGTTAGATGACGTTAGCTAAGATATATTTTTATTGAACAGCATTAATGAATAGAGTCAAACAAAACAGACTCATGATAAAAATAAAATGTTTTTAACAACAAATGCTCAAAAAAGGGCCTTCGTATTTAACAACTTTCCAAGGACACATTCTAAATATACCTACGTAGTTTTTGGTTATTTTCTTGTGCAATTTTTCTTGTTAAGTAGGTGCAACAGATATTCGGTATTCGGCCGAATACTAGGCAACATTCGCCCGAATTCCGAATATTCGGCAAAGTGGCTGAATAGGCCGAATACCGAATAGTTGCCGAATATTCGTGGCATCTCTAATTGTGACTATCTTTATCTTAGTTCAAATAACGTCACCTTAGAAACTTATTTAAGTATGTTTGTTTGAAGAAAGATAAGGTGTAGGATATAATGTTATTGTTAGATTAGAGCCTGTTCGGAAAGAGAAGAGTCGTGGAATGTTTGGGGCCCAATACATTCCATGACTCTTCTCTTTTCGAACAGACTCTATTTCTCTTAAAATGTACACCTACTATTTGGTACACAAAAGTGTTAGTGTTGATATTATTATAATTGATAATAAATAACAGATCTTGCTATTTTTTGGAGTTTTATGTATGATATTACAATTAGATTCGAGTTTCTGTCAACGCTAGTTACACGTGGACAAAATCGCGGGCACCTGGGGCCCGTTTGATAAAACCTTGTAACTTGTAATACATGTGGAAGTCCCTTTCTAACAATAGCTGCCAAAAAGTGACATCCGCTTGTATCTATTACAAGTTACAAGCTTTTGAGAAACGGGCCCCTGTTAGTCAATAAAATAGAAGCAGGCGTGACTCACCGCAATTTCGTCGCGTCGCTGCAAGTGCCTACAAGTACATGCGGCCCACACCAATTTTGGTGTCTAGCCATAGTAGTTGAAGCCCTCCGCTACGTACGCCTGCTCGCGCTTGCACCACCTAGCGGTCATATCTGTCGTAATAGACGCGTTTTGTTAGAGAGTGAATCTTCTGTACCTAGTACTATTATTTATTCTGTGACAGAAGGCAGATTCGTTTTCACTAGGCCAATTATTAATTTTCCAAACTAAATCGGATTTTGTTCATTAGGAAACTTCGTCTTTAGTACCAGTCGGGCCCTAACTAAAGTGCTTAGTTCAAACCCGACATTTGACATCAATTTAATAATTTAGGTTTAAATCGTGTTCAAATTACTCGTTCTCTATTTAATGAAAATCTATAATTTCTGTCGTAGTTTGAAATAGTTTCTTAACGATTTCTAAAATTGAAAATGTATATGATAGTGCTCATTGTTAATTTTCCTTTTTTTATCGCTGGGGCTCATTTTTCGACCTTTATTTAACAATAATTTTATTACTGTATTGTTATACATAATGTTAGTTTAAGATTACCGTTTGAGAAAACTGTTTTATAAACAGTTCGCGCTTACGTTAAAATGCGGACAAAGCCTATCGGCGTACACCGAAATTAGTTTTTAGGGTTCCGTACCCAAAGGGTAAACACGGGACCCTATTACTAAGACTCCGCTGTCCGTCCGTCCGTCCGTCCGTCTGTCACCAGGCTGTATCTCACGAACCGTGTAGCTAGACAGTTGACATTTTCACAGATGATGTATTTCAGTTGCCGCTATAACAACAAATACTAAAAACAGAATAAAATAAAGATTTAAGTGGGGCTCCCATACAACAAACGTGATTTTTGACCGAAGTTAAGCAACGTCGGGCGGGGTCAGTACTTGGATGGGTGACCGTTTTTTTGCTTGTTTTTTGTTGATGCTGCGGAACCCTCCGTGCGCGAGTCCGACACGCACTTGGTCGGTTTTTTATTTAATATTTATCCCTTCGCTAAGCCTTAGCTCTAGGGATTCCAAACGTTTTATAACGATAAACCCTCTCGGTGAAATAATTTGTTCCCTCTAAACTCCATTTCTGTGAATTTTTACAAAAACTTCGGTTGGGAGCTTTCCGATATAATGTAAATGAAAATGTTTTTTTGACAAACGAACTTGCCTCGGTGATAGTATTTATTCGTAGCGAAAGAACTTATCACTATAGAAATCCCAATGTAGTTACGTCGTTTATTTTACGCAACTATTTTCAGCATAGATAACATGAATACTGTAGAAGATATGGCAATGGCACTTTCGAGTAAAGATAGAATATATTCTACGAACCAAACTTCTTCTCCTTTTAAAAAATGCCTTCCATCAAATTTATGATGATTTCGCCAATGTTAAAAGTGTGTTCGTAAAGCATGACGTTGTCCGGTAGGAGCTTTTAGTAAAATGGTAGCCGAGTTTAACAAATGGCCACGATGGATGGTTGGGTGTTGACTAAAGAATGGTTAACCGCGTTTCAAAACTAATTCGTTATCTGTTACACTTCCATGTCAGTTCACTGCATAATAAGCTATCAATATGACACTTATCTAGTGTTTTTCCCCGATTTTTCGAGGGAAAATGTACCATTGCTAGTGATAAATTAAATATCGACTTATATTTTATCGATATCGATAAAATGAAAATCTATTTAAATCTTGAAAACAAAATGTGACTCAATCCTACGAGGGGTATTCAAAATATTCTCGGTATGAGAATGAAAACAAACAAGTACGAAAAGTTTGATATTTTTATTTTTCAATATACTCCCCCCCTATGTTCATACACTTAAAAGATCGATCAATTATTTTTTTTAATCCCTCGTAAAAATATTTTTTATCTTTCGTGTAAAAATGCTCCTCCACTGCCGCCTTCAATGCTTCATCGTCAGAAAATTTATTTCCACGCAGATCCTTTTTAAGATTGGGGAGCAAAAAGAAGTCGCTGGGGGCTAAGTCCGGACTATACGGTGGGTGAGTAACAGTTTTAAACCCACATTCAACAATAGCTGCCTTGGCAATATGAGCAGTATGGACGGGGGCGTTGTCATGCAGAAGCAGAATACCTTTGGTTAACTTTCCTCGCCTCTTTTCTTTAATTACATCCTTTAATTGACGTAGAATGTTAGCGTAGTACTGTCCTGTGATATTTACACCTTTTTCTTTATAATCGATTAGTAATACTCCTTCACAATCCCAAAATATCGTGGCCATGACCTTGCCAGCTGAAGGGATGACCTTGAACTTCTTGGGATGAGCTGAACCCTTAATGTGCCACTGCATGGACTCTTGTTTACTCTCTGGGTCATAATGATGAACCCAGGTTTCATCTCCAGTAACTATTCTTTGCAGCACCTCATCAGGATTTTCACCGCACAGGTCAATAAAATCGGAACAACAAGCTACACGCATGTCTTTTTGAAGCCGAGTCAGCATTCGCGGAACCCATCTTGCTCTTACTTTTGACATATTAAGATGGTCATGTATAATATCATGTACGGTACCAATAGAGAGATTGGTTACTTGTGCTATAGATTTTACCTTCACTCGACCATCTTCCAATATAAGTTTTTCCACTTTATCAATATTTTCTTGTGAAGTAGCTACTACAGGCCGGCCAGGTCTAGGGTCATCTTCAATACTCTCCCTTCCGCGTTTAAACTCGCTTGACCACTTTTGAATGGTAGATAAAGAAGGAGCAGACTCACGGTAAACACAATCCATTTCCTCTTTTATGGTTTTTTGATTTTTACCCTGTTTTGTCAAGAATTTTATCACGCATCGATGTTCTAATTTAGTTAACATTGTCAATTCGCACATGATGTTCATGTTTGTTCAGCAATTGCAGAAAAACAAAAGACTATCTCGGTTCGAATTATACTTTTTTTTAATGTCAATGAATAAACCTTAGCGGCCAGTAACGAAAGAAATTTTAGAAGAGGTCGTAAGATATCAATACCGAGAATATTTTGAACGCCCCTCGTAGAAGTAAACGTTTCGTTTATTTCTAATATTGACTCATGTCATTCTGATAATAACTAAAATTAATAACGGTGTTGTCTTACGTCATAATTTTATCAACATCGACTTATAGTAAGTTTCACGTGTCCCCGCACTTTCTAAACGTCAAATCAGGTACCCGTCAAACCGGGGTATCTGCACCCCTAGCACATGATTGGCGCGACAGTATCTCTCGGCGAGATAGACTACCCGTCTTTTTCTAAATAAGTTAACAAAAGAGGGACGGGTAGTCTCGACGCGAGATACTGTCGCGCCAATCATGTCCCAGCCCGGCTGAGTGACATATCTACCGTATAAAGTAATCTGCACTGTGCATCGCATTTGCATGCGGCTTTGCTTGCGCCCGCCAATTCGGCTGCACAATGCTGGAAAAATGCACGGCAAATTTTACACGTCTAACGTTTGCCGCTCTTCTCGGTATTGCTGTTTCTCGGTTGTGAAAGCGGGGATTCTGCCTTTTGTAATGGCACATAGTAGGCCCAATTCACTAGACGGTGAGAATTTAAAAAATAGTAAGAATTGACGACTGGTCTGGCCTAGTGGGTTCGAAATCTGCACCCCCTAAAACCTATAAAACGACATCCATGACGAGTTTTATGACATACTGCATGGTCGCCATCTTGGATTCCAAAATGGTCATCATTTTCGGAATCTGCACCCCCTAAAACCTACAATGACGATTTTTATGACAAAGTGTGTCGCCGCCATCATGGATTTTAAAATGGTCATCATTTTCGAAATCTGCACTCCCTAAAACCTGTATAATGACGTCCATGACGACTTTTATGACATATATAGTGCATGGCCGTCATCTTGGATTTCAACGAACAATATTCAACAAGTAATCCAAATAAATGTGTAATTTTCAAGCAAAAGGTACCACTTTGTCGCTTGCCATTAGGACGTTTTGACAAGTTATTCGTATAAAGATAACGAGCAAAGGTCATTGGGCGTTTTTGACCCGCTTTATGAACTTTCCCGTACAGAGACCAAACTAGTTTTAAAATAGAGAATTTAATCTCACTTTTTTTAATGTATCAACCGGCAGAAAAAAGTTATTCAACAGTATGGGTTCAAATGCCGGTAAGGGCATTTATTTGTGTGATGAGCACAGTTATTTGTTCCTGAGTCATATATGTTTTCTATGTATTTAAGTATTTGTGTAATATATATCGTTGTCTGAGTACCCACAACACAAGCCTTCTTAAGCTTACCGTGGGACTTAGTCAATTTGTGTTAGAATGTCCCTATAATATTTATAAATATTTATATTATTATTAGCAGCGAGACAGTTGGAGAGTCAGAGACTGAAGCGGGCCAGACTAACTTTATTAGCAGCATCTTGTAGGCGATCTAATTCAATGAGCTGGTTTCGTTTCTTGAGATATACGGACTGACAGTCACCATATTTCACGAGGGGGCTGAAGCAAAATTAGTTTTCATATTATTTTACACACCAACACCATTAAAAAAATAAGACTATCAGGCCAATTCTAGTTTTAAGGGGCCCACTGATTAACAGTTCGCTGGACGGTTTCGGCCTGTCAGTTAGAACAAAAAGTTGACAGCTCCGAACAACTGACAGGCCGATACCGTCCGGCGGACTGTTAATCAGTGGGCCCCTTTAGTTATTAGATCTCATTTCAATATGATACTGATTTGCCAGTGTCAAAAGTGACGTTTTTGGTGGAAGAAATAATAAAGTATCATATCAGTATCATATTGGAATGAGATCTAATAACTAAAACTAGGATTGGCATGTTATAGAGAGACTCTAGCCAAAACCTGAAACGTATTTTAAGTAATTTACTGTACCTACTATAGGCGGAATACATAGGTACCTACTTTGCGGCAATAATTCGATGCCAACATTTTGAAGTGAAAATTCGATTTACTAACATTATCTGTAGGTAATTGATTGAACTAAGTTTGATCATTAATAATTTGAACATAGCGAGTCTTAATTGATAAAATACCTATAAAACTATTAAAGGCAATGTCATCAATATTGAATACGAGCACGTACACAACTTTTTTCATGACGTGAAGGTCTGATCACTTTTAGTTGTGTTATAAACCAAGCGTCGACTTTCTAACTTTCTTATCTTGTTTCTGTTGACACGGGACCTAACTTTTTGATACAATAATCTAGTCTCAGCTGTCGGTACTGGCGTACTAATATAATAAAAGACGATTTAATAGTCGTGACTTAACTTAGTAAAAATCGATTTTTGAAAATATCTATAAACTAGCGACCCGCCTCGGCTTTGCACGGGTGAACAAATTATACATAAACCTTCCTCTTGAATCACTCTATCTATTAAAAAAAACCGCATCAAAATCCGTTGCGTAATTTTAAACATAGTGACAGACACAGCGGGAAGTGACTTTGTTTTATACTATGTAGTGATTATATGCGATAGGAATACACAATTACTTTCATCAGAGTGAGATCTGTTTTTTAGCTACAGTTGGTAAAATATTAAAATTATAATCTAAAGCATTTCCCCCGACCGTAATTAAGAACTATTTATTCGAATTTATTGCTAACGAGATAAAAACAACTAGCATTTAAAGGATCAATTACATCGAAGCTTTATTTATTTATAGTTTATTTCTATTTCATATAAGATATTTTCTGCTTAGTATAACTCAATATGGTCTTCACAATAAAGTCTTGTCCAGCGGCTGATGAACAGCAGAGATCAGTCTTCAAACATCTGACCGATTTAGTGAAGACCCTCATAAACTGCATGTCCTTTCTATTTGTTCTCAAAGAAACATTTCAATATTTTGTCGGTCAGCATTGCCGCCTCGATCAGCCGTTTTAGAATCAACTGAGATAAGAAAGCTGGGTCAACATTTTTTCCGTTGTCTTAATTGTTTCTGACCAATATGTCACGCTTCAATTTCTGGCTTTTATCAAATAAATAAAAAAGTTTTGTGCTAAAAGCAAGTCTTTCTATTTAGCTGTAGATTATAATTCTCTAGAGAAAAATTAAAACTAAATTTCACCCCACAAAAAAAGCTCCACTCCGTCACATTTTTTGGGGACAAAAAAACAAGACAACGAATAGAATTTTGACCCAGCAGTCATGTGACAGCTTTAGTGAAAAACAATCTTAAACTGCAGGTCCTAAGGCCCTGTTGAGCTAATGTAGTCTGGCCCTCAAAATATCTTTTCGGACACTTCACTTAAACTGCAGGTCCCAAGGCTCTGTTCAGCTATGCAGACGTCTTCTGCCTTTGCCCCTCGAAATAATGATTTCAGACACTTGACTTTTAAACTGCAGGCCCCAAGGCTCTGTCGAGCTGCCTGTGAGTAGCTGCAGCTAGCCGCCTGAACAGTCTTCTCAGGAACTTGTCTGCTTTACTGAGAACGCTCTCTCGGACCACCCTTCTTGGTGAATGTTCTATGGTCCCCTTCTTTTTGGAACGACGGTGGAGTTGGATCTCGACTGCTAGGGCTATAGCTGGAAAATGATGGAACACAAATACAATTTTAAAAGTGGAAAAATTACTGTCTAGGGTGAGATTTGACTTGGATATTCTAAGCTTAACGCATCGTTCGCAGACGTTTCTGCTTGTTAAAAATTAAAACAAATAAAATTGTCTTAACAAATATTTTTCTCCAGCTAAAATACATAAAACCTTTTAAAAGTTATAGGTACAGCCAGCAAAACTGTTATTTTGAGCATAGGTTCACATATGAGCGTAGGTTACAAGATATTTTTTTTTCTATTTTGCTACTTTGTCTTTATCAAGTTATCATGATTGTGTGTCCAGCAGTCAGCATCAACAGTAGCGGATGAAACAACGCGCCAAAATTATCTGATATTTCGAATAACTTTTCCAAATATATATAAATCTCTAAAATTTGCGTTGAAATGTATATCTTTTAGTCTTAATTGTTCTAAATACAATATAGAATCATCACTTTTTGGTAGAATACTTTTGACCGCTAGTTTTGATGCTGACTGTACAAATAGATATAGAGGAGTGTTAAACAAGTGATATGAATGGAACAAAAGTGTTACCTGCCAGTAAATGGCCGATCCCCAGCAAGCAGAACGCGCCCCGAAGCATGCTCAGCGACAGGGGGGTGAGGCCCTTCGTCGACTCGACCTGTTGCGTCTACAACCAATATTACCTTTACTACGCCGCCCCTCTGCCTTACAGTATATAAAGGGCGTATCCAGAATTAAGGGTAAAGTAAGAGCAGTTTGAAAAATTTCACCATACCAGCTCCTAAAGACTCTTTATTCTCCGAAAATTCCCGCTACGCGAGGAGAAAATCTCACTTCCTGGCCAAGGCAAAACGTAAAACTTTAGACAAACCACGGGCGGGAATTCGTAAAGCCCCAGATCACATATTTATGGCCCTCACCTTCGATTCGGGCCACAAACACCTGCGATCTGGAGCATTCACGATTTCACCACCATAGGTATGTAATGTACTATAATAGCGTTCAAACGGATTTCATTTGTAAACTTTTATGGGTCAATTTTCAAATAGGCATTTTTTGCTGTCCCATGGCTAAAACTTGAAGTCCATACAAAGACTATATATGTATATATTTTCATTCAGTGTATTATAAACTTTAAAAATAATGTACAACTGTACCTTAAATATTATTTGTTTCTGACAAAATCGCATTTGAAGGTCCAAAAACGGCGAAATTTGCCGTTTTTCGCGTGTCCCAGTGGCGGCATTGCCCAATTAAAAAAATCATAACCTTGGATGTAGGCAACGTATTATTAATAGCTTTATATTTTTATAAAGAGCATTTTCTAGAGAATTTATTTAGTCATTTAGATAATTTAATGCGTTATTTAATAAAACAAGGGAAGATTTTTTACCGTTGTCCCGCGCGGCACTTGTTTTGTTATGACACTTATGACTTAAAGATACCCCCCAATAGTTATTTTCGATACAAGTGCGAAAAAGTGGAAATTCAAAACGAGTGGCGATAAATTAAAACACGACCGAAGGGAGTGTTTTAAATCGACACGAGTTGCGAATTACCTATTCGCACGTGTATCGAACAACGTTTTACAGTACATATGGCACTTTAAAGTTTCGACATACGCACGAAAAGTGCTATTTTACGCACTAGTGCGGAAAAGTAGCCCCATATGTACTGTAAAATCTTTTACAGTAGAGTTCTTAACTCGTGTCGATTTAAAACACTCCCTTCGGTCGTGTTTTAACTTATCGTCACTCGTTTTCGAATTTCCTCTTTTTCGCACTTGTATCAAAAATAACTATTTTGTCTATTGAATAACTATTAGATTAACTTTACGATGCAATAGTGCGGTTAGTTGGGCGTCTATCACCATTAAGTATGCACGCGGAAACAGTTTTATTTATGTAAAAACAGGTAATAATCTCTTTCGATATATTTTGGTTCGTCCAAATAAAAACGTGTATTTCATAATAATAGTTGCAAACATAGTGTTAAAATATATAGTAAAATAAATAAGTGAATCGGTTATATGGTGTAAGAAAATTCGCCAAAAAATATTATTGGCGACATTTGTATGGCGACATTTGTACGACTATTTTGACCGTAAAGATGTCGATTGTGGCATACAAATGTCGACATGGTGCCATACAAATGTCGAAAAGGCGTCATACAAATGTCGTCAGGGTCTTACAAATGCCACAAAATTAATAAATAGTGACATAAACATTTTGATACTGCCAATTGCTAAATAGTGCCATACAAATGTCAATCTTCAGACATCCATATCTAGTTAACTATAAAAAGTAGAGTGGTGCCTCGTACAGTATATTTTTTGTTGTTAAGAATCCTTCCTAAATCGACGATTATAAATCTAATTTTCCAAAAATAAAAGAATGCCATACAAATGTCGAAAAAACACCCTCTTCAAAAATTGACCCAATAGTTAGTTATCCATTCGTTGGTGTAGTGAAAATTTTTGTATTTCAATCGTTGTTAAAGTTTGTTTAGCTCTTTCCTTGAAACCCTCGCAACGCTCAAGATCTCACTTCTCGAATTACTCGCGACGCTCGTGATAAAAATTTGAAATCTTTTTATTACTAAGCAATAATAATATTTTAACGGATAAGATATTGATTCTAACAAAACAGCTGATGTGATGATGCCGGCAGTCAATGCTACTGTGCGAGCGGAAGAGCAATATAATTATGCGCGTGCGATAGAAATATGAAATGGAGTGTCAATATACGATATTCTTTGTGCTTAGCATCCTTACTTTAGTAGCCGATGGTGGTAAGACTAGCATTACCTGTGACGTAGTACCAGTGGAGTCCTTAGGTTCCGAGCTGTCTTGATCAGACTCGCTGACCGGGTCGGACCTTCGAGAGTGTTCCGGAAGGTTCTTGTACTCGTCCATAGTCATCTTGGCTATGATGCCGGCTTCAAATAGGGACATTATGCTGGAAATATCCCCTGTTATTATATTTTGCGCAGCTAAAAACGCATGAGGTGTAAACTATATCTAAATGAACCTATAGTGTTTTTCAAACTCGATGGATACGCTGACAGGTGTCGCTTCAATCCAATTTCGCGAGATATGGCATTTTTGGGTTATAAATTATATGGACAGCTGTCACTCTACCCATCGAGCTTGTATTGTAGGGGGCAGCAGCAGCACAGGAGTCCCCTGTTTATTGGCACGAAGTGTAAATGTCAAGTGTAAGCTTCCAATGTAGCCCACAAGATGGCAGAACCTATAATGCATAAGAAAACGTACGTGAACAGGCGGCCTAGCCAAGGTGACAATCGCTTGCGCTTCGCCATCGATTCGCTTTGTGTCTCTCTATCACTCTTCCATATTAGTGTGACAGTGACAGTTGCGTTTTGATCGCTATGGAGCGTTAGCGATTGGCATGTTGTCTACTTGGCCTGTTGAGGGCAGCACTTGCTTTGACGTGATTACGTGAAGTGTCATGTACAGTTTATGTTTCCAATTCAAGCCACAAGATGGCAGGCCCTCCAAGGCGCACGGTCCCTCTAGTGTCATAATTAGATATTTTTGTCTTTTACTCCGAATTTAAATTAATGCGGTGTATTCTACGATTTGTTTTTCTGCGTATGCGTCTATTTGCTATAAGTATTATTATGAGTAACCGACCTAAAATCTTTACTAATAATTAATCTTAAATATCTGGGTGACCGAGCTTCGCTCGGAAAACATATAATAACTCGGAAATGCGCGTTTTCCCAGAGATAAGACCTAGCTAGATCGATTTTTCGCCCCCGAAAACCCCCTATATACCAAATTTCATCGAAATCGTTAGAGCCGTTTCCGAGATCCCCGAAATATATATATATATATATATATAAATAAATAAATAAACAAGAATTGCTCGTTTAAAGGTATAAGATTAGATAGATTGCTTTTTTTTGTTTTATTGTCACTCGTCGTCGTCATAGTGACGGTTATTGTGTAGGTTTCCCAATTAAGCAAATGAGTGTACTCAAGCTACGCTACGTCTATCGTCTATAAAAAGTGAACAATAAATTAGCAAATGGTATTAATTCATTAGACATAACATATTTATTAAGTGGACTTTGGAAGATAACCATTATTGACCAATGGAATTAAATATTTATTCAAGAAACATAATATAATCACTAAATGTATATTACAATATAACTGATAGAGTTAGACCAAGATAAGTCTGCAACGATTTTGATAGCACGCGCAGTGCAAGTGTTATTTATGCATCATAATTTCATAGAAGTTTCACGTTTAAAATAATACTTGCACTGCGTGTGCTATCAAAATCGTTGCAGACTTATCTTGATATAACTCTACAGACCTTAAATACACGATTGAGAAATTAAAGCGGGTGATAAATTATTAGCTAATTAATTTTCATATTCTTGTTCAATGGGTAAATTTAATTGTCTGTAGCTTTGATCAAAGAACAATTAAAACTAGAAGAAACCCTTTAATATTTAAACTTTAATTATAGTAGGTACCTACATAACGTAAAACTGCAACGATTCAAAGAGGTGCATTACATCAAATTTGTGCAAATACACAATCATCATTTAACTATCCTATTCAAACGAAATTCGAAATTTGTATAACGATAATTAAGTATGTAGTGGAAACGCTTATGAACTTCAGCATCAACGTGATATCGACAGTGAACATATCGTAAACGTGAAAGCTCAGCGGGCGTGCGTCTATCAGCTGAGTGAACGCCTTCGCCTGCGCGCGCGCGTTCGGCGGCAGTTCGTAGTCCATCACCAGCTCATTCACCAGCACCTTCGTGTCTTCCCGCACCGCCAACAAGCCATCGCATACAAGCGACAACGCCAGCAAGTAAAACAACTTGATACCACTCCAACTAATCGACAATATCAAGTCGACAACAATCATCTCATTTTTAAACGAATACAACAGCACCCATAAAGAACGCAGTACGTAAACGAAAGTACTTATTAACGCTATGAAGATTTGAAAGTTGTAGAGATCGTTTATCAAGCGGCTCGTCTCTCCGATAACGTCGTACACCTGCGAAAGTTCATGCAGTTTTGTCTCCATTTTGTCCTGGCCAACTGTTGTAGCGAATACATTATCCTTTTTTTCATTTTCTCTGACAAGTCTATCGAGACTGTTATTGAGTATAACCAGTCGGACTTTAAGCATGTGAACCAAGATACAGACAAACAATATTTCAACGTCATGCAACATGTATATACTGCCGACTGTATAAAAATGAATATAATTTGTGGTATTTCTATATATGGTATTTCTACTCGAGGAGTACAACACGAAGTACACTGAGTTTACGGCGATAGTTGCAAAAATAATGGTATAATTATAGTTTCTTGTCGTTCTGTAAAAGGTTTCCTTCAATGTGAGGTTTAATCTTGAGTCCATTTCCGCATAATTTGAGATAATACGAACGTTGACAGCGTTCCTCAATAACAAATGAATTATTACAACTGCAATATACAATAGGAAATATACGACCGAGCTAGAATATTCTAGAATCCTAATTAATGAAGTTATTGTTGTAATTTGTTGTAACAAAGGCGTCGAGTTGAGGAGAAATGATCCATAAATGCCAGTTAAAATCATCGCCATAAATAATCCAATTCCTTTCATTCTCCAGTCTGTAGCGATCAAATCATTATTTTTGATCCGAAATCTAAACACTCCAAAAATGTGTTCGAACATAAACAGTGGTGTTAGAGAATAAATCACTTTATTTATTCCATTGTTATCTTTTATTTTATTATTTATACGGGCTTTTGTATTCACAGTGATATTAGTATTCATATTTCGTTTCGATTCCTGAATTTTTTTTACTGTACAAACCCGTGTAACGGTCTCAAAATATTTTTGAAGTCTGTAATATCCAATAATATTTAATGGACAAAAGTGTTGTTATACTCGTAGTTGTTATATAGCAGTCAATTACTTAACTTCAATGTATGTACTTCAATAACATTTGGAATATAATTAATGAAAATGTCTCACTTCTTCATACGTTTTAATACTTTTAATGTATTACGCAATAAGCATCGACTAATGTAATTTAGTCTTTATTGTAATAACCAATGTTGTAGCGTATAAAGTTTTATACCTAGTACATTTTTGCTCCTTATAGCCGTGCATTGAAACGGATGAACCGATTTTGATGAAACATATACAGACAGACACTAGAAGATGCTAGAAGACGATTACAAATAAGACAAACCGTTTTAAAAACTTAGATCATACGAGTAACCACTCACATGATTCCAGCAACTAGAGTTTCAAGATTGCGCACCTCTAAAATGATCGTCGCAACTCGAGTTGCAAAAGGAGTGTATGCGGTTTTTTATTTATTATCTGTGAAGGGCTGCACAGATACGGTATAAACAATTTTTAAAACACAGACTACCAACGTGACAATATTTAAAAAATGTTTCAACCATATAGACACAACCACAGTATTTCTTATCTATTTTACTTTGCAAGTTGTTCAGGAAGTGCGATGTGTAAAAAGTTGCTGCGTGTTTTAAAATGCCTCAAGTATTCAAATTTAGATATTTCTATTAGTAATGTATATTAAACTACTCCGCGTTTATTGGTCTATTAGTTTAAAACTATATTTTAGACCTACTTAATATTGATGACCAAATAATATCACTTCAAAACAATAGTTCTGTAGATTCTTGACGTGTTTCTTATTTGAATGCCCTACATTTCTAAGATTACTAAATATATCTTGAGCAACCAATAGACATTAAATAGTTCGATTATTAAGTTACATTAATAAACCATAGAATGTATTAAATCACTGTGTATTACACAGGATTAGCGATCAAAACATGTGACGGTAAATTGTAAGTACAAACCCGGCAACTGTGGTTGCTTAAAGCATTTCTGCATATCGTAAGGCATGTGGTGTACTAGACGCGTTGCATACGCGTTTTGGGATTTTTTTTACTACTTACTTATAATTTGTATTTACTAATATTTCTTTGCTATTTACATTGAATAAACTAAATAATTATACGATTAAATAAATAATTAATTAGGTATTACAATTTTGAAGTTCCTATTTCTGTTGAACATCTGCACCGCGCGCTGTTGTGTCTCCACCCTAAATGGGTAGCCATCTTTATTTTTGAGATGGAAGAAGTCAGTTTACCGGCTTATTTACGTTTGTAATCAGTATAATTTTATGTGTTAATAGTTATTATTGGTTTATTGTGCTTAATATGTTGTGAAGTGTGTGTTATGGTGGATGTATTAAACGTGTTAGTGTAGTTATAAGTTAGTTCGGTTGTTGGTGATCGGCAATTATAAAAACACCAAAATTTAGTAGGTACGTAGATACTCTTTTGTTATTTTAAGTTATATAGCTACTATCATCGTTATAATTGCATAAGCTATGCATTTTATTTCAAGATTATTAGTGTCTTAAACTGTTTTTTACTATATTTTAGTACTTCAGTGTCTAAATTAGCCACAAAAAAATCATGAACATAATATATAGTTTCACAGCAGATTGAGCAATTCGAAAGTTTCTTATCGGAATTTGAATTAGTTTTACTCGGCAATTTCATAGGTGAGCTATCAAGATGTTTAGTACCAATTAAAAGCTTATTAAGTCTTCTTTAAATTGAATACAAAAAAAAGATACGTTATCGATTTAGATTTTTAATTAAAAATAGTTTTCTACTATAACGCGGACATTATTTCATTGGGTCAACTTTGTGAATTTTTAATAATTATTTTTATTATAACAGCACAATGCTATAGTGGTAAAATAAATTCTTTGTTTCTTTATCATTAAAAAACCAAAATAATCGTTGCAAATGCTTTAGCAGAAGTAAAGTTATCGATTTTTGAAAATATCATGACACTGTGCCGTCGTATCTGCGAAATGGCAGAGCAGTTCAGGGCACCTTTTGTTAAAATCGGAATCATGTGAGTGGGTAATACGGTTGTCAAAAAATATGAATCCTGGCAATCTTGAGGCCTTTCTCTAGTAAGTTCATCAATTAGATACCTACATTTTATACAACTTTCGCTAGATAGATAAAAATGACGAACATAGGTCTAAAACGCACAATTAAATGAAGTTGCTTCTAAAAATGTGTACCTATTTTAATTTTTGATCGACCTCAACGATAAATTGCCCCGAGTTTGAAAGCTAAAGAAGATGGCGCTGTACGGCGCCATGTTTTGCGGTAACTGAATGGGGTTGGCAACTGTCAAAGGTTTGCATAGAGTGTGCCATCATAGCTTGCCCCTTTTTAGGGTTCCGTATCCAAAGGGTAAAAACCGGACCCTATTACTAAGACTCCGCTGTCCGTCCGTCCGTCCGTCCGTCCGTCCGTCCGTCCCTCCGTCCGTCTGTCACCAGGCTGTATCTCACGAACCGTGATAGCTAGACAGTTGAAATTTTCACAGATGATGTATTTCTGTTGCCGCTATAACAACAAATACTAAAAACAGAATAAAATAAAGATTTAAGTGGGGCTCCCATACAACAAACGTGATTTTTGACCGAGGTTAAGCAACGTCGGGCGGGGTCAGTACTTGGATGGGTGACCGTTTTTTTGCTTGTTTTGCTCTATTTTTTGATTTTTTGTTATGGTGCGGAACCCTCCGTGCGCGAGTCCGACTCGCACTTGGCCGGTTTTGTTCTATGAGAATTGGCTTAAAAATAAAAATAAAAATTAGACACAATTCTAGGGATTGACAGGGCAAGCTATGATGGCGCTATCTGCTAAATACTGCGACCGGCCAACCCCATTGTCAAACGTTATCTTTTGACTATAATGTATGCAGTTCTATGTATAGCGACAGCTATTTTTAGCTGTCAAAATCGAAGCAGGAATTATTCAGTTAATCTTTGCAAAAAAATAAGTGATAACAATAACTATTCTACCAAGACAAAGAGCAATAACATAATACTCACACATGGTTGAACGTGTCTAGATACGGGCACCCTATCTGCAGCGCGATCGCCGAGTAGCGTGTGTAAAGTTTCTCGCTCAGGTGGAAATTGTGGGCGCCTGGAACAAAGTTGCGGCCAAGTTGCGGACAAGTTGCGGGCAAGTTGCGCGCGAGTTTGGATTGCACTTTTGACGCTTAGTTCATATTTATTATAACAACTTGCAATTCGTTGAGTATGTTAACCTATTCTATTTTGATAAGTAAATAAAAATGTGTTTAAGAGACCATTCAACGCTGCGCACGAACAACTTACATGCGCTAACCCACCAGCCGTCTGTATAGTGTATATGCCCTTTCCTTTCTAGCAAAATTTTAGAGATACCCCATACTAGCATCTTTTGAGCGTAGGTGTCTAGTCAGTGGCATGGGAAATGGGGCTATCGTGTTGTCGAGCTACTGCCATAGAGTTGACTAGACGCCGACGCTCGAAACACGCTAGTGTGTAGTATTTCTAGAGATAATAACAACTCAAACTGAACCGTCGAAACGGTTAGCGACTAAGGAGTGTATATGAAATGCACACACGACGTTACGTTCAAATATACAGTCAACAACCCTATTGTCCTTATTGTCTTTTTTCTTTTTTTTTCTTGTTTGATTCATTGCTGTAAGTTTTCTTTGCGACGATAAATGAAATGATTTTTTTAATAATACGCCCTCATCTACAGCTGGAAATTGTGGGTGCCTGGAACAAAGTTGCGGATAAGTTGCGGGCAAGTTGCGCGCGAGTTTGGATTGCGCTTTTGAGTGTTAAGTGTGTAGTTACCGAAGCGCTCTGTGTCGTAGTACAACGTCTCCCGGCCGCCGAGCACGGCGACGCGCCGGCGCGCCAGTACGAGCCGCACGCCGACCTCAACGCTGCGCACGCGCTGGACGCGCTGCCGGCGCATCAGCCGCGCCAGCCGTCCGTATACCCCCGTACCATTCTGAAAAGTCGGAATGATATAAGTAACAAACAAACAAATTCAAATATTTTCTGAAAATAATTTAATTTGTTCTAATACGACTCGGGAGGATGTTAATTTTTCGGGTTGCTCGTCTTCAAAAAATAGGAGGTTCCTAATTCTTCAGGGTCTTTTTTCATGCTTGTTACCTATATACCTACTCGATTTCGGTTAAAATGGCCAAAACGGCACCCTTGTAAATAGTTTCGTTATGTTATGTCATAGCCATTTTACTTGGAAACTATAAGATATATCTTAACAAAATTCGGAATGCAGGTATATATTTTGACTCTCCATATATCGGGTGGAACAGAATGAGGGACTTTTATGCAAACGGGGAACTGTTTACGCTTCGTACTTTTTTGTAATTTATTAATCACGTTAATATTTCTAACCGTTTGTGAGATACTTTCCACTCTTGTGGATAAAATGTAACAAAATCACTAGTTTTTGAAGTATAAGGGCTACCTAATACTAGCGTCTTTTGAGCGTCGGTGTCTAGTCAGCGCTATGAAATATGGCGTCGCTGCGCGGTTGCGTCAAGCGAGAGTGACAGAGTTGAGTAGACGCCGACGCTCGAGAGACGCTAGAGTGGAGTAGCTCTAAAGAGAGCCTTTACGAGCTGGTATGTCGAAAAGTGATTTACCTACCTGCAAAATAGCCAAGGAAGAGCTATGCCGCTCGACCACCAGCTCGTATCCCTTGTATCTCATCGCATCTTCCAAAGCTTGCAGAGTCCCTATCGGCGCCTCTCGCGCAGGCCTGGCCAGCAGACTTGTCAGGTTGGCTGAGTACATATCCCCGATGACGTAGGTGGCTCCTAAGGATATCAGGACGGCGACGAGTCGAGCCTTATGGGTACTGGAAGGTTCTTTGCTTGATGCTGAAAGCAGTATTTCATCAATGGACTCGACCTCACGAGGCATCTCAAGTTCTTGGAGTTAGGTAAAATAGTGCCAGTAATTTTATCAACTCTTTGAAAATTTGGAAAAAAAGGAAACCGACCGTATTAGGTAGTATAGGCTAGATGACAAGTTACAGCCAACAACAACAAGAACAAGATTGAGTTTGAAGTCGATCAGGTTTGTTTTAAGAACAAAATGTATATGTGGGACCTATTGCATTAAAGCAATACAAAAGTCAGAAATGACAGTCAAAGTCTGAACATCGCACTCTACGCTTGAAAATCCACCCATTCCAGCCAAATTCACCACTTAGATGGTTGGCAATGTTGGCATTCCTCAAGTGTGCGTTTCTGCAGAAAATTCCTGCCAACTCGCGTTACATCGATACGACCATCAAACCTTTAAAGCGTAGTTAATCCCATCTTAAACGTCGGCAACTCACTTGAAATCCCTCTGACGTTGCAGGTGTTCATGGGCGACGTTAATTGCTTACCATCAGGTTATTCGTCTGCTCGTTTGCCGCCTTATATAATAAAACAAAAACTTTCTACGTCATGCCATGCGCAGAGACATCAGCAGAGACATGAGAAAAATGTTAACAGATTATCTGTATCCTACATCGGATTGAATTAAAGGTTGACGATTTCGTAGAGCGGAGGAGGGTAGACCTTGATTGTTCAGAACGCATCCTATGTGACGTCACGGACGGCCGATTGCGTCCGAATTTCGAAGATCGGCAACGATCGGACGCGTATATAACGTCCGCCCACAGCAGCCAACGGCAATCTTCCAAAATCTATTGAACGACAAACTGTACTTGTAGTTGTACTGTATTAAATTAATGTAATAAATGTCTGTACACAAGTTAAAATAATAAGTCTTCATTGAAGATCCACTTAGGCATCCCTGCACCACTAGAAAGGAGCCTAAAGAGATTCTCTAAAGACCCGACAGTCTTCACCTATCACTACGATGACGGAGGCCTGACATGCCCTCGGTGTGGACGAGCACTGCCAACGAAGATTGTGTACTGCAGTCACATGAGGGCGCACGAGCGAGCGGACCAACTCATTTCCCGCTCCTAGGCATAACATTAATGCAGTCGCTGTGGCCGAAATCGGTCAGGAGAAGAGAGAGAGAGAGAGAGAGAGAGAGAGATCTTACATTGTCTGAGGAACAGAGATGTGGTAAACCAGCAGCAGTTGCTGAACAGCTCCAGTTGATTCTTCCGACCCTTCCGCCACAGAGATGGCGCTGCGATCACCGCCCACAACGCCGGCCCCGTCACCAGCAGCGTTGCACACACCAAAGGCCATACCTAGACATATTATTAAAAAAAATACTATCACTACATAGTATAAAACAAAGTCGCTTGCCGCTGTCTGTCTATCTGTCTGTATGTATACTTAGATCTTTAAAACTACGCAACGGATTTTGATGCGGTTTTTTTAATAGATAGTGATTCAAGAAGAAGATTTTTGTATAATTTGTTAACCCGTGCGAAGCCGGGGCGGGTTAGCGACCGTAGTTAAACAATAAAGTTAAGACTTATCTTCATCAATGGCCACTGCATTCCTGAGTTAAAGAAATTAAGTCATAACCCCTTATTCATAAAACTTTACGGGCCTGATTTAGTTAAATTATGTTTTATCCCTTTCTTAGAAATAAGCGATAAGTCAAAATGACAGTTAAATACAAACGTATAGCTAATTCAGGCTAGTAACGCGTATACAGTGTGTAAATTCAATACGGGCGAATATTTAAACGGTGGTTAGCATAGGACCTAAGAAGTACATTGAGATATATTTTGTTTAGAAATACAATGAAAATTTTAATCATACATAATAATTCGGCCCGCAATGTAACACACCACACAAGTTACGGAATAATTTACGAGCTTTTTAAAGTAACTGTCAACGCTTGTTGGCAGTTACAATAAGCTCGTATCTTGTAATGTCATGTCATCTTATGTAACTTATGTTTCTTAACGTTTGCAGTACATTGCTGCTCGGTACATGTGAAAAAAAAAAATTACGGGGTTCAAAATTAAGTGCAACTTAAAAAACTTATTAATTAATCTATCTATCTAATACCTTTAAACGAGCAATTCTTGCATATTTATTTATTTATATATATATATATATATATATATATATATATATATATTTCGGGGATCTCGGAAACGGCTCTAACGATTTCGATGAAATTTGGTATATGGGGGTTTTCGGGGGCGAAAAATCGATCTAGCTAGGTCTTATCTCCGGGAAAACGCTAATTTTTGAGATTTTATATGTTTTCCGAGCAAAGCTCGGTCTCCCAGATATTTTTGTATTAAGCAGAAACGTCTGCGAACGATGCTATTAAGCTTCGAAATAAATTAAGTGGAAAAATTCACTGTCTTGGGTGTCGTGGGTTCAAGTCCCACCCAAGACAGTGAATTTTTCCACTTTTAATTTATTTCGAAACTTATTAATTAATGAATAGACGGGTAAATTCTATATCTCGTTTAATTTACTGGGCTTACACACTGAATGAATAACGCCACTAATAAATAAACTCCTAATTGTCCCAACAGACGTGAGAAGGTCATGTCAATGTGACATTTCAATTATGTCTAGTCTAGCGCATTCAACTGGAACGTTCGCTAAGTGCACGACTGGTGCTGCCCTCATTTTGTCGGACTTTCTACGTTAAATCTTATGGAGTAAAATTAGTTCAAGCGGCTGCCGCTAGTACTAATGTCGGACATTCCATAAGATTACCTGTGTTTGTGACGATCAGCGCCACTTCCCCCTCCACCGACTTCGCACCTTGCCAATAGTCGGTCAAACCAAATTTGTCAGTAAATTAGAACAAAAAAGATAGTATGATTCTCTCTGTCTATGTTTGAAATGAGACAGTCCTTTGACAAACTTTAACTACGCGTACAACTTAATGTCGATATTATTAATGTGATTATTGGCAGCTTTTTTAATCGAAATCCACCAAGAGCAGACCAAGGTCTTAAATTGGTTTAGTTTCGGAACGAGACTTAATTTGGTTTATTCTTGGAAAATACTAGCCTCGTGGGGAAACTGACACAGTCGTATTTCATATGTTAATACCTAAATGTATTATTTATAATAGAGATTTCAGCATAGAAATCCACCACGCCACCAACACCAATAATACACATATTTTTATGCTTTCATTTGTGGCATCGGTATTTTTATTATGGATAGGTAATTAAATGTATAGGTAATTAGGTATAGTTTAAGTTAGGTTGGTTGGTAACATACATACATCTGGGAGACATATAAAAACTTAAAAATGTGCATTTTCTCAGACGTAAGACCTAGCTAGATCGAATTTTCGCCTCCGAAAACCCCCCCTATAGCAAATCTCATCGAAAGCGTTAGAACCGTTACAAGAATTGCTCGTGAAAAGGTATAATATTTTTCAATGTTTAATGGTTATGGTTATACGGTTGTTATGGGTGCCAGAATTTATTAATTGACAGATGAACAAACATGAATAATCGAAATTAGTTTTTTATCCTTATACTAGCGACCCGCCCCGGCTTCGCACGGGTTAACAAAATATATATTTATAAACCTTCCTCTTGAATCACTCTATCTATTAAAAAATCATCAAAATCCGTTGCGTAGTTTTAAGGATCTAAGCATACAGGGAAGCGACTTTATTTTATACTATGTAGTGATAATCCCTACTAATATTAAAAGTAAATATGCAAGAGTAACTAACTATGCGTAGCTTCGCTTGTAAATTCCGACATGTGCTCGATTTTTGAAAACTGAAATAAACCCCTGAAAACACGACATAAGATTTTCTTTACTGATTTTCTTTGAGATTTTCTTAACGACGCATTATATCTGTAACGCTTAAAACGGTGAACCGATTTAGATAAGATTTATTTTAAAGATAGATTGAGGCCCGAGGAAAAGCAGGATCATTTTTACCAAGCATCATCAGTCATCACCATGATCCCACGCAGACGAAGTCGCGGGCAGGAGCTAGTATTAAATAATATCAAATTTGAATAAAGGTGCGAAAATCGCCTCGATATATTACGATTAGGTTGCAGGGCGGTGAATCATGAACCCCGAATACGATTGAACCATCTCCTTAGAATCGAAATGTAATAGAACATTCACCTAGCCAATTAAAGTTCGTTGTCAGTCTGTAGCCTGGGGATTACCAATTTGATAACCAAATGAATATGAATCAAACAGTGGATCAATTCTGGAATGTACTTTTGATGATTTCAGATTGGATTAGATATATACCTACGTTTATTTTATTTACTGTATTGTTTAGTAAGTTGTGTGAAAGTGCATTAGTATGTATAAGTAGGGTATTTAATTTTGACAGTAATAAATTATTTTACACCATGCATGAAATAAAGCACCAAAAGATTATTAGAGAAACGTAGACAGCAGTTATTTTTAGACACAATTTATATTTTAAAACCCGGATATAACTATAAAGTATAGATAATTTGATGGTGACTTCACATGCTAGTGTTTCATATAAATTACATAGGGTCTGTGCGGAAAGAGAAGAGTCGTAGAATGTATGGGCTCCCCTACATTCCACGACTCTTCTGTTTCCGCACAGACCCTAGTAGCGTAATTGTTTTGACAGTTCGAAATAAGAAACAGATTTGACTAGTAGTGAATACCTTATTATAGTACATTACGATACAAATGCGAAAACTAGGAAATTCGAAACGAGTGCCGATAAATTAAAACACGACCGAAGGGAGACCATACCATGATGTAGATGCCTTACCTCCCATTGGAAGGGTCTGATGATGGCCAGGGTCTCGCTGAGCTTGGCTGGTGCATGAGTCAGGAAGGCCCCAGAGTCTGCCAGGGTCAGGAACGAGAATTCCACGGCTTGCAGACCTTCCCATGTCATTGAGACGTCACCGAGAAAAAAATCCGCTTTCTGCCAACAAAGATTTTTAATTCTAAGCACAAAACACGCCATACATCAAAAATCATTTTTTGCGTTTATATGTGTGCACGGCACGTCTGTATACGCGTCATTGTGTATGTGTGGGTAAGTCGCTTTACTGCGAGTACGCCAGAAGTCCGCCAGATTCATGTCGCGGGGCGAGGCGTTCCTAACTTGGAGGATACAACTAAACGGAGTAGCCATTAACAGGCTTTCCCCTCTGTCGAAAATAGGCGGCCAACGGTCATACACAATGTATGGACTGACGTTTATCTGACATGGCTATTTTTACGTTACGCATACATTTGACGTTCCCCTCCCCCGCAAAAATCGGCAGACTGTTTTGTACAGAAAATTACAGACATGGCGTCTCCGTTTGATTATATCCTCCAAGGTTCCTAATGCTAACTTGTTACTATTAATAATTAGTGTACCTAATTTAGCTTAAGATTACTCTAGAGCGCACCGCCAACAAACTGTCTCACAGTTTGGCGAAACATTAGATTTAGGTACTAAAATGCTGTATTTTTATGAAAAATTTTCAAAAAAAAAAAAAAAAAAAGGAAATGCGAGTCGGGGCGGGGCGGTGCGTGGCCGTTCTGTATTGATAATATGATAATACTATTTACTTATTCTGTGCTCTAAGGGAGCTTTCTTACTTATGTAGGTGGTATTAATGTTATTGGTTAATTTTAGGTAATGTGATATAGGAGGCAAACGAGCAGACTGAGTGGTCTGATGTTAAGCGATTACCGTTGCCCATGGACACCCGCAACGCCGCACACCAACAAAATGTTAAAGTATAAAAACGAAAAACGACGAACTGAAGCGAAGATGGCAATAATTTGTAGTAATTATTTCCAAAGATTATTTCCATTGGTAGGTAAATCTCAGAAAAAAAAACAATTGTTTAAACATAGAAAAAACAATTAAACAAAAATGATTCTCTTCGAAAACTAAATTACTATTTGCCAAGTAAATTGAAAGTGCACTTCTCTCAATATTATTACACAGATCTATTAAATGAAATGAATATTAGATTTAATGTCTTTGTTCAAATTTGTTCGAGCGAATTTGAGTTTAAATTTACTGTCTCCGAAAAAGTTTAATAATTTGTTATTAAATTATTAAAAGCGATATTGTATCAAGGTCAAGGTTTCAAAGGCTTGGGGTACGCTTTGATTATTATAAGATATTTGTAACTCCGTATAAAATAAGTAAAGTAAAAAAAAAACGTGCATCGGAAAATCGAGAAAACACTATGATTCAATAGATGGTGCCATACTTTTGGCCGATACTTGTGTAGATGGCGCCATAGTTTGATAATTTTAACAATTTTAACACATATCAGTGAAAGAACAACGGGTCAAAGTAATATGGCATTCTAAAAATAAATAAAAAATATCCAGTTTTTTGAGATTTTAATCAATTTTTAGTTTTAATCCTGTGTCGAAAGATGCCAGTAAATTTACTGTGACTACAACTACAATACTATGTCTATAACCCTTCCGTACCTTCATACGATATGAAAAAGCTATACAGGCACAAATAAAATAATAAAAAAAGTCGTACACAATAAAATTGAATCACTTTAAATATAATTTCAATTCAAATTTTCCTATTCTATTCCGTATAATCTTTTGTACTCGTGTAGCTAAAGCTTATCGGATGATTGAATGTAAATCAAGTAAAAATACTCGTAATTTGGAGCACCCTTAGAATCTTACCCTCTTCCAGATTAGGCCGAGCGTGCCTTTAAGGGTCCCGTTCTCAGAAATCCCTGTTCCCTGGCTCCTTTCGGGCGGGTCGTAGTATTCGTACCTATACAAGTAGAACGTTTCATTTGAAAAATGTATATTTACTTCGGTTTTTCCACTTTTTCTTTTTGAAGGCGGGTAATGTGTCCTATCAATCCTCCTCCTGATCCTTAGACCAATATATAGGAGACTTTAAAAAAATAAATTTTATTAGCCCACAGCGCTAATCACTGGCTAATCATGATACTGTCGTTAAGCCACTACGAAGCATTTTTGCTACACTAGCGGCAAGACTAAGTATTTTATAGGCTAGGAAGAAGCATAGCTGGTAGCGCAGCATGTAAGTTAAATAAGATAAAGAAAAAAAGTGTCAAAGAGGACTGTGTCAACATATTCACAGCAGCATCGCACGACTTTTGTCTTCGAAACTTTTGGCTGTACACATGGCAGTACTGCAGTGTATGTAGATATCCGAAATGCTTTTTTTTCTAAGGCCGCGTACGATATCAGCCTGTCAGTTGTTCGGAACTGTCAACTTTTTGTTCTAACTGACAGGCTGATGTCGTCCGGCGGACTGATAATCAGCGGGCTCCTTATGACGTTACGACAGATCTGATCGTCGTACATATATAACGATAAACGTCCTGTCGTGGCATGAATATTTACTGACGATGACGTCTATCTGTCGTTACGACATAGCGGGAACGCGGCCTAGATATTATGTCCACTTCTTTATACACAAAGGAAAAACGAAAATGGATGGACTGGAACCGGTAAGAAGATTATTAACCGAAAGTTTAGTTTCTTGGCGAGCAGAGACAGTAGCTTGTCGTCTCTTCCCCCGGTGACGTTTACGGTCGAGTCGTTGTTGTACTTCACGAAGTGCCAGGGCGGGGCCTGCGAAAATGTAATTCCAATGGGGTTGGCAACTGTCAAAGGTTTGCATAGATGGCGCCATTATAGCTTGCCCTTTTTCTATGAGATTTGGCTTAAAGGGCAGGCATCCAGGGCATTAAAAAAACAAAAGTCGCAATTTTAGGGATTGACAGGGCAAGCTATGATGGCGCCATCTGCTAAATACTTCGACCGGCCAACCCCATTCAATAAGTTCATTGTGTATTAAGGGAATGGAAGCCCGAAGCCGAAGCTGAGGGCTTAATTAACACGAGTTAATAATTCCTGTGCCCGTGGCACTCACAAGGTTTTCAATCGCACTTGAGAGGAAAAAAGGGAAATGAATAAAACTTCTGCCCGATGTCGTACGAACATTACAGCCCTAAGTCGAAATTTAGGATTTACGGACCGCATCGTCTAGCAATTGTGATGAAAAAATACATTGCGGCTCTAAGTCATAATTTAGGATTTACGGACTGCATCGCCTACTGTAACCTTCTACGAGCAATTAAGTGTGATTGAAAAAAAAAAAAAAAACGAATAAGTTCATCTAACTTAATTATGCACCGACTTGGTTGCGACAAAATATTACCTATATAAATGATAGCTGATAAATGAACTCACGTGTAACACGGGTACTCTAAACACCCTCCCCTTGAAGTCATGGTACACCTTGTCAGCTGGCGGCAGCACTGGTGACTTGTACAATGTCCCTGACCACCAGTTGACTAGAGAAAGGTGGTGGATTTGGTGGGGCGTAGCCTGGTTGTAGTAAATACGGAATCTGTAAAAAAAAATCACTATGGATATTTCTTATGTTGAATTAATAAAAAAATATTTTATTTTTGACGAGGTTTTACTTAGCCACTCAAAAATTAAGCCTGTCTGGCCCCAAGCAATCACGAAATCCAATAACCCACGACATCAATAGTGAAAAAAACATCGAAATCAATAAGTCGTATTTTCCTTGGCACTCATAAAACATGTTTCGAAGTCCTAACCGGACGGCCAATCAAATTACTAAGTACGTGGCCGCTAGGCTTGTATTCTGTGCAACTTCGTGAAAGACGAAAGTATATAAAGATGGATCACTAGATGAATATTGAAAGTACAACGCATCCATCAATAAAATTAATATTGAGTTTCTTTAGCAGATTAAGTAAAATATTCAGTTTGATTTAGAAATGTATATTTAGAAGCTGATATTTCGTCTTTAGTATGCCGCTTCTTAGCTGGATAACTACTTAAAAATAAACTGAAACCTTATCATCATCATCTTCCTCGCGTAGGTATGTCCCGGCATTTTGCCACGGCTCATGGGAGCCTGGGGTCCGCTTGGCAAATAATCCCAGGAATTAGCGTAGCCACTAGTTTTAACGAAGCGACTGCCATCCGACCTTCCAACCCAGAGGGTAAACTAGGCCTTATTTGGATTAGTCCGGTTTTCTCACGATGTTTTCCTTCACCGAAAAGCGACTGGTAAATATCAATAGTTATTTGTACAACAAGAGATCAAAGTTTGATATTTCTTCGAGTGCTTATTTTGAGTCCCGTGCAAGCGAAAGATTCTATACTAGATCTAATTTAGAATCTTGAGCGTAGTAAGGGACTCAAGCTGTAAACTTATACCTGTATTTATTTAAAGAATAAAGAATAAAAGCGCACGAGATGTAAATAACTTTGATCTCGTGTAGTTCACAAAACTTTTCACCTTACCAGTGAGAACTTCTTCATCACTTACCTCTATTCACTCATGTTTTCTTAAGATATACCAACAATTAAATTTTCACCTCAGCAGTTCGAACAAGGGTACTTTGCTACTTAAAAACAGTGAGCAAAATACCCTTGTTAAATAAAGTACCCTTGTTCGAGCTGCTGAGGTGAAAATGATATTTCGTACATAAGTTCCGAAAAACTCATTAGTACGAGCTGGGGTGTGAACCCGCGACCTCCGGATTGCAAGTCGCACGCTCTTACCGCTAGGCCACCAGCGCTTCTGACACTGTTTTATTTAAACTGAAACGTTATGTTTAAATGAAAAAAAAAAAAAAAAAAACAAGTAAATATGAAGGGTCAAGAATCCCAGGACGACATCTTCATACTGTAAGGGCAAAGTCGATATTTAGGTCGAACCATAATACGCTCATTCGATAGTTAATAACCACACTAGAGTAATAAGGACAGACATATGTAAAAACACTTAGGTTAGAAAGAGATAGCGCTATATGAATAAAAACACTTCCAAGATGTCGTTGGTTTCAATAACCAGCCCTTACATGGCGCTGCGGACAGGATACAATACTATTTGACAGTTGTCAACTGTCAGATAAATTGACCCACACTCACCAGGGTGGCGCCACAATCATGCAACGAATAACATCTTATTATCCACTGTTTGCTTTACTTCCGAGGTTTCCCGATTATATCGTTAAGAGTGAGACATCTTCCACTGTTTCGTGTTTCGACTCTGACTTATTAAACTCTGGACAAAATGTAATTTTAAGAAATACGGCAAGAGCGGCCGACAATCGGGCGTTGTTTGGCGTCTCCCCGAAAAATGGGGAAAATCAAGGATCCTTTGAATTATCGAACAGTAAATATTTTATTTCGCTTCATAATTGATGAATTGGGAGAGCAACCGGAGATGAAATAATTGGATTTCGATCAAAGACTGAGGCGGTAAAAATGTTTGTGCCGTTTTCGCAGAGGTCTCGAGTCGTAGACTGACCAAATTGTGTAAGTACTTATTTTAAATAAATAAAAAAACTCGCGTCACTCGGTGCCACTACTACTAAAATATGTTTGTGTACAACTTTATATCAGAGTATGGTCCGACATAACAAAATCATTCTGTAAGTATATGTTCCTAGGTAACGACTCCGCTGACATAATAATTGGCATCTAAATGGGTGCCAAGTTCTGTACTTAATCAGATAACACAAAGTTATTTCAACGAGGTTCTTCCAAAATTAGAAGAAATATTGGGTAAAAAACGTTCAAGATAGGTATCAAAGAACCATTAAAAACATAAATAGGCACTCGAAAGTTGACAATAAGACCTCGCTGTGTTCTGTCGACAAACACTGGTAGTACTTAATTAATAACTAAGCAAGTTATTTAAATGTCTTTATTCATAAAGTCCTCATAATTAACAAAATATACATTTTCATCTAAGTATGTAAAAAAGAAAACCGCCACCGAGCTTAAAAGTAAACAAGGTACAATCGTACTCCCAAGTGATTTAGTTAATATTAATAGGGAGAATTACCTATTACATACTCCATTCATTTATTATTTACTAATTAGTGGTAATTGGACGGCATCTATTTTGTTCCCGAGGGAGATAAATGAATTATTGTCGTCCCGAATAGGGGTGATGTTTAGTTTCGTGCCGTGTGGCGACGGAAAAATGTTTTGGCTGTTCTATGTTGATTTATTGTCAGATGAAGAAGACTGTGAAGAGGAGACTGTCATGAGTAAAGTATTTTATCTACATCCATATCATAACCTCCCTATAATCTAATACCTTTAAACGAGCAATTCTTGTTTATTTATTTATATATATATATTTCGGGGATCTCGGAAACGGCTCTAACGATTTCGATGAAATTTGCTATACGGGGGTTTTCGGGGGCGAAAAAACGATCTGGCTAGGTCTTATCTCTGGAAAAACTCGCATTTTCGAGTTTTTATATGTTTTCCGAGCGAAGCTCGGTCACCCAGATATTTATGTTTAGAACCGAATCGGTGGGTGCATCGTAATTTTAACTTTACGTTATCGATAACCGATACATTAATTACATTGGTAATTCTATTGGTCATTTTATTGAGACATTAATATTAAATTTGACGTTTCTTTCCTGTAGAATGCAGTCGGCAGCATTGCAGCGCGATAAATACTTTTTTCGCATACTAGTACGACTTAATACATTATATCACTTTTTATTTTTTCTGTGAATGCCTAAATAAACAAATATTATTATACTCACACACCAGGCCGAGGGTTGGTGATGACAGCTACTCTCATGGCTTCCGAGAGGGTGAGCAGGAACCGCTCGCTGACGGGCCCGTACGACCAGTAGAACAGGTACAGGATCGTGCGGTGGATCAGGTTGCTGCGTCAACATAAATGTACTCACACACCGGGCCGAGGGTTGGTGACGACAGCTACCCTCATGGCTTCCGAGAGGGTGAGCAGGAACCGCTCGCTGACGGGCCCGTACGACCAGTAGAACAGGTACAGGATCGTGCGGTGGATCAGGTTGCTCCGTCAACATAAATGTACTCACACACCAGGCCGAGGGTTGGTGACGACAGCCGCCCTCATGGCTTCCGAGAGGGTGAGCAGGAACCGCTCGCGAACGGGCCCGTACGACCAGTAGAACAGGTACAGGATCGGGCGGTGGATCAGGTTGCTCCGTCAACATAAATGTACTCACACACCGGGCCGAGGGTTGGTGACGACAGCTACCCTCATGGCTTCCGAGAGGGTGAGCAGGAACCGCTCGCTGACGGGCCCGTACGACCAGTAGAACAGGTACAGGATCGTGCGGTGGATCAGGTTGCTCCGTCAACATAAATGTACTCACACACCAGGCCGAGGGTTGGTGACGACAGCCGCCCTCATGGCTTCCGAGAGGGTGAGCAGGAACCGCTCGCGAACGGGCCCGTACGACCAGTAGAACAGGTACAGGATCGGGCGGTGGATCAGGTTGCTCCGTCAACATAAATGTACTCACACACCGGGCCGAGGGTTGGTGACGACAGCTACCCTCATGGCTTCCGAGAGGGTGAGCAGGAACCGCTCGCTGACGGGCCCGTACGACCAGTAGAACAGGTACAGGATCGTGCGGTGGATCAGGTTGTTTTCCGTCAACTAGACAGTACAATACAACAACATAAATTAACCAATGTTTGATTTCCACCCGGGATGGGATGGAATGGGATTTAAAATAAAATGTTTATTTAGTACCATAATCCAATATTATTCATATCACTATTCATACATATAACGGGTCACTCATGTCTTATTGCTCGACATGTTTCGCTCCATAAAGAAGAGCTCCGCAGTTCAGAAGAGGAGGACGCAGTCTGCGTGCTCCCGTCGAAGCTTCTCATTATGGAGCGAAATACGTCAAGCAATCTTCAACTGAAAAAAATGCGTGAGTGACCTGTTTTATTATACTTATTCAATACAATTTCATGGAAAAGGTATGAGTCTGTATAAATTAGTTAAAACCTGCGTTATCAAGAAAGAACTAAGTAAGCACCTGTTTCTTGAAAACGATATTAATAATTTATGATACAGTGTATGTAGAGAGGTAACCTACTTTCAAATTTTATGCGAACGAAGTTGTGCGTAATAGCTAATGTTATTCATAGTTTTTGGAACATTATACCATTGTATCTTTAACCCGACTTCAAAACAGCAGGTTTTCAATTCGTCGGAATCTTTATTAGTAAGTATTTTGAAGATTCGATTACTCGAAAAGCTCGTTCTTACATTCATTTGAAAATATTCAATTTGCCTTTAATAATAACTTTAATTTTGTTATACTTTCTTTGATAAAAAGTGTTTTATAAATATCAAAACATGAACACAATTTAGCTGTTACGCCCACTGTTATTTTATTTTTGCGAATTTTATTGTTTCGAACATTTCTCTAAGGAGAGGAATTTTCATTTCTGTTATAATTTTGTTACTGACACATTTTCAATTTATCGTGAATTTATAACTCCTACGCACTTAATTTGGTGAATTTGAAATATGGTTAATGAATTCTCAGTCTCGTAATGTTACGGACGATGTACCTACACAGAAACGACGATAGGAAAATAGAATTATTAGCCGCCAAAAAGCCGCTCCCTCCCATACAATCGAAACTACGCTCTCATTTTAAAATGTCATGCTTAAATTACATGAAACTTGGTAGGAACAACAAAATTTACGTAACCTCCTGAGACCCAGAAGCATTTGTTTTGTTTTTTAATTTGGAACCCTCAGTTAGGTACTCAATGAAAGTTCAAAATATTTTTTGGAATATGTATAAAAAATTGTACACGGGGTCTTAGGAGGGTAATATGCCTACATCTGTTTATGTCTGATACTAGTTTTCGCTGCTGAAAAATTTTATACAAAGAAAATAGAGTGGGTAGAAATTTTTATACTATGTAAAACTTCCACTCGCTCTTATAATTTCTAGAAATGAAAACTAATACCAGGCGGTCTAGCATGAGTTGCGTTCTCGCGCGCGGTTCCATACTTGAAGGCCCTTCTCTCACGAGACTATTCAAATGCTACGCGACTGAGATGCAAACCATGATCGCCTACTGGTATGCTACTCGTTTCCGCACACGGTCAGGCCTATGGAACTCTCCGCGCGAGCTCAGTTTTATACCTACGAATCCGTTCCCGTTCACGGTAGAAAAGCAAGCCAGTTGGTTGCCACGCGCGCTCACGCACGCACGTCGCGTCGCCGCGCGCTCGAATATGCTAAAATGTATGCGAAAGAAATGTCTTGAACCAATGAACAAATAACACTACTTGTAGTGTGGATGAATGCAGAAACAACAAAACTAATAAAAAATACCGTTTTTGCTCTTCCGATAGATAGGAAAAGTAGGTAGACATTCTCAATACAAGTACTTTTGGTTTTATTTTTACGATAGTTTCAATTGTGGTTGCAAGCTACAAGCTACTTAGGTGGTATTGAATTATTGATTCATTGCGCGGTTTATAAAACGGCGTAAACACTGCGTTTACTGCAGGGAGATATGACCTTTTAAAATGTCTCGCAGTCACTCGTCGGAATCAAACGCATAAACGGAATATTGTAATTACTTATTGCAACTTATCTTGCTCATGGTTATTTTACGCTATGCTTTTATATAACCGGTTCTAATGTTAGTTTGACAATTAAAACTTATATTTGTACCTACCTAAGTAGGTAGGTATCTTATATTAGTAAATCATTTCTAAGCGTCGGCAACCCTAGCGTTGCGCCGGTGCGCGGCGGCGCGTTGAAGGCCATTCCATTGTATTTTAGTGTAGGTATGAAAACGGTAGGTATTTGCGTTTTCTTTGAGAGATAAGTATCTGTTCGTAAGAACTATTATATAATCTGTGACACGGTGCTACGCAAATGAGACTATTTTGTGTCATTTGCGGAACAACATTGGTGCGACAATGTCTAGCTCCAGCGATGAAGGCAATCTTCTGCTCTATTTTTATTGCAAGAACAACACACAACCACATAACATCTCTCCTACATCTTTCTCACATCATCACACACACAAGCACACACACACACACACACACACACACACACCAGGTCACACCAGGTCTTTTCTTACATAATCAGGCAGCATAATTATATAAACATGGATACTTTTCCACCTCTTGAACGAAATTTATATTAAAAACTTGTTCCGCCGCCATCTTGAGCATACAACGCGTATACGACTCGAGTCGCGTGCGACCAGCAAGACAGTATCATGCGACTGATATCAAACGCTTCGTCGGCGCGTCTCGTCGTGTGCGAAACGTAGGAAATAAATATGGCGGGTACTCACAAGCGACGCGTAGGATACGCGTACGAAACACAAATCGCTTGAGAGTAGCCTCGTGAGAGAAGGGCCGAAGTCGCAAAAGATGTATGGATGGAGTCGCGCGCGAGAACGCAACTCATGCTAGACCGCCAGATGTAGATATAAGTTACACATTCATGTTATCTCAACATTATATTAATTTTGTAACAAATTATTGTTGTTCTATTACTAACTAAGGAAGAGTGGTGCCTCTTAATACAGGTATTTGATACTTAAAAAAGGTACCAACTTTGTACAATGTTTATTTACTTTATTTATTTATTTATCTCAGAACGTCGTTTTAAAATGAGAACGTAACTTTGATTGTAATTTATTTATTTATTAATCAACCATGCAAGGTATGGGTTACAAATTTATGTACCTACTCAATAATTATAATAAGCTTATCACTAAAATGAATTAATATTAATTTATTATAGTGTAGATTAGGTTAAGTTTCCGAAAATATTGTAATAAACAGTTTAATTTTTTTATTTTTTGTGGGCGTAGATATTGACTCTAGAATCTAGATAGCGGGCTGCTGTGGCCAGGAATTTCGGTTCTGTAATATCGGCGGGTAGGTTCTTGTCACACTTACGCACAAATAAATACTAACCTCTGATAATATTGCTTCGCATTCATATGGCTCACAGAGTATGAGACTCGTTCTCTCGTCAGAGACGTCCAGAGCTTCTTTTACGAAAGCGTAATACTGTAAAGAATAGTATATTATGAGTGGATTAATGATTAATTACTTATACGAGTGCAAGGAAACAAGTAAAGTCTAACGACCTATCTTGCCAGTATGGCTACAGTTTGGCACTGACATAAACGCCATCGAAAACGTAATTTACTTTCTATGAATCTAAAAGCGGGTGGCCTAGCGGTAAGAGCGTGCGACTTGCAATCCGGAGGTCGCAGGTTCGAACCCCGGCTCGTACCAATGAGTTTTTCGGAACTTATGAACGAAATATCATTTGATATTTACCATGCAGTCGCTTTTCGGTGAAGGAAAACATCGTGAGGAAACCGGACTAATCCCCATACGGGCCTAGTTTACCCTCTGGGTTGGAAGGTCAGATGGCAGTCGCTTTCGTAAAAACTAGTGCCCACGCCAATTACTGGGATTAGTTGCCAAGCGGACCCCAGGTTCCCAAGAGCCGTGGCAAAATGCCGGGACAACGCGAGGAGGATGACTTTCTATGAATCTCGCTCATACTCGCATATTAGTGCGAGCGAGATGTATAGAAAGTAAAATACGTATACGTCAGTTTTGACACTGTCAGTGACACATGGTAGGGGCTCTGTTCGGTAGTGACCCTAAAACAAACGTATAGTGGAGGTCCTGGTTGTCTCCCTTCGTATACAGAAACTTTAAAAAACCGGGAAAGAGCATGTAAGGATATGCTTAATTCAAAACTTGGAGGGGTTACACTATATATTTTTTCGGAGCGATTATTTTCGAAAATATTATTTTTGTCAAAAAACTCTATTCGTTTTGAAAGATCTATCCAAAGACACCCACTCCTAAGGGTTGAAATGAAAATCGTCCTTACTTTTTCGGCGTGACTAATTTATATATCCATGCAAAATTGCAGCTTTCTAGGACTAACAATCACGGAGCAAAACCGCAGACGGACAGACAGACAGACGGACATAGCCAAACTATAAGGGTACCTAGTTGACTACGGAACTCTAAAAAAGAACATTGCTATGATTTAATGAATCATTAAATTACCTTTTCTTTGTTCTCCTTCGTCTTTAGGTCCAAGTTGATAACTTGTACCGAGTGCAAGCTCAGCAAGCAGAAAAGTTCGTACGTATCTTCGGCACTATAACATTAAAAATGTATTTATTTGGACGGGACTTGTGCTTTTAAGTCGATGCCATGGTTACATCTTCTAAGTCACTGTTGAAACTTTCATTTTGAACGACTTGCTTTACTTACATGAAACTTGGCGTGACCATTTATGTATACTTGGTCAAGGTCAAGCAGATCTTGTCAGTAGAAAAGGGTGGCAAATTTGAAAAATGTAGGCGCGATGGGATATCGTCTCATAGAAAATTTGAATATCGCGCCTTTTTTTAATGACAAGATTTGGTTGACCAGCTATATCTAACGTATAAGTACCTATATCTATGTCTGTTACTAGTTTACGTTACTAAAATTGTTATTAAAAGATGAATAGAAGTTTTGTATGTAAGAAGATTTGCCTTAATTGCAAATCTGATGGACATATGAAAAACATACAATTTTGCAGTTCGCTGTATTTATCTAAATTATAATCCCTAACTAAAGGATGACTCCAACTCGAATGGTGCGATCCAGAACGTACTTACGTTTTCTATAGCATCATGTGTGATCATCGATTACCGATAGAAAACGAAGTGTCGAAAGTTTAGTGTACCCTTAACCACCTCCACCGCTTCGTTCTCCTCAGTACTGAGGGTCGTGCCATCCTACGTGGATCACATGATTCCGGATCGCAGCTTTACAGCCCATCCGATCCCTTGCGACTTCTAAGGCATCATGGACCTTGATGGATAGCGATTTGCTAAGATTAGCAGATGGTCGGACCATCGATTTGGACTGCGGCCTCTTGTTTTTCCATCCACTGAACCAGTGACCATAAGCTTTTCCAGGTTGTTTCCAGTCTTCCTGGCTATGTTTACCCTTATGTGTATGTACCCTTAACACAGCAAGTTAAATAATAGCTTCTAAAAACAACCAAAACTCACAGCAAAATGATCACAACCCAATTATTTACCTTAAATTCGTCGAGTTCCCCCGGACAACGGTCATCGTTTTCGCGGGCAGGCCCTCCGCGATGTCCTTAATGGCCGCTGCGAACTCCCCGGGGAGCCGGTTCATAGTGCCCGACGTTATATCTCGTATGTCGAAGAAACAGTGTCCAGAACAGAAAGTTACGAAGAAGACGAATGCGTGATTCATTTTTGCCTGTGTGCGAGAATTAACGGGGAAAGTTTAGCGGAATGATTGGAGTTATTTTTGGATTTTGTTGAGTTTTTGCTTAACACTGTTGTTTTAGTTTTTGGCAAATATTTTGTTACTAATTTATTGACTTGAAGTCCTAAATTGAGGTACATTTATTAAAAGATAATTCAGAAATGTTGATAAGTAAAATGTATCAACATAGCAAATTTTATAGGAACATCAACAAATCGTTGTAAGCCACCATAGGATACAGTAATCGCTTGCTATCAGACAGGTAAATGCTTGTTTGCCAACGAAGTGTTATAAAAAATATAAACGAATAGGCGTATAAAAGAAAGATTTTTATTCATAAACACAAACAAAACAAAACATATTAAGGAACGTTTTTTTTACGAAAGAAGACAGTGCCACGAAATGGTCTCATCTCAGCATGTTGCTGGCGACTTTTAGCGCTGATCTTCCGACAAGATCATCAAGTGAGAAGAATCACGGTAGGTAAGTAACAAGCAACAAGCAAAAAGAAAAAAAATAATAGAAATAAATTATCACATTCGCTGCGTTACGGGAAGCATAATTATGGCCGTATTAGACTTTCCGCCGGTGCGGCAGTTATCTGCGCTTGTCTTACTCCCGGTGCGGCGCTGGTTAATATTCCCGTAAAATTAAGGGTTTTGAAAAATGCCTATATTTTTGGAATTTTATATAGATCCGCGGGCGACGGCAGCTGTATATACACAAGGATATAGTCTATTGATCATAATGACTGTTAGTTCAAATCGATAACATTCCGGTCTGTAGGGACCTTTAAAGTTAGGACATGGTACGGGAAAATGTAGGTCGTGCCGCAAATTTGTAGTTTGTTTGGCAGTAAGTTTGGGTTTCACGCTGCTGCACCGAATGTGTTATATAGGTAGTAATAATATTATTTTAATTTCGAAGTACAAATTTTCCAGCAAGAATTATGGCAATAACCAGAAATAATGTAAGCCATGTTGCGCAACAAATGTCGTTTGTAAAATATTTCTTATTAACTAAAAGCTAAAGAAATATTGTTAGTTAGAAGCGAAATTGTTGAGATAAACGATGTCATGATAACGAGAGCAACTTTTTGTTGGAAACTTGCGCACGGTCGGAGTTATTAGGAAGTAGTTGCGACTATCGCTTTTATCATAGAGAAAAAAATACATAGAGTGCTCACTCCATACATCAGTTTTAGTACCAAAAAGACTATTAGCATCTAGCATCGAGTAGCGGAACTATCAGTACTGCTACTTGACAATAGATGTCGCCACCGACCGGAAAGTCTTATGCTGTTGAGATAAGACTTTCCGGTCGGTGCTACATCTATTGTCAAGTAGCAATACTGATAGTTCCGCTACTCGATGCTAGATGTTGACACTGAAATTAATAGTCTGAACTGATGTATGGAGTGAGCACTCTATGTATTTTTTTCTCTATGCTTTTATACAACACTGTGTTACTGAATTATATAAGTCGTTATGTAGATTAGATAACTCGTCAGAAAGTATTATTTCATGTGTTTCTACCTAATATGTTGGTCCTTTTTGTTATAACTAGCGTCTGTTCGCTTCGTATCCATGGAATTATGATGATTGATATAAACTATTTTTCCCCGTGCCTCCAAATACTATCTTCATACCAACTTATAAGCTTTTATCGTAAGCTTTTGCCTATTACTCTATTCATGTGCACAGGCGATCCCGTAATTATAGTTCACTAGTAACAAATTATACAGAAACCTCCCTCTTGAATCACTCTATCTATTAAAAACCGCATCAAAATCCGTTGCGTAGTCTTAAAGATCTAAGCATACATAGGGACAGACAGCGGGAAGCGACTTTGTTTTATGCTATGTAGTGATTTCATTTGTGCATGTAGATAGTTCGTACAAATGTAATTTTGTCAGAGCACAAAATATGATTTCCGCAATCAACCTCGTGATTGTGATTACTGAAAAAAACACTAACGTCATGGCGAGTACTTTGCATAACGTAATTTATTGATTATATTTTTAACAAATATTTCGTGTGACTTTATTGGAGGAAAATTTACGTTACAGAGAATATTGTATAATCGGTGACATATCTACTATAGTTCGTTCGCTACTAACTGTAAAACACTACAAATCGAATTCAAATTAACATTATTAGGGCGAGCGAAGCGAGCCCTATCACTATTCGACAAACTATGCATTCTTGTGGTACACTTTACGGAAAAACTATCGCACTTATAGGTTTGAAATTTAACATAGTAATTTAAATTAATGTCTAGATGTGTTATAAAACATAAAAATATCATTTTATCAACTTAATAAAATAAAATAAAGGAATAACACTTTGTATGACTACTAGCGCCATCTGTTAGAAAAATTATGTACGGTACGGAACCCTAAAAAGGGTTAAAATTTTGGATTCAGACCCATTTCGCTTCGCTCGGTTTGATTCCCAATTTAGCAATTAAGTTTCTCTGAATACTGGAACAATAATCTTGCTGTATATTTGTCGCAGTCGGATCGTATAATCCGCCGTATTACATTAGGGCTAGCCGTTTTCAAAAAAAGGGGCGTTTTGAAATGCGCCGGAATGTATTCGGCGCCATACGTTCTTCAACACGGCTAGCCGTAATGTAATACAGCGAGTCATTAGCCGCCGCTTTGACAGTTTTTAGTTCCCATTTTTAACACTCGTGGCGCTACAACAAACTATGAAAAACGCTGGGGTGTCCATCAAATCTGGAGTTCGTCGAACTGTTTCTTTTCAAAAAAACATTTCCTTCGCAACTCAACTAAATGGAGCCCGGCCTCGCGGGGCTCCCATTTCTGAGCGGTTTGCCCTTCGGGCATCTGAAGCTATCTAACGAACCTAACTTACCTACCTATTGATTTAGTGAGACGTCCGTGAAAACATTACACTTTAGGGAAAAAAGCGTAGGTAGGTAAGTAGGTTAGGTTCGTTAGGTTAGGTAGCTTCAGATGCCCGAAGGGCAAACCGCCCAGGAATAGGAGCCCCGCATTTGCGGGGCTCCGTCTATTTAAGTTGTGAAGGAAATGTTTTAAAAAAGAAACATGTAGTGCGGTGGGACCATAGTAAAAATAAATTAAATGGCAAACATTGTCAAACTCCGGTTACGTAGGCGACCGAAAGAACTGGTCACTCTACAATCTAAATAGTACTTAGATACAATGCGGCTACACGTAGGCCGCCTTATTGAAGAACGTATCGCAATGACAATCCGGCTAATCGTCGAACCGCCGCATTTCAAAACGCTCCTGTTTTTGAAAACGTCTAGCCGTAATGTAATACGGCGGATTATACGATCGGACTACGACATATTCACTGCGGAGGTCAAATTACTCGTATGTTCTGTTCTGTGATGCCGATGAACTGATCAGTCATGTTATAATTCGACACGTCTTGATGAGCACTTGGGAGAGCAGTACGATAGAGCTGATGCTGAACCCTGGCTGTACCTAGTGGAACTCAGGTTTGGTGCAACATAGGCAAACGCTGTTTTAGTCATCCGACACGTCTTGATGGGCATTTGGGAGAGCAGTACCCAAGATAGAGCTGATGAGCTGATGCTAAACCCTGGCTGTACCTACTGGAACTCAGGTTTGGTGCAACATAGATACACGCTGTTTTGGACATCCGACTCGTCAGAATGAGCACTTGGGAGAGCAATACCCAAGATAGAGCTGATGCTGAACCCTGGCAGTACCTATTGGAAGTCAGGTTTGGTGCAACATAGGCAAACGCTGTTGGTCATCCGACTCGTTTTTTTTGAGCACTTGGGAGATACCCAAAATAGAGCTGTAGCTGAACCCTGGCAGTATTTAGTGGAACTCAGGTTTGCAATATAGGCACACGATGTTTTGGACATCCGACTCGTCTTGATGAGCACTTAGGAGAGTAGTACCCAAGATAGAGCTGATGCTGAACCCTGGCAGCACCTAGTGGAACTCGGGTTTGGTGCAACATAGAAACACGCTGTTTTGGACATCCGACTCGTCATGATGATCACTTGGTAGAGTAGTACCCAAGGTAGCTGATGCTGAACTCTGGCAGTAGGTACCTAGTAGAGCTCGGGTTTTATACAATATAGGCTCACTCTGTTTTGGTCATCCGACTCGTCTTTTTGAGCACTTAGGAGATACTCACGATATAGCTGTAGCTGAACCCTGGCAGTATTTAATGGAACTCACGTTTGTTGCAACATAGGCACACGCTGTTTTGGTCATCTCACTCGTCTTGATGAGCACTTAAGAGAGCAAATTATACATAAGTTTATGTGCGGAGCAGCATGATTACCGCCAGTAGGTGTCCAGACGGGATAGTTTTACGCTCAATTGTGTGGTGTGGACGCATAAATAAATTCAAGGACATTGGCTCGCTGACCCAACATTGCCAGAAAAGAAAAGCCAGTTGGCTTCCTTACAAGAAGTACTGGGCGACCGTGTAGGATGTATAAGGGCTTATGAAATTGTATATTACGTGTGGATGATATTGGCAATTTGATTCTGTCGTCTGGACACGTTTTTAATGGACAAAGTAAAAGTTGTATCAGACAGGCGTACCGGACAGCGACCGAGGGCCAATTAGTAGGCATATTTCTTTCTTGCTCTCACTTATAGCTGCGTCCTTAACGGACTTATTACTTACCCACTCGATTGAACATGGAACAAGCCTCGGACTGGATCAAAGTCGCGGTCCGGTACGTTTAGGTAGAAAAACTCCGCGAGCCCTTACAAAGCTCTGCTTTTTGCTAGTTAAATATCTTACGTACAATTAAGTGTTTACATACATACATTTAAACAAGTCACAAAATATTGCATTTACGTACCGTGAATCGAACCTTCAGCCAGCTTTATAGGTAGGGTCTTTACTGTCCAGTCTACATACTAACCACCCTGGGTGCTATGACGTGTGACGCGGTAATGGCAGTCTAAAGGTCTCACTTGACTGACTTGAGAGCTTTGCCGTGTAACACCTTGCCGAATGCCGCAAGGGTCGGCTATGGGCCCTTTTTACTATCGAATATGATCAATTTGATTTGGGTGCCTTTGGTTTATGTACAGTTGTATCCGGGTTTAGAGTAGGCTCATGTTTATCGAATGGGGTTGGCAACTGTCAAAGGTTGTATAGACGGCGCAAATATAAGTTTTACCAGTCTCTAGTTTGGCTCTAGGTAGGTATGTGATTTGCTTAAAAGGCCAGGCCATAAAATTCCTACAATTCTCAAAAAAAATTGTAAGAACAATTCCCAAAAAAACAAGGATTTAATACTTTTATCTATATCATTATTGTATCGTTTTATGACGCAAATACTGAAACGGATTGAAGTATATTTGTTCGTCAAATATTGTATACACGTCTTTGTTTCATATTGTTTCATACGGTTGTAAAACTATAAGCTATTGAGTTAAATAAAATGAAACAAGTCGATATAAAAATATTATAAGCGTTGCACAGCCCTGAATAGCAAATGGGCTTTTGACTTGAAAGCTGTCCGTCGCTCCAATCCGCCAAGAATTATTGATACCTACCATGTCGAAATATAACGAGAAAAGAAATATATCAGGTGTAGGGCTGACCCTTGCTCATGTAGGATACCGTAAAATGGGGTGAGTAGGGAGAAAACTGACATTCAAACCACTGAATGGTATATATAATAAATGTTACGGACGTTTGTATTTTAGTTTTTTTTAATGATTTTGGGTAGTTCCATTTCATAACTTCACCGATAAACACAAAATCCCTCCTCACCCCGTAGTACCTCGTAGTTGGGGTGAGATGGTATTTCATACAAAAGTGATTTTGGAACATTGTTAAATTGGATCGATTTTTATTTCTTATGAATATCACTAATATCACTATAGCCCCACGCAATCCCTACTCACCCCATTTTACGGTATATTCCGCTTCACTACATAGTATAAGACAAAGTCGCTTCCCGCTGTCTGTCTGTCAGTCTGTCTGTATGCTTAGATCTTTAAAATTACGCAACGGATTTTGATGCGGTTTTTTTTAATAGATAGAGTGATTCAAGAGGAAGGTTGATGTATAATTTATTAACCCGAGCGAAGCCGGGGCGGGTCGCTAGTATATTATAAATGTGATAGCTTAGATTAGAGAAAGCCAAAATGGAGGTGTCATAATCAAACCCAACGGGGTTTTATTTGAGTTTAACGGGGTTTTGCAAGATAGTAGCGACCTATCAATGTTGCAATTCTTTGACAATAAGAGTTGGCAAAAGGAGGACAATAAGAGGCGGCTTTAGGATGATACGGTACTATATACGGATAAAAAGACAAGTCAAAAGGCTTGTAAAGTCAAAAAAACAACGGGTTGCACTCAGGGAGTGCCGGCAGAAGTGAAAACTCAATCACTATTGCAAAATGTCTGCAGCACTATGTATAATTTAGGTTAACGCCATCTAGCGTTATTTCGTCGCATTACTTGAAACCCCTAAGCACATCACTGTTAGTACTCGAGTTATATTAATACCAGTTAGAGAGAAACTCACTAGACGACATTTAAATCAATAAAGAAAAACTCAATGACATTGAAGTACCAGTTTTTCGATCAGGTCACGTGACACCTGTTACGAGTTTAACATTTTTTCCCCATCACAAAAAGTGCACATCGCTGCTAAAGTCGCTGCTAGTGTAAAGGTCGGTTACGTAACGGTGGAATGCTCCCAGAACGCTCTAGTACATTTTAATAATTGTTTGACGACTGCAGTTTCGATCTGAAAAAAAACCTTTAACCAAATAATGGTAGATCCAAACCACACATAGCTCGATAAAGGCAATAAACTGTTTTACAAAGGATTCGTTTGTACAAACAAAACGGTTGCGTCGAAATGAACGGAGTTATTATTCCTAGAGCTCACGGCGCGTAGTTTATTTTAACTAGTACTATGGACGAATAAGATCGACACAATGTTGCTGCCCGGAAATTCGACATTTGCGTCAGCAATGCAGTACGCAGTAATGTCGCGTTGCAATACCGCTGCAGTAATGCTGTAGTCTGAATCCGAATGTCACCTGTTTAATTATCTTGTTTATTTCATTACTTGGCTAACAACTAACAATTAAAAACTATAATAAATTTGAATTAAATCTATAATTAAAATAAAAAACACAAACTATCAAATATACTTACCTACGAAAAAAACCGGCCAAGTGCGAGTCGGACTCGCGCACGGAGGGTTCCGCACCATCAACAAAAAAAAAAGCAAAACAAGCAAAAAAAAAAAACAAGCAAAAAAACGGTCACCCATCCAAGTACTGACCCCGCCCGACGTTGCTTAGCTTCGGTCAAAAATCACGTTTGTTGTATGGGAGCCCCCCTTAAATCTTTATTTTATTCTGTTTTTAGTATTTGTTGTTATAGCGGCAACAGACATCATCTGTGAAAATTTCAACTGTCTAGCTATCACGGTTCGTGAGATACAGCCTGGTGACAGACGGACGGACGGACGGACGGACGGACAGCGGAGTCTTAGTAATAGGGTCCCGTTTTTACCCTTTGGGTACGGAACCCTACAAACCTAACCAATAGGCTACATGACTAATTTTTTTTATGGTATCAATCGATCGGGTTTGTTTTTAGGATCAAATGTCTATACTCATACTCATACTCATACTCATTTATTTGTAAAGTCATTTTATATGGGACCCATTGCATTAAAGTAACACAAAAGTCAGAAATTGTAGTCAAAGGCCGACAGTCGCACTTCACTCGCGAAACGCCTATACAAAACGGCCAGAGGCCGTGACGTCATCGCCCATCTTGTAGTATGGAAAAAATTTTGAAACTTTCAGGTCCTGTATTTTTGTATTTTTTCAATATTTTATGTTAATATCCACATTATTGTGATAAATTGCTCGTTTGCTATCTATTTTACTAGATTTTGTTATAAAATTCAACATGTGTCATCATCCCTATTATAAAAAGTCTGACTGCGGCATGGACCCCATGACACTGGCGGCGTTACCTCTCTGTATCGCAAGGGAAATACGTTGAGAGAGGTACGCGCCAGCCCTGGGGTCCCCTGTGGTGTCAACCAGCCGTGCCGACATTGCTCCGATGACAATAATAATAAATACCAAAAGACAGTTATTATAAAGACAAATAGTAGTTTAAAGTTAGGTACCTATACGGAAGCGGTTCGGGCTCAGCACGGTGTAGCATATGGCGACCCTATGCATTCTTAATGTACATATTAAAGCGAAGCTTTCAGCAAGCGAAACAGATACACTTTAGTTGGCGGCATCAAATAACTGGTTACCTTCGATAGTGTTGAAAGCCACAACAGACTGGTGGATGGGAGTTGACAGTTTGAGCGTTTGCCGCAAGTCATACGCTTTTAACATTTAACGACACATTTCCATTTGTGTTGCAGACGAAACGAAGAAGTATAGAGATTATCTAAGCTAAATATGCATCGACTTGAATAGAACAAAGTGAGGGAGTGTCATTATAAACGTCATATTATCTTAATTGAGAAAGGTATGTTGAGATGGTTTGGAGTCCAAACTTTGGACACGTGGAAAGAATGAGTGAAAGAAGGTTTACAAAGAAAGTGTATGAGAAGTAGAAGAGGGAGTTGGAAGGGGCAGACCTCGGTGGACTTCCTCTGATCAGATCGGGGAAATCCTGAAGAAAGGCCAGGTCAAGAGCACCCTAAACCGGCGAGCTTGTATGAGGAATGTTATGAAAGTAACGGAAGCGAAAGAGGTACCGTAAAATGGGGTGAGTAGGCGCAAAACTGACATTCAAACCTCGATAACATTTTATTTTTACATATGCAAACTGAATGGTGTATATAATAAGTGTTCCGGGCGTTTGTATTTTAGTTTTTATCTTATTTTGGGTAGTTCCATTTCATAACTTTGACGATAAAGAGGAAAACCCACCTCACCCCGTAGTGCCTCGTATTTGGGGTGAGAGGGCTTTTCATACAAAGGTGATTTTGGAAGAATGTTGGATCGATTTTTTTTTATTATGCGTATTACTATAGCTCCATTTTAAATTGGAATACATTATTTTTGTAGCAGTAGCCTTAAAATCCCTTCTCACCCCCCTCTCAAACCTTCTCTCCCCATTCATAACCCACCTCTCCCCGCGAAACCTACTCACCCCATTTTACGGTATGTCAGGGTCGTAGCAAGTGGAAATCCGTGGTCTCTGCCTACCCCTCCGGGAAATAGGCGTGATTATATGTATGTATGTATGTATTATCTTAAGGGCATTGACATGGATTGCTACGCGCAGTTAGACTGAGCTAAAGCCAGACTAACTGCCGTATTCGAACTTCAAGATATTCACAAGAGACGACACGTACTAGGTAGATCCATTCTAGATACGTTATAGTTTAGATTACAACTAGTTCTCTTTTGCAGCGCGATTCGGGCAACCAATGTCACTTTTAAGTTAGATAGAATTAGATATCTATTAGATGCGAATTTGATCTCTAAGTCATATCTTGTGGAAATCGTTCAAGAGTATCGCCAGAATCGCGCAAATGTCAAATTTGACAGGTAAGATCTTAAATAAGAGTATATCGTTATCGTATCTTGTTGAAGCCTAAAAGATATCTAATAGATGACTATTTCAAAATCCGAATCGGGCCCTAAAGGTATTGCTGGAGATAAGAAAGCATGGCGCAAGTTTATGAAAGATCTCTACACCTGAATGTATTAAGACACCAACATTTTTTAAATTATTTTAATGAAATCTGGAAGATATTGCGTTTTCACGATAAAACCGTTATCATAAGTATCAGTTGATCGCCTTTTTCATTCATTGTCTCAGATCAACGACCATTATGATATTGAGAGGTAATCGCTGAATCTAGTCGCTTGAGCTACCACTCAAGATATGAGCAGCCAGGTGACACCTTGGGGAGCACGATTGGATTTCCTACTACACGGGGTCTAATGGAACGCGTACTATTTGTGCATAGCTTGTAGACAAACTTTGAAATCCAAAATTTCGACGTTTAACGATTATGCCAAGAGGATTGGTCTAAAAATACCAAATAGAATGAGTAAAAATTCTCATTTCCTAAGAGGATTTGACTCCTAGCTAGGGCTTGCAATTCGAATATTCGAATATTCGAATTTGTCGAATATTCGACCTCTTTTGATATTCGAATATTCGGCCGCTCTGGTTTCGAATATTCGAATATTTTTTATTACTATAAAAAAATCTATGTCATCCGCTGTAGTTACAGTTTCTGTGGTTTTACGGGTATTTACAGTGAATGAGGAACGGTAGGTACCCAAATACGAAGGATATAATATTTTTACTGTATTCCTCTCGATAGACTTCGAGAATACAGTGAAACCTAACTCAATTTAAAAGAAAACTTAATCAAAAAGTATGTTATTTTTACGGTGCGTAAGTTTTAAGTTAAAGGGTCATTCTGTTTATTCAGTACAAGCGTACGTTAAGCGAATTTTTGAAGTCTAAACCTTGCCATTTATCGCAATTCTCAAAATTAATCATACCAAACCTGCCCAACTTGGTAATCTAACCATGCACCTTTAGCTGACGAATAATCTACCCAGTACTCAACTAACTTTATCCCTTAAATATTCCAATATTATATAATTAGCCGACCATTAGGAATAATAACTTGCCAAAACAAATAAAGTCAATAAAGATTCAAAATACAATGAAATTAAAGGCCTTTTTACAGGCCTCTGAGTGATTACAAGTTAATTTAAATCGGAAAATAATTACCTACTAAAAAAATATCTTACATACCTAGGTGTTTGGATGGTTAAAGTTATATTATTTCACGCAACGACGCATTTATAATAAGTTTTATCTAGAAATATTAAATAGAAATATATTAAATATCTAGAAAAATGCCCACTATTTGCGAAATTCGGTTTTCGCGGTAGACTCAGGGCGTTAGGGTTAGAAAACGCTGGCTCGATTCCGGCCTAGCCCACTGGAGAGCTTGATCGCCTTTTCTACATCTATGTCAGTTTATAATTAAATATAATTTATATATAGTAGCGTGGCTACTTACTTAAAAACAGAAATAAAAATACTTAATAAAAATTTGGGTGGTAATGTATAATAGTTTGTCTGAAGCAATGCGCTAAAAAGCAATGGCAATAATAAGCTTTGGCAATAATAAGGCCTGTAGCCTCTGAGTGATTACAAGTTAATTTAAATCGGAAAATAATTACCTACTAAAAAAATATCTTACATACCTAGGTGTTTGGATGGTTAAAGTTATATTATTTCACGCAACGACGCATTTATAATAAGTTTTATCTAGAAATATTAAATACGTTTATATTTTGGCGTTTTACTTGTTTTTATAAATGTGGGCATCTTATAAATAGTAGGATGATAAAATCTAGTCAATTAAGTGGATTTCTGCCAAATATCCTTAGTTTTAGCAATATGTGAAAAAAGCTTTTGAATAAAACGATAATAAACCGATTTTTCGTTCCTTTTCTTATTTTTTATAATATTCGAATAATTATTCGAATATTCGAATACGTCGTCAGAAAAAGTCGAATATTCGAATATCTGAAAGTTTCGAATATTTGCAAGCCCTACTCCTAGCCTTCACTTAGTCCAATGCGAATTTCGGACCTTACTTCTAATTTCTTTGCAAAGGTAAGTAGATGATTTTTTCCTATATTATATATTTAGCAACTTCGGGAACTTCTTCTTGGTACAATGATAACTCATGGCAAACTTCCTTGTGCTCGACATAACTCGAAATAACACTCTTCTGCCACCTCTATGGATAATCACTACATAGTATAAAAACAAAGTCGCTTCCCGCTGTCTGTCTGTCCCTATGTATGCTTAGATCTCTAAAACTACGCAACGGATTTTGATGCGGCTTTTTTTAATAGATAGTGTGATTCAAGAGGAAGGTTTATGTATAATTTGTTAACCCGTGTGAAGCCGGGGCGGGTCGCTAGTAGGTAAATAAATAACGCAAGTTTAATAAAAATGAGACGTACTTAATGTGAAAGTGACGAGCATCCGGGTGTCTGGCTTAAGAAAAAAAGTCAAACATTCCAGTGATTATTCCGCCAGAAATCCAAGTGATTCCCCTTCACTCCTGTTTCTAAGCAGTGGCGTGCCTAGGGTTTTGGAGTAAGGCAAGCCGAAAGATATGTTTTCGTAATAACTGCCAATCTTCACTCTTCGGACTCAAATGCATTCTGCTAGCGTATCGAGGCGAGCTAATCATAACGCACTAAGGGCATACGGCATACTATTACTAGATAGAATTTATCCACGAAATTAATTACGTGGACGCATTTCATACCGTCACAAGCAACAACTTCATCCATTGTTAACGAATTAGACACTTATAAACGCCACAACAAACGAACAAATCCACATTCACTAATTCAACTTTTGTTTTGACTAAGACTAAGACTAAGACTAAAACTGATACACTAATACACTTGAAGTCAACACGCATAAACTCGCGCTCGTGCAAACTTATGCAGCTAACTTCACACCAAAAGCCAGGCTTAAATCGCCGTACAAAAGTGCTATATATGTCGCAGTCGGATTGTATAATCCGCCGTATTACATTACGGCTAGCCGTTTTACAAAACAGGGGCGTTTTGAAATGCGGCGGTTCGACGATTAGCCGGATTGTCATTGCGATACGTTCTTCAATAAGGCGGCCTACGTTTAGCCGCATCGTATCTACTATTTAGATTGTAGAGTGACCAGTTCTTTCGGTCGCCTACGTAACCGGAGTTTGACAATGTTTGCAATTTAATTTATTTTTACCATGGTCCCACCGCACAACATGTGTTTCTTTTCCAAAACATTTCCTTTACAACTTAAATAGACGGAGCCCCGCTTCGCGGGGCTCCTATTTCTGGGCGGTTTGCCCTTCGGGCATCTGAAGCTACCTAACGAACCTAACCTACTTACCTACCTACGCTTTTTTCCCCAAAGTGTAATGTTTTCACGGACGTCTCACTAAATCAATAGGTAGGTAGGTTAGGTTCGTTAGGTAGCTTCAGATGCCCGAAGGGCAAACCGCTTCGCGGGGCTCCGTCTAGTTAAGTTGCGAACCAAATGTTTTTTGAAAAGAAACAGTCCGACGAACTCCAGATTTGATGGACACCCCAGCGTTTTTCATAGTTTGTTGTTGTTATGTCAGGCAGCGCCACGAGTGTTAAAAATGGGAACTAAAAACTGTCAAAGCGGCGGCTAATGACTCGCTGTATTACATTACGGCTAGCCGTGTTGAAGAACGTATGGCGCCGAATACATTTCGGCGGATTTTCATTCAGCCGCATTCAATCCGGCTAATCGTCGAACCGCCGCATTTTAATTTTCAAACAAACATTTTATTGTTCTTTTCCGTAATACAACATATTTCATTTATTGTAGTATAAAAACACACAATAAAAGTAACTTACAATCAGGAAAATCTAAGTACAAAGGCGAACTTTATCTCTTCGAGGGATATGTTTGTCAAAAATGATTGATCATGAACCGTGCCCCACAAATGACTATAATGAAGCCAACATTCTGACTCAATTAAAGTCCACTGCGGAAACATAATGGCTCAATCGTTCGGTTAATGCGCGCTCATTTGACGAGATCGCCCCACCCGGTATAATTAAAGATGAATTTATTATTACGCGTAATAAGGGACTTCTGTCTTTTGTTCGACTCGTAATACGCCCCTAATTAGTTAAGCACTCTTATGAATAATAAAGAAGATTGTCGAGTTGTTAAAATCATCGCTTGTAACACCAGAATCATTTTAAGTCGCATTCAAACAAGTAAAACGATTAGAAACTTTTTGACTGCGGTTTTTTCGAACAGAATGGAGGATCTATTAAAAATGTTACCTAAAATGTGACCATTGGGAAGAAAATAATATAATATTAGTTACTCATGACGCTATACATATTATTTCAGATCATTCTTGGGTAAAAGGGGCTGGATGGTGGCCTAGCGGCAAGAGCGTTTGACTTTTAATCCGGACGTCGCGGGTTCAAACTGCAAACCCCAGCTCGTACCAATGAGTTTTTTGGAATAGTACGAAATATCGATTGATCAGTCGCTTTTCAGTGAAGAAAAACATCGCGAGGAAACCGGACTAATCCCAATCAGGCCTAGTTTCCCCTCGGGGTTGGAAGGTCATATGGCAGTCGCTTTCGTAAAAACTAGTGCCTACGCTAGTTCTTAGGATTCGTTATCAAGCGGACCCCCGGCTCCCATGAGCCGTGGTGATATGCGAGGAAGATGATGATGATTGTTGGATAAAAGGGAAGGAATCCCACAAAAGGCTACCAAAACTTCACTTCGCAAATGTATTATAGTTTCTTTTCGGATTTTTTCATTTACAAAAAAGCATTGGTAAATTTAATACGAAATGATATTTCTTTCATAGAAACTCATTAGTGCGAGCTAAGGTTCGATTCCATTACCTGACCAGCGCAGCGCATTTTCTTAAGGCCCAGTAGGTTCGTGTTCTTCTTCTCTCACTCTCACTGAGCATAAGCATGAGCGAGATGGATGTGCGTGATCGGGACCGTGGATATAGTACACGTGTTTTAGAATTTTAATTGTTTGTGTTTTAATAAAAAAAAGTAATCGCTGAGATCTCTCTCTAGCATAATATTGGTCATTTTCATATTTTTAGTTTTTAGCTAAATTTTATTATATTGTTTTTATCTAAGGAGCGAAAGTAAGAAACTCAGGATTCAAATCGCTGAAGAATAAGGCCAGTATATGGTCAAGATTGCCAATATAAAAAAAATGGCAACCGTATCGGGTCTAAAAAAGCGCTGCGACTTTTAAAAAACTCCGTTCTCTGACCCTACAGCACCTTAAATTAGCGTTATAGCTTACAAGTACATTCTTTAGAACGTTGATGCTTTTTGAGACGAGCGTGAGTGAGGACGTAGGGTATTACGAGTCAGGCAATCTTGGTTCGGAAATCGCGATTTTACCTATCTAGTACAGACGAAGCTTTCAAATAGACCCATCAAAGGTTTAGCAACTCTTATATTTTAAATTAATTACCATCAGAGAACAAAGCCCTGTGATTGTCACTGTCCGTTTTAATTTTAATACGTCTTAGGAACGCCGGTCTAATTACGCGCTCGAGATTTTCCCTATTAAAAACCTCATTTGAGCGTTCTTGCATTTTTTATTTCGCAAAGTTCCTTTTAGGCGGTGACCTGTTGTTTTAATTGAAGCTACCACGTGACTGGCTGCTACATTTTGGAGGGAATTTAGGAGGCGTATTCTGTTTGTAATAACAGGTTTTGAATTTGATCTTGATTTGTTATGGATATGATCTTTCAGTGTCAAAAGTGACGCTTCTGGTTGACGGAATGTCATAAAAATTATAAAAGCCTCGAGATTGGCCTTCATGGGAACTCAAACTCCATACGAAATTTCATTTAAAGCGGTTTAAGTGTGAAGAGTTAATATACAGGCAGACAGGATATTTTCGCTTTCATTATTAATGGGCGATTCTCAGAGATGACGTTCGGTGCCTGACTTCGGTGCCAATTATTTTTTTTTACTTATTTGATACGCGACTTTATTTCCTAAAATCTAGCCTTAATATAAAAAATATTGGTAGTGGAGGCCTCCATTAGAACCTTATAGTTTTTATGATATTTAAGATTTAAAAAACACCGAAATCATGTGCAGGCACTGAAGTCAATTTGCGTCACCGAATTCAAAAATGCTTACACATAAATCACACTTCAAATATATATCTAAATTATATTATAATTTATTCATATTTTTCATTCTTATTTGTTGATAAGCGATGTAGCGAGGCTAATGATATCGTAAGCTTAAATAAGTTTAATAAATAGTACCTTTGTTTACTCAAGATTTTAAAATAACCAAGTTACGGCTTATGAAACAACATCTCTAGAAGTTATCCCACAGACCCACACTAATTGACTATCCTCATATCATACAATAGGGCAATGTATGGTCCTGAAACGAGTTTCAGACATGTCGACCACAAATGCGCACATAAGTGCCATGAAGGAGAAAATTTTTGCTTCATACAATCCGACGGCACACTCATCAAAAATAAACTTATATTATCTACACCTGATCAATAGAAACTTTTGAGTGGTGTTCAATGCTCAAAGATATTTAATGCACTTATAAAACAATGTAAACAATACGGAAAACAAGTATTTTTGCTAGACTTATAAATAGTATTTTTGAATGACAGAGTTTTAAAGCGTGAACTCCCTCAATTTCAAACTATTTGAAGTGTAAACAATACGGAAAACAAGTATTTTTACTAGACTTATAAATAGTATTTTTGAATCACAGAGTTTTAAAGCGTGAACTCCCTCAATTTAAAACTATTTGAAGTGGTTGACTAATGCCTAAAGATCTAGTCACCTGTTAATTATGTTCTCCTGCACCCTCAAACACTTCTATGTTCAATTTGTGTTCATGACCATGCTTTAGAAATATTGAGCAGTACGCTCAGTGCCTTTGGAGCGATCTCGACATCAGAAGGCCACTTTATTTTTAATCCCTTGTTCTGTGGGTGCATCTTGCATAGTATATACATACACAAGTTATTTAAAAAGAAGTGGGATCGAATTGACTGCATTTATTTAATATGGCTGACACGTTTAAAGGTATCGAGGTGTAGGGCGTCAAGTGATACAGAGGACAAATTCACATAATTTACTCCATTGGATTGAAGAGAATATCAAGACAACAGCGGAAAGAGAAAAAGAAAAATCGGGTCTACAATTTTCAACATACGTCTGGTGAAAAAAAAACTACTCATTGTAAACTAGTGATTTTGTGTACCTATACTATGACTTAATTTACGTACAAGCATAGTTTTACGTTTATACAACGTATCTTGTACTTTTTAGGTGTGCTAAGTTAGAAAATAAAGTACAAGAAACTAGTTTACAAAGCAGGGTTTTGAATTCAGTGATCACTTTCTTGATATCGGTGGTCAAAAATTCCACCGAAACCAAGGAAATCAACACAGCAATTACAGAATTAGCATGAATGATACAGAGATGATGTACTAATGATGAATTCACGTACTTTTAAGGATTTCTTAATCACTTGCATAACGATAAATGCACTAAAACTGTGGGAGAAAATTACACCACCGATCTCAAAAAAACATAGGACCAAACCCACCGAATGACAGAAAAACTTTAAAAAAATCACCTTAGTATACTGTGACTGCACCTGTACTTTATTCAACGGTTAAGGCACAACTAAAGCATACTATGTTTGAGCCACTCAGTTCCTGGTCTACAAGTTTGTAAGAGTACAGACATGGTTTACAAATTGCACCGAAATCAGTCACTAGCCCGGGACACATCGCAAATTTGGTTTTATTCAATGTGTCAAGCAAACACATTATTTTGATATAAAGAATATGATCAGTTAACTAATACCTTATGCGTGAATACCGATAATAACTCCGATCTAATGCCCCATCTTGAGTAATATTTTTTTGTTTCAAACAATTTGGGTGCGGGACACGCCCACCGAACATAATTTTTCGCATTTGAATTTTTTTTCGTGTATTATATAAATAATAAATAAATAGTTTGATAGTGTTCCAGACAGAATATATGCTGGAGATTATGCCTGAATTAATTCAGATTTATTGAACAGTAAATTCAATGTTTTTTTGCCCCGGACACGTAAAAATGGCCCTCCTGAGAAATGCCCTAATATAGTAGGGATAGTAGGTAAGTATATCAGGTATAATCGGTCCGGCAGTGGAAATTTGAAATCGCAAAAGACCTCCGAGGACTTATAATCGCCATACTAAAGAGGCATTGGAAGAATGACGCAGCGAACAACATGCGCCCGCGAAGCGAAGCGATGCGGCGCGGGGTGAATCAATCCTTTGATGCCTAAAAAGTGTCCTAAATACGTGGGCGATCTCGTTGCGAACGCGAACGCCGTGGGCGCGCCGCTACGCTTCGCTTCGCGTTCGCGAGTTATTCGCTTACGTAAAGGGGCCCACTGATTAACAATCCGCCGGAAGGTATCGGCCTGTCAGTTAGAACAAAAAGTTGACAGTTCCGATCAACTGACAGGCCGATACCGTCCGGCGGACTGTTAATAGCTATGTGCTTCAGGGTAATTTTAGGCTAATGAAAATTTGTACGCGTATTCAGATAGGGTTAAAGCACGAAAATAAAGAGAGACAGCCTAATACTTCAGCTTTTTCTATTCTAAACACTTTTAGTTTGCCCCTTGTATTCCACCGCATCACACGCCGTGCGAAAATAAAACATATATATCGAATTTGTTCTGCAGTTTGTGAAACAAACAAACTGAAGTAATTCGTCGATTGCCATTGTTTATTCAATTAAAAATAGGGCTTTGAAAATCTATCAGATAAAATGTTTTTTAGTTTTTTTAGTAATTGGTATCCATAGAAATGATTCAATTTTGCCACCGAAGCGTAGAGTACCAACTCTCAACTCTGCGAACGAGGTAACATTTTTAAAACTCAGCCAATTCGTACATTTTTTGGCGTTTCCATTTTTATCCTGAGGCTCAATAGTACTTCACCGGATTTGCTATTTGGTCACAATTAGATTTTTTTAATTTGTTAATATCATAGGCTAACTTACCGCTCATAATAAGACGGGGTCATGCGCTTGTTAGCAACCGTTGCGGTCAACGCGTCATCACAACACATTTTTCCAAATTACCCACCCACGTCACGTTTGTATAACGATGGCTTTAACCTAAAAGTTGACATACCCCTTCGCCGAAAGCTTTTAAGAGATAAGCCGCGTCAATGTATTGTTGCCTTTACCCGGATCGCCAGGCAAGAGCGTCCGCGGGCATAAATTGTGTTGTGGATGGACTAACTTGGATGCTGGGTCAATCTCTAATCGCTAAATGGGTTACAAAAAGGTAAAAAAAAACAACGGGTTGCACTCCGGGAGTGCCTGCAGAAGTGAAAACTCAATGACTAGTGCAAAATGTCTGCAGCACTATGTATAATTGAGGTTAACGCCATCTAGCGTTATTTCGACGAAATACGTCGCATTACTTGAAACCCCTAAGCACATCACTGTTAGTACTCGAGTTATATTAATACCAGTTAGAGGGAAACTCACTAGATGGCATTTAAATCAATAAAGAAAAACTCAATGACATTACAATGCGTTGCAACAGTTTTTCGATCAGTTTAACATTTTTTCCCCACCTCAAAAAGTGCAAATCCAATATTATTATGGAATAATAACATCAATATAAATTGCTCTGATAATTAGCTTGAAGATAATATATAAGTATGTTACGATTCATAAGTGCTTGTTGCTAGGCCTACATGAATTTAAAAGTATATTTTGACTTGACTTGACTTGCACAGCGCCGCTAAAGAAGTTTTCACTTCAAAAAACATTTATTGGAGCATACATAATGGAGCATTTCGTACGTTTCCCAGAAATGTATAACCAAAAAACCGGCTAAGTGCGAGTCGGACTCGCAAGCCAAGGGTTTCGTACATTAAGTCCGACTCACGCTTGACTGCATATTTCTAATAGGTTTTCCTGTCATCTATAGGTAAAGAACTATTTTGTGTATTTTCTTCAAAATTTTAGACCCAGTAGTTTCGGTGATAAAGGGGGGGTGGTCGGACAGACAGACAGACGCACGAATGATCCTATAAGGGTTCCGTTTTTTCCTTTTGACGAAACCCTAAAAACGTATAAACAAGAGTTTTTCGATAGCTAAAAAACTGTTATAGTATGTCAAACAACTTTGTCAGTAGAAAAAGGCGGCAACTGTTAATATTATAAACTTATAATTATCAACTAATTATATTTCTCACTGAGGCATAAATTTACTTTACTATGAACCCTTGAGTGAGTTTTCTGTACAAAAGTTTTCACTGTATTCTCCAACGTGAATTTATAAAAATCGTAAGTTTGTATGTATTTCCGTGGACTTGTGCCATTTTGGAATAAAAGTGTTGGTTTCTCCGGAGGCAGGTGCTAAAACAGAGCGAGATAGCGGATGTCGCGTATTTGAATTACAGTTGAGAGCGCGCTGATTTTGAGGAGGGTTTATTTTACAAACTCCCGGCCAAGACGGTATTTATAGTTACCTGACAATGTAGAGTATTAAGGACGGCTCACGTTAGACCGGGCCGTGTCTGGGCCAGATCTTCTGGCGATTACTTTTCTATGATCACGTGTTCTATAGAAAACGAAGCTCCGGAAGCTCCGGCCCGGACACGGCCCGGTCTAACGTGATTCGTCCTTAAGATAAGTAAGTTTCGTGATGAAAATGATCCATGTCCGTCCGTCTATAAATCTTTGACATTTTTCTTTGTAAATGATTTAATTTTTAATGCAAGCTTTTATACCCGAATAACTTTTCTTAGAAAAGTCATCTGCTAGTAGGTAATCACTGCTGCTATTTTAATGAGGTAACGTTGTTTTATTACGAAGTTTAAAAATCCCAAGACATACAAACAACATTGTAAAAAAATTTAGTTATGATATCTATGTATTAAGTTGTAAGTAAAATCATTTATTTACAAACAAGATATATACAGTGTATTACTAAAAGAAATTAAAAACTAGCTTAAATCTAAAATAGGCCCTTAAGGCATTGTACCAAGGATGCTGGCGACATTTCCTCGCTGTATCGCAATGCTGATACGTTGTGCGAGGTAGCCGCCAGCTCTTCGGTCACCAGTTACGTCAACCAGACGCTTCGCGATTTCTGCGAAGTAAGTTGTTAGTTGTAAGTTGTTATCACACCTCTCATTTCTCATGTACATGTACGCTGGTCTAAATAATCTTTCAAGTTATACGAGGCCTCATAATGAGTTAAATACAAATGTGCACATTGCGGAAAGTTCCCAAAAATAAGAATAGTTTTCAGAAATGTAACGAATATTTTACAGGAAACAAAAAGTTTTCCTTTGTAAAATATTTCTTACAACAAACAACAACAACATTATAATGTTGTACACACAAACATTTTGGAAATAGACAGTTTCGATTCCTATAGAAACATATGAGAAATTTCTGCTACTTTTCCATTTGAAAATTACGCAAGTTTCGAAACTTTCCGACGGCACATCAGTACGGCTACCATCAGTTTGGCACTGACATAAACGCTATCGAGAACGTAATTTACTTGCTATACATCTCGCTCGTACTCGCATATTAGTGCGAACGAGATGTATAGAAAGTAAATTACGTTCTCGATAGCGTAGGTATATGCCAGTTTTGACACTGTCAGTGACTCATGGTACGGGTTCAGTGAGTAGGGTTCGGTAATACGCGGCCGGTAGTGGTGACGACGTGACGCTCACCTCACTTCCGTCTCAGCCCGGTATTCCTACACTTTAGATACCTAAACTCCGGTATTTGTACGTTAGGTACCGGTATTTGTGAGCTAGACCGGTATGCGCTTTTAGTTCACCTTCGAGCTGACCAAGATTACCTCTTGGTAGGTTATTTATTTTATGGAACGGATGGACCACTTCCAGTTTACCGGTGATATCGTGTTTTTTTATTTATTTAAGGTAGAATATAAGTTGAAGGATATTTTTTGAAGTGAAAACTTCTTTAGCGGCGCTGTGCACTTTTTGTGATGGAGAAAAAATGTTAAACTCGCGAGAGGTGTCACGTGACCGTAAGACGGACACGTGACCTGATCGAAAAACTGTTACTTCAATGTCATTGGGTTTTTCTTTATTGATTTAAATGCCATCTAGTGAGTTTCGCTCTAACTGGTATTAATATAACTCGAGTACTAACAGTGATGTGCTTAGGGGTTTCAAGTAATGCGACGAAAAACGCTAGATGGCGTTAACCTCAATTATACATAGTGCTGCAGACATTTTGCAATAGTGATTGAGTTTTCACTTCTGCCAACACTCCCGGAGTGCAACCCGTTGTTTTTTTACACAATTCAACCAGGATCCCAATTCAGATTTTCACAACATTACGGTCCTGGTCTTATTATGATACGACCTTGAAGATCGCTCACGCTGATTGGTGCATGCAAAATTAAGTGAAAGTCGTGCGTGAGATGTGGTCCAATCACCAAGACGGTCTTCAAGGTCGTATCAGAACCAGTTCAAATCCTTAACAAATTGTTTAGTATTCGATTCGCCGCCGGTGGTAGTTTGATAGTTTCTGACATTCATAATGTGCATTGTTTTTAGGGCTCCGTACCCAAAGGGTAAAAGCGGGACCCTATTACTAAGACTCCGCTGTCCGTCCGTCCGTCCGTCCGTCCGTCCGTCTGTCTGTCACCAGGCTGTATCTCACGAACCGTGATAGCTAGACAGTTGAAATTTTCACAGATGATGTATTTCTGTTGCCGCTATAACAACAAATACTAAAAACAGAATAAAATAAAGATTTAAGTGGGGCTTCCATACAACAAACGTGATTTTTGATCGAAGTTAAGCAACGTCGGGCGGGGTCAGTACTTGGATGGGTGACCGTTTTTTTTGCTTGTTTTTTTTGCTTGCTTTGCTCTATTTTTTGTTGATGGTGCGGAACCCTCCGTGCGCGAGTCCGATTCGCACTTAGCCGGTTTTTTATTTTCAATTAAATTGTTCTTGTACTTAGATATATATCGATACCTATATACCAGCGGCGGCTGGTAGCTATGTATTATGGGTGTTCACTCACAATAAAAAACAAAAACTAAACCTACACATTCAATTAACCGTCGCAAAGTACCTAGATGTCGGTTTCCGTCCACCCGGTCATTGAACTCTCTCATAGATTTTCGGTATTACGAATATCTTGACGACCGATAGACGCCAACTGCAGTTCATTTTACAAATGGATGTAATGTTTTTATTTAAATTTCACATTCTCACGTTAAATTCATTATTTTTTAAACACTTCACAGCAAACACTTCACTTGCATGTGCTTTCACTGTTTAAACTCTTGTTTCAGTATTTAGAATGAAAAAAAGCCAAATTGCATTCCCGCCTTTAAAATTGACTAAGGTCTGTTTAGAAACAAGTGACAACAACAACATCAACATGGCGCGCGGGATGCGCGCGCAAGGTCAACCGGGCTCGGAGCGCCGCACCGATTTTGCCTATTCCCTCATAGAAAATGTTCCGTTTCACGTGCGGAGCTGTGTCGAAACTTCTCTTTCGCTCTTATTGAATTTGCTATTGATCTAATGTACTAAATCTTTTTCCATAGGAGCGCAATCCAAAGCGCTCCGCTTCGCGCGTTACCTTTGATTTCTAAGAAATTATGCCGAGTAGGTGGTGGTGAGCTGTCTATAAACTTATAATGAATAAAGGTTATTATTTAATTGGTATTGAGTTTTTTTACGATAGATCTTAAATAGTAATATATTAAGTAGGTGGTATAATTACATTTTGATTATTTATGGGAGTGCACCGCACAAGCGCTCTTTAAGGCCAGCCGCGTCTGCTATATACATTGTAGAACATGCCTAAATATGTGAATATTATAAATTATGTGTTTTTTTTGTAGGTTTGGATGATTATTATAGTTGAATTGAAAACCACACAAATCGGCTATACAGGTTTGGTTCAAGATTATTTACACGCAGATACAAACACATGTGACGTAAAGTATTACTTTCTGCGCTAATATACATCCATATAATTGATCATTTTCATAAAGTATGCTAATATAAAAATAGCTTTGATATTAAAATAGTCGCAATAATCTAAAAACTTTCTATTTGAAGAGGATTTTCAGACGCAAATACAATCAAATCTGTTCTCATTGCAGTAAGTTGAATTCGTTTTCTAATTGCGTAGATTCGTTAATGGAACACTACCATGATAAATCTTCACAAATGGATCGTTAAGGTCATATCTAAATCAGTTCAAAAACGTAACAAATTATTAAATAGGGTATTTTCCTACTAGTCAACTCAGTTTCTTTTTTAGAACCGTTAACCTTTCGGACGCCAATGACCGATATATCCGCACCGTAGGTTCAACGCCAAAGACTAATTAATCGGTCACAGACCACAGAGCAACATCGACCTACGTGCATATACATAAAGTTCAACTTCAGTTTTGACACTTCAATGATGTGGCGTCTGAGTGACAGCTTTTGTGTTTGACACGGCGTGGAAAAGGTTAAAACGATTTACTAATATGGAATTTATATGAAACATTACATCGTGACGTCACGGTCAACTCATCTACTTTTTATATTTCTATACGATTTATTAAATAGGACTAGTATCTATGTTTTTCTAATAATTTATTTATTTTAAATACTGTCATATACCCTATTATAACTGACCACCCCAGCAGTGTACTAGTATGTTGACGGTACAACCGTCTCCCGAAGTTGGAAAGAATGTGGGCAATTGATAAGTATATATAACATATATATATCGAAATCGGTTGTCGCGTTATCGTTAAATGTACAGTAACTATCAGAGGCCCTACCGCAAAACGAATATTAAAATTTCTTTGCCCGCCTTGCATTCGAGCGATAGAGAGACAGAAACCGAAATTTACATTTTCCTCGGGCCACGGGACCTATGATTGATGTAAATGAAGTAGTGACGCATCTAAAGCTTAGTTGCATCGTTTGTCAAACTAAATTTATATATGTCCGAGCGAACGCTTGAAAACAAGCTTATACACAGACTTTGACTTTGAAATGTTGACTTTTAGTTCGCATTCGAAACATAATCTATTCGAGTGTTACATTATTTTAATACCACGAGGCTATCGAAGAACATTATTACCGCCCACGCATTGTAATTAACACGCTTTTATTAGGTCGACCTGTATGTAACTATGTAATGGAATCTTGCAAGTTAAATTTGATCCACTTCCCGGTTTCCTATTGAGCTGAAACTTTGCATACACATGTAAGTCGGGTGACAATGCAATATTATGGTACCATCGAGCTGATCTGATGATGGAGACAGGAGGTGGCCATAGGAACTCTGTGATGAAACAACGCAACCTGATTGTGTTAGGGGTTTTTAGAATTGTCTCGATGAGTATTAGTTGTCTGTCGTAAGAAAAGTACAGTCAGCGATAAAAGCTTGTACCAAGAATGAAATTTTTGCCAAAAACTTATTAATTTTATTTCTGAGGTGTCATATTGCCAACACTTTATTTGTAAAGGCGTGTTATTTTTTATTGATTTATTATAATGCCGATTGATAGGTGAAACTAGAGGCACAAGCAAGGTATTAAATACCTGACATGGACAAAGTGGCAAAAATATGAATAGCTACATTAAGGTGTGTACTTATTTTTGGATTCCGAGGGAGACTGGGACCAAAATTAAACCTTATAATATTTAAAACCTGTCAAGTTTTGAACTATTTTGACCACCACATTTTTTGCGCTCATTTGTTTGCTCTTCGCAAATATAATGCATGTATGTATGTATGTATAAATTCTTTATTGTACAAAACACACATTTATGGCACAAATGTCTAGGTAAGGTTGACCAAAGGAATACAGAAATAGGAAATATTTCTGATTTTGGAGTTTTATTTAATACGAATATATATTGATTAGCTACTATGAGTTAAAATAAAGAATAATGAACCCAGATGATTAATGACTAATCAATTATCATTCCCAAGACACAATTTTCGAGATACATTAAAATCCGTCACAACATAACACAACATTGATCTTCTCAAACTCCCTGGCAGATTCCTACGCAACATCCAAAATCACAATTAAACTGCCAGCGAGCGTCGCTTAATTAAATTAAATTAATTACAGCGGTAACACTCCCATTATCCTACTTTCGAATCGAATTGTTTTAGAATATGATAATTGCTACAAGCTACCGACACAGATAGGTTGTTAAGAGATATTTCACTTTCCGTATTCAGTATTCATTTATTTCTTGCTTTCATGGTACATTTTTGGGTCGTATTTATGTCGTAGTCAGATTGTATAATCCGCCGTATTACATTACGGCTAGCCGTTTTACAAAACAGGGGCGTTTTGAAATGCGGCGGTTCGACGATTAGCCGGATTGTCATTGCGATACGTTCTTCAATAAGGCGGCCTACGTTTAGCCGCATCGTATCTACTATTTAGATTGTAGAGTGACCAGTTCTTTCGGTCGCCTACGTAACCGGAGTTTGACAATGTTTGCGATTTAATTTATTTTTACCATGGTCCCACCGTTCTACATGTGTTTCTTTTCCAAAACATTTCCTTCACAACTTAAATAGACGGAGCCCCGCAAGCGGGGCTCCTATTTCTGGGCGGTTTGCCCTTCGGGCATCTGAAGCTACCTAACGAACCATGTGTGGGATTGCGGCACTAGACCCGTAGTATTTTAAATGTTGTACTTGATCGATCCCAATAAAAAGCGCTGGTGGCCTAGCGGTAAGAGCATGCGACTTGCAATCCGGAGGTCGCGGGTTCGAACCCCGGCTCGTACCAATGAATTTTTCGGAACTTATGTACGAAATATAATTTGATATTTACCGTCGCTTTTCGGTGAAGGAAAACATCGTGAGGAAATCGGACTAATCCCGATACGGGCCTAGTTTACCCTCTGGGTTGGAAGGTCATATGTCGCAGTCGCTTTCGTAAAACTAGTACCCACGCCAATTACTGGGATTAGTTGCCAAGCGGACTCCAGGCTCCCATGAGACGTGGCAAAATGCCGGGACAACGCGAGGAAGATGATGACTTGATCGATCCCAATTTAAACAATGTTTAAAACTGGTTTTGATATGATCTTGACGATGACGATCGTCTTAATGATTGCCGCGCATTTCATGCACGACTCGAGGACCCAGTCCCAGTTTAGTTTATAAAAATAACTTTATACTAAGTTAGAACAATTTTCATCGACATGTTCTACGGCCAGCGCGCGAGACAGACCGCAATTATAAATGGCGTATCGCATCGCTGATCCCCGACTAATTAAGGAGACACGTCGCAATCAGTTTGTTTGTCATCTAGTGCCGACCGTTGGCCGACTTCGGAATCTTAAGGGGCCCACTGATTACCAGTCCGCCGGACGATATCGGCCTGTCAGTTAGAACAAAAATTTGACAGTTCCGAACAACTGACAGGCCGATACCGTCCGGCGGACTGGTAGTCAGTGGGCCCCTTTAGGCTTCCTTAGTTATGGTTTTCCACTGATTAGCCAATAGCCATCTGGGTGAAGTAGAAACTGCGTTAACACATATTCACTGCAAGGGAGGTTCTCTTTTCGTAGGCGCTTTTCGCTACATATGGTTTTTCCTGTGTTGTCGGTTACGTTCGTAGCGCGTACCTAACTCGCGCTGGCAGTGAATGTGTTAAAAAAATATCATTTGACTATTAGCTGTAGCATTTCGGTGAAGGCACATGTCGTGAAGACTATGTGTGAAAATAAAACCTGCGCAGCGGCCTCAAGATGGTCGCGCTTTTGTCGGATGGTTGCCGTCATGTTCTGAAAACATGTAACTGAACACATAACTAGCATTGCAATACAGCGAGGAAATGCTGCCAGCATTTACGGGAGTAAATGCTGGCAGGGGTATATTTAAAAAAAATAGTTTTACTTATTTTTAGAATTTAGTTTTTAAGTTTTATAGGTTAATGTTTTTGTATATTTAAAAGTAAAATAAATGAACGACGTTACAATTTGTTGTCAACGTTATCAAGATTACCTTGTAATAAATTATGTGAAATAAAGAACTTATATTAAAAAAAAAAAACTAGTATCTAACGAGTACGAAAGACCACATGATACGATAGATGATACAACTAACCATTATGTTCATACACAATTATAAAAACTTGACTGACTATACCTACCTATATTATATAATTTGAAATAAGTAACGCGCCATTTTAACGATTTGCGTATTTCACAAAAATCGAAGTCCATTAAAACAGTGCAAATAGTTGCTCTCATCGGCGCTAATGAAATCAATTAATACGACGCAAACAACTAGTCTGTTTGCACTTGCTCTTACCGACGTTTGCAGAACTTTTCTGATCAACCTATGTACTGAGACCTCTAAGGGCCACTTGCCACATTCACTAACCCGGTTAAACCTGGAGTTACCATGGTTATCAGTACAATTTGACACTAGGTAAACGGTTTATCCGGTTAACCCCGGGCTAGTGGGATGATGCAAGTAGGCCTAAGGGTAACATTTCATTTCTGACCGCAGCTGCACTACTGGTACTGAACGCGTGGCTGTTACTGTCAATTTCCATAGTAAAGTAGTGCAGCTGCGGTTGGACTGTCACCTTAAGGGTAACATTCCATTTCTGACCGCAGCTGCACTACTGGTACTGAACGCGTCGCTGTTACTGTCAATTTCCATAGTAAAATGAACAGTAGTGCAGCTGCGGTTGGAAATGGACTGTCACCTTAAGAGTCTAGGCGGGACCGTAAATGCGGATGCCCAAAGAAAACTGTTTGACATATCGTCTGGAGTGACAAATGTGACAATTGACAATTACGATGGGCCGTGGAAGATTTTATAATCATAACGAGTGCAGCCTTTACCTATATTTGAAAAAAGTTTGCTTTAGATTGTAATCTTTTAAGAAATGAATGTACGATCCGCTGCAAAAGTGCATGGCGATTTTATCAATTAATTAATTCATAATTTTTCCATGCAATTTTGCAGCTCACTGTACAGTGTATTGTTATCGCTATACGTTAAATAATTCCAATAAACAACAACAACAATTCTTAGGTTTATTTTAGTTTATAATATGTATGTTTAATCAATTTGTTAATCTAATTATTTGAATATATTTTTCACTGTAAGACCACATATATATGTAGAAAACAAGCAACAACGGTTGCACTCCGGGAGTGCCGATAGAAGTGAAAACTCACCTCACTATGTTACCGACGCCCGGTAACACGATACATACGTTTAGTGGAGGTATTCTATTTATTTATTATATATTATTATCATTCTCAAATAAGATCACACTTTTTCATTGACATGTTTATTTACATACTGCCATGACAACGTCAAATTATTTGAACATAGGTAAAGAGTCTTGAAAAGGAGTCCGCAACATAAATGTCAAATAACATTGCGTTTTTCTTTATTGATTTAAATGCCATTTAAATTATGAGTGGCCACCTTACGGGGCTTACGGTCACGTGATCGCCTTACGCCCCTTACGGTCACGTGATCGCCTTACGCTGCTTGAGTTTATCATTTTTTCCCCACCTCAAAAAGTGCCCAGCGCCGCTAAAGAAGTTTTCACTTCAAAAAATAAACAACATATCTTATTTTTCGTTTAGCATTTCTTGATAAACGTTTATTATTTTGGCTGTAGCCCCTCCTCTTCCTAAAAGAAGGGGTTAAAAGCGTGTCTTCCTAAATGGCGATACCAGAGTCCAATAGCATGTCATAGCGGGACACACTGTAAGCATTAGGAATAAGATGAAATGGCCCCGCGATCGCCAGGAACCGATGGAATTACACTTTGCAAACTTCCAAGGGGTAGAATGGGAGTAAAAATAAACTCGGCCAAGTGCGATACCCACTCTGACACTTTCTCTTTTCGATTTGTTTCAATGAAAATACTATAGTATGTAACAAATGTAACAATGTAACCCCCACAAAATTATGATAGGGATTACTTTTAAAGCTGTAACACACTACTACACCGCAACAAGGTCGCGGCTACGTTACGACTAGTAGCCAAATTCAGATTTAACAATAATTTATGATTTGGATCGGGTTTCGATACGACCTTGACGATATCGGGCCCCTGGTGTATCAAAAGCCCTTTACAGAACACTTTTAATTAATTAATTTTTTATGTCTACTTTTAAATCAACTAGCGACCCGTCCCGGCTTTGCACGGGTTAACAAATTATACATAAACTTCCTCTAGAATCATTCTATCTATTAAAAAATACCGTATCAAAATCCGTTGCGTAGTTTTAAAGATCGAAGCATACATAGGGACTTAGGGACAGACAGCGGGAAGCGACTTTTTACACGACTGCCCCAAAAAAAGAGTGTATTGTTTTCAGGGTTCATGTTTGTATGTGGGTATGTAAGTTTCTTTGTTACACCGTAACAGCTAAGTGCCTGAACCGATTTAGGTGTTTGAGATATCATTGGAATCCTTACGTCATCCCGAGTAACATAGGCTATGTGACGTCATCACAAAACCAATATGGCGGATTAGGCACTGCAAATTGTGCAACCGAAACAAAAATAAAACTTATAACCCTATCGAGTTGGGTATTAAAATAAAGGATTTTGAAAGACGATTCTAAAACTGTACACAAAATATGGTTTAAACTATTCATTTGGTAGGACAAGATTTTACAAAATATAAGTATAACGCAAAGATAAATGAATTGTCTAAATCTATTGAATGGGGTATTAAAAGAAAGGATTTTTTAAGGCGATCATACGAATATATATAAGTTATATGTTTAATTGTATCGTTGGAGAGAAAATACGAAATGTTCTACATCGCGCTAATGACATTTCTCTTTGCAGCTATATACGACAACGTCATACGTGGCGCTTACGTTATTTTCAATTGCGAAAGTGTCAAATACGAAAGGAACGGTTTGAACGATTGACTAGGTAAGCATTTCTCAAAAAAGTTGTACATTTCGATCACATCTTAGATTTGTATAAAATTGGTATGCTGGTAAAGTACATGAAGCTGAACAATTTCCACCATATTTCCCAAAATGTCCAAGAAAGTTTATATGAAACATCCTTTTTTGTTACCAGATTTCAGATGTGTAACATTTGGTAACAAAAAAGGAATGTTTCATACAAACTTTCTTGGACATTTTGGGAAATATGGTGGAAATTGTTCAGCTTCATGTACTTTACCAGCATACCAATTTTTATAGAAATCTAAGATGTGATCGAAATGTACAAATTATTTGAGAAATGCTCAGGTACTCTGAATAAACATATTGTGCTGTTTATTATAAGATTTAACTTGAGACTTTGAATAGAAGACACTATTATCATGACTGTAGAAGGCAGGTCTTTGATGATGATTTTAATTTTGCACGACGAATTTTGCAAATCCCGGAGCACACGTGCTACTGTTGTGAAACAATATTTTACGAGAAGCAAAGACTGGAAGCTTAAGATAGATGGGCTCTTCCTGCAACTTCCACGAGTATTTTAATAACGAAAGCCAAAGGCCGAACTCCGCATAGGGTCGACGCTCCGAAGCGTAAGGCAGGTGCGTGCTTCCTGTAAATTCCCCAAGTATCTTAATTGCGAAGGCCGAAGGCCGAGCTCCGCGTAGGGCCGAAGGCTCGGAGCGTAAGAGAGGTGCATGCTTTCTGCAGCTTCCCCAAGTATCTTAATTGCGAAGGCCGAAGGTTCGCGTAGGGCCGAAGGCCCGGAGCGTAAGAAAGGTGCACGTTTTTTGCAGCTTCCCCAAGAATCTTAATTGCGAAGGCCGAATGCCGAGCTCCGCATAGAGCCGAAGGCCCGGAGCGTAAGAAAGGTGCACGCTTTCTGCAGCTCGAAATATCTTAATTGCGAAGGCCGAATGCCGAGCTTCGCATAGGGCCGAAGGCCCGGAGCGTAAGAAAGGTGCACGCTTTCTGCAGCTCGATTGTATCTTAATTGCGAAGGCCGAAGGCTGAGCTTCGCGTAGGGCCGAAGGCCCGGAGCGTAAGAAAGGTGCACGCTTTCTGCAGCTTTTCCAAGTTTCTTAATTGCGAAGGCCGAAGGCCGACCTTCGCGTAGGGCCGAAGGCCCAGAGCGTAAGAAAGGTGCACGCTTTCTGTAGCTTTCCCAAGAATCTTAATTGCGAAGGCCGAAGGCCGAGCTTCGCGTAGGGCCGAAGGCCCGGAGCATAAGAAAGGTGCACGCTTTCTGCAGCTTTTCCAAGTTTCTTAATTGCGAAGGCCGAAGGCCAACCTTCGCGTAGGGCAGACGGCCCAGAGCGTAAGAAAGGTGCACGTTTTCTGTAGCTTCCTCAAGATTCTTAATTACAAAGGCCGGAGGCCGAGCTTCGCGTAGGGCCGAAGGCCCGGAACGTAAGAAAGGTGCATGCTTTCTGCAGCTTCCCTAAGTATCTTAATTGCGAAGGCCGAAAGCCAATTTATAATTATGTAGTTGCAGAGATATTAAGCCATAGCACTTTTCAATACGTCTGGTTTTTGGGTCCGACCTATTTAGGTTTTTAAGCACGTTTTATGCTAACATATCAAAATATCAACATGATGAAAGCTCCTTGAAGTAACTTAAGTGCCTTAAATCATATAAAAAATGTGGTTGGTTTGTATGGTCACTAAAATGTGTAAAATAAAATAAATTAATTAAAAATTAAAAAACACGACTGCAATTTAAAAGCGAACTGAAAAGCTAAAAATAATTTTTAGTTATGTTAGGTACTCAACTTAATGAATGTAAAATATAATATATAGGTAAGTGTTCTGTCAGGGTCGTAAACAGCAAACGGAAAAGTTTAGGCTCATTTAGGATCGTGACTGTACCTGTATATTTTATTTCGATGCAGTCGGGGACCTGTGAATGGGAAAAATTCAATATATCAAGGTCCCCGACTGCAATCGAAATAAAATATACAGGTATAGTCACGATCCTAGATGAGCCTAAACTTTTCCGTTTGCTGTTTACGACCCTGACAGAACACTTACCTATATATTATATTTTACATTCATTAAGTTGAGTACCTAACATAACTAAAAATTATTTTTAGCTTTTCAGTTCGCTTTTAAATTGCAGTCGTGTTTTTTAATTTTTAATTAATTTATTTTATATACTATGTACTCGTAGTGAAAGAGTATCTTATTATGTCAATATTGACCAACAGTCGGGCAGTCAAGTATCCTACCTATCCTTGTGTATCCCTGGCTTTAATCTTCGACTATAGCTAGCCCGTACAATACTATTGATATACAGGAGGACCCATTTAGATCGGTCAGTATGGGAAAATCTGAAACTATAAAACATACGACGATCTCTTCTTAGGAACCATGTCATCGATTTTAGTAACAAGACAAACTGCATTCATACATTAAAAAAAATGTAAAATGTATTGAAAAAATGGTGGTCATTTCGAAAACATACTAAAATAAATTAAAGGATATGAAAACAATGCATTTTATTCATTTCAGACATCATGTTTCATAGTAACATTTACTGCTTAAGACCTACACAAGCAATATCTAAACAGAAATAATTTTAGTTTTATTTTTCAAAACGTCCGGGTTCGATTCCCGAGCTAAGTACACATTTTTTTTAATGTATGAATGCAGTTTTTCTTGTTACCAAAATCGATGACATGGTTCCTAAGAAAAGATTGTCGTATGTCTTATAGTTTCAGATTTTCCCATACTGACCGATCTAAATAGGCCACCCTGTATACGTAGCTATGTCCGAACTATTCGTCCCTTACTGTTAAACAATTCAACTTTGACCTTTAGGCAGAAGTTTGCAAGATAACAATGACCTTGATCGATGTTGAGACTATACAGACTATACATTTAGGTCTTTGGAACAGTTTATTACATGTAGGCTGATCCTGCTTCAACAATTTGATATGGGTTTTATCTTGTTTTGATACGAACGTGAGTCGTGTTTCGACGAGCGTTTGAAGCTTAGGCTGATTGAACTTTTTTTTATCAAGTAAATACGAGACGCAAGCGATACTACAAAGTACAAATTATTAAAGTAAAGGAAAATTCCCAGAATTGCTCAAAGCGGTAAATAAATGTTTCCATTTTTCCTTTATTTATTTTATTTTGTCGGTGCTGACGAAATGTAATCAGGAATCGTCTCATCGGGCATCTCGCTCGCAATTATTGGTGCGCGTGAGATGCCCGTAGACAATTGAATTAATTCAAAACTTTATTTTGTCATTGTCATGTTACGCCTGAGATATTAAAGTCGTATTGAACTGTTTAGAGTGTTTAGACGACAACGGTTTCACTCACATGAATTTTTAGTCGCTATTGGCGACATGTTTCGGGCCCTTCGGGGGTCCTTCCTCAGGCTCGAGTGAAAATTCAAGTGAGTGAAACCGTTGTCGTCTAAACAGTTTGAAATATGTCTCACGAAAGTTTAATATCGATTAAAGTCGTATTACTATGTAGGCGTATTCTGATTATCAATCAATCTTTGGGTAATATGGCTCCATCGATACTGTCGATGATTTCGCCAACGTCGAAGTGGATCCCACGTGGGATCGAATTAATATTATTTGTAATAAATAAACTTCAGCCAGTGTACGGTATATAAAACTATAAAATTATGGCCTCTAGGGCTCTAGCCAGCCACGGTTAGAGGTAGAAATACCAAATGCTCGTAGAGCACGACGTTGTTCGGTTGTATTCTGAGCTCTTGTAAGGCGATAGCTGGACTTTACAAGGGCCACGTGGGGCTACCTGGCGTTGACGCCAGAATGGCGATTAAACTCGTATCAAGATTAATTCTTTATTATCCGCACACTTCCATATTAGTTTACTGTATAATAAGCTATCAGTATTACACTTTAAACAACATTAATGGGCAAAAACAAAGAAATTAATCACGACCCGATGTGACCAAGATGGCGGTCGACAAGAAGCCCCCTTGCTTTCATTCTGATTATAATAACAGGTTATGAATTTGATCGGGATTTGGTATCTGTATACCAAATGCCAAAGACCTGTCAGTGTCAAAAGTGAGGTTTCTAGTCCAAGAAATGTATTTTTATACATTGATAGATCATATCCATAAAAAATCCAGATCAAATTCATAACCTGTTATTACATCAGCATACGCCTCAGTATTATATCAATAAAAAAAGTTTAGAATTTTATGACTCCAATAGGCTTGGGACTCCGACAATGGTTGAAGTTTTCCGAGAGAAAATACAAGGGTCTTTGGATAACAAATTAGAGTTTTGGAGGTGTTTGCGTGATGTTAGCAAGCCCTTTGACTAGTTTGACTAGTGTTAACATCTTCCTTTACCGCGTTTTTAGGGTTCCGTACCCGAAGCCCCACTATTAAACTTACGTAGGTAGATTGTCTGATCGCTTAACGAATGTTTAGAGGTGCTAGAATCGCTATAACGTATAATTATTTTCTTATAAAATGCCTAAGAGGAGTACCGCAAGGGTGTAATGTAGCCAATATAGGACCAATTTTTTTTCTTAAATTTTACAATAACGTAATAATTGCGGCTCTTTGTGGTTGTTTCAGACTTAATGCACGATTGAATTAATTGATTAAGGCTCTAATTTGTCTCTTCAGAAAAGAACATTGGTGAAATGCTCATACTTTTAATACGGACTATAAACTACGCTGAGACTCGTATTGGATCATCATGTGTGTATGGTATTTCAAGTACTTTAATACTGTCAGATTCTTTATATGCATTAATTAATTTGTGTTATTAAAATATAATTAGGGGTTGATGACAAAAATAAACAACTTTCTGATTTTTTTATTTTATTTTTTATTTAAGACGTTGATCTATATGTATAATAAAATCATGAATCAACTGTTTATTTTGTAAGCTGAAGCTAAACCAATTTATGTTTAATCTAATTTCATTTCACAATCCTCCTCCTTCAAATTATAGTTCACCATAGTCTTGTAAGTTAGAATCAAACTCAACCAAGCATCAGTAACCAGTTAAATTAACCAGTTAAATCATTTATCGAGTTAAGTGTCATCATTTAGTCCAATTTAGTGTATTTTGAATTACCGTTTTCGTAGCTGCGCGCGCCGTAGACCCGCTTAGCGGTGCTACGCGCTCAGTTGACCCGCGCCTGCCGCCTGAGTGCTACGACCGCTCGGCGCTACGCTCGAGAACGAGAACGGTGACAGTTTTGCAGTGCGTTTATAGTGTTGTGCTGTGTTTTGTGAACTGAGTGATTATTGACGAGGTAAGTTTTTTTTTATTGCTTTTTTTTTGCGTAAGTGGTGCGTAAAAAATTGTATTGATAAGCTTATACCTTGTAATTAACTAAAATTCAATAAACAACGTTTGTTTAAAAAAACTTACATTACGATTGTTAGATCACAGATGCTGATTTTTTTTTCATTTGGGATTGATTACTCATCAGGGTTCTGCGGTTGTTATTTTTCATAAATTAACGGTTCTCACATTTTTTTTACACGAAATTATACTAATACACTATATTATAAAAATCATGGTATTAAAAAAACACACACATAACTTTTTGACAAAAAATGTTAATATTTATAAACAGAATTTATAAAAACGTAGTTAAGTTAATACGCTAAGGTAGAACAATAAAATTTACGTAAATATGTAAATAAAGCGGCTAAACCGTAAAGAAAAACATGCTATTAAGGCAACAGCAATTTAGTTAAACTGGATTTTCCCGTGTAAGTGCCAATAAACAGTGGTTTCCGGCAACCGGCACGATATGTTAACGTTATGGTTAACGGTTCTTCCAATTAAACATCGTAAATGTGGCTATTAAGAATCACTACATAGTATAAAACCAAGTCGCTTCCCGCTGTCTGTCTGTCGGTCTGTATGCTTAGATCTTTAAAACTACGCAACGGATTTTGATGCGTTTTTTTTTAAATAGGTAGAGTGATTCAAGAGAAAGGTTTTTGTATAATTTGTTAACCCGTGCGAAGCCGGGGCGGGTCGCTAGTTAATAATATTTTACAAGTTTGGGAACCAAACCAAATTGTTTTATCAATCATTTTGATTTATCTTATTTACTGTATATAAATTATAATTAGTATTATGATATCTATTTCAGTACCTAATAATATTTTACTTTCTTACCCTGGTTGAAATCCTGGTAAGGGCATTTGCTTGTGTGTTTATCACAGATTTTTCATGATGAGATCTATAAAGAATCGGGGGAACTCCTCAAATATAATAGGCAAACATATATAAACTATATATTTGCCTATTATACTAATAGATTGCGATTTCTGTATTAGTACAAATCAAGCAATGGATCAAATGCCGTTTATTTAATTTAAAAATATTTAGAACGTTATTTAATTTCTTTTCTGTTAAAAATTATTGAATACCGTAAAACGGGGTGAGTAGGTTTCGCGGGCAGAGGTGGGTTATAAATGGGGAGAGAAGGTTTGAGAGGGGGGTGCGAAGGGATTTTAAGGGTACTGCTACAAAAATAATGTTTTCCAATTTAAAATGGAGCTATGTAATACGCATAATAAAAAAAAATCGATCCAACAATCTTCCAAAATCACCTTTGTATGAAAACCCCTCTCACCCCAAATACGAGGCACTACGGAATGAGGTGGGTTATCGTCAAAGTTATGAAATGGAACTACCCAAAATAAAATAAAAACTAAAATACAAACGTCCGGAACACTTATTATATACACCATTTAGTTTTCATATGTAAAAATAAAATGTTATCGAGGTTTGAATTTCAGTTTTGACCCTACTCACCCCATTTTACGGTAACCTTTTTATCAATCGGATAATGAAACAAATTCAATTAGGCTTAAATATTGGCTTCATTGAGGCCGCTCGCTATTCAAAGTATAGTATAAGTAAAATAGCACTGAGGGTGGTTCAAAAGCTACCAAAATTACATTTTATTTAATTGGAATAAGATTGAATTTTCAACGACAGCTGCATTGCCGTGTCGCTGCCGGCTGCATTGCTGCGAGAAATGTCACTGTCAATATCTTTGATAAATGGCATTCACGCGGTTATCCTGTCGCAATTGGAAATTAATCATAACGTGAAAAACGTTCAATTACCACAAATCAGTCTTTTGCCAAAACATTTTGATTCCTTGATAACAAAATAATGATTATAATCAATGTTGCAAACTTCTTAATAAACACAATTAGGACCTAAACGGCTCTGCAAATTGGTTCGTAAATATAACTTCGGGTGTTTGTTTATTAATTAAATGTAAGTTTACGTAACTTGGACACTTTACTGTTGAACTACGAAGCGTAAATAACGCGCGCGCTTAGACAACATAATTTATTTGTTATACAACTTGCCCTCCTGGCACTTCGGACATTCGGCAATTGCAAAAGTGATTTATTGATTCGTAGGAGAGGAATGCAACTGGTAAATATTTTGTGAGATATACCGGTAATTTACCGGAATACCGGTAATTTCTAAACAATTATTTACCGGTTTACATTCCCTAATTTGAAAGCTCTGAAATATTGTAACAATTAAGGGATACCTACTCCTATAGTATTTTTCAAATAGCTAGTGTATACCAAACACAAGTAACACTATATAATTCATGCAATTATACACACCTTATGTGTATAATTGCATGAATTCTATAGTAATTTAAATTGTATTTTTTTTTGTGAGATGTGTCCCCGCGAGTTTGTTGCCGGTCCCATGTTGGGATACCCTCCTCCAATTGAGGGGGGGACTTAAATCTTCTCGGGGCAGAGGTGTAGGGTTGGAGCCGGTCTACCTAGCTTTATTTGACGTTCATAAGCGCATTGTAATTATGCCTACTTGAATAAACTATCTTTTATCTTTATCTTTATCTTTATCTTTATCTTATCTTATCTAAGCTTAAATGGGACTGGGCTGGACATATCTGGAATCTGGAATTGTGGGCCAAGAAAACTAGGAGTACCTACCGAGTGGACATCAAATATACTTAGCTTCTGCGCGGCGTCACGGCAAAGTATTTTTGATTCAATTAAAATCCAAAAAAATATTTTATTTTCAGTAAAAACTGTACAAGATATAAAAACGTCTTAGGGCTGGTACAGACGAACAACCTGGCAACCCGACTGCAACTTGTATGGATGGCAGTTGGCGTGCAGTTTCCATACAAATTGCAGTCGGGTAGCAGTCTGTCTGTATGGGGCTATCGGCCCTTAGAATTTTAACCTTTAGGTATTTGTTTTATAAGACTAGAAGGTAGGCATTGTTTTGCTACTTAGTGTCCTTTATCTAAATCGCACTGAGTGTAGTGTTTCTTTTTGTAGTATTGTTCACGCGATACGGAACGCTTAATACGATTACCGGACGAGTAGAGCGACGTCACGGACCAACTGTCAAAAATAGCTCCACATCATCGTATACCTGTCAATACCTACTCCTATCTCTACAAGACCGTTTGCGTGTCATACACATTTTGTATTTTTTTTATAATTTTAAATTAAATAGTTGCAAGTTTGAATCACGTCTTCTTATTGTTTGTCCCATCGTGGACAAGTATTATCATTATCCCACAAAAAAAAAGTAAGGTAAACTTACTTTTTATCTATTAATAATCAGTTTCCAATATATGTACTTACACTCACCTGCTATAATGTTACACTTCGAAGGCCGCAAAAAATATGTGACACGCTCTTATGGCTCGTTCGTTGTATTACATCTACAAGTACTTGTTCTGTGTCTATGTGAGCGTGAAAATGACGTATGAAACGATGGAAGGTAAAAGCGCAACCATCATATCCGTGCCTGAATAAACAAGCAATTTAAACGACAACAATGTGTAGGTCAAGTGGACTTCCCATGAGAAAACAATTCCAAAAACCTATAAAAAGCCTATCTTTAAAGCGCTTAACATTCTTCCATTAACTTGTATGTACATTTACAAAATATCTTTGTTTATTAACAAATTTCCAAATTATTTTAAGAAAATGTCTGAGGTATTCACAGGTAACTTGAGGGCACCTTACAGAGATCTTTTAGACCAGCCACGCTGTAGGACTGAAATTTACAAACGGAATGCGTATTATACAGTGTGTAAATCCAATACGGGCGAAAATATAAACGGTGGTTAGCACAGGACCTAAGAAGTATATTGAGATAGATTTTACTTAGAAATACAATGAATTTTTTAACCATACAAAATAATTCGGCCCGCAATGTAATACACTACACAAGTTACGGGATACGAGCTTTTTAAAGTAACTGTGAACGCTTGTTGGCAGTTACAATAAAAAGCTCGTATCTCGTAATGTCATGTCATCTTATGTTTCTTAATGTTTGCAGTACATTGCTGCTCGGTACATCGGAAAAAAAATAATTACGGGGTCATAATTAAGTGTAACTTAAAAAAACTTCTTAATTACTGATTAGACGTGTAAATTCTATATCTGGTTTAGTTTATTGCCCGTATTGGACTTACACACTGTATGTGTGTTCTCGTTTACAACAATCTACCAACAGAAATTAGGAATCTTGAAGGCAAGGAATTCAATTGTACCCTTAGAATTTGGCTCCAAGATCATTGTTTTTACAACTTGAAAGAATTTTGGAATTATAAAAACATGATGACATGAAAAATGTATTGATTTTTAATTTTTTGTTTTCTTATTATTTGGCATAATTTTAACTTGACATTGTTCATAAATTAATATAAATGTATTATGTATAAGTGTATATAGCTAATTGATGTACTTTGTAAATACCTACTAGAATGTTGTAGAATGTAGTTTAAGAATAATTTGCATGCTGTCATGAGATAGCGGATCAAGGTGGATCATTACTAACCTAACTATAAGACCTGTAACTAACCCTTTTTCTGTAAATAAATATGAATATGAATACCTCAAAGGTAGGGTAGACCGAGGCGAATAAGATCACATGGCGAATCGGAACAAGATGAAAAATCAATTGATATTTGAAATACTGTATTAATATGAGCGCACCGTACGTCTCTCCTCTTAGAGCGGTTTCGCACTACGTCCGATTCGAATCCGATCCGAATCCGTGAATATATGGCCCGAAGTAGCCGTAGAACTATTTCTATGGCAATTTACGCACTAGGTCCGTCTGATTTCTTTCCGAAATCGGATGTCGGAGATCGGACCATATGTTCACGGTTTCGCATCGGATTCGGATCTGACGTAGTGCGAAACCGCTCTTAGCCTTCAGAAGTTACATTTTAAATATCATCAAATTTTCAGCCTGATGGCCCTTATCTGATTCTGTGATGCAATTCGCCTCGGTCTACTATAACCTTAGATGGAAAGAATTAGTAGGATGGGAAAAAGAGAAAATTAATAACCCTCAATTTATTTCTTTTTCTTGTTTATTTTAAATACAGTCTAAACATCATCGCTTGACACATCCGCGACGAATCGTGATCAAATTACAAATTATAAATAAAGAGGGTAAAACAACAAAACATTTGGAAAACAAAGATTAATGAGATTTGTTTTCGAAGCGAGTATCCAGGGCTGCTAATCATAACACTTGCCGAGGATTCCTCTAAGAAAACGACCTAAGTTGAACTTTGAAGGTGTGCGGTTTAGTTTTAACAAAGGATCATATTTATATTGGTTTTTCTGAAAACGGTTGGTCAGCTATTGTATGAACCGTCCAGGTATTTTGTAGATTCAACAATTAATCATCGGTGCTGCCGCCTAAGTAAGCAAAAAACAAAGTTTTTATATGCGAAAGGACCCACCGCGAAACGAGGAAACGAGGGTTGGGTTGACCGTGTAGTGTTGATGTTTTGGTTAGAGTAAACAATTCTGGTCACTAGTGTAAATTTCATTCGTTAGCTTGACGTGACACGTGACGTACGCGTTAGGTGTCATTTTCCAAAACGTTCTGCTTGCCACGCTGTTCAAAATCCCATACAAAAATAGACATAGGTACTTAACGCAAACGCGAACGCTCGTCACGCTATCGAGTGAAATTGGCATGGGGTTCAACTTCAAAATCGGGGCAATTTTGAAAATGGCAAGTATCTATATAAAAGCAGATGGGCTTCCTACTGTAGCAACACTTAGGCGCATGACACACTGCATCCGATCCGTACGTCGCTCTGATGTGTGAGCGAGACGACGCTATGAGCGTAAATGAAAAGTAAGCATGTGTTCGTTTTTAGGGTTCCATACCCAAAGGGTAGAAACGGGACCCTATTACTAAGACTCCGCTGTCCGTCCGTCCATCCGTCCGTCTGTCACCAGGCTGTATCTCACGAACCGTGATAGCTAGACAGTTGAAATTCACAGATAATGTATTTCTGTTGCCGCTATAACAAATACTAAAAACAGAATAAAATAAAGATTTAAGTGGGGCTCCCATACAACAAACGTGATTTTTGACCGAAGTTAAGCAACGTCGGGCGGGGTCAGTACTTGGATGGGTGACCGTTTTTTTGCTTGTTTTGCTCAATTTTTTGTTGATGGTGCGGAACCCTCCGTGCGCGAGTCCGACTCGCACTTGGCCGGTTTTTTTTCTGTCAAGCCAACTTTAACTTTTTGAGGTTTTGGTTGGAGTCTCCCCTTGAAAACATAGTCTAGTTACAGCTTAATTTTTTCACGCCATTTTCCTTTCATTGAATCGTGTAAAAATTGAATTATAAAAACTACAATTTTGCGTTAGCCCCAGTTAAATTGAAAAACAGCGCTTAATTTGCAAAATGCTTTATAAATTCATAAATAAATAAAAATATTCATACATTAAAATATTTTAACTTAGCAAAAGTCTCTCTTGGGATAGGTCGTTGCTAATTAAAATATTGTTTTAGTGTTTCATAGTTGAGATAACATTTGCCAAGTCTGTTACAACCCAAACATTGCTTTACGTTGGAAATGTAGCGAGAAGTGACCTAACCTGGGGGACTTGGTCCCTTAAATTAAGTTTTAGTAATTACCTAATAGTCAAACTATTTACAATATAGGTATGATTTTTTAATAAATATAGTAGTAGTAGCAAAATCTTTATTGTACAAAAAGACACATATTATTACAAATAACATACAATTAGTAAGAAGTAAAGTACACAAACAAAATATACGTGAAACTGAATAAAAATATTAAAAACCAACTATTTATTATTCGTCATTTCGGACAGCTCAATCATTAAAAAAAGGTTCTGGAGTAAAAAGCCAGATCTGTTCATATCTGGCTACTTCTATTGTAAAGTATTGTGCGAAAAATTTGGATGTAAAAACAGCGCGTTCACTGGAACAAAGCACGTGAAAAACGCCATTCAAAACGTGACTGACAGCTCTGCACACATTGTCTTTTGGGTCCATCCAGTGGCATTTCAATTTACATACAGAGTTTGGGCGAGACGCTTAGTGTAAGGCCTGAGTGGACGCTCGAGTTGGGCGTGCAGCGGGGCGGGGCGTGCGGCGTGCATGTTAAACAAATGCAAACGTATAGGAGCGGCCTTAGTGCACGCTGCTCAATTCCCTTGGGAGCTCGACGCCACGCTGCACGCCCCGCCGAACGCTCCGCTTCGAGCGTCTACTCAGGCCTTACACTTAGACAGGCATTATACGTGTAGGCTCGAGTATTAGGATTAATTTTGTTTTAAGCATAAACGTTTGCAAACGATACTATAATGCTTAGAAAATTTCCACCATATTAATTAAGAAGTGTAATACTCATTCGGTAGATGTCGCTAAGGCGCAAATGAAGGATAGATGGTTGTGGCTGTCAACCGGGTAAAGGATGACTCACGCTAGACCGGGCCGGGGCCGGGGCCGGGCCGGGGCTTCCGGCGCTTCGTTTTCTATGCCAGTCAGCCGTCATAGAAAATTACATGTGTCGCCTCAATCATCAAATCAAGTGATGTGTGTTTTTTCATGTTTTATGTTTCTTTTTGTACAATAAAGTGTTTTACTACTACTTCTATTACCGTAAAACGGGGTGAGTAGGTTTCGCGGGGAGAGGTAGGTTATGAATGGGGTGAGAAGGTTTGAGAGGGGGGGGTGAGAAGGGATTTTAAGGCTACTGCTACAAAAATAATGTATTCCAATTTAAAATGGAGCTATAGTAATACGCATAATAAAAAAAAATCGATCCAACAATCTTCCAAAATCACCTTTGAATGAAAAGCCCTCTCACCCCAAATACGAGGCACTACGGGGTGAGGTGGGTTTTCCTCTTTATCGTCAAAGTTATGAAATGGAACTACCCAAAATAAAATAAAAACTAAAATACAAACGTCCCGAACACTTATTATATACACCATTCAGTTTTCATATGTAAAAATAAAATGTTATCGAGGTTTGAATTTCAGTTTTGACCCTACTCACCCCATTTTACGGTACTATTCGAATTGGCCTGATATTAAAATGTAAGTTAGAATTGGCCACCATAGTAGGAGGAGGAATTATCATTTTTGACACTATACGGATGGTTAGCAATTCATGCAAAAACTATTCATTTCATTTAAAAACCTCATCAAAGTATTTAAAAAATAACCGTTGCTGTAATTAAATTGCAAAGTTAATCCGTCCTTTTATCTAGGTGACCTGAGGAATAAAAGTTTTTCCAGGCCAGCCTAATGAGTCTACTTAATGTGCAAAGTCCTTGTGAACTACTATTTATAAAATAAGCTGTGTTTATCTAGACAGTAAACCAGGTTTTGCCCTCTAGAGTAATTAAAGATAATTATGTAGACTAGAAAACTTAGTTTACATTGCGATCATAATTAAAATTGAGGCTTGAGTCAGCGAAACGAAAATAATAATTACGAGTATTATAATATTCTATGTTGCAGAGCCACTACCTATGAAAAGATTTTCTGTAATTCAATCCCAGGGGGTGAAAATGACGTTGAGAGTTGAGAGTTTTAACATCGCGCGTGAAATCGCGAGAGGTTGATCTTTGTAAGGCAAATTTTAACATTGTAAGCAATTTAATAGACATTTGCGATTTCTAAATTTACCCAATTTCCGAAGTCACTCATATGTACCTACATTGCAAAAAATCTGATAATCTTTCGCACAGACATTCTGTCCACAGAGCATTGGGCTCAGATAAAAGCGAGCCACAAAGGGTCGTCGCAACACAAAAGGACTAGCTGTCTTTGTGACGTCTGCTCGATAGTGTCAACAAAATGAGGTTTTTGAACGCACTACTTTCCAAACGGTCGTATACACCATTCACACACTTAAGCTAAGACATTTTGATAGCATTGCGGATAAATATCCAAATGGATTGATTTCGATTTGAGTTGGATGCTGCCCGAACTTCGTGGCTTGCAATGAAACGAGGGGCCATTTAAGAATTTGTAATGCAAGCGAGAATCTCGTTTGAATAATATTAAAAAGGGGTTTTTGCTTTCTTTAAAACGCACATACTCACTCATATACATTTTAACTCAATGTAACTACATTGAGTTAAAATTTATATGAGTGAGTATGTGCGTTGCAACTGCACGTATACAAACTTTGTTCATTCGATTTTGTCCTTCTAAACAATAATTGTTTTATTTTTGTCTGATTAAAAGTATATGTAGTTATATTTGTAAACAAACCTTTTAATTTTTAACGATACAATAACACGTACCTACCTGTTTTTATTGTCAAGTTCTACAGCTCAAAATGATAATATTATTATTATTATATAGATATTTTTTTCAGCATTATTTAATTCCAACATTAGAAACACAATCTGTTATATTTTATTCGAATTACTGCAACTATATTTTATGTATTGTGTAACTTAATGTTACGAATAAACTTACTCCTTTACTTCATACTAACCCCGATGGACTTTACGTCTGAAATAAATGCTTTTTATTTTATTTTTATTTTTTATTTTTACTTCAAACACTTTATTTCATTAATGAGATGTCCAAACCATTGCATTGCAACATTTTCAACGAACGAAGTTTGGCCTTTGTGCCCGCGCCCGTCGTTATACTGAATGGTAATAGTTTCGTGTTTTTTATTGTCCAGTTTTTAATTAAACGTGTTTAGATATGTACTGGATTGTTCGAGTTTGCAGTGAGCGCGTTTGTTTATTGTATAACATCTAGATTAGATAATTATAACAAATTTACATCGTTAAATATACCTACGTAGCTTTCGACCATATTTTTGGTAAGCCTCATGCAATTTTTTTCTGAAATGGTAAACTTACATAAATTGATAACAATCGTTGCGGCGTAAATTATACTGAATAATTTTTGCTACGGTCTGTGCTAAAAAAACAATTGTTGCAAAATTAAACATCCAAAAAAACATCATAACTAAAATGATTACATAAATGTCAAAGTCGGCCACTAAAATAATAAATAAATACACCACAAAATATAATCCTATTAACATACTTACGAGTAGGTACATAAACAAATTCCACCAAAATGATGCTATATTTAAATGAAGAATTAAGTACTATATAATGTACTTATATAATACTAGCTGTTGCCCGCCACTTCGTACGCGTGGATTTGTATATTGGTGGTTATAAATTCTACATTAGCTTAGAACATTATGCAGCAAAAGATAGCAGTAGGGACGGTTAATCATTTGTTAATTATTACACAACGCATGAGATTTGTCTTTCACAACCTGGCTACGAAGTTTCAAGCCACGAACTGAATAAGATTGTTCTCGATATAATCTCTCTCAACCCCCAGAAGATTTTCAAGTCCACTATTTAATAAAACCTACTACCTAACTACCTATTTACGAAGTTTCCAAGCTTTAAAAAAAATTTGAACCCTCTACCAACTCTCAACCCCTGCTTAAAGTTTTAGGGGATGAATTTTTAAAAACGCTGAAATTACTTTTCTTGTATTCTAATAATATGCCTTTATACAACGTATCACGCCCCGCACTCAAATAAATATTTGGGTTCCATAAAAATGTTCAACCCCCTTTTCACCACTTTGGGAGATGAATTATCAAAGACTCTGAAATTCGTTTTTTTTTCCTCTTAACAAAATACCTTTTTACGAAGCTTCAAGTTTCTAGCTTTAAATAAAATTTAAACCCTATACAAACTTTCAACCCCTTTTGGACCCTTTTCCCTTATAGGGGATAAATTTTAGAAAAGGCTGAAATTACTTTTCTCGTATTCTAATAATATATCATTATACAAAGATTCAAGTCCCGCACTTAAAAAAAAATTTACCCTCCATACAAATTTTCAACCCCTTTTTCACCACCTTAAATGTTGAATTTTGAGAAACGCTGAAATTAGTTTTCTTCTCTTTTAATGAAATAACTTTTTACGAAGTTACAAATTCGTAGCTTAAAATAAAATTTAAACCCTATACAATCTTTCAACCCCTTTTTAACCCTTTTAAGGGATGAACTTTTAGAAACGCTGAAATTACTTTTCTTGAGTTCTAATAATATGGCTTTATACAAAGATTCAAGTCCCGCACTCTTAAAAATATTTGATCTCCGTACAAACTTTTAACCCCTTTTTCACCACCTCAGGGGATGAAGTTTTAAAAACGCTGAAATTCGTTTTCTTGTTTTTTAATTTAATACCTTTTTGCGAAGTTTCAAGTTCCTAGCTTAAAATAAAATTTGCACCCCAAGACAAAGTTTCATCCCCTTTTTTACCACCTTAGGGGTTGAATTTCCTAAAACGTCGTAATTACTTTTTTTTAATCGGCTATAATGCCTTTCTAAGAAGTTTCAAAGCATTTGTAATGGATTCAAACTTTCAACCCCTTTTTAACCCTGTTAGGGGATGAATTTTCAAAAATGCTGGAATTAATTTTCCTGTCTTATAATAATATCCCCATGTAAAAAGTTTCAAGTCCCACACTCTCAAAAATATTTGATTTCCATACAAACTTTCAACCCCCTTTTCACCACCTTGGGGGATGAATTTTCGAAAACGCTGAAATTAGTTTTCTTATTTTTTAATATAATACGTTTTTACAAAGTTACAAATTCGTAGCTTAAAATAAAATTTAAACCCTATACAATCTTTCAACCCCTTTTTAACCCTTTAAGAGATGAATTTTTAAAAACGCTGAAATTACTTTTCTTGAGTTCTAATAATATGGCTTTATACAAAGATTCAAGTCCCGCACTCTCAAAAATATTTGATCTCCGTACAAACTTTTAACCCCTTTTTCACCACCTCGGGGATGAATTTTTAAAAACGCTGAAATTATTTTTCTTGTTTTATAATTTAATACCTTTTTACGAAGTTTCAAGGTCCTAGCTTAAAATAAAATTTGCACCCCAAGACAAAGTTTCATCCCCTTTTTTACCACCTTAGGGGTTGAATTTCCTAAAACGTGCCTTTCTAAGAAGTTTCAAAGCATTTGTAATGGATTCAAACTTTCAACCCCTTTTTAACCCTGTTTGGGGATGAATTTTCAAAAACGCTGAAATTACTTTTCCTGTCTTATAATAATATCCTCATATACAAAGTTTCAAGTCCCACACTCTCAAAAATATTTGATCTCCATACAAACTTTCAACCCCTTTTTCACCACCTTGGGGGATGAATTTACGAAAACGCTGAAATTAGTTTTCTTGTTTTTTAATATAATACATTTTTACGAAGTTTCAAATTCCTAGCTTAAAATAAAACTTGTACCCCATACAACCTTTCATCCCCTTTTTAACCCCCTTAGGGGTTGAATTTTTCAAAATCGCTTCTTATCTCTTGTACACTTTATAAATGCAACCTAGTGTGCAAATTTCAACTTTCTATCTTTCGTAGTTTCGGCTCTGCGTTGATGAATCAGTCAGTCAGTCAGTCAGTCAGTCAGTCAGGACACTTGCATTTATATATATAGATAGATATACTTATATATACTAAGTACTTAAAAATTCTTTATTGATAAACATAAAAATATAAAAACAGAAATAATACCTACTAAATTAACTAAAAATACACATATTTACAAATAAAAAATGGGCGCTAGCTCGGCGCCGGATGGTAGGGTGCCCAGAAGGCTGGTGGCGTTGCCGCGCTGAATAGCGATGCCGATTCGTTGGGCAAGGAAGTAACCAGCCCTCTGGGCACCCTACCATCCGGGTTATACGTATATATTATGTTCCTTCTCAAAATAACCATCAAACAACTATTAAATTAAATATATTAAAAACGTACTCACGTATTTTAAGTCGAAAACCCGTTTTAAATATATTTAATAATTGTCTGTGTCTCACGGAGGTTTTGTTATTAAAGTCAAACAACTATCATATATTATGACGACCATAAAAGTTTGACAGTGCTGTAAACGATCTAACCTCACGTCATGATCCACTGAAGACTAGTAATGTGACGTAACGATGTAGCGGCCTCTTGACTCAGTTCCGTAACGACCCGGACGCTCGTCTCGAGAGGTAGACCTAGTCTTTTAATAGTACATTACAAGTACTGGCATAGCGCGGGATAAACTAAAAATTCTTATTTCTGGAAAATATTGTAGTTTTTGGTAACAAACTATTTAAAAGCGATTGTTAAATTTTAGCAACCTAACTTAACTGATTTCTGAACATTCATATCACTACATAAAACAAATTCGCTTCCCGATGTCTGTCTGTATGTATGCTTAGATCTTTAAAACTACGCAACGGATTTTGATGCGGGGTTTTTAAATAGATAGAGTGATTCAAGAGGAAGGTTTGTGTATAATTTGTTAACCCGTGCGAAGCCAGGGCGAGTCGCTAGTTTATGATAGCTTTGTCTTTTTCCTTGATCGTCCTTGTATTAAGTCTCATGCAAAGTTTAATTAAGGCCCAATAAAACCCGCAATCCACGGCCATTCAAAATCAAACCGGAAGCGATTAATTGTCGAACCTTACCCACGAACTGAACACCCTACCGCCGCGAACGATTACCCACATCATTACGCGGGCGCATTATTAATTACTGCCTATATGGGGCATTATGAAAAAGGACCTTATTGTCCATGGCGCTTACGCCGCACAGCATTGCGCGGCATTGTATTTATATCGGAGCATCGTTAATAATGGCGTAAGCGCCATCGACAATAAGGTCCCTTTTCATCGATAACGTCACATATACGCCGGAGCGGTTGTTGCCAATTTTACGTGACAATGTGAGGGTTGATTTTTGTTGTCTAATTTCGTTTTCGTCAGAATTTGATAAATTGGGGATAGATAGATTTCTCAATTCTTTTTCGCTGTATGTCCTAAAAATATCTTCGTCTGAGTTAAGAAAACATAATAATATGGTATTTTCATAACTCAATGGAAAATGACATACATTTTTTTCAAGCTCCTCAAAGCAGCCTAATTCTATCCATATCTAAAAATATTGGCAATAAAAAAATCGGCTTGTTTAGGTTGTGCGTGAAATGAAACTACTTTCACGGATTATATCGCATATAATGAAATTCTACGCAATATAAGGGCCACCCCACATTTGGCGTCTTTCGGGCGGGGCGTCGGCGTCTGGTCAGCGCTATGGCCGCTGCTCGACGCAACGTCGACGCCACTGCGCAGCGACGTCATTTTCCATAGCGCTGACCAGATGCCGACGCCCGAAAGACGCCAAATGTGGGGTGGCCCTAAATAATACAGTCAATTCAATGGAGTTAAAATTTCACGATTTACAAAATAACTTAAATTTTAATACCTACTTAATATTAATGTCAACGTATAAAGGTGTACATATTTTAATGTTTGTAGCTTAATAACGAACAAAATTTTAACAATTTGTGTCCCCAAATTACTTAGCCAGACTTCTCTTCTGTCAGATATTTATTAAACATAGACGAATATTTAAAGTAATTTTACATTCAATTCATACAGTAGGTACATACTCACTTAGCAAAAGTCTCAATAAGGCAGTTTGCAAACGTTTTGCGTGCTTCTATTTTTACCTCATTGCCGTTTATGTTATTTATTAAATAAATATCTTCATTTTGTTGCGAGGTCAAATGAAAGTTAACAGGGAATAATTACGCGAAGGTCTCTGCGTAGGTGGCCACTCCCACAATAAGTCACAATCTAAGGGTCTACCACAAACGAGAGAGTCGAAATTTTGTTATCTAACCTCTCTATCACTCTTGCGTATTCGAGCGATAAAGAGACAGATAGCTGTTCGATTTTCGATTTCACGTTTCACGGTAGGTCCTTTATAAACAAACCGCCTTGATGTATCAATGTTATATTTGATTGTCTGTGAAAACTTCTCAAAAAACAGTTTAAGGTACAGTATGTTATGTATAAGTTACTCTATGGTATACTTAAGTCACTGGTGCTGCACTCTGGCGGCAAAACATTGCACTAATACTCCCTATTCCAAAAGCCTAGTGCCTCAATGTTGCGACCAACTTCAATAAAGGTGACATTTGAATGTCAACTAAAGCTGCGTTACTATTGCGACATTAATATTTTGTCAATTTCCTTGATAAAATGAGTGACGTTCCCCGCCGCATTCCTACCTACAGATCTGATGTAGTGCATAATCGAACGAGCGAGCGAAGCGAAGCGAAGTTCTTACATTCGACTTTGAATACGCGGCTGGCTAGCGGCACGTCTCGGCATTTCGATGTTTTTAAGCTGAACTGTCAGAAGATAGTTTGATACTCAATAACTTAAGTAAATTTGTTCTAATTTAAATGAAATTGGGTAAACGTGTAGTCGAGGGCATTATATTTTAGTCATTCATCATTCATTCATTCATATAGCAGGCCCGATCAAGAGGTTATTGAGCTAGAAGAGCTTAGAAGGCCAAAAAGCTGTTTGTCTTGCGAGGTCTTGCTATTCTGGTCATTTTTTTGCAAGAAACATGGTCGAGTTTAGTATCAAATGAAAGTGCTCGACTTACACTTTTATAATATCTTTTTTAAATTTACCATTTTGAAATAATTAGCAAGATAAAAATAAATTAGAATAAACATAACATATGTATTTGACATTTGACAGGAAATATTTCGGCTTAGCACAGATACAGTTTATTTTAATCTCTATGGTGGTGACTTAAATCCAGGGGAGGGACAGCCGTATACGAAGCCCTTTATTCGAAAAAATAGCGCCATCTATATTACTTAACGCTAAACTTGTAAATGGCGCTTCAAAATTGATGCAAAAAAGCAAATCTTGTCAGTAGAAAAAGGCGCGAAACTCAAATTTTCTATGCGACCATATCCCTTCGCGTCTATATTTTTTCTACTGACAAGATCTGCTTGGCCAACTATATTATACATACTACTCTTTGCTTAAATCAATCAGTTAAGGGCTCCACAGACCTTGCAATAAATCCACGCGATCTTTGATCCATTGCCGCCTATAGAGCGACATAAAATAGTTGAAATTAAATAAAATGGAACTCAAAAATGTCCATAGTAAATTGTTGCCATGTATAAGCATTTTACGTCAAAAATGTGACAGTTACGTAGAAAGTGGCGTCCTCATTTATTTTCTATTATTTTATGTCGCACTATACGAGTATGGTAACGGCACCAGTCATGGGACATTTAAGAGCAAATTTGGAGTATTTGTGATATTTCCCTGATACATGTAAAAGTTCTACCGCTTAGCTTGTTAAAAGATGAATATCCTATCCTTCTTTCATGTTTCAGGCGTGTTGTATCAAAGATACTGCAATTATTTTCCACATAATTAATAAATTAAAAGTATGTTTTTTTTCTCCAGTCATGGACACCAAAGCTCCAGTAATGGAACCCCGGTAATGGACGTGGATCCAGTAATGGGCCCCCTATAATGGACATACCCTATCAGTATAAGATATTGGAATAGGGAATAAGTTTTTGGCAAAAAACTAGTTATTAGTAATTTTTGGTATAAGCTTTTATGTAAGAATGTATTTTTCTTTCGACAGCCAACTAATAATACTCATCGAGACAATTCTAACAAACCCAAACACAATTAGGTTGCGTTTATCACAGAGTTCCTATGGCCACCTCCTGTCTCCACCATGAGATCAATTCCATGTTATCATTATATTGCATTGTCATCCGATTTGCATACGTATCCAAAATTTTAACTCAATCGGAAATCCGAAAGTGGCTCAAATGCCATTTCCAAGATTTGAGCCACACTAACTAACATACAAACTAACAGGGCAAGTTAAATAAAATTTTGTACCTAAAAACGATATTAAATTATCCGAAGTCCGAGGAGACTTCCTGACATAGTTCGTAACTACATTATACTTCTGTATTGTTTAAACATGAAATTATGCCATGGCAAGCATGATTATGTAAATTGTCCCATCATAGGAGGTATACAGTTTTACAGCTCCTATAATGGGATTGGGCAAAATACCACTATTTTTTATACATCTCTAGAGTCACAACATAGTGTGTTGTATACCTTATCTCATGGTAAATGCAATTAACAAAACACATTCTAGTTTACACCAAGTAATAATTAATTACAATTTAATATATGGACTAACCTCTCTTAGCGAAGTTGTTAAGAATTCTTACTGGTTATTTTTTCCAGTGACACGACAACTTTTGGGTTGGCGCCAATTTCTTAAAAAGTAACCGAAATTAATAAAAAGTCAAACTTAAACAGCTCTATGACTCTTATTTATGGTAAAATATTGCCAGTGTTTATAAACTACTTTTACATACTTATTTTAGAGGATTTGTGGTTTTATGTCCCATTACCGGTTCCACGTCCATTATAGGGTCCATTACCATACCTAAGTAGGTGCAACAAAGTCAATCGCTATATAATTTTTGGTTAACCGCGAGTTCTCAGTTCGGGGCGAACTACTAGTTATTTTCCATCGTATTTTCACGAAAACGTACGAACGTGTCTTGTTATTTCACTCAGTCTCGGTACAAAAAGTACTGAGGTTGACTGAAGTAGTATGAAAAATATGAACGTTTCCGAGAAAATACGATGGTAAACAATTATGCACTACATCTGTACCTACTACTGAGGTACAAGCTGTCACTCATTTTATCAAGGAATTGACAGATACAGCGGCGGTGTTGGTGCTGTCGCAGTAATATCTCAACAGTAAAGCAACTGCAGGAGACATCCCAATGTCACTTTAAGAAAGAACAGAAGGCAACCGATAACTTCCAATGGATTCCCATTTCTTCTAAAACATAAAACATAAATTATTTTAATAACAAAGAAAATTAATGTTAATGAACAAATAACGTTATTGCTCTGTCTGTTAATTGCGTTGTTCTAACGGGTAAAGGAATCCCAACTTGGCCGCGAAATGGAAATTACCTCTTAGTGCTCTCGGTTCTTATTTTCTGTTTCCTTTGCTTTAAACGGTAACAGATTGGAACGGCTGGTCCACTTTGTGATGCTAGATTGCGTTTGCCAGTTTTAATTTATTTTTTGAAGTGAAAACTTCTTTAGCGGCGCTGTGCACTTTTTGAGATGGGGAAAAAATTTTTAAAATCGCGAGAGATCACGTGACCGTAAGATGATCACGTGACCGTAAGACGGACACGTGACCTGATCGAAAAACTGTTTTTGTATGGACTATAGTATTGTCTAATTGAGTTGAAATTTAGCATATTTTCTTACTTTGATGACAATTGAATACTTACTCGTATATTATACATGGAGCTCATTCACCGCAGATCATATTTATTGTCTAAAGACGTTACGTACGGTACACGTTACCTCGATAAGGAATAATTACTATCAATCAATTATTGTGTAAATATGCGAAAGGCACTGTAACAGTTAGAAATAAAAATTACCTACTTATAAAAAAATAATGACAAATAAAATAGGACTTTCTTACACAGTTTGACTAAATGGCTTGTGTTGTTGGTACTCGGATAACGATATATATAATATATATAAATATGTACTTACATACTCGTACATAGAAAACACCATGATTCAGGAACAAATATTTGTGCTGGTCACACAAATAAATGCCCTTAGCGGGACCATGCTTCACAGGCAGGGTGCAGGGTCACTACCACTACCCACTAGTCCAGACCGGTCGTCATACTTGTATGATATTAGTTTGTACAATCCCAGCACTCGTTAATTTTTGTACATCATCATTAATATAATATATGTATATCTATGAGTTAAACTCTTGTGAATGGAGCGATTTCCTCCTTGACCGGCTGATACGGCACGATGTTGAGTTTTTCCTTTATAGTTCCTTGGTCTCCCATTCTCCTTTTTAGGGTTCTGTACCTCAAAAGGATAAAACGGAACCCTTATAAGATCACTCGTGCGTCTGTCTGTCCGTCCGTCTCTCCGTCTGTCACAGCCTATTTACTTCAAAGTCTCCCTTGTATGATGTTTTTGATTTAAAAAAAAAAGATCGTAAAAGGTGTCCAAGCATCTTTCCTAATTGCATATGTATATGTCGGCGGCCGATCGTAAGATCAGATATATCGTGAAATTCCTAGGCATATCGCGAAACGTGAAAATCTTTGACCCGTTCCCTGAGTCGACGGAGCCCCGCCGACATATATATCACAAATAATTAAAGTGAATGGCTAGGCTGTTTTAGGGCCGCTGTGGTAGATCTCATACCTCCTGGCATAAAAAGTTGTTTGCTTTTATAGTGAATGAACAATTGTGCGGATCTTTCTGTTTTTGATATTTTTTACCGTTCATTATTTCACCGTTTAAAGCGATTTATTCACAATAAGCTATTCAAATGGCTAAGCACGAAAAAAGTCAAGGCTGACATAGGTAGTTAAATTAGGTTTTCTTAAACATGATGGAAAATATTGTGGTTAAGTTCCTTATTTCCGACTTGTTATCTTTAGGGCGCAGTGTATCGAGGTACCTGCAATAAATAGTATGTTATACATATAAATGTTTTAATAGGGTCTATAATATCGACCCAATGAAATTTGCTAAATGGGCGTTTTCGGCAATCGCGCATTTTTGAGTTTTTATGTTTTCCGAGCAAGGCTCGGTCTCCTAGATATTATATAATAATATGGCCGATGAATTGCTTTTGATCCACTGGAATAAACTCACTTCTACTAAATGAGTAGGAGATATAGTTCCCATAAACTATGTCTAAGTTCACATAAACTATGTAATTTTAGGCGTTGTATTTCCCCATTTAATGCTGTATGCATAATATGATCTTCAGACGTTGTAGATATAAATAATTATAAATATTCAAGTCAAATTATTTTCGTATAATCTCGGATAAAACCTCAGCATCATTCTCGAGTGTTCCGTCATTAGTTTTGAATAGGGCTGTGCAAAAACTTTCCGAGCAAATCTATGTTTTGCAACTGAAAACATTACAATTAAGTAACTTTCCCCTCTATAGCCGGCATCGACTGACAGACCCACGCGGCCAAACAATGACTCCATCGGCATAAAAACTTAGGTTAGGAGTAGTACACACGAACGCACGCACACAGCTTTATGCGACGTAGGCTAACGTCTCTGTTTGATGGGATTGCGACGCGATCTATTGAATTGGTGCTGTCTCATATAAGTAGTGTGACACTGTACGTAGCATACGGCGTTAACTGGAGATCCTACGATATCCTTTGAAACCCTAGACTGTGTCATAGGGCCCGATTCGGATTTTGAAACTAGATATCTATTAGACATCACCAAGATACGACTACGATATTTTTAAGATGTAGCCTGTCAAATTTGACATTTCCGCGATTCTGGAGATACAATGTCTAAAACGTCTCAAATTGAGCTGCAAAAGATATCTAGTTGAAATCTAAACTAGTTGGTGTCTAGTACATATCGTATCGTTCTCTTCTCTAGAACGGATCTTGTTTTCCGAATACCGCGGACAATGTGCGTGCACACTCCAAATCGCCAATTTTTATATCTTTTCTTACTTAAAATAATTGATTGATAATTTATTTCAAGAGTAAAGGGGTTATTTCAAGCCTAGTGTGGGGCCACAGGACATTGATACGTAATTGTTAATAAGGTTTTTTCTTTTAAATAAATATTATTCTTATTCTTATTCTAGGGGCCACTGATGATAATCAGTCCGCCGGACGTTATCGGCCTGTCATTTGTTCGGAACTGGACTGGTAATCAGTGGGCCCCCTTTACAATCTTTTATTTGAAACCATCTAAAGGATGACATACTTACGTTAGACCGGGCCGACCGACCGGTTCTTCCTACTAACATGAGCAATAGTAAATTAGCTTTATGTTAGTGTTAGTTTGACTCACGACAGTTTAAATTCGAGGGAGTAGAAGAATGCTGTAGGCCCCAAGCGTCCAAGAAAATCATAGTAATACCACATCGTGTGTCCTGGGCCTAAAGATTCGCAACTTACCAAGTCGAGAAGTGCAATTACATGAAAGATTGCCCCGGCAAGAGGACAATGGTGTAAAATATAGCCCGACCAGGACTACATTGTTTTCTTTCCCGGGAAACTTGTCAATAGGGGTACTTTAGTCTCATTTTGGTAACGATGTTTGAGAGTTTCTGTGGAATTGAGTGAATTAGAATTGTTAAAGGGAAAAAATGGGGTGGGCGTTAATCAAGTTGAGTCGACAAGGGCGAAATTTTGTGTTAAATTTGTAAGACGAAATTTTTAAATAAAAGGAATATTCGTAACAGAAAAATAATGTTTATATTTATACTGTAAATTATTTATTTATTTATTTATTTAATCTTTATTGCACATAAGAAAACACACTATACAAAAGGTGAACTTAATGCCTAAGGCATTCTCTACCAGTTAACCTTTAGGCAACGCAGATAAGTTGTAGGCCGTGCAAAAACATGTAGTATGGATGATATAATTAGGTACCTGTACGGACACAATACAGACATAAGAAATACACAGATATAAACATACATAAATAAATACAGATAATATAGTTACAAATACATATACATACATACATATGAATTCAGATGAACTTACAAAGCAGAAACACTAAGATTATATTTTTTAAGTTAAATAAACGTGAATCGAATCAGTTTCATTCGCGTAGGTTTTTAACTTTTATCTCAATTAGTTACTCTGAAAATATACTTAGTGTTAAGTAGTTTTCCTGTGATTTTTACATGGTATTTGCACTTGCTTCAAAAAATTCAAAATGCAATATAATCACTACTATTTTGCGTTAACCTTCTAACTGACAATTTAAGTATAAACCTTATTGCAAAGACATAAGATTCACCAACGGTTTGCGATAAGAGTAGCTCCTATTTAAGCGTTGAACCACACCTATCCAAAGTTTATAGTCCAGGTAAGGAGTCTAAGTATAGTGGTCACTACTAATCACTAGATAAAGCGTTTTAAAGACAGCTTCACATCTGTAATGTTACGTTATATTATGTGTGTGTGTGTGTTTGTGTGTGTGTGTGTGATGAATTTTCTCACCAATGGGGGTTTCCCAAAAATATTTTTCAAGCACTAGCTTACACGTGAATTGTGGCTTATTTTATTTAATGTTGTACACTACACTTTGCTCTCTCAGAATCCTGATTCTGATTCGATCATAATAGGAGAAAAGAAGTGTCCCAAGATTTTTATTTCCATTCCGTTTCCATTTTTCATAGACTTGGAAGTAATGGTACGTAATATTCGAAAAAATTATGGAAATTTTGGGACCTTTTTTCCAACTAAAATCGAAAGAACTCGTGATTCTGAGCACAAAAAACACCGGAATGAAAAAAAAAAAGAAAAAAAAAAAGGTGTAGTATAGGTACAACGGTTAAATGGCCCTTGATAAATTGTGTGTTTGTATGCCGAATCTAGTAGTAGCACCAGACTTAGTTGTTAGTGCAGTATATTTTATTATGTACATATACTAACAACTAAGTCTGGTGGCGAGTAGGGTAACTTCGCACTGGCCTCGGGGTGAAGTAGCCTGCTCCGACGTAGTGATGGAAAACGGCTAATACGAGACAGGTTTGATCAAACTACTCAAAGTCAAAAGCATTTATTTGTCCAACATAGGTATATATACATAAGTACAGGTCCCGTATATCATATACTAGCGACCCGTATATCATTAACAAATTATACATAAACGTTTCTCTTGAATCACTCTATCTATTAAAACAAGCAACAACGGTTGCACTCCGGGAGTGCCGATAGAAGTGAAAACTCTATGTTACCGACGCCCGGTAACACGATACATACGTTTAGCGGAGGTATTCTATTTATTTATTATATATTATTATCATTCTCAAATAAGATCACACTTTTTCATTGACATGTTTATTTACATACTGCCATGACAACGTCAAATTATTTGAACATAGGTAAAGAGTCTTGAAAAGGAGTCCGCAACATAAATGTCAAATAACATTGAGTTTTTCTTTATTTATTTAAATGCCATTTAAATTATGAGTGGCCACTTACGGGGCTTAAGGTCACGTGATCGCCTTACGCCCCTTACGGTCACGTGATCGCCTTACGCTGTTCGAGTTTATCATTTTTTCCCCACCTCAAAAAGTGCCCAGCGCCGCTAAAGAAGTTTTCACTTCAAAAAACCGCATCAAAATCCGTTGCGTAGATTTAAAGATCTAAGCATACATAGGAACAGACAGACAGCGGGAAGCGACTTTGTTTTATACTATGTAGTGATAACTGAAACCATACCTAGCACAAAACTCTTAAGTTAATGCTTCCCGAAGTAAAAAGTACTTTTTTAATGTTACGTGTGTTCAGCTGTCTTTTGTAAAATTTTAATTTTATCTGTATGCTTTTTTAGAGAAAACCAAACATACAACTTTTACATTCATTTTATTACTCTCTTCTACTCGCGACTTCGTCTGCGTGGTATAATGATGATGACTGATATAAACTACCCTATGTCCTTAAACTAGGTACCTCCATACCAAATTTCATCTAAGTCGGTTTAGCGGCTTAAGAGTGAAGAGATAACTTACAGATAGACAGACAGACATACATACACACAGAAAGATAGATCGCATATATAAATTTAGTGGAGGTACAAGAAAGAAATCTATACAAAATCCACTTGAAAGTGAAATGTTTTAAGTTAATAGCTAATTAGCACAATTATTTATACTTATTTGTGAAACTATTTATAAGCGCTGGTGGCCTAGCGGTAAGAGCGTGCGACTTTCAATCCGGAGGTCGCAGGTTCGAACCCCGGCTCATACCAATGAGTTTTTCGGAACTTATGTACAAGAAATATCATTTGATATTCACCAGTAGCTTTTCGGTGAAGGAAAACATCGTGAGGAAACCGGACTAATCCCAACAAGGCCTAGTTTACCCTCTGGGTTGGAAGGTCAGATGGCAGTCGCTTTCGTAAAAACTAGTGCCTACGCCAATTACTGGAATTAGTTGCCAAGCGGACCCCAGGCTCCCATGAGCCGTGGCAAAATGCCGGGACAACGCGAGGAAGATGATGTGAAATTATTTATAATTTTATCAATAGATAGTGATCTCAATTATTAACTGTCTACTGTCTAATACACTAAATATAAAATTACCAGTTGAAAACAATTACTAGGTAGGTATAATTAGTGAAGTTAAATTTAAACGAATCTACGTATGATTTTTTATTAACACAATGACCCAGTTTTAAAGTTAATTATACATTACGTATTAATTGCAATCGGGATTAACTTTGCCAGAATGGAATGACATCGCCAGCTTGTTTATGTATCGTACACAGATCAGTTAGACTAGATAGAACATTTAATACAGATGTAAAAGTTGTGGAAAGTTGGAAAAATTCTCAAAATAACAGGAATTTTACAGCAAACGAAGGAAACTTTTATTTTGGAAATGGAAAATTTATATTCCCACAGAATATGACCAATTGAGAAGGTTCCGAAGTTTTTCCATGTGTAGATTTCGCAATCTTGGAAACTTTCTGACGGCAGTCGTAGTTTGCTGTAGGTACTTGGATGTACCCCTAGCGCAATTATGCGCTCTCATGTTAATAAATGAATGAATTAAAATCTTTATTGGGCCTGGCCCATACATAAATACCTTAAAACTAGCATACATAATTATGTTTGTATGGAGAAGCGGTCGTCCCATTTCCTCTTAAATTTCTTCAATTTCATAATGCGGAATCTAATCGTGGTAATCTATGAGCTGTGTTACATTGTGTAAACAAATGAAAGATAATCGAAACAAATCACGAAGTAATTGGCGTCGTAAGTAGGTATTGTCAGTAAAGTGTCAAATTAAACTCTTTTTGAAGAAAATGAGAGCCGCTAAATACATTTACAATAGCCAATTTGCCTTACATTTTCAGCTTGTTATTTTGTTTATACAAACGATTATTATTTCGGTTTGTTTTTCGATGTTATGGACTTTTGTCGGGTAGATCAGAGGGCCTACCTCGAAAAAAGAAAATCAAAATTTCGTTATCTATTTTCCTATCACTCTTGCATATAAAGTGTCATTCAATAGAACTTGCTAACTATGTAAACAAACCGCCATACTAAAATTGACACTGAATGTCAATTTACTAGTAACTTTTGTTTACATAGTTAGCAAGTTCTATTGAATGACACTTTAGTGCGATATAGACAGGCGTGGCTCACTCTGCGATTTCGTCGCGTCGCTACAAGTACATGCGGCCCACACTAATTTTGATGTCTAGCCATAATATGAAGTTGCCGCGCACCGCTACGAAACGGACGCCTCCTCGCGCTTGCGCCACCTAGCGGTCATTATCTGTCGTTTGTGAGACAAAATGATGGCACGAAATATGGACATTTTATGGACATTTGCTGCATTTTCCGTACCTCAAAAGCGTAAAACGGGACCAATATAGGATGACTTGTGCGTTTGTCTGTCCATATATGTATGTCCACACCTACAACGCTTATGCACACATACAATACAATGTTTATATACATAATATATAATTATCAGTTTCGATATATTATTCTATCCACGCCTACATGATCAGTTCTAGATCAGAACTCGTAAACCCCGCTTTTATTATAACCCGTCGAAACGAATCATTCAAAGGTGAAGTTTCATTAGCCATCAAGATGCTATCGTCATTCCATCCCCTCCAAATCTTACACACTGTCAACTTAGCCGTATGTCGCTCATCCTTTAAACACAGCCCAAAATAGTGTTGCTAGGAACTCGAGTCGTTTGAGTCTGAATTTGAAGAACTCGGCTCGTTATTAAGAGACTGCGCTTAAAAAACTTAAATACAGCCCAAAATAGTGTTGCTAGGAACTCGAGTCGTTTGAGTCTGAATTTGAAGAACTCGGATCGTTTTTAAGAGACTCTGCGCTTAAAAATCTTAAACACAGCCCAAAATAGTGTTACTAGGAACTCGAGTCGTTTGAGTCTGCATTTGAAGAACTCGGCTCGTTTTTAAGAGATTCTGCGCTTAAAAAACTTAAACACAGACCAAAATAGTGTTGCTAGGAACTCGAGTCGTTTGAGTCTAAAATTTGAAGAACTCGGCTCGTTTTTAAGAGATTCTGCGCTTAAAAAACTTAAACACAGCCCAAAATAGTGTTGCTAGGAACTCGAGTCGTTTGAGTCTGAATTTGAAGAACTCTGCTCGATTTAATAACTTCCGTGAGACACAGACATATTAAATAATATTAAAAACGGGTCACTCACGTATTTTAAGTCGAAAACGCTCGACATGACACTGTAGGAGTGTCCTGATGACACGCCTCGGTCCGGAGTGAAACATGTCGAGCGTTTTCGACTACAAATACGTGAGTGACCCGTTTTTCATATATTTGATATAACTCGGCTCGTTTTTACGAGACTCTGCGCTTAAAAAACTTCTGAGTCTTTTAAGTCCCGAGTCTTTTTTTTTAAGATCAACTCAAAACAACTCGAGCCTCCGAATAAAGACTTCGTAGACAAGTCTCTACGAAAGCCCGGGTCTCTATTAAGTTGAAAAGAACTCTAGGCTTAATTATAAGAGTCTGAAAAACTGAGTCGAGTCTTGAAGCAGAGGACTCAAAGGACTCGAGTCACAACACTAGCCCAAAATAAGGAAACAAGGGCTACCCAGATCACATCTGCGATATCGAACCTTCTCAATGGAACTACTGTAAGACTTCACTATTTACTGCCAAGCCAAACCCAGTCTTATCAAGATTGGGTAAAGTTTAACTTCCCTTGAGACTCCTGACTTTTATCAGAGATAAGTTTGGATAGAGAGCTTTAGGTCAAAGGAGGACTATGTATTTTCGTATATTGCGTTTCAGAAGCGCCCTGTTTTAAGACTTTCGCGAGAATTGGTTATTGAGGTGTTGGGAATTCTTAATGAGGTTAAAGAAACTTGCTGATGGACTTGCTGAAAGGGTTAAATATGCTCTGAAATAGGTATAATGCGGATTAGTGCTTATGGTTAAGGTCAAAGGTGAGCTCACATTAAAGGAGTCCAGGGAAAATATGATTAAGGTTCATTTTATTAAAAAATAAAGGCAACATCGAAACTTTTTGTAAAGTTGTTAGGTATTATTTGCTAATAACTCCATAATTTATGTTTTATTCTAGTTCGTTGCAGCATACAGAACAGCTATTGCTAGTCGACTTTGTGCTGAGCTAGAAAACTTAGATTGGCCAATGCAAACTTGCTTTGGATGAAGGAATGTTTTAATTTTAATATGCAGCGTTTAAATTAAAAGTTTAACCATTTTGCAGAATAATTTCAAGTTATTAAAACTTCAGTTGCGCGGGTTAGTTGCGAGACTACCAATAGGTATATTAGCAAGATATGGCCACTACCATGTTTAATACAGATTTAGTGCATAACTGTTTTCCATCGTATATTCTAAGAAACGTTAGTATTTGTCATGCTACTTCAGTCAACCTCAGTACTTTTTGTGCCGACACTGACTGATATAGCAAGACACGTTCGTACGTTTCCGTGAAAATACGATGGAAAATAATTATGCGCTACATCATCTAAAGGTAAGTAAATACAGGTTGGCCCAAAAATAAGTATGTTGCAAATTTTTTTTTAATATTTTTCTTAAGGGGTGTATACTTAATTTGGCTTTAGCTCTGCGTACGCCTCCATAACCTCCGGGACACTATTGTCCCGTATCAAAGTAATAATAATTATCGATGAACGAGTTTCTAGATAAAATAAAAGCTCATAAAGATTGCATTTAACACGCAACGTCACAAATCCATCTCCGATTGATCAGATACATTTAAAAGCTCCAAAAATCGTTGATCAAATCTGATAAGTGTAATCAGCTTATCTGACTGGGTAATGGAGTGCGAAACGGACCGGGAAAGCAGGGCTTTAAGCTGGTTAATGCCATACCTGCAATACTACGGCGCCAAAATTGTATATTCATATCCGGAATATGATAAGTATAGATGGTCAACTAAATCTTGTCAGTAGAAAAAGGCGCGAAATTCAAAATTTCTGTGGGACGATATCACTTCGCGCCTACATTTTTCAAATTTGCCGCCTTTTTCTACTGTTAAGATCTGGTTTACCAAGTATAAGTACCTAATATTATAGGACAATTTTACACAGATCAACCTAGTGGCACAGAAAGCTCAGTACCTACTCATTAAGTGTTGTGTGTACTAGGCGACGATAGATAGTTTATTATTTATTATTCAAGTAGGCATATTACAATGCGCTTATGAACGTCAAATAAAGCTAGACCGGCTTTACCCCACACCTCTGCCGAGAGATTAAAATCCCCTTTCAATTGCAGGAGGGTATTCCAATATGGGATATATAGGATGTTTTCTGTGTATATAAATCTGTGCAAATACCATTTTACCGAGAATACCTACCGATGTTTTTCGAAGTCAACTAGCAACCTCATTTCCTCGAGTTGTTTTCGCATCCGGAATCCCAAATGTTTTCGCAGTACGGTATCCCGAATCAATTCATTAAGACTTAGAAATTTGGTAAGCGCCGTGGCAATATATAAGGCGGGCTAATTGTGCCAGCGCGGTAATTGGGAGTTATAGCTGCGCGACTGAGGGCTTTTAGCTAATTCATTAAGGTTCGGCAATTGTTTTGTTACTTTCGACGTTGGGTTTAAAGTTATCTAGATTCGTTTTTTCATCACACTTGCTCGTAAAAGGTGTTATTAGGTATTAGGTACGCGTAGGCGATTCGGTCCGTAAATCCTAAATTTTTATCTAGAACTGTAATGTATTTATTCGTCATACATGCTAGGGGATGCGGTCCGTAAATCCTAAATTTTGATTTAGGACTGTAACTAAAAGGTATTGTTTACTGAACTGCCCTACTCTCAAGTTTCTATTAGGCCCTGTTTCACTGTAACAGGCCAATTCGAACGTACATTGAAATCAGAATGATATCTACATTATGTCATATAGTTATCGTGCGTCACGCTCGCGCGAATACATGTACGGACAAGTATGATAAATGCACGATAACTAAATAACATCATTAATATATCAATCATATGTCAGTGTAGGTTCGAATTGGCCTGTAAGAAAATGTATTGAATCATTAAACCCGTCAATTACGTATTGTTTTTTTTTAAATAAATACTCGTCAATCAGGCTTAAATAAAATTTTCTTAGCACTTACAAAATTAACGAGTTGAAGACTTGTTTGAAGAAAGTGTAAAGTTTTTGTTGTCGCAAAGTTCTTATTTTGAAGAACTTTAGTTAAATTTTGAACACTTTATTGTTCAAAATAATTTTAACTCACATTTATAGACGGGTCTCACGCGAAATTTATTCAATTACCTTTATATACCGACGTTGGCCGCGACCATGACCAGTGAAACTTATGTCGAAACGTCGGTATATAAAGGTAATTAAATAAATTTCGCGTTAGACCCGTCTATAAATGTGAGTTAATATGTGTTCAAAACGCGAAGGTTTTAAACAAAATAATTTTGTTCTTAACTTTGAAAAGAGTTATGTATAGACTTGTACGTAGTAAAATGAGTATTTCATATGCTACAAAGTGCCTAATTATGTACGCGACATGTACCTACTCGACTGATACTAGACATTCTTTTGCTTTTCAGCTATGTTCAAAATTTGAATGTCATTATTAAGGTGACGGTAGAGGTGGGTAAATTTTCAGATTCTGTCAATTTACCCCATTTCACACACAAGCGCACTTCACGCACACTACCTCACTTTACTGGGACAGGTCACTGACCCATCAAGTTTTTTTTAAGATAGCGTTTTGAGTTTAGTGGCCTCCTTTTAGGAAAAGCGTTCCATTGAAAGAAGAAAGAGAAACAATACATTTAATCTTGCTTTCCTTGTCTGTTCATGTCACACGTGACGTATTTAAATTCTAATAATTCATTTGGTTGTTGACAATTTTCTACATTATGGCTTTGTCGAGATACGCGTTTTCTAAAGTTAAACCGAATAAAACCAGATGTCATTAAGTCAGATGTAAAATTTTATTTACTACTCTATACGACTTTTCATAAGGCTCAAAATCAATTAAATGAGAATTTAAATAAATAAAGTTCCGGCAGGGTGCAAAATTTAATTAAGGCGGACAAAATAAAATTTGAAAATATATGGAAACAGTGTTGGCTAATGTACCCCTAATATCTTTACCGATTTACTTTTATGTGGTATATTCGCCTTTTGTTTCACTATTAAATTAATACAATTAAAATAAAAAATATTATACCGGTATTCCACCGGTATTATTTCAGTGCTGAAGCGATTATCTTCGATCGTAGCCTTGATAATGTAGGTGTTGATAGTTACTTACGGCGGTAGGAGCGGCAATGAACCCCGTGCAGAGTAGAACGTGAGGTGCGTTGGGATAAGTGCATATATCTACTTATAATTCTTTGGCTGGTTGGTAACCCTCTATATTTTATTTTACTGTTATTAGGTTAAGGGAATTTTAGGGAGTGAAAAAAAAATGATTTTCGTTTTATGCGCTCGCGTGCTTGCCGATGGATTATAATTAGACAAAAGAACTTGTTTTCCACGCATCGAATGTAGATCCCTATGACACTTCCTCCAAGTCTTCTCCAATAATGTTTATACCGTATTTTAATTACCTACCTTAAATGTTACATTTCTAAATATTTTTTTTGTGCTATACATACTTCAAAAAAATCGCTGGAGGCCTAGCGGTAAGAGCGTGCGAATTGCAATTCCGGCTCGTACCAATGAGTTTTTCGGAACTTATGTACGAAATATCATTTGATATTTACCAGTCGCTTTTCGGTGAAGGAAAACATCGTGAGAAAACCGGACTAATCCCAATAAGATCCTAGTTTACCCCCTATGGGTTGGAAGGTCAGATGGCAGTCGCTTTCATAAAAATTAGTGCCCACGCCAATTTATGGGATTAATTGCCAAGCGGACCCCAGGCTCCCATGAGCCGTGTCAAAATGCCGGGACAACGCGAGGAAGATGATGATGATGTGACACATACTTCCAAAAAAATCTACAAATATTTTACGTGACAACTGCTTATAAGTAAATATTATGTAGGTACACTTATAAAGTATAAAGTAGAAAATATCTTATAGGAACATAATATAAAAACCGATCATGTACGAGTAGGATTCACTATGGGTTCCACAGTTACACATTTTTATTGCATATTTTTTGTTTAAGACCAACTCACCTATTATAGGACATAGGTCTTCCATTAATCTTTTGGCGTTGAACTATTTTTTGTATATGTATTTATGTAATACAATTCTGAGTTAGGTTATGGTACATTTTTGCTCACTTACTTATAATTATGTATTATATCTGATATGTCACATGATACCAAAAATCGCCGCAAAGTTAAAAGTTCATTTATTTACGTAACTCATCTTCGGATCACCGACTTACTACTTCCTTACTTGACATATGTGTACTAAATTTCAATTGAACTAGTCCAGTAGTTACGGTGAAAATTGGCTTTAACAAAATGGCAGACACACGAGTGATCTTATAAGGGAGATTATTTTCCTTGAGTGAATGGTATGCATTTACCCCAATGCACCTCACGTTCCACGCGGCGCGGCGTAATCTGGCCCCTATTTCACCACGGTGACAGGTACGACAAAAACATCACTGTTATTGACGCCATAGGCATCCATGGACTACAGTTACCGCTAACACTGATTTAAACTTTCACGATTTTTACACATTATTAAATTGTACAACGGAACCGCAAAACGTTCAAGCGGATAAACAAGACCAAGTGCGGGTAGTTCGAAAAACTCGCGCGGTTAGAAGATGCTGATGTCAACTTAAGCCAGTCTTCTCCGAGACCACGGGGACAACGCCGTCCTCGAAACGTCGGAGGTAAATCTTAAAACTTAGATACGCGATTAAGTCCCGTTGTACAATTTAATAATACAGTTACCGCTTACCATCGGGCGGGCCGTATTCGTGTTTGCCACCGTCATTGTACCTATTATTAAAAAAAACTTTATTATATCGGATAAAACAGACATTTCTCTCGCGAAAAAATCTTGTGACAATTGTCACAAGATTTTTCAAAGAATTTTCGGTAAGTCTTGACAGGAAATGAGTTCTGTGTCGCAATTTCGATACAGTTGCCGTGTTTCTTGTGACAATTGTCATTAGCTTCGCAAAATAAGAATTTTTTAGTGGCAAATTTAATGGAGTTTATTTATTTATTAAAATGTTGGTGGCAAACAAGCACATCGCCCGTCCGATGGTAAGCGGTTACCGTAGCCTATGGAGGCCTGTGACGTCAGCAACAGTGATGTCGACAACTGTCGCACCTGTCACCGTGGTCGTGGTGAAATAGGGGCCAGTAAGTACCTAATAATCGCAGTGGTCTTAAGTGTCACAGACCCTACTGGCGCTTAAGTCCTTTATGACTATTTCTGCCTATTTTAAATTGTTCAAAAAAAAAAGAAACCGAATAATTATATCGGACTACCAAATTTTCACGAGAATCAGTTGAGAAATGTGATATGCAAAGGAGAAGAATTCGGACATACGAAAGCATTTTTGCCCAAGTTGAAACGGAGACCTTCGCCAACGCTCGGTCAATGATGGTTTAGGTACAGCTAGCTGCAGAGAAAAGGTACCACCCCTGCATACAATTATCTATCTGGTCGTACCTTTTCTCTGCAGCTGACTGTACACCTATAAAAATGGTTGTCCCTGCTGTAATTTTATACCGGTACCGTACTTTGTATTTCAACCGGTATAGTTTTACCTTCAAAACGAACCGGTATTGATAAATAATAACGGTACCATACCGCTTATACCGGAAAGAAAGCATGATGCAGTCTCTGCTTTGCACAATTATTGTGTGGACAAAATTCTTATAATCACCGAAACATACATACCTACGCACATAATGTCATTGAAATAAAACATTGTTATTTTATAGTAAATTTATATAATACTCGATATATACACATAACAATAACCAGACCGCAGCGGTATTAGCCTGTAAGCTTCATCTCTTGTCTCCAAATCCGCAAAAACTAGTTAGTACTAAATGCTGGTCTTGCTGTTATTTTATTCTTGAAGATTATGGCTTGTTTCTTGATTATTGAGAACAGCACGTAATCGCACACATATAGACGGAACGAACGGCAACAAAGTAGGTGTAGACACTAAGACTTTCAGGTATTAAACGAATTACGCTTCGTATTAATAGGTAAGTAATATTTAAATGAATATATAATATTCTCTAACGTAAATACAAGATTACAATTGACATCAAATGTCATTGACGTACAGAAGTCATATACTTTTTTTTAATTACGCAAAATTGATACCAGCATAATGAAAATCAATCCCAATCAGTAAAACGAGTCTTTAAACTTTTTTCATTTTAAGCGGGTTTTGAAGGAACAAGTTACTTAAATTCAATTGTAATCGTATTGTTTTAGGATAGTTTACTGCTGTTTTCGATCGTTACGACCTGTAAATAACAACAAATCAAATTTTAAATAAATTTATTTACCCTATTTTTTGAAATACAATTTATCTACTGGTATACATTTTCGTATGCGTATATGATGAAATGTCTAAATAATGTCAAAAACGAGCTACAACGACGTACGCGTCTGCTTCGATCCAAGGCCAGCGGCCATCTGACTCGAAGAAGAATTTTGAGTGATGTCGTCAATGTATGGAAATTGTACGAAAGTTTACATTTGGGATTGAATTTCTGTGTTGTATTTGTGAGTAAAAATATAAGTAGGTAATAATTTGCTAGTTTAGTTATCTAGCTTTCAAAATCACACAACAACTCAATTACTGTTAAAGGCAAAACTGTAATGCGTGTTGCTCAAACGGAACTCCATATTTTGATTTTTGGATACTTTTAGTGTCGATTTGTAGAGAATTACAGCAAATAAAAAATATTATGCCGTGAAGAGCCGGTACACGGCGTCTTCGTGAACAAATTTACGTATAATTTAATGCAGTTATTAAACATTTCTTGAACAAATTGATTGCACGAAGTGAGCTCTAAATCGAAAACGTCATATACCGTCCCCTTAAATCGATATCGACGTTATTTTTACGCATTTTTTTTCTATTGTAAGAAATGTTTCTAACAAAACAGTTTATCGTAATGCTAGCCGTAATTTGCGGTTTTTATATACAGTCACCCAAATAATATTTTACAAGTGGGTGCTCGCAAAAATATTTTTAAGTCACTAAAATAACGTAAAAAATTTACTTGTTTAGTATTTAAATCTACGTGTACCTACTTAACTAACACCAAAAAGCCTGCAACCTGTTATACCTACAAGCCTTGGTATCTGGGGCCCGTTTCTCAAAAGCTTGTAACTTGTAATACAAGTGGAAGTCCCTTTCTAACAAAAGCTGACATCCGCTTGTATTACAAGTTACAAGCTTTTGAGAAACGGGCCCCTGTTCTACTCCTGTTACCGTTACTTTTTATTTAGTCCCGGAATAACTGAAATCTCAAAGGCGAAAACTACATTCAAAGTCACCCCACTAGTATCAGAGTAAAGTTTAAAGCGATGCATTAGAAAACGACACAATGTAGAACATTCGTCGGCAAGCGGCCATTATTCATCTGCCGTCTCCGAACGAAGTCGGTCGGCGCCGTCCTAAGTGGCCGGCTCCTGGAATGATCTTCTAGTTGCTTATCCAGAATTCGTTGCAATAACCAGACTAAATAGATCTGGAAATTGTCTGGACACGTGGTCCTACACGGCCCTTTTCCTACCGATCGGACCACATGAACTTTTTTTTCCGACTGGTCCGGTTAATCGGACTACCAGGATTTGTTATTCCGCTATCACATCAACTAGCGTCTTTTGAGCCTCGGCGTCTAGTCAGCGCTATGGAAAATGGCGTAGCTGCGCAGTTGTGCCTACGCTGCGTCGAGCAGCAGCCATATATTTCACTAGACGCCGACGCTCGAAAGACGAGTGCGGGGTGGCCCTTATTACAGTCAGAAGAGAACCTAGCAAGTATGATACCTAGTACTTTATACCTTTTGTTATTTATCATAATCTAAATTCTAAACAATACATTTTATCATAGCTCCATAAGCAAAACCGTACGTTTGACTGTAGAACGGGAAGTCATGGAGTCTCAACGTCTGTTATGTAAAATTTTAGGGCGTCAAAGATACATAATATTTATATTAATCTACATATTTCCATAAATGGCATCTAAGAGATACATTATCATACGCCCACAAAAGTGTTCAAACTTTTAAACGATTTCAAGAAGTGATATACGAATAGTTCCGGATAAATGACAGCTATACCAACTTCACAACACCCATGTGGGAATAACAGAGTTCATACTTATAAATAACAGTTTGAGACAAAAGCTCGCTTACACACCGTAAGATGAAGTTATTCCCACTCAAACGAGCTATCGCCTTAAACAAAACCAGCATAAGTTCAATCGTCTCGTACCCACAATAGTTCCAGATCGTGATATACTGATGCTGGTTTCGCGAAGCGGCTAGTAGGTTGGCAATGAAAATAACACCGTTGCCTCGCTAAGTGCCCCACTTTATAATAACTTTAATGTTCTGTTGTTTTCCTTTGTTTTTTTTCCGTTCTAAGTGCCCACTGTCACTTGTTTGTTTCTACTAGAGTGACTGCTTTTGATTCTTGATTATTGCTCTCTATAAGTTCTTGGATTGAGGTTGTTATGGGGTTTTCTTTTCATACGTTGCTATGGTTACGGTCTCCTGAGTCACTCTTAAAATTCTAGATTTTTTTTCGTATTTAAATGAACCAAACTTGCATATTATGGTAGTTATAAGACCTTTCCATAATAGGACATCTACTGAGCATGTTAGTAGAAAATGGTACAGCAGCAGTTCTTCTAACAATCTATGCTACTATTGTCTCCTCGCTGATGGGACAGAATAACAACAAAAAATAGTTCATTGACCCATTTTTTGGGTTCCGTACCCAAAGGGTAAAAACGGGACCCTATTACTAAGACTCCGCTGTCCGTCCGTCCGTCTGTCACCAGGCTGTATCTCACGAACCGTGATAGCTAGACAGTTGAAATTTTCACAGATGATGTATTTCTGTTGCCGCTATAACAACAAATACTAAAAACAGAATAAAATAAAGATTTATGTGGGGCTCCCATACAACAAACGTGATTTTTGACCGAAGTTAAGCAACGTCGGGCGGGGTCAGTACTTGGATGGGTGACCGTATTTTTTGCTTGTTTTGCTACTTTTGTTCTTGATGGTGCGGAACCCACCGTGCGCGAGTCCGACTCGCACTTGGCCGGTTTTTTTATTTTTATTGTACCTATCGCTCAAAAGCTATTCGTGTTTTCATTAACATACGAGTCAATTTAAATATTATTTTGAGTGTTAATTATTAACATCAGGATGAATCGGTTATTGTCTGATTTCATTTTAATATTATTAAAACAAATTTCACTTTCAAAGTCATCTACAGTGTTGTTCACCAATTTAAAATAATTATGTAAATATTATAGTGTGATTGTTAATTATTTATGGATGATATTTCGAGATAGAGAGAAAATATACGTTTGTTACAAACGATATTTCTGGCACTAGTTTTTTATATGATTTCATGTTTTTAATACACAGTTAACACAGTACAGTATTAAGGATGACTCACGTTAGACCGGGCCGACCGGGCCGTGTCCGGGCCGGAGCTTCCGGCGCTTACTTTTCTATGACAGATGACACGTGATCACGTGATGCTTTTCATAGAAAACGAAGCGTCGGAAGCTCCAGCCCGAATCTTCATAAATAGTTCCCTAATTTAAGATAACTATGAAGATCTAGGTATTGTTTCTTATAAATTCGTTAAGTACCTTTTACGGGTAACTTAACCTTGAGAGGAGGCGTAAAGCTAGGAAATTTGAAGGAAAAAAAGATAATATAATGGCGTCATCTAAGTTTATCCGCTACCATTGGACACTACAGGGAAGACTAAGTATGCTATCTTATCTTATATATCTTATACCTTTAAACGAGCAATTCTTGTATATTTATTTATTTATATGTACCTACATATATATATATTTCGAGGGATCTTGGGAACGGCTCCAACGATTTCGATGAAATTTGCTACATGGGGGTTTTCGGGGGCGAAAAATCGATCTAGCTAGGTGTTATCTCTGGGAAAACGCGCATTTTTGAGTTTTTATATGTTTCCGAGCAAAGCTCGGTCTCTTAGATATTAGTTACTAGCTGAGGTACCCGGCTTCGCTCAGAGAGTTGACATGTGATTGTGTGTGAGTTGTAAAAAAATCAAATGGCCCCCAATATTCCAGCATATCCCACAACATTCGAAAGTGTTCTCGAATGTTCCACAATGATCTACGATGTTCTCGAACATTTGAAAACATTCCAGAGTGTTCTGAAATGCTGGTGAATGCTCTCGAATACTCTCGAATGTTCTGGACTGTTCTAGAAATGTCTAGCGTCCGAGACCCGAGACACCACACCAGGTAAAAAAATTTTTCTCTAAATTATAAAGAACTTTCGTCTACTAAGTTAAGGTTCAAAATTCAAAAACAAAACGACTACTTCTGGGTTTGGGTCTGGGCGAAACTTTCAGTCCTTATATCTTCAAAAGCACACGCTTCAGGTAAAAACGGGAAACTTCTTCATAGACGGGAGATAGAGGGCTACCACACCATATAACTTCCTTGATCGTATCGGGGCTCATTTCTGAGTTTTAGCGGCACGCACATTGTACACTTGCTTTTATTATATATATTGATTATGCTCAAACAGCAACACTCTTAACTATCCATGCGCGGATCTTAAACCTTTTGTAATAGGGTTTACGAACTGTCAGTTCAGTGTGAGCGATGGTACAAAATTTAAACCATAAAAACCGGCCAAGTGTGAGTCGGGTTAAAGATTTTTTTTTTTATTATTCTCATAAGAAATTTTACATTTCACTTAACGAGAACTTTGCATAAGTACATAGTGGTTTTCACCAGTAGTGTCACCAGAGTCTGACTCGCGTTCCTATTTTCTTGAATAACTGCTGAACTATTTATCCTATAATTATAAAAAAAAAAATATTTGAGATTCTTACAATGAGCTCTTTCATTTGATATGTAACACGATATAGTTTGAAAAACTTTATTTTTTAATTTTCTCATTTACCACCCAAAAATTGCCTCCATATTTATTTATTTTTTATTTACGTTACACGTCCATCTTTGGGTCACAAACTTACATATGTGTGCCAAATTTCAACTTAATTGGTCTTAAGTAGTTTCGGAGAAAATAGGCTGTGGCAGACGGACGGACAGACAGAAGAGTAATCCTATTAGGGTTTCGTTTTTTCCTTTTGAGGTACGGAACCCTAAAAATAAATAATGCCGACCAAACATGTTGCGCAACGTAACGTTCTCTTCGATTCGTACCGTTCCTAAATAACCGCAAAGCGAAATAGCACGTCAACAGACCAGATAAGGCTTCACGAGATCAAATCTCGAAATAGCACGAGAGATTTATTGTCTCCTCCCAAAACCCGCGAATAAACCCTATCGCTTTACAATAAGACACAAATCCGTTTGCAAGAGATCCGCATGCACGCAACGCCACCACGTACGTTGATACAATTTGTCAAATTCTCCGTAAGCCACTTTAGGAATTTAAGAAATGCAATATTGCTACGTCTCCTGCGTTTTGACGGGTAACAAACTGTTTTTGGGATGGGTTCGGACAGTGCTTTATTAAGTTAGCTCATGAATATGTAGGTGCTCCGTTTTCAGTTTGGGATATCACTGCCCAAGTGCCCGGCTCACGTCTGATGCCCAGTGCGACTTTTCATGTTTCTTTTTCTCTTTTTACGATTTTTCCTGTACTTTGTATCATTTCATGTAGACAAAACAATATAGTCTATGCTTATTTTGTTGTAAATTAGAAACGACATAAAGGGGTAACATGTGTTAAAAAACTGTTTCCAACTGTTATTGATTTTCTTATTATTTTGTTTTAATTCATCATCCCGACCTCATCCTAATAGGTAGCAAATTGTCCAATAAAAATTGTAGTTAATTAAAACTATAATACCTACTTACCTGCTAAAGTTGTAATACTAATAAAACATTTTGGCATTAGTTACCTAACCTAAACTACAAAATATCTGGGAGACCGAGCTTTGCTCAGAAAACATATAAAAACTCAAAAAATTCCGTTTTCCCAAAGCTAAGACCTAGCTAGATCGCTTTTTCGCCCCCGAAAACTCCCATACAGCAAATTTCATCGAAATATATAAATAAATAAATAAATAAACAAGAATTATTCATACCTAATTTGTCAGCTCGTTTAAAGGTATTAGATACATTAGATAGATAAAAAAAAACAATATGACGTTTTCAATGGAGATATGCCACAACAGACAACACGACTTTAAAACTATTCACAAAACAAATCGCTTGGGTAATTCGCCTGAGTAGTCAGATCAAGTTAATAAAAGGAATAATTTAGAATATTGTGCCAAAGATAACAACGTAACGAGAACACTAAGAGCTTTGCTTAAGCAATATTGAGTCAATAATTATCATTTTATTCAGCTTCCAAGATTACAGCAACTTCAGGAAGTCTGTTTGATAAAGTGTCTGCCGCAGCCATAATGGGTACTTAGTGAGTATGCCTAAGTATCTTACAGGAGGTTATGAGGAAATTGTCGCCTGCTGTGGTACGGTGCTCATTTAGGTAACAAATTATATGTACATGGTACTCAGACAACGATATACTTACCTATATAACAAATACAAATACATAAATACATAGAAAACACCCAAGACTCAGAAACTCTGTGTTCATCACACAAATAAATGCCCTTACCGGGATTCCAGAACCCAGGACTGCGGCTTGATAGGCAGGGGCACTACCCACTAGGCCAGACCAGTCGTCAATAAAATTTTAATTCATAAAAAGTGTTTTCGTGGAATGAAATTGTTGAATAGTCTCTTAAATTTTAAAAGTTTTTAATTACCTAACATAAAAACTGTGATATTTCTTCAAGATCAGTTAGAACAAAGCTTTCTAACACTTTTTACGATAAAAGATTCGTTGATATTGAAGGTCAAACAAGAATAAACAAATTGTAATTTAGTCGTCTCGCCGATTTAATTTATCAGCGTGGCAACGGCAACGAATTAATGTGACACTTTCAGAACAAAGCACCGTCAAATCAATGTAAATCGATTCATATTTTAATCTGAATAATAGTAGACTTCCAACAGTAAATATTCTCAAGTTGGTCGCTGTAGGCAAAACATGGCCAAATGGGGACTGCTCCGTAGCCCCTCGACTCAGTGTACCTGTGACACAGCAACGCAAACCATGGCACATCTACTGGCGTGCCCCGCATGCCCGCATCACTGCTCGGAGCTGGATCTGAGGGACGCGACAGCCAGGGCTGTCAACACCGCTGCCTACTGGGCATCCATTGTATAAAAAGCGGCCAAGTGCGAGTCGGACTCGCCCATGAAGGGTTCCGTATTTAGGCGATTTATGACGTATAAAAAAAAACTACTTACTAGATCTCGTTCAAACCAATTTTCGGTGGAAGTTTACATGGTAATGTACATCATATATTTTTTTTAGTTTTATCATTCTCTTATTTTAGAAGTTACAGGGGGGGGGGACACACATTTTACCACTTTGGAAGTGTCTCTCGCGCAAACTATTCAGTTTAGAAAAAAATGATATTAGAAACCTCAATATCATTTTTGAAGACCTATCCATAGATACCCCACACGTATGGGTTTGATGAAAAAAATTTTTTTGAGTTTCAGTTTGAAGTATGGGGAACCCCAAAAATTTATTGTTTTTTTTTTCTATTTTTGTGTGAAAATCTTAATGCGGTTCACAGAATACATCTACTTACCAAGTTTCAACAGTATAGTTCTTATAGTTTCGGAGAAAAGTGGCTGTGACATACGGACGGACAGACAGACGGACAGACAGACGGACAGACAGACAGACAGACAGACATGACGAATCTATAAGGGTTCCGTTTTTTGCCATTTGGCTACGGAACCCTAAAAAGGAACCTCGACACGAAAAGAAGAAGAAGTAAATATTCTTACCTGAGGGGGGCCAGTGCGTAATTTTGTGAGTTGTAAGCTGAATAATTTCTGCTGCAGAAATTCTAATGTATGTCGACAGACAACTCATTTTGCCGTCGCCGTGCGAGTGTGAGCCAAACAGGCGTTTTGTATGAAACCGAATGCAGTAGAAATTGAACAACCTAAATCACGCGACTTCTTCTTCCTCGCGTTGTCCCGGTATTTTGACCACGGCTCATGGGAGCCTGGGGTCCGCTTGGCAACTAATCCCAGGAATTGACGTAGGCACTGGTTTTTACGAAAGCGACTGCCATCGGACCTTCCAACCCAGAGGGTAAACTAGGCCTTATTGGGATTAGTCCGGTTTCCTCACGATGTTTTCCTTCACCGAAAAGAGACTGGTAAATATCAAATGATATTTCGTACATAAGTTCCGAAAAACTCATTGGTACGAGCCGGGGTTTGAACCCGCGACCTCCGGATTGCAAGTCGCACGCTCTTACCGCTAGGCCACCAGCGCTTTTTCTAAATCACGCGATAAATAAAAAAATTACTCTAGTCTGGCTTCACAATAAGAAACGCAACCAAACAGCAAACGGAAGGTCGGCAACGCGCATGTAACACCTCTGGAGTTGCAGGCGTCCATAGCCTACAGTGACAGCTTTCCATCAGGCGGCCCGTATGCTTCTTTGCCACCGATGTGATATAAAAAAAACGCACGCTCAGAACGAGACCGTTTGACGCTGACGCCGATCGCTCTTTATTGGTTTAAATCAGCGGTTCTCAATCTTTTTTTTGACGGAACCCTTTTGGATACTTGATGGAATCCTACAATAAAACAATAGTTTTTAGAAGTGTATTTTTTTTATTAATAAGCATAATAATTATGCTTATTTTATTATTCTAAATTATTCTAAATTCTTGCGGAACCCCTGCAGGGGTGTCGCGGAACCCTAGGGTTCCGCGGAACACACTTTGAGAATGGCTGATTTAAACTAATGTATGGCGCGTGGGCGCCAGCGTCAAGCGTACACACTCGGAGCGTCGAGCGTGCGTTTAGTGAATGAGGCATTAAGCTCGAAACGTGGCGAGTTCAGCAAACTTTCTCTTTATGCGTCGTCTAATACTAATTATAAACATCATCAGTCAGGCCACACCTACGACGCTTTTCCGTTCCGATTACCCAAATCGATACACTTGAGACCTATTTTCAGGATGGTTGCACATAGCAAGTCTAGACGTCGTAGGCTATTGGATTGTGACGCGATTAGTGCTAATATAGGCTGTGTGAAGGTGACTTCACTTTTGTTTCCTATTCAGAATTTTAACGTATACGCTGACATCAGAATGATATTTGAATCATGATTTACTGTTGAGTAATGCTGCTGCGGTTGACATCCGAACATCACCTTAAGTCTAAGGGCCCGATTCGGATTTTGTAATAGATATCTATTAGATATCTTTTAGACATCGCCAAGATACGATAACGATATGTTTAAGATCTAACCTGTCAAATTTGTCATTTCCGCGATTCTGGAGATACTCTTGAACGATTTCCACAAGATATTACTTAGAGATCTAATTCACATCACATCTAATAGATATCTAACACGATCTATCGTAAAAGTGACATTGGTTGCCCGAATTGCGCTGCAAAAGAGAACTAGTTGAAATCTAAACTATAACGTATCTAGAATGGATCTAGTACGTGTCGTCTCTTGTGAATATCTTGATGTTCGAATACGGCAGTATAGGTGGCATTCAGATTGTGACCGCAGCAAATTCCACACCGAAGAAGAAAATGCCTGTTCCAGACATGATAAGAAAAATTATGTCACACACAAAAGCTACACGTAGGTAGTCTGAAAAGAATTCCCACTAATCTGTGACTTAAACAAAGGCACCGTATCTTTTGTTATACTGCTCGGGCAGGTAATTTAAAGCGTCGCATCCTATAATGCCGTTACACAATGGCTGTTTCAAAAATATTTAAAATTTACAAACAGCATTTATCACGACACAAAAGCAGAATTTACACAAAACACTTTGATAACGTCATGCTATTCTGTAATAGTTGCGACAGAACGGAATAATTCGCTGCATTTTAACCTGCATCTGATACGTCAGTAGGAGCTTCGGGCTACGCGGAAAATTAAACACACTCGTATGTGGCGATATGAAATAAAGGTGAAATTCCTTTGACGTGAAAAATGCGATAATATCTACTTGCACCTCGTATCTGACGATTCATTGTTTTGGAAAAGCAAACTTTACCGCGTTTTATACAAGGTTGCTTTCAAATTGTAGAACAAAATAAGATAACACTTTAATGTGTGTAAACGGTTGATTGTGGTAAATTTAAAGTTGCTACTCCTTTTTTATAACGAGGACAATGTTATCGGGTTTTTATAGTAAGATTAGATTTTTTCTTTTTCGTATTAACTATAACTGTCTGTATAATAATTATGAAAGGTACAGTCAAAAGCAGAAGTTGCTAAACGGGTGAGGTGTTCAAATTGATATTGACGTGACTTTATTGTTAAGAGAATAAGAGCGTGCCAAGGTCATTTTGAACACCTCGCCCGCTCAGCAACTTCTGCTGCTGACTGTACCTATAACAAGAAGGTACTTATACCAATTACCAAACTTTGGCAACAATACACCGTGTTTTTATTGAATTCCGTTAACTTCGGGGTATGGTTAAGTACGTCTAAGATAACTAAATGGCATAGTTAATTAAAAAAAAAAAATTTTTTTTTTTGCTTTTTTACAAAAAAAAAAATATTTAAAAAGTAATTAAATGTAGCATATAGCGTTGTTGTAACACGGGCATTACATTTAACTCAACCAAACAATTGAAATCTGTGAGATATCAATGTCATTTCGAACATCGATTGACCGAGATTGTACTTAAGTTTAGTAGCAAATGTATGAACTCATTCTAAACACTAATCAATATGTAAACCGGCCCTAAGGCAAGTGTACACGCTTGTAGAGGCCTTATAGGAAATAAATAAATTATTGATTATCTCCGAAATTTTGAGAAAGTTACTTGATTTAAGCTCAGGAATGCACCCTTGAAACTAACGGAAAAACACGGTGTATATATACATTGTTGTGTTTTAATTTGAAGAAAAAACCTTAAATGTCATATTATTATGGAGAACTGGCCGCGTAGCCAACGTGCCAATCGCTAACGCTCCGTAGCGATCGAAAAGCAACTGTCATTGTCGCACTAATATGGAAGAGTGATAGAGATACACAAAGCGTTTCGCTGTCGAAGCGATAGCGATTGTCAGCTTGGCTAGGCCGGCTGTTCTTTTATTTATTGTAATTTTTCAATGGAACTACAAATGTATTCCCTGATCTGATTACTTGATTAGAATACACAGTTGCACTAATCGTTGAAGTTACGTGGCTAGTGATCTTTTTTAACTTTAACTAGGGTAATTCGCCAGTAACCAGTAACTGGCCACCGGCTAATAACTAGCTGGCCACCCTAAACTAAAAATGAATTCTATTCACCGATAAACATAATTCATTTTATAATAGATAAAGTTTCAATAACTAGCCACCTTATACTAAAATGAATTCTGTTTATAGGTGTACAGAATTCAGTTTTAGTTTAGGGTGGCCAGTTATTGGAGAATTACCCTATTAGATTTAAAAGTATCTTTTCGAATTTGAAAAAATTGGAAACGTTTATTTCTATGTTCTATTTAAACAAAGTTGTAACTATAGGTAAATGAAAAATTACATGGCCTCATTGGGATTTTTAACCTGTTACATTGGCGCACCACTGGCGACACTACCATTGATGAAGCAAATGAAATGAAATGAAATGAAATGAAATGAAATGAAATTAAAATGAAATGAAATGAAATGAAAATGAAATGAAAACGAAAATTCTTTATTCGCATAAAATATGGTATAACAAGGTGTTATTGGAAAGACATTCCCGTACAGTAACATATTTTGCTGGTTAAGCATGCAAATATTATCTTGAAGCTATTCACAGTTGTATTAGTCTTTATCTATTTGGTATGTACATTGTTAACTTAAAATTAAAAAGGCTGAGTTATAAATAAATAAGTCCGGTCGAGGCCGTATTTTTCTCTTAAATGTCTGTCAAATCAACTCAATAAACGTTAGAAATATATGACAAACATTCTTCCGGCTCAATTCAATTTATCAATCATTCTTTCTAACAATGGACCAGCATCCAATCGCTTATCATTATCAACCACGTAACTCGAAGGTTACAAACATCCAGTATAAGTGCGGTCTACGATTACAAAGTAATTGTATGAATCGAGAGGTCAGGATATGGGGGTTGGTTTAAATCTCTCCAGATAATAGACCAGCAACCCGCAGCGATTGACCGAGAATCGTTGAAGAAAAGCTGAGCAATCCATTAATATAGTCGTAGAAATATGAAGTGACTTGGCCTCTTTTGAAATATGACAGATAATACTTTTTTCCGGGTTGAACTGGAATGAACTACTTTTATTGGACAGATTAAAAGATTTAGAAAACGCTTGATCGACCGGGGGCTTAGTTAAGATGACAATGGTATGTCGAAAAGTACGTAACGTAATCTACGCTTTGTTTGGCGTTTTGTACAAACTGTACATATAGGTACATTTAAGAAATAGGTATCACAAAATTTTCTGTTGAAGGTAACATTTCCGATAGAGGCACAAGTGAGGCTCTCTTGGGATTCCTTCAGAGCCCGTCCACAAAACGGATTCTTCAAGATATAAAGGGCCTAGCCAAGATGCCAATCATTTGAGGCAACACCGGGTAATATAATGAATGAATGAAATCGTTTATTTCAGGCAACTAGTGGCCCATACATAAATACCTTAAAACTAGCATACATATTATAAAAATATAACTAAACACTAAAAAACACATTATGATTGCGATGCATTACGCAACCCCGCAGTGTCAGGGAACCGGCCGCGGAACCGCCGAAACTTGACACCCTTCGGCCAAAACTCCTCCTTGGTGAAGGTCGCTAGATGTTCAGTCGGAACGGTCACCACAAACGAATTAAAATTCGCATTGTGTCGAGATTCCAACTTCGCTTTTTGATCCGGATGAATCCGGTTTTTGCTTTCACATACTTTACGATATCATCGACCTTCGTAAGGTAGTGTAGACGGGACACATACAGCAGCGTCGAGGGTGTTGCAGGACGCAGCAAATGGTTGGGTCCGGTCGGTGCGGTACCGCACTGATTCTGACGAGCTGGTTTCCTTCTCTTCTCCACCTTTTTAAAACCATCTTCGTCGCATCGCGACTCCCTTAGAGCCGGCTGTTGGTCCTTGTGAACATGTTCACGAAGGCTCTATAATAACGCGACTATAGAAATAAAAGAAACTACCGTAAAATGGGGTGAGTAGGGGCAAAACTGACATTCAAACCTTGATAACATTTTATTTTTACATATGCAAACTGAATGGTGTAGGTATATAATAAGTGTTCCGGGCGTTTGTATTTTAGTTTTTAGTTTATTTTGGGTAGTTCCATTTCATAACTTTGACGATAAACAGGAAATCTCACCTCATCCCGTAGTCCCTCGTAATTGGGGTGAGATGGAATTTCATACAAAGGTGATTTTGGAAGATTGTTAGATCGATTTTTTTATTATGAGTATTACTATAGCTCCATTTTAAATTGGAATACATTATTTTTGTAGCAGTAGCCTTAAAATCCCATCTCACCCCCCTTTCATCCCTTCTCTCCCCATTTATAAACCAACTTTCCCCGCGAACCTTACTCACCCCATTTTACGGTATTCTTTTTTCATCAAAATGGTATTTCCTATTTACCTGTGAGTGTACTTGAAATAGAAAAAATAAGACCGATTACCACATTACATATTTCATTAAACTTCATAAGGCTGACATGGATTGATAAAGGCAAAAATATCCGCTTAAGGCCCCTCTCGTCTCAAGGTACTTTGTCTTTATAAGGGCTCTTGGTACAAAGCAAATATAGCTTTGTTCTGTCCGACAAAGGAACGCTTTAGGAAAAAAATATTCAATTACAGAAAGAAAGGATTACAAAAGGTCTGGTGTAAGGGTGTAACATGATGTCTAATTTTGATTTCTTTTAAACCGATTCCCAAAAACGGTGATCGATTTGCCGATATTTCTATTTTCTATAGTTTTTTATGAACTGATAAAAATTGTTTGAAATCTAAAGAACTCAGAATAGTTCTTTAATAAAAAGTGGTTACCAGCATGTCAATAGTCAATAGTCAATAGTCAAAATATACTTTATTCATGTAGGCCTAGCAACAAGCACTTATGAATCGTAACATACTTATAAAATAACCTTGAAATTGTAAATTAAAGTTCAAATTGTCTGTGACGTATACGGGACAAGGCGGTCGAAGGGTTTATATTATAATATCCTTGCTATTCTAGACAACACCCAATCAGTTGAATAATATCGGCTGCGTCGGGACAAAGCTACGTTTCTCGACAATAAGTGAACCAAAATCGTTCCACACAATACCCGGTTGTTATGACCCGGGTTTAAACTTTTGGCTACGGTTACGGTTACTGGTTAGTTATTTATCGAACTCGATTCCCACGGGCTTGTTTAAGAATGTCGCGAAGACAAATCATACCAAAGAAGCATTCGTTTGACACGCTGTGATCAGATGACCTGCAGGGCTACCGCGAAAATAAAAAAATAGAAGGTCTATCTATGACTGTAGCAATATTTGAGTGACATGTGTATGCTTTGCTACGGCCATCGTTTTATAGCATCGATTAGTTACTTATCTTTAGTTAGAACTTGTTTGATATAATCTTGTGACATTTAATATTCACTAAGCTCTATTAGATTCCAAATCCAGACATTATTATCAAACGTCTCAACTCAGATTAATATATCCTTGCTATCCGAGTCAACTCAATCAGCCGAATAATATCGACTGAGTCGTGACAAAGGCTTGTTCGAACATCGACAATAAGGCAACCGATATTGAGTTCAAACAATACCCGGGTATTCCGACCAGGGTATAAACTGCCCGGGCATTAAACCGGTATATTCTGCCCGTGGAGGTTAATTAAAGGGGTCGCTTTACAACTGCGAGTCGGACGTTTTTCAATTGATTTGTCGATGCCCGAGTGACGGCGGGGACAACCTATACCCGATACCCGACCACGAGTCACTGACAGTGTCAACACTGACATAGACGCCAACATCTACGTAACTTACTTTCTATGCATCTCGCTCATACTGACAGTATTAGTGTATTGGTAGTTGTTAAGCCGAAATGAAACGTGAGGTACAGCTTTTGAATTTTCATCAATATTATTTGTTATCCATTGAAATAAGATGAAAGTCGTATACATATTTATGAGCCTGACTGTTCATCATTATTGTCACCCGGCACGGCGACGCGGCATCCATCATTCATGGGCAATGGCTTCACACATTCACTTAGCCCCGGAAAAATGGCCCGGTTAAAACTCGGTGTTTGGGAAAAAAGCCCGGTCAAAAATTCTGTTCTAAGAATTTGCCATTTTTTGTATTCTAAGACGCTTGAAATTTTATGCTTGTTATGTACTTATTAAAAAGTCATTCTAGATTTTTAATAACCAGAGCTCGAAGCGAAACATTTAAAAAAGTCGATAACTATATTTTGTTGTTTTTGTCGTACTGTATGTGACAACTTCAGATGTGTAGACTGCGGCAAATTTCCGAATAATTAAAAAAAATCAATTCTGTTTCTCATACAATGTGACATTTAATGTGACATTTTTCTGGAAATATTGCTATTCTCGGAAACCTCCGTTAGTCTGTAGCTAGGCACAACATTTTATAATAATTAAATATTTCTAGGTATAACCATAGAGAAAAAAATACATAGATTGCTCACTCCATACATCAGTTTTAGTACCAAAAAGATTATTAGCATCTAGCATCGAGTAGCGGAACTATCAGTACTGCTACTTGACAATAGATGTAGCAGTACTGATAGTTCCGCTACTCGATGCTAGATGTAGACACTGAAATTAATTGTCTAACTGATGTATGGAGTGAGCACTCTTGTCTTACTATATTTCTCTATGGTATAACCAACAAATAACATCACATTCAGCCATCGGATTGAATTTAACAAATGTATTAAAATGTTTACTTTTTTGTTACAGATAACGGCAGCCATGCGTGTGGCGACCAACAATGAACATCGCAATAAAAGTTAAAATGTTGTGTAAATGTGATTAAAAAATACCAGTATGTGTATGAAAAGTGCGAAGAGCTCACGAGAATTTAAATATAAGTAAACTCGTAATAGATGTTGACAATGGGTGTGTGTCAGCTGATGCTGGTGTTGCTTCTGGGCTGGATAACGGGTAAGTGTATACAACATTTAATAGAATATAAGATAAGATAGACACAATTAATTTCATTGAAAAATATCCAAAAATTAAAACAATCATAATACGCTTAAATTGTTACTTAAATATTATAAATGTACAATCATGGTTTAGAAAAGCAAACATACAATAAAAGAACTTGTTGATATTAGTTAAGTAATAGTTCATTAAAATTTTAAGGTACTTTTAACTTTAATTATGTTCGTACAATAGTGATTAACACTGATTTAAACTTTCACGATTTTTACAAATTATTAAATTGTAATTGTACGCGATTAACCCGTGGAGCGCCCTAACAAGACACGTGTGATAGTAACTCCATACTATTCTTGGTTCGGGGCGCTCCACGGGTTAAGTCCCGTTGTACAATTTAATATCATATAGTGATTATTATACGCCTAGAAGAATAATAAGGAAACAGCACAGTATTAACTGAAATATAATAATAATCTTTGATTTCTACTTTGCGATTTCCCGGCAGAAACGTGTATGTCCACAAAGATCGCTCAGTGGAAATATTACTGTTATATTATAATTTTGGTTAAATCAGACTTGCAGATGCGCATAGAAGCTAAATAAAAGTGTGTAAAAACATTAATAAATCAGGAGCAAATTTAATGTCACTTTTACTAAGAGCGACGGCGACGTCGTCGCGAGCGTCACCTCACTTATAGTTCGTTTTTTTTAGCATTAGAAAAAAGGTAAACAATCTTGATGTGTCTTTTAATTGAAAAACATGTTTTAAAAATAAGTCACGGCAAATATGTAACAATTATGAATCTAATACGATCATTTATATTCTTCTGTTTTCATAAGTATAAGCATACAGATCGCCAAAAAGATACTGCGTGTATGCACAAATGCTTTTTTGGGGAATAGACTAAAGACTTGTGTTGACAACTATAAGGTAGGGTTTTAAAGGTGTGTGCAGGATCCTTTAAATGACAAATAAAAGTACGGGAGTAGAAAAAATAAATTACTCTACATAATTCCGGGTTTATTGAATAAAAACTTACTTATCCCCATTCACTATAACAGTGCTGTACAAAAACACAAGTCTCCGAGCTAAGAGACGCTGTTTAAACATAGATTAACTCTAATTGTTTTATTCAGGATTTATGCCTTGGACCGCCTCCAGGGGGTTGAAAAATTAATCAGCTAAAAGCCTTTTTACTTCGAGGATTAAGAAACGAGTTAATTTATAGCAGATTGAAGTGTTTAAACGTAGTTTTAATGCTGTTATAGGAATGCAACTTGCATAATATTGGAATAAGTCAGATTAATGTGCTTTTAAATACTGTTAAGGTATTTAGAAATGGGAAATATCACTAGGATATCTTAAAGTATGGAGGAATTGCCGGTTGCATAATATAGTAGGGTATGCTTGCTATACAATGACACTCGTGTGATCTTATTATCAAACTCGCTTCGCTCGTTTCATTAAATTATATAAATTTACATTACGTGTATTATATTTATTTTATCTACACATATTATAACCTCTCTAGGATGTGTTCAGGAACCGTATGTTACGACAGCCATTCAACATTTATTCAGCAAATAGGCCACAGGGGCACTTTTACATGTCAAATTCGTACAAGCAATAAAAATAATCAAAAATTACAAAATACAATTACAAAATATGGAATCAATGAAATATAAATTTATTAATATCAAGATCATTTACATAGGTAAAAAAAAAGTAAAGTAACATATCTAAATAAAACTAAATTAAAACTAAAAACGAATACTTACTAAATAAAATTGAAATAAATCTGAAAGATGATTGAAACATGAAATATTATAGCTGGCCAAGCAAATCTTGTCAGTAAAAAAAGGCGCGAAATTCAAATTTTCTATGGGACGATTTAACTTCGCGCCTACATTTTTCAAATTTGCCGCCTTTTTCTACTGACAAGATCTGCTTGACCAAGTATAGATAGGTACTTTATTACTTTATACTTTTTTTTAAATAAACTAAAATTATATTATTTTAACAAAAAAAAACAAACATTATAACTAATTATGAATTAAAGATTTCAAAACTAAACTAAAATTAAAATAAACCTACTTATACATTAAACTAATACTTATAATATTATATAAAAACTAAAATATACTAATAAAATAGATGAAACCTTCTAAAACCTCCGCCTGCGGCATAATAGAGCCCATAACGCTGGCTGTGTTACCTCTCTGTATTGCCAGCGATATGCGCAATTTATTTTCTAAATGTCAGATTACACAAAAAAACGATTAAAAAATATGAACATCAGACAAAAACTAAAATTATTTAGAGATCTAAAAGTCTTCTAAGTAAAAGTGCAGAGCTAAAATAAAAAATAATAATACGATCATCAAATTATCCTTATAGAGATATAAATATCCTTTCTATATTATTATTATGTGCTTGCTAGCATGTAACAATAGAGCGAGTGTAAGGTTTCACATGCGATACTCCGACCTATTTAGATACCGCGCGTGCTGGCCATGTCCGATAATTCCGAGAGCCTAGTAGGTAGGTAGGTTAGGAATATACATTATAAATGGGCCTTATACTAGTCTTATATAATATGAAGCCTCACTATATGAAAGGGACGGTCATGTAATAAGATGATAGGATTCTATAGCGGGATGCCAATTATGACGACGGTACCGTGAAATGATTTCACGTTTTTCCTATCACGCTTTCCGATAAAAGGTTTCATTGCTTGGTTCTATAATACGTTTTATTACTGAGGGATGTTTGTTTTTATTTGCGCTTAAATGTAATTACAATAAGTTACCTAACTTTATATTAAAACTCAACTGTTATAAGTATTAAAAGTCACACGAAGCCGACCGCCACCATCGAAGATACGCTCTCATTTTAATACAACAAATTCTCATTCAATATTCACAAAATCTACCTCATTTCTTTGTTTTACAGTTAGGTAATAGCAACGAAAATTAGTATCAAATAGATTATGGATTCGTAAAGATTCATGCCTAGTTTCAAGTACTTTAAAAAAAGTAGTTTTAAAATGAGAGTGTAACTTTGTATGCCGGCGTTGTCCCGCTGGGTAAGGTAAGAGCCACTATGGTCTCCCGAAGCGTCGAGCCTTGAAATTAACGGCGTTCAATAAAACAGGCTGTTATAATTTTATCCACAAAACATTAATCATCACGTTCGTTTCTAGAGACTAATAGTAATCACGAATACTAGTAACATATTTCCAACCCAAATAAACCCAAATTAAGGTCTTTCATTACTATTCTAGACAAAAAGCAAACCTTCCAAAAAATATATCTCCAATATCAGATATTCTTGGCCGTCTTCAAATCTAATAATTCGTTATATTGAAGAAAGTTTGTTGCCAGAGTTCCGCAATGACTTTCCCTGACCCGACGTTATTAGTATTATCAGAAATACAGTTTACGAAAGAATTCTGTGATATTTCATCTATGTTTTTTTTATAAAGTCAACTGTAAGCGCTCGAGTTTAAGGTTAAATTTATAACGGAGCATTTACGAGTTGACGAAGTGAGCGGAATTTTAAATTTCGAATTGACATGTCGACGATTACCTTTTTTACAGATAAGGATTGACGTTTTAATTTATTTGGCGCTAGAAATTTCAACTGTGAATTGACATTTCAAAGGCCGGCCGGATGGAATGGATTAGAATCGTTTGACCAAATTGGTAAAAATCGATTTATGAATAAGCAAAACGAATGGCAATAGGGATGATGACACATGTTGAATTTTATAACAAAATCTAGTAAAATAGATAGCAAACGAGCAATTTATCACAATAATGTAAATATATTACAATAAAATATTGAAAAATTACAAAAATACAGGACCTGAAAGTTTCAAAATTTATGTTTTTTTTAACTTCCAAAAACGATAAAAGTAAGGGTACCGTTCGATTCGTTACATTTCATCCAAAAAATATTGTATTGCAACTATATACATAAACACAATATTTCACCGACAAAAACGCAATTTTCTTGTTTTATTCATAGTACAAGATGGGCTCCCAGAGACCTTGACGTCACGTTCCCTTACCGTTTTGTTTAGGGCGTTTCGCGAGTGAAGTGCGACTGTCGGCCTTTGACTACAATTTCTAACTTTTGTGTTACTTTAATGACATATAGACATTTGATCCTAAAAACAAACCCGATCGATTGATACCATAAATGAAAATTAGTCATGTAGCCTATTATATACTTAGTGTCATTCTAAGCGTAGTACTTTGTCATATTACAATAAATAATTATTTATATTTTAGAAGTTAGCTCTTCTCTAGGTAACTACATTTTGTGACGTGAAAGGTAATGCCAAGTGTAAGCATTTTTTATGGACAAATAGTGAAATTCTCAGACTTAATGGCAACTTTGACACAAAATGAAACTACATAGTTTACTACGAGCGAAGCAAGTTTCATAATAGGATCACACAAATGTTTTAATACCTAATTATGTACCTATATACAGTTACGTACCTACACTTTCATCTACACACATATAAGCTCATGTAAATATCATGACTTGATCTGCTTATATATATAAATATGATTATAATGTAAATCTCTGCGAAGAAATTGAAGTCGACAGCCCACTTTAAGCCAGCGTTGGGACTATTAGCTCAATCCTTCTCATGTGTGCGATGCCTCTTTTCCTTTTCACCCCCGTCTGAGTCCATGTTCAATTTGTCGTATGCTTACATTGCCAACGCTTACCGTCGGCGTCGGACGAGTTCCAACGACAGCCAGCCTATTATGGATAGCTTTATCCATCTTTATCCACGTGATAAAATAACTGTCACTGTTTAACACCGTGGGAAAGAAAGTGACGGACACCGTTTTATCACGCTGTCACGTAGACAAGAACGACCATCATATCCGTACAGGTCATTAATGTCGCAGGTTGTCCAATGTTGTAAGTTACTGGCTAATAAAAATTTTCAATTTATACTTCTTTTACACAATATGTCAAGATATCAAACAACATTCGTTATCAACACGAATTTTATTTTTATTTACCTATACTTCGTTTTTTTTAGCATTAGAAATAAGGTAAACAATCTTGATGTGTCTTTTAATTGAAAAACACATTTTAAAAATAAGTTACGATAAATATGTAACAATTATGAATCTAATACGAACTTTTATAGTGTTCTGCTTTCATAAGTAATACTTATTGATTTTTAAAAAGTGTTTTTCAATTAAAAGACATGTCAAAATCGCTTACCTTCTTTCAAGTTATTTCTAATGCAAAAAAAACGAACTATAAACCCTTATCTTTATGCTGGTCGTATTTTGCGGTTTTTGAACGCATCGTAGGGGGTTTATGATAATATGTAAGCAAGTAGAGAAAATTATTAATTACCAATCTCTTTATTTACTCCTATTCACTTTGATGTACAGTCAGCATCAATAGTAGCGTATGAAATGCTTTTTCTAATTGAAAAATTGTATCTTCAAAAGGATAGGTGTTAACGTAATTATTTTACATATAGAGAAATATATTTTTTGTTATGGTGTTAGAAAATGGTATAATACTTGTCTTTTTGACGCGTAATATGATCTGTTACTTTTGATGCTGAAAAAAATGGTGGTCTGTAAAGTCGGTTTACGGACGATAATTTTGCGTGATAACGTCATAAGAAAACATTGATGAAAAATTGCATTCTTTTATACGTTACCATGGAGATCTGTCCACGACGTGACACTTTGTCGTGCATGCTACCGGTGTTCCTCGATTTATATGACGTTATCACGTCATAAAATGTAATGGAAATCATTATACGTAAACGTTTTGATGGATTGTTGGTGTAGGTAATCGGAAAAAAATGATGAAACAAGCGGGTACCTACTTACTGTCAATTTTTATCAATATCACGCTTGAACCTAACGAACTAAGATGCCAAACTAGTCCCCGATAGGGACAGTTCGTTTCTTTGCGGTCGGGAATAATTTTTTACATCAAAGCATCTCCAATAAAGAGGCTAGGCCGATAACAGGAGCCAGATTCGAACTAAGGAATTCATGTAAACTTGATCGTATTTTGCTACCATCCGCCTGCGCTTCTTGCTGGTACTTGTATATTGGTGCGAGCGAGATGCGTTGCTAATAATGAAATATCAATAACAGTTTTTTATGTTCGAACGCTGCACGCTGCTCGAAGGAGTATTGTTATGTAGATGGTTCGTTACCGTTTTTATCTCCTTTCAGGCTTATTATTGGCCTCTTTTTGAGTAAAAAGCGAGGTAAGTAAACAGAATTTGTTTTTTACGGTTGGCAGGGATACGGACATTGTCCTTAAGGTTTTATTGTTATGTAGGGGAACTATTAAAACCCAATGCCGCATCAAACTTCTAACTGTCGTAGAATTTGATGGCAGTTTTTTCAAGTAACCGTAATAAAGTGGGAGGTATAACACCCATCTGCTTGCATGCTCGGAAGTGATGATAACACTTCAGTAATGTTTCAAAGCTGGATTATAAAATATACTTTTTTAACACTTGCTCGTAAAGGGTGTTATACCAGTCATACAGGGAATATTACACCAGGGGTTGAGAGAAAGTTAAAATAGACGGTTTGACAATGCGGTTTGAGATCGTAGAACAAAATCGATGACTTTACAGTATGTACGTATAGTGTAAGTTGACGCGGCTACAACCGTATTTTTGTCTGTTAGGTTATTCGCACTTACTTGTTATAAAGGAACTACCTACCATGATGAGACGATATAAGAGCGACCATTTTAAGCCCTCTGTTCGGTCATGCCTCCTTTTTATCGACTGTTTGTTGATGTATCGGTTAGCGGTTACTTTTTATAAGGAGGTGAAATGGGGGGACGGATTACTTACGGGGGTACAGTTTACTAATAACAAAGGGAGGGATGCTTTTTATTACATCGATTTTATCGACTTATGGTATTAACTGACTTATATCAACTAACGTACGACATTATTTTGATGAAGTTAGTTTCAAGTGTTGTGTTGGAATGTTTTAGTTATTTCAAGTGGTTCAATGGTGTACGTTCAGTGAAAACGCGTTATGCCTAGTTAAAACTAGTTTTCCGTATCAACTCTGTAAAAACTCGTTTTCACTATTTAGTTAAAACTAGTTTTTAGTAAGGCATGGGTGGAAAATAGTTTTAACTGGGATTATTTAGCCATAACTAGTTTTCCCAAAGTAGGTACCTTGGTGAAAACTAGTTTTGACTCACTGACGAGAGGATACACATAACGAAAAAAGTTTTTTTCTATGTTAACATTATACTTAACAATATTTTAAAAAATGAGCTATATTCACAACATTTTTTTTTTAAATAGCTGACGTGAAGTTTGTTTATAATAACAGTACTTGACAAATTACCTCGGCCCGTCCACAATTAAGGGCCTTCCAAACAGCCCGATATATCAGAGGGTACAAACACACTGAACGACATAGATGTAATAAATTGGAACGGAATTGCTTCCGAGTGCCGTGCCGCTGATATAGTACCAGCTGATCCTCCGACCGACGTAAGGCTCGTATTCGACATTCAATAATATAGCTTGTAATACGCCCTTTCAAGATACGCTGTCGCTGTTAGGATACTTAAAAGTTTAGTATGTTTAATCTATCACTCAATTTATCAAGGAGTTTGACAGTGATATGCCAACTGCAGCTGCACCACTGTAGCGACATTACTGCAGCGGCACTGATGCCTTTAATGTATCTGTCAACTTATAAAAAAGAGTGACATTCACTGCCGCAATTATGGCATACAATCCGTCACTCGTATTATGAAGGAAATTGACATATATAGCGATTGATTAGAGATTGGCGGCATCAAAGCAGCCACAGTAATGTCGGAACAGTAAAAGAGCTGCAGTTGACATTCGAATTTTATCTTTAAGTTGATATTCGGTTGGCAACTGTGGCTGCATTACTGTCGCGGCATTACTCCTGCGGCAGACACAACAGCTCACAGGCTCTATCACTGTCAAGCGATTTCAATCCGTCTTACTTATTTTATCAAGAAAATATATACTGCGTTAAGACGAAACAGGAACTGAGATTTAAATATTTTAGGTAAATATACCCGCCTCGCTAATGGAAGCGGCTCCTAAAACTAGTGCGATAAGCACAACACGAAAAATCCTGCGTAAAATATCAAAAATCGAGGTTTCGTACTCGACTGTTTCCTCCTCCAAAACTTAACCAGACTTAACTTAGATTTCCAAATTTGTTTACGATTAAACAAATTTGGAAATCTAAATAATTATGAAGTTATCTGTGTCGAACCGTTTTGCTTTTTTGGCTAATTGATATCAGTTTTGAATACCACGCCTCTCATTGCGGCATAGTCAATTAGGCCATTTTGGCCATTTTTGAAGGGCTCTAGCGCCTTAAAAAACAAAAATATAAAAAAAATCAAAATGGTCCGACACAGAAATTGACAATATATTATTAATCTGTGTTGAAAAAATCATTGCTCTAGCTTCATAACCCGCGGAGGAAACAGTCGAGTACGTTTGTATGGAGAAATTACTACTCCTGTTTGCTCTTAATACCATAGCAGTAATACACCGCAACAGACATAGATCTGCAGTTGACATCCGAATGGCACCTTAGCGCGACTATTTCGATAATATCTGTATATATACGAGTTATAGATTGTAACGTGGTACGTCCCATGATAAAAAAAGGAAAAATATTGACATTAATATAATAGGATTAAATTAGGCCTATATTTTTAAAGCTATATGGCCCGTAACACAACACGTAACGATTTTAAGGGAACATTGTTGCTCACGTCATTGTCGTTAATAAAATTTGTCACACTTTTCCTTAAACGTGTCGCGCGTGTACGAAATTTCGAATAAGCCGTGTGTTTCAGCACTCGAGCGTGGCAGTGGGCATGTAAAGCGAATCGAGAACTTTTTGTATTACTATTCAAATCGGGAAATGTGACGTAAATGTCACATTGCTTGACGAAACTTCATTGCGCGCGTTATTTATCAAAATTTCATAGCAATCGTGACACATATTCAGTGGTTATTAATAATGGAACATTAATATTTTTTCTCAAACTTTTGATACTTTATTATCGATTATTTAAACGAAAACGGGACTTTGTCGTGAACGGGGATCATCTAAAAGCATCTAACACTCCAAAAGTCGGGATAAATAATTAAAAAAAAAGTAAGTACATCTAATGTGACCCAATTCACCCAATGAAATTTGACCATGACAAGCATACGTACAGATATTATTGACGCTTTAAGCATCCCCATCTGCGCATAAAATGAATGCATCCTTTAAACGGAGATAACCAAAAAGAATATTTTCATATCATAAATTACTCAAAGCGGAGATAACGGAGCGTACTGCCAGAGCGCTCTGCCAACTATTACTGTTATGCAAAGACTGCTGCTCCGACAATTGCTATGTTTAGAAAACAGTCCTAATCCGTGAATGTAGACAAGTGGAATAATGATTGGGGAAAGAGAGGTGGAAAAGGTTGCGAGAGTGAACGCTGGGGCCAATTGTACTAAGTCAAAATAAAATATTTAGTCTTCAATTTAGTACTACAACGCGCTTATGATATGTCAAGGAAGAAAAACTACCACCATTACTAGGGTCATATGTCCTTCATCGTATACCTGCTTTAATTGATATGCAATTTTTTTCTCATGTTTGTAGTTGACGAAGTTTCCTGGATAAATTTCGAAAAGTACCTGTGTCATGAGAATGTATAAAAAAGGGGAGAATGTACAATAAAAGGTCAAATTATGTTACTTAGTTAATTATGTTAGTTATTAGGTTTTATACTCAGTATAAAACCTAATTTGATTCATTACATTCGCAGATAGATAAAATCCTTTTACTTAAATTTTCAATAAAACCACGAAAGTTTAAATTGGGTCGAATCCCAACAAACCTTTAATTTAATACGTTTAGACGATCATCCTAACGATTAGCACGTAATTTCAACGGAATATCTAAATTAAGCCCTCTATAAGTCAACATGGCCAGTGTTGGGATGAAATAATCGTAGTGATATTGTTCGCAATATTGTTGGCGATAGTGTATAATTGTCATAGAGAGAACTAAGTGCGGATCGTTTCTGATATGTGGTGTTTATGCATTTGGGTAAGCAAATAAACTGCAATGTCTAACGGTGTTATTCATAAACGTCTGATAAGTTAATCAGCTGATGATCGTCGTTTATCCCACTCTATGGCATAACGACAGATAGGGACAAACGACGATCATCAACTGATGAAGTTAGCAGCCGTTTATGAATAACGCCATAAGCCTTTGTTGTTTGGATATCACGTTCGACTTGGCGCAGTCGGTAGATTTCAACATAAAGATGGATGGATGCTTACATCCAATAGAGATGTACGATGTTAGTACCTGCAGTTATGGATGACTCAGGCTAGATTGGGCCGGGTTCGATCCGAGTCGTCCGACACTTGTTTTCTGTTATGATGGGTGAAGATGCTTTCTGCCTATAGAAAACGAAGTGTTGGAGGCCTCGGCCCGGACCCGGTCCGTTTAATGTGAGTCATCATTAATGCGAGGCCTGGTGTATGAGGTTCTGTTGGCATTCCCCAACGGTGATTCTTTTTATGTACGTTTCTGTTTCACTACTTTGCGGTCTGGTGGTCCACCTAAGCTCGTAATAGAAATGAATCCACATAACATAATCATATTTATCAAGGAAAACTGACTTGATATTTTTGAGTACCTATCAGATATTTACATGATTTAATCGATGTAACTACGATGTAATAAGAACACAATATATTTCAGACACATTATTGATTTTTTTTGCACTCACACCTGATCCATGCTCTCAGTTTAACAATGTATAGCAATGACTTTGAGGCCTGAAAGTTAAAAAAAAGAACTGGTAAAATACCTACCACTTCAACGCAATTGAGTTAAGAGTTATTCCAAGAAAGTTTGGTCCTAAAATATATCTCAGATATGAAAGTTTTGATAAAATTTATTATGATAATACTCTGAATCCTCTTGGCTAACCGATCTGGGATTAGTCCTCAACCCATGCGATGTTCTATTAAATAAAATGTCACCCCGTCGCTCAACTTGTACTTAAGATAAAAAAATGCTTTGATCTTTGCGACCTCGAGGGATAAAATACGAAATACTATTATATTTCTAGAAACCACAACGTATTATTTAAAAATTTTATATTTTATAACAGTGTTCTTAGGTTATTTACCAATAATTATATCATTTACTTTGATCACGACATTATTCGTTTAACTTTACTTTGTTACTTTTCGTTTTTATTTTTATTATTGAGTCTAATTTCAGGACCTTTGTTAAAAGGTGTGTAAGATTTAATTTTGTAAAAATGTAACCTATTAAAAATTTTAGTCTTTTTATTGTTAGGAAAAACTTAGGTTAATAAAACAGTATGTTTGGTCACTTTTCACTAATTAACCTTTATTCTGTACATCTATTACACAAATTTACATAACACCCTCTAAAATACCAGGAATAACTTCGCTTACCCGTATTCTGCTTATCATAATATTTATACCAATATAACAGCAAATTCTCCCGCCCCTATACGTTTGGGAGCTGACTAAAACAGAAAATGATACATGCAAATAGGCTATGGTCCCATTTGCTGGGATGTTGCGGTACCATAAATCACGTAGGCAATTGTTTCGTACATGAACCTATTGTCCTTTAGCTGGCTATTCTTTTGATACGTTTAAACTAACGGGATGAAAGTAAATTGGATAGTGAATGCTTTATGCGGTGTGGACGATTAATGATATTCGACCGGATCCCTTTGTTTGACATAATTATTGAAAGTCATAATGTCCGCTACCTAAAGGTTGTCTGGAAGAGATCGCTTTTTAGCGATAAGACCGCCTGTTGTTTAACCTCTTCTTCCTGTATTATCTGTATTGTTTTCTGTAATGAGGTGTGCAATAAAGAGTATTTGTATTGTATTGTATTGTATTGTCAGATTATCATTAGTCATAATTATGAAACCGTTAACTTTTAAGGATTTTCGTAAGGTTATCCCATAGATAGGTTAGCTTAGGTTTGTTTTAGGACAATCCTGAAAAGTTACGCGTGTCTGAGAAAAACCAAATTAGGTATGACTAACGAAAATGCGGACAAACAATATGGCGTAAAACTTTATGGGAAACAATAACAATAGAGACCCATATTCAACATTTGTTTTTAAAAGCTTTTTAAGAGGAAACGTGAGTTGTATTTTAAGCAATACATAACAGAAGAAAACTCATGTTAATTTTGGAACAGGAAATTGAAATTTGGTTTTGAGCTTTGAAATTGAACTCTTTGGCGGAACGTTCTCATTTCCTGTAACTTTGTTTAGTTGTTTGACATCTCAATTGATTTCTAAATGTCATTATTTATATGCCATTTCCTACGTAACGTAACTGTCACATTCATGACTTAAACATTTAGTATGGAAATTTTTGTGTTCCATTTTATTTAATTTCTAATTTATGTCGCACTGTATGTAGGTTCCTTTAATATAAATTTATTTTTAGGATTTTTTGCGAATAGCACATACTGTTTCTATATATACTACTTTACCCTAATAACACTTTTAGTGATATGTCGTTATTAAAATTACCGATATTTGACGACGCTTAAAAGAAGAAAATACCTACTAGTTTTAGTAGGTGAACACTCAACCCATTCAGCGCTAATCACGACACATATAGTAAAGCATTTACAAACGATTTTCGCCACATATCGGGAAAAAGATGTATTTAGTTATCGTGCGTCTTGCCCGCTCTAACACAAGTACAGACAAGTGCGAGCGAAATACACGATAAAGGCTCATTTAGACGATGCGAGAACTCGCATGCGAGTTTCATTACATTGCGGGGTTTGATCGGTTGGTTAAATTGGACGTAACCAACATTCCGCAATGTAAATAAAATCGCATACGAGTTCGCGCGCCGTCTAAATCAGCCCTAACTGAATGATATCAGTTACAATGTCATTCTAATATTAGGGCAGGTTTCGCATGCAAGTCACGACTTATATCATGTCATAATTAAGGCATCTCATGTGCACCAATAAGTTCGAGCGAGATGCCTAATGACTCGACTCTGATTGCTCGCGCAGATTGGCAAAAGCAATATTCAAATCACAAATTATGAAATCAGAATCGGCCTCCATATATCTATAAATAATATTCGCTGGCACAAATAATGGTTTTACAACGCGTTTGTGTTACTGCTAAAGTTCCAAATTAACAATTTCATGAAAGATAAATGGATATTAATCTAATATTCCATTAACCGCAGAGCAAACGTAACCGAATAATTATCTGGCTGCTAATTAAGCTAAACTACTAACTAACTATGGCTAGTTAGTACTTCCATATTTGCTGATAAAACAATTACCGTAAAATGTGCCTAAAGTGTCATTCAATAGAACTTGCTAACTATGTAAACAAAAGTTACTAGTAAATTGACATTTAGTGTCAATTTTAGTATGGCGGTTTGTTTACATAGTTAGCAAGTTCTATTGAATGACATTTTAATATGCTCCAAAATTTGAAATTTAATTTAAATTTTAAAATTATTATATGTATAACGGTAGGTATGTTGATTTATATGCCGATTTAAATTGGGTCGAAAAGCGTTAAAAAGTTCTTTTATATTTTTCTCAATATACAAATACCGATTATGTATACATTAAGTAATAACTTTAAGTAATTTCATTTCGGAAGATGATATTTAGATTTATTGTTATATTCCTAATTTTTTAGTTAATTATTAAAACAATATAACTTGAAAAAAATAATAATTTGTGCTTGAAATTTAACATCACCAACCCAATAACGTATTAAGGAAGGAGTGGATCATACATTTCAGTTGTTATTTATTTTGTCAAAAGACATGTTGTAATACATCCTACTAACATTCTAAAATTTTTAGTAAATTTAAATGCTGTTAAATTCTCTTAAATTTAAGGAAAAAGTTAATTCACTCATTTACGTATCTCGAGGTTACATGCTACGCTAGTCCTACACTGGACTCGTACACGCTTGTCAATGCATGGATAGACCTATTGTGTTTTCCCTATACGGTATACTATTTTTGTTTTTCCAGTATTATGCTGTCAACAATGGATAGTCCTGTCCCTTACAAAGGAATGCCTGCTCCACATTAGCATAGGGACTGCTAAGTCGACCAGAAACTGAGTTGGGGGAGAAAATAAGTAGGTATAATATCCTGTAGCTGAAACATCGTGAACCTTAGTACTATAACAATAAGGTCCACCGATGGTAAAGATGGTAAAGTGGTGTGTACGTATAAATAGTTTGTTTGTGAGGAATGTGACATGTTTGCTTATTCAGTTAGTACTTAGAGTTTATTAGGGAAAATTGATGCGTTTAGCTTTTTTACGATGTTTTTTGTTACATTACTTACTACTTTTATCCGGCATTAAGAGAAAATTTGAACTTAAGTCAATCAGGGTATATTTACACTTACCCGTATGCCACACTTACCCGTATTGGGGCGTTTTCTAAAATAAATATTGAAAACCCGATTCTCCCAGATCCTAGTGTTTTTGGGTTCTTTCAACTCAGAATCACTAGCATATTCAATCCTGATGATAAAAAAAATTGTCCCAAAATTTTGTATGAAAATTGTACATTCCACTACGTCACGTTACATACAAGTGAAATTTTTCTCATACTAGAAACGTGACGTAATGGAATGGACGTTTTGGGACATCTTTTTTTAATAGTAGGATGGAGAGTGCTGTCGATTCTGAGTAGAATGAGCCCAAGAATGTCCAGATTTGAAAGAATCGGGGTTTCGGTATTTATTTTAGAAAAAGCCCATTGACCTCATAGGTTTACCCTTAAAATCAAGTAGTTAGTAAAGTAATTGCGCGGTAGTTTTCTACAAAAGAAGTTTAGTTTTGAGACTTTAAAGTCCATAGTTTACCGTATTTTTTTACCAACAACGTCAAATAAGTGGCGCACCTATATAAGAAATTAGCTCAAATATATTATGTTCTTGGGCCACATTTAAGGTTTGCGACAGCAAGGCAGTCAGCAGCAATGTCATGCTGCAATACTGCAGAAATACCTTTAGGCTCTTTAAACTTTAACATTACACTCGTTTCTGACCCTACACTTGGCCCCACTGTACTTTAGGGCCACTGTACACTTGCACAGTACCCTCACGTCCCGCGGTATGTTGAAGATCGAAACGTCAGTTGCAAATTGTTTCTCAAACTATCGTGACTATTACTGAATACTAAACAGATGTGCCACAGACATTCAACACAGTAGATCACTTGACCATAGCACATTAGATACTTCCGTAGTGCTTACAAATAAGATCCAGACTCGAACTCGCGACTCCAGGATAACAGCCCATTGCTCTACTAACTAAGCTACGGAGACTTACCCGATGACAGCGAATATTAAATTCCTACCATGTCCTTCATATGCGGCTTAGGGGGCCCAGTTTTGATTAATTGCAACATTGTTGGAAATATTTATCACGTTGAGATTCTAGTTCTACCGGTCGTCAAATTAATCTCTTTGTCAAGTTACTAATTCGGATATGTGTCTTGTCGACCCACTCACAGAAAGCGGATTATGCCCGCAATTTCTACACAATTCATCAGTCTGAAGACATTGGAAAATCAGTTGGAATCTGGACGTTATTGCACAGGAATACGATTCACAATTGAATGAGTTTCCATTGGCTGTTATGGGTGATATGCTAGAGCAGTTCCCCCGTTTCCCCGTTCGAAAACATTCAATTACCTCATACATGCATATTTATTATAAGAACTCGTCTCAACGTTCAGCGACACGGTGTAAGAAAATAGCACAGTATCGACAACCCTATGTTAAGAGGTAGAATAGGATGACGGCACATATAGAAACATTATGTTTCACCATCCCATTATTATTGACAGATATTTCATAAAAACATACGTAAAAACGACATTATGGGTCCTTATTAGTTTACTAAAATACAGCAAAACATAAATAAATATCAATTGTTAGGTAGCTACCAAAATTACGGGTAGGTACTTAATTTATACGCATTATCCGTATAAGAAAAAAGTATTTTTTAGCGAAAAATTTCAACAGAAAACAGTTGAAAAAGGGACCTCAAAATGGACACGGAAATCAGGCAAAAGTTTCCTCTTAAAAGCGGCGCAGCGACTAGCTGGAAAACGGGTGGTCTTCCAAAAACAAAGTTCATAGTTCAGAGACGAAGGTCGTACAATGCTATTCTTACTGTTAACCGAGCCGATTCGTTTATACAAACCAGTATAATCGTTTTTTAATCCCTGTAACAACTTAATGTATTTAGAGGTCTTCCTTAGAATAGTCGTTGATGTTCAATACCGACGCGCTTGGGTGGTGGTTGGTACAATATTAACTCAGCTAACCACGATGTAATGCATGGGAACAGCGTAGCAACTTATTTACTGGCTCGCTCATAGCTTTATTTTTCATACTGAGCACGGTAGATCTGAGAATAATTATGTTACTTGTGTTTTTGCTGTATATTTCTGTGGAAAATGGATGTTATGAGCTATGATTTGCGTAATATTTACACGGATAGTCGCAATAATAATTCTCATGTTTCTCAAGGATTCACTGGAGAAGGTTCCCTGGTGCAAAGGCTGGCCATCGCTATCCAACGTGGCAACGCGGCAAGTGTCATAGGCACCTTTGCACCCGGTACAACTCGCGGAGGTCTTTTAGATTAAAATATTTTAATATTTAGATATATTTAAGTTATTTTTGTATGATTTTTTATATACCATTAACCTTTTGTATAATACAATAAAGACTTAAATGCAATAGTATACTATAGCTGCATATATTGGGTAACGATATACACCTAATAAATAAAAATTGAACATCTTTTTTATATGCAGACAAATTTAACTTTTTTCGTGTGAATTTTATCGTGAACCTTGATTAAAACGTGTAAAATCTCATTATAAAACTACAATTCTACGTAAGCCTTGTTTTATGCATGGTCAATAAATCAGTTTCATTACAGTTTACACTCTAGTATGCCCTAACGGCTATCATTTCTTCTCGTTCTAACAGTTCATCCGAGCAATCTTACGAGCTCTTTTAGCCTCGTAAGGTCCACCATACAAAGTTTCCTTATTTTTAATTTGAACCTTTGAGCATAGTAGATTAGGGTGACTATTGTTTGCTTTAGAAAACAATGAAACAAGAAATGCTACCATATTTAGTTTTTGAAAGGTTTGAATCATATTGAAACAGAGTGTACACTGTAATGCACATTGGGCCTTACGACGTTAGAGTTTACGAACCAGAAAACAAAGCACAGTGCGGAAGAAAATATCTATCAAACCAAATCTTTCATATCATCGGATCGTATGCAGATTCCATACGGATCGCATCGCCTAATGTACAGGGTGCTCTAAATTCCGAGCATAAAGGCGGGCATTGATCGGGCCGTTATAAATCACCCGGCACGTTTACACGTCGGGCGTGTGGCGCATATCATAAGTGTGAAGACGTGGGATGTGCTATTTTTCAGTCTCATATTAGTAGGTCGACATTAAGTCAGGAAGGAAATCTAGGCACATTAAGGTTTTTTAGCCAACATGGCAAAAATAACTTAAGTAGTTTTGAAATTCTGTTGTATGTCAATCGTCCATATATATCAGGTACCCGTTTTACTTCAAAAATACTAGTTCATTAGATTTGGAATGTAGGGCTATTTTGTAAAATGTCAAATAGCATTGTTATTCTTGAATGAAAAAATGGGAGTTATTATTAATTAACTCTGAGCAGTACTCTGAGGAGTCTGAGGTCCAGAAATTTACAACTCATCTTCATAATTCTTCTATAGATGTGTTAGAGCATATAGACAAGGATACAGTGGACACATAGACGACAAAAACTTGTGGTTTTTTTTTCAACGTTTTGCCATATTCTACGGGGTAAGTATCTACTGAATAATTTTAGGTACCTATTGTAGGACCAACCCGGAAAATTATGAAACCAATTATGGTTCCATAACCCCTAGTGTAAATTTTCTTCGATAGCATAACGTGCATTCGCGTTTGAAATATGTCTATTTTTGTATGGGAATTTGATCAGCGCGCCAAGCAGCACGTTTTGAAAACTCAAATTTACACTAGAGGTACAGCATAATGGCTAACGTAAAAACATCCTGTATAAAAAGTCAGCTTTTTGTTTGTCGCCAACAAGTGTTTTATTTTGTCGCTTATTCCTTGCGCCATTTTTTCAAACAGTTACTGACGTATTGGCGGAGATATATTGCATGCGTTCAATATTTCACATTATTATAATATCTGTACAATTAAATAAATACCTATGTGTAGGAAAATCTTACCTAGACTTGTTCTATAGTAAGCTCAATAAAGTTGACGTTTCGGATGTCAACTGCAGCTGAATTAAAAAAAAACATTTATTCACGGAAACAGCATATTTTCACATACTAGGTACAACCTCCGCCAAACTGTTTAACAGTCCAGTACAGTGCACAGTGTATTACTGTTGCGGCGTCGTTGTTTTCACCGCTATTTATGTAAATTTTCTTAATAAAATGAGTAAGATCCGAAGTCACCTTAACAGCAGTCATTTGTTTTTTTGATAAATAAAAATAAATGACATTATTCTTAGGTGAAGAAAGAATACATTCCCTTGTTAAGTACCTGTGATAAGATTTAGACCAGCAAATCTCACAGAAGTAACTAACATAGTAATATTTTGTAGAGTCATGTCATGTACATATTTTTGGGTAACGTATTAATTGTTTTAGCTTTCATTGCAGGCGCTTATAGAATTTTTATCAAAAAAAGGCAATTAAATTGAAGGTATTTTCCATATACTTCGAGTCATGAATTTTACATGACAAGTAAAACAATAAAATATCTATAACATTTAGGCCCCTAATTAATAAAACACTATCGTAAGCAATTAATTCCAAATGTTAACAATGGCGTGTAAATAACGAGTAATTTATGTAGGTCAGCCTACAAATTGCAAATATTATCCATTTATTGAACTATCTCGCTTAAATTAACAGATTGGATGATTTATTTATGCTGCGGTGGGAGATTTTTAACAAGCTTTTATTAGGTTGACCTGTATGTAACTATGTAATGGAATCTAAGGTAACTAATTTAACCATCCAACCATCCAAGGATCGTAGCGTCATGAAAATTGGCAGCTGAATGTAGTTCTGATGACAATACAATAATATGGTACTGTCGAACTGATCTGATGGTGGAGACAGGAGGTGGCCAATTGGCCATAGGAACTCTCGACCTGTATGTAACTATGTAATGGAATCTAAGGTAACTAATTTAACCATCTTCCAAGGATCTTAGCGTCATGAAAATTGGCAGCTGAATGTAGTTCTGATGACAATACAATAATATGGTACTATCGAACTGATCTGATGACGGAGACAGGAGGTGGCCATAGGAACTCTGTGATGAAACAACGCAACCTAATTGTGTTAGGGGTTTTTAGAATTGTCTCGATGAGTATTAGTTGTCTGTCGTACGAAAAGTACAGTCAGCGATAAAAGCTTGTACCAAAAATGAATTTTATGCCAACTTATTATTAGGTTATTTTATGGTCATTGAAGCCATATTTAAAAGAAGGATGATTATATTTCCACGCTTTGTTATTACAATGTCTCTGTAGATTGAGCTTGGTCCGATTCCACATCATTAGAGCATGCGAGAATCTACCTCACTGCTGACTTCATCTATTTTTTGTCGCAAATAAGCTCCAGTATTCTCCAGGCCGCTCTGTCCGAATCAATGCCCGCTTAGCATGACAAAGCCAACAGTGCCAACTTGCCAAGTGCAAGCGTCGATAAAAGACGTATTGTCTGAGCCACATGCGCCATGCTGGCCCCGATCGACTTTGAATTTTGATTTGCTGTTTGTTTTCGTGTCTAAACGTAAAATATATTTTTTCTTGGAGGGTACTTTTCTACTTACTTTACTCTTTACTTATCCTGTACTGGCGTATGCAGTAGGTAGTACTGCATACGGTACTTATCCTGGACATCTCCAAATAATAAATATATTTATAGCGAATACCTAAAGCAATACTAGTTATATAATTATACTTGTACAGTCGACGTCAAAGATATGTTTACACTTTTGCACCGTACTCGCTGTAACCTGGCGAAAAATGACTGTACCTAAGCTGTATTCGGGTATTTCCGAATGACGAATAGTGGCAGATAATTCTGAAAGCTGACTTTTACTACAACGAAATACGAGTGATTTTACAATGATTTTCGGGATTACCCGATTTTCGGAATTACCCGAATAAACTTTATACAATTCATTACCTATTACTAATGTCGTCGTTAAGTAGCATTCTAGAGAAATAAAATGAAAGTGTTAATATCATTATTATTCTTCGGATATCAGTTTTATGCGATGTCATAAAACTCATAATTTTAAGCCATCCTGTACCATCAGTTTGTCACTGACATAAACGCCGTCGAGAACGTAATTTACTTTCTATATGTACATCTCGCTCGTACTCGCATATTAGTACAAACGAGATGTATAGAAAGTAAATTACGTTCGCGATAGCGTAAATGTCAGTTTTGACACTGTCAGCGACTCATGGTACGGGCTCTGGATTGATTTGTTTCAGAGTTTGTGGCTGGTCGTATACCTATTGCCTAGTATTAACCTAAATTGTTCATTACAAAACACGCAAACTAGAAAGAAATACCTTGAATACTAAGATCCCCTTCAGTCGCGTATTTCATACATGATTCCGATGGATAGTGTAACAATTACAGCTTGAAGCACACTTTTTCATATTTTTCCACTTGTGGTCTCGTTAAATATATAACACACTATAAATTTTTTGCTATTTAAATCAATAAATTGCGTAAAGTAATCATCTCAAGTTGAAACTAAACTAAATGTGTGAACTTTGGCATTGAGAATGACAGTGACATTGACAGCGTGACGTTCGGTCGTATTGGAGTCTGAACTCCTAGTACAGAGTTAATACAAACAGTCCAAAACTCCTAAGATTTTAAACTTCCCGCTATGTTTTGAGTATGTTTGCTACTGGTGAACGTAAAATACTTCCACACAGGAGTGTTTTTCGGAAAGAGACTAAAATTATCTCATAGTAAAATAATGCTTGCAGGTTCGTGCGTGTAGAAGGGCTATAAAGCGTTCCCTTTTATTATAATTTAGTCTACTCAAACTGACTACCCGACTATTGCCTGTGAATGTGTGCGTAGACGTCATTGAGAATATCTCCGTCTTTCTCTAAGACGCAAGCGTGAAAGGGATAGATCTTGGTAGCATCGAACTTTACGAATGTGAACCTTAATATTACGGTCGTATGGCTTGGTAAACAAAATAGGACTTTCTTCTTGAATCGAGCTTCGGCACCCGCCACAAGGCAAATGACCTTTTCCTCGGTTATGGTAGCCTGGTACTTTTGGTAAACATTTGTCTTAATAAATCACTGGTCGTCTGTTGCATATCGCTAATAGGTACGGGGCAAATGACCTCTTCCTCAGTCATGGTATCCTGGTACTTTCTGATTAATGTTTGTCTCAGTATGCCGCCGTTATGTCGCCGTTATGTCGCCAATATGTCGCCGTTATGTCGCCGTTATGTCGCCAGTATGTCGCCAGTATGTCGCCAGTATGTCGCCAGTATGTCGCCAGTATGTCGCCAGTATGTCGCCAGTATGTCGCCAGTATGTCGCCAGTATGTCGCCAGTATGTCGCCAGTATGTCGCCAGTATGTCGCCGTTATGTCGCTATTATGTCGCCAGTCGCCGGTAGTCGCTAGTCGCCGGTATGTCGCTAGTCGCCAGTATGTCGCTAGTCGCCAGTATGTCGCCGGTATGTCGCTAGTCGCCAGTATGTCGCCAGTATCTCGCCGTTATGTCGCTATTATGTCGCCAGTCGCCGGTATGTCGCCAGTCGCCAGTATGTCGCCGTTATGTCGCCAGTATGTCGCCAGTAAAAGAGTATAAAAGGCAGGTGCGGGCCGCCGGTATTGATTGATTCTTCAACCATCGGCTAGCAGTGACTCTGGTTCTCGGGCGTTTAATATTCGGTGAGCAAAGTTCCTCTACTACTGTTACTATTTTTGTTTTCGCTTGGAATTATCCTGGAGAATTTAAACGTGGAAATGGTGTCTGTGTTTGGTTTTACGGGGACAATATCATCGTAAAGCTGATCTTAGACTTTTGTGAAGATTATTTGTTACCGTGTACGGGATTTAAATATAGTGAAGTTTCCTACGCAGTGTTTTTTCTAAGTGCCGTCACGTTATGCAGGGACAATATCGTTGCATAACAGGGACTTGGAAAGCGTGTCTGTGTTTAGTTTTACGGGGACAATATCGTCGTAAAACTGAACTCAGGCTATTGCGGGGATCCTTTGCTACTGTGTGTAGTTATAGTGAAGTTTTCTACACTGTGTTTTCTAAGTGCCGTCACGTTTTGCAGGGACAATATCGTTGCATAGCACTAGCAGGGACTTGGAAAGCGTGTCTGTGTTTGGTTTTATGGGGACAATATCGTCATAAAACTGAACTTAGATAATGGTGTCTAAGGGAATTTCACTTCTGTGTTTAGTTAGTTTGGTTTTGTGAGTAGTTTGGTTCGTAAAATTGAACCTAGTTATTTTAGTGTTTTACTACGGGGTCTTTTGCTATATTTTTTAAAACCAGATCATTGTTTGGACTGACTGTCCGGCTGGACCGCTCACCCCTTGCGGTGTTAAATGTGAGCTGTCTAGGAGTCTTTTTGTTCCAAGATGAGGGTTATCTTGGCACCTTCTCTTTACCAACATAGAAGCTGAAAAACGTCTCCCTCCTTAGCTCTCCAATGTCCAGCTGTTAGATGAATAATGGGGATGTCACGTGCGCATCATCCGGAGTAATCTGGGCCCATTTGAAATCTACAGTATTTGGAGGCTTCGTATATTAAATATATTTATTTATACCACTTATATACATAATAGGGACCTGTCTTACCCATGTTGCCACCCTGCCTTTGTGCAACCCGCCATGGGGGGAGACAAGACCACGAGCTGTTAGGTTGCATTCTCGGAATCGCTCGCCGAACTCTTACAGCTTCTTAGTAGGGATACACTTGCGTATATTCCAAAGCACCAGGTCGATGGTAAGTACGAACTGTACTTTGGTTATACTAGAGTAGGGACAAAGGTAGGTTTAGGGTAAATTCACACACTAATTATTCGGGATTTAGGGTTCGTTTTAGTCTTGGTCTATAAATCTGATATATTTCTTCTTTTTAAGGGACTTCAACTACGGTTTCGCTATACTAAAATTGTGCGTAAATAGGTATAGTCATTTAGTCATTTAGTCATTTATTCAATATTGTCATGTACATAATAAGGTGTTACAATTTAAGAGGCCAGTTCATGACACCCTGTAAGGGCACACAATAGACTACTTATACTACGCTACTTATACTTGTACTTATATTTACAGTTATATAGGATTTTACTAAATGTTCATGCTTAAAAAATTGTTACAGTTTATGTCAAAAATATCAATAGGTATATAATGTTAATTTAATCTAGTTTCTAAATAAATATACCTACTAAACTACATAATAATTACATTTCATCTTCCAAGAAGTCATTAAGATTATAATAGCATTTGTTGATTAAAAAGTCCTTCAACTGCTTATTGAATAGCGCGTCTGAAGTTTGCAATTTAAGGTCGTCGCTGATTTTATTGTAAATTTTGATTGCCATCATGTTTGGGCTTGATTTGTGTAGCTTTAGTACAGAACTTATGGGTGGCGCCAGGTTATTCTTAAATCTACTTTCGAAACGTCGAGGACGGTCGGCAATTTTAGGGAAGAATTCTGGGTATTTCCTGACGAACTTACAGATTTCTAAAATGTAAATTGATGTCAACGTCAAAATTTTGTATTTAATAAAGTAGGGTCTGCAATTGTCGAGGTATGTAGTGTTGGCTAGTATCCGTACGCACTGGTTTCACTGGCACTATAGGGTTTCAATTGCTTAAATCTTCCAATATTTTAATTTATTTGGGGAAAATAATTAATGTCAAATCTTATCTCTATTTTTATTTATGAAATTCTGGTTTTCTGATGTAGAGACGAGGTACTGAGTATTACAATCATGTTTCTAAGGTATTTACAAAATAAAATCTTAAATATCAAGTTGGGATTAGGAACACAGTCTATTCGGAGATAGAAAATCGACGACTAGCTGTTTAGGGAACCTTTGGCAGGCAAGAGTAATCCAAAGGATATTTTGAGTGAAATAATGCTCATCTTGATATTTCAGTCTCATAAAATATAGTATATTTTTAACAAATAAACTTAGTACTTCGTTCATACTTCTAAAAGACTAGAAATACAGTTTATATTTTAGTTCTGGGGAATGGAAATGGGATTCGCATCCCTAGCTTTTGAAATAAAAAAGAATAGTAATTTTGATGACTGATGGATACTTTGACACTTCTCTTCATAGTCATCTAGGCACGCATAGGTTCCGAAGTGTTGGTCATAGCCCGTCTGGCTAAAGAGGTAGGGTAGGAGTTCCAATTGACCTTGCTGATTGGACTAGGAGCCCCCAAACCTGCATCGAGCGTATGGGTAGCATATTTCGTATAGAAGCTGGTAGTTGATACAATAGTATCAACCCATTTACACCTAGCATTTCAAGTTAATAAACTTGAAATGCTAGGTGTAAATGGGCTTACCCCAGGAGTGCTACTCAGATGTTATCCCGGAGGCTTAATAGATTGTAGCAGGCTTTTACCAACCCCATTTTTAAACTCATTTTACCAATATTTTTCTTTATATTAGTATTATCATATATGCTGCATTTACCTAAATAATATCTTTTGAAGTAAAATATAACGCCATTTACATTACACTAATAAATTCTATTGACTTTAAGTACTATTTCTGCAATTTAATATTTTTTTCTAGTAAGTCATTCGTTGACATCATAATAACCGTACTTCCAATATCATAATATATTTATCCTAAGGTCCAGGTAATTGTAAATAAAATCAGAGTCCAAAATATAGCTGATATTCATTAAAGAACTTAGGGTACCGCGGTTCACTTCGAGGGGTCCTAACGCTAGACTAGACGATCACGACTAAATCACATGGCCAAATTTCAGGGGTAAATCTAAAGGGGGTGTTTATATTATAGTTAGTTAAGTAAGTAAGTAATTAGGTAGTGGGAGGTTACAAGTTATATGAGTTCCTACGTAAAATAAATTAAAATGTACATCTGACTGCTATAACATAAAACAAAATAACGTGATTTATATAGAAAGATGGACCAATTAACTGCCCTCCTAACGATAAGTGCAATAACTCATATTAAAATGTCATTTAATTGTAACGCGCTGTTGGTGCAGACAAGGCTAGGCTGATGGCGTGTCTAGGCCTGAGGCTGGGGCATGGTTGCGTGCACTTCCCTCTCCACACATGAGTACCCTTCTCGACAACAACTCCATGCGGGTGGCTGTCGCTCTTCGCCTGGGCTGCGATGTTTGCGAACCTCACATATGCATCTGCGGCACTATGGTTGAGAGTAATGGTCATCATGCGTTGAGTTGTTGTCGGTGTCTGGGGAGGTTTCCACGCCACCACGCCCTGAATGATATTGTGCGGAGGGCACTTTTATCAGCAAATGTGCCTTGCATGTTGGAACCTCCAGGCCTTAGTCGGTCCGACGGCAAAAGACCTGACGGGTTGACGCTTATTCCGTGGGAGAAGGGTAAGTGTCTAATTTGGGATGCCACGTTAGCACTTTTGCCGCCTCGCACATTGGGCGAACGTCCCGGACGGCAGGAGCGGCGGCTGAATTTGCGGCACTTCGGAAGCGCGATAAGTACTCGGCGCTGCTGACAAAGTATATTTTTGTCCCGTTGGCAGTGGAGACGTCCGGGTGTTGGTGTGCTGAGGCCAAAATTTTCTTGGGTGAATTGGGGCAGCGTTTAAGCGAGAGAGGTAATGACCCTCGTTCCGGGTCTTTCCTGATGCAGAGGCTGTCCATCGCGGTTCAGCGTGGCAATGCGGCGAGCGTGATGGGCACCTTTGCATCTGGAAGGGCGCGGGACGAGTTGTTTGACTGAGTTGTGGCCTTGTTGAGTTTAGTTTTAATTTAGTTTATAGTTAACTTTAATGTATTCCTTATTAGATATCCATTGTAAAAGGTAATGATTTAATTGTATACCTATGTGTCACACAATTGAATGATATTTCAAAATTAGTTATTGCAGTTATCGTTAGGAGGGCAGTTAATGAGTCTTGTTCAAAACTGTCGACAGCTTCTATCGTTCACAATAAAACGACATTTACCCTTCTACTAATGAACGAACTTATTTCAAGAGAAGCTAACTGCAGCAAAAGTCACAACTCCAATACCAAGTTGCACGCGTGACTAAAATAAAAGTACAATCCCACAAACTTATTCTTGCTGTTCCATACGGCACCACACTGGAACATACCCGATAAATTTGTACGAGAATCGACTAGCTCCTAATCTATTCAACTGCAGCAATAAGTTGGCACGGTACGGTCAGAAAATGAAGATAATAATCGCGAGTTGTCGGAATCTAATAGAAGAGAAAATTGGACATCCAAAGTTTATCATTTTGTGGGATGTTTTGCCAAAAAATAATTTGATAAGTTTTGGAGGAACATACTGTATTTGTAACTTAACAGTGCATATGCAGCAGGCTATGCGATATTCTACGTAGATACATACTATGTACAACTAGGAATGAGAAAAAAAACATGAAATTACAAATAGCTATGAAATGAGGGGAAAAACCCTGAAGAATTGGCCTATAAGATTATCAAGCCAATTCGACCATACACTTGACATCGAAACGATATCTGAATGACGTCAGTTATCATTCGCGCGTGCGTCCTGCTCTCGCTAATAAATGTACGAACAAGTCTGAACGTAATGAACGCGCGAATGATAACTAATTTACACCATTTAGACATGGTTTTGATGTCAAGTGTACGCTTGAATTGGCCTGAGACTTGAAACCGCTCTTAACACGTCAGATAAAATTGAAAACGAAATCACCTGTTATCTACATTTCCACCAATCCCACCGTCTCAGACATTAAATAGGCAAAGTTTTTATCTGTGCTCGGTTGGATGACTACTTTTTATAACTTTCGCTGTGGGCACTGAAATGCTCGCTTTATTTCAGTCACGCGTCTGTTAATGAAAATAATAGAAGTTTCATACATGGGTAGAGGTTACTTGATTGATGGATCTTGCTAGGTTTCAAGAAAAATATGGATCACTTGTTGCCTACTCTTAATGTGTCTTTTCTTTTCTTTGACGTATTTTAAAATGTAAAAGAAAATAAATCTAGCACCAGCCATACCTGGGATAATTATCCGATATTTATCGGATAATTATCGCGATATTTATCAAAGACCTTAATTATCTGGATAATTTCGAACCCCGACTAAAACGGCCTCCTAGCCTAGTAGTGACCCCTACGAGGTCCCGGGTTCGATTATTATAAATTATTAAATAACACTAGCTAGGTAAAATATTTTTGCAAACCCTTCAATTATCCCGAATAATCATTTCGGAAACTAGCAAATAAACTAACAAAAATTTCCTACCGCAGCATAAATAAATCATCATATGTGTTAATTTAAGCGCGATAGTTCAATAAATGGATAATATTTGCAATTTGTAGGCTGACCTACATAAATTACTCGTTACTTACACGCTATTGTATAAGATTTGGAATTAATTGATTACGATAGTGTTTTATTAGTTTTGGGCCACATTTTGGGCTTAAATGTTATAGCCATTTCCTTATTTTACTTGTCAATGTGTTAATTTAAGCGAGATAGTTCAATAAATGGATAATATTTGCAATTTGTAGGCTGACCTACATACATTACTCGTTACTTACACGCTATTGTATAAGATTTGGAATTAATTGATTACGATAGTGTTTTATTAATGTTGGGCTTAAATGTTATAAGCCATTTCCTTGTTTTACTTGTGATTTAAAATTCATGACAGAGTGTATGAAAAGTACCTTCACTTGCAATGATATTTTTTTCGATCAAAATTGTATAGGTACGTAACCGCCTGCAATGATACCTAATAACTTGTCAGTCCATCTTCTGTGCGATTTAACTTTTATATCTTTAGTCAAAACTGTTTTATAAAATCATGTATAAGTAATAGCCTCCTAAGGCCCAAGGTCCTACCCATAGTACTTATGAACTTTGTTATTCAGACCCAGCTCCTTCAACAATCATAGTCATAGTGATTAGTGTAGTCATAGCGTACCACGGTCCTACCAGTAGGACTTAATAGGAAACCCATCATTTTGTTTTCAAAATTCGCGCTTATCGAAATTGGCGTGTACGAACTTCTAAAGGACTGTTTTGTTTCGTCTGTGAGCCCTTTAACAAGTTCGTAAAAAAACCAAAGTGTTGTACAAGGTGCTGTATAAGTAAGTACAATAACATTAAAAAAAAGTCTTCTAAGTATTTGGATCTGAATGAGTATAAAACAATAGTACTACTGGTACTAGGGGCCGTACTCACTAAATACAAAATTTTTCATTGGGCCTTAGGAGGATAGACTGAAGTTATTAAATATAAAGCAGAGTAGGTAAAAGTAGATAAGTAATAAGAAATACGTTTATCATCGGCACCAAAGTTTCGCTCTCTGGTACCAAATACCCCAATTACAATACGTAGGTAGGCATAAAACGATAAATTGTAAACCGCAATTATTCAGGGAACCTCCGCGGTAAGCAGAGCTTTAATTCAAAATGTTTGCACTCGCACCCTCCTGAGGGCCTCTACATAGTTCAACGCATACTTACGTCGATTTCAACAAAAAGGGTTATAAAAAAACGTCTGCTTATGTTTTCCCGGATTTTGGTTTATTTTATTCGTTATATTTGATTTTTTGGGAGGGTTTTGGAAACATGGAGATAATAACTAGTTGAGTAGGAAATGAAAATCATATTTTATTTATTCACTACTTAGCAAATCCACATGTTAACAAGTGTTATAAAACTTATAAATCTGAATTTTGATTACCGTAAATGGGCGTTTTTTTTTTAAAGTTGTCCCCTACACTTTTTTTTTCAAATTTGGGATTTTTTATGTTATTTCTACTCAAAATCACGAGCTCTTTCTATCCTAATAGGAGAAAAAAAGTGTCCTAAGGTTATTATTTCTATTCCGTCACAATTTTTCATAGACTTTGTATGGCGGTCGCGGAATGGAAAGACCGAAAAATTTATGGAAATTTTGGGACACTTTTTTTCTCCTATTAGGATAGAAAGAGCTCGTGATTCTGAGTAGAAATAACTTAAAAAATCCCAAATTTGAAAAAAAAAAAGTGTAGGGGACAACTTTAAAAAAAAAACGCCCAAATGCATCTCTTTTGTTTCGTTCGACAAAAGTGACAAAAGAAATTCAACCATATTTCCTTCACTATGGATATCAAATTCAGCTGCCATTTTTTTATAAATAGCCAAAAAAGGTTTATGGACAAAAAATTACATAATTATATAATTATACAAATTGTAATTATAATTATTATAATTATTATTAATTACATATGTCAATCCAATTATGATTAAAAATTATTTATATTTAAAACCTTTTTAAACGAACTAAACATAACAGACCTAGCACTAGTAAGTGCTCTAATTCCTATAGCTCAATATAAATCATATTTATCCAATACAAAATCGTTTCGAAAAAAATATCGACAAATAAGAGAGGGTTCGCTTATTGCGACCATTACACGTATAAAACTATCGTTAATGGCGTCCTTGACCAAAACAAAACCAATTACGTTTCATATAAATCACCGAAAAACGCTGTGGGCAATTCTGCAAAACTATCAACTTCCCAATAAGAACCTAAGTCCTAAACCGCTAAGTTGAAAATAGATTGTGGGCTGATTCTGCGGTCAGTTCAATTCCAAGGGATAAAGCATTCAAATGCCAATCGTAACCTGTGGAGCATTGGGTTCAAATTGCAATGACCTGTGTATTCTTATAGTACGAACGCTTGTTGTTCTTTTGGTATCGTTTAGACATCTGCTGTGTAAATACAGGCGAAATCAATTCGGTTAGGGCTGAGATAAAGTATTTTGTGTGACATTCGGATCCTCGAAAATCTGGTTACTACTTATTTGGACCGCAATTTATCTTAATGCCTTGTTAACTATACATGTGATATTATACATATATTAATATGTACACATGTTAAGTTTAAGTTTACTATCCGAAGAATTAGGGTGTAATTCTAAAGTTAGGTTCAAACTGCACCCGCGTTATACTGTGTGTATTTATTCTGGTGCAATCTGGGGTCCGTTTCTCAAAAACTTATAACTTGTAATACAAGTGGAAGTCCCTTTCTAACAAAAGCTGTCAAAAATGGACATCCGCTTGTATTACAAGTTCCATGCTTTTGAGAAATGGGCCCCTGAATCCGTATGTTACCCTAAATTGTCCAGAAAAGAGGTCCTAAGCTGGACTTACAAGATTTTCACAACAACATGTATAAAACTCCTCTTAGGCTGAGTTATCTTTGACAAAGACACTGAAGATCTAGTCAGGATATATTACATCCAGGACCCTTCGTTACACCTCTGCCTTTGTACATCTACAACACCGTCTGCCCAGATACAAACGTTGCCTTGTCAGTGTGGTAAATCGAATGTGACCTACGACACAATCAGGCATTGGGAGGATCAAACAATGTGAGAGGGCCAGTTCACCTTGACCTCTCTTAGTTGGTATTTTTAATGATGAGAAGGGTTTATGTAAACTGGTGTCTAAACAGAGCCTTGGTTATTCAGGTGATTTTGGTAAAGTGCCTGTCCTAGGTCCGTATTACAGTTGTATCTAGAATTAGGTAGAGTAAACCTGACATGTGACGTGTAAATAAGTAGTTCTAGTGGAAGTGGAAGGAAGTAAGTGCAGTGACTATGCGCTTTTGTCTCAGGCGATGCCGTTTGGCATGATTGTTAGGTCTAAGTTCATCTAATGTTTCAGCCACGAGATTAACTGGCTACCCCCCCCCCCCCTAAAAAAAACATTTCAATAATGCTCGACAGTCGAATTAATCGATGACTGCGTGTAAAATTTTGAGTGATCATTCAAAATAATGCCGAAAACGTGGAGAGTTTCTCGGCTACCATTGGCACGCGCTAAGTAATCGCTAGTCGTCTGCGCCGGTCAGCCAAACGCGCGCTAGTTGAAGCTTCTCGAGCGAAACATATCGAGCAATTTTTTTAAATATATTTAATATCCCTTATATCATGTTGTAGGTATAAATGTCAATCTAAGCAACAAGTACAATCTCTCAAGCTTGTATAATGGGCTAGTGAACGTGTACCCTGGTATGTCCTGTTCGTGTCTGGTGTTACACGTTGTCCTTTGTTACACGACCTGTCTCGATTGTCCCTTGTCCGGTAAATTGAAGGAAACGTCTTGAGGGCACACCGCAAAGCATTTGTGTGAATTAATAGGTACTCGTAACTGGACAAAAGGGTAATCTATCGTTTTCTATGGATTGCACATAGGGACCTAGTATAACCAGTATTAATTTTAAGTTTATGTCAAAGATAATGTACCTAAATGTAAAAACCGCTTCATCAGTTTTAATGCAAAAATATGACCTACCTACGTGTAGGGGACGTAAGGGTTCCTTATATAAGTCCGACCCACGCTTGACTGCACATTTTTAATAGGTTTTCCTGTCATCTATAGGTAAAAAACTATTTTTCACCTCAGCAGCTCGAACAAGGGTACTTTGATTCTTAAAAACAGTGAGCAAAATGCGATTTTGCTCACTGAGTGAGACAAAATGACATTCAAGTGACCTTTATAGTCAAATGTGATTTTAACATGCGGGGTCTAATAAAAGTTCGAAATACTTGGGTTCTATTATCTCTGTCCCTTTCACACTGTTAGCATAAAGAAACAGACAAAAAAAGTTAAAACGACATTCAACGGTATATTCACGGTTTATAATAGACCCCCGAAAAACTTCAGACCGCATCGTTCCAAACCACGTACGAGTATGAATTCTTAATAATCAATTAATAAAAATAAAGTTTAAGATTTGATAAAAACTGATAAAATACTATATTTTAGGTATTTTATTGTACAATTAAAATAATGAACTCAAAAAATACACAGATCATCACGCAAAATTAATTATTTTACTTTTAAGAATTTCTACCATAGTTGACAAATAGTACGTATCCGCAATTCGGACCGTATCTTACAAAGATTTTTTTTACAAAAAAAAGTTGTCGATTGAAGTGTCAGTTAATGTTTGTTATTTCTATATTATTTTACTGGAATTTATTATTACGTTTTGTTTTTGTGTTCCATTGCGGTAATTAAACTTAAATGTTTGTATATCTTAAGAAAACATGAGTGCAGGTATTGATGAAGATGGATTACATTTTTCAAGTTGTCTAATAGGTATGTTCTCACTGCTCAGGTGAAAACTGTTGTGTACTACACGAGATCAAAGTTATTTACATCTCGTGCGCTTTTGAGTCCCTTACTACGCTCAAGATTCTAAATTAGAATCTTTCGCTGGCACGGGACTCAAATAAGCACTCGAAGAAATATCAAACTTTGATCACTTGTTGTACAAATAACTATTGTGTAGGTATCTTTATCAAAATTTTAGACCCAGTATTATAGTTTCGGAGATAAAGGGGGGAATGGTCGGACAGACAGACAGACAGACGCACGAGTGATCCTGATCCTATAAGGGTTCCGTTTAATCCTTTTCACCTATTCTGTAAAGAAAAAATAATTATCATCTATGCTCGATCTTTTACGGTTGTGGCCACAGAACATTATTAAACAGGTTAGAATGGCTATCGCGCGCAGTTAGTATCGGAACCGGTGTCGCTGCTCGTTCCTCTCCACATTTACTAACACTCGCGCAACGGTAGTAAAAACTTGTGTGCCTGGTGAATGGATACGCCTCCTTTAGACAGATTTGATGTCTGGCTTCTTAATCTGAAGGTTATTGTGGCGCAAAAAGGCATGTTTACTTCGTTTTCGGTCAGCGCGAGCGAGTAGCATGCGAGCGTTTGCTCAAAACCGGCGGCGACACGTACCCTGCTCGCATCGCCTTTCTAACTTGTTCTGTGGTTGTGGCGTCAGTTTTCTTTACTAAAAAATAATTTTAATTCTTGTAAATTGTATATTTTGCTTCTTTGGATGTTTTACATAATTCTTTGTTTTGCTAAATAGTACAAAAAATACAAAGCCGCCTTTGAACTTTGAAATAAATTTACAATCGAATAAAAATGATCTTATTAACGAAATTGTCAGGTATTGCTAGCGGCTAGCTTCATAAAACGACGATGTAGGTAATGAAGTTAGGTTCCTAAGTAGATTACCTCACAAAACGTTTCCAGGCAATCTATCTCAAATGCCCAGGTATTCTCGCAAGACCCACTTAAATTTTGTAGTATCTACTGTTTTTTTTACGGGTTTTCGTGCGGTTAAATATTTTTTACAACTTCAAATGTTTCTTACCTAAAAACACCTTTATTTCTAAACCACAGTTTTTCTAATTAAAAAACCAGATTGCTTCATTTTATTTGTGAAAATTTAGTTCTGATTTCGGGGTCTATGAGAAATGAAGCGTTTTCCCGAATCTCAATAACATACCCAAAGAAAAGTAATTTTCGATATTTTATCGAGAATTTCTAAAATTATGATAGTTTAATTCCCAATACAGCTGCCTTAGCCGACGACCGGGCGCCCTACATGTAACGTAGTCCTTAAGTAGGCCTCAAGCTGGCAAATTTTGAAACCCAGTCGTCAGCAGGCTATCTAACTATACCTTAGTCGAAAACGTTCCCTATATTTCAAACCAGGGATGTTGCGGATGCAGATTTTTTGACATCCGCGGATGCGGATGCGGATATTTAGAGGCTCACATCCGTGGATGCGGATGTCAAGATTAGGTACTTAGAAAACGTCAAATAATACATTCTTAGTATTTAAAAAAAAACGAAACGTTTAGTATTTGAGCAAGAATATAGGTGCGTATTTAATAAACAGTAACCTGGCCGACTTTTCTGGATCTAGCCGATTTCGTTATAGGTATAATGACGAAATTACCTAGCACTTACGCCGCCGCTAAGACGTTCCTGTACCGACTTGTTCGACATCCGCATCCGCATAAGCATCTATTTTATGCGGATGCGGATGCAGATGCGGATGTTGAAAATAATGCGGAAGTTCCGCGGTTGCGGATGCGGATGTCCGCAATATCCCTGTTTTAAACCACAGGCCCAACTGTCCACAGTGTCCAACGTGACGATACAAATCGGACGTTCACCAAAGTCCCCGGTCCCCGCGTTCTACATTGCAAATCGACGCGTTTACCGACTCTAACCAGATTCCAGAGAGGTAATGGCGAATTTCAACGTCAGTGACGCCAATTCGAACTTACATTTTGATATCAAAATGATTATTAGTCGCGTAGTACTTCGCTCGTACTTCTTGATACATGTATTGGCGCAAGCGAAACGCACGGGCGAATTATAACAAAATGTCATCGTTTTGACATCAAAATTTAAGTTAGAATTGGCTTCAGTGACTGTCTGACTAACGACTCTCAGTTGCAGATGATTTAGAAAGAGTTTTTCTTAATTATATCTGATTAAGGTCTCTGTTGCATTATAATATAATGAGCCACAGTACGCAGTGTATGTACTTAAAAGTAGCAAAATTTCAGTAGAACATTGTAATTATTTTATTCTTTAAAGTACCTAGGTATCTTTTTAGACATTTTGTTCTTCGCAATATCTAAATATGCAAACTCCAACCGAATAACATCGCTTAGCCGTAGTTTCCACTGTCGCGATCAGTCAACTCGACTATCGCATTGTTCGGAACTAGGCCGAGGCGCGATAATGCTCTTCAATGTTCAACGCTTAACTATTTGTGACGTCACGATCAGTGAGACTTCACAGTGAGACTAGGGGCCCGATTCGGATTTTTAACTAGATATCTATTAGACATCACCAAGATATGATAACGATATTTTTAAGATCTAGCCTGTCAAATTTGACATTTCCATGATTCTGGAGACATTGACATTGGTTGCCCGAATTGAGCTGCAAAAGATATCTAGTTGAAATCTAAACTACCAGGTATCTAGTACATATCGTATCGTTCTCTTCTCTAGAACGGATCTTGTTTTCCGAATTCCGCGGTAGGATTGAGCCATTCAACGCATAACAGATATGGCACTGTTGGAAAAATAACAAGGCATTTGATATGATATAAATACTTATATAATAACTTAATTTTGTATTAAGCAGAAACGACTGCGAACGATGCTATTAAGCTTCGAAATAAATTAAAAGTGGAAATGTTCACTGTCTTGGGTGGGACTTGAACCCACGACCACTGGAACACTAGTACAGTGCTCTGCCATCTTGTATAATAGACAGGTTTCATTTACAGTGCTACTTGAAAATACACATTTTAAAAACACATACCCTTTAACATATATTATCTTTATCGATACCTAGGAACATCCAATATGTCATTAAATTATCCACCCTAAAATCCTACGTCTGATATTAACAATCAATCATGTTATATAAAAGAGGCATGTTAAATGCACATAGATATAAAATATCATTTATTCTAGATAGTACAGTCATAAAGCCCAACCGAGTCCTGATACTTAAAGAGCACCCTCCATAACGAAACCGTGAAAGTAAATGTACTAAATACTCGTAAAAATCCCTTCGGAAAGAGTTTTGTAACAAAAATATTAACACTATTTCTATAAAAAAAAAACGTAATAAGCCTTATCGGAGGCTAGCAGCTGTGGTAGGGTCACCCGAATAAATATAGATTAACCAGCGAAAATATGAGCTGAACATCTAACCTTCTAACTTGCGAATTTACCCAATTCTGAACTTTAGTCTGGTGAATATAAGGCGGTATTTAATTGGCAATTTCGTTGCCAAAGGTACGGTGTTCTGCCAACATGTTTATACGTAATTATGTGATATAGATATAAATGGTTTTCTTTTACCTAGAGAATATTGTGAGAGGGATTTGTTTGTAAATTATGGGTTGTACAAGGGTTTTTACGGTCGAATTGTATGTGACAGAGGTAGGATACAGTACTTGGTATCAAAAAAGTATTTAAAATCCCGTTATTATAATTATGATTATTAAAGTTAAAAACCTTTTCGGAATTCTTTAAATTTATTTGTTAAAAAACTAGGCACTTTGCCCTTGATCATTAACTACGTTTAGTTAAAAACTTTTACGGCAAAATTTGATGAAAACAGCATTTAAATTGGTCTATGCTCGTTCTAAATAACTGTTAGGTTAGGTTAGGTAATAGGTAACCTATTAGGCGATAAAACTAAAAAAAAAACACAATATTGTTTCAATTGCACCGGCATTCGAAACCGTCCAGCTGCACGCTGTTTTAAAAACCTAAACCGAAATTGAGTTTGAAGTTTAGTTGCACACCGACCCACGCATGCCGACTTAAAAACGGGATTCAATTTACATTTTAATGTCAAAGTCTGGCGACGGAGCGGTGACAACATTGGGCCGGGCGGCATGAAAACTGACCAAAATAAAACTGACCTATCTTCCACATAGCACGTTTTCTTCAAACAGAGCAAAGTCAAAGAGCACACAGGTCAAGATACAATAGTCGACAAATTGGAAGTTTTTCTGAACTATTTTCTAGAAATTTCGAATATGAATGGAAGCTCAAGTCTAGCCTTTGTTAGGCGGTCGTGTTGGTGAACAATGAAGGTTTTTTGTTATGTGGAGTTTTTGATGTCCGTGACGTGTGAGGAAGTAATTTAAAACGTATGCTTGGGTGTAAGCTTACAAGATTTTTCTATAGTAGTTTATGCAACAGTGATATAATAAGGGTTCTTAAAATTCAAGGGTCGAAGTTACAAAACGAGACGTAGTCGAGTTTTGTAAAAAAAGACCCGAGAATTTTAAGAACCAATTATGAGCTGTTGCATACATTACTTTTTCTATGTAAGCTGCAGCAAAAAAAAAAAAAAAAAAAAAAAAAAAAAAAAAAAAAAAAAAAAAAAAAAAAAAGTTATTATTAAAAAAAAAAGTTATTATTAAAAAAAAAGAGTTATTATTGTAAATGAAAACATACCTCTTTCAATCAAGATGATCGGAACTTGTATCTTTAAAAAAAATAAAGCAGTTGTATTATACTCATAAGATGACTGCTAGCAGTCATCTTATGAGCCTATAGACAAAGCATTCAAATGACATTGCTTTAGATATCACTGTCAGTCATTTAATTGACACATTTAAGTGCTGGAGTAGAAAAAACATATTTTGTTAACAGATGTTGGGCGCCATTATAGGTCATCTCATCGTACTGCTGCGCGGATAAATATTAACGATTTGTGTGATTCATGCGTAAGCGTCATTCTAGATCTGTGTGACAAGATTTAACGAAGCTGGGAGCCCAATTTAGACCGTAACAACTTGTTACGGTTTCAACTAGTTTTGACATGACCTTCAGGTCGTATCAAAATGAGATCAAGCACGTAACAGAATGTTTAATCTGAATCGGGCTTCAGGACAATGTTTGAGGCAGCTTTGTCCTTTGTAAGGCGCTCCTTACACGTCCCTACGTGAGCTGATGCCAGGAACTCGTTACCTCTCCGCTTTCCTTAGCTTTTAAGGAAACGGTCGCATTGTATAAATATACAGTTCAGTTATATAATTTAGTACAAATTACGATTTTTAAGTGTAGGTTGGAAGGAATTTGATTCTTTTGAAACTTGAAAAGAACAGTCCAAGTCTGAATTCCCCAGTAGAGTCCTTTTCTTTTTTTAACCACAACTCAAAAAGTTCCGAGCCTCCGAGTAAAGAGTCTGTCAGTAATTTCATAAGTAGGTTTATTTTGATCTAATAAACAGTAAATAAAATAGGCGTTTTTGTACGATTTTACGTATTTACATACAGACAACGTATTTCGATTTATTTATAAATAAGAGTCTGGTGTCTGTGTGGGTGGGTCTGTAAAAAGTTGAAAAGAACTCGAGTTTCTACTTAATTATATGAGATAGAGAAAACTGAGTTGAGTCTTTTAGCAGAGGACTCAATGGAATTTAGTCCAACCAACCGCTACGAATAAGGTGGAATAAATGACGTTAACCAACGCTATGAATAAGGTGTTCAAAATTCAAAAAAAGTTAAGTACTTACATGCCATTTTGACGCGCCTGAAGTTTCATGAGCTACGTAATCTCATTCCTACAAGCTTTCCATTTTTGAAAACCGTTTTCCAATCAATATTCTTTGCCGAGCCGAGTCGATTATTTCGTAACTAGTGTTAACTACTGAAATGACGATTCATAAACACAACACTATTTTTCGAAACATGATGCCCCATCACTAGCACTTGGCATCCGCCATCTTGGATTTATGCAGTCGGATCGATAGCGTCGCTGCTGAGTTTTAATATAAATGCATTTTATAAAGAATTCCCTCGGAGCTCAATGTTCTGTGTAACTTATTACTAGTTAAGTCATAATGAAACGGTCAAAATACTCAGTTCCACTGATAATATTTCCCATGCATTTTCGTGAAAATTATCCCTCACGTAAGTTTAGCTGGCTGAATTGATGATAATTCAATTATTTGCCCGCATCAGATTTACCCTGACACATTGAATATAAGCATCTATTTTAGGAACGGATTATAGAGGTAAGCTCCGAACATTTCATTTCATTAATTTTATACGTAAATGCCGAAGTTAACACCTTTTATTCGACGGGATATACATTTTCCTGATAATGATATTGCCAGTTATCAGTATAACGAGTATTATGTGGCATTTCTAGGTATACCTAAAATAACAGGCGTTTATGGCTATTGGAATTAACGCTTAATATTTCAATCGGTGATTTTAGAGAGTAGATAATTCTATGTTGCCTAATACAGTCAGCAGCAGAAGTTGCTAAGCGGGCGAGATGTTCACAATTACGTTGACACGCTCTTATTCCCTTATTAACAATAAAGTCGCGTCAAGATCATTTTGAACACCTCGCCCGCTTAGCAACTTATGCTGTTGACTGTACAAGGTGTAACAAAAATAGAGGGAATCTGTTTAAGGATATATTCTGATTAGCATTTTTTTTGACGCGAATCATTTTGTTTGAATCGTCGTTTCACATTGGGCGGCGCGTTTCGCGTTTTTCCTGCCAGTAGCGGTGATTTTTTCATTTTTCCTTTAATACTCTTTAAGACGTATCTGCTTGATAAAAAATTGGTTTAACGTTATTATTATTGTGAGCCTATTGGGTCCCACTGCTGGGTAAAGGCCTCCCCGCTTTTCTCCCATTCATCCCGATTTTGAGCTACATCTGGCCCAGTCTCTCAAAAAGGAGTCCAAGTTATCCCGCCATCGCCGACGAGGTCTGCCAGATCCCCGGTTTAATGTTAACTTTGAAAATTTTAATAACGTCATAATTATGTTTATCTACAATTCCCAAAACACAAAAGTAACCGTACTTACCCTCTAAAGGGTTAAACATCCATATATTGGAAAAATAATGAAAACCTCTATGTAAAATAATACACCGCAACGAGTGCACATAATACACTCCTGCAGCTTCGGTGTGAAGCATGTTAAATAAACCAGTTAATACGCAGAATTTGCAGGTAATCTGAAGTAAGTCTAATTAATCAAGCTGGCAATTAAAGCGCTGCGCAATTATTCTAAGCGGGCTCGCGTAACATTACTTTTTGATTGAGTGCCGCCAGCTCTGAGCTCGACGGAGTTACAGCTTGTTTATTCTGCAGTACCTATTGCGATAACTTATTTATAAAATGCTTAAACCTTAAACTTAAAGTTCTTGTTTATCGATTAATAATACCTAATTATACGTGTAATATTACCTGTAAATAAACACTGAAATTAGGTATTCAACTCAGAAATATATTAAATGCGTAAGTTATTTGCTTTTATGACAATATAAATAAGTATTTGAAAATAGGTATAACCAACCCACCTTGTCTCCTAAACGCAGCCTTTTGTATTTTTCAGCCCAACATTCAAGTTCGCCGCTAGCCGCCGCTATGGAGCTTAACAATGGTCACACATTTTCGTTTGTAGTTTTGTAGTCAGTCTCTCTTACACTCGTGAAATGTTCATACGTGATGGCATCCCTTGTGTATAGGTACTCAAATTATCTATAAGCGTGAGTGTCATTCTAGATGTGCTTGCATATTAAATTGCATTTGGGCACAGGGCGGACACGCCATACATCAAAAATCATTTGCGTTTATATGTGTGCGCGGCACGTCTGTAATACACGCGTCATTGTGTATGTGTGGGTAAGTCGCTTTACTGAGATATTTTTAAGAAGTCCACCAGATTCATGTCGCGGCCAGTCGCGGGGCGAGGTAATAATGCGAGAGGGGCGGGGCGGTGCGTGGCCGTTCTGTATGTTAATACTATATTACTTAGTAGTAATAAGTAATAATAGTAATATGAAATAAGGTCTAAGCTATTTAGATAATAAGTTAGATATAAAAAGACTAAATATTTGTACACCTATATGGTAGATCACAGAGTACTGTATCAACTCACTGTCATCTGTATATAACCTGTGTTTCACAAATAAATATTACTTACTTATTCTGTGATTTGGGTGTTAATATATTCCAAAACAATCGAAAATCCTGTGCATTGGTTACTGATGTGCAACTTTTACCTCTATCCATTCAAAGTTGGAGTGATGTCCTAAATAAATGAACTAGGCTCCCAAATTGTGTGGTGGCGATTTGCGGCTTGCAGGCTTGGTCAAACATTAAATGTAACTGCAGCTTTTGGCTACGATGACAGACTGTAATTGGTGGCTAGAAAATAGGATTTGTTAGTGATTTCCAGGGGTCGGACAAAAAGTGCGGATGACGTCAAACCACTTATAGGATGATTTCAAATAGTATTTTTGATTTTCATAAACAATTATCACTTATCATTTATCAACCTCTTTTTTAAACGATATCGCCACTTGAAATGAGTAAGTACGTTTTTGACTGCATGACACATTGTCAATCAGATGAACATTAAATTGACTTCGTTATTGTTTAGCTATTGTATCTTCACGATTATATTTAGCTAAAATTTAGCTATAAAAGTATAATAACATCAAATTATCTTTTTTTATTTTTACTAATCTTACCTACTGTTCCCACTTTTGACTATTAAACCTATTTATCTGAGGATCCCACAGACTTGTTCTAAGTGTTCTAACTAATTTCAAATAATTATACCTTATGGTAACAAGTTTCGTGAAATTTATTTTATTCACTACATCACCCTACCACCTGTATTATTAATTCCATGGATTTATTTACGATTATTTTGTTACTTCATTAATACTACTTTGTTACTACATGTCACACGGAAGTTTAAATACAAACTCAAACATCATCCTGTGTGCAAGATTACGTCATTTTTACGTCATCCGCACTTTTTGTCCGACCCCTGGTGATTTCTATTAGATTATTATTTATTTTCAATTGTATATTATTACCCTGCATACCATAGCAGTGTAATTTGAGTATAAAATACCTAGTGATATAGCCGGGGATCTGACGAGTAAAATTTAAAAAAAAACACGCGACGGCCATATCTTCCGTCGCAAGTTTCGCGCAGCGCGCCATAACTTTTGTTTCATTCCAATTTACTTGCATTAATTAAGTCCCTTCTTGACTGTGTATTCCCCGTATTTATTAACATAACATTGCCCACTTAGTAGGCTTAGGGGAATTTGCGTAGGATAGCCTTCGAATCGTATGTTTGTCTTAGCATCGTGCCAAATCAACTCAATTTACTAGGACTGTTAGATAAATAGCCCTAGCTATGAATATTGGTTTATGGAATGTCGTTTTATATATAATACCTACCTATTTATAAAAATATCTATACGTTACCTATTTATCTGTGACCTAATTAGTCTGATTTAGGGACTAAATCAAATTATTTGTTTAAATCTTTTTGATTTATGTTTTTAAGTAGGTAGTCATAGTCACACTACTTACAGGTGTAGTGCATAATTGTTTTCCATGGTATTTTCTCGGAAACATTAGTAGTTGTCATGCTACTTCAGTCAACCTCAGTACTTTTTGTACGGAGACTGACTGAAATAGCAAGACACGTATGTACGTCTTCGTGAAAATCCGATGGAAAACAATTATGGACTACATCTGTGCATATGTATAGATTATAACTGAAATAGAAGTCATATACTACTACTAGAGATACATTTCCCAAAACTTATATTTGCCGGAGAATTTGATTTTTTTAAATATAAATGGGCTTACTCATGGCCACAGACTAGCCGAGGCGAAGACGTGGCCGACGATGGACCGAGCGTGCCCAGAAGGTGCCTGTTCACCCTTGATTTGAAGGTTGCCGGGTTGTATGAGCTCGGAAATATAGACGCCGGCAAGGAATTTTGGGAGTCCATTACTTTAAAAACTTGGAAAATTAATAATAATATCCTTTAATAAAATAAATCCGCATATACTTACTTCTTAATAGTTTATAAAAATAATATTGTAACTAAACACCATTTACCTACATGTGTCTACAAACTTTCTCCATGTCTATTACCCAGATAAGATAGTACAACCATCTCGCTCACGCTTATTCTCAGTGAGAGAGAGAGAAAGAAGAACCTGAACCCACGGGGCCTTAAAGCAAAGTACCGTAACAAATTGCATTAAGCCGTCCTCAATGAAATTACCCGCCACCATTGTCGCATGATAAATGATCGATTATGGTTCCACGTATTATAATCAGCTCTAGAGTAGAAAGTGGTTTTCAGATTTGGGAACTTTTATGACAGTTCTACTCAGAATCATGAACTCTTTTCTGGGGAATGTAAGCCGGTTTTTAATTGTATGGAATAAAAAAAATATTTTGTAACCGGATTAACCGAAATTTCATACAAATAAAAACTGGTTTACATTCCCTACTCTTTTCATCTTAACAGGAGATAAAAAGTGTCCCAATATTCCCATACGTTTTTCGTTCCTTACCGTCATATAATGAAAAATAGTGATCACTATTCAATACAATAAAAATCTTGAGAGACATTGTTTCTCCTATTAAGTAGGATCAAAACAGCTCGCGTATCTCAGTGGAAATAAAATACGAAATATGAAAAAAGTCAATTGCACAACTAACATAGATACTGTCACCAAAATAGGTTAAGAGTTATAATAATAAGTTACTAATATATTATGGAAAATTTTCTGAAATAAATAATTATCTAATTTAATTTCATTTTAAATAAAGTATACACGCATGAAATATTGATAAATGTAAAATCACAAAAACCTATTGGAAAAGCACTTTTTTTTCCACTAGGATTTTGTGATAAATAGTTATACTTGAAAGAAATTATAAATACGTATTGACAGAAACTAACTTAAATACAGGCGCGGTAGAGCGTTGCAAGAATTACATTAAAACCCCCTCAATGCTATTAATTAGGTTTTATTACGCTCCGCCGCCATTGCCGCATGTTAACCGATCGGTTACTGTTACACGTGTTTAAATGGCTGTCAATTAACACATTAACATACTCTTCACTGAAAGAGTTGAATAAAATATGCTATGTCGAATAGGTTCTAAAATCATTCATTGATTTTTATTTCACGGCTATGAAGCAGCCCCCCTAATGTAATAATGGCGAACATAGGTCGTGCATTGGGATTAATTGATTTTGGCAAAATGGCAAATATCTACTAAACTGGAAACGCTTTCTACTGTGGCAATAGTAATCAATATAGCTTTGTAAGCGTTGCAGAAGCGTAAGTGTTGCTATTACATTAAACTGTCCTTAATGCAATTACCACAGCCGCCATTACAGCATGTTAAACGATCGGCTAATGTCACACGAAGGTATAATAATTACCAGCCAATTATTGTATTATGAACACTTGAACACTTGCTGACGTCTGCAATTAACAACATGTTGATTTAAAGTAACACGATTTTAAAACTGATCTGATTAACTCCCGTTAAAGTTTTAAAATGGTGGCGATAGCGAGATGACCTCGACGCCTTTGATAATAAACTTGTGGGCGACAGGTCAAATCTGGGATACATGGAAGGGGAAGATGAGAGGTTCTTGCCCAGCATTGGTATATACATACATACTAGACTCATATAAAAACATTTATTCAAATAATTCAAGCTAGATAAAATTGATTGAAATGGGAAAAATAATATGTGGAAAAATTATTCGAATATAAGTTGAATTAAAATTTTCAAAGACTTATCTGTCTGTGTGCCGCTTTAGAATAGGTAAGTGTCGTTAAATTGGCATAATTGGGACGCTCAGTAGGACGAAGGCCAATCGGACGTTCCAGGTGTGAAATTTTGTGAGCAGATCGATGGTTAATTTTTTGTTCAGTCATGATTTTTGCGAGTTTTATAGCTCACAGAATCACTAGTAGTTCGTTTGACATCTTCGTTCATTGCCACTGATACGTCGTCGAAGTTTAATAGGGTATCTCGTCGCTTGCACGTCCGTCGTGAGCAGGGGCGTGGCGGTAATTGCATCCAGCAGCGGTTAATGTGATTGTTGCGGTCGCCGGTTAGGGTTGTCAGCGCTGATGTGTCTGACCGACAGATTAGTCAATGTAGGAGGGATTTAACAATTTACGATTTTGATCTTATTTGGACCTTGAAATGCAGAGCGCATGCGAAAGTCGTGCGATACACGCCAATCACCAAGCCAATCAATAAGGTCGCATCAAAACCTGTTGTTAATTTTAATAGGGCTCCAGGAATAAGGCACAGATGTCTGGGAACAAATCTCCGGAAAACACATTTGTGCGTAATCTCTGCCATATGGTGAAAGTTTTGTCCGCAATAACAACAACTAGAACATTTTAGCCAACGACTTTCATAAGCTACATACTGGACGTCCGGTAATTAATGGATAAATTGGTTAACGGTTAACCTTCTATCCCCTAACAGACCTTAGACTGGTCCAAAAAATGGACTTCTAGGTCTAGTAAAAGATTCATGGTTTTCGAGAATATGCATTTTCTTGAATTTACGAAAGCCCCTTGTTGAAGCTTTTCCGAGAATTTATCGTTACTATGCCTGTTCTCGTTTTAAGTGGAAACGCGTTTTCCCTTGTTAAATCTAGTTTTCCGTAACGCTTCGGTGAAAACTAGTTTAAGCTGGGATTTTTCAGTCAAATTAGTTTTCGCGAAGTGCCTGACTAATTGACTAATTGTTCAAAAAATGATTTTGAATAATTAGTACGTTGACACGATGACAACTTCATTCGAAATAAAATTAAATTGGAAAAACCACAAATTGGTCGGAGCGTTAAATATACGTAAACCAATTTCATTAAGCAACAGTTGAATGTAATGGATGTGGTACCACGCTGACATCAAAGCTTGAACTATTCTCTTTTTATCTGAAAACACGCAAAATTCATGAATAAGGGCTCATTTAGACGGCGCGCGAACTCGTATACGATTTTACTTACATTGTGGACCATTGAGGTTACATCAATTCAGCTGACCGATCAAATGACGCAATGTAACGAAACTCGCAAGCGAATTCTCGCACCATCTAAGGGCCACCCGACATCTAGCGTCTTTCGAGCGTCGGCGTCTGGTCAGCGCTATGGAAAATGACGTCGCTGCGCAGTTGCGTCGACGTTGCGTCGAGCAGCGGCCATAGAGTTGTAGACGCCGACGCTCGAAAGACGCTAGATGTGGGGTGGCCCTAAATGAGCCCTAAGTCGTTGAAGACAAGTCGTATATCACTTTTACAATAATTTTACTATCGATGTACATACAATGAGTGATAACTGATAGTAATGCGACAATCATTTGTCTGGCTAACGGATGTGTTTGAAAGTATCCATGCCTCATGAATAAACACACAAATAAATACCTTAACTGGATTCGAACCCGGAACCTCCTACTTCGTAGGTACGTTTATATTTTCCGCCATCCATCATAGGCTCCCGGGTTTCATTGCTCTATAATAGAATATTTATCTTGACGACTGGTCTGGCCTAGTGGGTAGTGACCCTGCCTATGAAGCCGTGGTACTGGGTTCGAATCCCGGTAAGGGCATTTATTTGTGTGATGAGCACTGATATATTTTGTTCCTGAGTCTTGGGTGTTTTCTATGTATTTATGTATTTGTATATTATGTATATCGTTGCCTGAGTAACCACAATACAAGCCTTCTTTAGCTTACTATGGGACTTAGTCAATCTGTGTAAGAATGTCCCTATAATATTTATTTATTTAACTTAATATATGTATCTCCTTGTTCCAGACACAGAAGCCCTAAAAGACGTCCAACTAATAGCGCCATCTGCCGTCCGCCTCGGCGACGAGGTGCAGTTAGGCTGCAAGTGGACGCTGGAGGGGAACGAGACACTTTACAGTGTGAAGTGGTATCGGGGCAGGCAGGAGTTCTTCAGCTATCTGCCTAAGGAGTATCCTTTCACGAGGATATTCCCTCAGCCGGGGATTGATGTTGATGTAAGTATTTTTCTTTACGGTGCTAAATAAGTTCTAGGTCCACAGTGTTAATTCGTTTATTTAATATGTTAATTTGTCTTGTCTGAAAGAAGAAACATCCTGATAAATTATAAACGTAGTCAGTAATATCGGTCATAATCGGCGGTTCAAATCGGCGAGCCAAATTGGCGTTTCCGTCCACACCACCTGATTTGATCAGACAATTTAATCGGATTGCCGAAAAATTGTTGCTCACTTAACTGCCCTTTAATACCATACACGTGTACATTCCCAAACATGCTCGATCATCCAGAAATTTACCTCAAGTATTACCTACAAAAATATTTATCCTTATTGACGCCACAAAAATTATACGTGCGTTAAATTGATAGGTACATATTACATTTAATTTCTTACTTAAAGAGAACATCTAAAACCCTGAAGAAGATTCCAAAATAATTCATTAAAAATATTAGTAAACTTGTAAAAGGAACTCTTGAAGATTTAATTAATCATTAGGGCAAATGACTTTGAGCCATAGTTCTTAACAAGTTAAAACGTGTTTTGTTTTCTTTAGAGGTATGAGAGGCACAGGAAATAAATTCAAGGAGGGACTTCTAAGTTTGAGATAACACTAGTTAATCTAGCAAACAATGAGTTTAATCACGACCCAAATAAAATGCCTAAAATAAGATATAGCTTTAAGTGGCTTGTATATCTTAGAGTTAACAAGGTGATTGCTTGAAAAATGTAATAAGTACGAGGGCGTTTTTTTTTGTTGTCCCCTAAACTTTTGTTTTCAAATTTGGGATTTTTTATGTTATTTCTACTCAGAATCGCGAGCTCTTTCTATCCTAATAGGAGAAAAAAAGTGTCCCAAAATTTCCATACATTTTTCGATCTTTCCATTTCGCGACCGCTATACAAAGTCTATGAATAATAAAATAAATTAATTAAAAATTAAAAACACGACTGCAGTTTAAAAGCGAACTGAAAAGCTAGAAATAATTTTTAGTTATGTTAGGTACTCAACATAATGAATGTAAAATAGAATATAAGTGTTCAGTCAGGGTCATAAACAGCAATCGGAAAAGTTTAGGCTCATTTAGGATCGTGACTGTACTTGCATATTTTATTTCGATTGCAGTCGGGGACCTGTGAATGGGAAAATTTCAATATATCAAGGTCCCCGACTGCAATCGAAATAAAATATGCAGGTACAGTCACGATCCTAAATGAGCCTAAACTTTTCCGATTGCTGTTTATGACCCTGACTGAACACTTATATTCTATTTTACATTCATTATGTTGAGTACCTAACATAACTAAAAATTATTTCTAGCTTTTCAGTTCGCTTTTAAACTGCAGTCGTGTTTTTAATTTTTAATTAATTTATTTTATTTTATACATTTTAGTGACCATACAAACCAACCACATTTTTTATGATTTAAGATAATTTAGTTGCTTCAAGGAGATTTCATCACGTTGATCTTTGATATGTTAGCATAAAACGTGCTTAAAAACCTAACTAGGTCTGACCCAAAAACCAGACGTATTGAAAAGTGCTATATGGCTTAATATCTCTGCAACTACATAATTATTTCCTATTAGTTGGCTTTCGGCCTTCGCAATTAAGATACTTGGGGAAGCTGCAGAAAGCGTGCATCTTTCTTACGCTCCGGGCCTTCGGCCCTACGCGAAGCTCGGCCTTCGGCCTTCGCAATTAGGATGTTTGGGGAAGCTGCAGAAAGCGTGCACCTTTCTGCGCAAAGTTCGGCCTTCGGCGTTCGCAATTAAGATACTTGGGGAAGCTGCAGAAAGCGTGCATCTTTCTTACGCTCCGGGCCTTCGGCCCTACGCGAAGCTCGGCCTTCGGCCTTCGCAATTAAGATGCTTGGGGAAGCTGCAGAAAGCGTGCACCTTTCTGCGCAAAGTTCGGCCTTCGGCCTTCGCAATTAAGATACTTGGGGAAGCTGCAGAAAGCGTGCATCTTTCTTATGCTCCAGGCCTTCGGCCCTACGCGAAGCTCGGCCTTGGGCCTTCGCAATTAAGATACTTGGGGAAGCTGCAGAAAGCGTGCAGCTTTCTTACGCTCCAGGCCTTCGGCCCTACGCGAAGCTCGGCCTTCGGCCTTCGCAATTAAGATATTTGGGGAACCTGCAGAAAGCGTGCACCTTTCTTACGCCCCGGGCCTTCGGCCCTACGCGAAGCTCGGCCTTCGGCTTTCGTAATTAAGAAACTTGAGGAAGCTGCAGAGAGCGTGCACCTTTCTTACGGTCCGGGCCTTCGGCCCTACGCGAAGCTCGGCCTTCGGCCTTCGCAATTAAGATACTTGGGGAACCTGCAGAAAGCGTGCACCTTTCTTACGCTCCGGGCCTTCGGCCCTACGCGAAGCTCGGCCTTCGACCTTCGCAAATAAAAAACTAGGGGAAGCTGCAGAATGCGTGCACCTTTCTTACGCTTCGGGCCTTCCGCCCTACGCGAAGCTCGGCCTTCGGACTTCGCAATTAAGATACTTGGGGAAACCTAAAGAAAGCATGCACTTTTCTTACGCTCCAGGCCTTCGGCCCTACGCAAAGCGCGGCCTTCGGCCTTCGCAATTAAGATACTTGGGGAAGCTGCAGAAAGCATGCACCTTTCTTACGCTCCGGGCCTTCGGCCCTACGCGAAGCTCGGCCTTCTGCTTTCGTAATTAAGAAACTTGAGGAAGCTTTAGAGAGCGTGCACCTTTCTTACGGTCCGGGCCTCCGGCCCTACGCGAAGCTCGGCCTTCGGCCTTCGCAATTAAGATACTTGGGGAAGCTGCAAAAAGCGTGCACCTTTCTTACGCTCCGGGCCTTCGGCCCTACGCGAAGCTCGGCCTTCGCAATTAGGATACTTGGGGAAGTTACAGGAAGCACGCACCTGCCTTACGCTTCGGTCGGACCATCGGCCCTAAGCGGAGTTCGGCCTTCGGCCTTCGTAATTAAAATACTCGGGGAAGTTGCAGGAAGAGCCCATCTGTCTTAAGTTTTACTTACGTACGTACTACGTACGGACACAGCTATACTACAGAATGAGAGATGAATATCATTATCTCATTCTAACAAATAGCTTTGTCCCTATACATACGTAAGTAAAACTTAGAAGTGTATCTCGAGCTTTATATAAAAAATACGTACAAAAATATACGGTTATAATGACACTTTCACACTTTGTTCCGTCAAAGTCGGTGCAGAGTTGTATCTGAAGACGGACTCTACAATCTCAGACTCTCTACAAAGAACTTATTTACACTTTTCTATTCCCTTAGCGCAATTTAGAACATATTGACTTGGTTTCAAAACAAGTAAAATATGATTAATATAATACCTATGTATAATATTTTTTTTTTATGATCAGCGGTCAAACCACTTCCTTTTAATATCCCAACAATAGGATAATATTTGGTTTTATGAGATTAGCTTTTCTAAATATATTTTGTAAATTCTTACTTTCTTAAAATTGAACTTAAACCTTCATATTGTATATATATTATTGATCGTCTTTCAAAGCGCTTCATTTTGATGCCCTACTCGATGGGTTTGCAAGAAAAATTTTTCTTAAGGTTGCGTAATATGGCGTATTAAGTCCGCCATATTGATTTTGTAATGACGTCACATAGCCTATGTCACCCGGGATGACGTAAGGATTCTAATGATGTATCATACATCTAAATCGGTTAAGGCATTCTGAAGTTATCGTGGAATAAAGAAACTCACATACATATATACATACAAACATGAACGCTGAAAACAATACACTCTTTTTTTTGGGCAGTCGTGTAAAAATGGTGACGGAATGGAAATAAAAATCTTAGGACACTTTTTTTCTCCTATTAGGAATATTAGGATAGAAAGATCTCGTGATTCTGAGTAGAAATAACATAAAAAATCCCAAATTTGAAAAATAAGTGTAGGGGACAACAAAAAAAAAACGCCCACGAGTCACTATTTCATTGCGTTCTTTTAGTATCGATCTAAATTATATTATTGCAGGTATAATTTTAAGATAAATCATGTAATATCTTAGGAAATTCGGTTCTACTCTTTGCTATCCCGAGCCCTGGCTTTTTTTATAATGAAGCTGCCTTGGTATAATAATAATGCATACGTATTATGTTACATAATTGATGTATGTAAACAAGTTGACAGACGGTTACTGTTTCTTTTTCTCCACTGTTTGAACGTGTATACGTGGTTTTACGACTACTACTGTACCCCTAGTATACATTTCATTCTACGTATAGCGTGACGTGAAGTACGCGTTTGCGTTAAGTGTCATTATGTATGGGATTATGACTTTCCAAAACGTCCTCCTTGGCGCTATGTTTAAAATTCAATACAAAAACAGACATAACGCCAACGCGAAATATACGCTCGTCACGCTATGCTATAGAATGAAATTTACACGAGAGGTTCTGACTACATTTGGTGAACGATGAACATTTATTCAACCATGAACGTCGTGTGCAGTGCTCAAGAAAATACCGTATCGTTTTAACAAAATACACGTCACCAAGCAAATATATAGAATAAACTAAACCGATAGGGTTTTAACTCTTGTTAAGCTCACTGCGAATCATTGTTATATTTTGTACATATTTATGCATAAATCCATTATAAATGACGACGTCACTAAACAGTATCAGTTTTATTTCGATATCATTTTGCACAAATACCTTTTTTTCTCAGCATATCTTATCTGAAAATATCTTTTTTGCGAAACCATATCTTTACTGGGCTAATTCGCGAAACGGCGTTTTAAGAGTAAACTCGTTCAAACTGCATTTTAAAATCCATAAATCTAGTGTTTTATAGAAAAACAAGCGGAGTCATGCTTCTTCAACCGAGAAACTATGAATAATCGATAGCGCAGCATTCCTGCTGACCGTCCACTTTGCTAGTTTATTAATGAATCCAACTTTTGTAGTTCACATCGCTTTATAGTTGTTCAGGATAAAAAAATATACCTACAAGATTTTCCGAGTTAAAATTTTATTCTTGTTTTTGTTGTGATATTTAGTTTGTTACTGGTTTTTGCAATACTTTTGAAGTGAAAACTTCTTTAGCGGCGCTGGACACTTTTTGAGGTGGGGAAAAAATTAATCTATTGCAACAGAAAACAATGGGAAACACCATGCGTGTCGTTTTTGGGACAAGGACGATGTCGTCTACGTAATTTTTTACGTAATTTGATTTTTTTTCCCAGGAAATAACATGAATCTAACGTTTTGGGGAAATCAGTGATACGAGTCGGGTTTTGAAACCTTCGTGGATTAACCGCCACCTCGTTTACATAAATAAAATACTGAGGCAAACGTTCCAGTGCTCGTCAATCTTGACATACTAATTCCCAATAGTTGACACTCTGTTTTTACTTCCATTGCGTGTGAACTGGCTCAGTGACCATTGATCGAACGTCTACCTTATGTTACACTTATAAATCTTTTGTTCTCATGAGTTTGTGACAAAGATGGTTAAAAACCCTTTGGGAGTATTATTAGTAACAACTGTATGCATTTAGCGGCAAATGAATAATGAAAATAATAATCATCACCTTTGCGTCTAATTGCAGACGATTTATGCATAAATGTAAATAATAATTATGTGTATGATATTATTCTGTAATGCTCATCATCATCATCATCATTATTGGCCTTAAAGTCTATTACAGACTATTGAAACAGTGTCAGGTAGGGAGACAACGTTTTTCGTGGCTATGTAAACCAATACGGGAGCGGCAAACACGACCACAGGCCTGGCAGGTGTAATGTACCCGCGGCGAACAGGTGTCGGGCTGATGACGCTTGCTCGCGAGCGTCGTCGTGAATTTTACGCCCGTTGAACACCAGTTTGCGCCACTTGTCTCTGTCCTCGGCAAGCTCCTCTCATTTATGAACGGATGCTGAAGGAGTACAATGCTACAAGAGTAAGATAAATAAATAAACACTAACCGATTCCAACCCGAGTCAGCGTTCAATTCGGTTGAGCTACGGCAGTAAACTAGGTTATACAGGCCGTTAACGCACTTTTCATGTTTTATTGTTGTCGTTGTTATAATCCCTTTACGGCCCGCACTAAAAATCTCACCGGGACTACGCATAAACAGCACATTTAGTGCCAGCGCGAGCTACGCGCTACGAGCGCAGCCGATAACACGGGAAAAACCGTATGTAGCGAAAAGCGCGAACAGTAAACTCCCCTAGCGAGTCGCGGGCAGTTAATGTGTTAACGATATTGTGCTATTGATAGCTGTTGGACGCTTTGAGTGGCTAAATGACGTTCGGATGTCAACTGCAACTGCATAAAGGATGACACGCTAGACCGGGACGGGGCCGGGCCGGAGCTTCCGGCGTTTCGTTTTCTATGGAAAGCACCAAGTGATCACCGATCAGCCGTCATAGAAAATGACATGTCGGACGCTTCGGCCCGGGCACGGTCCGGTCTAGCGGGAGTTATCCTGTACTCGAATTTAAACTGTTGCGGTGTCGTTGTTGTGTACCTATATTGTTCAATCCGTTTCTTTCACAATTTTTTGCATTTTCTATCGCATGTATAGAATGCTCCGAAGAGCACGCTGCATATACGTACTGCTAATGGAACCTTAATCCCTCATCAAATCAGGCAAGATGCAAGCGTTCATAAACTAGTACACGTTTTCATACTTTTAAACTACGAGCCAGCGAAGTATCTTAATAAACTTCATCGTAGCTGAGCTCAATTCAGAAACTGGCTCCGAAAATACCTCATAATCTTTTACGAGCTGATTATTTTTCATCGCATTATTCCGACGTACGTGCGAACCACAACTTTATTATAAGAAAATACTTTATTATTCTGGACTCGTATTTCTTTGATAATATCATTAAGCTATTCATGAAGAATTTTTCAAATTGTCCTGATGTCATTTTTAGGGTTCCGTAGCCAAATGGCAAAAAACGGAACCCTTATAGATTCGTCATGTCTGTCTGTCTGTCTGTCTGTCCGTCTGTCCGTCTGTCCGTCTGTCCGTCTGTCTGTCCGTCCGTATGTCACAGCCACTTTTCTCCGAAACTATAAGAACTATACTGTTGAAACTTGGTAAGTAGATGTATTCTGTGAACCGCATTAAGATTTTCATACAAAAATAAAAAAAAAAAACAAAAAATTTTTGGGGTTCCCCATAGTTCGAACTGAAACTCAAAAATTTTTTTTTTATCAAACCCATACGTGTGGGGTATCTATGGATAGGTCTTCAAAAATGATATTGAGGTTTCTAATATCATTTTTTTCTAAACTGAATAGTTTGCGCGAGAGACACTTCCAAAGTGGTAAAATGTGTGTCCCCCCCCCCCTGTAACTTCTAAAATAAGAGAATGATAAAACTAAAAAAAATATATGATGTACATTACCATGTAAACTTCCACCGAAAATTGGTTTGAACGAGATCTAGTAAGTAGTTTTTTTTTTATACGTCTTAAATCGCCTAAATACGGAACCCTTCATGGGCGAGTCCGACTCGCACTTGGCCGCTTTTTTTTTAACGTCAGTTGATCTTCCTTGTGCTGCATTCTGGTTAAAGTTATGGTGTTATTGGCATCTAAATTAATTAATTTTGACTAATTTAGGTCATTCAATTTTGTTGATGAAAGTTAAACGACCAATGTGTGTAACTGTTGGTCCCATTGTTGGGGCCGTTTTCTGGTAGGTACCTTTTCCGGTTCACAACACGAATATCATTTTCTCTAAAGACCATCGAAAAATAGGAAAAAAATACCCAAGTCGAATTTAAAGGCAATCCCCGTGAAGCCCATTATTACCAGATGGTTACCGCATAATAGCTTAATTCTACGCTTGCAAACGTTTTTCCATTAAATCTATCGTATTGCAAATAACACGGCCGTTACGGCCCAAATCTAATAAACACGCAATAACGCTGAACGCCAATGAAGGTGTTTCACGGACTACTTACTGCTAGATGGAGCATAGACGACTCGTTATTAAATTGTACAACGGGACGGGACTTAATCGCGTATTTAAGTTTTTTAAGATTTACCTCCGACGTTTCGAGGACGGCGTTGTTCCCGTGGTCTCGGAGAAGACTGGCTAAAGTTGACGTCAGCATCTTCTAACCGCGCGAGTTTTCGAACTACCCGCACTTGGTCTTGTTTATCAGATTGAACGTTTTGCGCACTAGGGATGTCACTCTGTCGACACACAACACTAACGATATAATAATATGTAAAAATCGTGAAAGTTTAAATCAGTGTTAGACGACTTATGTTCACAAGATGTGACTCGCAACCAGAGACCGGAATTCTCGAGGCACTTTTGAATTTATAGAGAAACTAATGGAACATTTGTTAGAACTGAACAGTCTTTGAATATGAAATTAAAAATATACACTGAAATGAACTAAATGTGAAATTTTTCACTATAAACTTTTCATTGTTTTTATTGCATGTCTCTATAATCTCTATTTCACATTTTCAACTACTCAAAAGTTATCTGGAAGAGATCGCTCTTTAGTGATAAGACCGCCTGTTATTTACTACTACTTTTTATCTTCTTTAATAATCTTTTGTTGTTTTTTATATTGTATCGATACCTACGAGTATATGTTTATCGGAAGTTGATAGATGAGAAGTCACTATGACAATTAAAAAGTGCCACGAAACGTCCGGTCTCTCGTCACGACACGTTTCCGCAAACTTATCCAACTTTTAGGAAACTTTCCGCAACTTGCACATTTGTTATGCGGAGTCTACGAGACGTAGTCCATATGTTACGGTAATCGTTTCAATCGTATTGGCATCGATCCTGGACCGTTGTAAATATTGGATTCTCGAATAGGTGTGCGGGTTAAGAAAATATATTCTATCCAAATTCTGGTTCAAATTCCCTATAATGACTATGATTGCCTGTTTTTACCACTGAAATGTAGGCGGTGTGTGCGTTTGGGGAAAGAGGCTATTTGTTTTTAGTGTGTTGTTTATAAGGTGCATTGGGATAACTTGGAATATAGGTATTGGATAGCCAGTATTTGGTTGTCATAGCCCATTGGACCCACAAAACGTCCCAATAACACTTAGGGACAGGATTACACGTAACCGACCTTATTTGTCACGTACTACTGTAAATATGGGATCCTAGTACCTTGATTGTGTCAATTTTGTAAGGCCTTGGTCCCTGATTGATGTCATTACTGCGTGCAGCATTACATTGTTTATAGCGTCTATAGTTTTCATATAAGACATAATAATATTATTATGTAAGAATTCCAAGAGAGAATAGATAACCTTAAATGTAACTTTATAAGTAATCAAGCTAAATCCTGTCATCACTCGAGCCTTTGTAGGCTACTACGAACTCCCTAAGCCTTTCACATTGTCATATGACCCATGCACGTCGAATCGTACCCAGTATTTGGTTGCCATAGCCCATTGGACCCGCAAAACGTTCCCATAACACTTAAGGACAGGATTACACGTAACCGACCTTATTTGTGACGGACTCCCGTAACTGTGGGATCCTAATTTACCTAAGTTGTGTCAATTTTGTAAGACATTCTTTGACGTCATTTTATACCACGTCGGTGGCTAACAAGCATACTGCCTGTATGATAAGCGTGAGCGGTCTTCGTAGCCTATGGACGCCAACAACTCATGGGGTATGCGCAATTGCGCACGTTATATGCGCGTTGCCGACCCTTTAAAAACCTTTACAGTCCTTTTTGAAGAACCTCATACTGTAGCCCCTCGTGAAAACCTAGGCATGCTCGTTCCACAGCCGGAGCGTCCGTGGAAGGAAATATGTACCTCTTAAACCGCACAGTGCGCGACAATTTAGGCTCTAGAGTATGAGGATGAAAACCCTGCCGACGGTGAACGGTGCTGTGATAGAAAGCTTTAGAGAGAGTTATATAGAAAGAATTCATTAGAGCATAGCCCATTGTACAAGCGGTAGTACATACACAAGGAGACCAGTCTCTCTCTCAGTCTCAGTCTCTCTGTAAGTTTTCTGCTTACCTATATTGAAATAAGTATTTATTATTACATTTATGAGTTCAAATAGGTATGATGTAAGTTGCTTTATTAATTCTCCAGGGAAATTCCCTCGTCCTATTCCACACTGTACACATTCTTGGCAGCATTATTATGCTCACATCGCTACCCTACACCACAGATTAACGTAGAATTATATTTATTTTCTTTACTCTGCACGCTAGTCAGTAGATTTGCTTTGAATGAGCCACACTAGGGTTCGTTGGTTGCCAAATCACCGCGCAGTAGTAGTTTCGAATAGTTTATATAGTTTGTCGGAGTAAAAATGGCGTCTGAGCACGTAAATCGGGATTGTAAAATAGTCCTTAGGGTTTATTTTTATTTGGAAAAGGATTTTAGTACCTACCTAGACGGTTGTAGCAAATAATGTGACTCATAACCAAGACGCATCGAAATAAACCAGTCAGAAGCAAAAGAAAGTAAGTTTGAACAAAAAATAAAGTCAAAGAATTGGCAAAGGACGCCAAGGACTTTAAAAAATATTTCTACAACTGTAATGGAAATTCTAGCATTACTTATAGGGAAAAAGCTTTTTCCTGTATTTTATTCTGATCGTTTGATTTTATGATTTTCAAACATTTGTACAGCTCGGTCGATTTAAAATTCCATTGTAAAAAAATCAAGCCACAGCAACAAGGAACAGAAAATTACATTTTTATTAACAACAAAGAACTATAATCGGTTTCCAAAGTTGAAAGGGAAAATGTAGCAGCATTTTAAAAACAAATCACTCCTATTATAACAACTGACTGAACCGAAACCTTATGATGTTGGAAACCGTCATCTAAAATAAGCAGCGAGCCAAGTCAGGCGAAAAACGATTATTTGATACAATAACGAAACTCTTATTCATTCCCCTTATAAAAATCAGCTTCATATAAATGACAGCAATAACCCTTTATTACGGCTCCTTTTTGCTGTCGCAAATATAACAGTATCTTCTAAGCGATCTTAAACTTAGTCTTTCCTTCTTTCGAATTTGAACTTTAATGGGACGGCTTACTAGTTAGTTTTCTATAAATTGGTGGACCAAGATACGATGTGGTGATAGTTGCTGGTGTAGAAATTAAAATGAGACGACGGGTCAGTGTAAACAAGGGGCGATGGCAGCGTTATTTTCCAATGTTAGATCAATACGGCGAAATGGGACACAGGATATTGTTGGACGCTTCTGGGAAGAGTACCTATTTTTTCCAAATGAAGTCTCCATTTTAACACAAATTTGTTTTCTGCAAAATGTCAGCGTAGGATTATTGATAGAGTCCGTCTAAGATAATTTGAAATAGAGGCGGATTGTCACAGTTTTAACATTCTGTCGAAAGATGGTAGTAAATGTACTCTGGCTACATTATTTACCATGACAGTAACTCTCTATATACTCTATTGTCTCTTCTTCTAAGCTAACGTTGCACAAATTTTATTAAACAAATTTATATTGTTATTAACGATGTTGCCATACTTTGTCATTGCAATGTCATGCAGAATTAGTTTGGTCTGACTCTACCCCGTTTACAATCCTACATGGAGTTGTAGAAATTAAATAAAATGCAACTAAAGGCGAATATTAAAGCAGTTGACTTGCCACAATACATTTTTGTGAGATTTTTCACATACACATAGTTTTTATTGTATTTTTCTTCTGTGATAAACTAGTTTCTTTTCGAATAATAGAAATAGTAAGTACTAAAAAGAATAAAACAAAACGTAGTTATGCTCGGACGATAACATTAGATAACGTGTATTAAAGGTGGTTGGCCATAATTTCAAGTTGACAAATTGTGATCCGATTTAAAGACGTTTATTAATCATCTGCTGAAATGATGGATATTTTAACAAGCTTTTATTAGGTCGACCTGTATATATGTAACTATGTAATGGAATCTTGCAAGTTAAATTTGATCCACTTCTCGGTTTCCGATTGAGTTGAAATTTTGCATACACATGTAAGTCGGGTGACAATGCAATATTATGGTACCATCGAGCTGATCTGATGATGGAGACAGGAGGTGGCCATAGGAACTCTGTGATGAAACAACGTAACCTAATTGTGTTAGGGGTTTTTAGAATTATCTCGATGAGTATTTGTCTGTCGTAAGAAAAGTACAGTCAGCGCTAAAAGCTTGTACCAAAAATGAAATTTTTGCCAAAAACTTATTATTTTTGACTAAAAAAATATACGCTACGTAATTTTAAGAATCATCAACTTGTCCTTAATTATCGAAACACGATTCAGATTTTCCCAATAAGAACCCAGAATTTGGAGTTCTTATAGGTAGCATTGCAAGACTTGGTTCCAAGAACTCATTAAGAACGGAATTAGATACTATTCAATTAGTACGAGCTCAAGTATTCATGTCATTCAGTTAGAGAGGAACGGAATTCTAGCACTGATCGCTTTCAGACTGTTTACTTTGTCTAGAAGTAATATTACTTTTTAACGATAGTACCGTTGGTTGTTACTTGATTCCTAATTTTTAAATTAAATTTCTTTTTTTAACTATTTTTAGATTTATGTACTTACCTACTTACGTTGCATTGATTTGGAAATATTTAGAAAGCGGTGTGTATAATATTGAACTTAGGAACTTTATAACTGCATGTATGGGGCCTTACCATAATGTCCTTATTGCGATTTTGTTTAGCTATGCGACTTATATAGCTCCGTCCTTTAGCGATTCAGTTTAGGTCCTAAACAGAATCGCAATAAGGACGTCATGGTAAGGCCCCTGTGCTGGCGTTATGACCCGAAAGGACTACTGGAGGCCAATTCGAACATGCAAATGAAAATCTATTTTATTTCATATCGATATAACTTGCCCGTGTTCTTCGTTGGGTCATAGGGAGCATCATTCTTGTGATTTCGAATCGATTGTGATTTGGTAGAAGTAGAAGAGGGAGTTGGTAGGGGAAGATTTCAGCGGACTTTCTCTGATCAGATCGGGGATATCCTGAAGAAAGGCCAGGTCAAGAGCACCCTAAACCGGCGAGCGTGTATGAGGAATGTTATGAAAGTAACGGAAGCGAAAGAGGTATGTCAGGATCGTAGCAAATGGAAATCCGTGGTCTCTGCCTACTCCTCCGGGAAATAGGCGTGATTATATTAAGTATGTATGTGATTTGACTGAGCGGCCATTTTGTTTCCAGGTGTCGAAGTCGACGTCGCAGCAGGTGGCGCTGCGTGAGGCGACGCGCGCGCTCGCCGGCCGGTTCCGTTGCGAAGTGTCAGCGGACGCACCTTCCTTCCACACGCAAGTGCGGTCCGCGTTCATCCACGTCGTAGGTAAGTTTAGAGTTTAGACATACACGGAGCCCGATTCAGATTTAACAACTTGTTACGGACTGTTTCGACAATAATCACTCACTTGAATCTTTAGTCGCTATCTGATAATAATTTATTTATTTATAAGGTACAAAAACAATACATAAAATCAACTTAAAATTAAAATGAAATAAGTTATAAAATTAAATTATACAACACAAATTACAACCTAAACTATATATTCGCTATTGGCGACATGTTTCGGGCCCGTCGGGGGTCCTTCCTCAGGCTCGAGTGCTCGCGGAGGCTGAACCACATGAGCGCGCCGCCCGCCTCGTCGCTCGTTGCGCGCGCGCTGACTTGTTACGGTTTTGATCTTATTTTGATAGGTACCTTAAAGATCGATCACGCTGACTGGTGCGTGAGAAAAAAGCGGCCAAGTGCGAGTCGGACTCGCCCATGAAGGGCTCTCGCGCAAACTATTCAGTTTAGAAAAAAATGATATTAGAAACCTCAATATCATTTTTGAAGACCTATCCATAGATACCCCACACGTATGGGTTTGATGAAAAAAAAATTTTTGAGTTTCAGTTCGAAGTATGGGGAACCCCAAAAATTTATTGTTTTTTTTCTATATTTGTGTGAAAATCTTAATGCGGTTTACAGAATACATCTACTTACCAAGTTTCAACAGTATAGTTCTTATAGTTTCGGAGAAAAGTGGCTGTGACATACGGACGGACAGACAGACGGACAGACGGACAGACAGACAGACAGACATGACGAATCTATAAGGGTTCCGTTTTTTGCCATTTGGCTACGGAACCCTAAAAAGTGAAGTCAAGCGTAAAGGTTATGTTTGGATGTCAACTGCAGCTACATTAGGTACTGTTTCGGCGTCGTTGGTCCCCCCCCCCCCCAACAAACAAAGTTATATGCAGGAGGGTCCCTCTTACTGTAGGTACTTGTCAATTGATAATAAAATGAGTGACGGAACAAACGTCACAATCGCGACAGTAATGCGGCGGCGAATGTCACTTATTTAAATGAAGGAAATTGACAGATACAGCGGCGGCAACAAAAACGTCGAAACAGGAATATAGCTGCATTTAAATTACTATCGCCCTCATGATCATAAAAACGAATATCGTGCCGATTTTCTTTTAGCGCAGAGAACATTGCTTTCCCATAAAAACGTGTTAACTCGTGCAAGAAGTAGCGTAGCAAATATCACTGCATTAAGCGGTAAATCGTGGCTTCATGAGAAAGGGGTAACATTTTTTTAAACGCTCAACGATGCCAGCGTCGGAGTCAAGCAAATTTACTCGTGGCGTTATTTCCGTAGCCGAGAGGCTTTTTCTTCACTGTGCGGAGGCGTTACTATGTCGATGTGCTTTTCGGATGCGGTAGCTTTTACTTCTACAAATACCTTAATAGTTCAAAACTCATTTCAATATTTACTTTACGTAGCGTGACTTAAGTATCAATTAGCTTCAATATATTGAATAATTTTACGGTTTAGACTCACTTGTTTTAAGCGTTCACGACGGGCATGTATCACCGTGTACGCTGCTCGCACTATTAGTGCTTGAGAATGGAGACCTAGGCTCTCCGAAATATGTCGCGCGAGTGACTTAAAACAAGTGAGTCTAAACCGTAAAATTATTCAATGTTAGTATGTCTCACAACAGTTTAAATTAGCTTCAATATAGTTTAATGCAAAAACTTAAACCTTTTTGATATTAATAACTAACGGGTCTCTATTGTTTCCCAAATTGTTTTAAGCCATAATGTATTTTATGCCCGCATTTTCGTTAGTCATAATTCATTAGGTTCAGAAACGCGTCACTTTTCAGGATTGCCATAGAACAAACCTAATCTAACCTAACCTATCTAAAGGATAACCTAACGAAAATCCTGAAACGTTAACGGTTTCAGTTTTATGACTAATGATAATATGATAAACAATATGACTTAAAACTTTATGGGAAACAACGGGACCCCGATATTAACATAAACCCATCATGATTTCAATTTATTCGCATTTTGATCACTAAGAAAATCCAATGACTATTACGAGTACGTGAATAAATATATCGCTAATAATTTTCCTCAAGAACCCGTATTACATTATTAGGTACATTCCGTTTCCTGTTCCATCCATGATGTTTCCATCTACGGCTTCGAAATGCAGATTTCAATGAGTTTTTTCCTGTACAAAACTATCTTATATTCATTTTAGATTCACCCTCAAGAACCAAACTATTCGTATGCAAATTGTATGAATATAGTACATTGCTCCAGCGACAAGAGCACAGCTCTTAAATAAGAAGAAGGAAGAAGATAGTACATAGAGTTGAACCGTAAAAGAGCGAATATAGTAACCCACTTATAATATTAGGTAAGATTCACCTTGTTTTACTAAGGTAATACACATAAAGAAAGGCACGGTTTCCATAAATATAAACTTCTTATGTAGGTTGGTTTTACGCACTTACAAGATAGGTATATTGGCTTTACATGATTGCTTCGCCAGAAAATATATGGAAACTCCAACAGAAATTTTCGGGTGTAACAAAAAGAGGTTGATTTAAAATAAGTCAGCAGACGTAGTTATCAGCATATTATGTTTATTAATATTGTAATACATACTAGCAGGTTTCCACAAATCATTAAGTTATTTTATCTACACACATAAAACCTCTATAATGCGTTCATAATCCGGAAATTACGGCCAACATAAAATAATACACTGTTTGGTTATAACAAATCTCTTATCTGTGAAAATGTTATGAATGTTATGATTGCGTAATAATAACGTTGCGCATTGATATCGATTTAATAATGAAATTCAAATTTCGAACATCTCTGAAAATCAAAGGAATGTGATTTGACCTAATTTCTAGTATCAGTCGAGATGACTTTAGTGTGTGACAATGCCGCAATGGCGGTCTGAAGATGCGGTTACTGAAACACAACATAGTAGGGAGCTTATAATAAAGCAGTGTATGCAACTGTACATAATTAGTCTCATGAATATTTTAATGCCTTTAATTATGTAGCAGTCACATAAACTACTAATTATACTAATGTGAGTAATGTTAGATGTTTGAGACCAATAAATTTAAAAAATTCGTCCTTAAAATTTCCCATCCTTAGTTAAGCTGGTCTCAAATAGTCATATACTATTTTGATCCTGCACTAGATAGATAAGTTTTAATTCAAAACATGTGCATTTGGTTCTTATTTAGCTTGCGCAAATACGACCATATATTTAATTTCCGTACGTAACTCAAGCGGCTCGTCACCTTATCGCGACTTTCACTCTTCTTTATAGTGTTTTTAGGGTTCCGTACCTCGAAAGAAAAAAACGGAACCCTTATAAGATCACTCGTGCGTCTGTATGTCTGTCTGTCCGGCCCTTTATCTCCGAAATTACTGGGTGTAATTAAAAAAAAAATTACACAATATAGATGACAGGAATTATTTACCTATAGATGACAGGAAAATCTATTAGAAATGTGCAGTCAAGCGTGAGTTGGACTTAATTACTTCGTTTTTGATCCGACCCCTATTACGGGTTTTTTAAAGACATTTTATTCACTTTCCACATAAAAAAATACATTACCTTTTAAAAATTGGGTAATGTACGGAACCCTTGGAACGCGAGTCCGGCTCACACTTGACCGGTTTTTTTGTAATCCTGATAAATAATTGAATCTGAGCATTGAGCATTCAAGTTATAGGCACACTCACTGCACACTCAATAAAACGAAATCTCGTCTAATACCCACTAGAAATGAGGTCAAATCAAATTCCTTTGTCAGAGATATTGTTGAATGTTATTATTAAAACGATATCGACGGTATTATTCGGTCGACTCAATAAAAACATTTTCAAAGATAAGAAATTAGTCGAAACAAATAATTTCATATTTATGCTGAGTAGAGGGTTTATGATGTGTGAAGATAAACATAATTATTTATACATGTTTGACTATATATACAATATATAATATAAGTAATATAATATAATTATACAGTGTGTAAGTCAAATACGGGCAATAAATTAAACCAGATATAGAATTTACCCGTCTTATCATTAATTAAGATGTTTTTTTAAGTTACACTTAATTATGACCCCGTGATTAATTTTTTCCACATGTACCGAGCAGCAATGTACTATAAACATTAAGAAACAAGATGATAATGACATTACGAGATACGAGCTTTTCATAGTAACTGCCAACAAGCGTTGACAGTTACTTTAATTGGATATTAAAGTAACTGTCATTGGATAGTAAAGTAACATTCCTATGGATAGTCAGTTACAAAATATGCTGCCTTCAGTTTTATGTTCTCAACTAAATAAAAACACACTACTTAAATTTTATGGTCCTGTCTCAAAACAACCAAAAGTAATTCCTTTCGCCCGCCAACATGAATCCTGATTCCACATAGTAAGCAACCTACATGTCCGTCCATCGATTCCCGGATCCGCTGGCTCATCAACGACTCCCTCATATCCGTATCCTGCCTACGTCCGATATGTGGGGTAATTTAATGCAAGCCTCATGTAAATATGTGGGGTTGCACGGACTAAAGTGATTGAGAACAAGAATGAAGCGCTTTTTAACGCTTGCGAGGGGGGATCTTGTTTATTTTGTGGATTAAAAGAGAGATTTTTATTTTATGGCGATGTTGGTTGGACTGGACACACGTAAACTCCTTTTTTAGGGTTCCGTACCCAAAGGGTAAAAACGGGACCCTATTACTAAGATTCCGCTGTCCGTCCGTCCGTCCGTCCGGCCATCTGTCACCAGGCTGTATCTCACGAACCGTGATAGCTAGACAGTTGAAATTTTCATAGATGATGTATTTCTGTTGCCGCTATAACAACAAATACTAAAAACAGAATAAAATAAAGATTTAAGTGGGGCTCCCATAAAACAAACGTGATTTTTGACCGAAGTTAAGCAACGTCGGGCGGGGTCAGTACTTGGATGGGTGACCGTTTTTTTGCTTGTTTTGCTCTATTTTTTGTTGATGGTGCGGAACCCTCCGTGCGCGAGTCCGACTCGCACTTGGCCGGTTTTTATTAACTAAAAGCGTTTTGTTGTAGGCAACTTTTTTTGTATTAACAAAAGTGTTTATTATGACCTTGACCGCTGACCTTGACCGAGTGCGCAATCAGCTGAGTGCAGTGCGTGCGCCGACTGACTGCTCCATAAGATTTACCCGTTTTACCTGCGCTGAAGTTTACAATATAATAACGGCCCGAATACCACATAAAACGAGTAAAGACGTATATGGACTGTCCATGGACTTGTTAAACACAATTGCCTCTACTATAACACCTGTTCTCACTCATATGTACAACTTATGTATTAAAGAAGGATCGTACCCTAAGTCTTTAAAAATTAGTAAGGTGTCGCCTCTTTTTAAAGGCAAAGGGAAAACAGAAAATATGGACGGGTACCGGCCAGTATCCATCATTCCGATTGTCGCTAAGGTGTTAGAAAATGGATTGTGTTGCCGACTTACAATGTTTTTAAACTCGACAAATGCAATTTCCGACCGCCAGTATGCTTACAGGTCCGGCCGCTGTACCACCGATCTAGCACGCGAAGTCGTACGCAGGGTCTTGGATGCTCTGGAGAGTAAACAGCAAGTAGCGATGCTCTGCTGTGACCTCTCCAAGGCTTTCGACGTGGCCGACCACAGCGTCATCGCGGCTAAGCTGAAACATTACGGCGTACGTGGAAATGCTCTTAGCCTCCTCACTGACGGACTGCGCGGCCGATCGCAGGTAGTCGTGGGAGATGGAGGGTTATCCAGGTCGGATCCGCTGACTACAACTATGGGTGTGGCCCAGGGATCGTCGATCTCGAACATACTGTTTTCCCTAATAATTAATGATCTCCCCGAAGCAATAACGGCGGCCGATATCTTGATGTACGCCGATGATGTGGCGGGTATTGTAACGGCACCAGACGAGAATAGCCTGCAGACCCGGCTTAATGACGCAGCAGACCAGTTATCACGGTGGTTTCGTCTGAACGGCCTCGCGCTTAATATGACCAAAACGCATTTTATTCACTTCCACGTTGGAGGCCGTACACCGAGGTCCCTTAGGGTTCAGTCTGGTGGCGTATGCATGCAGCAAGTAGATATCATCACGTTCGTCGGTTTCGAAATCGATCGAAAACTATCGTGGGCCCCCCACATAGATAAACTTTGCGGGAAACTCGGTGGTGCTTGTTTCGCACTTCGCCGCCTGGCTCGAGTCGTGACGCGGCACGTAGTGCGAAACTGCTATTTCGCAACCATTCACTCACTCTTGCAGTATGGCACAGAGTTGTGGGGGCGCGCAGCGGACTGGCAACGCGCTTTCCGACTCCAAAAAAGAGCCGTGCGCGCGGTAATGCAGGTGTCTCAGGATACTTCCGTGAGGCCCTTCTTCAAAGAACTGGGCATACTGACTATGCCGTCGATATTAATACAACAGATTGCTATTTATGCCCACATTAATCTACACACTTATAAAAAACGCGCAGACTCAGCCCGTCCGCTCCGATACCCAAACAGGCTTCTGCCGGTTAAGCGACGACTTGCGAGATCAGGGAAGATAACACACATCATGTGTCCAACTGTGTACAACAAGCTGCCAGTAACTATAACCTCAGCTCCTTCTGTAGGTTGTTTTAAAAGAAGACTTAAAAGTTGGCTTCTCGAGCACACATTTTATAGTTTGGAAGAGTTTTTAAATGTTAAATTATAAATTAACGAATAGTTAAATAAATTTATTTTTACCTTTATTTAAATTTAATAAATTATAAATTATTTTATATACACAATTGACATGTAATATTATTAATATTATAAATAAAATGAATATGAATATGAATATGAATATAATTTGGTGGGTACACATCCTCTCTTGATTTATATTAAATATGACAATATGTCACTATGTTCTGTATTTATATTTGTCAGTGTTTTTAATAATGTTTTTAACATTACTGCGTTTATTATTTATTTTTCTTGTCTGTGACATCCATGGGAAAGCTGTTAAGTCTTTTAAGTATTGATCGAATTAATAAACGTGGCGCCTACTCGATTAACGTGGTTATATTAAACTCAATTATTTGTAATGATTATTAACTGTAGGAAAATGTTAAGTAATAAAAAAGGCGAGACAATGAGACGTACCTATAATTTGAATTCACAAGAATCACCCAATTAATATACACAGCGTCTGAAATATATGCGCCGAATAAAACTCCGAGGTCCGCAAGTTACGCTTTAGATCACCCCGATGTAATGAGCAAATTTATTTCATCCGTCAGAATCCCAATTTTTCGGTCAGCCCTTTTTTTGGCGGAATTTTTTCATCGGCAAACTTATTGCGGATCGCGTATTGAAACATCTTATTTCTTTGAATATACCTAATTTAGTGCCCTCGTATACTTTCCGGCCAAACTTTTAGTGATACACTTTCGCAAGTTTTGCAAGTTCCCCGCAATCCATTTAAATTAGAAAACTTTCCGTTTGTTATGATATAATTAACGCACGATATAGAACCCGAAATTTCGAAAGGAATTTTTCATTTAGAAATTTATGCGCGCTTTATAGCTCTAAATAAAAGGTATGCCGTAAATTCTGTAGTACCAAAAGTCATTAAAAGCCAGAGGGCACTCTAAAATTTTATATTCCGTTTTGAACGGGAAAGATTTTACTAAAATGTACCGAAACCTAATGAAAATAAATTTATAGGAATGATTTTGTTTAATTACTGGTTTGATTATCTTTAAAGAGAAAGTAAGTAGGTACCTATTTGCTTCGACGCATATTAGCCCGACGTTTTGCGCCCGATTTGTCCGTGTCCTCGCTTATGTCATTTGCTATAAACCATTGTTCAAGACGGCCCTTATATAATAACCACTCCTGTTCTTCGTGATTGAACACACTCAAAAATCCAACTGACATTTTTGCCATGATTAACCCCGAATAAAACCAACACACGCGTTAAGTCCGTTAAATCGTCGCCACTGTTATTTTGGAGGGAAAAGGGTGCCGAGAAATGAGACACGGCCGTTTATCGTATAGCTATATTCCGACTGACAAGGCTGTTGCCGGGTGCAACCGGCTGACGTGAAAATCTCATCTACCCGATATCTTAAACCTAACAGTAGGCATGATTGTATATGATTCTGATCTAGCAGTAAAAAACTGTTAGAAACTTTTTAACTTTGCTTATACCACAGAATGTAATTAAGACTTCTTCTTCTTCTTCCTAGACCTTATCCCATTTACTTGGGGTCGGCCTTCCCTGTCATCTTCCATTCTGCACGATTTAGTGCCAGGTGTGAGTCATTTATGCCTCGCTCTCTCAGGCTTTTCTCCACCGTCGTCAACCAAGAAAACACCACAGAATGTAATTAAGACTAATATTTTATTAATTGTAAGAACTAAAGGAAAAAGCAAATAACTGCTTTGGTGACAAATGAACTCACATCTCTCGGATACCTACTGTTTTAGTAAGGGTTTTACCTTGGACTCTTATATGGCCATGATAAAACATTTCGTACCTATTTTTTTATTTGAACTTCAATGCCCCTTGCACACACGGGTACAATACAACAACGCGTACAGGCCCCCGAGGCCCCGTAGACAACATGCCAATCGCGCAACGACACGCAACTGTCACTGTCACACTAATATGGATGAGTGATAGAGAAACACGAAGCGATTCGACTTCCGATTCGAGCGCCATTTTGATAGTTGGCCTCGTGATTAATTCCTTTGTTTTTTGCTCATTAATAATATTGTTTAAAGTGTAATACCGATAGCTTATTATACAGTAAACTAATGTGGTGGTGTCCAGTGAATTAAGAATTAATCTTAAAGCGCGTTTAACCACCATTTTGGAGTCGACGGCCGGTAGTCCACGTTCTTCTTGTAAAGGCCGCTATCGCTTTACAAGAGAGAATAAAAACACCGTACACTATATTGTATTAACCGTACAATTTTAGTCGTATTACCTTGCCTCTAATACCTTGATACTGGCGAAATGGTCCCACTTTACTGAAGCCTGAATTTAAAAAAATTACTATGTATAGCGCCTCGGGTACTTATGTTTATGGAGGGACGGATCGATGGCTTCCACGCGATCATTAGGAAGCGGTGTAGCTGGCTGATGAGACGGTGGTGCGCCAGCTCCAATACCATCCTGTGCAAGTTGGCCGACCGGTGGGACTCACCGAGGCTGAAGTACTGGGTGCAGCTACATGCCCCATTATGTAAGAATTTTTATTAATGTTATGTTATACTATTCTGAAGGAAGATACCAGAATGGTACCTAATAGGCTGTGAAAGAAACCAGGGGGGGGCAATGGACACGCTGGGAAGCAGACATCAAAAAAGTGGCAGGCCCAGGATGGATTAGAACTTGGAGAGATAGGGAGCAATGTCAATCTTTAGACGAGGCCTTTGTCGAAAAACAAGCTGTTGTTGCAAAACCCAATCGTCGGAAAAGAAATACCTAACACTGTCATCACTGTAGAGCAGCAATATAGGCTTATTTATTTATTTATTATTATTTACTAGCGACCCGCCCTGGCTTCGCACGGGTTAAAACATTATACATAAACCTTCCTCTTGAGTCACTCTATATATTAAAAAAACCGCATCAAAATCCGTAACGTAGTTTTAGAGATCTAAGCATACAGACAGACAGACAGACAGCGGAAAGCGACTTTGTTTTATACTATGTAGTGATAGTGATGATATATGTTATACTAACCCTGGATTTAAGTATTAGTATGTTACTACCACGTTATGGACTTGGTTCGAAATAAATGACTCGCAGGTAGTTGTTATTTTTGTGCACAGTTTGCGGTTTTGCTAGGTGTTGTTTTTATCGTATTAGATAGTTTCTTTGGTGGCCGGACTTCAGAAATGAAGTTTGTGGTCTCGAGCCCCGAGGGGGTAAATAGTTCTGATTAGCTCGCTCGAGCACGGGAAGTTGGAGCTGTATTAAAAATTATTATCCCCGAAGACCGGAGAACGTTAGAAGTTACGTAACGTTTAGGTAAGCCAACGGGATACAGAGCCCGTACCATGAGTCACTGACAGTGTCAAAACTGACATTTACGCTATCTAGAACGTAATTTACTTTCTATACATCTCGTTTGCACTAATATGCGAGTACGAGCGAGATGTACTGTACCTATAGAAAGTAAATTACGTTCTCGACGGCGTTTATGTCAGTGACAAACTGATGGTAGCCGTACAGGTTACAAGTACCTACCAGCCAATAAGAACATTAATATTGCGGCTATCTATTTAATGAGAAGGCGAGTGACTTATACGTATCTTATTTTTTGGGAGCGCAATAATATAGGGTCAGGTGGGGTATAAGACAACTTTTTAACATTTAAAAACTTATTCTATTTCATTCCTATTCCATTTAAAATGAAGGCTCAAGTCACAAGGCTTCTTTTTAAATGGAAGAAGAATAAATGGAATTGAAAATGTTACGTGTATACGTTATAGACAAGTAGTTTTGTTATTATTCAAAAACTGATGACCTGCCATGAAGTATTTACGCCGTACTAAGGTTTTATTTTATTTTTTATTAGAGATAGCTATGGATTTTTATTTTATCGAGGCAAGTCATTGTAATCATGCATAAATTATAGAGTGAATTCTTAAATATTTAATATAGAAATTGCAAAAACAACGCTTTAGTAATAACAATACAGTAAGGGATCAAAAGAACGTAATAATTTCGTAATTTCCTCGGCGCAGGGTAAATATTCCAAGAATATTATATTTCTAAATTTTCTACCAAGATTTATTAAATATGTACTCCACTTCCTTAACAGAATTCGAATATTAATTATCAAAAACGTCAAGAAATTTAATAAATACAAACATCAAACGCCTCTTACACACAAATAAGTGTCCCGAATTTCTCTTGGAAAGGTCAATATTAATTAATTATTTTCCCGCGCGGCGCGGAAATAAAGAATAAACGGTCGGGACCGAAACATAATAATAATATTTTACTAGAACATTCGCCCGGTGGCGTTGTAAAAAATTTAAAGAATCCACTTTTATGCTAGAACTCCTTTACGACTGTTGTACGGTAGACAATCGGGTGTATAGTGCACTATAAACTATAAGTGAAAGCGTTATTGTGTTTAGAAGAGCCATTGATGTAAGAATGTTATGGTCCGATTTGGTCTCAGCTTCACTTCGTTACTACAATTGAAGTTTTATATTGTAGTTTCTAAGGCTGGTTATTCGAAAGATATGTACATTAGTTTACTTGTGTAGTATAAACTATATAGGTACTTAGTAATCTTAAGCACAGAATAAATAATAGTACTAGGTACAGAAGATTCACTCTCTAACAATACGAGTCTATTACGACAAATACGCTACGTGGCGCAAGCGCGAGCACTGCGAGCACTGCAGGCGTCCGTTCCATAGCGGTGCGCGGCAACTACTAGGGCTAGACACCAAAATTGGTGTCGGCCGCATGTATTTGTAGGTACTTGTAGCGAGAGTTTTACACTGAGTTAACGGTTTAACCGCTTAACCCAGTGTTAGTGGGATGGTGCAAGTGGCGCAGAGATCTCCAAAATAATATGTCCCGCGAGTGACTAAATATACGAGATTTAAACCGTAAAATTAGCTGTTAGTATGACGAACTACAGTTAAAATTCGAATAGGTAAAGTACACTACGTAATAATTATATAAAATAACCTTGTATTGTTTGTCGCTTATTTGACAAGATTTGTTCGATCGATCATTAAAGACCCGATTTCTTGTAAATACAACTAATTTATTGGTCCGTTTTGGAGTTTATTAATGCTTAAAACGTGTAATTTTCATGAAAATGATAAATGTTTCGCTTTAAAATTTGGTGTCTTGGCAGGATTGCAAATTAGAGGCTGCGGGAATTTATAGACACAGAACATTAGAAGGATTGATTATAGAGCACAGAAGATTGTGGTAAATTTGGTGATATTTTAGTAAACAAACTTGAGAATTCTGTAAGGTCAACCGAGGTAAATGCGTATCTTGTGGTAAATGCGTCATTTGAAGATATCTTCGAACCGCAACATATTATAACTATTATAGTCTGCATTAAAAGTTCAGTGACTATAAATAGGATAAACTGCATGACACTATAAAAATATACCTTCCAATGGGTTTATTTTTTATAGTGTCAGTTTATCCTATTTATGAAAACAAAATATTTATTTGTCAAAAACAGTTGCGAGTCACACGAAGCTATCCGCCGCGCCGCCATACAATAAATACATTATACAAGTGACGTTCTCATTTTAAAACGACATCCTGAAATAAAATGGACATGAACATTCAAGTAACATATAGGTATATTTGTCCGATAATAGTTTTCGTTACTAGAAATTAATAAAACACTTAAAATAGAAAAAATACCCACCTATGAAAGATCCCCCAAGTCTGTGCCCTGCAGACACCCTGCCCATGAGGCTGGCTACATTACCCCGCTACATTACATTACCTCACAGACAATCCAACCTCTAGACATAGCATAGTCGCGCTACCCCCTCTGCCACACATACGGTAGCGTTACTCCATCTTCGAGTCAATCCCGTGCCGTGATTGGTCCATGTCTTTGAACGGACCAATCACGGCACGGGATTCGCTCACCTCGTCCCCCCGCACCCCCGTATTTTTGGCAGCATCGGTTTCATGAAAGAATTGGCCTAAGCTCAGTCTAGAGGTTGGATTGTCAGTGCATTACCTACTAGAAATAGGGATGATGACATATGTTGAATTTTATAACAAAATCTAGTAAAATAGATATTGAGTAATTTACCACAATATTGTGGATATTAAAATATAAGGAAATAATACAAAAATACAGCACCTGAAAGTTTCAATATTTAAGTGTTTTTTTAACTTTCAAAAACGAAATAAGTAATATAAGGATACCATTCGATTCCTCACATTTTATCCAAAAAAAGATTGTATGGCAACTATATACATAAATGCAATATTTCACCGACAATAATGCAATTTTCGTATTTTGTTCATACTTCAAGATGCGATCTCAGTGACCTTGACGTCACGTCCACATAGCCATTTGTTCGGGGCGTTTCGCGAGTGAAGTACGACTCTCGGACTTTGACTGTCATTTCTGACTTTTGTATTGCTTTAATGCATTGGGTCCCATGGAGACATTTGATCCTAAAAACAAACCCGTTTGATTGATACCATAAATGAAAATTAGTCATGTAACCTATTGTAATACAAAGAAGTTTCGTATGTAAAACTCTACTCGCTATATTTTCTTTGCATAACTCTTTTTAACTATAAATATGTTGTAAATGTTTGTGCCAAATTCCATGTAATTTAAGCATGTCGTTTTATAATAAGAGCGTAATAACTTCGTTTGTATGGGAGCTTTTTAGCGGCACGAGGTGGGTTCGTGTGACTCTTAAACCAATATACCGTCAACCGGGGTGAATAGAGATGGCACATTTTAAGTTTTGTCCCTATTCACCCCAGCCATCCCTATTCACCCCGTTCGACGGTACCTACTTAACTATCTAGTTATTACATTACATCTATGTCCAGCTATATTTTATCATTAGTAAAACAAATTAACTTAAATAAACAACATGCGAATTCTTATTAATTTGTCTTTTCCCTTCACTTTGATAGGTACCCCAAAGTACTTACATACAAACTCTTACTTCCTGAATTCCTTCTCAATTTAAGTTGGATTTACTACTTGTACAACGAAGAGCAGAAAAAAGATAAGCTAAAAACGAAAGAAAAATCTTAAAGTGAGCAAAATAAGCCGACTTTGCCGAGCGAGGAATAGAGCTTTGTTTGCTAGTTGCGGATGGCTTGTGGTATTCATCGGTTATTCGGCCGCCTAAAAATCTACATCTAAAATCCAGTCATTAAAAAGATCTTTAACTTCAAATAATACTTTTTGGCAAAAATATTATTTTTTGGTACAAGCTTTTATCGCTGACTATAATTTTATTTCCTGAGGTAAAGACAATTCTGAAAACCCCAAACACAATTACGGCTGTATTCGAACTTTAAGATACGTCAAATACTAGAGATTGAAACGATATGGATTGGATATGTCAGTGTCAAAATGACGCATTTGTTTGAAGAAACGTCACTTTTGACACTTGTTTGACACTGACATAATCATTCCATATCGTTTCAATCTCTAGTATTTGACGTATCTTAAAATTCAAATATGGCCGCTAGATTTCGTTGTTTTATTACAGAGTTTCTAAGGCCATTTTGTGGCACTTTATTCTTTTTACTTGTGTTTTTCCTTTATGTAAATTTTCTCGTGTATATACGAATAAAAATATTTATATTTCTTAACCTCTCAGATCCCAGTGGCTCCTATATGAGTCGGAATTGTATGGATTTGAGAGGTCCTGGGAAACGAGGGGTTAATCAAGGCTTTTAAGTATAAATTTTATTATTTTCACTGGAAAGAAGCATAACACTAACACACATACTAAATTTGTTCATCATCAAATATACGACCATAATCTTACAGCATTTAATAACACTTATGAACATGAGTATACATAACTTTTTTAGTTTACTTCTTACAGTAGGCTAATAAACATTTTACGAACAATCCCGACGTAAAGCAATCCTCATTGCTATTCTATCAGTTGTAAACAAAAATGGAGTCGCATTAACACCTTTATTATGAACCTTTATGAGTCTGAGAACCCCATTTGCCACAGACAATCATGTATATCTAAGTAGACGATGCAAACGCACTTTACTTGCCAGTTTACTAAAACGCGTTGTAGGTATAAATGTTAAACCTATTCGGATTTAATTTCACTTAACGGTTACTTCACTTTATTTCAGCGATACTAGTGATCCTGGGTTCTTATCTCAGTTAGGGCATTTGTTTGAGTGATATTCTGATCTTTTATTTATTTACTCATTAACATTATTTTTTGATAGAAATTCCACTTTTATGATTACATTGGTTCGACTAGTTATTCCCACAACTTTATCCTCTAGGTAGCTAATTACTTCGTTTCTTGTTCGCCCTAAACAAATTACAGGTAACTAGTCAATCTACTTTAAACTATATGTCCGTACCATGCTCGCTATCTACGTCACTAAAGCAAGTTAAAAAGACTCATGAATTAAATATATCACGTCTACTGACCACAGCGCGTCCGGCGACCATCTTTTTACTCTTGCTTTATTTTATTTTGCATTCTTGCTTGGGTCCACAATCCGATTTGCGTCTTGAGAGTTTGAACCAGTGCATTTCCGTTTGAAACGAATCGAGATGCAAGTTGGGATTACGGATATTTTGTAGGCGTTCCTTTATTGTTGCCAATGTCATAGAGAAAAACATACAGTGCTCACTCCACACATCAGTTTTGGTACCAAAAAAGACTATTATTTTCATAGTCGACATGACACGAGTAGCTGAATTATCAGTACTGCTACTTGATAATAGATTTTGCACCGATCCAAAAGTCTAATGCTCAACAGTTTTTAGCTAATAGGTACTATAACTGGATTAGCCGAAACTTCTGCTTTAATATTAGTTGTAAATTGTTATTCAATACAATTTTCGCGAGTCGCGACTCACTAGACATCTAGTATCAAGTAGCGGTACTTACTGATAATTCCGCTACTCGATACTAGATGTCGACTACGAAACGAATAGTCTCTTTGGTACCAAAACTGATGTATGGAGTGAGCACTCTATTCTTACTATATTTCTCTATGCCAAGGCCTGAAAAAGGTGCAAGGCAAACTTTTCTCTATTGTAGTTATGTTCGATTCGTTCAAAGAGTAGGGATAAAGATGGCTGTTCAGGGATTTACGATTCTGTTATTCATCAAGTTTAGATAAGCCTCTAGAATAGTAAAAAGCTTTTTGTATTTTCGTTTTAGATAAAAGTAATAATTTTTTATCATACATTTTGTCTGTCCACCTTTTTCGATATTGAATTTTTCGATCGCTATTATGTTTTTGGGAAATGATAGAATACATCACCTGTGAAATTTTCAGACAGCCTGGTGACAGACAGACGGACAGCAGAGAAGGTAATAGGGTCCCGTTTTTACCCTTTGGGTACGGAATCATAGGTCTAAAATCAAATGAATACCTATACAAATTCGATACAAAGTTTCAAAATACCCATGTTATTGTGAATAGAAAAAACGATTCCATTGGTTTTGTTAAAAGTAAATTGCTCTATGTCAGTCCCGTGGGGTACCTCGGCGGGCCTTTCCAATTATATTGCTTCTGTGCCTCCGGTGATCCTTTCTAATCCTTAGCAAAAATGGTATTGCTATCGCTTTTTAAAGCTTTCTTTGATAAACCAAAATAATTTGGTCTTATGACCCCGTTTCATAAATCATAAATTTGAATAGATTGAGTAGATAGTAGATGATGATGTTGATATCATGTAGATGGTAGTAGTTAGATTGATTGGTTGATTGTTTGATTAGATTGAGTTTTTTTAGGAATAGAATTTTCTGACCTCAATAGAAGTGGTAATTAACTTTTTCTTCCACAATGGGAATGGGTTCCTATGAAATCTAATATTGCGGAACTGTAATATGTAAATGACACTATATTTCAGTGCATAGTTCTCAGATTTAATTTTGGAGAGAAAAAAATACCTACCACTTTTCAGGGTATAAAATTTCTAATCTAAAAAAAAAACGGACTATAGTTACATAATTGAAAACCACGAGTATTTCGGCCACTCCGACAAAACTGATACAAAAGGCCTGTATGAGTTATTGTTTATTTTAAAGTCAGTTAAAACCGCAAAAATGTATTGGTTTTTTAATGTATTTTTGGTTTAAATTGATAATTGTTATGAAATTAAACAACACAAATAAAGAAAGAGTGGTAAATCTATTGTAACATCTATTGTCAACTAGCAGTACTGATAATGTCCACTACTTGACGCTAGATGTCGACTACGAAATAACTCGCGTTTTCGTAAGAAAACTGATGTAAGGAGTTACCACTCTTTCTTTACTTATATTTCTCTATGATAATAGGAAAAGTATGTATGTATGTATGTATGTATGTATGTATGTTGTATGTAGTATGACAGTGTTCCACAAGTTAAGAGTGCTCCTATCCTGCCTGTAAGAATTCGGAATATTGGACCAGCTTACAATGCCGCGTGGGTTCGCCTGTCCATTATCGGCGGGGTGAATGAATTTTTGGTTTGTCGGGACCTATTTGCTACCGTTTAGTCCCGGAAAGGGTTTACGAAGGACCTTATGGGTAAATTAAGCCGTTTATGTTACCAATCATGATGCGAAAGCGATTAAAGGGTGCAGTCGACCTGTCATAGTGAAATTACTTTTGCGTAAAATGTTTCCGAAGAGCGCAATAAAAGGAGCAGACACTTTTGTGTATGTGTTAATTGACAGCTGGGACTCATGGCGCGGTCCCGACACTTTAGCACTGAATTACCTCTGTTAGTGAGATAAAACGAACCTCTATAACTGGAATTAGTTGTTGTGATTTTATAGTCACATTTACCTCTTTTACTGAGACTATATTTATAAGATTACATTTTCCTAATTGTTTTTTTAGAATTTTATAGGAATTGACCTCCGTATCTGAGATAACGTCAATCTATGACCTCTCTAACTTGGATTTTATTGATAAATTCCCGTATTCTTACTAACTCTTAGTCTATCCACAAATTCTGCACTTGCTTAATTGTGTTTAAACGACTTCAAGTTGCATTTAGTTACTTTAAGTATGTAGTTAATCGAAACGAAAGCTGAAATCTTGATAAGTAACACGAATAAACAAATTTTCATTTAATAGATTTCTAAGACGCAATAAAGTCCGTATCAAATTTAATTGAAAAAATCAATCCTTTGGAGAATCATACAAAATAAATTCAAGCAGACTTAAAAAACATTTAGGGACAAGGATTATTTTACATTATTTATTTTTAAAGATAATTACAAAATACCTTATTAACCACCTCTATAACTGAAATATATTCTCTATTCTCACCTCTATTAATGGGACCCTCTGTAAATGAGACAGAAATTTATTTGTACCTGGCTAACTGAGAGCCTGGGTAAGTGGAATACCTCTTTAAGTGAGACAAATCTGCTCGTCCCTTGAAGTCTCACTTATCCAGGTTTCACTTACTTATTATACAGTTTAGGTCGAATGATTTGTCTAAGGTCCTAGCGTCATTACGAGTAAAAATGTTACACCAATTGTTACGCATTTTCAGGCCAGCCCGTAGGTCCAATCCTTTTTTTTAAATCTCTGGACAAAATCTAATAAGGTAAAATTGGTTCCGTAGCTTTTGGTAAATAGTGTCTTAAATTGTATCAAAAACACCAGTTATCCATTTGTTACACCTAGTTTTTTTAGCATTAGAAAAAGACTTCACGATTTTTACGTGACTCTATATTGAAAAACACTTTTGTTATGTTATGTTCATTTACATTATTTTGGTTTCATAAGTACCTAATAGTTACGATTTTTAAAGCGTTATTTTAATAAAAAACACGTCATGATCGTATAGTCTTTCCTAATGCTAATACAAACGGGGTAGGTACATACATTCTGTGTAGAAACCGTGTAATAAACACACAATACAATTTAAGACTACAACAATTCATCAAAGCTGAAATAGCTACTCGTACAAGCTAAAGAAATGGAGTGTTAAATCACCCGCTCCCTCACCTACATCGGATTTATTTGATTCCTTTGTGATTTATTTTTCTATCGCTACTGTGCCGATCACAATACTGCCCCTTAAATCACTGAGATCTGAACTAGCTTTTAGAAGTACAACGTCTTAGCGACTAAGGCAGGTACTATTTTTTCTTGAAACGTTTTACGCATGCATACGTAATGTTTTGTATAAAGGTGACGCCGCCTCTTTTAAAAAGACGTAAGTCTTAGGAGCTATACAGGGTAAACATCATCATCGTCATCATTATAACTTAAGAGCTTCATTCTTGTCGGTGGACTAATCGCCAATAATTTCTTTCTTGTGCCAGTCTTTTAATCTAACCAAGCAATGACAGCACTCATGTTAGGTAATAATAAAATAGACACCAACCCACTTATACTTACATTCATAGAAAACATACATTACTAACATATAAAGATAGGTATATTTTACTTATAACTTACCTACAGTTATTTAAAGGAATGTGCCCAATATAAGAAAGAGCTCATACTATTAAAATAATATTACTAATCCTTTAAAGAAATGGTAAATTTTGTTAACCGTCTTAATAGGTTTCCTAAAATACGTAATTCATTGCATAATATTATCAATTGCTATTGAATTAGCTATTTGTATAGTAACGTACTTAAGCTATTATGTTGTGTCTCATCATCCTGTATTTCACATGATGATCTCAACGTGACATTCAGTACAAACATAGTCGTAATGAAATATGGGACAGAGATGTATGAAGTGATGTTTTATTACACCCTCTTGTTTACATTTACACTTCTATGGAGTCAATGAACTACACAGATTTATTACAAAAGTCAGGGTCGTGTGCCAGGAGATATTTTATATATTTTCCGCCTTAATACAATGGAATAGAGTGCACTTTTATAAAAGTGAGTTTTGACCTTGACTGTACACTTGCGGAAAATAAAAATGCGTTTCCCCGTGCTAGTTTATAAAAACAAAAATTATAAACACCATGTACATGGGTACCTAACTAATTTATTTTATTGCCTAGGTATATATCTCTCGCGCGTGAGAGGAGGCCTGTGCCCAGCAGTGGGACGCATAAAGGCTGAATTATTATTATATAGGTATATATTAGGGGGTTACGCACGTTATGATTTATGATAATTATTAAATTATGAACGATGGTATTATTGATTCAACGACCTCCTAGCCTAGTCGGTAGTGACAGGTATCCCAAGCAGGGATCGGATACCGGTATTTTTTGTATGGGAACGAAAACTGTATTTTTTCGTTCTTTGCTAATTATTTCATTTCTAATTGGGCAATCTAACAATACGAAGGAGTTACCTAAACACACAACGGAGTCCTACATTTCGAGTACCTATAAAATAATTCGAAAAAAATGTTATTTTCGAAGGTTTTGCAAAAAAACCGGTTCCGATCCCTGATCCCAAGTTCGAATCCCGGAATGTTCCTGAGTTATGGATGTTATCTATGTATGTATAGCGTCGGCTAGTACACATAGTACGTCATTTAAGGGATGATTTCTGATTAAAAACTAATTATAGTAATTATTCATGTCACATGAATAATTTCATTGTGTCAAAATCCCTTCAAACGGTTTTACACTATCAAGCTACGAGCAACATTGAGATTGTTTCCTGAGCATATTATTCGCAGTGACGATCAGCCGTGAGATTCAGAGAGAACAGTACAGCTGCCAAGTTTATCTGGGGGTACGGTAGTGCCCCCGCCAAGACGAGCAAAGCGAAGCGCAAGGGCACTACCTACCTTTTCTCGAAGCGCTTCGTCGTTTTTTTTAACCCTCATAACTTGGGTTTGGATTAAACCAGATAAACAAAATTATCGGGATATGATGTCAATAGTGGACTTATTAAACATAAAAAATTTCAATTGCATAGCTCTTATACTTTAGATTTTATTCATATCTAAAAAACCCCGATTTCGTCACTGACTCACTCACAGTTGATCATCAAAACCTCTAGGGTACTTCCTGAAGTCCTAGAACACTGAAATTTGGTATGTAAGATAGTATTAGTACACAAACAACAAAATAATTCAAAAATTTGAAATTTTTTGCCCCTAAGGGGGGGAAAAGGGGGGTGGAATTTTGTATGTGAAATCAATAACCGCTGAACCGATTTAGTTAACATTTGGTATGTAGATAGTTTTTGTAATGGGGAATGGCATAGAATAGTTTTCAACCCCAAAATCACCCCGTAAGGGTGAAAACGGGGTGGAAAAGGGCGTTAGGGGAAAAAGGGTTGAAGTTTGTATGGGGAATCAGTAAAAAGCAGACTGTATAAAAGATACCCCCAGGTACGTATTTCAGGATTTTTAATATAAGGTATTTAAATCACATGCGCAACCCTTTAAATTAGGGGATGGAAGCAACTTACAAAAAGAAGTGAAATCCCACCAAAAACATTTTCATGTAAAATGTTGCCAATACGAAACCATAAGGCTCGCACTGACAAAAAGTTATCAGATCTCTTGTAGAGCCAAGCTTCTAACTCTACAAGCCCTAACTTCACAAACTCTACACCTTAGTCAAAATATATGTGGCTTGGCCGTTTATTAACAATTTACTCGTGGCGTCTTTATTAACAATTTTCGGCTTCGCCTCAAATTGTTACTCACGCCAGTCGCTTTTTTTGACCTCTCTTAAACAACGGTTGCATAAAATACTATTATTACCACAAAATTACCAAAATATATAAAACATAAAATAAGAGATGCGCGCTCCTGGAGGCCAATTCGAACTTACAATTTGTATATCAAAATGATGCCATTTTGATGTGCGAACGATAACAAAAATACATCATTTTGTCATCAAAATGTAAGTTCCAATTTGCTTCGTGGCCGTAACTAAGTACATTATTCCCAATAGTAAACATAATATAACATTTATAATATCATTGATTGAATAAGAAATGAGTACCTAATACAATACAGTCAACAAAATGTCAACTCAGGGACAATAAGTAGCCGAAAGCCGTATTCCACATTTATTTACAAATGGGAGTATATTACCACGTTATTGCTCTGAGTTGTGTTTTTCTCGCAAAGGATCGTATTAACCTCTGACATGATCATTTATTTGATCGCTGGATAAGAAAAGTTTCTCGAATTATTTTTGCTTCGTTATACTAAAATAATACTGCTTTATGGATACGATTTGGTTGACTACAATGTTTATGTTTTCTTCGATAGTACCTAACCTAAAGATAATACCAATCGAAGCGCTGGTGGCCTAGCGGTAAGAGCGTGCGACTTGCAATCCGGAGGTCGCGGGTTCGAACCCCGGCTCGTACCAATGAGTTTTTCGGAACTTATGTACGAAATATCATTTGATATTTACCAGTCGCTTTTCGGTGAAGGAAAACATCGTGAGGAAACCGGACTAATCCCAATACGGGCCTAGTTTACCCTCTGGGTTGGAAGGTCAGATGGCAGTCGCTTTCGTAAAACTAGTGCCCACGCCAATTACTGGGATTAGTTGCCAAGCGGACCCCAGGCTCCCATGAGCCGTGGCAAAATGCCGGGACAACGCGAGGAAGGTGATGATAAAGATAATACCAATGATATATTAAAATTTACATATATGTGTAGGTACATAAGCAGACAGAAGTTTTTTGTGGCAAAAACGAGTGTTTGAGAATGAAACATCGATAACAGACATGTCGATATTTTATTTTGTTAATCACTTTATTTTGCCACAAAAACTTCTATGTCTGTATAAGTTAAGTACCTATAATTCTCGAGCATATATTGTGGAGATATGGTTGCGTAGTTTTACTGTGTCTATTATGTTTTTTATATCACGATGTTGGCAAATAATATTTTCAATAATGTCAATAACCAGAGAGAAAAATGGGGACTACGTTTGTATGGAAAAGCGGTCGTCCCTTTCCTCTTAAAAGTCCACGTAGCCTAGGTACAATCGGGGACATTCCCGAAAAAAAATTACTTCGATCCTTACGAGCGAGCTAAACTCCGCCTCCCAGAGATAACCAATTACGATGAATTTAAAATTCTTTGTCTTAATAATGAAAAAGGGTAAAAACAGGTAATGAGACAAACAATAGGTAGTAAGGACAGTTTATTAGTTGTTAGGGTTCCGTACCCAAAGGGTAAAAACGGGACCCTATTACTAAGACTCCGCTGTCCGTCCGTCCGTCCGTCCGTCTGTCACCAGGCTGTATCTCACGAACCGTGATAGCTGAAATTTTCACAGATGATGTATTTCTGTTGCCGCTATAACAACAAATACTAAAAACAGAATAAAATAAAGATTTAAGTGGGGCTCCCATACAACAAACGTGATTTTTTACCGAAGTTAAGCAACGTCGGACGGGGTCAGTACTTGGATGGGTGACCGTTTTTTTGCTTGTTTTGCTCTATTTTTTTTGATGGTGCGGAACCCTCCGTGCGCGAGTCCGACTCGCACTTGGCCGGTTTTTTGTTGTTTAGGCTAAGCTTCGCCATAAAGATATTAGGATGCATTTTGGATTTCTTATCATAGTCTGAAAATGCCGCCCTTCACAAAGACAATGGACGGCAATAAACTTACCTGAGCTACGAAGAACTTTGAACGATGTTTGCCTTTAAGGTGGTTCACCGCGAATATCCCCGATTGTACATAAGAAAGTAATTATAAAGACATTATTCCTGTAATCAACCCGCACAACCATATCTGTCCCGGGTTTAATATCCATTATTTAAATATCACTCGGAGCGAACCTCATCGAAACCCCTAAGGGCTTATCGCTTGACATCGACTGAGTGTTCCAATCCGATTTATTGCTCGACAATACAGATTCCCGCAATTTTCATGTTTAACGTCAATTTTGTGGAACCATGGTTACGGTTATACAGTGTGTGGATTGTAATACGAGCAAAATTTTTTACTGTAGGCTGTACTCCTCAAACTGACCAACATAACATTTGATCAGCAACTTTTAAAAATAACTTGTGTATTGATTTTTAATACACTTTAATTTATTCTAAGAAGCAATGTATTGCGAATTATGTTATGCTTAAAGCGTGACAAGCAACATCAATCACAATGATAATAGCGTACATTGAAGATTATTTTGTATGGTAAACAGGAAATCTAAAAACTTCATAATTTATAAAAAAATATTGAACTAAAGTGTCCACGTTTGAGGAGTACAATCTATGTTTTAATTATTTACTCGTGTTACAGGGCACACCCGGTATAGGTTATAATAAAGGTGTACAATCGTAAAAACTGATTTGTGACCCACTATACAGCATGTGGCCTGTAACACAGGCGAATAATTAAAACATATATTGTACTCCTCAAATAATAAAGCTTTTGTTCAACAACTTTTTGTTCGAATAAATTTTAAAGTGTTTTAAAATACAAACCACAAGTTATTTTTAAAAGTCGCTGAACAAACATTGTCTAGTTTGAGGAGTAGAATCTGCGTTTTAATTTTTCGCCCGTGTTACAGGCCACACGCTGTAGATCGTTTAGGTATACACAGTATCTTAAAACAAATATTATAATTTACTTTACTTTACTTTACGTGCGTCAGCACTTTTGCCGCCTCGCATATTAGCCGCACAATGCGGTCTGCAGGAGCTGAGCACGCGGCGTCCCTTAAAAAAGATAAATACTTGGCGCTGAGCGGGTATCTATTCGTTCCCCTCGCCGTGGAGACCTCAGGTTGCTGGTGCGCGGAGGGTAAGACCTTCCTCCGCGAGCTGGGTCGTCGCCTGAGTGAAAGGGGCCTTGACCCCCGCTCCGGGTTCTTCCTGATGCAAAGGCTGTCCATCGCAATACAACGCGGCAACGCAGCGAGCGTGATGGGCACCTTTGCGTCAGGGACAGCCCGGGACGGGTTTTAGTAAGTATTTATTTTTTATATTTTTAGTTTGTATTTATATTTAAGTTTTTGCAATAAATGTTCATTCTTTACAAATCAATGTAATGGCAAATTGGCAATGACGTAATAAATTTGAAAAGGTTTTACAGTGGCTCAAGAATCAAATTGTTCGATAGTATAATAATATTATGTTACAGTAAAACGCCGTTTTTATTGAAAACGCGTTTTCCATAATTAAAACTAGTTTTCCGAAACAGCTTTTTACAGTATACAAAATTTATACTCACTTTATTTTCTCTGTATAACAATTTTTAGCAACAGAAACTTGTGCCAGACAAAAATATACATACATAGGTACATTTTTGTTATGTAAATGCTTATGCCAAGTTACATATTATGTATGCATGTTGTTATAAAATTAAAAAAAAAGATAACGTAACTTCGATTGTATAGGAGCGGCTTTTTGGCGGTGAGTTCTTGTAACTCTTAAAAGCTTTGCAAAGTGTAGTAAGATTCCATGATTTAATAAAAACATTACAAATAATGGAAAGAGCCTTTATCCACATAGATATTATGTTAGTTCGGCTTTTTACAAAAAAATACCAGTCTTTTTGTTTATTTCTCGAGGAAGAAAATTAGAAGCGAAATAAATGACACATGCTACACAGGATGTTGCGCAAACCGACGTAAGCGGTTTATTGCACACAGCGGGAGCAAAACAACTCGCAATTTAGTTAATCGCACAAAAGTAACACCCCTTACGTGACAACACAGCTTGTACTTCTGTACATTTATCGTGTATTTTTGTATAAGGTCGTATCTTATTATAAGTTTGGTATGAAAATCTACTTTATTCCGTTTATAGTACAGTTGGTATTTGGTATTCTTGTATAAAGCGAAATATTTGCTAAAGGTTTATATTGCACGTTGCTTTAACGCATTCACTGCCAGGGTGCGTGGCCTAGGGACAATTTTGTATGACGGTGGACGCACATGTGCGTCGGAGGCAGTGAATGTGTTAATTCTCATTAAACGCAGAATTAAGTATTAGCACTATTTCATAACTTTAATTTTATGTAAAATATTACTTTTAATATATTTTGTTGCTTAAGTTTGTATGTAATGTATGTAAGGGACCGCACCATTACGGCAAAAAAATCACGTTTGTTGCTGTTTTTAGTATTTTTTGTTATAGCGGCAACAGAAATACATCATCAGTGAAAATTTAAACTGCCTAGCTATCACGGTTCATGAGATATAGCCTGGTGACAGAGACAGACAGACAGACGGACAGTGGAGTCTTAGTAATAGGGTCTGGCCCCGGCCCGGTCTAGTCACCCGGTCATCCTTTAAATTCGAAACCTCCCTACGTTTAGAAACACCAAATCCTCCTAACACATATACAGCTATTTTTCCAACCACAGAAACCTTATCGTTGCTTGTATAGCAATAAATAAGAGCGATAAATCAAGTAAATGTTCCAGTAAATGAATTTTAATAAGCCCCTGGTAATCCGTTAACGGCCCACATAACTTAAAACCAGGGCAAAGAATTATTGGCTAACACGTACCGCGCTTAGTCACGTGGTAATGTTAGCGTTCCCGGTAATTATTAGCGTTCCCGGTAATATTAGCGTTCCCGGTAATATTGCAGGTTTTAGGAAATTTGAAGTGGGAATGTGTCCTGGTAGTTATTTAGAATCGATAATTTTGGGTGTTTAAAAGTGTTTAAAAAAAGCTCCACTTTAAGACTGGAAGGTTTTCCATAAACTTCATAATATATTTTATAAATAAAATAAGTAATGGTAAATTTCCGATAATGTTACGAGAAGAAAGGTAATACTGGGAGTTATCTTTTGGAAGTGACTTCTAATATAATATTAAATATATAAATAATACGCGACAATATAGTAAGTAATATTTATTGGCACAAAAATTAACGAAATAAAATAACAAAGCTTCATTATATGCAGATAGTAATATTGCGGTTTGTTAGTATAACCTTTAAATTGAAGTATAATTATCTGACGTTATTAAAATACGCGTTAACCGACGAAAAACTAATATAATACTACCCAATATTAATTTTATCAGGGAATAAGACCAGCTTTTTCCGTTTTTGTATTGTTTTTTTTTTATCTTAGCATGTAGGTAATTAAATATTCCTTAGTCTAGAGAAATAAGCCGGTACCTAACGCCAACGGCACATCACTACAAATACCCCGCTAAGCATAATTAATTATAACACTGAATTTTCTCTTAATATGTAGGTAGGTAACTATAAGTAGAAAGCTTTTAATACTCGTATCATAATATATTAGATTTTGATTTGTGCCTCAATCAAATTTGTAAGCATTTACCGAGAACCAATGCTCTAAATTAGAGCGGAATAGAAAAGATATTATACATTAAACCTATTAATGAACCAACTCATCTTTTTTTACCCAAAAAGTCAGCCTCACTGTGCAGAGGGAGAATGCGGCCAGTGTCCTGGAAACAATGCCTCAGGCTAACTTAGGGTTAGATTTTTGATTTATTTTGTTATTTAATCTCTGTTATTTAATAAAATTCATTGGAACTTCAAAAACTAGAAACCAATTAAAATCTTAACCGACCAAAAAAAGTTTGTAACTTCGTGCAAAACAAAAAAACTTTCTAACGACGTGGGTACAAAACAACCGTGTTAGAGGACAAAGTGAAGCCCGCAAACCGTAGGGCTGCGGCGGATGTGGGGGAACGGGCGGTTTCCGGTCCCCGTGGCGGCGGAATTAAAAACAAAATCGTGTTTCGAGGTCTAAAGGCTTTAAGCGGAGTCCAGACGGGACGATCAAATCAAGTATCGACCGATTTGATGAGAAAAAAAAATTGGCGTCGATCTCCAATTTAATCACCAATTTCAGTTTTATGGCGATATTGGAGCGATCTAAATTAAAAAAGTGCCCTCAAACCACACCTCCATTTTATCGGTAATATTGGTTATGATCGGCGATTGAAATCAGCGAGCCAAATTGGCATTTGCGTCCGCACGTCCTGTTTTGATCGGACAATTTCATCAGATTGGCGAAAAATTGTCTCGTCTGGACACAGCTTTAGGTACGAATTATGTGATTGATGTGTACAAGGGTGAATCAATTTTGTTGTCACTCGTAGTTTGGCAAGCCATTTCCGTCATTAGAAAAAGGCGGAAAATTCAAAAAGTGCAGGCGTAAAAGGTTGTGGGTTGCCAAAGACAATTTGAATTTCGCTGAAAAGACTGTACTGAAATTAACACATTTTTTTAACTATTATAACTGTTACTGTTTTTTTAACTATTAAAACGAGTTAATTTAATAGTTAAATTGTGTTAGTTTAAATCAACATGTTTTTTTTTATAAAACATAGGTAATAAATGTAAGAATCAGACGAAGACAATCCCTAAACTTGGATTTGCAAATGCAACTTTACCCAATTTATACCAATATAAGGTTTTCACACATGCAGCTTTCGACCATTTGAAGGCAGCTTGTTAAACACTCGGGTAATAAAATAGGCAAAGTTCTAACAGTGAAAGTTCCAATAAGTAATGACGGACGGTGGGGTAAGCGTGCCGGTTGAGAACCACTTCCAACTTGGGCGGTACAATCAGTGCGAAATAGTGCCGTAAACAATAGAACTGTGTGTTGCCAGTAACGACATACGGTATAACGCCGTGGTCGCTCGCGATTTCAAATAGAAATCCAACTTGTCTAAGCGGATGGGTTTTATATACATGTACCAATATTATATATGTATAGTCTTCCAATTACATGTAAGTATTGTACGTAGGTGTCGTAGGTACAAAGTTTTTTTCATACATGAGAGCAAATTAAGGTCAATACGTATAAGTGTGGCATAAGGGTTAAGTTTACACATTAATTAGTGTTTGTTGCAAATTCATACATTTTCTACTTGCTACTCACTTTTAGTGGCAAGTAGAAAATAAACACTAAGTAATCAATGTGTAAACCGTGTCATATGAAGGCCAGCTACACTTATCCGTATGCCACACTTACCCGTATTGTCTTTATTGTAATTGAAGCTAAAATAATATTATTTTGATAATTTATAATAACAAAGACCCATTAGGCTTAAGGGGCCCACTGATTAACAGTCCGCCGGACGATATCGGCCTGTCAGTTGTTCGGAACTGTCAACTTTTTGTTCCAACTGACAGGCCGATATCGTCCGGCGGACTGGTAATCAGTGGGCCCCTTTAGGTGAAGGAGAGGGCGACACTGGTTATCCATGGGTCATCAAATATATCGATATATTTGTGATACTATACTACATAGAGAGACTTTGGTTAATGTAATTAGCATTTCCAAGGCTTTAGCCGTAGGTATACAGTGTGTGGCCTATAAGGCTATAACGCGGGCGAAAAATTAAAACGTAGATTCTACTCCTCAAACAATAAAACTTTTGTTCAACAACTTTTTGAAATTATGTAGTCTTAAAATTGTCCCTTTTTCAAACAAACTAAATAATATTTTCAATGTACTTTAAATTCCGTCTAATTGACATTGCCCGTCAGTCTTGTCACCGTATAGGCATAATCAATTTCGTAATACATTGCGTGTTCGATTAAATTTTAAAGTGTTTTAAAATACAAACCACAAGTTATTTGTAAAAGTAGCTGAACAAACATTGTCTAGTTTGAGGAGTAGAATCTACGTTTTAATTTTTCGCCCGCGTTATAGGCCACACACTGTATAGAAAATTAGAATATCTAAGACGTAATAGTTATGAAGGTTTGTCTTAAATCGAAATGGTATTTAATAAAAAAGGTTTAATATCAAAATCTGCAAGCATGCAATCATTTGGCACAAACTTAATGACAAAGTATTTTTACGGGAAAAACATATTTTACGGCATGACTCATTGATATAATTATAATATTTTTACATGCATGAAACAATACCTTTCACGAGAAAGTCTACTGAAATAGTTATTTGTACACACACGTGTAGTACACAACATTTTTCACCTCAGCAGTGAGAACATATTAGAGAACCCGAAAAATGTATTCCTTCTTCATCACTTACCTCTATTCACTCATGTTTTCTTAAGATATACCAACAATTAAATTTTCACCTCAGCAGCTCGAACAAGGGTACTTTGCTACTTAAAAACAGTGAGCAAAATCACATTTTGCTCACTGAGTGAGCAAAATCGCATTTTGCTCATTTTGTCTCACTCAGTGAGCAAAATGCGATTTTGCTCACTGTTTTTAAGTAGCAAAGTACCCTTGTTCGAGCTGCTGAGGTGAAAATTGTATTACTAACCTACGCGTGTCTAAGTTATTATTCTGTTAAGCCACAACGCGAAAGTTGACATCCACTAACTTATGTTTAAGTACTCGTTTAGATTGTTTAGTGGCATCAAGTAGGTTCCTGTAGCAGTTAACTGAGCGAAGTAAACGTATGCAAGCTGATAATAACATCTTAGCTCGTTATATGGAGGCATCAGGTAGGTAGTGCAAGCCAGAAGGTTCTGAGATAAGGCATCATGTGCATTGCGGTGGTAATGCTGCTTGCGGTTGCGTCCGTCCCAACGTCGCTACTGACGTTTACCTATGACGTAGTTATACCTACACGGTGTTAAGAATAAAAGACAAGTACTATGGAACCATTCGCGTACAAGTCCGATTTGCGCTAAACCAGTTTTTATTTGCGCGGTGCGCCATAGGTTTTGTTCCTTTTAAATTTCCTGCGGGCGCAGCATGTTGTTGTCTGTCCTAGCAGGGCACCCCGGAGATGCATAGGGCGCAGCATGGTTCCATTTTTATCACCTGTCACTATGCCCGTCACTTTCGCATTTACATACTTGTTAGAACGTGACAGGCAGCCACAGGCAAGCGATAAAAATTCGACCGTGCTGCGCCCGCTGGTTATATGCCTAAAGTCTGTGAGTAAGTCAAAAGAAGTACTTAACCGTCAAGTAAATAGGTATGATCTGTAATAAATACAGTAATTATTGATTATGAACTATTTAACTTCACAAATACATTAGAACTGGCTCTAAACGTAAATTTTCATTAACCATAACGGTCCAAACGATTGCGCTGCAACAGCAAAGTAGAATGGAATCGGTGACTTAGATTACCAGGGTAAATTGGCCAATTAGTGTTTCGGTGGGGCAGTTCCGAGTCAAGACAAACGGTATTGTCTGGCCACCTGCCCGCTCGTGCTTTAACCTTTTGGACGCCAATGACCGATATATCCGCACCGTAGGTTGAACGCCAAAGACCGATTAATCGGTCACAGACCACAGAGCAACATAGACCTACGTGCATTATGCATAAAGTTCAATTTCAGTTTTGACACTTAGGTGACGTGGCGTCAGCGTGACAACTTTTGTGTTTGACATGGCATCGAAAAGGTTAACCATCACTCTTGGAGAAATAACTATTATAAAACCCCTACAAAGCATTACGATTTAACATAATTTTACTGGTGGTTTTATCGCTAAGAAGCGATCTCTTTCAGAGAACCCTTTGCATTAATAATGTTCCGGAATTTAATTTGCGCCCTTTTAGAAAATCTTGCTCGATTGAAAAATAAATAAAAAACAATTCTATTTTTTATCCAGCAAATACGTCTGCAAGCGATACTACAAATTATTAAATTAAAGCAAAAAATAAAGACCAATAATTGTATTTTTCTTCCATTACTAAGCACTGTTTCTGTAAGGCCGTTGACTCATTATGTAGGGACCTACCTCTAAGCTACGCTTGTAGCTTGTAGCGCTACATAGCGTAGCTGATAACATTAGGTAAGCGAGTTCTACGATATTATACACGTGAACATAGGTACTCCGCAGAGACGAAACGACAAATGTCGTGATTATAAATAAAATAAAAAAACTGTTATCGCTATATATATCTACTATCTGCTATCGTGCAGGCACTTCATATAAGAGCTCAGGAACACCGGACAATAGTGCAGCTGTGGTCCATTTTGTGAATTACCGTTCCACTCTGTTCCTAGTGCTGCGCCTAATTTGACTAGCCGTGCTTACTGGCCGTAAACTCCATAAGGTTACAGACAAAATTAGGCAGAAATTCGAAATGGACAGCCGTACTAGGTTTGGTCCAAAGCAGAACGTTTTAGTGGATAGGTATACCAAGTTTGGGCTAAACTATTTTGGATTTGACACAATAGGCAGGTATCTTTCTAGAAACAAGGAGGGAGAAAAGGCTTCTAATAGAATAGAATCAGGACACACGGTACCTAGTGATCGGCTAAGTTCGAAGAAAAAACCGTGTGACATGTATATTTAAATATAAATAAATAAATATTGGGGGATATCTTACACAGATCAACCTAGCCTCAAACTAAGCAAAGCTTGTACTATAGGTACTAGGCGACGATATACATACTTATATAGATAAATACATACTTATATACATAGAAATCATCCATGACTCCGGAACAAATATTAGTGTTCATCACACAAATAAATGCCCTTACCGGGATTCGAACCCAGGACCATCGGCTTAGCAGGCAGGGTCACTACCTCCTAGGCCAGACCGGTCGTCAAACCGGTACGGTTTATACGAACATCAAGTTTCTTTTTCAATACCGTTTACGTTTTCTCTAGTAAGAGACTAATTTATCACTGTAACACATACATTATACTTTACACACATACTTTACTTTACTTTACTGTACATTATACTTTAGCTAGGTATAATTTCTTAGTACTGTCCAAAAATCAACGTTCGGCCCAGCGGTGTATTTATGATTTATCTGTATCTGTATTCTGTATTAATATAATGCCGTACAATTAGAAAGAAGAAAGAAAGAAGAAAGAAAATACATTTATTTACGTCAAATCAAACCAGTTAATTACATAAAATACATAGAAGAGATAGACGTTAAAAACGTTAAAAAAAATACTATTGCTCTTTATATAATTAAAGAGCAATAGTAAAAATCAAGAAAATGAGCACGAAAGCAATTTTTTGGATTTGGTATCCGGAGTTTACCGATGAGATTGTACGAGTATAACTAGGCCAACAAAGTATAAGCTTAAACTTGATTAATTTCCGGCTCCGCTTTGACACGGAGTCTTAAAATATTTGAAGCAAAGCCTTTCATTAATTTCTAACATTCGTCAAATAAACACATTACATTTTCACCTCACCTTTCTTATTTCGATTGAACGTAATAGATCTTAAGCTAAGATTTGTGAACGCCAATCCGATATACTCACACGGCGATGCGAAAACTCAATTTTGGTAACGCATCCGATACTTTCCGCACTTCGGTAATAGTCTTACAAGACAGATTAAAAACAGTAAGACCTCAGTCTGCATCGAATAGTAAACGCATGTACCTAAGCGAAAATCTCTAGCCGCCTAAGCCTATAAAATGGGCTTTTATTACATTGTACTCGTATTTTGAATTTTCATTTTGATAAATTAAAATTGCATTTGTTTTGGCAAGTTTTAAGTTGTGGGTGGCTAGTGGATCAATTGTTGACGCCGTACGCTGCGTAACGACACATAGTTTGAGAGGTTTGCAACTTTTCTATATACAAGGTGGCCCAAAAAGACAATGAGAAATATTTTAACAAACGCTTGCGTTTGGCTGTGACCAAAGCAGAATAGTTTGAAGATAATTATACTTTTTTTATTTAATTAATTGTTGTTTTGATATTTAATGACATATTCTAAAAGAAGTAAGAAAAATATTGTTAAAAATATTATGACACAAACTAAGAAAAATAGAACGTCAGCATTTCCAAACATTGCTAGAGATTTCAATAGTTATTTGTACAACAAGAGATCAAAGTTTGATATTTCTTCGAGTGCTTATTTTGAGCCCCGTGCAAGCGAAAGATTCTATAATAGATTCACGAGCGTAGCGAGTCGCGAGTCAAGCGACCCCGAAAAATGTATTCCTTCTTCATCACTTACCTCTATTCACTCATGTTTTCTTAAGATATACCAACAATTAAATTTTCACCTCAGCAGCTCGAACAAGGGTACTTTGCTACTTAAAAACAGTGAGCAAAATCACATTTTGCTCACTGAGTGCGATTTTGCTCACTGTTTTTAAGTAGCAAAGTACCCTTGTTCGAGCTGCTGAGGTGAAAAATGAATTAACTTACAACTAGTCAAGAAATGAAAAATTATGCTAATCAATGTGTAAACAGGCCCCAAAGTCCACAGTAAACCGTTTCGACCTTACGTATTGTTCTCACTACGTGTACTATGTAATAGCTTTCTGTAACTAACGTTTTTTCCACTCAGCCGTGCGAAGGAGACAAAAAGCGGGTCATTTAGGTTAATATCCTCCCGGAGAATGTATTGTCTAATTACAGAAAATGCTTTGCTTTTTACCGTTTTCCTCACAACACTTTCTTTCGCTTCCACTATAACACCTTTTCTTTCACTTAGCCTTTGTGTGAGAGAGAGGGAAAACTATGATGGGCTGACTGCGGCCGCTTTTCGTCACTTTTTTTCTGATTAGTATTAATGTTGTCATATTTCTTTGGCGGTATACACGGAAAGTTACTCTATTGTGGTACAATGTAATAATTTCTTTAGGGATAAAAAGGAAATATTTCAAGATGCTACGTTAACTTTAAAGTAATTTTAGAAGTAATAAGTACGTTTATTTGCAAAAAATATTGTAGTTTTGTGCCCGGAACAGCAGTGAAGCAGGACGAATTTTACGTTTCGAAATAAGGAGAAGGCCTTCAAATGTCAGTTTTCATACACACAAAGTATTTATACACATAATGCATATTAATAATGCCGCCATTTTCAAAATTTATGGAAACTGGTTTGATTTCACTAAATATTTACACTTTTTATTCAGAACCCATAGTATACATTACATTATTTGTATACAAAAATAGACATAGGTAACGAAAACGCGAACGCTCGTCCCGCTATCGAATGAAATTTACACTAGCGGTACTGAAAATCAGTTACCCGCCGAAATAGCGAATTAAACCCGTCGTTTCATAAGGTAAATTGACTAAGCTGGTCGTAAAATTGGCGGGTTTTAGGAGTCTCGGTCTTGGCAGGCCTTGGCTTGTTAGGCGATCGCCTGGCGTGCGGCCAAGTGACAGTTAACCTGACCGTTGCCGTTATGGCGCGGTTGAGGCACGTTGCATGTAAGTCGGTCAAGTTTCCGAGCGTGGTAAGGTGACTTGGAACTATTTCCATAAAAAATATATGATAGTAAATCCTGCAGATTATCAATTTGATTAAGAGGATAGTGGAGGGTGACTTCTCCATACAAAAGGAAGTCCCCATTTTCCTCACGTGGCATTATGTAAAATATTTTGTCACAATTTGTTGTACAGTCAGCAGCAGAAGTTACTAAGCGGACCAGGTGTTTAAAATGATCTTGACGCGACTTTATTGTTAAGAGAATAAGTGCGTGTCAAGGTAATTTTGAACACCTCGGCCGCATAGCAACTTCTGCTGCTGAATGTATGTTAAAACCATGGTTGTATTGGTGTCTATTTTTCGTGCAGGGGGTGGGGGGAGGCTAGTAAAACCAGCCCAACTCCTCAGGGAATCCTACCAAACCTTTGATGTTGTGTACCTGGGGAGATCTCTGGAAGATCCGAAATGTTTTACCCTGTATGGACCCACTCTGCTACTTCCCATCACCTCATGAGAGGCTGTGTCTTCTGTCTCCATGTAACCTCAGTATAGGGGGCTGTTTGTTTCACCTGAATTAAAAATATGTTTGTTAAATGGTCCATAACCTGACTACCCGCGTACTCGCTGCATGTTCAATATCGTACCATCAGATCTTTAGTCGAGTGTGCTCAGGGCATAAAAAGGTCAACGGCGTTCTCTGAATATAAGATTTCCTTTGGCAGAATTAATCTTTGTGTTCCTAAAATGTATTTAAGTAGTGGAGCCACCCAGATTCTTCCAATTCTTAAATCCATCCTTGGGTCCTTAAGGACCAATCCTTCCAAAGGAAATCTTTTGTTCACGCAACGCCGTATTTTAGGGCTTACACTCTCGACTACTTCACACATTTATGGAATCATTAATTCAATGTCAATAAAATTTTTGAATATTTTGAAATCCAATGCAAATGAAATTCTACTAGGATATTCACTTAATAACGAGACAGCTTTATATTACCCACTAGACTTGAAACTCAAAAGAACGTTACTGTGACATCCTGCCAGTTTCTGCCACTCGATATTCGTGCAGCGCTCGCTTTGACATCTCGGAATCGGGCCAAAATTTATAGTTGGACGTTCTGAGTAATGTGCTCCACGGAATCAAGCCATTGTCACTTTATTTTATACAGAAATGTTACGAACTGTTTGACTGTTCATGTGTGAACGCGCCGAACAGTGGATGACAGTTAAGGTGAAATTTTTAGAGTGGACAATTTGCTATAGATATTTGGTATTAAGGTCCCTATTTGACTCCTCATGTTAACTTAGCGATTTGAGTTTTCGCGCGCGACTCGGATGTACAATATTGCCTGACAAATTTAATATCAGAAATATCTAAAATTAAATTCAGAAATAATATCTAAGTGATTGCGTAAATTATTCGCTTTTGAAACAGTATTTTCCAAAATAATATATAATCACCCATCGTATTTTCTGAATACAGCGTTTTGTATTTTCCACTCCGCTAACCTTAGTGTAAGGGCTCGGGCTCACAAGTGATTTGAGCAGCGTGCACTAAGGCCGCTCCTATAAGCTTGCATTTGTTTAACATGCACGCCGCACGCCCCGCTCCGCTGCACGCCCAACTCGAGCGTCCACTCAGGCCTTACACTCACGTTTTGGTATATTCAAGCGGGCTAGCGGCCGTTATGAAGCTCAATGATGCTTACGGTTTTTCATTTGTAGTCTGCCTCCTTCGAACTCATGAAATGGTCATCCGTTATTCACATTAGCACCCTTCAATAACACTCGTAGTCTTGAAGCGGTAGACTACGTCGCAAATAGATGCCTCGACCTCACCGAGGCCCTAGATTACGCGGCCGCGGTATACCTAAGAAACGTGATAGCCGACATGGAAGAGAACAATCTCACACCTGAGGATGCCGAAGACCGGGCAAAGTGGAGAAGATTGAGCAGGAAAGCGGCCCTGGCGCTGGGCCGAGAAAACGCTAGGTTACTCGCGAAGAAGAAGAATCGTAAGCGTCATTGTCAAGCGTCATTTGCAGCCAGGCGACGCTCAGCGTGACGAGCTAAAGGCCAGACCACCTGTGGCCATCACATATAATTACGTCGGAGGGGTGCTGACCTGCAGCGAGTGTGGCCACACATTTGCTGCAAAGATTGGCTATGTCACCCTAGAGCGCACCAGCGACGCTCTCAGCGGTAGAAAGCAGTCGCCGTGGCCGAAAACGGCTAGTATATGATGATGATAATGAGATCTATCGGTACTCCAAATATGAACTCTCGCGCGATGACGCAAGTAATGCTAAGCGGCTTGATTGCATCTTAAAGGGTCCGCTTTTGGTAAACTAATCTTAAGAATCAGCGCAAGTATTAATTTTGATGAAAGCGTCTGCCATGTGACCTTTAACCCCAGAGAAGAATCTGGGCCTTGTTTGGATAAGCCCGGTTTCCCAACAATGTTTTCATTGACGAGAAACTGATAAATATTCAATAATGCCTTGTACATAACTTTCAAGAAACTCGACCAGGGCTTAAAATTTGCTTAGGTTAGAATAACAGTGAGCTGTTTGATAGCCCCTTTTTTAACACAGGCCTTGTTTGGCCTTTTACCTACCCTCTTCGTGAGTTTGGAACAAAATAGTCACCAATTTACCAGTTAAAACTATCCCGTCGAAGTCAGAGTGAGAATGTCCCTGTAATTATCTTTCAAGTCGGCCGTTTGAGTTGGGTTATGCGGGCAGTAAAGTCCTCTTTACAGATCACTGGGCTAACGACCTTTAGTGCATTTGAACTTTCAAAATCTGATCTTGATTTGATACCTTTTAATCTAAGTTTATCTCGCTCGCTAAACTCAGATTAATTAATATTTGGTTGAGTGCGCTTGAGATGCGCTGCGAATAATATAAATTGTGGTTTTCTTTGAAGTTGGAGTTTTCACCTTAAACTCTATAAATTGTGTATAACGTTACTAGAAAATGTTAAATACCGTACACCAGTTTTCCAAGGTTATTGGTTAAATATAGCCAAATAAGCATAATATGGCATCCGGGCAAAAAAAAAAATATGCCAAAAAATGTGTTCAATTCGATTTGACAGTAATACAACAATAATAGTATTATAATTAACAATTTGCCTATACAATAGAAACAATATTAATCTGTCTATTTTTGCCATGCAGTAAGTAAGTATTACGCCTTTAGTGTACCTAATAAAAAAACCGACAAACGGCATGGGTCTAATTTTAATAAACATCAAAAATTAGATCTCGATACGATATTTCTTCAAACAAAAACGTCACTTTTGATACTGACAGATCCAATCCATAATGTATCGAAATCTAATTTTTGACGTTAATTAAAATTTGAATCAGGCCCAAAGACCGCACTTAAATGGACATGCGCTGCCAAATGTGCACCAAAATCCTAAATCGTTCCTAATTTGGCAATTACGTGCAACGGATAATGCGCGAGGCTTATTCAGATGTTTAAAATATGATATTGATTTTAATACTTCTGAATAAAGTATGGCAGGTATACTTTTTTCACTCCACCCAATCAAGCCGTAACGCTCACCCGATGTTAGGTCTACTGCAACAGAAACTGAAATCGAATTACAAGCAAGCTGAAAAATTGCTTGGACATATTAAGAATAAAATCAGACGCATTTTTAAGGCCTGTACACGTAGTTTGTCATATTAGCACGTTATTTCAACTATTTACCTTTGAAAATATAAAAAAAGGAAGATATACAAACTTAATATGAAGGTTTCTCAAACATTAGACGTAAATCTATCCGATTTCCGTACTCAGCAGGCATGCACAAAGACAGCGGAAACAAAAGACGACTTGTATACTTATAGTCTGCATCAGATATATCAGAGCGGGCGAGATCCTCAAAAATATCTGTACATGCACTCTAGTAGCTTGACAATAGAGGCTAGTTCAGATGTATGTTAGCGCATTGGCCGCTTTGATATATCTGGTTTTTACATAGCACAGTTACGAGTACCTGGTAGGATAACATTTCTCTGTCTTCTTAAGAGGTCTTGTTACATGCTCGTTGTATAGCAATAACGGAGTAAAATATTTTGGGAATACATTTAGAGCCATTCATTTTAAAAATATGTCATAACGATGTAATTGGTTTAGAGAGCTGACCTGGCCTGAAATGGGATAAGAGGGTCAAGGGTCAGGGTCTTTCCTGTGGACAATACGAAAGTTAACATCTTGGGTAGAATTTACTTAGGCTTCAGTAATACAGCTTTGAAGAAGTTGGAGGTTTGAACATGCCTATAATATAAGGGTCTGCCAAGAAACAGTCGAAAAAGTATAGCATAACTATAAGTCAAACTAAAAAAAGTTTTTGATTCAAGACGAGGACAAAGAAGAGAGGATGAACGCTTCTCCATATAAACGCAGTATCCATTTTTCTCTCTCGAAACAATATGAAAGATATTTTTCACGTTTGATGCACATTAAACCTGGCTAGCTGGCAGAACCAAGAAAAGTAAAAAATCACAAGACATGACACAACAGTTTTTATTTCTCCTATCATGCAAGATTAATAATTATATTGAATTAAATAACCTTTACACGGTTTTGGTATAAGACAACCATGAAGCATGCAAGCAATGCACTAACAACGTAGCTGCTCGTTTTATGCAGCCGAGTGCAAGCAAATAACTTCTGTCTAGATCAAATGTGCTATTCAAAGACTTCTGACAATTTTATTGTAACCGAATGTCCTACAAGTTAGTAAAAGCAGGCTCTACAGTAGAGCCTGATTTTAATAACAGTAGTAACTACTGTCTAGTTATTGTCACGCGCTGATAATATTCTGTTGACCAGCACACATACAATAGAATAGAAGAGAATAGTTTTAATTCGTAAACACACAGACAAATACATCAAGTGAGAAATAATCACGGAAGGTAACAGACATAAAATAAAAAAATATAAAAGAAAAAAGAAAGAAACATAAAACACAGTTTACACAAACGGATTCAATAAAAAATAAGATAGAGATACAACATGACGACATAAGTACCTACATTACACTGAGTCAAGTTAAAACAACCGACCGAACATGTATCGGTCCGGTCGGATCAGAACCCATAGGTACCTACCTATCAGTTGTCACTGTGACTTCGGATTTTCCGGGGAATAGTTTTTTTTTTAGTTACTTGCTTACAGAAGAAATGAATATGTGTCACTTCATACAGAATTCATAAGAAACATCCTATCTTATTGCTCTCAAGTGCGTGGCTGCTATTTAAATTGTTATCTCGAAACGTACGCCATTTCCCTCCTCCCCATTAAATAGTTAAAGGAAACACCAACAAGCCTGTTAACTCTGTATGTAAACATTGCAACTTCACCCTTTACCGGATTGAAGTGCTTTGAAGTACATTTTATGGAGTTGTGAACAAAAATACAAATCGGTATTGGCGTATCTATCGACTCGTGAATCGTTTTATTTTTCAAGGTTATATAATATTGTGCCTACTTATCCTAACCACATTAAAGTAATACTAGTTAATCTAGTTATAATTCAACCATTTCTTATTAGCGATAGGCTTATAATAAAATTATAGCCATAAACGGAAAATGCATTGGCCGTCTCAGCCGCTCTTGACACAGCTTTGCAACAATCATCCGTCAGGGATGCAGTGGCCATTGATGACTGATTTTTAGTATTATAAGTATTACAAGAGGGGCTAAAGCAAAATGATAGTTTTTATTTTTATAATATTCTCTTAGGTTACCGCGATAGTTACTCATGAAATAAAACGATTAAAACGGATTATATCGCGTTAATATTGAATTTATACTACATCCCGACGTTAGCGGTATTATTTTAGCATAAAATAACTAGTGACACAGCCAAGAGACCTGACGAGCAAATATTTTAACTTGATTCGAGTTAATAATTAAGATAAAAGGTAAAAAATATTCATACTCATATTTTTCGCGCGGCGCCCATAGGTATACTTTATTCCCTTCTAATTTCCTGGCTTCACGACCCGTATCAAAGTGTCTGGGATATGGAAAATCGAGAGATATAATATTATAAAATAAGCGGTTATACAATAACTTATCCACAAAAAAACTTCCGTGTGTTGACATTACAAAATAATATCTGAGAGACCGAGCAAAGCTCGGAAAACGTATAAAAACTAAAAAATGCGCGTTTTTCCAGGGATAAGACCTAGCTAGATCGATTTTTCGCCCCCAAAAACCCCCATATAGCAAATTTCATCGAAATCGTTAGAGCCGTTTCCGAGATCCCCGAAATATATACATATAAATAAATAAATAAATATACAAGAATTGCTCGTTTAAAGGTATTTACAAAATATATGCAAAAATACCTGTCCAAACTTATAAAATAAGCGCTCAGTAAACGTCAACGCTCAACATTCGCACGCGACATAAGTACGTGACATTAACACTTTAATAACCAAGATGTCACCGACAGGGCGGTCGGCATTTTCATAATCGGGCCCCGATATGCGCCGCACGCCTAAACTCACTTGAAATAAATTAAAATTCCTTTAACATACAGCTGGGAAATCGTGGAGAAACGGTGCTCGTGTTACTTTTGTTTTAATTATTTTGAGTAAGGTTTAGATAATATTGCTGTTTCAACTGTTTTTGTTATTTCTGTTTCGTGTTGTTATAGGTAGAGTCAGACCGAGAAAAGTCTGCAGCGATTTTGATAGCCCACGCAGTGCAAGTGTCATTTTAAACGTCAAACTTCTATGAATTTATGACGTGTAAATAACACTTGCACTGCGTGGGCTATCAAAATCGGTGCAGACTTTTCTTGGTCTAACTCTATCTTGCTGTCAAGACGGGAAATGATTTTCTGATTAGTACAACTACCACCAGTTTGACACTGACATTTATTTTTTATTTTTATTATATGTTTTATAGTACCTACAAGTACATGCGACCCACACTAATTTTGTTGTCTAGCCATAGTAGTTGCCGCGCACCGCTACGGAACGGGGACTCCTCGCTTGTCATATCTGGCTTAATAGATGCGAATACTATTATTTATTCTATGGCGTAACTTACTTCCTATGCATCTCGCTCGTTCTCGCATATTGGTGTGAGCAAGATGAATATAAAGTAAGTTTGACACTGCTAAGGCAGTCGTAGTAAGGCTAGTAAAAGTACTAAATAACTCACTTGTAAATAGAAATGATTGGGTGGCCAATATTATGGGAACACCTAATTCCCTACCTAAGGTTGTTTACCTCTTCTTGAGTTGCTATATTCGTTGTATTGTTGTCTGTATTGAGGTGTGCAGTAGAGTATTTGTATTGTATTGTATTTTATTGCTACAAGATAGCTGATTGTAATCTTGACAGTGTACGCGTACGCCGTCACTTATAAGCTTTCAGCACTCAAGATGTTTTTAAGTGTTCAAGCATTCAAAGGGATACAATGCCTACCTGTACAGTTAGTAAATAGATTTTGCAAAAACTTATTTACTTTTTTATTATATACCTATTTTGTACACGATTTTTTGAATACCACCGATATGAAATATGAAATAAATATCCAAGATTTTTTTTGATAAACAGTATGCAATGGAAGTCGATCACGTTTTCAAGTATTTTATTTAGAGCTTGCCGCTAATAATGATCTTATTTGATCATATTTACCTACGTATAGCGCGATGCATAAATCGCTACTATAAGAAATTAGGTCAACATACATTATAGTAGTCGCTAGCAGTGCCAACTATCACAAAATCAGATCAGAAGGCATGTAAATTTATAATCTCACAAACGTGCACCGACATAATCGCGTCTCTCAACCATACTGTGGCGAATTAAAGCTACAGGGACTGGCTCGTTCGTGGAAATTAACTTGATCATGCTAATTGACCGCATTAATCCAGTTATAAGCGGTAATAAGCGGTTCAAACCGGGCCGGTTGTCGCCTCGCGAGCGTGTTTTATTCATTAATGTTTGGTTTGAGTTTCGATGACGGCGCGCGGCGTGAATTTGAAACGAGCCTGAAATATTGAATGTTTATTTTTCCGATTAGCGTTGGGTTTAGTTGGTTTCTGCAAACGACGCGTTCAATACGTTTTGAAAGTATCGAATGTAAGCTTTTGCATGCGATTTATTTAGACCAAGATAAGTCTTTAACGATTTTGATCGCACACGCAGTGCAACTGTTATTTTACACGTCAAATTTCTATGAAATTATGACGTAGAAATGCTTTCGATGTCATTGCAGAGTTGTCTTGGTCTAACTCTACTACTGTTATTTTTATTAGAATATGATTTCCGGAATAGGTACGATTTATCATACGTATCGTAATATCTACTGAAGTGGCATTATGAATACATTTCATAACAAGATAATATTTCTAAAAATCACAATATCGCTGATATATATCAAATTTAAATAAATAATTTAGGTACTTATTAATTAGGCATTACAACTAACTCATACCCATCTAAAAACTTTAATAACTCGATTTTTTGCATGGTTTTCAATTGTTCACTTCGTTTTTAACTCACTTTTTATGAAATATCAAATTCCCCAGTTTAAATACACCTTCAAAACCCACATACTATGTAAAAAACACGAACAAGCTAACGTTGATTTTTACGCGCGACGACCCCCGAAAAGGGACGGTATTGGCACCGTCACGACGCCAATAATTTACGTGCCAACGAAAAAAGGATGTTTTTGACAACACTTCTAATAGCTTTTCAGATCTACGGGCGATGTTACATACTAAATAACCTAATTTGCGAATGAAACTTCGAATTTGTGCTAACGTTTTAGATACAATATTTAATATTATAACAGTTTTTGAAGTGGAAACTTCTTTAGCGGCGCTGTGCACTTTTTGAGGTGGGGAAAAAAATGCTAAACTCGAGGCAGCGTAAGACGATCACGTGACCATAAGACTAGACTAGAGTACTAACAGCTAGTGATGTGCATAGGGGTTTCAAGTAGGTAATTAACGCTAACGCTAGATGTCGTTAACCTCAATTATACATAGTGCATTTTGCAATAGTCATTGAGTTTTCACTTCTGCCGGCACTCCCTGAGTGCAATCCGTTGTATTTTTTTTAGAATAAATAGGTAGGTAGGTAGTTATTATTACAATTACATTTAAATAAACCATATGTAAGTAGGTACTTACTTGCTGAATCCCAAAAAAGTAATGTTATTTATCCGCTAAAACGACGATCTGAATTTTTATTTAAAAAAAGTAAATGCTTTGCATCGAATAGTTCAACTGGGCGTAAGTAGGTATTTGAATTTTTCCAAACTCGTCTAAGTATTACCGTCCAACAGTATTTCTTTTTAACGTCTTAAAAATAACTTAGCCGGTGTTAAAGAAGATTATAATTTACAATCTGCCAAACTTATTCGCACCCGCGTGAACTTTCCTCATGAAAACTTGCGATGTTCGCGAAAGAATCGTAGTTGTAAAGTGATTTTCAGGAGAAACCCAAGCATCCTTTGGAATTTTTAAGAAAAGTACGCTTTCCGTTAAAGTTTTGAGTTCTCTGTGTTCTTTTCTAGACTCGATGCATTCAATCAATAGAGTTTGCCAAATATTCGTTGAGTTTTAGTTGCAGGCATCCATCTCTTTTATTATTGCTATTTCATTATTTGGTTTAAATTGTTACGCATGTAAATATTTATACATCCCAATAATATGTCTAATAAATGGGATAGCTTATAGATATGTAGGACTCACTTCTGTTATACAAATAACAAAATAACACGCTAAGGTGAAATTTGAAATGCATACAGAGAGCTTAATGGTTATGTTATATATACACAGTATTCGTGAATGGATATCTGCAAACACATATAAGGAAGCTCATAAAATGACTACCAGAAGTCCTGGTATTTCGGCTGGTTGCTATTTTTATTTATTTTATTTGTAAAGATCAAAATCTTTAATGTAGTCGATCTGTAAGATAGAATTGAAATGCTTACGCTAAAATTCCCCTATGCTTAATTCAAAACTTCTGTATCTATTAGAATTTACAATGACTATCACTCGGTGTTCAACTTTGGCCTGTTTTCGGGCGGTTTACCACCAATGTGAATTCGAGCGGACAGACTTGCTGTTAAGTATTTTTGCCTTCGATGTTATAATTACTAACTGTAGTCCATAGGTTAAATTTTTACTGTATTAGCATTACACAAACCACCAAAAAGAAATCCACATACCTTACAAGACTCTGGCGATGGCGGCAACGTGCTAGATTGTTCACGCACAGATTGATATGTTGCGACCGGGCCCGGCGTATATTTTTATGCACACACACTTAAAGTTTTATTAAAAAATCTTATCATGTTAAAATGAGTCCACTTAACACACTATTTAACTATAAATCTTAGTTTTATGCACCGAGAAAACTTTTACAATCCGACATTTATTCAACCGAAAATCAAGACTGACGTGATTGGTCGATTTGAACGCTGGTTCTTTTCGCGACTGCGCAGTGCGGCTTTGGTGTTGCCATGCCATGACACAGGCAATGGATTTCAAAATTGAGAGAATGAATAATGCTTGCACATATTCTCCCCCCGAACCAAGCTAGGTCTTGGTTAGCAACTATCCATCAAAGGCAATACACAGAGTTTTGAAACAGGCCGGAGTAAAGAACCGTTTTGAACCTTTAATTCAGCTACACGATTGATTCCGTCTTTTCCTGGCAATAATCTAATAATGCGGCCACGTTTCCACTGTAATGGTGGATAGTTATCTTCCTTTATTAAAACTAAATCATTAATTTCCGGAGATTTCGTACGTAAAGTCCATTTAGGACGCTGTTGTAGAGTATGAAGATATTCATTGCGAAAGCGAGACCAAAAATGTTGTGTCAGTTTTTGGATTTGTTGAAATTGTGACAAACGCCCTAGATTCGTTAGTTCAAATGGATATTCCGGTAGAGCTACTAGTGGTTGACCGATGATGAAATGACCAGGAGTTAAAACTTCCAAATCTGTCGGATCCGAACTGAGAGGACACAGAGGCCTTGAATTCATCACCGCTTCGACCTTAGTAAAAAATGTCGTCAAACACTCGAACGTAAGCCGTTGATCACCGAGTACACGATACATATGTGTTTTAGCCGACTTAACAGCAGCTTCAAACAATCCACCCATATTTGGACTACTGGGCGGGTTGAACAGCCATGTGATTTGGTTTTTGATTAATTCACGTTCTAACTCGCCGTGGTGATTCTTTAAGTATATGAATAACTCCTTTAAATATTTATTAGTCCCGACGTAATTTGTACCACAATCAGAGCGAATCAATGAAGGTAAACCCCTTCGAGAAACAAATCTAGTAAAAGCAGCGACAAATGCTTCGACTGAAAGTTGAGAGACTATTTCCAAATGTACCGCCTTTGTTGACAAACAAACGAAAATGCATAAATAACATTTTTGAATGCGGGCATTTCTTAAGTTACTGCTCTTCATGAGGATTGGGCCTGCAAAATCCGTCCCTACTCCTTCGAATACTCGACAACGTCGAACCCGATCCGCAGGTAAGTCTGCCATAAATGGCTGTTGGTGTCGAGGCGCAGTTTTAAAGCATGGAATGCATTTAAATGTCACGTTTTTAGTTATAAATCGCATTGATAATATCCAATAATTCCGACTTAAAATTGACGCTAAAGTGTCAGCACCTACGTGACAATATACCTTATGATAATGTTCCACTAAAAGAAATGTAAGTCTGTCTTTTCCCGGAAGTAAAATGGGATGTCGAGCCGAATAAGGAAGTTCTGAATGACAAAGACGTCCGCCAACTCGAATCAAACCTTGTCCGTCGACAAATAAGTTAAGTTTTCGTAACGAGTCCCGAATAGGTTTCCCAACAGATAAATCTTCAATATGATTATGGAAATGTTTCTTTTGAATCATCAGAAACAAACGAGACAAGACGGAACGACGTTCCGATACAGACACATTTTTGTTAATATTTTTATTACCACGACAATTATTTATAAACCGGTACAAAAGAGCCGTCACGTTGACTAATTTTTCAAACGAGCTATACCGATCGATTAAATCAAAGTCATCTAAAGCTAGACTATTAGACACACATTTCGAACGTAATCCTGGCAAGTTCTCAGGAAAATCTGGCTTGATTTGACTAGGCCAATATTCTCGAGACTGATGTAACCATTTTGGACTCCACCACAAAGGATGTTCAAGTAATTGGGAGGCTGTACAACCACGAGATGCAACATCTGCACAATTTAAATCACTATTAATGTAAAACCAAGAAATTGGTAAATTGAGCTCATTTATCTGGGAAACTCTATTGCCTTGAAACACATCCAATTTATGGGGTGAAATACTTAGCCAAGCTAAAGTTATCGTGCTATCACACCAACCGATCATTTCCGTAATAGTAAGTGAAAGCTCACATAGTGCTAAATATACGTGAGACAGTAATTTAGCCAGCAAGGTTGCGGCACTCAATTCCGCCTGTGGTATCGTCAATTTTGTTTTAAGTGGAGAAATTCTAATTTTTGCAATAACCAGGCGAACAGTAACTTCTCCGTCACAACATTCTGATCGCAAGTATACCGCAGCTGCATAACCGACAGATGATCCATCACAAAAACCGTGCAAAGAGTATGACACTTCACTCTTTAACTTCAAACACCGAGGAATAACCAGTTTTTTTAAATTGAGTAAGTCTGAGAGAATGTTATTCCACTTGTCGACTATGTGGCAAGGTGCCGGTGAATCCCAGTCTACTCGTTTAGCTCCATCGCTTACTAACTCCTGTAATAATAATTTCACTCTGAAGACTACCGGACTAATCCATCCGAGTGGGTCAAATAATTTTGCCAACGACGAAAGAATACTGCGCCTAGTAGGCGTAACTTGCTCGTCGGGTAAATTTACTCTATAGGTAAACGTGTCCGTTGATGGATTCCACTGAATACCTAAAACCTTAATAAATCCAGTACCGTCGTCATTGTCGAAACAACGAGGAACTTCACAATGATCCGTGGGAAATCCAGCCAATAAGTGAGGTTCATTAGATGCCCATTTTCGCAATTCACAGCCCGCAGTTCGCATGATCTCGATTAGCTCCTTCATAAGCATTTCAGCTTCCTGAATGGAGTCGGCCCCTCCGTTTATATCGTCTACATATGTGTTAGCTAATAGAAGCCTAGCAGCATTCGGAAACCTCTCCTTTTCGTCCGCAGCCAGCTGGTGAAGACACCTAATCGATACGAAAGGACTCGACTTTAGCCCGTAGGTATTAGTAGTCAGTTCAAAAAATTGAACAGGCTCTGTTTCGTTCCGTCTCCAAAGAACAAGCTGATATCGTCGATCTTCAGGATGAATCCATGTCATTCGAAACATCATTTTTACATCAGTGGTAAAAACAATCAAGGGCAACCGAAAATTTAAGATTATTGTAGTTATGTCATTTTGCAATTTTTCCCCTGAATATAAACAATCATTTAGACTAACACCAGTTGTTGTTTTTGCACTTCCGTCAAAGACAACACGAATTTTCTCAGTGTCTCCAGATTTCTTAAAAATTCCATGATGAGGCAATATGAAATATTCATGACCAGAGTCAACATCAAAGTGTGAAAGTTTCATATGACCAAGTTCTATATATTCTTCCATAAATTGTTTATATTTTTCTTTAAATATCGGCTGCGATTTCATGCGCTTTTCTAAAGCTATAAACCGACGAATCGCATTTGGTTTTGAGTCGCCTAACTCCGTATGATTAGGTATTAATGGTAAACGAACAACATATTTACCATCAGTCCCTCGAGTGACAGTAGTAGCAAACAAATTCTCACAATTCACATCCATAGGATCCTTTATCGAAACCTTAGGAGGCTCCTCCGTTTTCCAAAACCGCTCGACCGTGTCAATCAAAGATACACCCCAAAAATATTCCACACTACGTGGTATCTCCCGATTAATACCACGTAATGGACCGAAAACCGCCAAATCAAATATTGTATCAATAGCATATGGACCACCCTTCCGTATAATGATTTTATTTCCTTCAATTATTTCACCGAGTATGTCACAACCGAATATAATGTCCACCCTAGACATGTGTTCAAAACCGAAATCCGAAAAATATTCATTAGATAAACCGAGCCGAGAAGCAATATACGCCGTTGGCGACCGTAAAACCACCGCATTTACCGATAAAATAACGTTTTCCTTACGTTCCGACCGAAAAGTAAGAGTAACTATATGCTTACTATTACTACCTTTGTCACCGACACCCGATAGCGAGGTAAAAGAGCAATGTTTCTTTAGCCCCAAAGTTTCAACAAAATCTCTCCGCACAACTGAAGTTTGAGAACCTAAATCTAAAAGAGCCCGAGTCTTAATAAAATCTGAATTTTTTGATAATACACTAAAGATAACAGTTGGTAAAATTACATCTTCAACCAAAGCGGGCGTCGAAGAAACATTACTCGTAATTAATTGCTATTCCGCGTTGTCAATAGATGTCACTGGCGCATCAGAGCGCACGGACGCGGACGTACAAGTACAAGCACGCGTACAGTCGGCCGCGGCGGCGGTGGCGTTAGAGCTTAGTACAGTCGCATTAGTAGTTCGCTCATTTCGTACACGCCGATTATATTGTTCAACAGGGTCACGTGTGCTCATTTCCATCACACAAATTAAATAATTATGTCCAATATTCCCGCATCGTGCACAAGGAATGTATTGACTACACGTTGCCGCCGAATGATTTCCAAAACAACGAAAACAGCGATTATTATTTCGTACCCAATTTTTGAGATCAGAGGGTGAACTATTTATAAACTTATAACAATCTGTTATAACGTGTCCCGACACAGAACAAAAAGCGCACCGCAAACTAGGAATCGAATGATCCTGGTTTGCACGTTGTTCAATTACATTTACGCTTTTTCCCGTTTTATTTCCGATTATCTCTGACGTATTGGCAGTGTCAATAAGTTGACATTCATTTTGTAGAAATTCAACTAAGTTTTCGAATGTAGGAATCTTCTTCACGCCTCCATAAATTTGTTCAAACCTAGATTTAATATCAATAGATAACTTCGTAAGACTTATATGGAGTAATATGAAGCTCCAGTGCTCTGTCGGGAAACCCAAAGCCTTAAGGGACCGTGTCGACTCAAGTAAAGGATTCAATATTTGCGTCCGTAATGCGTTTTGTTTTTTAACAGGCATTAAATTCAAAATACGCGAAATATGACTATCCGCGAGCAACCGTTTATTGTCATACCGCGACTTCAAAATTTCCAACGCTAAATCTAGCGAAGCATCTGTCATAGGCAAATGTTGAATTAATGACTTCGGTTCATTGCATAAGTTTGAAACTAAATAATGCAATTTTTCAGTTTTGGAAATATCTGTCCTTGACTTGACCAACGAGGTGTAAAGACTTATAAACCCGGACCAAGCAAATATATCGCCATCAAATTGCTGAAGATGAATTTGTGGGAGACGTGGACGTTGTGCTGCAGGCGCGGCCGCTGCGACCTCCAAGTTCGGTTTTTCCAACGACAACGCATCTAAATTATTATAGTGCATCTCAGAATCTTTATAGCGACCCTTATATTCTTTAATTTTTTCACCATCGGTTTCCACCTCGAGATTTTCAAGTAAACCCTCATACGCCACAGTCAATTTATCGAAATGAGATTCCAACTTTCGTAATCTCGCCGCTAAAATACTAGAACTAATCTCGGATTTTATCATCTGAAAGGATGATTGCAACCAGTCGCATTCCATATTAAACCGAATATCATTTGTTTTATTCTTCGCCATTTTGAAAACATACAAAATAGATACGTATTTATTTACATCAACCGCGCCGCGAATCAAAGGTCAATGATCCGGTTCGAAGGACCAGAAGATGTTAAGTATTTTTGCCTTCGATGTTATAATTACTAACTGTAGTCCATAGGTTAAATTTTTACTGTATTAGCATTACACAAACCACCAAAAAGAAATCCACATACCTTACAAGACTCTGGCGATGGCGGCTACGTGCTAGATTGTTCACGCACAGATTGATATGTTGCGACCGGGCCCGGCGTATATTTTTATGCACACACACTTAAAGTTTTATTAAAAAATCTTATCATGTTAAAATGAGTCCACTTAACACACTATTTAACTATAAATCTTAGTTTTATGCACCGAGAAAACTTTTACAATCCGACATTTATTCAACCGAAAATCAAGACTGACGTGATTGGTCGATTTGAACGCTGGTTCTTTTCGCGACTGCGCAGTGCGGCTTTGGTGTTGCCATGCCATGACACAGGCAATGGATTTCAAAATTGAGAGAATGAATAATGCTTGCACACTTGCGTTTGCTAGCATAATAGGCCACTTATGAACTCTTTGGCGATTTAATCCGCATGAAAAAAAACGTTAGATCTACTTTTTTAATTTAGTTTTGACACGTTTAAAACTGAGTTTAAGTCTATTCAGCGGAAAATTTTCATCTCGTATTTTTGTTGTCGACTACCCATTGAGATTAGGTCAGTTTCAAAATTTGCCTCAGGTACAATTTAGCATCTGATATCGGTTAACTTTAATCTGATTCACCCAATTAATTCAGCAAGCCTTGTCATTGGCTAGTTTTAAGTAAATTACATTACGGTCTACCAATCTCTAGTTTATTCTAGAATTTAGGGGTACCCTTGTTTTAATTCATTCAATTTGTCAAAGGGTCAGTCGGCCCAGGGGAGACCTATCAAACCGAATTAAGAGCGAATTCTCAAGTCCCAAATGCGACTTAACTCCCAATTTTATTTCGACTCGAATAGCTAATGGCGTCCGCTGCGTACAAAAACGCTTGATTAAAATCGTTTGTCGTAATAAAAGGAGCACTAAAAAGTTACAACCGATCGGAACCGGTAGGCGCGTAAAATCGATCAATTCGACGACAAAAATTTAACGTCGCTCGAGATTAGGGAGGTTTAATTTAGTGCTGCAAATTAAACGCGAAATATTAAATTGGAACCAGACCTCTAGCCGGCAGGCCAGGCACGGCCGTCTTCTGCCAAATGAGGCGTGAGCTGCGCCGAGTATATTTTATTAGCCCCCCTGACGTGTTCCCCCCACCCTATTTACATTCACGACAGAACCAACGGCGTGTGAAATTTTATTTCTTCGACAATCTGAGATGAGATTAGCTGTAAATTGAGTTTATGATGGAATCAAATATGCATGCTCCCGGGCTGCGTTCACGACTGATCGCATCCATAAATTCTGTATTTGCCTTTCTCACTAGTCGCGTCGGAAGCGTCCTGGTTGCGAATGAAATATTATTCGAAACGTTTCATGGCCTCGATAATTTTCTAGTAAAGATTTCATTTTGCACGTGTCTTGTTTACAGTTGTATGTTCTCACGCCTGAGGTTTCAGACTCGATCTCATTCTCTTGCCCTTGTCCCATTCACTTGGGGTCGGCGCAGCATGTCTTTCTCTTCCATACCTCTCTGTCACCCGTCATCTCATCATTCACTTGCGTTCCTTTCCCTCGGTTTTCCTCTTCGGACTTCAGACTCGATCTACGACTGATTTTTTCAATAAAGCGTTTCCAATTTTTGGGCATTAAGTCGTAATCCGCTGTTTGTTTGGCTTTGATATACGGCAGTTGCAGATTTTTGACTAGCTTTATTGAGCTTACTGTTGGACTAGGTCGATCTGTGTAAAATTGTAGTAGTAGTAGTAGTAATTACTTTATTGTACACAACACAGGTACAAAATTGACCTATTATATTTATTTGCCGCTTTTTAGTGACTGCAAGAATTTTAGGAATATAGTGTTTCCTGTAACAGGAGCTATAAATTAAACAGTAGGCTATACTCCTTATACTGACCAACATTTGTTCGACAACTTTTAAAAATAACTTATGTTTTGATTTTTATTACACTTAAAAGTTTATTCTAAAACGCAATGTATTGCAAATTTTGTTATGTTTAAAAAGCGCGACAAGCAACGTCAAACACACTGATGTCAGCGTACATTGAAGGAAATATTTATTTTGTATGAAAAAGAGGAAGTCTAAAGGATTCATAATTTTAAAAGTTGTTTATCAAATGTTTTATAGTTTGAGGAGTATAGTATACGTTTTAATTATTTGCTCGTGTTACAGGCAACACCCTGTATAGATATGTACTTCTGTGAATGAAGCCTATTTACATCCAGCCATCTTAAATATTGGATTATATCACACGACAAAAATCTTCAAATATCTAACAAAATTTTAAGAAACCATATTAAATTGAATCAGTATTATGTCGGTGGAAGGCAAAACGGTCATAAGACCGTTTTACCTTCCACCGACCTTCCTTTAACAGGAGCGTCTTTCTTTAAATAATACATCATCGCATAGCAATCAAAGAAACTGATATTATCTTTCAGTGACCTTCATAGGGGGTCCTTTTGTTTCACATAAAGTTTTAAGTCATAATGTACCTGTTGTTTTTCATATTATCATTAGTCCTAAAACTGAAGCCGTTAACTTTTCAGGATATTTTTAAGGTTATTTGTTTGTTTGTACACAAACTTGTTGACAACTGAGTGCCTAGCCAAGATGCCGATCGTTTATCTCGGTCTATCACTTCTCTGTATTAGTGCGACAGAGAAACATAATCGTTTCGTTCGCTAAGGCGCAAACGATTGGCATCTTGGCTAGGTACCCATATCTGCTCGACTTAACATTAACAGCGAATAGGTATTTGATATTGAGTGTAATTTCTTCAGTTCAAAATTATTAAAATATTTTTATCTTTTACAGGTATGTACGCGTTCCAATACGGACATAGGTACACAGTTCTATTATTAAGTATCTTTTTAAACATAAGTAGTATATTTTCAGAGTAATTGAGATAACATATGTTAAAATCTCGCTGGAGGCCATAATCTCCGTCGCAAGATTCACGCGGCGCGCCATATCTTTTGTGCCCTTCTAATTTACTAATATTACACTCCCTATTATACAATAATTATTCCCTAACACATTTCCGTGCTCAAAGACAAATGAGAGTAAAGCGTCCGCTAACCTAGTGATCTCCGGACACAGAGGGCCTACCGCGAACGTTCGACGTGTCGCCTCCCTGTCACACTTACGTACGCATTTACAAGCGCGACAGAGAGGCAACACGTCGAACCTGGTTCGCGGTAGCCAGGCTACACACACACCGCATTACGAAGCGTTTACATAGAGCACGAGATCATCACACATACTACAGACGGATCGTCTGATGGTAAGCTATTACTGTCGCCCATGGACACCCTCAACACAAATTGTAAGTGTGTTGCCTGCCTACGCTCCTCTGCATATGCGACAGTTCATTCCACAGTTTAGCTGCTATTATTTTATACTATAATGACCCAGTTCAGAAGAAGAAAGAATACATATTAGTCATAATTTATTTGGTTCAGAAACGCGTAACTTTTCAGGATTGCCATAAAACAAACCTAACCTAACCTATCTATAGAATAACCTTACAAAATCCTGAAAAGTTAACAGTTTTAGTTTTATGACTAATGATAATATGAGAAACAACACATTTATTTACTTAAAACTTTATGTGAAACAAAGGGACCCCGTTGTGACCTCGATAGGTACTCCAATGTATGTCTAGATAGTCTAGTAGTTGAGGTGGTCTGTGTCCCCGGTATTCAAGGGATGACTATGTTGCATGCAACATGCACATGTCTCGGCTGAGCTAGCCGGCTATCCCAACAATTTACCTGCTGCAGTGCTGCATTTGATGCCACCGCATTGCTGCTGCAATTTCCTGGAAGAGACACCTGTATAATAAAATTTGTATAGTATAGCTAAATTTTAAATTTTAATTTCTCTTATTTCGGACCTCTCTTCAAATGTTAGGGTATGAAGCGACTTTTTCTATACATATTTAGTTTTCAGAGATCAACTACCAATGTTGTTTTTAAATAACGAATATTTAATATTAAATAATGTCTACTCCTAAATGGTAATTTATAATAGGTAACTAATTTTTTTTTAGTTACCTATTTTAAAAATGTACATGAGGAGTGCGAGTAAAGGTTTTTTTGGGAGATAAACTAAGAAATGGCTTTCAAAACACATTCACTATTTACAGTTCATTAATATAATCTAAATAGAATATAGCTGTTACATGCGGATATAAACAAAAAAACAAACTGATGAACGGAAATCTATACATAAATTATATATCTAGTGAATGTAGTTAAGGCTAAGTATTCTGTCTGCCATTTGTAATTTTTATTACAATAAACAGGTTTTTAAAACGGAACGGGATGAAATTAAGAGTTCCGGTTTTATGACTGTGAAATTTGAAAAATGGCAATTCCAGTTACCAAACTGTATCCGTGTATATTATTCCGAATGGCGTAGATGTACTAATTCGAAGCTCGGCTAATGGCTTCTGTGTCTGAAACTCTGATTTAGAGTGAGCTTTAAAGTGTATATATCTACATATGGAGGTATATTATATAATTGGTTGCATAGGCAAACTTTGAGGCATGTTTGGAAATTAAGTAAAATATCTGGGCGACCGAGCTTTGCTCGGACAACATATTAAAACTCAAAAATACGCGTTTTCCCAGTGATAAGACAAGAAGATAAGATATAAATAAATAAATATACAAGAATTACTCGTTTAAAGGTATAAGATAAGATAATATAATATATAATAAGATTATATAAATGTATGAAATGTCAAAATGGCTAACGATGTTTTCAGCAAAAATAAGTAAGAGACTAATTTCTGGCTATGATTTTGTGAGTGTTAAATCGTTTAAGATTAATTTTAATAGTTATTGCACTTCGGTTCTCCAAAATCAGGCAAACAGTGGCATTTACAAGCATAACTATGTAACACAAAGTGCTACTATAAAAGCACTGTCCGTATTCTTACTACTTAAGTATTTACGAGTTCATTTTACGTCAGATAAGGTACGTAAATTGAAATCACCGCTTGAACTAGATTTGCTGGTAATGACAGCGTTGTTGTATCCCCTTTATAAAAGCTAATTAACTGTTCAATAGCAATATTGCCGCACTAGGTAACTAACTATCAGATGGTTACAGATCTCTGATTATGTTATTTAAAATCACAGTAAAAATAAAGGCAGATTTCGAAACAAGAAAAGAAAAGGTTATAAAAACAATACATAGAAAATATACATTACGCACGTAACACAACCCGGCACACAGTCTAAATTATATTTTTCTACTCGTCGACTGCAATGCTTGAATTAAGACTTCGTATACCAAAGTGAAATCGCATACTTTTTTCACTATGGGACCCCAACTCAACTATAATATTTATTTCGATACAGTTTAGTCAACTATAATGAAATTGACCAATCGAAAGCGCGGAGCAAGTACCAGGGCCTCATGAGTTACGAGAAGGTGTCGTTGACCAACCGGCCGGGGGCGCGGGGCGCGGGGGCCGGGTCGCGTACGAGTATGAAGGTATCGCGGCTGCTCGCGCATCTTAGCTGTATAATTTGGTTTTTTTACCTGCATATATGATTCTTCTACTAGTTTTAAGTATTTTTTTGTTGACTCGTAGAAAAAGTATTGTAAACAATAGTGATATAATCAAGCTTTTCAATCTCGTACCTTTAATTAGGCAACTCAGCAAGCTTCGTTGCCTAAACACGGTACTCGACTGAAAAGCTCTCCATTATATCACGATTGTATAAAATACTATTTAACTACCGAACCTACGAACAAAATTTTACGAGAATCGGTTGAGAAATGCAACCTGGGGCCCGTTTCTCAAAAGCTTGTAACGTAATACAAGCGGATGTCACTTTTTGACAGCTTTTGTTAGGAAGGGACTTCCACTTGTATTACAAGTTACAAGCTTTTGAGAAACACCCCTGCAGATTACATTCGGCTGCAAGTCATCGAGAAAAAGTTAACAATAACAGATTAAATACCCTGTATTTAGTCTGGATGTCACTTGTAATCTTTCAATAATAATATCAACAGGTATATCAAGACGCGATATTGATTAGATATGTTAGTGTCAAAAGTGACGTTTTTGTTTGAAAACGTCACTTTTGACACAGAAATATATGTAATCCATATCGTATCCAGACGTAATATTTGACTTATCTTAAAGTTCGAATCGGGCCGATAGACAATTTATTTATCAGTTGATAGACATGACTTGAGTACTTCTGACGTAATCTATAAACGAAAATCACAGAGCAGAAATTATTTTGTCAACTGGAAATCTGCGATATCTACGCACCCCTCCGGGAAACAGACGTGGATAGATGTATGTATATTTCAAAACTCATCAGGACCGTAAAGTGTAACATTCCTTGCCCGGTTTTCCACTAGACTAACCTTTGATTGGGCACATCTCGCTTGTTATTTGCAATATCTTTATCCCCCCTAAAAAGTAAGTTGCTTGGAGGCTCTATCAAGATTAGGTGGGGTGAGGGAATTATTTGAAAAGCGTGCGTTACATTTTGGAGTAGTCTGAACGTAGATTAAATTGATTTATTGCTGTAGCAGTAGTGCGATGTATTTATTATTTATTATAATAAATACTACTAATATTTTTACTTTATTATACTACTAAATAATTAATTTGTGTTTTTTACATTATTATAATTTTGATTAAGTAATTCCCAGTCGTACCAAACTAACCGCATGGCATTCGCAATGACAAAATGTGACAATGTCATCACATCAAAGCTTTATGCAAATATGTCTTTTTTATTAGGGTTCCGTACCCATCAAATCCGCTGTCCGTCCGTCCGTCCATCCGTCCGTCCGTCCGTCCGTCCGTTCGTCTGTCACCAGGCTGTATCTCACGAACCGTGATAGCTAGACAGTTGAAATTTTCACAGATGATGTATTTCTGTTGCCGCTATAACAACAAATACTGAAAACAGAATAAAATAAAGATTTAAGTGGGGCTCCCATACAACATACGTGATTTTTGACCGAAGTTAAGCAACGTCGGGCGGGGTCAGTACTTGGATGGGTGACCGTTTTTTGCTTGTTTTTTTTGCTTGTTTTGCTCTATTTTTTGTTGATGGTGAGGAACCCTCCGTGCGCAAGTCCGACTCGCACTTGGCCGGTTTTTTTAATGACACACTTTCCCTTGTGGACTTTTCCTTGTGGGTTTGTACACCATCCCTATGTTCTGTTCAAGCAGGTGCAGAATTAGCTAAACAGACTCTAGCTATATCATTTTGTACTTTACCAGATAAGAAACTATTAAAAACACAAAACTTCCTCATTACGCTTAGCAGCCATAAAAGCTATTGAAAATAAATAGTGAGGCAGAATATACAGACCTACATACATGTGAATTATGTAATAATACTTATCCTTATATAGTTAGGCATAATAAGTTAGGAACATTATTTAAACATGGTAATTTCCGTGAAACATCATCGACCATTAAAGCTTCTCAGAATGAGCATTGTCTGTAGAATAACAAAGATACAGGCGGAAATCGCGAAATGATTCCGAAAAGGAATGGCTTTTTAACCCTCTATACGTCCCTTTCTTACATCGTCTGAACGGCATTGCCAATTACGAAGCAACGATACACGAAATTTCAATAAAACCCAATAGAAGGGGGATCCAGAATTGGTACAAGTGTATCCTGGGGTTGAATGGTGTTTAATAATAATGTTGGCTTGTGTAAGATTACAATTTGTTCGGATATACGATGTAGAGTAAATAAATCACACAAGGTATTTTACAGTTTTATACATTTAGCGTTTGCGCCAAATCCGTTAGTTCTGATTTTTTGCAGACTTATTTATGATGTTGGCCCAATGAATAATCCAAGTTTGTGACCTAGAGCGCCGAACGCAACTTTGTCAATCAAAAACTAGTCCTTTAGGGTTAGAATCGCCCAAAACTAAAAAAACCCTCGAAAATTTCGCGGATTTTTCGATTTTTAACAAAGATGCGTTCGGCGCTCGAAGTCACAAACTTGGATTATTAATTGGGCCAATATCATAAATAAGTCTGCAAAAAATCAGAACTAACGGATTTGACGCAAAAGAGCCCCGTTACAAAATTCGAAAATTTTACTGGATTAATAATAGTCGTATTTATAGTAATTTTACGTCATTAAGACGAAAGCGGACGACTTCACGTCAACGCTTCTGCATCCAAACTTCTACTTCTTCATATTGTAGGTACTCTCTAAAAATAAAATTAAAGAAAATATTTTGTTTTATATAAACCAAAGCTGTGTGTGATGAATCAAAGTCCTTGGTACAATCATTTACTTTTAATTTACTCCAACTACTTACTTCTACGTACACTCTTAAACAATCTTAAGTTCACAAGCAGTAACCTTCGTGCTAAATTTAGTGTTACTCGTTCCAGCGCCAAGCGAGAATGAATCTTCCACCCCATGGTACGTTATATTTATACTTTTCTATCATTAGAATTGGCGGGTAGGAGAGAAGGGTCATTTTCGCGAGTACCGACAGATTAATTAACAAATATTCGGGTAAACACTGATCATATTTTCAATCACTACCCACTGAATGCCATTAGTTAAACCTAACTTACATTAAATAATTATAATTTATTCTCAAAATCTTATGAAATATCACATGTGCGTTACATTTTATAATTTATTTTTAGAGTTTAGAGCTTTTAAAATGTTGTATTTAATTTGTTTTTCACTTCCTAGGTAAATCTTAAGATAGGTATGTATATTAAAAAATCTAAAAAAGTCAAACGATAGAGCATAATAGCTATGGGAAATATACACTAAATTGTGTAATAATATTTTATATAATGTCCACATCCAGGGAGGAGTGTGGGGACTACGTTGTATGGAAAACCATGTTATTTGTATTATTGTCACCACTTGCTATTGAAAGAATAATTCACTACGATCGATATAAAAACAAGATAAATGAACATCTACTTACCTTTTCGTAAATCTTAATTACTCCTTTTGAACTAAATAACAATTCAATAAACTTGTTAAAAGCTAAAACAAAATATATTATTTATTCACTCAAAATATCATGTTACACTTTGTAATAAAATCCAAGCCTTTTAACAACACATTTTTGCTTTAAAACTTATGCGAGCTTTGAGCGAAAAAATATGGCCGTATATTTCAAAAGATAATTCAATACCCCTTGACCATAACTCAACAGTGTTATGTTTGTGTACGCTTTGCAAAAAAATACCCAAATATTGCCGAATAAATATTCCTTATGCGCGATATTTAAAATTCTTTTTCAGATTGCTGAAAATATTTAGCACTGGGCTTTTAATGAAATCAAATATTCTGAATATTCGTTTAAAATTTTGAGGCAACATCCCCGCCTGCTAGGGAAGTATTTATTATGTACCTAACTAATAAGGGAAATTGATTTAAATTGGGAATTCCTTTTGATTGATTTAAATTGTGGATTTAATTGGAAATTCCTTGGACACTGCTTAGATGTTAAATATGTACGATAGAAAAATGGACGTGGTTTAGCACTTCAATTTTAATAAATATTTTTTATTAAAATTGAAGTACATGCAGCACACTTTATAATACATTCATGATTACCTACATAGAAGATACAGACACTAGAAAAACGCCCATTATTTAAAAGTCGATTGAATACAGTATTAGGTACTTACTACGCTTAAACACACTACATAATATATTTTTCCTCAAAGCAAGGATCCCTAAAAATAAATAAGAGTAAGTCAGATATTCTTTACACATCACCGTCCCCTGTCCGAGCCTTCCTTCATAATTCTGTCCAATGTCCAGCCTACGAAGCGTGCTTCCGGGATAAGAATATATTTACAAAAGGACAGAAGGATTCGTCGGTTTCGTGACCATAAATCATTTCGGTCGCACGGTGCAAGAAATATGTAGCGCCTGAATGTATTTATGGTTTGGATCGCAAAAGAAAACAGAATGCCGCATTTGACAACTGCGGGATTTAGTGCATCGCGAATTTTAGTTGGCTTTGCCGGTATTTAAATTTGCTAATAGTTTAATATCATTAGTTTGGTATAAAGCTGGATTGAAATACTTTTATTTGGGAACAACATACATTAAAATAAGCGTATCATTGATATTAAAACTAAAGTTATAAATAAATGAAAAATGCTCCCCAAACGACCTTTATGCGTTACAATGGTGCCCAGAAGTCTTGTAGCGTTACCTCATTGGGTGGCCAGGCTTATTCTTTGGTCGAGAGGTAGCTGCCAGCCCTCTGGTCACCTTATATAAGGCTCTGGGAAATCTCTTTAAATAATATTAACGACAAGACAATGTTCAAACAAAAGCAGTATCCTCGTATTATTGAGATTTTTGGAACTTAAATACGAAGTAATCATATTAGTGCGAGCGAGATGTATTGAAAGTAAGTTACGCAGACGTTATCGAATATGTCAGTTTGACACTGCTACGACATAAGACTGCTCATCTCATGTCAAATAAAATTCGATGGAATGAATACAAACACAAGTGCCAAAATGTCTTCGCTACAAAGGGCTATTTTGCTTTTCAAACACATATTCGATGCATTATTATATATACCTACCTATACCTTTAAATTTACAGCATAAATATGCGATTTCACGACCTATAAAAAAATAATGTGAAACTGCAATAGCGTGACTCGGCCTTTACGTCTAAGCCCCTTAAATTACGATGCAAATGTTTTTATGTGACGTCTCCGTGATACAGCGCAGTTTCGTGACTGTTTTATTACATATCGAATTATAAATCCGCAGGCTCGTATTGCAATCATTTTAATTTTGAAAATACAACCTTATTGTCTGCAAATAAAGGTGAAAATATAATGCAGGAACGTAAGCGAGTTTGGGTTGAATATTGAGGATTTGCTGATTCTGGAAACAAAACGTACGAAAACTTGCCAAAGCCTGTTTTTGATGCATTGTTTATATACTGGATCAACCAAATCTTGTCAGTAGTAAAAGGCGGCAAATTTGAAAAATCGCGGTTTAGCAACACTGTGTTCGAATAATTCCAAAATCGCGTGTCATCGGTGTGTTATCTGTGGAATGTGGATCGTGAATGACAGCCATCATATTATTGTTTACATTCTGAATCGTTTCTATTTCAAGAGAAATTTCTGCTGTCACCATTAAATACCAAGATTATGCATGACCTCAAGCAAAGCTAAGGTGCCTACAATGTACAATCATGCTCGTTGACGGTAAACATTAGTAAAATTTGAGGTTATGATAATTCACTCGAACTGACGTATGAAGGGCGGAAAAATAAACACGTTTTGGTTCGATGTACATTGCTGCTTTTCTTAGCGCAATTCTGCTCTTTGAGTGTTACATGGTGTTACCCTACTTTAATTTGCAGTACATTGCTACTGACAAGATTTGCTTGACGCACTATAGTAGTGTAATGTTTTTATTGTCTAAAATTCGATTCTGTATAGGTATTCGTTTGTCTTGTAACTTTTAACTTGTTTTCACACTGTTAATATTCGTTATTTGTAACGAAACGAATACCTATTATTACATTATATAAGGAACTAACTATTGTTATTACTTTCATCATGATTATCATGTTGTACAAGACAATATGAAATTAAAAGGCCCTGGTCCTGACCGCGTCATTGGCAACTCAATCTCTTCTACCTTTTCTATTCAATTGTTTCCTATTATAGACAAGAGTAAAAAAACCTAAAGAGTTTTAATACATTATAACTTGTGTTCGGTTCTGAACGATATATTTAAGAGTAAAACTCTTGTCGGTGGAGCAATTTCCATGTTTGGCGGTCCTCTGCCTTCTCTTTGACAGTCTGATACGACACGATGTTGAGTTTTTCCTTTATTTGTTTGATGTACGCTCTCCTTGGTCTTACCTTCTTCCTCTTTGCTTCAACTTTCCCTTCTATAATGTTTTTGATAAATTCATCGTGTCGTATCAGGTGCACAAGCATCTTTCCTCTTCTATTATCTATAGTTCTTTTAAACTCCTCCTCTCTGCTACTATACGTAAAATCTCTTTGTTGGATTTCTTTTCAGTCCAACTGATCCTTGCCATTCGACGCTAGCACCACATCTCAAAAGCCTCCGGCCTCTTCCTATCACATTGCCTCAATGTCCACGTTTCGCTCCCACTTCATTTTCACTTTCAAGAGAGATTATTGACTAGTTAATAGTTAAACCCAAATTATCATTTAGATACATACTCGATTGATTGCTTGGTTTCCAAAAACGACATTCCATTAGACCATTATTCTACGAAAGCACTTTATGTTTCCCTAACTCATTCATAACATAACTCCCCAACGTTAGAAACTGTAACAATAAGTGGGTACTAAAACACTTAGTGGGCGAATTTTGTTTGTAATTTATTCACCGCGGGCAGCGGAGATAATGGAAAAATTTCCCCATACATATTCATAAGGGGATGACTTCTTTGACTTCCCCCAGAGATGTTAATGACCTCGGTGTGCTGGTATGTTTGTTGAAACAAAAATACAAAAGAATATTGAATAATGTGCGTAACTCATAAATTTCGTTAGATTTTTAATCGACATTAATGGAGGAGATTCTCAAATAGTTAAGATCTTTGTTTTTTAGGATTCCGTACATTGACAGTATCTAAAGACGGGCGAACGCGATTGGTTGATGAGTTCGCATCACGCGTGCGATTGTTCGCAACTATGTAGTTGCGTTAGATTGCACGATTGGCGATTGGCTTGAATTCGTGGGTTACACCGCTGAACTAGCAACTTTCTTAGTGCCCGTAAGGCCCGTCTTTACATATTATGTAAATTGTTCCGTACGAGTACCTACCAAAAAGGTAAAATATAACCCTTAAGGTAATATATTCAGTGCAGTGCAGTGCAGTGTAGGCAGTGCATCTATGCGATGGTCAGAATCGCAATTCTGACCATCGCATAGATGCACTGCGTTTGAGTTGATACAGTCGCTTGCGTTTAAGGCCACCTAGAACTCACTGGTTCAGTAAAAAGCCTTTTCATTCTTACTTACCGTAATTAAAGTAAGGCTTTAGACGTTATGTTTTAATAACGTCAACATCAAAAAGGGCAAGTTAACCATTTCCTGCGGCTTTACGCGGACAAGGAAGTTTGCTTAGGTTTCGTGTTAAACAGTTATCTGTATTTAGATGATCCCAAAAATCCTCTATTTACACAAGACAAAGGGTTCGACCACAAAGTTTGTATTAGAGCACCCTAAGAAACGCTCCCGCTCCGCCTTATTTAAAAGTAGACCTTGTTATTGGGTAAGAAGGTTTAAGTTTGAAGAAGAGAGGAAGCTAGATGCGACGCTGTTCGGATTGTTGATAGTCTTCTCCATCGCAGATCTACGTCATTCTATATATAGTCTAAAGATATTATTGCAAATTAATCTTTACTCCGTCCGCTTAAAGTTAAAAATCGAACAGAGAGTTCAAGCTAATACGATCTTGTGAAAGTAATATTTGTTGATAGTTTCGAAGTTTGTCGGTTCGGTTTCCAAGGGTCCGAAGTTTGTTTTATTAATATGTTTACTGTAAGATTTAGGGCCAATTCTGTTTATGATGACGTAATGGGTTAATAAACGTATCAAACTCAATTTGCCATACTAATTTATCTTCTCTATTACTACAAGCACAGAAACTCACATATTGAATATTTTGAATTATTTTTCGCCGTAAAAAATACCACTGCATGGAATGTGCTGTTTAATCGGAGAGATACATTTGACTTATACAATACCCTTCAAACTATTTTTAAAAATTGAAACATTTGTTTACAGGATAGTGTATGGCCTATTGTTTCGGAACGCAACCATATATATGACCGAATGGTTTTATGCCTCTATCCATTCATCGACTCACTCATTCTCTTCTTTCTCGACTACTCCCACGGTTAACATCGCTCTGTATTAATAATTTAAATTTTATGGTGAAAATACACAGTTTTCTCATAATCAAATTGATTTTTCATCATCCACCAACCAACACCTATTGTTACATAAATATTTTATTATAAATGTATACGAATTGAGTATCTACAAAAATGACAGTGTTGATACAAAAAAACTAACAAAACATCTCATTCCTAAGCAAAACAAATCACTCATTTAATCTCAAAAATAGCCACATTAGCCGACCAAAACGCACCCCTAACGCTCAGAGAGGAAATTATTATAAATCTTCATGATATTACCATAGAGCAACTTAGGAACTTTGCTCTTTCGCGAGTCGAAAGTGGACTGTAACTCATCGGGCCTACAGAGTACCAGGGGTTTGCGAGAGCTTCTCGCTTTACGAGTGCTGGCGAGTTTGTGGAGTAGCGCAGCGTCTTTGCTTGTCCTAGTTGTGCAGCGTGGGATTTTTCAGCGTAAGAAGCCAAGGAAACGCTCGTGTATATACAAGAGTAACTTATTAACTGGCCGCGTAGCCAACATGCCAATCGCTTACGCTCCGTAGCGATTGAAACGCAACTGTCACTGTCGCACTAATATGAAAGAGTGATAGAGAGACATAAAGCGTTTTTTTGTCGAAGCGATAGCGATTGTAACCTTGGCTAGGCCGGCTGTTCCGTTAAGGCGTGATAAAATTCATTTTGTTAAGTCATTTTGAAAACCATTTAGCTTTTTTGGTGATTATCTCAGCTGAACAGCTTCTTTCAAGGGCATACAACGTTACAGCTACAAAAGAACTAACTGACATACTTACGTAATTCAAGTTCATATATATACGGGATATGCAAGGTGATTAATTACCTATTATTTATAATTAGGTACAATGTTTAAGAACCTGGGAGACTGAGCTTTGCTAGGAAAACATAAAAACTCAAAAATGCGCGTTTTCCTAGAGGTAAGTCCTAGATCCGTTTTTGACCCCGAAAACCCCCAAATAGCAAATTTTATCGAAATCTTTAGGTTAGGGTTTCCTAGATCCCCGAAATATATACATATTTATACAATAATTGCTCGTTTAAAAGTATAAGATTATTTGTACTAAATCGTCATATTCACAGGAGAAGACTTACAGACTTACGAGACAAAAATAATCAATTCCTTGAAATCGCTTATTGAATGGCTTAACAGTAACAACCTTCGTATTAATTTAGACAAAACCAAAATAATGCACTTTAAGCAAAGAGTAGACAGAGTGACGGACTTAAATGTATCATATAACGGACATATAATTGATGAAACTGACGTTACAATTTTTTTAGGATTAAGCTTAGATAATCAACTAACATGGAAATATCAAATTGACCATATATGTAAGAAACTTAGTACATTTTCATATGCGCTCTATGATCTTAGGAAAGTAGTTAACCAATCCGCTGTCATAACTTCCTATCACGCTTACGTCACGTCAACTTTAAGATACGGAGTAATTTTCTGGGGGAACTCAACAGACAGAGATTTAGTATTTAAAAGCCAAAAAAAATGTATACGATCCGTATGTGGTTTTAACATAACTGACTCATGTAAAGCTTTATTTACCGAATTAAGAATATTAACTCTTCCATCCCTTTATATATACGAAACAGAATTGTATGTGAAAAGTAATATAGGTCAATACACAAAATTTAACAGTGCACGTAAAATCGATAACATAAAAAATAAACTGTATAAAACAGCTAGCTCTTCTCTCAAAAAGTATATTCGGAATGGAACCCCGAATTTATAATAAATTACCAGAAAGCATACGGAAACTACAGGACTTACATATATTCAAAACAGAACTTTTCAAATTTCTAGTAAATAAAGCTTATTACTCCATAGAAGAATATCTAAATGACTATGACATATGACATAAACATTAATTATAACCATGACTAATGATATATTTTAATTTTATTTGAATTATATTTTATTGGATTTTAAATTTAAATGTATAATGTACTTAATATTAATTTTAAATGTAATTAATTTATTTTATAAAGGTAACATATGCAAGACCAAAATTTTATTTTAGTTCTCTTTGACATTTGTATGCCAACCGGCAAAACATAGCGCTCAAATGTAACCTAGGACCCATGTATACCTATGTTTTACAAATAAAGCATTCTGATACTGATTCTGATTCTAAACATTTATTTATTAGGTACTTAGCGGGGAGCATATACTAGGCACATATTACGGTAGTCTTTGATGTAACATTACGTATATACTGTTTCTTTTTTAACATAAACACAACCGTAGTAAGGGTTTCGAGTAACGTACGTCACCAACTATTTCCGTGACGTGAGAAATAGCTCAATCCAACCCTTATAGCGGGTTCAGGTGAGGGATGACATACCTACTGACTCGGTCGCACATGACTTGTGCGCCCGAAATTGGATGAGGTACAGCTAATGGTACCTCAATCTACGTAGAAATGAGGTACCATTAGCTGGGTCCTTTTTTTATGTACCTACATATGTATTTTTAATTATTTTTGAAGTGAAAACTTCTTTAGCGGCGCTGGGCAATTTTTGAGGTGGGACAAAAATGATAAACTCGAGACAGCGTAAGGCGATCACGTGACCGTAAGGGGCGTAAGGCGATCACGTGACCGTAAGCCCCGTAAGGTGGCCTCTCATAATTTAAATGGCATTTAAATCAATAAAGAAAAACTCAATGTTATTTGACATTTATGTTGCGGACTCCTTTTTAAGACTCTTTACCTATGTTCAAATAATTTGACGTTGTCATGGCAGTATGTAAATAAACATGTCAATGAAAAAGTGTGATCTTATTTGAGAATGATAATAATATATAATAAATAAATAGAATACCTCCGCTAAACGTATGTATCGTGTCGTGTTACCGGGCGTCGGTAACATAGTGAGGTGAGTTTTCACTTCTATCGGCACTCCCGGAGTGCAACCGTTGTTGCTTGTTTCTGTAACACCTCGCCGGTGATGGCTTCTTTTTGAGAGAGTGGCCAGAAGTAGCACGTAACCGAGACCAGTGGATAGACATTCGCCCAGCAATGGGACACAATGGGCTCATAATAATAATAAAATAAGATGATGGACAAAGGAGATAAAATAATAATTTCAATCTCACTAGTTACCACCAAAATAAGTTGGTGCTAACTATACCTAATTGGAATTACAAATTTTTTTGGGCCGACACCACTAAAATATTGTACTTAGTGTTCAATACTGCTAAATTACTTAACAAATAAATACATGAAATAAACAAAATTTGAATGGGGCACACATAAAAAAAACATCCTGTAACATCATCTCTTTGTATTTTTATTATGCAGAATTTAAGGACTTTTAATCGTGAATTTCGTTTAATCTGAACCATTAAAGGGTTAGTTGACGAAAACAGGAAGCAACTTCAATGGAAAAAGTTATGACGTATACTATAGAAGAGAACATCCATCGCTACTGTACCAAATAAATCTCAAATACAAGGAAACCGGTCCTTAGCAAAATAAACCTCCGCCTTCAAGCCAAAGTCGGCATTACTCTCTTTTGTCGAAACAAATCCAATACAAAACGCGGGAAACACATGACATGGACGGCAAGCGCGAATTGTGTAATAAATGTTAGTTCTGCAGCATATCAAGGACACATTTGGTACAGATGTAGTGCATAATTGTTTTCCATCGCATTTTCTCGGAAACGTTTATATTTGTCATGCTATTTCAGTCAACGTCAGTACTTTTTGTATCGAGACTGACTGAAATAACAAGACACGTTCGTACGGTTCCGTGAAAATACGATGGATAATAATTATGCACTACATCTGTAGGCGACTGCAGCAGCATTACTGTTGCTTGGTCGTTCCGCCGCTGTATCTTTAAATTTCCATGATAAAATGAGTGACGGAATGAACGTCAGAATCGCGGCAGTAATGGCGGCGGAAGTCACTCATTTTATCAAGGATATTGACAGATACAGCTGCGGCAACAATGAGATCGCAACAGTAATGCTGCTACTTTTGACATCATAAAGTACAAAGTCAACCTTAACCACCATTCACCACCACTCGGATCATAATTAGGTATTGCACTGTCAATATGCGGCCACAATAACGGTATTCGTTTGTTATTCAGACAAACATCAAATGCCTAATTTTGCGGAACTCAATAACACTGACAGTTCGCGCAATAAACGAAACAAAAAGGTCCCCGTCAAACGGTACCCTAAAAATAAACATTTCTCGATCAAAAAAGTGAACGAAGCGTTGACAGAACTAGAAAAATATTGTTCGTGAATCGGCGCTTTTACCCTTTGTGGGGGCTTTTTTGTGGGAAAAGGCGAATTGGCCGTTATTTGGTGCAAAGTTAGGTTCTTTTGGAAGTGCCTAAGTTGGTTTCGGAATGGAAGCGAGGCTGGGTATCGGCAAACACGTACAAGTGGGTTATTTTATTAGTAGAGTTATTCCGATTCAATGATCGGTGAGTGAGTTGGAGATTATTATGTCTATTTTATTTTGGGCTGTACTGTCGCTTAACGCGCCTTTTCGAGTTCCATCTAGTCCCCTACTCGAAACTGGACTCTTCTCATTATTTAACACTTTCGGTGCTGGGCGTCGCGTTTCCATTACAAAATGAACAGGTACGTGTTCTTGGCAGTGAATGTGTTGATAGGACCCTTCTAATATAAATAAAGCTCGCGAAGCTCTCAATACATTTTTGACTTTGATAAACGGTCGAAAAACTTAACTGAAACATATCACGGAAACTTATCCCTTCTCCGTACTAGTAAATATACCCCGCCCGCGGCTTCGAATAAAAATTACCCAATACAACATTTCCCGCTATTAGAAGAAAGTTGTTAAAGTCTGTTCGGAAAGAGAATAGTCGTGGAATGTGGAATGTATTGAGCCTCATACATTCCACGACTCTTTTCTTTCCGCACAGACTCTAATAGAAGTTTTGATTGGCTAAAATAAAATTCTATCATATCAACCCTCTTGCGTAGCATTATTTAACGTTGTCAAAATGCGCGTAGGGGCCTTACCATGATGTCCTTATTGCGATTCTGTTTAAGACCTAAACTGAATCGCTAAGGGACGGAGCTATGCGACTTATATATCAGAATCGCAATAAGGACATCATGGTAAGGCCCCAGCACAGTTGAGTCGCTCGCGGCACAATTCTCGTGGAGCAAATAGTGGAGTCATTTCTGAGTTCTCGTCAGACTTTTATAGTCAGAGACTTCTGATAGTTACTCTAGTTCGTTTTTAGGGTTCCGTACCCAAAGGGTAAAAAACGGGACCCTATTACTAAGACTTCGCTGTCCGTCCGTCCGTCCGTCCGTCCGTCTGTCACCAGGCTGTATCTCATGAACCACGATAGCTAGACAGTTGAAATTTTCACAAATGATGTATCTCTGTTGCCGCTATAACAACAAATACTAAAAATAAAATAAAATAAATATTTAAGGCTCCCATACAACAAACACGATTTTTTTGCTCTATTTTTTGTTGATGGTGCGGAACCCTTCGTGCGCGAGTCCGACTCGCACTTGGCCGGGTTTTTTTAAGACAGTTTGGAGAATATTCTTCATACGAGCTCAATTGCCGAGACATCACATATATATAGCATTACATGTCTAAATCGTGCATACAACGAATGATTTACCTCCAAGCATTCAACGTTTAGTTTGTATTTAAGAAAAGTAATAAAACATTTTTTTTACAAAATAATAAAGGTGTTTATTAAAAAACACCTGAAATTCTGCCTCCCTTTCCTAAGAAAAGAAGTAGAAAGTAAAAATTTTAAGCATTTAGTGACCTTTTTTATGTCCAACATCTTAATATGCGATAAAAGTGCTATAAATTTAGTGCTTCTGAAACCTTTTTGGTGCTCTTTCTTTCACGGCAACTGCACTACATTACTGTTTCCCTGCAAGCAACAGAACCTTGAAAAATAACCGTCTGTGGAGAGTACTTTATTTAAACTACCATTCCTTACCACCAAGCGACTAAGCTACTAGAAAATTCTTCAAGTTATAACTCTTACCTTCTACCATACGCTTTTCTTTTCACTTCAACTTTAAACTGTAGCGCCTTCACTGCAAGGTTGATTTTCCAAATATATATACATCTGAGATAATAGCTTACAAAGGTTGCCAATCTGGATCCATTCCAATGTACAACTTTTGCAAGATCTTATGTTATCGTCTAGCTGTTCAAAATGGGACTTTATTATTTTGGCTGTAAGGTTAAATTTGCTAGGAAGGGTAGGTGAGGTAAGTGTCCGTGTAGGTAACCATCATGTGGTATTAAAGCGAACCGCGCGAGATAAATTCCGCCGTTCCATTAACGCCACTGTTGACAGTCCGCCATCGCTCAGCATTGCAATACACGCCAGTGTGCGCGTACCCTAATATTTTCGCTAGCTGTTTCTGGTCGTTTTGATTAAGAACTCTTCGTCTTGGCTAGCCGAGTCTTAAAGCGTTCGTATAACGTATTTTGTAGACTAGTAAAAACATTTTTGAAACTAGTAACCCTAGGGGAATTTAAGTGAAATTTTCTAACTGAATTGCTTTGACTTAGGAAACAAACGTAAAGTGGACGTCAATCAAAGTTTTCGTCATAGACAAATTGGTATTAGTCTTCTTCTTTTTTTTTTCCTCTCCACGCTTAAACCGCTGTACCATTTTAGATAAAATTTGGTATAGAAATAGTTTGAGTCCCGGGGAAGAACATGGGATAGGTTTTATCCCAAAAATCATTCCTTAAGGGTGTGAAAGGGAGGCGGAAATTTGTATGGGGAATCAACAACCACTGAACCGATTTAGATGAAATTTGGTATAGAGATTGAGTTCCGGGGAAGAACAAAGGATAGTTTTTAACTCAAAAAATTTCTTTTAAAAGTTGAAAGGGAGGTGTATAAGGCTTGTATGGGGAATCAATAACCGCTGAACCGATTTAGGTGAAATCTCTACATCTTTTATTTAGTTGATACCAAACTTGACTTAGAACCTACATTTAAAATATTAGTAACCTCAGACATCGTCAACGAGTACTTTTTTGAGTAATGGACTTGAAAGTTGAAACTTCATACATAGGTACAATGATGTTAAAGCGACGTTTTTTTTTACAATAGCTAAGGTAAATGTACTAGTCCTCGGCTTGCTATTGCCCAATAGATGACACCCTGCTGTCACCTCTATTAACGATTACTTAAGTTTCAAGATGACATGTACTGGGACCTATGAACGGGATTTTTTTTCTTGGTCCATTTGAGCACGTTCTTAAACTTGCAAGCGTCAGTAACACAGTGAGTCTGGCGTTGACTGATCAGCCGTAAGCTCCCTAAGACGTGGACTGAGCGGCTATTATACTACCTCTTTGTTTCCACTGCTAGAATTCCCCAAGACCTCATAGTTATAAAACAAACATAATGTTCAAGCACAATTTATGATAGAGTTACTTGAGAATATTCTGACATACGTCAAATACCTTTCATCATCATCATCTTCCTCGCGTTGTCCCGGCATTTTGCCACGGCTCATGGGAGCTTGGGGTCCGCTTAGCAACTAATCCCAGTAATTGGCGTGGGCACCAGTTTTTACGACAGCGTCTGCCATCTGACCTTCCAACCCAGAGGGTAAACTAGGCCCGTATTGGGATTAGTCCGCTTTCCTCACGATGTTTTCCTTCACCGAAAAGCGACTGGTAAATATCAAATAATATTTCGTACATAAGTTCCTAAAAACTCATTGATACGAGCCGGGGTTCGAACCCGCGACCTGCGGATTGCAAGTCGCTCTTACCGCTAGGCCACCAGCGCTTTTAGACGTCAAATACCTTTATCATAGAGAAAAAAATACACAGAGTGCTCACTCCATACATCAGTTTTAGTACCAAAAAGACTATTAGCATCTAGCATCGAGTAGCGGAACTATCAGTACTGCTACTTGACAATAGATGTAGCACCGACCGGAAAGTCTTATGCTGTTGAGATATGACTTTCCGGTCGGTGCTACATCTATTGTCAAGTAGCAGTACTGATAGTTCCGCTACTCGATGCTAGATGTAGACACTGAAATTAATAGTCTAAACTGATGTATGGAGTGAGCACTCTTGTCTTACTATATTTCTCTATGCCTTTATTAACTCATACTGTAGCTGTGGTCCATTTGTAATTAAAAAAAAAACATAAATTGGAATTGCAACATATCGCAATACTAATTCAACTTTTTCAGTTTAAAATGCATGGAGTTTTAGGTAGCTCGTAACTTGTTATTTATGTTTAGAATGGGCGATTTCGCTTCACTTTTCAACAATTGATTGGAAATATAGAAAGTTATATTTTTATCAACAGGTACGAAATGGATATTATGAATATTGCACATTTAAAGCTCTTTTTCATAGCTACATCAGCCACATAAGTATACCGGTTTTGAATGATGTATCTACCTACTAAATTAATAATTCGGCTTGTGTTTTTATAATTAAGGTCTAAACTTCAAAGCCCAAAGGACATCCTAAAACTCGCAAACAAAATAACAAACCCAATACCTAAATTGAATTCAGAAGGTCAAAAAATCCCAAGAGTGGAAATATTTTAGGACGTTTACTTACGTTAAACGTATTTGTTTTTAGTAAAACAAAGATAATTTAAATTGAAGTGCGAGCTATATATTGCGATGGTGGCGCCATCTGTTGTCGTCAGCGGTAATGGCGGCAGTCGTAGATCTCACTTTACCGACACTTCTACGGCGATGCTTTTATGGGTTTCATGAATCTAGGCAATACATTGCACTCTTAAGACCTTTTTCTACTCCAGCACTTAAATGTGTCAATTAAATGACTGACAGTGATATCTAAAGCAATGTCATTTGAATGATTTGTCTATAGGCTCATAAGATGATTGCTAGCAGTCATCTTATGAGTATAATACAACTGCTTTATTTTTTTTAAAGATACAAGTTCCGATCATCTTGATTGAAAGAGGTATGTTTTCATTTACAATAATAACTCTTTTTTTTTTAAATAATAACTCAATTTTTTTTAAATAATAACTCTTTTTTTTTTAATAATAACTCTTTTTTTTAATAATATATTTTTTTTTTTTTGCTGCAGCTGTCATAGAAAAAGTAATGTATGCAACAGCTCATAATTGGTTCTTAAAATTCTCGGGTCTTTTTTTACAAAACTCGACTACGTCTCGTTTTGTAACTTCGACCCTTGAATTTTAAGAACCCTTATTATATCACTGTTGCATAAACTACTATCGGACTAGGGTATAGTAATGAGTATTTGAAATAGAACATACGTGTACATTCTAATTGGCCTGTTTAATCGTGTCTCAAAATTGTATTAACGCCTGCTATAAGTCTTTGTTAAAATATAAAAAAAATCCTCTGAAGTTGCAGGCGTCCATAGGCTATGGTGACTGCTTACCAACAGGCGGGCCGTACGCTTGTTTGCCACCGATGTGGTATTAAAAAATATACCTATAGAAAAATGAAAAAAAAAACAATTTTTATTTTCATTTAGCTATATCGCGTCTTAAAACTAATTCGTCTTACGTCCATGACGTCTTTCAAAATCCACATAACACAACGAAAAACGAAGGGGATCAATCATATCACAAAAATAACAAAATCAATCGCACACCGGCCTACGTCTTAAATTCACATGACACAGAAAGATGAGAAATCAAATCTCCAAGCAATGGACCGCGAAAACCGTCGACACCTCATTTTTCAATAATCCGTCTTAATTCCCGTTTCGCGGATAAGGGCATAACTCCACAAAGGTCGGGAATTCCTATTGAGATTGCGATGTGAAAAATGTCCTTTTGCACAAATTATGTTAAAGCGAGAGACGTAATCTGGGACACTCCCGATTCTATTGTACGAGAATTATTAGTGGGTATGATATTTTTTTTTCAATATCGTTGCATATCTGATCATCACTTCACGAACACGCCAAACACATCATGAACTAACCTATTGCAACCATGACTTGAAGTTATAAAAATCTAAGGTCTGGCCATGCTATACATATACACAAACTGGAATCTGATTCTAAAATTAATGCAGGCACTTATTTATCCGGATAGCTATCAGACTATCCAACTCAGGAAAAATGCTAGACTTCGTAGATATTATTCCCATTTTCTTAAGATGTTTAAGGGAAACTGTCTCGAGGAAGATGTGACCTAAATCACGCACAATCTTCTTCTTTTCTTGCTGTTGTTGTTGTCTGTACATGTTTTGTGATCGTCATAAATAAAAATCTTTTATCATTTTTTATCTTTACAATTTTTAATTATTTCTAAAATTTCAAACAAATCAAAACGGCGTAATTGACATTTGGATGCTGATAACCTATCATGTGCCATTCTGAAATAGGCATAAGGGGCTTTAAAGTCACATTTTAGAAAAGGGCGGGTAAAAAGAGGAGTCACCCTACAACGTTAAAGCGGAAGTTTCGATCGCGTCTAATCCTCCCGGTGATTTTATTTGATTACGGACCCGGAGCGTTTTGACGGAAATCCCCCCGGGCTGATAATTTATTTAAATTTAAAAAGATTATTTTTAAAGAAGAAATTCAAGGAAATGACGGCTTTGACAGCCTTCGCGTGAAAAATAGACGCGAAGTTATTCGGATCAACATTCACGTAAAGTCTTTCTAAATACCTTTGTATTTATAAATAGATAGATGTAAATAAAAAAAGAAAAATGTGATATCATCCTATGCTTAAATATTTAACTTAATTTTTATTTCGAGGCTTTGAAAACAAAAAAGGTCTTAAAGATAATTATTTTTATATGATCCTCTTCAGGGAAATAAAAAAGAAATTATCGTTAAGCCGTAAACATTATGCCATTTATATCTAAGCTCTTGCAAATCCAGATTAAAAAAGGACTTACGAACGTCCCAAAACCTTTAATATCAGACATCACATTTCATATTAAACTTACCAGCGCCAAAACCGTGTACGTAACATGAGAGAGAATTCTTTCTCACATGTGTCCCGGCATTTGCATTGCTAATGGCAGGGTGCCGCGGTGTTTTGCGGTGTCACATGCCTCGTGATAACTGTGTTTTATAGCTGAGAGAATATAATCAACTGTTCTACGAATATTTCCATTTCAAATAATTCTTGGGTCGCGTGCGCGGTTATTAAGTTTGAGGTTATGTAATTGTGTTTATATTGTTTGTGCCGGCAAACGATATATCAGGTAAATTGATCCGTTGAACTTGGAAGATAATAAATAGGTTTTCTTATATTTTGTGAACACACAAAGTTCAGAGGTTTTTAAATTCACAAAAAAACAAATGGCGTAAAATCTAAAAATGTCAGGTACTTACTTTGCTCTTTGAAAACGAAATCGTTAACAGAACCTGCTAGTAAATTAATTGACAAAAAAAAACATAAAATTGAACAAAGTAACGAGATGCATTCTCAGAAACAGTGGATTACTCTTAATGACTCTGAAACAATCAAATTATTGTTTAATTTAATCTACATGCTACGCCTTACAGTACAACGTCGGCGTATAACACTTCCCTGTTATACGCTGAACCACGTTCCATCATTTAATGACCTCCACAATTTCTGCCGACTTTACTTTATGCACATTAAGCACTTAAACGCTACAAAAAGCTCATCTGTCACACACTGAAACAATCACTCTAAACGACGACATCACATGACATTGATTGCAAATCACGCCCAAACTAAATCCAACTTTATCCACGACTGACAAGTTCCATTTTCCAAAAGCGGTTTTTTTTGTAACAAAACATTTGTCGGAAGCCAATCTGTCTGTCACTGCGTGCGAGACGCAAAGTCGGTGATTCTTCTTTGTAATACTGATTGACGCGTTCTGATAAGCTAAATTCGACGTTGATCCTTCAGCTTAGAGTGCACAGTCGGGTGATTGATGTGCAGTAGTTAGCAGATTAGATACGTCAAGTAATTGAAACCGGTTTTAGTTTAAGGATAAATCCTGCAGATTAAAATTTATTACAGAGTATATTTGAAGTAATAGTAGAGGCACAGATTATATAATAGTTCTTACGAACAGATACTTATCTCTCAAAGAAAACTCAAATACCTACCGTTTTAATACCTACACAAAAATACAATGGAATGACCTTCAACGCGCCGCTCCCCGCAACAACAACGCTAGGGTTGCCGACGCTTAGAAATGATTTTACAAATAAATACCTACATAAACTATAGATTTTATAGAAGCTACTTACCTACTTACGTAGGTACAAATATAAGTTTTAATTGTAAAAATAGCATTAGAACTTGCCATATAAAAGCATAGCGTAAAATAACTATGAGTCAGATAAGTTGCAATAAGTAATTAAATATTCCGTTTATGCGTTTTATTCCGACGAGTGACAGGGAAACATTTTAATAGGTCATATCTCCCTGCAGTAACAGCAGTGTTTACGCTGTTTTATAAATCGCGCAATGAATCAAGCTAGCAACTATCGTAAAAATAATAAAAATTGGTATACGAGTAAGTACTTATATTGAGAATATCTACCTACTTACTTTTCCTATCTATCGGAAGAGCAGAAACTGATTATTTTTATTAGTTTTCTTGTTTCTGCATCCATCCACTCTACAAGCTGTGTTATTTTGGACTGGTTAGATCATTTTCCCAAAATCATAATTTACCTGTAGCATAATTCTCTCGCATACATTTTGGAATAATCGAGAGCGCGGCGACGCGACGTGCGTGCGTGAGCGCTCGTGGCAACCAACTGGCTCGCTTTTCTACCGTGAACGGGAACGGTTTCGTAGGTATAAATCCGAGCTCGCGCGGAGAGTTCCATAGGCCTGGTAGAGGTAGAAGAGAACCTATTCCTTTAATTTAACTCAAAGACCCGCCTGTCCAGGGAGTAAATGTACTTACTGCTGACTGCACCTGCAGAGATAACTGACCCCTCCAGCATCGAAATTTGTTTGCAAATATGCTACAAAAATAAATATGCTATTAAATATGTGTACAAAACGCGAGAGTTTAAAGTGTTATATAGCTTACTGTACATTGCTTATCGTCATTTCTTGAGAGCAAACCATATACCGGTATTTATATAATATATAATACTCGTACATCTAAGTATATTATTCACAGTTATATAAATACAGGGTGTCCAGTGGTAGATTTCCGATACGGGGGGGTTAAGTGTTGCGGATTGATTAGTATTTAGTAACAATGGATCGCTGGCCTGGCAGAGCAGATGTAATAGAGTGCATATGCTATTCTATTACCAAAGGATTTTCAAAGCTTTGTATTAATTTCGGAATATGTGGATTGTGGAAGGTTGAAATGAAAGGAGTCGTCAACATACGTCATCGACATTTAGAGAATGTGATTTTCAAATAATTTTATCGTCATTCATCTTCTTTTCATAAAAATATATCTATAGATAGTTTTGGTTTATCTGGTTTTTTAATTAATATATTTTATAATGAATTAGGAAATTCTCGCTGAACAGCCTGTAATTACCAGAGATGCGATTTATTTGAAATACTTTTATTTAAAATGCAAATACAAAATGCAAAATACCTATTTTGTATTTTGCATTTAAATGCCTTTAGTAAAAAACATTTTGTATTTTATTTGAAATACTTTTCGAGATGTATTTTGCATTTTTAATATTCATTTCAAAATGCAAAATACTTTGTGATTAAGTTTAGCCAACATTACCAGTCAAACAAAATGAAATGAACAAATGACGCTTGTATTGCCGAATTTGACCGATAGAGGCGCCTGCTAGCCATGCGCCCCCTTTTTTTTCTTTGGTCATAGTGCGCGCCTTATAGCCGTTTAGACTCGCGGCTCGCGGCTAGACTCGCGGCTCGCGGCTAGACTCGCGGCTCGCGGCTAGACTCGCGGCTCGCGGCTAGACTCGCGGCTCGCGGCTAGACTCGCGGCTCGCGGCTAGACTCGCGGCTCGCGGCTAGACTCGCGGCTCGCGGCTCGGCTCGCGGCGCGTCTCGTGGCTCGCCTCGTCACACTCGCATTCGGCTTGTCAATTGGTTATAAACCTTATGCCGTGCCGTTAGTGTTTAAATTATATTAGCTCGACGAGCTTGCGAGCCACGAGAGCCTAAACCGGCTATTATGTCTGGCTAGTGTCAATGTCAAACGAAAACCACGAACATCATCTATTGTATGGCTATTCTCATGATAAATACCTAAAATAAATAAAAATATCTGAGATTTGGTCAAAAGGTATTTTATTTTGAAAAAGTATTTTGAAAATACCTATTTTGCATTTAGCATTTGAAATACAAAACGCAAAACTATTTGGTATTTTGCATTTGAAATAGTAAATCTGAAAAGTATTTTGCATTTTGTATTTAAATGCTTTTTTAAAACCATTTTGTACATTTCTGGTAATTACTCAGCTTACAATCTCTTCAATGCTGAATTATATTGTTTAAACAGTAGTAGATAATAATATACCATAATAGCATATTTTATACAAAGCACATTAAAATTAATTGTCTGGTAACAATTATTTATTCTGAAAACGAAACGCTTAAAAAACAAATAAAATTAACCGAAATCGTATTAACGCAAGCATCACTGGCTCATTAAACCGTTTAAATATTTCACATAATCGACTCTTCACGGAACCGATAAATTCAGCGTCCATTACACGGTAAAGGCAGAATTAAAAAATATTGGAAAGAACTTGTCAGAAATTCATATCACGCAAAGTTGCATTGGGGGCAATAGTCACGGGCGGCCAGGGTTGCCGCATCCGGTTGTGGGTGACCGGATTTCGTGGCGGATAACCGGGCAACCGCGGAGCGTGGAGTGATTGAAGCGTTTGGCCGGTTGTGTTTTGTTTGTGGCTGCATGTTACGTTATGTGGTCAAAATCACTTTATTGAATTGTGGCTGTAGAATGAATTCTTGTTGGTTTAGAACGCAGAATTATGTTAAGCAGGTAATATGGTGTATTTTTTTCGTTTTGTCAGGTAAGCTCTCAGTGTAAGTGGATCTGTGTAGTCCTTTATCTTATTAAATATTTTGGAATACCTAAGTGGAATGTAGTGAGGTTGGAATTTGTTATCGTAAACTAAGAAACACTATGGATAATGTAAACTTATCACACTATAATATCAAGGTCTAATGTCTATTGAATCTAAAAGTACGAGTATGATGACGCAGTTAACATAGTTCAGACAAGTCGTGACACATTATTAGTCATCACCCTACATACTTTACGGTATGGGATAAAAATCTACTATACATATTTTTTACTAAAATACTACCTCTTAAATTATGATGCTCTTTTTAAATATGTATAAGAAATCATAAAATCTTAGAAGCTTTTTCATTCTTTACTGAACGAGACAAGTTAAACCAGAACAACACGTTATTATGGCACAAGAGATAAAGTGTAATATTTATATTTGTATTTTATTTATCTTAATAGCATGTTGACCTATAATAGAAATATAATAAAGTATATAATATTTATTTGGCGTAAAACATTGTAGCATTGTCAATGTAGTGTACACAACCTGCTACTGCATTAACAATACTTACTGCTATGAGAGAAATTTCCGCTGCACCTATTTAATTATTATTTAATTTATAGCTTTAATTTTTGTTTAGTTTAGAGTATTTTTAATAATAATTTAATTTAATATTTTGGCATGTAATTTCAATTTAATGGGTTGATACCTTAATAAATAACATTTTATTTATTTATTAAAACATTTTACATAAAAACAAGAATCAATAACTATAGACACGACACTTGGTTTTCAGATTTAAAATTTAAGTGACACTGGAAGGATGGTTGCTCTATTAAATATCCGGGTGCGCAGCCCTAGGGCTAGAGCGGTAATAAAAGTGCAGCGTGATATCGATTATCCGGCCCGGCCGGGCGGGACGATCGCATCGGTATAAATCATCCGGATCATATAAAATCGAATGACGGATGACTGAGATCTTTTAAGGAATATTTTTAACTTAGTTTATGAAAAACGTGAGGTCTATTTAAGTAATTTAAGATAAGTAAGTATTTTTTGATAAACACGGCCGTTTGTAAATCTACTGAATCTTTTATTGATTTCGTAGATTTTGGATGTCTGTCGGTTTATCCTGCCTGTTATTAAGTACCTACATAATTTGTTAAGGTGAAGTGGATTCAGCCAACGGATTTTTTCCAAAAATCGAAGCGTTTTTTTTTTCGATAATAATGTTGCCGTAAAATATTAATAGCAATCTTGACGCCTTTCTCTAATAGTAACTTCATCGATTCGAAACCTGATTATAAAACTTTCGCTCGATATAAAAAAAATCACGAATGTAATAGATCTAAAACGCACCATTTAATTTTTTTTACTATTTTTACACGAAAGCTATTAACATGAGAATTACTTCTAAATACGCGTATAATTTTGATAGAATTCATCGATTGCTCTTTTTTTGTTGTAAGCTCTGAAGTTGCAGGCGTCCATAGGCTGCGGTGACTGCTTACCAGGCGGGCAGTATGTTTGTTTGCCACCGATGTGGTATAAAACAATAAAAAAATATCCATAACAATATCCGCGATCCCGGGCACGCACGGCCGTACGCTCAGTGCTCAATTAGATGCGATCGGAGAAGGACCTGAGGGGCCGCTACCGCGAAAACCGAAATTCGCAAATTGCGGGGATCTTTCTCTTTTACTCCAATGAAGGTCTAATTAGACTGACAGAGAAAGATCCCCGCAATTTGCGAATTTCGGTTTTCGCAGTAGTTCCTCTGAACTCACTGCACCTTAAGGTTGACGCCCTCACGAATGCTTGCCTTCATCAGTACCTACGTCTACCTAAAGTATTATAGAAAATACAATTTCGAGAAAATTACCTCCCTATTCAATCTTCTAAATTGACAACTCAGCTAAATCGTCACGCCGTTCTCTTGAATTTAACCGAATGTATCTCAAAAGCGTCCAATTTTATAAATGCTAATTTAAAATCTCCTCATAAATATGTTTGCAAATAAGTTTATTTGCATAAGGCTTTTGGCGCTGATTACCAGTAGCCAGTGAAAATAGATTTTTAGTTTTAAATTAATCATGATTTTAATTTTTTTTTTCGTTTTTTTTGCGTGATTTTTGTGATTGAAACATTTATTTGCGGACATCTGGGAGTCTACCGCGAACACCGAAGTTCGCAAAATTTCGGGCATCTTTCTTTCATTTAATCCCATTAAGGCGTAATTAGTGACAGAGATAGTTGCTCGAAATTTACCAACTTCGATTTTCGCGGTTATAGCCCTGCCGAAAGGTGTGGTATTTTGGCGGTGTGGGAATTGGCCGAATCTTACACCGGAACAGGTGATGAAAATGAAACATAATGATGCAACAGATCTCGGTATCGCCTTTTTTGGATGTTAGTTTGTAAGATATTAATGTATGGGCCGGTATTAGATGCCTGAAAATAAATTATATTTGATTTGATAATTATACAAGCAATACGGACCTTCTGATGGAAAGCAGATGACGTGGCAAATGGGCGCGTGCAACTTGAGAGGAGACGCATGTTGGAAGGCAATGCCTTATGCAACACGATAATACATATTATACAAACTGCCTGTGATAAAGGTCATAGAAATATCCAATCGAGATCTTCTTTTTTAATAAATGGAATGCGCTAAACAAAACCTTCTACTATTGGGCCCCAACCAGAATGTCCATATTCAGTACCCACAAGGCACAGAGTTAATAAAATACTGCCTTTGGTCAGTTCAGTTCGTTTGAACGTTGCTATTTTTGAATGTTTAAAAAACTGCTTATACAATATTATTATTATTCACCAGCACAAAATTTGTAATGAAAATATTTCATTCCAGCTAGTTATTTTGGTAAAAAATCACAACCATCAGTGAATGTGATATCGCAATGAAAAATTCTATATTTATTTAAGTTTTATATAAAACATTACGTATAAGTCACAATATTAAAACCAGGGCCGGACTTACAAAGCGCAGTAGGCGGTAACCACTTTAGCGTAGTAACCTCATATTTCGAATTTTGCAAGCGATAGAGGTAACGACTAACGTCAAAGGTAGCGCCGCGAAAAGGCGGGTTGACTTTGTAATTCAAATCCGGACCTGCGCTACCGCGTTAAGGCGATGCGATATTTAAATTTGGAATATTAGATTGGCGAAAATATAAAATGTTAATATTCAGTTGGAACGGGAATGTAGTGCTTTCCGAGCTGGGGCGGAAAATGCGAGATTAAGTACTGCATTGTTTTAAACATTAATTCTACTTGCGTTAGAAACTCGAATGTTTGTAAACTCTCTTCTATCTTACCGGTTACTAACGCATGATAAATTACTGTTATTATTATCAGATTAACTAAAATATCGTATACCGTGTTTTTTTTTTTGTTTTATGTGTGCAAAATTGGCAACAAATCACATACGATGAAACGGTTAACTTCAAAAATATTTGTAAACTTTGTTAGTATGTATGTAAATAAAATTAAAACTGTTGTAACGCCCTCAAGAATTGTATACGCCAGCAGTCTCTTGATTATAGATATTCTATAGAAATTGTTGCTCCAACGATCAAAGTTGGTATAAGTCTTACAAAATAGAAAGCATTCAAGTTTAAGCCTAATTCGTGCTTGACATAATCAAAGGGGATGGAGCCCTAAAGCGTTACTTAAGTTAGTTCATCCCTTGTTTACCCGAACCTCCCCCCAATTAGCCCGCTCCTTGCATCTTTACGATGTACAATAGTCGTAAAAGCACAATCACATATTGACCTTAGGTTTTGTATTGTATTGATTTGTATGATAGGCACATAATTTGTTTTAAATTAGGAATAAAATTGGTCACTTTTTTAATGTACTGTTAAGATATCTTAACAGTACCTGCGCCAAAGAAGGCGCATAGTCATTTTTATTTTTCTTTTGCTGGTATGTCTTTTTACGAGTATATTGTATGGTTTGGACCTCCATAATTATCCATATATCATACCACTCCATATGCGCGGCCCGACACGCATTGCGCCGGTTTTATAAACTGTAAATAAAGTACCTAGATAAAGAGCGTGTGACGTTGAGAAATTAAAGAAGCTGATATTAATAAAAGCTGATATTAAATGAATAACTAAATTTCTATAATTTTGTTATTCATATTTTTATAATAACTAAATTTCTATAATTTTTATATAGATTGAGTGACTATAGGTTACTATCGAAGTATTCGTAGTTAATTTAAATAAACTAGTAGTTCGCCCCGAACTGAGAACTCGCGGTTCGCCAAAATGTTAGATCGTTATTTTAAAATTGTAAATTTAAAAACTATATTATAAATGTGTAAGCCGAGCACTTTCATTTGATACCAAACTCGACCATACTTTCTTGCAAAAAAGATGTCCAGAATAGCAAGACCCATCACAAATAGCTTTTTAGCATTCTAAGCTCGTCTAGCTCAATCACCCCTTGATCGAGCCTGCTCATAATTTAATGACTAAAATATAATGCCCTCAACTACACGTTTACCCAATTTCATTTAAATTAGAACAAATTTACTTAAGTTATTGTGTATCAAACTATCCTCTGATAGTTCAGCTTAAAAACATCGAAATGCCGGGACGTGCCCCTAGCCAGCCGTGTGCTCCAAGTTGAATGTAAGAACTTCACTTCGCTTCGCTCGCTCGTTCGAAAAAATAACATAATAATTTTTTGCTTTCATTTAATTACTTATTACCTACGAAATTTTTTTCTCTTTTTGTTCGAGAAAAAATCCAATATTTTATTGACATTCTCGTTTTATGTCATATTAGTCAGATTACTCAATAAAACGAGTTTGTAAGTGCCATATGCCGTATCCATGAAGTGCTCAATTGATTCATGTCATTCATTCATCTTCTTTGCGTTATCCCGGCTTTTTGCCACGGCTCACGATAGCCTGGAGTCCACTTGACAACTAATCCCAAGAATTGGCGTAGGCACTAGTTTTTACGAAAGCGACTACCATCTGACCTTCCAAGCCAGAGGGTAAACTAGTCCCTTTTCTAGGCACATGTGTACCTATTTCGGTCTAGTATGGTTGTCAATAAATACAGCAATGAAACAAAAAGCAGTGTAAAACAACTGATGAACCAGCAGAATCAAAAGCAAATCCATTTATGTAAACGAATTCTAAAACACCTTTCCGACCACAACCACCCATAACATATCACGCACGAAAACTCCACGATCCTGTATTACCTTAACTCCGGTTTTACAGCCCAACCTCTCTCGAATGTAAAATAGGTGAAATATCCGAAGTGGGTACAAGAAAAACACATTTGTGGGTGAAAGTTTCGCTAGATGGGCCGGCCGCGTGGCGTTTTACGAGTGAGTTTCATGGCGTGATTTGAGACGTTATTGAATCCGGCCCTGCTTTAATTGAATTCGGAAGTTGACGGAATTTATGATGGCCGCCAGTTTGACGGTTATATTTTTATTTTAGTTTATTTTCCAAATTGAAGTTTCGTATTGTTATTAGTTTGGTGCATATTGAACAAGACAAAACTCATTTTCATTATTTTTTGGTGTTTTACAAGTGAGGTTAATGGTGTGACGTCATTGAATCCGGCCCCTGAGTTTGATTGAACTCGGAAATTGGCGAGAAAAAAAGATGGCCGCTGGTTGACGGGTACTTTTTATGTACGTATTGACAGTTTTTATGTTAATTTATAATTTTGTGTTTTGTATTAATGAAGCATTTGTTTTTGTTACTTTTATGGTTTGGGTTTATAAAAACTCATTCTTAGTTAGCAAACACCCGTGTTTCTTTTATTTAATTTCTTAAAACACACTATACTGTCCTCATACTCAATAGGTATGTCAATGAATTTTAGATAATTATTATGTCAATATTGACGTATCTGTCGATATTTATAATAATATATCGATTTTGAACATGTGTTCAAAACGAATTTCATTACTTATCGTAAAAAAAAACTTGAAAAGTGTGAGCCTATTAAAGAATAGCTGGAGTTTATAGATAAAATTGTATATTGAATATGTAACGAGTGACAACAATAACAGAAGGATATATTTGAAGTAATGTCATCCTAGGATTCATACTTTTCGGCGGCGAGAGTCCCGTGGCCAGTGGCCAGTACTCATAAAAGGAAATCTCTAACATACTTTGAAAGTAACGGTCAAACAAAACGTACCTAAATATCACTTTCAACCCGATTCATAGATAAACATTAAACAATGAGCGACTTTCAGACTACCTATGAGAAGTGAAATTGTATAAAATCTCAGACACTTATGTAGTTCTAAGGTTTTATTAAAATCTAGCATAATAATATTTAATTACACAAACGGGTCTACCGCGATATAATTTAACAGCTGAAACGTCGGAATTAAAGGTAAAAACAATTAAATTATATAGAATAGAATAATAATAGAATAAGAATAATTTATTTATAATAAAATAGGTACGCAATCACAAAGGTGTCCGGTAAGCCCCAAACTAGGCTGAGCCTGTATCTTGGGTCTTACAAAAGAGTAGGTAACATACGGTAACTAAACCTAATTAAAATGATGTGTGAGAGAGGGTGATAAGGTGTATGCTTTTAGGGGTGTATGTGTGTGTGTGTGTGTGTGTGTGTGTGTGGGTGGGTGTGTGTGTGTGAAAGGTGTAGGAGAGCGAGTGAATAAGGACTAGATGATGACAGACCTAAACATAAGAACGTATTATATTTTCCGTATCATTGTAGGATAGGGTCACAAACCATTTTTTTAGGGTTCCATAGCCAAATGGCAAAAAACGGAACCCTTATAGATTCGTCATGTCTGTCTGTCTGTCTGTCTGTCTGTCTGTCCGTCTGTCCGTGTATGTCACAGTCACTTTTCTCCGAAACTATAAGAACTATACTGTTGAAACTTGGTAAGTAGATGTATTCTGTGAACCGCATTAAGATTTTCACACAAAAATAGAAAAAAAACAATAAATTTTTGGGGTTCCCTATACTTAGAACTGAAACTCAAAATTTTTTTTTTCATCAAACCTATACGTGTGGGGTATCTATGGATAGGTCTTCAAAAATGATATTGAGGTTTCTAATATCATTTTTTTCTAAACTGAATAGTTTGCGCAAGAGACACTTTCAAAGTGGTAAAATGTGTCCCCCCCCCCCCCGTAACTTCTAAAATAACAGAATGATAAAACTAAAAAAAATATATGATGTACATTACCGTGTAAACTTCCACCGAAAATTGGTTTGAACGAGATCTAGTAAGTAGTTTTTTTTTAATACGTCATAAATCGCCTAAATACGGAACCCTTCATGGGCGAGTCCGACTCGCACTTGGCCGCTTTTTTTGAGTTTAGATTTAACATTTGATAAAGTACATGTTTTTAGATCGATAATTTTGCAAACAGAGTTATATATAAATGGGTGCATATGGGAAGCAAACCTCTTGGCGTGAGATGTATGGACAGCAGGTACCGGGACTCTATATATACGTCTGCTCATAATAAGGTCTCTTACCGGTAAATTTCTAATACTTTTATGAACTCTACACACTGCGCTGAAAATAAATAATTATCTGACTCTGAGGATCCCCGTTTCATTATATAGCAAGTCGGTAGGAAATCTAAAAGGTTTTCTTAGCATGACTTTGATGACAGCACGTTGCGCTCGCTCTAGTTCTAGGAGTGCCGTCTTACTTGCGCTGCCCCAGACTGCAATACAATATTGTATAACAGATTGGCACAGGGCATGGTAGACAACGCGAAGGACACTTAGAGGTGAACAGTCCCGCAGCCGTTTCACTAAATAAATCAGTTTTCTCACTTTTTTGGATAAACCAGTCAAGTGTTGTTTAAAAGAAAGGTGTTCATCAACGATAAGGCCCAGATACTTGACGGTGTAGCATCTACTTATGGATCCACATGAGCAGTTTAAGTTATTTGTGTCGCAGGAATGTAACTTTAGGTGGTATGTGAGCGGAGCAGAGGAGACTGATGTCTTTGAGAATGGGATGTGATAGCTTTTGTTCATGTTTAGAGTGAGAAGATTGTGATCCAACCATTTCGATATTAGTATCGAAATGGTTGGATCACAATCTTCTCACTATAATCTGAGACAGGACTATCATTAGTGATAGTCCTGTCTCAGCTGACATGTATGTTTCCTCCCAAGTATTACCACTAAAAAGAGCTACGGTGTCATCAGCATAGCAGATGAATTCTGAGTTCGGGATAGTGTTTTGAAGAAGGTCATTAATGTATGTAATAAAAAGCGAGGGACCGAGGATACTGCCCTGTGGGACGCCGAAGTAGATGTGAGATCTGCAGCTTGTTGAATCCCCGATCTTAACCGATTGCTGTCTATTTGTTAGGTAGCTGGAAAACCAGTCATGTGCAGTGCCTCGAATTCCGAGAGCTTCTAATTTCTTGAGAAGAATGGGAATTGAGACGGTGTCGAAGGCCTTCGCCAGGTCAAGGAATACCCCTATACAGCATTTACCGGTATCTAGATGACCAGAGATCATGTTTGTGAGAGTAATCACGGCATCTTCAGTCGATTTGTCGCGTCTGAAACCAAACTGATGTTCTGACAACAGTGAGTGTTTCTCTAAATAGTTCACGAGACGAATATTTACAATTTATTCTAGGCTTTTAGAAAAAACGCATAAGAGAGAGATGGGTCTATAGTTAGTGGGCAGATCTTTTGGGCCGGATTTGTGAATCGGGGAGACTATAGTTAATTTCCAACAGTCAGGGAAGTATCCTTTTTCTAGACTAAGGTTGCAGAGACAGACAAAAGGCTCAAGGATTACCTCTTTTATTTCCTTGATTAGTAAAGGTTTAATGCCATCGTATCCAGGAGCTCTGTCTGACTTGAGTTGCCTAATAAGGATCTCTACCTCAAGAGTATCGGTTGGCTGCATGAAGAATGAGTGTGGGGTGGTATGTGAGGGAACAAACTTATCGCAGTAGACCCGTTTGTGTAATTAAATATGTGTTCAAAACGCCAGAGTTTAAAGTGTTAAAATCTAGCATCAGCTTAAGCCTATTAAAATCTAAAATATACAAAATTTTAAAACGCAAACTAAAAAAACTCTCATGTTTATGCCAAAAAGGCATAAAAACATGCACTTTATCACGCTAATTCGAGAGCAGAGCAGAGACTCGACCACTTAGAATCGGCCGGCGTGCATATCAGAGCCAAATTGAGGACGCTCGCTGGCCGGCTGGTGCGATATTTGAATTTCAGTCCTTGTGGCTGCTTGAGTTATGAGAAGATAGCGGAATGTTGTCAAGACATTCATCATCAGACTTTTATTTATATTTGTACAGTCAGCAGCAGAAGTTGCTAAGCGGGGGAGGTGTTTAAAATTACCTTGACACGCTCTTATTCTCTTAACAATAAAGTGCGTCAAGATCATTTTGAACACTTAGCCCGCTTAGCAACTTCTGCTGCTGACTGTATACTGTAGTCCGTGAAGCAGACGTGGAGGGAGAGAAGCAAGAGAGAGTTTATTTGACAATATAATCAAGGGGCCACTGATTAACAGTCCGCCGGACGGTATCGGCCTGTCAGTTGTTCGGAACTGTCAATTTTTTGTTCTAACTGACAGGCCGATACCGTCCGGCGGACTGTTAATCAGGGGGCCCCTTAACAGCTGCATTAGGTAGTTGCGGCGTCGTTGTTGCCGCGGCTGTATCTGTCAATTTCCTTGATAAAATAAGTAAATCAATAAACGTCATAATCGCGGCAGTAATGCGGCGGCGAATGGCGGCAACAACGACGCCGCAACAGAAATTAGAATAGAATAGAAGACATTAAAATTTAGTCCAATGGTTATAGCTGTAATGGTTACAGCTCATCTCGTGACGCAACAACGCCGCCACAACAGGTAAGATTTACTGGGATGCTCAATTCAGTACAGTCAGCATGAAAAAACGCGCTAAAAGTTCCTGCCATCCACCAATGTTCTTCCAGATATGTTTGAAATGAGACAGTATCTCTACAGTCCGCGTTCAGAAGCATCTGAAGAATTTGTGTCATATACCATACCATCCTTTTATTCCTCTTCATCTCATAACCTGCACCAACGGTCCGTTCCTTATTCCAACACTGGCTAACCGGCTACAGATCTCCTACATATATTCATCGTAAGTCCCCTTATCCGCCTGAATTTGTTTCGGGAGACTCAAGCCTCACGGGTTTAACATTCCCTAATACCCTGCTTTATTTTTGAATTTTCTTACAAACGGTTTCAGTTATCGTGAATTTTTGGGGTTATGTTATAAGTAAACTTAAGCCTCGTGCGATGTTGTAAAAACGTCTAAGAAAACCGGTGTATTTATATTTCTTAGGTATTTCTTAAAATTTCGTACCCAAAGGGTGTCAACGGGGCCCTGCCTATGTGATTACACGTGGGCGGAGGTCGGAGGATTTTGTGGGGAGTCGGAGACAAAACAGCGTGTGCTTTATATGGCGTATATTGGGAAAGTGTCATGAGTACATTGCAAATTCGCTAGCCTAAAATAATTATAACTAATTACAGCGCCACCTATGGACTGTATAGGGAACTATCCTATCTTACTGGAGACGTGTCTATGTAGATCGATAAGCCATCTAGGGATTAAAGTTCGATAAAGTATGTAAGAGGACAGATAGATGGCGCTGTTAACTGTGCAAGTTAACATTATGTAAACTGAGCTTGTGGTGTATGTATGTAAAGTACTTAAAGTCTAGTTTTTTATTCGGTAGACTAAAATGACATTTCATTGTATGAACATCATGTGTCATTCCATACTATGAAATGTCATTTTAGTCTACCGAATAAAAAATAGACTTTACGTATACTATTTTTTCAGATAAGTACCCTATCGCCAACTGTAGGCCCTCAGAAAAACTGTTCATTGTTCAAATTAGTAATAAATACTTTATTTAACAAATAAACTTAATAATGACGTAGTAAAGATACATTAGGTAAACGAGTACAAAGAGAATTAAATTAATAAACAAACAGTAAATCTCGTTTTAGTTTAAATTTAAAGACGATTTTGTCCTTTTTATATGAGGGATTTCTTCAAGTGTACTTTCGAAATTGTCACAGAACTATTTTTTTGTCAAAATGAGATTTTTTATGTAGTAAAGTTTAAATAGGTTTCTTGGCAACTCTGTGATGTCAACGAGCTTGCGGATCTCCTCATTTCTAAAGGAGCCCACTGATTAACAGTCCGCCGGACGATATCGGCCTGGCAGTTAGAACAAAAACATGACAGTTCCGAACAACTGACAGGTCGATATCGTCCGGCGGAGTGTTAATCAGTGGGCCCCTTAATTGGTTCTCTCAGCACAATCTAAGAAACCATTCACTAGAGTTTAAATAGCTGTATTCAATTAAAACGCGTTACTCACGTATTTAGCCGAAAATTGCTCGACGTGTTTCGCTCCTTAACGAGGAGCTTCATCGGGAGCACGCGTTGACGGACCGACGCAAACTCAATCAAAGCAATCTTCGGCTTAAAATACGTGACTGACCCATTTTAATTTATTTCATTTTGTTTTTAAACAGCTATTCTATATTCTGATCCACATAATCCAGTTTCCATCCACCCACAAATAATCACGTAGTTGAAGGCGCGCACGTTATAATAACATCATTTGAAGAAAATTCACAACTGCTTCAGAAGCAATATAAATATGAGCTCTGATGACACATGTTTCTTATGAGCGCACAGTTCAAGTTGTGCTAGACGATTGGGTTAATGTTTCGTGAATTACGTTGTTGCAGAGACAAGCAGATGTTAAAGACAGCATAAAATATAAAAAGAGAAATATATAAAGAGGTTAACTGGAATAGATCTCTTAAAGGGATAAATTCGCCTTTGTACTGCCTATCTATAAAGGGTTATCTATCTTATGGGGATTACAGAGTTTAAAAAAAAATGAGCAGTAAAGTATGATTTGTAACCGGAGATCATGGGCTTACTCTGGCTGGTACCATACGTACAGCCAGCAGCAGAAGTTGCTAAGCGGGCCATTTTAAGAGATTAAGAGCAAGTCAAGGTAATTTTGAACACCTCGCCCGCTTAGCAACTTCTGTTACTAACTGTACTGAGTATAATACATAAATCGGATGTTTTAACCCCTGGAGCGCCCCAGAATTACCGTAGTATGGAACTCCTATACTAGTTACTAGCACACGTGTCTTGTTAGGGCGCTCCACGGGTTAAAATTTATATCGACCTGAGTATATTGTTTAAAAATATCTGAACATGCCTATATATTACAGTGTTAGGGTGGTGTTGAAACTGTTGTTTAAATCTTCTCGAGGCAGAGGTGTAGGGTTGGAGCCGGTCTACCTAGCTTTATTTGACATTCATAAGCACATTGTAATTATGCCTACTTGAATAAACTATCTTTTATCTTATCTTTTATCTTTATCTTTAAGCTAGTATAGGTCAAACCGCTATGAAAAGAATTTGAAACAATTACCTACCAATATTTTGCGATTTCAACACAAAACGAGACTTCATAGCGTACCACTCACGTTAGTTTATTTGTCTTAGCTTTACAAAAGTGACGTAACATTCTTAATCGCATTTTAAGTTGCAAAAAAGTGGTTCAGTCCCACTCTGTTACAATAACTTTAAACGAGTTCATGTTCTCACTAAACAGCGCGTGATGACATTGTCACTATTTATCCCTACAAACAACATGTAGATTTACAGTCTATATTTCTTATAGTCTCTGTAGCTATTCGCATTATTATTCGTTTGTGAGGGGGAACCGGGATAATGTATCTGTTTTCGTGCATATTATGACGTCATAAATAACTCAGGTTGGCGACGCATGTCACGCGGTATGAGATCTTAATTCGGTTCATGAGATATGGTGTTCTTTGGGCTGATAAATCTTGAGGCCTTGTTAGGTATGGAGGATTGAGATTGGAACCCACTTTAGTGTTTTTCGGAATGACAAATTGCTCAGTGTTGCCATAACAGTCTCTTAGCCCAGTGAACGGCCTTTTGATAGTGAATTTAAATATCTACCTTAAGATCATAAGTGCTTGTTGCTAGGCCTACATGAATAAAGTATATTTTGATTGCTTGATGTGATTGATCTTTGCTTAAGATACGTGTTGAATGGCCCATCCCATGTGTGTCCCATTTTGGCCATTTTATTGAATTAATACATTCTTTTGTCAGATTTGGAACTTTTTATGCTATTTCTACACAGTATCACGAACTCTTTCGATTCTTATATTGAAACACTTTTTTTCTCCTATAGTTGGTCAAACCAAATTGTCAGTAAATAAGAAGAAAAAAACTATACTCATGCTTTTCTTTTGGGTGCTAGTACTAATGTAAGTCAAAGATAGTATGATTTACTCTGTCTAATGTTTGAAATGAGACAGTCCTTTGACAAACTATATTTTATTAGGATCGCAAGAGCTCATGGTTCCGAGTAGAAATTGATAACATAAAATTTTCCAAATTAAAAAATGTAGTACATAAGTATCTAAATGGCCCATATCGTTGAAACACTGCGTTAATAAAATTTTAAGCTCTCGAATCGATACATCTGTTACAATTACTCGTACCTATATTTTATTGTACGCGTTAGGGCTGGAAGAGGGAATTCCACGTCGCTTTCCCCATAATTATGTTACGCTTTCCTTATTCGCAACTAAAGCCGAGTCTACATTAGAGCGGCAAACGCGGAAACAAAACGCTACACAACAATGTTACACACACAAATACCGTAAACTCAAGTAACTTTAAGTTTAGGATAAATTTAAAAGTGGAAAAAATACTGTCTTGGGTGAGACTTGAACTCACGGCCTCTGGATAGCGCTCTGCCATCTGAGCCACCAAGACCTCATCCATCGCCAGCAAATCTTTCCACCATATGGGTCAAGGGGACCCGAGCGACATCTACCGTAAGGGCGTCCCCCCGAGTCCAGAGGCCGTGAGTTCAAATCTCACCCAAGACAGTAATTTTTCCACTTTTAAAATCCTAAGCTTAATAGCATCGTTCGCAGACGTATCTGCTTGTTAAAAATTAAAACAAGTAACTTTAGTCCACAACTTACAATAAAATGTATATACATAATTATTTATTTTTGAAATTACGTTGAGCTCACAGAACATTTATTAAAGAGGTTAGAATGGCATCCGCGCGCAGTTAGTATCGGAACCGGTGTCGCCGCTCGTTCCTCTCCACATTTACTAACACTCGCGCAACGGTAGTAAAAACTTGTGTGCCTGGTGAATGGATACGCCTCCTTTAGACAGATTTGATGTCTGGCTTCTTAATCTGAAGGTTATTGTGGCGCAAAAAGGCAAATTATATATGTAGGGAGTGCAGCAGCGGAGGAGGTAAATTGATAAGAGGTCTGTACTACAGAATAAGATATATTTGGTGCAAATTACATTAAATTCTTAACTAGGTGTCCAACCTAAACGATTTAGGAGTAACAATTGGCCGCGAGTCAAGGCGGCAAGGTCCTTTTATTAATCACAATGATATCGATTTCACAATCACTAAATGCAACGGTGCATCAACTAACTACGTATGCTGGCGATGACGTGGTGTGACGTAGCCTGACGTGAAGGGATGACGTAGCACGGAGGCCTGACGTAGTATGCCGTAGCGTCATACCTGACACCTTCCCCCTAAGCTGAGCAACTATTTCCTGAGTCTACAGAAAATGTTGCGACGTTTTGCTCTTCGGTTTGAGTTCCTTGCGTTATCTTAGTTTTTGCGGCGGCGACGGCGACCTTATGTCTGCGGTATATAATGAATACGAGTGCGCTTGCACCGGATAGTGTAAGTACGTAGAATGGTATCGATGTATGATAAAAATTTGTTGTTTGAATTCGGTCAATTTTCACGGGCTTTTCCATCTCCAGTTGTTGTTCAATTTTCTCGAGGTTGCCTAAGTTAATAGAGTTCATTTTCAGTAAGCTGGTCCGATCTTCTCCAATGTTACTACGACGTGGTGTCTGAGGTATGTACATAATCTTTAAGGGTTGACCTCGAACTTTATTGTTGTTATTAATTATCGTGAATTGTTGTGTCTTCATGGAGCAATGCTGGGGTATAGTAGCGACGTAGCTTCCTGTTAGCATAACATGCTGTTCTTGCTGACAGTTTAGTTGTACTTTTGTCGGTTTTGGGAAACTGATGGCATAGTGTTGATCATCTAGCTCCAATAGAGCTTCCTTGGACAGTGAGATAGGCGTGGATTTACACGTTTCATCTACCTCCTGTGTATGTATGAGTTTATGTATGCAATCTTGATCCGTGCGTATCTGATGACTCAGTTTCTGCTCGCAGATGTACCAATCGCCGGACTTCGGGCATTCTGCCTCCATGTACACATGTTCTAGAGTATTGGTTGCAATTAACGGATAAGGGGGAATTAGGATTTCTTGGTACTTATTAGGTAAAGGACATAACTTATATAGCTCAAAGGTGCTTTCATAGATAATAGGTACTCTTAAAACAACTACTAATTTATTTCCTGAAAAATATGAACCTACCCTAATACAAGTATAATAATCCCTTATGTCTAAACTAAGAATTTGTTTGCTGTCGTATATTTTGTGCAAATTTCCAATTATGTCTCTTATTGAGGTAATACTTAAAATAGAATGGTGCACGTTACTTACTTTACTATACGCTAAGATGTTTTCTATGCGTAACATCTCTGAATACAAATCATTAGCGTTATCCGCTATGATGTTAAAAAGCTGATTAAGATGTGCGTAATGAATTAGCTTATCGTTATTCGTCAAGGTATTCTTAAATGATTAACTAACCTAGGGGAACTTGATCTACGCGGGTGAAAAATTTTGGCGGGGAGGAACACTGGGATAGTAAATTGCAACCAATCTCATATGTGTACTCACCAAGCCAATTTCATCGCCGATTCCGTTGTGTGCGCTGACTCTATATTCCGCTGTTTATACCTCTTGATCGCCTCGTCTGTCTGCCAGGGTCCTTTTGTTGATCGATGCCGGAACGAGATCACGGTGATCTATTCGCGACTAGACCGACTCAACTCAACGACTGCGCCAATTATATATGTAGGGAGTGGCAGCAGCGGAGGAGGTAAATTGATAAGAGGTCTGTACTACAGAATAAGATATATTTGGTGCAAATTACATTAAATTCTTAACTAGGTGTCCAACCTAAACGATTTAGGAGTAACAATTGGCCGCGAGTCAAGGCGGCAAGGTCCTTTTATTAATCACAATGATATCGATTTCACAATCACTAAATGCAACGGTGCATCAACTAACTACGTATGCTGGCGATGACGTGGTGTGACGTAGCCTGACGTGAAGGGATGACGTAGCACGGAGGCCTGACGTAGTATGCCGTAGCGTCATACCTGACAGGCATGTTTACTTCGTTTTCGGTCAGCGCGGGCGAGTAGCATGCGAGCGTTTGCTCAAAACCCCGCGGCGACACGTACCCTGCTCGCATCGCCATTCTACTTGTTCTGTGATCATCGCCAAGAAACAAAGTACACGTAAACAACCCGTATAACATAATCAAGCCGTGGCGTGTGGAGCACGAAATGTATTGACTTTATATCAAGTCAATGGCGACGAAAAGGTTATTGGTGCCGTTTAGACGACAACGGTTTCACTCATTAGCGCAGTGCACGAAGTGTAGCCGCCGCGAGCACTCGAGCCTGAGGAAGGACCCCCGACGGGCCCGAAACATACGACTAAAAATTCAAGTGAGTGAAACCGTTGTCGTCTAAACAGTTTAAAATAGGTCTCACGAAAGTTTAATCTCGGTTATTGGTGCCATCTAGTGTTATCACTTTTTAATCTTCCCTAAGAGCTCACTATAGTACAGTCGCGTATAAAAATTACACTTCGAATTTCGTTAGCGGTATCACAGCGCTCATATCTAGTATCCGAAACCCCCTAGGTATCTAGTAACCGTTCTGTCGCCGAATTAGTGTTTAGTTTTAAGTTTATAAAATTATATGTATGTTATTCTATAAGATATATGTAATATGATATGAGCCTTGTTGCCTGAAATAGATTGTAAAATAAATAAGTAGGTAAATCTCCAGTCTGAACGCTGTACAGGCTCTAAGAGGGTCCCCTAAACCTTACAACATAAATTAACTTCCAAATAATCTCGGATCGAGAGGCTGCAGCTTTTATTGAGACATTTTTTTACGTGTCCGGGGAATTAGGAGCAATTTTAGACATTGTGATTTATTTTTTCGTAATTTTTTTTATAAAACCTCAAATAATCATTTTTTTACAATAAGCCATGGATGGATGATGTAATTTTAATTTCGAATGATAATTTGTAAAAGAAGTTTAAGTAAAAAAAAATTCTGAAAATGTTTGGCAACGTATTTTTAGGCCATTTTTACTTTATTTTTGTGTTTGTAGTCGTTTTCTAGGTAAACATTGTTTAGTATCCATATATAGACACTTTACAGTACCTACATTCAAAATACGACACATCCCCTGAGACGTTTAATATTTGCCATGGCTCTCTCTGATTGGCTCGTTAGGCACTGCACTTGTGTGTTTGCGTTGCCGGTTCGCTGGCTCTGGGGTGTTTTTTCAGAAGCTAACGATGGATAAAGTTATTGGAAGCCGTGTCGCCCTGGGGCCTTATTCGACATGCCAATTTTGACGTCGCATGTTGAAGTTCATTTGAATCTGAACTATCGTGGGTTGTCGAATAGGTAAAGATCATTATCTGTCAGTGAATCTCATGTAAACAAATCATTTCATCGCTAGACTTGATTGTCTATTGGTATGGCCGCCATGTTTGGATTTATGACATTTAAAAGGGGATTCTATGGCATAGAGTAAACTGCATTTCTATTTTCTATAGTTTTTTGATTCCTCTACTCGACGCAAGATGGAGTTAACAGTCAAATTTTGATCTTGGCGTTATAAAAATAAACCGCAAGAACATGACATGCAGTTGCGTTGGTGTAGATCTATCATGAAAACGAATATATGACAATTGTCCAGAATTAAAAAAAACTTGACAATAAACATACAGCAATACATATACCACTAAATGTCAAAAAGAAAACAGATTTATTATAATTACTAGGTAACAAATTATATATAAAGTTTAAATTTTAAACCAATCGTCGTGGTTCTTAGCAATGAACTTCTTGTAACTTGTGTGAAAAATATCATTTGATATTACACCAATTACTTTATGGTGAAGTAAAATATCATGAGTCATGAGGAAGACGGAGTAGCCAGTAGCCACAATAAGCTATATTTTTGTCCTCTGGGTTAGATGGCAGTGAAATAGGGAGAGATAGTGAAGAATGCGGCAAAATAAGCATTTATTGTGTTGTTAGTAGTTAGTAGACTAGTTTTTTTTCTAAAAATGAAAATTGACGCAACAGCAAGCTCATAGCCCCCTATGAGCCAGTCTATTAGGTGCAGGCTTAAGGGCTAATCCCGGGGGAAGCGGAGCGTCGGCGACTAGCTGGTGCATCTGCTTATTAACCTCTTCTCACTTTTACCTCAGGTCCTTTGATTAATAAATTAAGGTAAAATTCGTAAGAACTAGTGCCTGTGTCATATTCTAAATTGGACGCTATGCCTAATTAGTTGTTATAAATTAAATAAAATAATTATTTATTTAATTAAATTTATAACAACGCAACGTGGGGTTATTCATGATGAATTTTAATGGCTTATATAAGACAGCGGTCGTATATTGCCTTAGAAATTTGGATTTTGTCAGTTTGAATGAACAGCAAACTGGAGACATTGAGATTAATTTTAAACTTATTATTTTAGGTGTTCGTAAGAAATAAGGTATTGACAGACATTGACGGAAAATCGCGAAAACCCGGCCAGGTGCGTCGGACCACGCAAAACGGAGGAGGATTCCATACTTACTTCTTCTACCATGTATCCATATGCCAAAATAGCAACAAAAAAGCCGAACAAAAATACCGTTTCTTCGCAGCACTAGATTTCAGTCCTTTTTTTAGAAAAGTAATATGTTTAGGTACATAATATATATATGTAAGTAATTTTGTTATGTGAAACTTATATGTTGTGTTACGAGACTTACGAGTAGGTAACTTTAAACTTTAACAGCCTAACAGATCCCAATAAGGCCTAGTTTACCCTCTGGGTTGGAAGGTCAGATGGCAGTTGCTTTCGGAAAAACTAGTGCCTACGTCAATCCTTGGGATTAATTGTCAAGAGAACAATAGGTTCTCATGATCCGTGGCAAAATCGAGATAACGCGAGGAAGAATAACTTTGTCACAAGAATATTTGGCCAAATATAAATCCTTATTTTAATACTCTCGTGTATTTGACCTACCTACGCGTATTGAGTCGTATTTTGCCACCTAGTAGCCTCGAATTGGTTGTTATATGTGGTTTTCCATAAATTAAGGGTCCTTATGCTTCAATGAGGACGTTTTCATGGGGTCCCGTTGTTTCCCATAAAGTTTTAAGTCATAATGTATTGTTTGTCATATTATCATTACTCATAAAACTGAAACCGTTAACATTTCAAGATTTTAGTTAGGTTATCCTATAGATAGGTTAGGTTAGGTTAGATTTGTTTTATGGCAATCCTGAAAAGTGACGCGTTTCTGAACTAAATGAATTATGACTAACGAAAATTCGAGCAAACAATACATTATGGCTTAAAACTATTTGGGAAACAATAGAGACCCCGTTTTCATCTGAAGTTGCAATAGAAATTGAAAAAGCCACATTTTTTCAAGCTTTTACTTAGTTTTATCTGTCCCGTTGGTTGTCTGTCTGTTCCAATGTGGTTCCAATCAAATCATGCAAATTAAATCCCAACAAAAACATAAATGTGAAATGAGAGCCAAGTTCAATATTGAGAATACGTGTCGTTGTTGACTCGCCGACAAAAGAATTGAGATCTATATGGGTGCCAAGTTCTGTGCTGTGTAGAAAATCCTGAAATTATAAAGGATTTGTCTTGGCTAGTTTTTAACAACAAACCAAGTTTTTGAAAAACTAACAGAAAAATGTATATTACCTATATGCCTATACGTAAAAACTAGCCAAGACAAATCCTTTATAATTTCAGGATTTTCTACACAGCACAGAACTTGGCACCCATATAGATCTCAATTCTTTTGTCGGCGAGTCAACAACGACACATATTCTCAATATTGAACTTGGCTCTCATTTCACATTTATGTTTTTGTTGGGATATCATTACTTTTTGTACAGAAATTACTATAGTATTCATCATGAAAGCAGTTTGCCTAAGCTGAAAAGGAGACCCTCGCTAACGCGCGGTTAATTGCCAAAAAGTGTATACGCCTTATAGTCTACTTTCATTCCAAATATCAAGTTTCTAAGTAATCTAGAAGTGGGTTAGGTTTTTGGTCTATAAGTATGTTTTTTTCCATCGATATATCAATAATTTCCAGTTTTCAGATTTTTCCCTCTATATGCACCTAATATTCTACCATGATGCCAAATATCAAGTTTCTAAGTCATCTAGAAGTGGGTTAGGTTTTTGGTTTATAAGTATAAATCATTTTTTTTCCATCGAAATATCAATAATTTCCAGTTTTCACATTTTTCCTTCTATATGCACCTAATAGTCTACCTTGCCAAATATCAAGTTTCTAAGTAATCTAGAAGTGGGTTAGGTTTTTGGTCTATAAGTATTAATTATTTTTTTTTCCATCAAAATATCAATCATTTCCAATTTTCACATTTTTCCTTCTATATACACCTAATAGTCTACCTTGATGCCAAATTTCAAGTTTCTAGGTCACCTGGAAGTGGGTTAGGTTTTTGATCTATATGTCAGTCAGTCACAAAAATGCCGGTTTTTAAACGTTAATTTATCAATAACTGTTTGAGCTATGTTTATGAAATAGTGTATTTTGAACAAGCTAAGGGACTTGAATACATGTGCCAAATTTCATGTGTGTAGGTTAAGTAGGTTTCAAGTTGTGAAGGGGTCAAAAGTAGCTCGAAATGGTTCGTGTAATATTACACACGGTTGCTGCGTCGCCAGTTCCTTTTTCTTTGAACTTGGCTGGACACGCTACCGCGTGTCTAGATTTGACCCACTTCTCGGGTGTTCAACGAAGCTGAAAATTTACATAAGTACATAATATGTAATATGGGTGACAATACAATATTTTTATGGTTACCATCGAGTTGATCTGATGGTGATGATACAGACAGTGGTCTTTTAAGTCTTTTTAACTTTGTGATAAAACAACGCAACTTAATTATATTTGAAAATATTTAAAGAAAAATACAGTCAGAAATTAGAAATATTGTTATCTAACCTCTCTATCACTCTTGCATATTCGAGCGATAAAGAGGCATATAGCTGAGTTTCGATTTTCGCACTTCCCGATAGGCCCCTTTGTAAACAAACCGCCTTGATGTGTCTATGTCAAATTATTAATTGTCTGTGAAAACTTGTTAAAAAAAGTTTAAAGCAAAGGCGTAGGCAAAGAGTAGTATAATATGTATATAGCTGGTCAACCAAATCTTGTCAGTAAAAAAAGGCACGAAATTCAAATCTTCCATGGGACGATATCCCTTCGCGCCTACATTTTTCAAAATTGCCGACTTTTTCTACTGTCAAGATCTGGTTGACCAAGTATACCTATATAGCGCTGGCGGTACACCGAGAAATTCAGTAAAATGCTGCAATAGTAGTTTATGCAACAGTGATATAATAAGAACCAATTATGAGCTGTTGCATACATTACTTTTTCTATGACAGCTGCAGCAAAAAAAAAAAAAAAAAAAAAAAAAAGAGTTATTATTAAAAAAAAAGAGATTATTAAAAAAAAAGAGTTATTATTTAAAAAAAATTGAGTTATTATTGTAAATGAAAACATACCTCTTTCAATCACGATGATCGGAACTTGTATCTTTAAAAAAAATAAAGTGTTGTGCAGTTGCTAGCAGTCATCTTATGAGCCTATAGATAAATCATTCAAATGACATTGCTTTAGATATCACTGTCAGTCATTTAATTGACACATTTAAGTGCTGGAGTAGAAAATAGTATTTTATGCAACTGTTGTTTAAGAGAGGTCAAAAAAGGCGAGTGGCGTGAGTAACAATAACAACAAACAACAACCGAAAATTGTTAATAAAGACGCCACTAGTATTTTTTGACTCTGTTAAACAACGTTGCATACAATACTTTTTCTACGACCAAGCACTTACTTTGAAATGCAATGAAATAATAATAAAAATGGATGATGATGATTGTTTCATGTCCTAATGTGATAGGTTGTTCAGTGCGTGGGTTTCTTAAGGGGAACGAAAATTTCATTATTTTTGCGCTACGACGCACGGTTTAGGAGATACAGCCGTATAAATATTTTTCTTCCTCTTTTTCTTTTTTTTTCTTTTTTTTTTCTTTTTTTGTGTTTTTTAAATCTTACTTAGGGGTTTCTTAAAGGGGAACGAAAATTTGATTATTTTTGCGCTACGACGCACGGTTTAGGAGATACAGCATTATAAAGTTTTTTTTTGTTTTTTTTAATCTCTTTTTTGTGTTTTTTTTTAAATATTAATTAGGGTTTCTTACAGAGGAATGAAAATTTTAATATTTTTGCGCTACGACGCACGGTTTAGGAGATAAAACCCTATAAAAAAAAATTCTTTATTTTTTTTTGTTTTTCGTGTTTTCTAAATATTACTTAGGGGTTTCAAAGGGGAACGAAAATTTGATTATTTTTGTGCTACGACGCACGGTTTAGGAGATACAGCCCTATAAAGATGAAAATAATCGTACCATTAACCAAAACATGTCTATGGTTTACTCATCTGTCAGAAATGACAATTAAAATTAGGTTGGAAACAATGTATTCCATACAATATTTTTTAAATGGTGATTACACGAAGTATCGTAAAAGTGCCAAAAAGATACTGCGTGTATGCACAAATATTTTTTTGGGGAATAGACTAAAGACTTGTGTTGATAACTATAAGTTAGGGGTTTAAAGGTGTGTGCACGACCCTTTAAATGACAAATAAAAGTACGGGAGTAGAAAAAGCAAGTTTCAATACTCTTATTTTACCCGAATGACATTATTACTCGTATTGAGTAATTCGGCAGGGCTATTATTACACTTTGTAAAATTGAAAAATTAAAAAAAAACCTAAATGTAAAAATGAAAATGAAAAAAATAATTTCAAAATTGCTTTATTAGGGTTAGATATGAGGATATTAGGGATAATTTGAGGTATATTTTACAAAAAAAAAAATTATGGTATTGTATCTGGAGAAGCCCAAACTTGGTATGTTTTGAAAACTATTTTTATTATAATTTAAACAAAATGACTGAAATGTAACTATGTGATATATTTTTAGCATTGGCTCAGAAAGCCCTTTCGTTTAATACCATACACGATAGGTTTCTAAACATTTTTTTTTTATTTCATACAAAAAAACATGACGTCATAACTCCTCTCGTTTTTTTTTATTTGTTGGCGCTTCGGGTCAAATTGTTTCAAATGTCCTAAAGATCAATCGTACCGATTTTCAGACCTTTAACACCATTTGCAGCATTTTACTGATTTTCGCGGTGTACCGTCAGCGCTAGAAGTGGGCAGCAAAGAGTAGTATAATATATATATATATATATATACTCTCCCGGCCGATTTCGACCACGGCGACTGTTTCAACTCCGCTGCTGAAGACAGGACAGTCGGCAGTCAACGTTTGTTCCTAATAAATATAACATTGATGAATCAAGGCGGTTTGTTTAAAGAGGGCCTGCCGCGAAACCAATTTCGTTATCTGCCACCATTAAATTTCGCTCGTATATGCAAGAGTGATAGAGAGGCAGATAACGAAATTTCCCCCACCCCCCTTTGGATGGTTCTTGTTTGAGTTATAATGTCACTGTATTGAGGACTCAACCTTTCCATTTTTAAAGTGTTTTTATATCGACATGACACTGGCTACTGTAGTAAATGCCAAAAAAGAAAAAAAAACGCTGTCATAGTAACGAAAATAATAAACACGTCAATCGAAATAAACAACGTAATATCCAAGAAAAATTTGCAAAATAGTATATGATAAATATGTAAAACATCATTAATTATCGAATTAAGATTACATACAACTTTGTGTAAAAAAAATTGAGGCAATTATACAGCCCGATTATACGGGTTACATTTTGAAAAAGATGATTATCTTGGAAAGAAGAGTAAATATACATAGGTGAACATAATGGTGAACAAAGGTATAGTAAAATAGGTAGGGACATAATTCAGGGTTTGCTTGTCTGGTCCACGCATGTACCTATCACGACCACGGCACGGCCGTCTCCTGCTAACTTTTCGCTATAATAGTAAAATCATAGGTCTAATACCTATGATTTTAATATTATAGCGAACAATATTTCATGTTCATGATCTCGAATTTAAGACTTTAGCTTAGATTTATGGCGTGCAGCCTAGCGCGCGTTGCCTCTATGAGGAGCTGTCAAAGCGCTTTATATCTGTATGCTTTTGATGATGCGGATCAGCATTCTTATCCAGCGGGGCAAGCGGCCAGCCTGCAGAAGGGCACCCTACCGCACTTGGTAGGTCACTACACTCACTACCAGGATTTAGGGCTAATAATTTATTTATAAGTTTTTAATACCTTTAAACGAGCAATTCTTGTATATTTATTTATTTATTTATATGTATAATATATTTCGGGGATCTCGGGAACGGCTCTAAACGGATTTAGATGAAATTTGCTATATGGAGGTTTACGGGGGCGCAAAATCGATCTAGCTAGGTTTTATCTCTGGGAAAACGCGCATTTTTGGGTTATTATATGTTTCCAGAGCAAAACTCGGTCTCCCAGACATTAAGTTTTTAATTTAAGTGTTTTTATCATGTTTCATATTTAAACTTACAGATGTGAATCACCAGCAGAGTTTTTGGAGAGGTGTGGTTTTCTTATTTCCTGTTACCAACCTGAAACACCATACCTACCTAAATATCAGAAAATAATAAAGTGAAGAAAATTAAATAAAGTTGAATGCTTAAAAACTTTAATGTTTTATTAAAATTAAACGAAAAAAAATGTGTAAACTGAAATAGATCAATTTTTTTTATTTGTAGTTGAATAACATATATGTATTTAATCTCCTTTAATTAAAAATCATCTCTGAGTAGATACATATTAAACAATAGGTACTTTTAGGTCTTGGTAGTAATGTTAGGTCTTATGACCTACTGTATTTGACTATATTACTTACCAAGACCGGAGCCTGACCTGTCAGTCGCCAACTATTTTGATGCTCTTTGTAGGTAGCATCAAAATAGTTGGTGACTGACAAAGTTACCAAGTTACTAAGGTAGTAGGTACCTATATAGTAGGTAGCAGTAGCGCAATATTTAGTCAAAATATTTTGACTAATTTAGATTATTTTTATGCCAAAAAAGTAATACAAGCTATTCATGTTCCACTTAGTAATAAAATACGGACTTTTCTGAATATGTGGTTTACGAAATGTGTTAAGGTACAACTTGTGGTTTATTAACGTGGTTTAGAAATAGGCAGCTTGAGTTGAGAGAGGTGATGAGTAAATTGTTTCATTTTTTTACAATTTTGAGCGTTTATAGGAGAATGTGTGGAGCAAGCATTATTTGACGTGTAGGTGTGGGTTCAACAAAAAGATCGCTTGTCAATAAGGCATTCTTGCTGTTAAAATTCAATTATTAATAGCCTTTATCGACCATCAGCAATGTAGTCCCTTTTTGATTGATGGAAATTGTCACGTAAGTTCCACTACTCGCCGCCGCATCGCCTACAGCGCATTCGTTGGTCTATCGCTCACAAGATGTCATTAATTCATGTAAACTTACGTACTGAAAAAAAAAAGTTTTACTCTTTGCTATAAATTACCCTTTCGCACGTCAAAAACTCCAAGATGGTGCCGAAGGTCATAGAGAACCAAGTCTACCTTTGGAATCATTACTTGTCAAAATTTGACATTAGCAATCCACAGTTAGGTGACAACCAAACCAAACCATTATAAACCTTAAAGTAATAATAAAACAAAGTTGTTTTTTGTTAAATTATTGTTTGTACCAAATGAACTTCAGCACTTGATGAACTTCAAATGAACTTCAACAGTTGAATTTCAAATGACGCGAAATTTGACAGTTGCACATGTCGAATAGGGGCCCTGGAAAAACACCTTTGAAATGGCAGTGGCCTATTTTGTTGGCGGAAACTTGCGATTGCGATACACGTTCCGTGGTGTAAACAGGGATTGATTAAAAGTTGATGTATGGAGTGAAGGGGGATTAAAAGTATGGAAATACAAATTTATTTATAGTAAAGCAACCTTAATAATAATATATTTTGCAAATAACATTATCGCAGCGCAGGATTCGTCAAGTTACGAAATCAAATTAGCAATAGGCCTGATCTTAAACAAACCAAATTAGGAACAATAAATTAATTTAGACATTTTTCCGCTTACTGTATAATCGTGCCAATGAGGTACAGTACAAATGCTTTAATATGTCGATGTTCTTTGAATAATAAGAGAAAAATGTCCTAGACAACGAAAAGAAACTCTCAATAGATCTCAAATAATACTCGTACAAGTTCTCATCCCGAGATTACGTCAAGCTTAATCTATTTTATAAGGCTTTGGAGCTCCCACTAAGGTACAGTTCACCTCCAGATATATCGGAATGGCCAGTGTGTTCACAAATATCTGAACACGCACTCTAACTCCTAGACGATAAAGGCGTGTTCAGATATTTATATTTGCGAGTAGGTACCTTGGCCACTCCGATATATCAGAGGGGCTACCACGATAACCGAAATTCGCAAATTGCGGGGATCTTTTTCTTTTACTCTAATGTAGGCGTAATTAGAGTGACAGAGAAAAATACCTGCAATTTGCGAACTTCGGTTTTCGCGGTTATAGCCCTGGGGCCCGTTTCTCAAAAGCTTGTAACTAGTAATACAAGTGGAAGTTCCTTTCTAACAAAAGCTGTTAAAAAGGGACTTCCACTTGTATTACAAGTTACAAGCTTTTGATAAACAGGGCACTGCTTGTATTACAAGTTACAAGCTTTTGAGAAACGGGCCCCTGGTGTCAAACTGTCAAACTATACTAACAGCAACTGAGGGCGTAGGCGTAGGGTGAATCACTACGCTTGTTAGTTTGTCTATTTGTGTCTCTGTGTGTGTTCGAATATGCAAGTTCGATAAGGAGGCAGATAACGACATTTCGATTTTCGTTTTTCGCGATAGACCAAAATCTATAGGCATTGAATGAACCTTATTGCCTTACAATACAGGTCTATTGTCAGTCAACAGTGCGGACGATGGTACGAATGAGAAGAATGGCTCACATAAATTACGGAGGAAAATCGATGTCAATTTCCTTGGTCTGTATTTTGTTTGTCTTAATCTAATTCTGATTCAATCTGCTTCATAAGTATTTGGTTTGGTGTGTCTGTACATTTGTGATGTTTCTTCTCTTTAATCCGTTAAGTTAAGGAAAAAATATAGCTATAGCTGGTCAACCAAATCTTGTCAGTAAAAAAAGGCGCGAAATTCTAATTTTCTATGGGACGATATATCCATTCGCGTCTACATTTTTCAAATTTGCCGCCTTTTTCTACTGTCAAGATCTGGTTGACCAAGTATAGTTAAATATTTTAGTACTTGTAATAGGTACACGTAATAGAACGCCATTATTATCAATAATCTTGAGATAATTACCTAACGAAGGAGTTGAAACGTTGTAAACGGTTTTCACAAAAGTGTATTTGATATTACGTACGAGCAGACAATATGATTTGTAGAATTCGTCTCAATTCTGAACTCCACTAATAAATAGAATGGCTTCACGTCAGCAAAATCAAATTATTCGCAAATCATCTTTCAAATTAGAAATTCAATATGGTTAAATCAGTAACGTTGTGGAACAACTTATTTAATAAGCAACAGAAACAAAGCGTTTACAAGCAAGCATTCAATAAACAAGTTATCATAACTCAAATTGGGAACTTCTGGAAATCTCACAAATTAAATTGGCAGTTAAAAACTGGTGCCCGAAATACAATGCTTAATAAAGTTTTGTTGCGAACAAGCTCTTCAAAGGGCGCTTTCTCTAGGCCTAGGGTTGGCAACTGGAAGTTATAGATAAAACATGTTTTTCATGTCAATAAACAACTTCCTTTAAGAAACGGTTCAGTATTTGTAATTATTAATTTTTTTTTTTATTACATTCCAAAGGGGAGAACTTGACATTTTAGGCCCTTCTACTCCACCATAACACCAACCAACCACCACACTACACACCAACTGACAACTATGGAACACTTTTTTAATGGTTGGACCAGAAATACTCTAGGCTATAATATTCTTAGTGAGGTAAATCCAAAAAGCTAGTAATCTGGAACAGTTCTGTTTCAGTTATGTATAAAAATAAACCATCAAAATCAAATCTTCGACAACCCTAACTATAGTACGTATTCCACATAACTTTCCTCGATTCCTTTCGGGACGTGTTCAAATATTTCCTTCGATTTACCTTTGTTTTTGATAAACACACGGGACTGTTTCTGAGATCGTTGATTACAGTTTACCGTACGAGGCCAAATAACCTTTCAGATCGAATGCTATTCAGGGAACTATTGTTAGAATCGCATGAGGGGTCAAAGTGATCAATATGTTGTGGGTACCATACCTATAGGTTTTCCGTATGTGATAAATGTAGCGGTAGCACGGAGGCAGAAATTATGTAGAATATGACAATCTGAACAAACGAAGAACTTTTTGAATTGGGGCCATCGTTTGCTTTTATCACGACGAACCTCCGCCCAAGCAGCAAAGCTTACCAATTCCCACTTCTTAAGTTATTCCATGTCTAATTTCTTGGTCCAATGTATATTTGCGTTTCACATTTTGCTTAATGAGAGAGTGAGACGAAATGCGCATTGGACCGAGAAATTGGACAGGTGGAATACCACACCCTTAGATATATGGCACACCAAGAATAAGCGGACATTTCGCTCGTTTCTTTCCAGAACTTGTAGAACGTGGAGTGAGTTACCTCCTGAGGTATTTCCTTAGCGCTACGACATAGAGTTCTTCAAGAAACCGGTATTCAGGGATCTATTGTTAGAATGGCATGAGTGGCTCCTCCGATGGTAATGTCCATGTGCGACGGCTGCCGACCGCTTCTCGTCAGGCGGCTGGTCCGATAGGGTTAATAAATAATTACACCCTGAGCCCGTACCATGAGTCAGTGACAGTGTTAAAACTGACATTGACGCTATCGAGAACGTAATTTACTTTCTATACATCTCGCTCGTACTCGCATATTAGTGCAAACGAGATGTATAGAACGTAAATTACGTTCTCGATAGCGTAAATGTCAGTTTTGCCACGGCGGCGGTTCTCGACGGCGTTTATGTCAGTACCAAACTGATGGTAGCCGTACTGTTCAATCTCGCGAGCAAAGCCACGGACACAGCAAGCTTTATTAAGTAGGTACATTAATGTTTTAACTGAAATCTATCAGTACCGCGACAAAGTGGCGCGGTACATGGATTGCAAACTCATTAACGCAAATTCAGCGGCCTTTCGTCGGAGCACGTAATGGTGATGGGTGCCGCTAAGCTCCTCGCTTATTCTGATTGGTGGAGTATTTCTGGGAACCGGTATATTGTGACCTCGGGCGTGTTATTTCACTGACTTATCTGCATTTGCCTCTTACGTATACTTAATAATGTGATTTTGGAAGCTTTCCAAGATTTCAAAATTCTGGAAATGTTTTTCACACTCGTATAAGTAAAATGTAACTTTTCCTTATCTAAAATAAAACTTAAAATTTTTGAAAACTTTTCTAACTTTTTGAGTTCTTTTCAAAACTTACTTAAGTTTTATCAAATAAACCACCACCACTAATAAGGTACCATACCTATTCACAAGTAAAATATTACCAAATGAATACCGTTTTTAGGGTTCCGTAGCCAAATGGCAAAAAACGGAACCCTTATAGATTCGTCATGTCTGTCTGTCTGTCTGTCCGTCTGTCTGTCCGTCCGTATGTCACAGCCACTTTTCTCCGAAACTATAAGAACTATACTGTTGAAACTTGGTAAGTAGATGTATTCTGTAAACCGCATTAAGATTTTCACACAAAAATAGAAAAAAAACAATAAATTTTTGGGGTTCCCCATACTTCGAACTGAAACTCAAAAAAATTTTTTTCATCAAACCCATACGTGTGTGGTATCTATGGATAGGTCTTCAAAAATGATATTGAGGTTTCTAATATCATTTTTTTCTAAACTGAATAGTTTGCGCGAGAGACACTTCCAAAGTGGTAAAATGTGTGTGTCCCCCCCTGTAACTTCTAAAATAAGAGAATGATAAAACTAAAAAAAATATATGATGTACATTACCATGTAAACTTCCACCGAAAATTGGTTTGAACGAGATCTAGTAAGTAGTTTTTTTTTTTATACGTCATAAATCGCCTAAATACGGAACCCTTCATGGGCGGGTCCGACTCGCACTTGGCCGCTTTTTAGGGTTCCGTACCCAAAGGGTAAAAACGAGACTATTACTAAGACTCCGCTGTCCGTCCGTCCGTCCGTCTGTCACCAGGCTGTATCTCACGAACCGTGATAGCTAGACAGTTGAAATTTTCACAGATGATGTATTTCTGTTGCCGCTATAACAACAAATACAAAAAACATAATAAAATAAACATTTCAGTGGGGCTCCCATACAACAAACGTGATTTTTGACCGAAGTTAAGCAACGTCGGGCGGAGTCAGTACTTGGATGGGTGACCGTTTTTTTGCTTGCTAGGGTTCCGTAGCCAAATGGCAAAAAACGGAACCCTTATAGATTCGTCATGTCTGTCTGTCTGTCCGTCTGTCCGTCTGTCCGTCTGTCCGTCCGTATGTCACAGCCACTTTTCTCCGAAACTATAAGAACTATACTGTTGAAACTTGGTAAGTAGATGTATTCTGTAAACCGCATTAAGATTTTCACACTTTATTATTATTATTATTATTCAGAGCCCACTGTGTCCCACTGCTGGGCAAAGGCCTCCCCCCTCTTCCTCCACTCGTCTCTATTTAGTGCAATATCTGGCCAGCCTCTCAAGAAGGAGTCCAAGTTATCCCGCCATCGCCGACGAGGCCTGCCGGCTCCCCGGTTAGACTCGTGGGGCTCCCACTCTGTGGTTAACTTGGCCCACAAGTCGTCAGGCATTCGGCAGACATGACCAGCCCAGTCCCATTTTAACTTAGCCGCTTTCCGAGCTACGTCCATTATTCGAGTCTTAGAGCGCAGCGTGGTGTTTCGGACTCGATCCCTTAATTTTACACCTAATATGCTGCGCTCCATAGCTCTCTGGCAAACCCCGAGTTTGGACTTCTGAGCTTCCGTCAAAGACCAGGTCTGAGCACCGTAGGTGAGAACTGGAAGTACGCACATGTCCATGAGCCTACGCTTGAGTGATAGAGGTAGGTCTCCCTTCATCAGGTGTTTCATTGACCAATTTATTTATTTATTTATCAATACCAATAGCTCTTCCAGGCGTTTTCGGTGCGTCTTTGGATTTCTTTCTCCTGTCGCGCCTGGAAAGAGACTATTTGGCCAAGATAAAGGTATTCTTGGACATATGCGACGTGTTCTCCGTTTATCTCAATCCCACGTTTTGTGCTGTTAGTCATGACCTTGGTCTTTGACATATTCATTTTCAGTCCAACCTCGAGGCTTGCGTTGCTAAGGTCTTCTAGCATTTGACGTAACTCGGATGAAGTTGAGGAAAACAAGACTATATCGTCGGCGAAGCGAAGGTTGGTCAGCCTCCTCTCCCCGACTATCAAGCCCTTCTCTCCCCAACGCGGCGCAAGTTTTCGGAACACGTGCTCTAAAGTGCTGGTGAAGAGCTTCGGCGATAACGGATCTCCCTGTTTAACTCCTCTTTGTACATCGAAGGACTGGCCAGAAGATTGAAGTTTTATGGCGGCTGTGCTGTTGGAATAAATGGTTTATAGGAGCTTTATATAGTTCGGTGCTATTTCTTGGTGTTGTAGAGCTTCGAATATGGAATAGTGCGATATACTATCGAATGCCTTCGAGTAATCCACGAAGGCGAGGTAAAGGGGGAGATTGTGCTCTGTGCATTTTTCGATCACTTGATTTAGTGCATGCAGATGGTCAGTGGTAGACAAGCCGGGGCGGAATCCAGCTTGCTCGGGGGGTTGGTGGAGGTCAAGCTGTCCTGAGATGCGGTTCTCTATGATTTTAATGAAAATTTTGTAGAGATGGGTTATAAGGCTGATAGGGCGGTAGTTGCCTATATCAGCCTTGTCTCCCTTTTTATGAAGCAGTATTATATTTGAATGACACATTTGTTTAGGAAATGTGTAGGTTTTTATAATATTATTAAAAAGTGTATGTATATAGGGGATGAGTGATTGCTCTCCAACTCTCAAAGCTTCTGTAGTGACGCCATCCTCACCTGCGCTCTTGCTGTACTTCGTTTTCTTAAGTGCTAGGTGTAGTTCGTGTTCAGTGATGGCTGGGATGGCGTTAAAGCTTTCATCTCTGGTTGGTTGCTCGCGAGTTCGAAAAGGATCAGAGTATAGAGTTTTATAGTATTTTGTGGCTATTTGTAAAACTTTTGTTCGACTTCTCTGTTTGATACCTGAGTCATCCCTTAAGCTAGTTATCCAACTTTGCCCTTGGGATGCTCCTTCCTTTGCAGCCTTAAGAGATTTATGGTTAATTAACGCTATCTTAACAAGTCTAGTTTTATAATTCCTGATATCTGTGCGAATGCTTCGTTTGACCTGTTTATCTTTTGCTCTATATTCTTCACTGTTTTTAGCAAGGCTTGATGCCTGCCTTTCTTCTATGAGTTTCAGGGTGTTTTCAGACAACTTTTTGCAAAAATAGAAAAAAAACAATAAATTTTTGGGGTTCCCCATACTTCGAACTGAAACTCAAAAATTTTTTTTTCATCAAACCCATACGTGTGAGGTATCTATGGTCTTCAAAAATGATATATACCTTCATAAATGATTCTGGTATAGGTCTTCAAAAATGATATTGAGGTTTCTAATATAATTTTTTTCTAAACTGAATAGTTTGCGCGAGAGACACTTCCAAAGTGGTAAAATGTGTGTCCCCCCCCCGTAACTTCTAAAATAACAGAATGATAAAACTAAAAAAAATATATGATGTACATTACCATGTAAACTTCCACCGAAAATTGGTTTGAACGAGATCTAGTAAGTAGTTTTTTTTTATACGTCATAAATTGCCTAAATACGGAACCCTTCATGGGCGAGTCCGACTCGCACTTGGCCGCTTTTTTTTTGCTTGTTTTGCTCTATTTTTTGTTGATGGTGCGGAACCCTCCGTGCGCGAGTCCGACTCGCACTTGGCCGGTTTTTTTATAGAGATATATTTTGTCCACGATTGTTTTACCTCCCAAATTAGTAGTGATCTTTGATTGAAGTGAACACTGCCAACATTGGCCCAAAGCCTTCCAACTGCTGTCAACATTGGCCGAAAGCCTTCACGAACCAAGTAGAGTAATCTCATAGGTGCTGAAGTTACCGCCACGGTGTAATCCTCGAGATTATTCTAAGAACGGCCTTGGGACGCTGCATACATTAAACTATCCCACTTTATATGCATACAGTATGTAAACTAACTATCTGTCGTTGGAGTGAGCTGAGAGAATCATATTTATTTCTCTTTTCTTCGCTAACTTGATCGCCCCAACTAAATGCTTTAAGATCACGTGTTGCTACAAAAATAGTCTCGGAGATATATGACATTTATACACTAAGGTTTATGACTCTAAGATGTATGATATTTGTATATGACATTTATTTCGTTTATAGCTTGTTCATATTTATTAGTACCAGCTAGGGCTCGCGGTCGAGTCCGTGTTTCGTTTACACGTTTCGAATACCCGTCTCCGAATAACACGTACACGGTTTTCTGGCCCGTTCCACACGTGTAATTAAGAAACGTGTAATTAAGATCCGTCTCCACGGATAAACGGGTATTCGAAAAAACGGATCTTATTTACCCGTGGCTCCGGACACGTCCTTGACGAGTAGCGAAGGAACGAACCGGCGTACTTAAGAGCTAAAAATTAAATACGTATATATTTCTTACATCTTATTATCATATAAAATGAACTTTAAGACTGTATTAATAAATATTATTTACAATATTTAGCAACAAAACAAAAACTATTTTAAATTAAAGTAACTTGGAAAGATTGTATTTTATGAATTGATCGACTAAGTGGCGAACTGGAATCATACTAAATACTTAAACACAATATTTTAAAAATCATATTTATTTCTTGTTCATTCTAATTGTTTTTTCTCTCCCTCTTATCATAGAAAATGCTTTTTAGTGTGGTGCGGGCTGTGCGGCTTTAAAACAATGGGAAACATTTACTTCTTAAATATTTGCCGCTGCATTTGTTACAATTTCTTGTGTAGACGTGTTCACCTTATTACACCGTCATAAAGCTTATAATTGGCTGTGGCAGTTCTGATAATGGTTTGGGAACCTAATTGTTTTCGCCGATATCAGACAAAAGGGTATTGGAAAACAACACGTTCTAATGAATGGAACACCACCGCGCCGGCCGGCATTTATTACCTGAACACTCGTGTGAAAGTGACCCACGTGAACATGAATGATTACCAATTTTGAGATCTATCTTAATGTATGTAGCAATATAATCGCAAAGTAACGAAGGTAGCGTTTCGAATGCCTCTTGCGAGTCCTTTTTTTGCGTCGTTGGCAGATTTGCTGTTTTCGCGCAGCAGTAAATTGATAAAAATAACAAATAACCACAAAGTAATTCATAATTATTTTCTAACTGTTATTTTTAACTAATATAGGTAGTATTTGTCTGCACATCTATTCTTCACGAAACTATATTACTTACACCACTATATAAAATGTGTTTCTTTGATTGAAATATAATTATGTAATGAACTTTGCTTAAAGAATAAGAAACTTTTATTTGCAATAAACATTACCAGCAATCATAGTAAAAAAAATGAAGGTTTTAAACTAGGGACTATTTAGTGTTTTTAATTCTAAACCTACTCGAGGTATTAAATTAAAAATAGTAGACAATATAGAATATAGGGACACCTAATTTGATTCATATATTGTACAGTTGGCTAAATATGTTATATCAACACAGTTATAAATAATTTTAAAAAATTCGTACGCCAAACGAGTTCATCTGAAGTCAACATTCAATATTAGACCTTGCATACCCAGACCTAGAGCATTGATTGGGTCAAACTGTTTCGGATCCGTTCGGGCCGGTGTTAAGTACCCGTGTAAACGGAGATACATATCTGAGAAACGTGTCTTGGGAACGTTTATTAGAGACGTATCCGGATCCCGGCGGTTCCGTGTAAACCGTGTTCTTAGCACCGCCGGGCTTAAGAACACGGGTATTCGTTTCGGCGTGTAACACGGATACCGGGAGCCCTAGACCAGCTAGCTAGGTTGAGGTGTGTTAAGATATAAGATGTTTAATGAATACATATAAACTATATAAATATAAGCTCTTCCAAGAGCTTGGCAAGCGCCTCAGGGAAAAGGGGAATGATCCCCGTTCTAGGTCATGGCTTGTCCAAAAGATCTCCGTCGCCATACAGCGGGGTAACGCTGCTAGTGTGATGGGGACCTTTGGACCCGGCATGGCTCAGAACGGGTTTAAGTTTCTTAAGTTTTGTACGTATTTAGATAAAAGAAATAAATAAAAGACTATTAAATAACTACTAATTAATATTATCAAGGTCTGCAACCAGCTGACTCCTCTTTATCCGCAGCCTACAACCTTGGGATATATTTTGATTGTTATATTTACTAGAAATGTCACTTGTCCACAGAACTACCTCCAGACAAGCCAACAATAAAGGCAGAAAAGGGATGGTACGCATCGGGTGACTCCCTTCGCGCACAATGCTCATCCCCGCCTGCAGACCCTCCGGCGAATCTCACGTGGCTTCTCAATGGACGAGACGTAAGTAAATTGCTGCAGATATCGTTATAACGTTCAGTTTGTGTCGTCGTAACGTCTGTATTTACCTCAGTAGAGGCGTGGTGCAACCCAAATATGCAGTTAGCGTTCGTTAACGCCATTTTTAGCCATGATCAGCACATCAAATGGGCATGGTGCAACCCGCCCTAGATCATAGAGTGTTTCCAACGGTTCGTCAACACAAACATCTAGCGGCACGACCGCCTCAGCTCGCAGTCTGACATCGACTGACGCTAACTGTCAGTGACGTCACCAGTAAGTGCTCGAGACGTCTATACACTACATATCAGTATAGTCATTTATTCAATACGTTACGTACGCATAATATGTGCAACGACAGCACAAGAGTAGGTACCCCCAACCGGTCTCGTCGAGCGCCCAGTGCACTGTGCGGCGAGCGATGATTCGCGGCGCGCGGGTATCGTGACGTGACCGCTGCTCTGTTTACATCTCGCTCACACTATTAAGCCAGTATAAGCGAGATGCATAGAAAGTATGTTACGCACACGCTAGCGAATATGTCACTGTCAAACTCGTAGTAAATTGTAAGGCTAATAGGCTCTCCGATTCTTGCTATATGCTATCCGATGTTACTTTGGTATTTTAACTCTCCAATACTTAGGTATTCAAAACATAATGTTAACTTTATATAGATGGTCAAGCAGATCTTGTCAGTAGAAAAAGGCGGCAAATTTGAAAAATGTAGGCGCGAAGGGATATCGTCCCATAAAAAATTTGAATTTCGCGCCTTTTTCTACTGACAAGATTTGGTTGACCATCTATATATACAATGTTGTCTCCAGCCACAGACAAGACATCCTCTAGACTGAGCATAGTAACGCTACCCTCTCTGCCACTTATACGGTAGTTTTACTCCATCTTCGAGTCAATCCCATGCCGTGATTGGTCCGTGTCTTTGAACGGACCAATCACGGCACGGGATTCGCTCACCTCGTCCCCCCGCACCCCCGTATTTTTGGCAGCATCGGTTTCATGAAATAATTGCTCTAAACTCCGTCTAAAGGATTCCTAGTCTATGTCACCAGCTATCACCTTGGTTTACAAGAGCGCTTCCAAGTGAAACATTTACACACTTATCAAAAATCGTAAATTAAAAGCGCAACTTACAGAAATTGTATTTATTATGTAACTAGTTAGTTGTTCACAATAACACCACTAGGGTTTGCTCCCGGAATTGCTCGGGAGGGAATTCCCGGGAATTCCTGGTTCTCGCCATACAAACTCAGTACCGGGAGCAAACCCTAAACACCACACAAACCGTGCGCAGTAGGCCTAGCACATGATGGGCGCGACAGTATCTCGCGGCGAGATAGACTACCCGTCCCGCCTACTAGTTCACCGCCGCCGTCATATAAAAATACAACATCCAGCGCAACAACGATCGCTATTTACTAAATTTTCTCAATTGCATTTACCAGTAGGTATTTTATTCAGTACTTTTACAGAATAAAGTGAATTTTACAAAACGGAGCAGGTTTTTCAGCATTTCCAGACAATGCCTCGTTCATGTTTGAACAAATTGGATTGAACTGAACTGAACAAATGTTCACTGCATTGAATCTTTCCTGGCAAAAATTGTATTATACTTGTAGTATCGAAAACTGGAAATAAGGTGAATAACTGTATAATACGTACTAAGTACAGCGAGTATACAAAATTAAAAAGTAACTGGATTATTTACGTATTTTATTCGAAAAGTTTATGTCACAATATATGTTTTTTCACCACACCAACTGGTAAAGGCTCTCTTGATTGTTCAAAAACCGATAGCAAAGTTGCATTTTATTCACATGTGAGGCAAAGTAATCAAATGCAAATTTTGAGTTGTTTTCTTATGTTTGCTGGTAGAATTAATATTTAAATGATGATTTTGATTGATACATTTATTGATGAATGATAAAATAACATTCATTTGGATTTGATTTGGTTTGTTTTTGATCTTACAGTTAATATTTTCTTCGGATTGGTGTGGTGAAAATTTTTTTGATTCACACGGGGGCCAATATTGTTTAACCCTCATGCTTTGAAACCCTAGCAACGCTCAAGATTCCATTTTCGAACCACTCGCTACACTTGTGGTTCAATTTTGGAATCTTTCGCTTACTCGGGTATCAATATTAGCACGAGCGGTTAAACAACAACTTTGCCCCCTTGTAAAGCAAATAACTATTTTTCTTTTGTAAAGTTTTCAATAAAAAAAGTCAATGTTTTTAAGCCATCTCGCATTTTTCATTTCAACATAAATTACGGCTGTTATTTGCGAAATACGACTGCGATTTATTCTGAAACTCAATCGAGAGCTAAGCTTGTTTTCGCCCAGTAGAGTTTCAAGTTTTAAGGGTTACCACATGTATTCGAATGTGTAGTAGATGTAAATGCACTGTAGGATAATGTTTTATTAGAACTAAATTCACTGCTATGGTTGAGAGCTCCGTGAAACCGCCCACCCCTTTACCAACTGAGCTACCGTAGTCTTATAATATTTTTGGGCTCAATACATGAAAAATACCTGGGTTGACCAGTTTTCGTCGAACCGTTCACTTTTCATTCGTTTATTAATTTAACCTTTTGATTGAATTTTGATACAATTTTGACTCTTGTGAGACTAAATTTTTTTTAAATGCGATTTTGCTCACTGTTTTTAAGTAGCAAAGTACCCTTGTTCGAGCTGCTGAGGTGAAAATTTAATTGTTGGTATATCTTAAGAAAACATGAGTGAATAGAGGTAAGTGATGAAGAAGGAATACATTTTTCGGGTTCTCTAATATGTTCTCACTGCTGAGGTGAACAATGTTGTGTACTACACGAGATCAAAGTTATTTACATCTCGTGCGCTTTTGAGTCCCTTACTACGCTCAAAATCCTCGCTACGCTCGTGAATCTATTATAGAATCTTTCGCTTGCACGGGACTCAAAATAAGCACTCGAAGAAATATCAAACTTTGATCTCTTGTTGTACAAATAACTATTTTTAAACTTAAAATGGCTCACTCGCGTTAGGTTCAAGTGATTTCTGCTCGATATGTTTCGATCTGTTTTGAGGATCGTCAGTATTCAGCCAATTAACTAAAATAACGTCAATTTAAAACAATTTTAATATGTTTAAAACGTCAACACTATAGGTGTAGTCAATTTTGCATATTCTTAAAGGGTATTTACTTAAATGAAAGTACTACACTTGTAAATAAACTTTACAGTAGATATGGTGCTACTTTCCGAACTAGTGCGGGAAAGAGCACTTTCCGTGCGTATGTCGAAAGTTTAAAGTGCCATAATTATGTTCTGTAAAACGTTGTACGATACACGTGCGAATAGGTAATCCGCAGGGGTCGGACAAAAAGTGCCGATGACGTAAAAATGACGTAATCTTGCACACAGGATGATGTTTGAGTTTGTATTTAAACTTCCGTGTGACATGTAGTAACAAAGTAGTATTAATGAAGTAACAAAATAATCGTAAATAAATCCATGGAATTAATAATACAGGTGGTAGGGTGATGTAGTGAATAAATAAATTTCTTCGTTGGTATATCTTGATTACAGCAAGAGCAGTATACGTGTTTGTCACGTACCTCCAAAAACGGAAAATTGCCACAATATTCGAGTACAGATGACATTTTAGAGCGTTTTCTTATACATTAGTAAATATACATTTTATCTAAATATAATCGTGAAGATACAATAGCTAAACAATAACGAAGTCAATTTATTGTTCATCTGATTGACAATGTGTCAGTCAAAAACGTACTTACTTATTTCAAGTGGCGATATCGTTTAATAAAGAGGTTGATAAATGATAAGTGATAATTGTTTATGAAAATCAAAAATACTATTTGAAATCATCCTATAAGTGGTTTGACGTCATCCGCACTTTTTGTCCGACCCCTGGACTAATCCGCAACTCGTGTCGATTTAAACACTCCCTTCGGTCGTGTTTTAATTTTATGCCACTCATTTCGAATTTCCTCTTTTCCGCACTTGTATCGTAAATAACTATATTCACCGAATTTTTTGAGCAATTTTATTGTTTATTTATTTATTTAAATTTTTATTGCACAAAAGAAAAACTTACGGTACAAAAGGCGGACTTAATGCCAAAAGCATTCTCTACCAGTCAACCTTACCCCTATGTCATTTCTAAAGTGATCCCCTGGTAACGGTATAACCGCGGTCACTTTACCCATTTCCAGCGTTCAGTTGAAAACTTTTATAACTTACTACAACGCCCGGTTATTTTTAACTCTTACGAACAGCTGACTGTAATTTATCTCTTAACTTTTAAGAACTTTTAAAAGCTGACCTTGCAAAAGAAAATTAAGGAGAGGTAATACCAAAATATAATGTAGGATTCAAGTTTTAAGTGCTACTTGTGAACTTGTACCTGCGTCATATTTATGTTACTACAGCTAAAATATTGTATACTCGTACATAACATTGCATGCAAATATTACTTTTAAATACTTACATATATATATAACTTACCTTATGTAGGTAAATGTAATTTTGTATGGGATTTTGATTTTCCAAAACGTCCCGCTTAGAGCGCTGTTCAAAATGCCATACAAAAATAGACATATCGCAAACGCGAACGCTCGTCACGCTCTCGAATTAATTTTACACTAGGGGTTCTGTTTTTTTTTTGGGTAAAGCTTAAAAAAGTAGTGTAAATGTGGGATAGATGTCACAGGGGGATAGATGCACATAGCGACTTGTGCGAATTTAACACTTGCAATTCATTTATTATTTGTAAGCTTACTCCTTTCCTCCCTCTGGTTGATGACGAACACTTCGCTAAAATAGACGTATTGTGATTTATTGCGAAAAACTATTTTACGCCGCGGCAAATTAGGGTAAATGTGGGATAGTTGCCATACTTTTTGAAAAAGGTGAATAAAATACAGAAGGTAAACATTTAAAAATATTATAACAGTGTTAGTTTGTATACTCATTAATAAACAATATTTTTAAGGTAGCTTGTTGTCATTTGTTTTATTTGTATACTGTTCCACGAGTCAAAATATCATCGCGGCATCTAACCCATACAGTTGGCATCCATCCCCGTCCGAAGGACCTTTTTATTTTGTTTTTAACTAAACAAATAAAACAAATAATATCAAGCTACCTTGAAAATATTGTAATGAGTATACAAACTAACACTGTATTATAAGATTTTTAAATGTTTACCTTCTGTAATTAATCAAAGTCCTTGGTACAATCATTTACTTTTAATTTACTCCGACTAGTTACTTCTACGTACACTCTTAAACAATCTTAAGTTCACAAGCAGTAACCTTCGTGCTAAATTTAGTGTTACTCGTTCCAGCGCCGAGCGAGAATGAATCTTCCACCCCATGGTACATTCTATTTATACTCTTTTATCATTACAATCCGCGGGTAGGAGAGAAGGGTCATTTTCGCGACTACCGACAGATTAATTAGCAAATATTCGGGTATACACAGATCATATTTTTAATCACTACCTACTGAATGCCATCATTTTAACCTAACTCACACTAAATAATTATAATTTATTCTCGAAATCTTATGAAATATCACACTTCTGTATTTTATTCCCCTTTTTCAAAAAGTATGGCAACTATCCCACATTTACCCTATCTAACAACATTACACTAAATATTAAAACCGGCGAAAACGAGTCCGATTGTACAGAAATTAATTAAAATAACTAAGAGACTTTTCTGCATTGTTGTGAATCTGGAGTAGGTATACAAACAAATTGTAAGTAAGACTAACTTCTGCCCGCGACTTCGTCTACGTGGAATGATGATGATGATAGATAAAAACTATCCTATGTCCTTCTCTGAGCCTCAAACTATTTCCAAGGCAAATTTCATCCAATTCGGTTTAGCGGCTAAAGCTTGAAGATGGATAGACAGACAGAGAGACAGACAGGCAAAGTTTATTTTCACATTTATAATATCAATATAATATAATAATATAATATAGAGTAGTAGGGACTAGTAGGTATGTCCATAGACGCTTAACCTCTCGTATGTTTAGACACGGATCCGTGCGTGGGAATTAAAATCTATTGTTTTAAATGACAAGGTCACATTTTCAATTATCAAATCTGACAGGCCGCATACGAGGGGATAAAAATCTTGTTAGAAAAACTGGCCAAGTGCGAGTCGGACTCGCGCACGGAGGGTTCCGCACCATCAACAAAAAATAGAGCAAAACAAGCAAAAAAACGGTCACCCGCCCGACGTTGCTTAACTTCGGTCAAAAATCACGTTTGTTGTATGGGAGCCCCATTTAAATCTTTATTTTATTCTGTTTGTAGTATTTGTTGTTATAGCGGCAACAGAAATACATCATCTGTGAAAATTTCAACTGTCTATCACGGTTCGTGAGATACAGCCTGGTGACAGACGGACGGACGGACGGACCTCCGTTTGACAATTAACGCGCACCTGTTCCTCTAGTTGGATACGTTCCTTTGACTGGTCGCAGTCAAATTATAACGATAAAATTTAGTCCTTTGTCTGTGACGCTGAACGGGTTACAGCTTCGTTTATTACACGTATCACTAGACACTTTCAAACTAAAAAAAAACTGCACTAGAACTGCATTGAACTAGGTCTCTTGAAAGCACAAGTGAATAAGCGGTTACTGAACCATTAGGCTTCATTTTTTTTTTCAGTCTCGGTCGTCATTTAACATAACAACCTTTTTTTTTATCATTGCACGAATGCACGCAGCCGAAGTCGCGGGCAGACGCTAGTAAAAAAATAAAAGCAACAACGGTTGCACTCCGGGAGTGCCGATAGAAGTGAAAACTCACCTCACTATGTTACCGACGCCCGGTAACACGATACATACATTTGGCGGAGGTATTTTATTTATTTATTATATATTATAATCATTCTCAAATAAGATCACACTTTTTCATTGACATGTTTATTTACATACTGCCATGACAACGTCAAATTATTTGAACATAGGTAAAGAGTCTTGAAAAGGAGTCAGCAACATAAACGACAGACGGACGGACGGACGGACGGACGGACAGCGGAGTCTTAGTAATAGGGTCCCGTTTTTACCCTTTGGGTACGGAACCCTAAAAACGGGTTATTTGATTACGTCTGGTAACACTGTTTGATTTCCTAATGAAATACCTCCGTTTGACAATTAACGCGCACCTGTTCCTCTAGTTGGATACGTTCCTTTGACTGGTCGCAGTCAAATTATAACGATAAAATTTAGTCCTTTGTCTGTGACGCTGAACGGGTTACAGCTTCGTTTATTACACGTATCACTAGACACTTTCAAACTAAAAAAAAACTGCACTAGAACTGCATTGAACTAGGTCTCTTGAAAGCACAAGTGAATAAGCGGTTACTGAACCATTAGGCTTCATTTTTTTTTTCAGTCTCAGTCGTCATTTAACATAACAACCTTTTTTTTTATCATTGCACGAATGCACGCAGCCGAAGTCGCGGGCAGACGCTAGTAAAAAAATAAAAGCAACAACGGTTGCACTCCGGGAGTGCCGATAGAAGTGAAAACTCACCTCACTATGTTACCGACGCCCGGTAACACGATACATACATTTGGCGGAGGTATTCTATTTATTTATTATATATTATAATCATTCTCAAATAAGATCACACTTTTTCATTGACATGTTTATTTACATACTGCCATGACAACGTCAAATTATTTGAACATAGGTAAAGAGTCTTGAAAAGGAGTCAGCAACATAAATGTCAAATAACATTGAGTTTTTCTTTATTGATTTAAGTGCCATTTAAATTATATGTGGCCACCTTACGGGGCTTACGGTCACGTGATCGCCTTACGCCCCTTACGGTCACGTGATAGCCTTACGCTGTCTCGAGTTTATCATTTTTTAGCGCCGCTAAAGAAGTTTTCCCTTCAATAATAAAATTAATAAAAGCAAATATCAAATAAGCTTTACCCACAAAAAGTCGTATAATTACTTACCTTTTGAAAGCACACTCCATTACTTCTTTAAAATACATTTTTGCTAAAAATCTTTATTGAAATAAAATCAAACCCTCTCATGCGACAATTATTTTGGGTCGGGATGAGAGCTCTTGTAAAAAGAGATGTGTTCAGCTAAGTGTTGGGTACACACGTTGTTTGATGGTTGAGTAGGTACTTTGTTGAAATTCCGCAATATGTGAATTTTGTAGGATTATACGAGTAGGTACTTACTAGCTTTTGCCCGCGACTTCGTCTGCGTGCAGTTAGTAATTTGGGTAGCTTATTTTTTATCCAATCTGCTTTATATCGATTTCCCGTACAAACTTCCACCCCTCTTTTCACCCCCTTAAAGGATGACTTCTGGGCTAAAAAAAATACCCCATGGGCCCGATTCGGATTTTCAAATAGACATCTATAAGATATCTTTTAGTCATCACCAAGATACGATAACGATATTTTTAAGATCTAACCTGTCAAATTTGACATTTGCGCGATTCTGGATACTCTTGAATGATTTCCACAAGATATGGCTTAGAGATCTAATTCACATCTATTAGATATCTAACTCTATAGGTTATAGGTTATAGGTATTCGCGGGCTTGGTTTCCGCAACTCGACGTCATATTATTGCGCCTATTTTGCGTGATGGGTTGGCGGCCTATTCCTGCCAACCCAGCTCTACCAGGAAGCCTAGCAGACCCTTGACGTTGCCGACGACTTCTGGGAGCGACCCCGGTGAGCCGAGGTGTTGTGCCCGGTATTCTGCCACCCCTGGGCATTCGAGAATGACGTGGGCGGCTGTCTCCTCTGCCTCCATGCACGCCCTGCAGAGGGGGCTATCTGTAACACGTAGGGTTAGTAGGTGTTTGTTAAATGAGGCGTGGCCGGTTATGGCCCCAGCTATAAGCCGGAGCTGTGGTCTCTTCAGCTGTCGCAGCCTCCGTGACAGATTGGGGTTGAGTGTCGGGAGGGCTTCCTTCGCCTGCCTGCAGGTGCCTAGGTTAGACCAGTATTGTTGGTGTTTTACCTTGGTGTTATGACGCAGCATGTTCCGGAGCCAGGCAAATGGCAGAGGTATAATTGGCTCAGGTCCTGCCACCTTCAGTTCCGAGCCACCTCTCGCCAGGATGTCAGCTGCATCGTTACCTCGTGAGTTGCTGTGTCCTTTGATCCACTGCAGAGTTACGCCATTGGTGGTACATACCTCTGACAGAGCTTTGTGGCATTCGTAAATTAGCCCTGAAGTGAGAGTATAACTTTGTAGAGCTTGCAGTACTGATCGACTATCAGAGAGTATGCGGATGGGGTAGTCCAATACTTCCCTTGAGACGATTGCGTGTGCTGCCATTATGATGCCCATACATTCCGCCTGGAAGACTGTGTTATGGGCACCAAGTGGTGTTGAGATGTGTATGTTTAGGTCCTCTGAGAAAACCCCAGCGCCAGTGCCTGACCTTGTCTTTGATCCGTCCGTGAAGATTCTCAGCTCCCTTGGGTTGAGTCCTTCATGGGGTTCTTCATGTAATTGTATTTTGTATTTCTTGTCGAAGACGAACTGCTTGGGTATCCTGTCAGTCACCGCTTCTATGAGCGGTTCCCTACCTATGGCCTCGTAGAGGATTTCGGTGTGTGGCACCCTAGGCGGTCTCCAGAGATTAGATTTTTTAAGACGTACCGCCGCAGCTAGCGCTTCCTGTTGTATAAAGAGCTGCAGCGGCGGCAGGCCCAGTAAGGCTTCCAGGGCCGCGGTTGGTGTTGTCCTCATGCAGCCCGTTGTCGCCATACAGGCCAGCCTCTGGAGTCGTTGTAGTTTAGCCTCAACTGTGGATAGTTTGGTGCGTGGCCACCATACTATCGCTCCGTAGCTTATTATTGGTCTTATAACTGCCTGGTAAAGCCATAGAGTTAGCCTGGGAGTTAATCCCCAGGTTCTACCCACCATTCTACGACATTGCCAGAACGCGACTGTAGCTTTGTCAATTTTGCCATTTAAGTGATTACTCCAATTTAGCTTGTTGTCAAGTATTACCCCTAAATACTTTACCTCTGCAGATAGTTGGAGTTCTGTATTGAACAGTTTGGGAAGGCGGTAGTTTCCCAAATTGCGTTTGTTGGTGAACATTACCAGCTCCGTCTTGTGGGGATTGACTGTGAGTTCGTTGTTGATGCACCAGCGCTCCACGATGGCTAGTGCAGAGCGGGTAACGTCGCATACCGTACCTGTGTGGTTGCCGCTCGTTAGTATCACTATATCGTCAGCATAGCCGATTGTGTAGTAGTGATTGTTGTTTAGTGCCGTGATTAGGTCGTTCACTACTAGGTTCCATAGAAGTGGCGATAGAACGCCCCCTTGGGGGCATCCCTTTGCCACTGATGCCTGCTGTGTCTCGCCTGTCCCAAGTTTTATGACCCTCTGGCTCAACATGTTGTTTATCCACTGGGTCATAACTGTATTCGCTCCATGTCTTACCAGTGCTGCTGCAATGCTGCTGAACCTAGTCCTGTCGAAGGCCCCTTCTATATCTATAAAGGTTCCTAAGCACATGGACCTGCTTTTAATCGCCACCTCAATTTTGCTTACCACTGCATGTAGTGCCGATTCTGTAGACTTGCCAGGGCTGTAGGCATGTTGGTTGGGATGTAGGGGCACGTTACTCAGCACCCTCTCCCTCAGATACCTGTCGCACAACCTCTCCAAGGTTTTAAGCATGAAGGAGGTCAGGCTGATGGGCCTGAAGGATTTGGGATCCGAGTAGTCGCTTTTACCTGGTTTCGGTATGAAGATGACTTTGACCTCTCTCCACCGCTTTGGCACGTACCTGTGAGCCAGACAGGCGCGCAGAACGGTGGTCAGCTTCAGAGTGAGATGCCTACCGCCCCATTTTAGAAGCGCAGGGAAGATCCCATCCATTCCTGGAGATTTGAAGGAGTCAAAGCTGTTTATGGCCCATTGCGTGCGCTGTGGGCTGATTACCTCGTGTGTCTGTAGCCACTCGTCCTCCGACGGAGTGGTCTCCTCTGCCTCCCAACTTACTGGGTGCGATATCACGCAGTCCGGGAAGTGTGTTTGCACCAGGACCCGTTCCGCCTCCTCCGGTGAGTTGGTGAGAGAGCTGTCAGGCTTACGCAGGGATCCCAAGGTTATGGTTGAGTTGTTGGAGAGGACCTTCCTTACCCTGTTAGCCTGCATGGTGGTTTCAATGTCTGTACAGAATTTGCGCCAGGAGTTTGTGCTCCTGTACCTGAGTCGTTTCTTGTACTTGGCCTTTGTGGACTTGTAGTTATCCCAGTCCTCATCAGTGCCAGTGTTCATTGCTCTGTTTAGTTGTCTCCTCATCTTACCCCTGGGTCTCTCCAGCTCAGGTCCCCACCAGTTGCTCTTCCTTCCACTGCTTGTTGATGGGGTGGTTAAGGGACATGCCTGATGGTAGCACTCCAAGATGGTGTTTGTGAGGGCGCTTACCTGTTCTTCTATTTCAGCTGTGCCTAGTATCTCCAGGGGACACTCCTGCTGTTCTAGTATTGTGTTTAGTCGCAGGGTATAGAGATCGCGGTTGGTCCTGCGTGGGTCCCTTCTAGGCTCAGCTGTGAGTGTTTTTACCTGAATGTCGAATCGAATCCACCTGTGGTCTGAGCACGACACCTCCTCCGATACATGCCAGCCTGTGATGTGCTTCGATGCTTCTTCAGATGATAGGGTCAGGTCAATGATTGTCCTGCTACGTCTGTTTATGAATGTCGGTTCCGAACCTGTGTTAAGGAGGTTAAGGTTTGTAGTAAATAGGTACTCGACAAGCTTCTTACCTCTCTCGTTACCTGTTTCCATGCCCCATAGGGGGTGATGAGCGTTCGAGTCGGTTGCCACGATGAGTTCGAGCCCCTCCTCTTCGCAGTAGTTGACCAGCCTTGTCATGTCATGCGGTGGTGGGTCGTCCGCCTCCGGCATATACACAGAGGCTACGACCATCTTCTGCAGGCTGGTGTCTTGCGCGCCGTGCAGCCTTATGGCGCACACATCTCTAGAACAGAAGCTCGTTATAGGTTGCACATGTAAATCTTTAGTTGTGTATATGCAGGCCCGGGGATTATCCGGACCCGAGTAGACTGTTAGCTTACCTCCTAAGTTACGGAGACCGCAGACAGAGCCTCTTCTGACCCACGGTTCCTGGATCAGGATTACGGCTGTAGTGTTGACCTCCAACCACTTCCGGATCTGAGCCGTCGCCGTTTCGCTGTGGTGGAGGTTGGCTTGGAGGAACTTACCAATTGGCGAAGGGAGCTCCTCCACCAGGATCACCCTCCTCCGCCGACATCGGCTCCTCCCCCTCCTTGCCGATGGCCAGCTTACCTAGCCCCTGCGCGCATTCCCCTTCACTCTCCGAGGAGTCACGAAGAAGTTCTTCTTCGTCCTTCTCGGAGACGGAATGAGACTGCACTGGGGCTTGCGACTCAGGCTCCTGGACTACTTCCACAGGTGCCTGTGTCGCCGGGTGAGTGTCCATGGGCTCGGCAGGTGTATCAGCTGCACTGTCGGTGTCGATAGCGCTGCTGGGGGGCGGTTGCTCCCTGAATTTCCCCCGTGCCCCCTCAAACTTCACGTACACCGAGCCCAGCATAAAGCCGAGCCGGCGTCCGGCACACTGACGACAGCGAACGTTTCCGTTCCCTGCACCTCTCGCCGGTTGAGCAGCCAGCGGTCTATTTCCGCCCACGGGTTCTGGTACCGGAGAGCTCGGCCTACCTCGCCAAAGTCCTCCCAGACACCCGGGAACAGGATCCCGCAGCGTACCCTTCTGGGCACCTCGCTCTGGCGCTTGACTACCACCTTCTCCCCCTTGTCGAGGGTGATGGTAGCCACGCTGCGCTTGAGCCACACCAGTGTAGCCTGGTTCTCGCACCACAGTCTCAGGGAGCCGTTAGCCCATACAGGCTTGCCCCTGAAGAGTGGGCCTACGGGAAGGCTTGCAGTGGGTTGTCTAGCTTCCTGCGAGAGCAGGGCTAGCAGTTGCCTCTGGACCTCATCCGACTGCTGTGAGGTCAGGTGACCCGAGGTGGCAGTGGTCACCGCCACCAGCAGGTCAGCCTTTGCAGCCTCTGCGTAGTCGGCAGGGGGGGTTTCTCCAGGCAGTCCAGTCCTCTGCCTCTTAGGCTCGCCTCTGGGAGATATGGTCTCGTCAAGACGAGCCCTCTTGGCAGAAGACTGGGCTCCCTGCTTACTCTCCCCCTTGGTCTTGGCCTTCACCCTCTTTTCCTGGGGAGGGGCACGGTTCGCTGCTGGTGACCCAGCTGCTGCCTGCGCCTGGCCCTTCCCAGGGGCGCCTTGAGGTGGCGCCTGGACGGTGTTGTTGAGAGCGGCTTGCCTCTCTCTTCGCCTCCGTCTCTGCTTCCTGTTAAGCTTGTGCGGCTTAGCCGCAGCTGTAACAGGGGGAGGCGGGGGTACAGGAGTTGTCACCCGTTTATCGGGCTTCCATCTCCGCGCCTTCCTGGACACTTGTACGGTCCATCCCGCCTCCAGCTGAGCAGAAACGGGGTCCAGCACCGGTTCCATCACTAGGGTCTGCTCCGTGGCAGGGGGCTTACCCCCTGGCGGAACAGCACCTGTGGATGTCCCCGGTGTTGGCAGTAGGGCCTGGCGCTGCGGCACCGGGCCCCCTGGTCTGGGTGTCAGCGCAACAGGTATGCGTGCCTTCGGTTTCCCGGCGGCTCTTCCTCCTGTTGCGGCCTGCCCCTTGCGAGGCGGTACTGTCGAGCCAGCTCCGCCCCGGGGCCGGTGTGTATTGTGTGTGTGTCTGTTTGTAGTGGTGCCTGGCAGGGTTGCCTGAGCCTCCCTGTAGGCACGTGTTGAGGAGGGGGGAACTGTCGGGACAGCTCCTGCTCCGTGTTGTGTTGTGTGTTGTTGTGTGTGGGTGGAGGTTACCGGAACAGCCGAAACTGCCCCGTTACCCTCCGGTGTTGGGGTACCTTCCAGTACCCGCGGGGTTTGGGATCTTATATCATCCATGTTGTTGTTTGTGTAATTTTCACCTCTCGAGCTTCCCACCCTCCATGGAGCCCGCACCTTTGGGGATGTCACTTTGGACACCAGGACTACCCAAGAGATATAGGTGTGTTGAGGTGAGACTCATGCGCGACATCGGGAGCTGCAGACACGTGGCTGAGAGAGACGATCCTATCTCCCCCAGTGGTTCCACGCGCCCTTGCCCCGTCAGCATGGCCGAGCCCCTGGCATCCTCCCAGAGGACGCCCCTCCCCACACCTCGCCTGCGGACCGTACCACCTCGACCGTACGGGACGCGTGTCCAATACCCTGCAGTGGCTAGTTGCAGGGCCACCGTTTCGCCGGAAATTCGGACCAAAAAGGACATATTGGCCTACAGGGGATAACTAACCCCGACCCCCTGCAGGCCTCGGCCCCCAGGACTCCTGCATCCCCGCTTACGGCGCTCTACTGCGCAGGACTTACGCAGGCAGGTGAGTGTAGTCCGCCTAAGTCACCTACACCTTAGGCGGAACCGGGAGGTCCGTATAGCATAGCTAGCAATATGACCGAAATCCTATTGCTAGCCATGTCATACAGACACTCCAGAGTGTGTCATACCCCGCTCGGGTTTTTAGGTCCTCACGGGTTATGACGGAGGTCCGCTTAGTATAGATAGCAAATTGACCTAAGTCATTTTGCTAGCTATGCCGTGCGAACTCTCCAGAATGTGTCATATCCCATTCGGGTTTTTAGGTCCTCATGGGTTATGACGGAGGTCCGCATAGCATAGCTAGCAAATTGATCGGGATCATATTGCTAGCCACGCCGTACAGGACTCTCCAGAGTGTGTCGTACCCCACTCGGGTTTTTAGGTCCTCATGGGTTACGACGTCGCCTTCATACTCAGCTACTGGTGGTCCGGGGCAGATGGAATGTGCGACGCCCGACCGACCACCAGCATTACCAGGGTGTACGACCCACCCCACAAGTGGGATGGGTTCGTCCATGGCCTGCGGCGGCAGAGCCATAGACGACGGGGACGTGTATGATAGACTTGAGGGGGTAGGCATTGTGAGCCCAGCGTCGCACACCTGAACTACGTACCTACCCCCACCTACACCCCAATATATCTAACTCTATCTAACGTAAAAGTGACATTGGTTGCCCGAATTGCGCTGCAAAAGAGAACTAGTTGAAATCTAAACTATAACGTATCTAGAATAGATCTAGTACGTGTTGTCTCTTGTGAATATCTTGAAGTTCGAATACGGCAGCGTGTCCTCCCCGGGACTCAAGCAATCTCCATACCCAACTAAATCGGTTCAGCGGTTTAAGCGTTAAGAGGTAACCGACAGACAGACCGACACACTTTCGCATTTATAATATTAGTATAGATACAGGGTGGCCATACTCTGAGTGGTGAATATGTAGATCATCAACAAGTTTTACTATGAAGCCAACCACAAAGTCGCGACCCAAGTAGAATGGCGATGCGAGCAGGGTACGTGTCGCCGCGGGGTTTTGAGCAAACGCTCGCACGCTACTCGCCCGCGCTGACCGAAAATGAAGTAAACATGCCTTTTTGCGCCACAATAACGTTCAGATTAAGAAGCCAGACGTCAAATCTGTTTAATCTGTCAGCTCCCACGGCTCATATATGAGCCAGATCGCTTATGGTGACGTCATATCGTGGGATTCGACAGGTTAAAGGAGGCGTATCCATTCACCACGCACACAAGGAGCGAGCTAGTTTTTACTACCATTTCGCGAGTGTTAGTAAATGTGGAGAGGAACGAGCGGCGTCACCGGTTCCGATACTAACTGTGCGCGATAGCCATTCTAACCTCTTTAATATGTTCTGTGGTCGCGACAATAAAATCTTCTATTCCATAGAAAATATTAACATCGGATTCGACGTAATGTATGACAAGAAGAATTTCTCTTTGCGATTTCAGGGTTGGCCCCATAGTACAAGTTGTTCAGTAAGATGGATAGATAACTGACCCCCTGTATAGAAACTTGTTTGAAAGGGGGTCAGTTATCTCTGCAGCTTAATGCACATAATATACGCGCCGTGTTATAGAAATGTTAACTATAGGCCTGCATAGGCTTTTCTAGGACCCGATTCTGATTTAACAACTTGTCATGGCTTTGAACTGGTTTTCAATTTCAATTTCAATTTCAATTCAATTTCAATTTCAATGTTTATTTGCAACCAAGTAGGTACAGTGGGCACATGCAACTTAATGCTAGGTAGGCACATAGGTACATAACTACTAGGACCCGGATAGGGCTTAGCAAAATAAGGTTTTAATTTTTCCTAATCTAGATTTCAGTAGCAATAATTATACATTCATTTTTCTACCAGTAGCTACACAATTCATTTGTATTTTTAGATAAAATAAAGATAAAACTGTTGTCAATACAAAATAAAATTTAAAAGGTATAACATGAAATTAATTACAATTTTAATAATAATGGTAAAAATGGTAAAATATTGTAAAATAATTTAGTAAAACATTTGTATAAAGCATTTGTAAAATTGTCAAGGTAAATATAAAATAACAATACGGTAGTTAGGTAGGTATTAAAATTTGGGTTGGAGGTGAACATAATATTATATCATGGTTATGGCTAGGACTTTGTATAGTTATTGTAAACATTTTGATGTTAGGATGAGTTTAAGTATTCATTAACGGTGTAAAAAGCATTTTCAATTAAGTAATTTTTTAGAGCTTTTTTAAATTTGTTATCATTTTCTTCAGATTTTAGTACTTCAGGTAAATTATTGTAAATTCGTATTGACATAGAGTATGGTCCATTTCTATGAAGTTGTAATTTTGATGACGTTTGAAGCAAGTTGTTTTTATAACGTGATTCATATCGACGTGGCACATCACCAAATGTAGAGTATAACTCTGGATGCTTTTTCACGAATTTACACATTTCAAATATGTAGATACATGGCAAAGTTAGGATTCTTAAACTTTGGAAGTGGGGTTTACAGCTATCCAATTGTTTAATATTTACAATTATCCTAACGCATTTCTTCTGTAGAATAAATAGTTCTTGAACATCAGTACTATTTCCCCACAAATTAACTCCGTAAGAAAGCCATGCGTATGCAAACGAATAATATGCCACCATAGCTGTGTGGATGTTTGTTGACTTTTTAAGTTCCCTTAATGCATAAATAAATTGGCTTAGTTTTGTTTTTATTTTCTGGATATGGGCTTTCCAGTTTATATTACAGTCTATTGTTATACCAAGAAGAGAAAATGTCGAAACGCAGTCAATTTTGGTATTATCAAAAGTAAAATCTACATCTAAATCTGGTTTCTGATGAGGCCTAAATTGCATTAATTTTGTTTTAGAAAAATTGATCTCAAGGTTATGGTCTTTCATCCAAAGTACAACATTAGACATGATTTCGTATAGTTTTTCGTTAATAATTTCATTATTTTTACATGAAACCAATAGAGAGCAGTCATCAGCAAACATGACACACGGTTCTTTAAATATTTTAGGTAGGTCGTTTATATATATAATGAAGAGTACGCATCCAATCACACTCCCCTGAGGGATGGAATCCGTTACTGGTTGAACTTCAGACCTGACAGTACGAATCTCTCGCGAATTTTTGTGTATGTGTTCAATCTCGACATACTGGGTTCTGTTTTTTAAATATGATTTAAACCATCCATGTGTAATGCCACGGACTCCCACGCCGTAGAGTTTGTGCAGTAGAATATCGTAATTTACTTTTTCATACGCCTTCGTCATGTCAAGCAAAATGCCTAAAGCGTATTCTTTATTATTTAGAATATTTAAAATTTCGTTTGTATATGCGTAGGTGGCTAATGTCGTGGAGCGGTTCTTGCGGAAACCGTTTTGAGCGTTATCGAATATATTATATTTTTCGCAAAATGAGTTTAATCTGCTTATCTAATTAGTTTTGATACGATCTTGACGATCGTTTACCATTTTTGGCGCGGTTTTCACTTTTACTTCTTGTCGCATGCACTAATCAGCGGAAGCGATCTTTAAAATAGTATCAAAATAAAAATATAGATTTTATCCCTGACACAACACTGAATAGTTCCGTACATGGCGGGAAGAAGTTGATAACTCGAGATATTTTGTTGAAGAAATTTGAACTTAAAATAAATTACATAAGGTTCAAATTTCTTCCATTTTTTTCCCGCCAGTTATCAACTTCTTCCCGCCGTGTACGGAGTTATCTTTTATTGACGCGTGCAACAATGAGTTTTTACACATTTTACGCAACGTACAGTCATGCTCCGTGATTGTGACGCCATTTAGGGTGCTAGTTAAATAGGACATCCATAGCGTAAGTATGGAACAACCAATTTAGATCCTAAAAAGGCGTAATAATCTCGTGTGGTGACTGTGAATGTGATAACAATTCCAATTACTGCAATAATTCCTAGATCTAAATCAACACGTCGACGCGCACGTCACCGCACGTCACACGTCACGCATCACACGTCTCATCGCGCGTGCCGTTGTCACGAGCGCTTGCCGCTAAAATAACTGTCGAGTCCGGTTGTGAAGGCTTTTTTGCTCCTTATCCGTTTAGTTGTTGGTTTAAGAAATGTGTTCTTGTTGGACAAATAATTTGCGGACTGGTACGTCTCATATACCTGCGTATAGCTTCGCTGTACTAGTAACGGTCTTAGCTACCTAAGCTACTTTTACGGCTACCATCAGTTTGTCACTGACATAAACGCCGTCGAGAACGTAATTTACTTTCTATACATCTCGCTCGTACTCGCATATTATTGCAAACGAGATGTATAGAAAGTAAATTACGTTCTCGATAGCGTAAATGTCAGTTTTGACACTGTCAGTGACTCATGGTACGGGCTCTTGTCCTTGCGATAGAGTTAACGAACCCCTACTTATAATTTATATTATAAATGCGAAATAAAACTCTGTCTGTCTGTTACCTCTTCACGCTTACACCGCTGAACCGATTTGGATACAATTTGGTATGGAGAGATATTTTGAGGCTCGGGACCTTTCCCTTTTTTATGATATACGATAGATTTCATTAATCATCATCATCATAATTATTCCACGCAGACGAAGTTGCTGGCAGAGTCTAGTTGTCAGATACCGCGGTGGACTACGGCAGCGGTTTCATAATTAATTGGATTGAAGGAAATGGTCTCGATTACCTTATAATTTCATTGGAAAATTGAATTTTGAAAGAATGTTTCAAAAATGTTCATCTTATTTCAGATTATTTTAGTTTTTATTTGTGAAACTAAAATAATCTACTATTATCCATCGTACCAAAACTACATCTACTTCATTAAGTAGATGTAGTTTTGGTACGACGAGTGGATATCGATAGACGATAACACACTGATGTCATTACATCAGTGTGTTATCGTCTATCGATATCCACTCGTTTCACATCACTAGAAATCGGTTTATCGAGATGGATGTCGCCGATTTATCATGTTACCTACTTCATTCTCTTTTTTATCGCGCCATGAACCAGCAAACCTATTTCTAATAAAAAGTTGCGAACGTTCTAGTGATCTCTCAATTTGTTCTCTCTGGTAACATATCTGTTGGGGCGGCGACAAAATATTATATACTTAAACGAAGCTCTCAGTATTTTTCACTTTTTTGCCTTCGAAAAACAGACTATTATATGTTAAAAAACTGCGACCACATAACACAAAAAACCGACCAAGTGCGAGTCGGACTCGCGCACGGAGGGTTCCGCACCATCAACAAAAAATAGTGCAAAAAAATCGTGTTTGTTGTATGGGAGCCCCCCTTAGATTTAGAAGCTTTGTTTATTATATTATGTCTGTGGATACAAAATTTGACTTGCTTCTTCTTGCCCAATTTCTGTCAAAAAATGTACTTGAAATAGGTATTACCGTTTCAGAAACTGTCGGTGACACGCGTGGAGTCACGTTGCGAGTTGTTGTGACAGCGCCTGTCAGCGAAATAGGGATGTGTCTCTTAGGGTTGTAATCTTATTTTTTCATTCTTTCTTCCTCTATTCATCCTGTTGCCCATTGGAATTTAGGGCTCGAATGATAGGGTATTTAAAATATAGCCTGTTCAGTAAAACAATTCAATAACAGTTGAATAAAAAAATCCAACTAGCCACATTCGAAATAAAGAACCAGCTTTATTTTCTTGAAGTCGGTCAAATATTTTAATACAGATTCATAGACTTAGTAGGTCGAGTTATTACGGACCAGGCTAAAAAGATCGGCGAAGCGACCAAACATACCTGTTAAAAGTAACATGCACCAACCTCATTTTCGAATCCAATTTGGCTACACAAAGATAATTACTTACGCCATATGCCCTTGATAGTGTTAAATTGGATATGTCACTTTGACATTCATATTTGATAAGTACCTAATAGCATTTAACACACACAGCAAATGACATTTTCAATTTGTTTCCTATGATATGACATAAATTGTACTCATACGTTAATTAGTACATAGCAATAGCATTTGAGCGTAACTAGACAAATACAGACAAACGTATGTGGTAAGATAATCATGGTAATGCGACAATTTAATATCGAATTGTGTGCAAGTGACAGCCCTAGCGGTGACCTCGTGACGTCACGTCCATCGTGGACCTTTTGACTTATCTGTCATATAAATCTAGCGATATGAGGTTCTGTGACAATGTGATATGAACTCTGGCCCATGTAAAATATTTTAGATACGAACCTTGCCACCAATAGATAATAGATTACTGAAAGATACCCATCTTGTCATTAGAAAAAGACGCAAAATTCAAATGTGTTATGGGAAGTCAACATTTCGTGCCTAAGGGTAACATTCCATTTCTGACCGCAGCTGCACTACTGGTACTGAACGCGTCGCTGTTACTCTCAATTTCCATAGTAAAATGAACAGTAGTGCAGCTGCGGTTGGAAATGGATTGTCACCTTAACAGTCTTAACACTGATTTAAACTTTCACGATTTTTACTCATATTATTCACAACGACTTTATCGCGTAAACCAATGCAAACCAATGTAACAGTCGAGCTGTTATTTAGTATACTACAAAGTAAAACAACTAGTACCTACATAAAAAACTATATTTACCTAATAGGACAATAATTCGTTATCTACATATATTAAACAAGGATTATTGCTTATAAAATTTATGAAAATCAATAAACTTCGCAAAAGATAAAATTAATGAAAGATTGTAAATATAGCTCTCATTTAAAACCTGTTTTGTTGACCGTCTGGCAATTAAGATCAGCTCTTTGATATAAGTAAACTAATTTTATTTAGTGTCGAAAACTAATAAAGGCATAAAGTGTCATTAATTAAATTTATTTTATGAAAGTATAATGTTTACCCAGGTTATTGTTGTTGTATTTATGAGTATAAATGTTGCTATGTTTCATGACTTACAAAATAGCCCTTGAGGCCTACTTGCAGACAAAAATTTACCACAATGAAAGCTTGTAACAAAAATAATCGTTTACAAAAAACGTATGTCAATCAATTTTAGTTCGCCTAAACCTTTTCCAACTCTAAATTGTCTGTAAAGTGCCATATAGACTTGTATTCGACTGGAAAATAAAGTAACCTACCCCTGAATTTTTACCTTTTTATTAAAACCTTTCTCTCCAACTACCTTTTTCACCCTGATCAGTTCCGTGCCCTTTTAAACTCTTTTTTAGGGTTCCGTAGCCAAATGGCAAAAAACGGAACCCTTATAGATTCGTCATGTCTGTCTGTCTGTCTGTCCGTCTGTCTGTCCGTCCGTATGTCACAGCCACTTTTCTCCGAAACTATAAGAACTATACTGTTGAAACTTGGTAAGTAGATGTATTCTGTGAACCGCATTAAGATTTTCACACAAAAATAGAAAAAAAAGAATAAATTTTTGGGGTTCCCCATACTTCGACCTGAAACTCAAAATTTTTTTTTTCATCAAACCCATACGTGTGGAGTATCTATGGATAGGTCTTCAAAAATGATATTGAGGTTCCTAATATCATTTTTTTCTAAACTGAATAGTTTGCGCGAGAGACACTTCCAAAGTGGTAAAATGTGTGTCCCCCCCCCCGTAACTTCTAAAATAAGAGAATGATAAAACTAAAAAAAATATATGATGTACATTACCATGTAAACTTTCACCGAAAATTGGTTTGAACGAGATCTAGTAAGTAGTTTTTTTTTATACGTCATAAATCGCCTAAATACGGAACCCTTCATGGGCGAGTCCGACTCGCACTTGGCCGCTTTTAATGTAACTCTTACTGTCTCCTCCATATACAATTCTTTACTAATACAAACTTAAGACTATTATTATCATTTTTAGTTAGAACCTTGATTATCTAACTTGTATTTCATGTGAAAATCAAGTGTATTGATAATTTTCCGTGTGTTTACGCAGCTGGATTTGTTAAAGCTCATTCTACCTTATTGAATGTTTTTGTTCCTCCACGGGAAATATATTGCGAGTTTTGTTCAACACGCCGTGAAGCTGCTGTTTTAACAAATATTACGATATGCCGAGAAAAACCTTGCGAGAGAAGTTTCATTGGAAAATAAGACGTATGATTTCATTTCTAATTTCAAAGACTTTTCTCCTTGCTTTTGAAAATGAAATTAAAGACAGCACATCGTGTCCTTAGACCTCATCATCATCATCGTGTCCTCATTTCGTCGATAAATATAAAACTTTAATGAGAACGAATATTTTCGAACGCAATATTTCACGAACTAAATAAGTAGTATTTTCATTATCGACGTCGTGTTTTGTCGATGTGTAGGATTCTCACACACAGCCTTATTTTTAGGGTTCCGTAGTCAACTAGGAACATTTATAGTTTCGCCATGTCCGTCTGTCTGTCTGTCCGTCCGATGCTATGCTCCGTGATTGTTAATCCTAGAAAACTAAAATTGTCATGGATGTATAATAAATCATGCCAACGAAGTGGTAAATAAAAATAAAAATAGGCATTTAACAAAATGGTAACCTCCAAAACTACATTGGGAATCTAGGACCGGTTTTGGGTGACATACGGCCTTATACTAATTTTAATATACCTACGTCAAAAATTTGATTTAGATAAAGTGACGGTCAAACAGAAACACAGCATGCCGTGTTCTGTTCCACTAATAAAACTTAAAAAGTGAACTAAACTTTAAAAAAAATTACAATACCTAGTTGAGTTCTAGGGATGAACATAGAATGCAATGCAACTCAATAGTGCTGATCGCGTTGTAGCTAGCATTTTGTAAGTAAAATTGCACATAATATGGGTTGCGACTTGCCACCATGCGCTCTTTGCAAACGCTTCATATTGCGTTACTTATTTTAGTCTGTGGCTTCTGTTATGCGCCAACGTGTATCTTTGAAACACGTTTCTCCATTTCCCTATTACCTATAATACGCCGTCTACCTTCATTTTATTAAACATGTTTTTAGGGTTCAAGCAAAATAGCTACCTAATTTACTTGTTCGACGCGTGAAACGGACAGATTGATTGATCGGTTCCAATTTTATTTCCAGATACTTTGACATGAGTGTCAAATAAATACCTACCCGATACGTATGATATTGAAATACTTGGAATTTTTTATATCTCGCTTGTTGAGGCGGTGGCATATCCATAGAATTGGGTTATTTTATTCAGCTCTCTTTCGAGTTCCTCTTACATCAATAAGTAATTATTTACAAAATAAAATGACACAGATTATAGTATTCATTAAAGTATTTTTTTATTAAACTTCTCGTTTAAATTTTAAAATTGTTGCATGAATGTATATATATATATTATAGCAGAAAATCTGGTGGCATTGTCCCACTGGCTAGCAAAGCTTATTCGCTTGGCGAAAAAGTGTCAAGCTGCCGGTAGTCAGGGCCTCAGAGAGAGGAACCGACGGAGTCTCTCAAGGTGTTTCTTATCTTATTATCATTGTTCCAGATCCAGGGGAAGCCAGTAATCCAGCAGCGCATCCTGCCAAGCCCCGCCGTGTCCATAGACTCGCCGTACCGCAGCTCTCCGCCCGGAGACGAGAACAACAACATCATATTCAGCCCGTGGAAGGCTTTCGGCCCTTTTGTGGACACTGTACAGGTGCGAATTTATTATTTTATGTCAGATCCAAGAGAAACATAATTATCTCTGGATTTTTATGCCTTATTTGTGTTAAGTATAACGCTTATTCCTATCTTTATAACCTGGAACCCAAATGATTCTTCTGCGAACTCTTTCATTGTAGAATGTATACAACCTGACGAGGAGAACTCAACTATTATTTATTAATGGAGTACAGTATCTGGTTCTTCAAAAAAAGGGTACAGTGTGGCGTTCGTTCAACCCTTATTACTCGTGGCACCCTATATTTAAGTAGTTACCCTGCATGCAGTAGATAATATGAATGAAGTTAGCGCCGCATGCGTCTTTGACAAATCAACATAATATTCCCGCTATCCGTCTAACATTCCCAGATATCCTGTGTGATTGGAAAAACAATCCTGTTACCCACTGCCAAATTCATTTATCTGTCACGTTTCACTGTAAAATTTACGGGCACTTAGTAGAATTAAAACCGTTAACAGCCTCCTTTTGACGACCCACTTCAACAAAGTGAATAGATAGGAGTAGTTTATCTTTGGGACTGTGATGTTATTCCGTGGGACTAAATGGCACAATGTATAGGTATACATCCTGTCACTATTTACTCTTCAATGCAAGCTTTGCATGTAATTTTTTTTTTCTTTATATAAATGAGTCAGAGTAAAATATATCCCATGATGTGGTAGGTAAAGACTCTTTAGATACTGCCACCAAGTACATAGCCCCAAATTTATCGTGGGTTCGACTGAGTCTGAGACTGGCACATTGCATAATGCTGTGTTTAGATACATTGATGCGGGCGTTTTCTATAAATTCCTTTTTTTTACATTCGGGTAATGGCTGCAACAGCATTACTGTTACGATACTCGTACACCGTTGACACGGCCAATGTCACTGTCAACGTTCTTATACCTACGAGTGATGGAATTTCTAATCGCAGCGGTAATGCGACTACCAAATCAACGCAATTTTTCAAGGAAATTGACATTGAAATTGCCCCTGTCAACGCTACGACAGTAATCCTGCTGCAGCCATCCGAATGTCACTTTTATGTAAATGACGCGATTTTCCTTTCTGAATATTACCTTTATCTCAGAAGTAAGTACTCGTTTCACTCTGCCACTAGCGCACCTGTAAAACCGATCCCGCTCTAATTTGTATCAGCAAACACTCTACCTTCGGCTCAGGGTTTAGTTGGGCAAGTTACATTTCCTATCGTATTTATTTAGCGCTTTACGGATTCGGTCATTAATAGCGTTGATTGAGGTACCTACTACCTAGATTGTTTATACCTATGGGGTGTAAGGAAATGTTTAAAAGGAATTCTGACAAATAACTCCGTGGGTGTAAAAAAAACAATCGACGAGTTGGGCAGTCTTCGGAAATCTACGTATTAGTGCCACTAACCCAGGGTTAACCGACTAAACAGTTAACCTAGTGTCAAATTGTACTGGTAACCATGGTAAGTCCAGGTTTAACCTGTTAACCCCGGGTTAGTGAATGGTGCAAGTGACCCTTAATGATTTAAGATAGTAAGATAATAGTACTAAGGCCCGGGCCCTGTTCTTAAATTTGCTTACTTTAAACATTTCTAACTTTTATAAGTGTGAATGGATTCCAATTTCGCGTTCATGTTCGCAGTACCATAAACATAACTGCAAGTTTTATATGAAATATAAGGAAAATAGTAAAATTAAAATTGCAACGAGCTTTCTTTGGTGCAGGTAGGTATTTTAATCACTACATAGTATAAAACAAAGTCGCTTCCCGCTGTCTGTCCCTATGTATGTATGTTTAGATATTTAAAACTACACAACGGATTTTGATGCGGTTTTTAGGGTTCCGTAGCCAAATGGCAAAAAACTGTCTGTCTGTCTGTCCGTCCGTCTGTCCGTCTGTCTGTCCGTCCGTCCACTTTTTTCCGAAACTATAATGTTGTAACTTGGTAAGTAGATGTATTCTGTCAACCGCATTAAGATTTCATACTAAAATAGAAAAAAAAAACAATTAATTTTGGGGGGTCCCCATACTTAGAACTGAAACTCAAAAATTTTTTTTTCATCAAACCCGTACGTGTGGGGTATCTATGGATAGGTCTTCAAAAATGATATTGAGGTTTCTAATATCATTTTTTTCTAAACTGAATAGTTTGCGCGAGAGACACTTCCAAAGTGGTAAAATGTGTGTCCCCCCCCCCCCTGGAACTTCTAAAATAAGAGAATGATAAAAAAATATATGATGTACATTACCATGTAAACTTCCACCGAAAATTGGTTTGAACGAGATCTAGTAAGTAGTTTTTTTTTTAATACGTCAAAATCTCCTAAATACGGAACCCTTCATGGGCGAGTCCGACTCGCACTTGGCCGCTTTTTTTTAATAGATAGAGTGATTCAAGAGGAAGGTTTATGTATAATTCGTTAACCCGTGCGAAGCTGGGGCGGGTCGCTAGTTAATGATAAATGTGTTCGTCCCCAGGAAGGTGAATTGCTCCCAAGCCAAGACACAGTGGTGTTGCCGACGCCGAGACAGCCTGATTTGTCCCTAGACGAGGATGCCACGGACCCGATACCCACGAGAGTGACGTCCAACAAGGTGATATATGTTCGCCACAGAATAACCAATAGAAATGCGAATCAATTAAATGCGAACATACATGATCTTATATATGTTTTCACTAATTTTTTGCATGTTAATAATACAAGACCATATATTATATTATCGTGAACAGTACAGGAGCCTAGCCAAAAATATTCATGCGTCGACAAATGACAAAAGTTAAACGTATCGGAATGACAGATGCTACGAAAAGTCACGTGATTATTTCCATAGGTACATGATTTATGTTTTGATCGGCGTTTTCCATCAACGATTGTCATCTTTGCTAGGCTGCCAGGAGATACTCTCGCCTATTGATGAAGTACTCAAATCATTCGATAAATTTCATTTTTCCGAATGCGTTTTCACTAAAACTGTGACAATCTACATATTAATATTGTTAATTATTTGAGATGACAGAGAATGTGTAATGCCCTTCCTTGCAGCGCGTCATACATACATACTAATACATATAGGTATAGCTGTCGAGCAAGCCGGAAACAACTTGGTTTACTTTGTTTTTAAACTATTAAGATAAGTGAACCACTATTGCACCCTGGGTATATTTGCCTTGTGCGACTCCCTCATTGTATTAACATGGAGGACGCATAGCTACGCATTGAATAATTACAGAATTTTGATAACTACAGTCATATTTTGACACAAAAAATATTCCTTTGCCGAACGCAAAAGAGTCGTAGTTATCATCTTGATGGACCTTAGGTAGAGAGTAAACTTAAGTGAAAAATTAACGGCCATATTCGAACTTTAAGTTAAGCCAAATACTAGAGATTTAAACGATGTGGAATGGATATGTCAGTGTCAAACAAGTGTCAAAAGTTCGAATATGGCTGTAACTATTTTGTCGTGCTGAAAACATTTTTCTATTTCAATTTTTTTTCTCCAGGTGGCATCAGTAAGCCAGTTGTCCTTCATGGTGCGTCCAGATAGCTTCGAACGCGGCCAGCTACGTCTGACGTGCATCTCTTCTGTGCACTCAGTGTACAGCGAGCGAGCAGAACTCGTGATCAATGAGGAGCGACCGCAGATCGCGTCAGTGCTGGGCACTAGAGACCGAGCAGGTAGGATTTTCGCATTACTATGTAGCCATTAGTAGCATCTAGGTGGGTTGCATCTTGTCCGTGGACTCCGTGAAGCAAGTGAGCAGAATTGATGACGCAATGAGAAGCGACCGTCGATCGCATCGGTGCTGGGCACGAGAGGCCGAGCAGTTAGAAGTGTATTATAATACTGAGGCTACTAGTACCATCGGTCGGTTTATAGATACTAGGGTTCTAAGGCTGTTTCAACCAGAGATGTTTGTTAAGAACCAATAGAAATCACTTCATTTGTTTTCCTCGCTAGCGTGCAGTTCTATTGGTTCTTAAAAACATCCCTCGCAACGCAGCATCCTCGCTAATCTTTGGTCGAAACGCAGCCTTAAAATAGCGCATAGGACTAAATTAAATATGTACTAGAATAAATTTAAATTAGATTAGTTGAAGAAATAAACACTAGATAAAATAATGATACATAAACAGTACCCATGAATTGTTTAGTCTTCTCTGAAAAACGGAAACCCGTAATAGCCAGTAATTTCAAAACGGAGAATAAATTTAAGCCAGCATAACATTTCCGCAAATCTTCGTATGCGTAAATATAGGGACGCATAAACCCCAGCTACGAAATCACGTTCGGAAACCTTACTGAAACGGTGTAAACTTGGAATGCTGCGCTAGCCTCTAAATCCCGAACGGGCAGTCAATGTAGGGATTTCTGCCGAAGTGGCAGGGCATTTGCTATAAAACATCGATATTGCACAACCCATGGAGTGGATATAGGTGAGTGTTCACGTATGCACTTAGGCAATGGATGTCGTTTTGTGATTGGTGTATATGGAACTTTGAACAGTATTTCACACTATTTTGTTGTTGCTTCACTTACAAGTGTTACACAGCTATCACACACATTTGTGTAGTAGCTAGTATGTTGCTAACATTGACATATATATATCTCAGGACTAGCCTTACGGGCAATAAAAATGGAGCATGAATGGGGCCAGTACAGCGGAGTGAAAACGCTGCAACGCGATTGGTTGATGAGTTCGCAACACGCGCACGATGGTCGCAACTAGTTGCGTTAGACTACACGATACGATTGGCTCGAATGGTATTATTCGTGAGTGACACCGCTGAACTAGTACCATTTTTAGTGCACGTAAGGCCCGTCCTGAGATATAAGTCAATGGTTGCTAAGAAATTTTATAGTCCACTTAGTTTCGTTACCGCACCACGAGGAATTCTAAAATTCCACTTAGTTCGACCATCGAACTACGATGAATTCCAAAATTGCACTTAGTTCAAACATCAAACAACTGAGAGATAGCCTTAAATCGCTATTGCACCGCAACTGTGTCACAAATAGACCTGCTTGAATGCTCTGCGCAGCTATCAGTCAAATATTTGCCTCCGGCGGCTGTTTCGCTGTTTGTTCTGTATATCCCAGCGGCAGAGGTAATATTTAGTGTATGGCGATATTGACGATGCATCGTGTTGACTTGGCGGTTCTAACATACATGTGACTATGAAATTGTCATTTTGTCAACCGACACGAAAATACAGATTATGCAACAAAAAAGTCCATTTTATGGGTTGTAATTTGGAGGTCCTAGCGATGCGAGTACCTGGTAAGTGTTGAGTATAAATAATAGGTATTATTTTTGGTGATTTTACGAACTAATTATTCACTTCGCTTAGGTTACAAAAAAATTATGTGTCTGGTCTAGTGACCCCATATGAAATCGATCATCATGACTTCTAATCTTGGAAGTTTAGAAGTGTGTTCTACTTCTATACATATAATTGCTGGGTGACCTATTTGGTATGGAATGATACTGCCGTATTCGAACTTCAAGATATTCACAAGAGACAACACGTACTAGATCTATTCTAGATACGTTATAGTTTAGATTTCAACTAGTTCTGTTTTGCAGCTCAATTCGGGCAACCAATGTCACTTTTACGTTAGCTAGTGTTAGATATCTATTAGATGTGAATGGGATCTCTAAGTCATATCTTGTGGAAATCGTTCAAGAGTATCTCCAGAATCGCAGAAACGTCAAATTTGACAGGTTAGATCTTAAACATATCGTTATCGGATCTTGGTGACGTCTAAAAGATATCTAGTAGATGTCTATTTCAAAATCCGAATTGGACCCATAATCACTTTTCTTATTAACTCCGTATATTAAAACAATCGAGTTGATCGTACAAAGGTTCGAGCGGGACTGGCGTCCCGTAGTTCCTTAAAGCTATACCTAAGCTTTTGGCTAGTCAGCTCATATCGCGGTGCACGCGCACTTGAATATGAGCTGACATAGCTAAACTATTCCTATAGATAGAAGAAGCATTTATTTGTGTGATTAGCTCAAGTCATAAGTGTAAAGTCTCTATGGCCTTAAACGAGATGCGCTACGAAAAATCTCGATTTCCGTAAATTCTGGTAACTTTAGTCCACATCACACAACTATGGTCCTAATTCAAATTCGTGCCAACATATCAAATCATTATCAAAACCTTATCCGATTTAAAACTTAGAATCAGCTTCCTGATTACAAATCGACACGACATGACTGTCTCGACACGTGTCCACGAGCCGCCGGGACGTGTCTACACGCGTGTAATCAACCACATATTGTCTCATTTCACGGTTTACCTGCATAATTATGGCACGACCAGTCAGCATCACTAGTAGAGGATGAAACAACACACCAAAAGTCAGATACTTTTTGAAATAGAGGTACCTATATCTGTGTATTTCGCGTAGTTATATATTTTTTGTACATATTATATATTTTTATGCTATTAGATAATGGCAAATACTTTTGAAGCATAGTCAGATACGCTACTTTTGAAGCTTACTGTAAAACATTCAGAGGAACCGTTACTTTCCATAAAATTGTACAAGGCCTTAAATATCGATACGGATAATGGTCCAAAATTTATTTACATAGTAGTAATTAATTTCAAATGGCATTTAGCTTATATAAATAATTTAGAAATAGGTAACCGGGATAAGAAGTATGCGCCTTTTGTGAGGACCAGAGCAAAGTACCTACTCTTTATCGATTTTGGTCAAAATTCAAGATAAGTTGCAAGATATATTCGGTAACTAGAATTAGACCCAGCTAAGTTGGCAGTAATTTTGATAGCCCAGACAGTGCAAGTGTTATTTATACGTCATAATAGGGTAATTGACACATGTTGAATTTTATAACTAAATCTAGTTAAATAGATAGAAAATACATACATTGGAAATTTAAAAAAATATGGGAATAATAAAAAAATACAATACCTTAAAGTTTGAAAATAAAAATTTTTTTTTTACTTCCAAATAGAAAAAATATAATGATACTAAATAAAACTATCTTTAATTACTTCCATTTAACGTCATAAATAAAACGTATATGCTTCCTCGAGATTCAAACTGTCTCCTTGAAATTTTTCATCTAAATCGGTAGTGGTTTGTTACAGAAAAAAATACAGAGAGACAGACAGAGTGATGATACATTCGCATTTATAATATAAAATGTTTGGGGTTATTTTAACGTGTCTATATTTTGACTGGCCACCCATCATTGCCATGATAGACACATTCACCGAAAACTTCGATATTATTTGCTTAGTTACCGAGATGCAGTCCCATTCCAACTGAAAGTTCTGAGGCAAATTGCAGTGCAAGTCGTTTGCGGCAAATATTTGAATTGTAGAGTGGAATTGGTTTGCTTTCTGCGTATTCTGCGAGTGTTTACAGCGAGAAATAAAAATTCCCCGCTGTGGTTCTAAACGCCCCATTGAGTCGGTACACGGGTACCGACATAATAAATCGTTACTTGTGTTTTTAAATGGGTTTCTTGTAAAGTGCCTTTAACCCTTAAGAGGCAACAGGAGTGGTCATTTCTCCATACAAACGTACTCGACTGTTTCCTCCGTGGGTTTTAAAGCTGGAGCGATGATTTTTTCAACACAGATTAATATTGTCAATATGTGTGTCGGACCGTTTTGCTTTTTTTGATATTTTTGTTTTTTAAGGCGCTAGAGCCCTTCAAAAATGACCAATATGGCCTAATTGACTATGCTAAGTTTTGGAGGAGTTAACCTCGATTATTGAGATTTTTACGCAGGATTTTTCGCCTTGTCCTTATCGCACTAGTTTTAGGAGCCGCTTCCGTAAGCGAGACGGGTATATTTACCTAAAATACCTGTTTCGTCTTAATTTAGCAAAAATCACGGAAGGTCGTGAGTTGAACCCTCTCCCCGCCGGTCAATAGTATCAATGATTCTGGTTAAGAAAAAATACAAAAAGAGAGTCAAAAATTGTGTCCAGTATTTTGGACAGCGCAAAAGTGACGATTCATTAGTTCAAAACGATCAAGCCAAAAGACTTGCCAATTGACGATCGTTTCTAAAAAATACTAATCGACACTGAAATAATGTATGGAAATAATCACGTGAGATTATTATGTACATCTGATTAAGGTCAATATATATATATAGAAAGTCTTAATTTAAAACAACCAATAGTATGATGACTCAAGTGGGATTGGGCGGGACATATCTGCACCCGGACAGATGGGCCAAAATAGCGACCGAATGGGCACCACAGATCACCCGAGGCAGAGGCAGACCAAAAATGAGATGGCGAAATGACCTGGACTCATTCTGTGGCGACTGGCGGGAGCATGCACAAAGCCGTGACGAGTGGCGAAAGACAGGGGAGGCCTTTGCCCAGCAGTGGGACACAATATAGGCTATAAAAAAAAAGTATGATGACTGTGTAAAAAGTAAAAACTGTCAGTCATTTACAAATAGGTTGATCATAATTGATATTTGAATTAAAGAAACCATCCTTGCTCTATCAGGGATTTATAGAGCCTGCTGCTGAAAAAAACTCGCTGGCTGGAGGATATTTTAATTTTTGTATCATTTCAACTGGAAATAATTGTTACAATCAATTAGGTATATCGACTTAATAAAATGCCCATGCAATTTCTGGCTGGATGTATATTAAATAATTTAAATCAAAAACAAAAATCCTCGATTAAAATACCTACCAAAAATCGGCCCCAACATACCGCGCCTTAGGGCTGATTTAGGCGGCGCGCGAACTCGCATGCGATTTTAGTTACATTGAGGACTGTTGGTTACGTCCAATTTAACCGACCGATCAAAACCCGCAATGTAATGAAACTTGCATGCGAGTTCTCGCACCGTCTAAATGAGCCCTTAAGCTAACTTCGTTTATATAATGTTTATTGCCATTTCAAAGGAAAAGCAATATTTAACGAAGTTAAGGTGCAAACAAAGTGTAAAACGGCAAAGTTTCGAAGTTGCACCTCGGATTTGCGATTTAAATGTAGTTGAGCACTTTTACTCAAGTTTATGGTACCTACGAGATCCGATTTCTGAGAAGACTACCTACGTCATTCTGTATTTATATTATACAAGCAATATTTATATAGGAAAAGGCTCTACAATTAAGTACTACATGTATAACATTAAAAAAAGCGGGCAGCGAAATAGTATGAATAAATAGTTATTTTGTTCTACAATGTTGTTGGTTAACCCCTCGTGCTAATATACCCAAGCAAGTGAAATAAAAATTGTACCACGAACATAGCGAGTGGTTCGAAAAATTGAATTTTGAGCGTTGCGGGATTCAGAGTACGAGTTAAGAAAGTTTTGCTAGGTACCGAGTGAAACACATTATTTTTCACCACAACAACACAAGGAAAATACTAGGTAACTATTTACATAGAGAAAAAAATACATAGAGTGCTCACTCCATACATCAGTTTTAGTAGCAAAAAGACTATTAGCATCTAGCATCGAGTAGCGGAACTATCAGTACTGCTACGTGACAATAGATGTAGCAGTACTGATAGTTCCGCTACTCGATGCTAGATGTAGACACTGAAATTATTAGTCTGAACTGATGTATGGAGTGAGCACTCTTGTCTTACTGTATTTCTCTATGCTATTTATAAAATTACATCACAAATCAAATCCACATGAACTTTATTTAATATGTATCATTTAAAAGTAAAATCTAATACAGAACATGATTTGCATAAAATTACTTTGCCACTAATTCGCTTGAGACGTTTTTTTTCTGAAATAAATATATTATTATATTTTGGAGAACTATATCGGTTTGCAATATATGAGTCGCGTCCAAGACAAAACGGGTCAGGGGTGCAAAGGCCTTTGATGATTTATTAAACTACTGTTGACAGTGGAATGGCCACATTGTCTCAATACATCTTAAATGTAATAAACCTGTCAGCAACATTGTTAGCTATCTTGAATAGATCTATGTTAGTTTATAGCTTGAAGGCAAATCTTAGCTTGATATTTGAGGACTGTCTGACGGCAATCGATATTAGCCTCTGTGTTAACAAAGCATGTAGATTTGTAGAATCTATGAGTACGTTGCTTATATAGGTACATACCCTTATTATAGATAGGGATGTGAACCAAAATCGAGCTCACCGATATTTTATTGACTATTGATTCATCTGATGAAAATTATTTTTTGCTTAATCTAATCCGTTATCCGTTGACCACGGACGCTGTAAATAAATTCAATATACGCGATATAATCCGTTTTAATAGGTACGAGTAGATTTATTTAATCTAATCCATTTTTAAGGCTATTTTTAGACAGTAGGTGCCCACTCTTTTGTTTTAATTCATTGACTATCGATCTGAATGGTTCTATAGTCGATTATCTTTAAGACTCTGGGTTTAATTCTTTAAGATCTGTTTTTCACCACAAAAAATCATTTACTATTTTATAGTTAATAGTGTTTTCATACTACTGATATAAAATACCTTACTGGTTTTTCAATGGCCGTTACGACTATTTAATTACACGTGGTTTAAGGCAGTATTGTGAATTGTATTAAAAAGTGTGTCCACATCGATTTTGCCATTTACGGCGGCAATGCTTTCGGCAGTAACAATACGCTGCTGCAGCAATGCTGGTATAGTCTAAATCGGAACGGTTTACCTTTACTGGCGAATATATACTTGCAAAGTTTTCAAACGGCTAATTTAGAGCCACTTGCGCCATTCCACTAACCCGGGGTTAACCAGTTAAACCTGGAGTTACCATGATTACCAGTATAATTTGACACTGGATTAACGGTTTAACCGCTTAAACCCGGGTTAGGGGATGGTGCAAGTGGCGCTTAAGTAAGTAGGTTAAATTCGCCTTACAATTGTATTATTTGTTTGATACAGTCAGCAGCAGAAGTTACTATTTACTAAGCGTGCGAAGTGTTCAAAATTACCTCGACACGCTCTTATTCAGATGATTTTGAACACCTGGCCCGCTTAGCAACTTCTGCTGCTGACCGTACAAGTATAATGGTCCGGTTATATAGTAGAACTCGTGAAGCATCTAAGTTAGTAGCCGCACGGATGCAGTAACTTCACATCAAACTATTGCTTACTGTTGAAAACAATTTAATTAATCTAACCCCCCTTTGCTACCCCTATAGAACTTGACTTGCATACGGCGGAGTCTGCAGACTACCCCTCTAGACTTAGCATTATTAACCTTAAACTTAAACATAAAAATAAAACTACAGTGAGATTTCACAATATTGATAGTACTAAATATGTAGGAAGAAGCTTCTTTTTAGTTTTTAGGGTTCCGTACCCAAAGGGTAAAAACGGGACCCTATTACTAAGACTCCGCTGTCCGTCCGTCCGTCCGTCCGTCCGTCTGTCACCAGGCTGTATCTCACGAACCGTCTAGACAGTTGAAATTTTCACAGATGATGTATTTCTGTTGCCGCTATGACAACAAAAATACTAAAAACAGAATAAAATAAAGATTTAAGTGGGGCTCCCAAACAACAAAAGTGATTTTTGACCGAAGTTAAGCAACGTCGGGTGGGGTCAGTACCTACTTGGATGGGTGACCGTCTTTTTGCTTGTTTTTTTGCTTGTTTTGCTCTATTTTTTGTTGATGGTGCGGAACCCTCCGTGCGCGAGTCCGACTCGCACTTGGCCGGTTTATTTACCGTCTTGTCTCCTCAATTGGATTTTTACTTTAATAACGCATACATAGTTACTTTACTGCTGAGCTGCCTTCAATGCTACATCTTAAAGATAAGTGATCTGAGGCCGGACTATTCAGTTTCGTATACGAAACTCTGAACATAATTAGAGTGTGAGCACTGACCAAACCACATAAGATCAAATCTGAAACTGTAGTATCTCAATTCAAACCCGAGGGAAATCGTGGTGACATTTTATTATTATTCGCCCTTGCTCCACGGTCACGCTGATACATGTATAGTCAAAGAATTCAGTTTTCGACTAATTTCGTACCTACCTTTCCACAGTGACAATCAATGTGAAAGTCGCTAGAGACCTCATACTATTGTTATTATGACAAAGTATAAAATGAGTAGAGAATTAAATTCTTTGACTGGCGCGAATGATACTTAAAAAATAATTAAAGAATTGGCCAGGATTTGTAAGGACGTGCAGTTTTTGCGTTTGATAATTGGACGTGAAAGTCCCAAATTTTCATAGATTGGCTATGTGCTATTATATTTTACTGGACCAAGCTCCGCTCAACTCAAAAGCCTTAAAATGTTTTCCGATCTAACATTTCAGCATTCTGGCCTGCTACTGAAAACAAAACAGCAAATTTACGATCTACGCAGGTACAGTCAGAATCAATAGTGGATGAAACAACGTTCCGGAAGTATCTGCCATCGTTGAATTATTTTCTAACAGTTACATTTGTTAGACTAATTGTTATCTATTAAATGTCGCGCTGCAATGCTGCAGTCTAAATCCGAACGGCACCTTAATGCACCGATTCATATGTAAGTACAGTCGCCATCAGATATATCAGAGCGGGCAAGGTGCTCAAAATATCTGAACACGCACTCTAGCGCCTTGATAATAGAGGCGTGTTCAGATATTTGTGAGCACCTTGGCCGCTCCGATATATCTGATGGCGACTGTACAAACGAACTTCGTCCAAAGATGATCGGCCTTTTATTACCGATGTTGCCGGTTCAAATAAAATGGAGGATATAAAGGAGTGATCCTGGCGTAGTATTTTACAAGTGAAATAGCTTTATGTTAAGGCACAGAATAAGTAATAGTATCATCATACAGAACGGCCACGCACCGCCCCGCCCCGACTCGCATTACCTCGCCCCGTGCTCGCAACGCGACATGAATCTGGCGGACTTCTGGCGTGCTCTCGGTAAAGCGACTTACCCACACATACACAATGACGCGTGTACAGACGTGCCGTGCACACATATACATGCAAATGATTTTTGATGTATGGTGTGTCCGCCCTGTGGTTAAGGCACAATAGCGCTAGATAAAATTCTTCCTCTCAATTAATCGAGCTCTGACCCTACCAATAAAGGGTCTAAAATAAAGCTTTTATCAATATTGTTCTAAAAAGGGGCTTTTTTTCTTCATTAACGCTATTAGGCTAATGATTCCCTCGAAACGATTTTAATCACGAAACAAAGCGTTATAATAAAGATTTTCTTCCCTCCTATTTTCCTGGTCTGTTCGTGCGATTTCATTTGTTACGCGAGTACAGGTGAATCAAGTTCTTGAATTAACCATTGTAACTATACAATGTGTAAGTGTAAGTGTAAGGCCTGAGTGGACGCTCGAGTTAGGCGTGCAGCGGGGCGGGGCGTGCGGCGTGCATGTTAAACAAATGCAAGCGTATAGAAGCGGCCTTAGTGCACGCTGCTCACATTACTTGTGAGCCCGACGCCACGCTGCACGCCCCGCCGAACGCTCCGCTTCGAGCGTCCACTCAGGCCTTACACTGAAGAGTGAGATGCTCGAGTAGTGAGATCAATCTTCCACGACCCTGAATAGCCCTTTAATAGATTAGGAAAAATAAAATAAATAAAAAAGAGGATCAAAGGTTATGTTCATCAGGATGAACATTTGCTGAATTGGATATTTACCCCTCAAACGCCAGTATCAAAAATTTGCTACTGAATTAATAACCTTGCGACTGTTCATTACAGTCGAAATTGTCTGGGATGGATACGGGACAAGGCAGATGAGGGGTTAATAAGGCAACTCCCGCTTTCTAGCGGGTTGAACAGCGGGCGTCTTCTTGAGCGACTTGGCGGCGTATTCTGATTGTAATAACAGGTTATTAATTTGTTATGTCAGTGTAAACATTGTCATTTTTCAGCCAGAAACATCATCTATAACATTGGCGATTCTTGCAGAGTTGTATGGGGGCTGTGTTTTTGAAGTGAAAACTTCTTTAGCGGCGCTGGGCACTTTTTGAGGTGGGGAAAAAATGATAAACTCGAGACAGCGTAAGGCGATCACGTGACCGTGAGCCCCGTAAGGTGGCCACTCATAATTTAGGTGGCATTTAAATCAATTAACATATCAATGAAAAAGTGTGATCTTATTTGAGAATGATAATAATATATAATAAATGGAATACCTCCGCTAAACGTATGATCGTGTTACCGAGCGTCGGTAACATAGTGAGGTGAGTTTTCACTTCTATCGGCACTCCCGGAGTGCAACCCGTTTTTTTTTTTTTCTTAGCCTATTTGTGTGTCCCACTGCTGGGCAAAGGCCTCTCCCCTGGTTCTCCATGACTCCCGATTCAGCGCTTCTTCCGGCCAGTGGCAACCGAAATAAAACTTTAACTTAGGTTGTTCAAATTTGAATAAAAACTACTTTATTCTGGTTCTAACTCCTCTACTCGCCTCCTATAAGCAATTAGAATGCGACCTCCGTTTTTTACCTTCCAATTGTTTTTGCCGTCGTGATTGGTTGATTTAAACGGTTACAACGATTTCGAATTGTTTTTTGCGAGGGCGGTTTTTCGCAAATTTATAATTAGAGTCCCAGGAAGCAGACACAATGAAAGGGAAGTAATACGGAGATTTATTTTATTCGCAAATATTTTTACAAAGGTAAATAAAGAGCCTGTTTATTACTAATATTGAAGACAGGACACAAAAGTATTTAGCACGTATATTTTTTTAAACGGCTTGAAAAAAGGAGGAAGTTCTCAATTCGTATTTTTTTTTAAAGAATATATACATAGGTATGTTGATTATAATAAGTGCCTAAGTAAGTACCTGCGTGTGAACGCAAACTACACGTCACGCTATCGAATGAAATCTACACTAGGGGTTCAGACATTCTTTATTATTATAGATGTCGGCGGCAGATCGTAAAATCGGGCATATCGAGATATTCCTAGGCATATCATGAAACGCCGCCATTTCATGATCTGACTAAGATTAACCTAGGCATATCACGATCTGCCTTATAAAAGAGGCGGCAGATCGGTCAGACCAATGTATTCGTTGATATTCCTAACTTCATACCGGGCGCATCGTAAAATAATTGATGAGATATTCCTAGGCATATCATGAAACGCCGCCATTTCATGATATGACTAAAATTAACTAAGGCATATCACAATCTGTCTTATAAAAGATTCGGCAGATCGATGGGAGCAATGTATTCGTCGAATTCCTAGCTTCATTCATACCGATCGCATCTTAAAATAATTGCATTTTTTGCCACTGGTGGCGCTGCATTCTATATGGCGCTGCGTCCGAGTCCAGTGTTGCCAGATCGTACCTTTTAATACAAGTTTACGTTCCGTTTGAGCCTTGAGGTTTGCTCGATATGGCTGGTGGTCGCTAGGTAGATCATGAAATGCCGGCGTTTCATGATCTGCCTAGGAATATCACCCCTTGAGGTTTGCTCGATATGGCTGGTGGTCGCTAGGCAGATCATGAAATGCCGGCGTTTCATGATCTGCCTAGGAATATCACCCATTGAGGCTTGCACGATATGGCTGGTGGTCGCTAGGCAGATCATGAAATGCCGGCGTTTCATGATCTGCCTAGGAATATCACCCATTGAGTTTTGCACGATATGGCTGGTGGTCGCTAGGCAGATCATGAAATGCCGGCGTTTCATGATCTGCCTAGGAATATCATCCATTGAGGTTTGCACGATATGGCTGGTGGTCGCTAGGCAGATCATGAAATGCCGGCGTTTCATGATCTGCCTAGGAATATCACCCATTGAGGTTTGCTCCATATGGCTGGTGGTCGCTAGGCAGATCATGAAATGCCGGCGTGTCATGATCTGCCTAGGAATATCACACCTTGAGGTTTGCACGATATGGCTGATGGTCGCGCTAGGCAGATCATGAAATGCCGGCGTTTCATGATATGCCTAGGAATATCACACCCTACTTATTTGATATGCCTAAACGTCGCTAGGCAAATCGTCAAACGTTGATGTTTGAACGATATGGCTGGTAGTCGCTAGTCAGATCATGAAATGGCGGCGTTTCATGATATACCTACGAGGGGCGTTCAAAATATTCTCGGTATTGATATCTTACGACCTCTTCTAAAATTTCTTTCGTTACTGGCCGCTAAGGTTTATTCATTGACATTAAAAAAAAGTATAATTCGAACCGAGATAGTCTTTTGTTTTTCTGCAATTGCTGAACAAACATGAACATCATGTGCGAATTGACAATGTTAACTAAATTAGAACATCGATGCGTGATAAAATTCTTGACAAAACAGGGTAAAAATCAAAAAACCATAAAAGAGGAAATGGATTGTGTTTACCGTGAGTCTGCTCCTTCTTTATCTACCATGCAAAAGTGGTCAAGCGAGTTTAAACGCGGAAGGGAGAGTATTGAAGATGACCCTAGACCTGGCCGGCCTGTAGTAGCTACTTCACAAGAAAATATTGATAAAGTGGAAAAACTTATATTGGAAGATGGTCGAGTGAAGGTAAAATCTATAGCACAAGTAACCAATCTCTCTATTGGTACCGTACATGATATTATACATGACCATCTTAATATGTCAAAAGTAAGTGCAAGATGGGTTCCGCGAATGCTGACTCGGCTTCAAAAAGACATGCGTGTAGCTTGTTGTTCCGATTTTATTGACCTGTGCGGTGAAAATCCTGATGAGGTGCTGCAAAGAATAGTTACTGGAGATGAAACCTGGGTTCATCATTATGACCCAGAGAGTAAACAAGAGTCCATGCAGTGGCACATTAAGGGTTCAGCTCATCTCAAGAAGTTCAAGGTCATCCCTTCAGCTGGCAAGGTCATGGCCACGATATTTTGGGATTGTGAAGGAGTATTACTAATCGATTATAAAGAAAAAGGTGTAAATATCACAGGACAGTACTACGCTAACATTCTACGTCAATTAAAGGATGTAATTAAAGAAAAGAGGCGAGGAAAGTTAACCAAAGGTATTCTGCTTCTGCATGACAACGCCCCCGTTCATACTGCTCATATTGCCAAGGCAGCTATTGTTGAATGTGGGTTTAAAACTGTTACTCACCCACCGTATAGTCCGGACTTAGCCCCCAGCGACTTCTTTTTGCTCCCCAATCTTAAAAAGGATCTGCGTGGAAATAAATTTTCTGACGATGAAGCATTGAAGGCGGCAGTGGAGGAGCATTTTTACACGAAAGATAAAAAATATTTTTACGAGGGATTAAAAAAAATAATTGATCGATCTTTTAAGTGTATGAACATAGGGGGGGAGTATATTGAAAAATAAAAATATCAAACTTTTCGTACTTGTTTGTTTTCATTCTCATACCGAGAATATTTTGAACACCCCTCGTATATATTCTTTAATGGTAAAAAAACTGATTAAATGCTACTTTAAAGAAAAGAAAATGTACGAAAACTGAAGAAGCGGACCTGATTTTGGAGTGTCCCATGCACACCTTGCAAACTTTGGAGCCAAGTATTATACAGGGTGTTTGGCACATGTACCGACAACATTTTTTGGGGGATTTGTGGTGTCATTTCCTTCCCTTTCTTCCTTGGAACCTTGGTCCTAGGAGCCACGGATCTGGAGATACGATTTTTTTATTTTTTTCATAGTAGGTACTCTTCGTTAGTGTAGTTAGGCATGACAATAGCAAAGTTAAAACAACGGTAACAAAAGTCAAAAATAGCAACGTAGCAAACAACGTACGTAGTTAACAATTGACCGACGCAGCACAACCACATGCACTTCCGTGACGCCACTTAAAATTTGACTACCCTCAGATTTCAAACTAAACCTAGACTTTCCGTGTGTGCGACTTGGAGCGTTTCCATGTGTGCGTAACTTTTTAGAGCAACGATTAAACGATTACAAAGCGGATAATCGATTTTTTTTTTAAATAAAAAAATAATTAATAATTAAGCCTTTATACGTCCCACTGCTGGGCACAGGCCTCCTCTCATGCGCGAGAGGGCTCGGGCTATAGTCCCCACGCTAGCCCAATGCGGATTGGGGACTTCACATACACCTTTGAATTTCTTCGCAGGTGTATGCAGGTTTCCTCACGATGTTTTCCTTCACCGAAAAGCTAGTGGTAAATATCAAATGATACTTCATACATAAGTTCCGAAAAACTCATTGGTACGAGCCAGGATTTGAACCCGTGACCTCCGGATTGAAAGTCGGGCGTCATATCCACTCGGCCACCACCGCTTTTTTTGTACCTACTGTAGCTGTGATTGATTTTTCAAGAATTAATAAAAATAATAAGTATAATTGAAACTGATTTCGATCTCATTTGCAAGAATAATAAGTGATCATTAATAAAAACAATGTTTTATAGTACCTTTACCTTACTTATTTTATGCTAAGACGATTGTACTGCAACGATTAAAACCAAAAATGTAGGTAGCGTATTGGGAAAAACTTTGTCTAATAACTTTATTGCAATACATAGTATTGCAGTTGTTATTCGTTTTTAAAAGATTATTTTTGTTTTGTATTTTAATAAATAAAGATTCGTTCACATAAAATACTCCGATCTTTTCTTAAAACCTACCTAAAGTTTGTAACGTACCTTAATGGATCTTCACATTGGTTGTCATTACGTTTAAAGTGATTTATTAAGAATATAAATAACGTACATCCAAAGAAAGCAACATTTTTATAAAATATCGATATAGCCGATTTAATTAAACCCATTTTTAGTTAAAAAAATTTTTTTTGGTGGGTGGAATTCCATAACGTTACGGACCCTAATTCTAAATCTAAAAACGCCCATTTAATGGCTCACGATCGTGCGCCTGGTACCATATCTACCTCATTTTACTACCTACCTATGTGTTTTTTGGGAAATTCAAGTGCAAAAGCAAATGCAAAATGTATGTAGGTATGATATGACACAAAGACAAGTAAAATGTCATTCAATAGAACTTGCTAACTATGTAAACAAAAGTTACTAGTAAATTGACATTCAGTGTCAATTTTAGTATGGCGGTTTGTTTACATAGTTAGCAAATTCTATTGAATGACACTTTAGAGCGATATATTGAATCTCCAATTAGGTACGTATTTAATGACAGAAATGTCACCCGATGCGTTGGACAAATTTGCACGCCGCGCCGGCCGAACGGGGAATATCGACGCAAATGATCTGCAGAGGCGGTGCATTACGTCAACAGTGTCGCAATATCGATGCATACAGAAGACACACACAATACCTAAAAAACATACCTATTTGTGACGTTATCTATGAAAGGGAGGGATTGTCGATGGCGCTTACGCCATTATTAACGATGCTCCGATGTAAATATAATACCGCGCGACGCTGTGCGGCGTAAGCGCCATCGACAATAAGGTCCCTTTTCATAGATAATGCCCCATTTGATAAGTGTTACAAGACCCAGATTCGGCCCTCTAATACTGATTTAGTGAAGGTATATTATTATGTTTCAAATGTATGTTAATCACTAAAAGTTTAAGGGGCCCACTGATAAACAGTCCGCCGGACGATATCGGCCTGTCAGTTATTCGAAACTGTCAACTTTTTGTTCTAACTGACATGCCAATATCGTCCGGCGGACTGGTAATCAGTGGGCCCCTTAAACATATTAATATCTGTTTTTGTTAAATTATTAGAGAATGGTAATATATATACTTTATGAGTCATAAATTATGACGCTACAGTCGTAGTCATGTAGACTGTAGTGGTAGCACTGTACATACATTCTTTTTAAATTAATTGTTGCGCCAATTTATGAGTAATTTAAACGCTGTGAGCTGAAAAGACTCACCATTTAACTGATTTCATTTGTTTCCAGTACCTACTGTCTTCTCTATACTGTCTCATCGGAAATTAATTCTCGCGGGATGTGGCACCACCGGGTTATTGCGCGCGGCGAACGCTGCGTTATTGCCGTTTGAGTGGCCTCGCTGTTACGTTTGTCTGTGCCGGTTTACATACACATCGAGATGTTTGAGTGACCCCGCTGTAGCGTTTACTTTGTGTACGTTTTATCAACCACTGCTACAGTACGAGCAATATGCACGCGCGACTAAAATCATTTAGATATCATGTCGATGTCACAATGTAGGTTTGAATTGGCCTCCTATTGCTGAATCGTTCTAAACGAAACGGCATCTAACAGTCCAAATCCGCAAAACAAACCCAATAACCCCCGAAACTCACGCGCGATACAGCCAGAATTAACGGGCAAAAATACATTTTATATTTTTTATTTCCGCCCATGTAAACACTTTGGCATTATTGCCGAGCCGCATGAAAAACGCGCCGCGAACGCGTCGCCCTGTTAGGTTATTACTTCCGTTTTTGCACGCGAGAAATAAAAATGTATAGTGTACATTTGTTAATAATGCTCATATATTTCCTGCAACTATTGTTCGTGTGTTTTTAATGTGAGGAATTTTGATTGCATATTTTAGTAAAGCGTAGCTTTTAGGTGTTAAATTGATATTGTAGTTATTTTATGTAAAGTTGGAAACGTGATTTTGTGACTATTTTTATAAATGGGTATCTGTTCGTAATTTGTGCGAAGTGTTTATTATTACATTTCTAAGGCTAAGTTTCCTTTCAAACTAAAATGCGTGTACTTATACTGTGCTTATCTTAGGTAACTCAGGTAATATTTCAAAATAAGTTTAAGTATCATTTTAACCATCATAACGGCGGTTAGTGCCTTTGGAAAACCAGTTAGAACTGGTCTTTTATTGCCCAAGAATTTAATGAGTTAAGAACTTAATAAGTTTAGAATATAGTTTACGGCTGTTATGCCTAAATCTTCGTCTTAGTCCAGTAAAGATTTTTTCCCACTATTTTATATTTGAAGGGGCAGTTTTCGTACTGAACTTGAGCTTTTCTGGTCCCTTTTTACATTTAGATGGAGAATTTGTGTTTTTCTGATTCGCACCTATTCGGTATCAAAGTCGAGTCGTGAAGTGTTGGACCGGAATAGTAAAGAGGTTACCTGTGCCCTGTGATTTCGTTTGATTGGGAAAGGGAACTAGAATGCTCGTTTTTGGTTGTGAAATTTGGATTTTTTTTCCTGGCGACCTAGCTGTATTCTGTAGAAGGCAAGTGTCCTATAGGTACATGAATTAAATTTCACTATAAAATGTACATACTTACCTAAATTTAAGGATACCTAAATAGTGAATACATGTACTTGAAAAGCCTTCAAAAATAATAAATTCATTTTTACAGAGCTATAACAATGATACGTCTATTTTTATTGGACGGGTATTTTTATTTTTATTTGTACTTTTAAGCGCGACTTAAGTCGTGTTTCAGTAACGGTTAGACGTTACATTCCTGACAAAATATAATAATATGGGATTTGACATTGACCGTCAGTTTTGTAACGATTGCTGGCCGTTAATGGTACGTGGTATGGTGGTTAAGTGAAAATGCCCATACTTATGTCGACTATAATTTTAACTTGTCAACATATTTATAATATAAATCCACATTAAACTTTAGATCATGTCCGACGATAACATTTTTTTTTCTCTCATTTATTCGTTTTTGGCTCTGGCATTTTTGGTATGATTATTGGAAATAACAACACTTACGAGTAAACTAGATTGTTTGATGGGAAATCTACACTTGGTACAATTTAACCGACAGTACAATAGTCGACTCTCCTCTACATCTCGCAAAGAAAAAATTGTCTTTATAGTTGTATTTCTTGTAACAAATGATGTCTAGAATTTGATTCTCATTTTCAACGTAACCAAACCTCTCCAATCCGCAAATTACTTGAAAATTATTCTTAATTAAATTCAATTGCGCTTCAAACTTCAACTAATTAGAGGTAGAAAGTTGGAGTAAAAAGTTGGCAAAACCTGCATCGCAGAAACGGGGAACGAATAAAAATGGCTACTTTTGACTAGTGACGTGGTAATTTTATTCACCCCCGACGCAAAAAGTGAGGTGTTATGTTATAATGTCTGTCTGGCTGTCTGTCTTTCTGTGGCATCGTAGCTCTCCAACAAATAGGCCGATTTCTATACGTTTTTTACGTGAAGGCGAGTTTTCTTGCGGTGGTTCTTAGCTGTTTCATAGAAATCGATTCAGCAGTTTGAAGAGTATTCACTCCTTTGACAATCAATGTCATGCATAAGAGATACATGGAATGTATCACTTTATGGTCTTTTAATCTATGATTTTAGGTCTAAAACATGTAGGTATAAGATCGTTCCGTTCCGTTACAAATGTTCCCCTCGATGTCACATCATGACATTTGACACACAGCATAAGAATTGGAATTAGACAAATTCCGCCTTTAAATTAAGGCGATTTCGGTCCCGGAATTCGATTTGGGGTAAATCTCCCGAGGCAGCGTTCCCGAAACCGCGCTTCCCAACTTAAACGTCTTGCAAGTGATTGGTAAAAAATAGAAAGTGTATTTACTTCTAATTTGGTTTTAAATTGGATACAAATGGATGGTGATTTTTTAACGTAATCCTACCAAGTGCGGCGGGGTAAATTATTCAGCTTAGGCCGGGGCGAAAATTGACTCAATTGATTGAAACAATATTAAAATTTCAGAAGGTTGTGCGGGTTACGGGCTAACTCCGCTTTTAGTCGGATTATTGGTAATTTTGCTTAACGCTTGTTTCTGACTTCCATTTCCAATATTAGCCGGCCTCGCGAAATTTTCACTTTGTTAGTTGTGAGTTAGTTTAAAGTTGTTTTGTGACACGTGACCCTAAAGGGTTCTCCCCTGTATATGAAAAGGTGTCACGTATGTGACGTGTGAAAAGGGTATTTCGTTAATAGTTCTAAGGTATCGCTTCGGTCTCTAAAGATAATTCCAGTAAAATCAGTTTATTAAACAGACCTAATTATATTACCCAGTTATACAAATTTAACTTAAAAAACGAATTGTGATAGTATAGTAATAGTAGTATAGTTATAACGGTTCGTATTAAGATAACGTTTGAAAGGTAACTGCAGCTGTATTACTGTTGCGACATTACAGCTGCGGCCTTGACGCGGGCGCTGTCACTGTCAATTTCATATACAAAATGAGTGACAGATTGCACATAACGTTCTAACTTGTTTTTTTTTATATGCCTTACACTGTTTGGCCACGCCTGGCGCCAGTTACAGCCTGGGGTATGAGTGGGATCATGCATCCCTTCAGACCGCGATACTGCCAAGTGTAAAGAGAGTGAGAAAGAGAAAGAATGGAAGAGTAAAAGATGATAGAGAGAAGAATAGAGGAGAGAAGTTAACAATTTGTAGCAAAAACTAATGACGTTATATAAACTAGATATTTGTTGTTATGTGAGGAGATGAGTTTTTAAACAATTAATAAGACCCTATGACCTAGGGCGGACGTTCTAACTTGTTTTCTGAACTATCCTACTAAGTAATACCTACCACTTAAAACTAAAATCTTAATACTTCGCTCGTACCTAGTAAGTCTAGTATAGAAAGTCTTGGATAGACTCCAACGCAACACAGTTTCATCCGACGGCTATGAATTAAATGCGTTCGTAAACATGGTCTCATGCTCCGGGCTGTAGTTGAAAAACTTTTATAATATTGCGAATTTGCTGTAATTTAATATGTTATTTATGTCCTTAGGTTTAGCAGGCGTATTTAAGTATCGTCGTGTTTGTCACACATGGTATGATATAGAATATATGTTACTTTCTGACAGTGCGGCTTAGTGAGGGAAGAAAGATGAGCTGATGTATTTTTTTGTCATGTCAAGCGCTATAAATGCGTCCATACTACGGCTACTGAGCTTATAGTGTATGTTGTGAATTAAAATTCGTACTTCCTATCTTTAAATAAGTTTCTTTATTATTATTTGATAGCTCAAGAATCCGTACATTTTGTTTATGGCTGCTGTCGAACAATTAAATTTGCGCATAGAAAACAACCTTTACTTATTTGTGTATAACGCCGATATATCGTCATACCCGTATGACGCCCTAGTATACATAAAGCCTATAAAACACCCTTTTTATTAATAGTATATGCAAAAAAACCCCTGTCCACCATTTTGAGATATATTGCCGAAATCGTAGAACAAACGTGACGCGATGAAAGGCCGCTAATGCCATATAAAATATCGTAGCGAAGAATAAATCGCTATCAGGCGGTAGTCCGTCAATCGTATTGTCATTCAATTTGAATTCTCGCGCTGGGTCGGTTTTTGCGATGCCTTGGTGTGGGGCTATGAAACATGCTGTGAAATAGTTTCTTACCTAATATAAGACCGCGAGTTCTACGAATTTTGCATGACAGCCGTGACGATTGGCGAAGTTGATATCATGATTTCATATGGCGGATGTTGTATTTTTTACCGCTTGTTGCCTTGGTTACGTTCTCCTGCGTGATTATTAAGACAGTATTTTTATTATCCAATACCTTTAAACGAGCAATTCATATTTATATAATATATTTCGCCGATCTTGGAAACGGCTCTAACGATTTCAATGAAAGTTTTCGAGGGCGAAAAATCGATCTAGCTAGGTCTTATCTCTGGGAAAACGCGCATTTTTGAGTTTTTATATTTTTGCCGAGCAATAAGCTCGGTCTCCCAGATATTTTGAATTAACACAGAAAATGTAGATTCATGGTAGTTGTAAACCCTTTTCATAATGGGTCATCTACTAAACATGATAGTATAACCGTTATACTATAACGTGTTTTAGGTAGATTTATATTTTTCTATGAATACCTATATAAAGTTTTCGCGCTGCCGAATTTGATCGACAGTACGGGACATAATGGGAAAAAAATGCACGTCATCGAATTAAAATCAGATCAGAACAGAACACAAATAATCAGAAACATGATTTTTAAAATGACGCAGTTACTTTTATAAATCAAACATTCAAATAGCTTAAAATGCTAATTACTAACTTACGTATGTACATATCTAACCTACGTAATGTGTCCAATGCCCACCAGAATAAGCGCCAATACGCACAGAGCGAATAATATGAAACATAATTATCATCACTACATAGTATAAAACAAAGTAGCTTCCCGCTGTCTGTCCCTATGTATGCTTAAATCTTTAAAACTACGCAACGCATTTTCATGCAGTTATTTTTAAATAGATAGAGTGATTCAAGAGGAAGGTTTATGTATAATTTATTATCCCGTGCGAAGCCAGGGCGGGTCGCTAGTAATACATATATAAGAGTAAACTTCTTGCGTTCCGCTCGTTCTGTGGCCCAGCACGCCGCCACCGTCGGTCGAGAGAAACGTTACATTTGTCACTGCATCGGAATCTGTTGAATTAGACGCTCGAAGGGTTCCCAGAGATGGGAAATCGAACGATTTTTGTTTTCTCTTCTCTTCAAACGTGCCTCGATTCCTTGGAGGAAATGTAATTTAGGATTCCAATTGTTAATTAACTGATTTCAACGCATTAGCGTTACTTTTTTGTTCGATTTTCTTAGTAATCCGTTTGATGTTTTACCTAATTGACTATTACAATATCTTGAGTTTTATTTGTAATAAAGAAACAAACTTATTTTAATGAATGTTTTTATTTTTCTTTCATTAATTTTATAAATTATAATTTTTGTTTATGGTCGACCGTGTTATGATTTTGAAAAGATTTGTGTCCTAATGGTTTTAAGATGCAATACGTGCAGCTATTGACGGAACACATCGCTGCTTTCACAAGTCAATGCAACTTTCAACAACAACAACAGTGACATCGTAAGTGACATGATAATTCGTAGAAAAATTTATAAGTAATATTATTAATTCGAAAGTGACTCTGTATGTCTGTCTGTAACCTCTTCACACTTGAGCCGATAAACTAACTTAGACGAAGTTGGGTAAGGAGATAGTTTGAGGGCCGGGGAAGGACGATTTTATTAATCATCATCATGAGATGATTCTCACGCAGACGAAGTAGCGGGCTTAACTTAAAATATATAATTACTTACTACAATATAAATAATATGTACAGTCTTCTGTTGGAAAATTTACATCTATATTTTATTAATCATTACAAAACCTCACACTTGGGTTAAAGAAACTTTCTGAACAATTCTGAGATTCGGAAAAACATAACAAACTTTCCCGTTAAAAACTTTCATCCTGAGTTTCTTGTTTCTGATATAACGGATCCAACTCACTTGCGAGAGGTTAAAAGTTATAGAAAGTTTGACAATATTAAAATGTTCGTTCATTTACAATAACATATACAGAGAGCAAAGTAGGTACGAGTAACTCAACGCCAAGTGTTGAGAAATTTTAGCTTCTTTGACTGATAATCTAAACTTTTCTCAAAAAATCTATTGATAGGTGAAAACCGCATGAAAATCCATTCAGTAGTTTTCGAGTTTATCGCAAACATACACAAAAACAAATAGACGCGGCGGGGGACTTTGGTTAAAGGTGTAGTGATTTTCTTTCTTTCAATGGTGTAGGTAATAATATATAACAAACCGAACGCAATTTCCTCCGACCAAATACTCAAGCTGCTTATAAATTAATGGAATATGTTACCAGTGCTTGCACTCAATTCCATTTGGGCATTAATCATATTAAACATTAACGGGAGCGGAAACAGGGTTTTCCTCAATAATTTGATTGCATTACTTTTATGCTTACACGGAAATTTATGATACACTCCATCAATCTTGCCTAATTACGGCAACGAAACTTCAAGTCAGCGTAAACGTGATCACAAACACTGGAAGTTTGGTGAAATATTCGCGTGAAGCGGGCTCGGCATAATTAGCATTCAGCTATCAAAAGTTCAGCCGGGATTGAATCGCTATGGAAATTCGGATGAGCAAGTTTGAATACGGCTGTGCTTGTGACTCTGGTAGTTATCTGGTGTTTCTGAGTTTGCCTGGGATTATTACCTTAGAACTTAGAATCGTCTTTTAACTAGAGCGGATTTCTGTTAAATATATCTGTGTATGTCTGATTTTTGAAGTGAAAACTTCTTTAGCGGCGCTGTGCACTTTTTGAGGTGGGGAAAAATGTTAAACGCGAGACAGCGTAAGGCGTAAGGCATAAGACGTAAGGCGTAAGGCGTAAGGTGTAACCCTCTCTTTCTACCGCGCGGCGAAAATGTATGCCTGAGCCTGCCGTTTCGTTTTTATTCACCAAAGAACTTTAGTCATAATGTATCATAGTCAGGTCAATTATTTAAAACTGGACTTTTATATATATTGCTTAATATAAAAGTCCAGTTTTAAAGCTCAATGTTCTAATCTTGTACGGGCTGAAATACGAGGATCTCACAGTTACATTCTAACTTTATATCAATCCAATATAATTCAATAAAGCTACATTTTGATGAAATCGCTAATTTTTAAACAATTAACGCTACAAATTTAAGCTCACTGGCCAGCAATTTCGGAACTAAAGTTTTTCAATAGAAAGGAGGATGGGTCAATTACATAGCGCTGCAGACATTTTGGACTAGTCATTGAGTTTTCACTTCTGTCGGCACTCCCGGAGTGCAACCTGTTGTTTTTTTAATGTTGTGTGTTATGTATTCACAGTTGTGGCAATAAATACCTACATCTTCCTCTTCTTAATCTTCTGTTTTCCTGCCGGGCTAGCACATGATTGGCGCAACAGTATCTCGCGGCGAGTTAGACTACCCGTCCCTCTTTTATTATCATAGTTAGAAAAAGAGCGGAACATAGTCTTATCTCGCCGCGAGATACTGGGACAGATAATCATGTGCTAGGCCTACTGACTCACTCACTCACTGTGCCTCTCGCGTGATATTTTTCTGTGACCAAAGCCTGACTTTTGTTATTTTAACTCTTTATTAATTCTAGAACTTTCGTATTGATGCTTTATTGTACATAAATACATAATAAGGACATCAATGAACTTGGTAGTTTAAATAGAGGAAATTAATAAAGCCAAAGCCGCAGGCAAAGGCCTTATTGGAAAAAGTATAAAAGATTTAATTGACGAAGATTTTCTTTGCCGCTAGCATATCTCTAAAAACTAGCTTAATAACAAAATACCAAAGAAAATTATATTCTCCACATATGAAGGATACATGTATATGTATACTTAATTACGTCAACTTGGTAGGGTTGGAACGCGAACAATATTACGATATTAAGGAAACCCGGATTGGATTACAAAATATCCTTATCCGGGTCTTAATAACGGAATCGGAATCTTTGGGGTCATGAGAATGGAGATGTTGCAAGAAAATATTGCAAGAGATAATAATATTGGTTTGTTGTTATTTATGAATATTCTATACTATCTCTGAATAAAATTAAATATTAATTTAAACTAATATATCTATGCAGAACACTATTGTTTTATTAATTTCATTAACAACATAAATGATATTGATTGCTCTTAAAATTTACGGCGATAGTTTTAATGTGTTCTAGAATAATTCGAAGTTTGTGAACCGGGGACATTCACAATTTATTTTTAATTGGGCCACTCGTAAATCTAAATGATACTCAGTGCAAATGCAAACTTGCTTGCACGCAATATTGTGACCTGCCCGCTTTACATGTTTTACTTAGATTTTAAAACGGGGAATTTCATTATATTCGTTTGTCACGCTCGGTCTATATGTAGCATGCTTAATTGAGCATCAGATCTCAAATAGTTCCATCATATTAAGTTAACGTTTCTAATTGAAACCGACCGACGTCCGGTAAGGTCTCGCAATCACCCAGTTTGTCATAACTACGAAACTCGGAGACGTCAGCTAATAAAGTAAAAAGTAAATTTGACCATTAGCAAGTTGGCGAGTAAATCAGGGAGGCAGTTGCCGGCACCTGACCCCACCGCCCGTTGAGTTATTACATTCCGCCATTTTTTGGTTAGAACCAGAGCATGTTATGGCTCCTCTACACGATGGGCCAGCGCCGGCCACTCCAAGGGACGCAGCCATGCGGTAGAATGAGATAGCAATATCACTTGCTCCCTCTAACGCATAAATGCGTCCCTTGGAGTGGCCGGCGCTGGCCCATCGTGTAGAGGAGCCATTAGGGTGTACTCGCCGAGGGAGCCGGTCTACCTAGCTTTATTTGACGTTCATAAGCGCATTGTAATTATACCTACTTGAATAAACTATCTTTTATCTTATCTTTATCTTATCTCGTAGATTGCCCGATGCGGTATGCTCGCGCGCATGGCAAAATTTAGATTGTGCGCTTACCAGCGGCCACGAAACGCCCGCTCCGCATGCATGCTCAACGCTCACTCCTGCTGGAACGGCCATGGCCAATTGGCCATGGTCAGATGGAGTGGAGTGAACTGTAGATATTTTAAAAGATGTTTAATAACGGACATATTGCTTCGTAAACAGGGTCACTACCAATTGGTAATTAGTCGGCCTTTAATTATCACGTTACTCGGTAAATATAGGTCAATATTTCGGTTCGAAAGATATGGGTAAATATTTCACGTGCACTCTGTGAGCACTATGGCCACATAATCCGTCGAGGGCTTTATTTGCTTCCAATCCCACAGTCAAATAACTGCTTCCCGCTAGATATTTTAAACTGTGTCCAAGTAGTACGACTAGTACGAGTGGCAACAATTCCGGTGCAGATGAATTGTTATTTTGACGCGGTAATCTCTCAGTTTTAAGTTTCGCTCCGAGCTCCGTTGCATTTTATAGCGGCAATCTGTTTGCAGTAATGGCGGTGGTATACTATTTTATCAGTGAAATTGGAATACGAGTTTCTCCCTCTTTATTTAACCTAGCTTTAGAAACACAAACGTTACTCGTAGTGCAACCTGAGCACACTTTATATTTAGAAGTTTTTGTGTTCCGGCTACAGGTTTTTCCCGTCAATATTTACATTTTTGAACTTTGAACTACAACCTATATCTTATTTTGCAAAGCCAATACCGAAGTTCAACGCTACGTTGGAATATACGAATACAAGCCTACATATACTTCAAAAAAACAAATTTTATCCATCGTATTTTAACGTCACCTAGCACCCATAGTACAAGCTCAAGATCATAGTCCTCGCGTTGTCCCGGCATTTTTGCCACGGCTCATGGGAGCCTGGGGTCCGCGTGGCAACTAATCTCGTATTAGAAAACCGTCTCGGACAAAACAAATACGTACCGTAAGTAATAGGGTTTGCACGACGGATCCGAAATGTATGGGAAGATCCGCGGATCCGGATCCAGATCCGGATAATTTCATACATTCCGGATCCGGATTGCAAACCCTAACCGTAAGGACAATAACCTCATTTTCTTCTAATAGGTACTCAGATAGTTGTATTGTGATGTCAACTCCAAAAATATGTTTGCAATTTTCGCCTTTAATACAACTGGTTAAGGAGTAAAAGTGTTGCAATTTTTTAAATCTTATTTAGTTACGCTCCTTTTGGATGCTATCGAGAAAATTGAGGACAATCCGTGACCGGAATGTATTGGTAACATTCTGGTAATTCTAATTATTGTTATATTATACTTCCTGTACGTGAGAATTGTAGTGGTTATGTATAAAAGATAAAAATAACTTTATTCAAGTAGGATCCGTTGGATCGCTTTTGCATCGTCAATTTCTAAATAATAATTAATACATTACGATTTGGAAATATATTACTACTTAATACTAAACTAAAAAAAAAATTAAGAAATTAAATTAGGTAAAACATGCAAAAGTGCGATTACCTAATGGTAGTTATGTCATTGTATATTTACAATAATTTTTAATTTCATGCATCATCATCATCATATATGGCAAATTATCCTTGAGTATTGTAGTTATACTCTTGAATACAAGTAGGTAGCTTCACTTAGCCGAGTATAGGAGGTATAAAAGCAAAGCATGATATGTGGAATGACGGTTCGATTTTTACCTTTATCTAATTATTCGTGTAACTATTAAGAATATTATTTACAAAAAACTGCATCTTAAATTGCGATATTAAGAGAAAGAGAAGATTGGACGCCGCGCTGATAGTGGGGCATTCCTTGAAATGTCTCGTACAAACTCATTTTATTTCGTATAAGGTGCAGGCATGGAGGCAATTTCGACTGCGGGATAATTTCAACTAATCGAAATATCTTCCATGTTTTACATTATTAACTCTAAATATTTCGATTAGTTGAAATTACTCCGCAGTCGAAATTGAGCCTTATTACGTACGTTACATTTGTTCAACGTTTCAAGTCGATAACTATTTTCTTATGCATTAAACTGAAATAAATGTCATATACTCAGAAAAAGTGACCCAAGCCTCTAGTGCCCCAGGCTTGAATCGAACCAGCGTCCTCTGCTATCGCGGCAGGTGCCTGTTACCTCTCGGCCACCGGGGGACAGCGGCATCAGGTCGAATTTTTCCAAGTATATGCACTTCATACTGAAGGCTTATGGCGCCCCCTGCCCACTTCTAAGGTAGAACAGTATGGTTCTACCTTCTAACTGGATCATCTCAGGTGATACCGAGTTAGCGAGAGAGATGGCGCTGCCAATGAATACATACTAGAACAAATTAAATTATTTTCAGAAAAAATCAGTATGAAGTGCATATACTTGGGAAAAATTCGACCTATGCCGCTGTCCCCCGGTGGCCGAGAGGTAACAGGCACCTGCCGCGATAGCAGAGGACGCTGGTTCGATTCCAGCCTGGGGCACTAGAGGCTTGGGTCACTTTTTCTGAGTATATGACATTTATTTCAGTTTATAATTTATATAGTAGTATGACTACTCGAAATAATAACAAATTAAAATATTTTCTGAAAATAATTTAATTTGTTCTAGTATGTATTCTTATGCATTTTTCACAATTTGACATCATCATCATCCATTGTGACAAAAAAAATCATAATACCTAGGTTTTCAGGTGAAAATGTTCAGAAATTGAAGTTTGTACGCGATGTCGGTAGATAATTTCTTGGAATGCTCGTAGTACCACAGATTATATAACAATTAGTTTAAGCCGTTTAAGGGCACCAAAACGGAAGACGAATTGTATTTTAGTATAAATAGGTATTTAATTTTTACTAGTTTATAACACAATGTTTATTGCATAAATAAGTTCTAGGAAACTGGAGATTTATATCTACTGTGCCACGCAACTCAGCAAACACAGCAAGGTTTAAGTAAACAATGTTTCTTAAAACAATTACCAAGTCTTTGTTTTGAATCTACGACTCATATTAAATTTGTAGAGTACAGTGTATTAGAAATTGTTCCTGTAAGACGATGCCAAAACCGCCTGGTATTATTTATTAAAATTGCTCAGTACGTAAGTGCTCAGTTAAATGAGACATCTTAATACATGGCTTAACGCTGGCTTACCAGCTAAAAAGTTTTTATTTTTACTAACTGGGGTTTGTAATCGAAAAATATGTGAAGTGTAGTATTATTTATTTATTTATTTAAACTTTATTGCACAAAAGAAAAACTTATCGTACAAAAGGCGGACTTAATGCCAAAAGCATTATTTACCAGTCAACCTTAAGGCAAAGCAGAAAGATTGTGGACGGTGCTACTGGTACTACTACTAAAATTTGTATTATCGCAAAAAAAAAATGTTGGCTATACTTACGAAGAATTAGTTACAGTCATAACATCCATTTGATTTTATTTCGGCTTTACCGTCATTTTTGTCTACTTTGCTCCCCACTGGGTAATTGTGGTCCAACACTTTTTATACTTAGGTACTTATATGAAAACTATAATATATCTTATAACAACGTCATTTAAGTGTCACGACATGGTCATGGTCATGGACATGATGGACTGCTTTAAATCGGCATATACATACATATAATCAACATGCCTACCACAATATAGCAATTTCGAAATATAAATTAAATTTCGAAATTCAGAGCTTGGAGCAAAGAAGGCACATTTTACGGTAGGTATCCGTTTTGCGTCACGGCAAATTGACGTCCATTTCACAAGTGTAACTTTTAAATACCTATTAGAACTTTTGTTCATTTTCCTAGTCCTTTTTAGCATTTTCACAGTTACGGCTACAATTTGCCTAAACCCGTCAGATCACATGAACTCGTAAAAAATCATTTAGCGTCCAAACGAGTCCAAAAAAAGGGGCCAAGACAAAAAGGAAACAAGCAAGCCTAATGGGCCAAGTTCGAGAAACACTTTGGCTAAACATTCCCTAATGGAAATGGAAGGCAGCCAGTAGCCGTGCCCCGCGTATTCCGATCCCAAACCACGTAAAAGTTAGGTACATGAAGCAAACCACCGTAACTTTAAACTCCACTGTAACCACGTTAAGTATGGTAACCAACGGACGTACAATTGAGGGTTTTTACAAAAAAATGATACCCTTCATTTTTTCAAAAAACTAACTTGGGTTATTTTGATCCAGAATCACGAGGATAAAAACGAAAAAAAAAAAGTGTCCCAAGTTTTTCAAACAAATTTTAGGTGTCCGTTTTGTGACGGTCCATACAAAATGTATGTGAAATTGCGTCACTAAACTGACAATTAGTCCCAGTGATTCTGAATATCAATTACCCAAAATTTGATGGATTTACGAAAAAAAGTAAATGGTACACTAGGAAAATGCTCACTTATCGCTGGCTCTGTAAACGTCTAGCGAGCAGGGACCGGAACCGGTTACCTTAACCGGGGTTTTTCATAGGGTTATTTTAGAAGTGGTTATAAAAACCCCTACCATAACGGTAACCGTCTGATAAGGTAACACTTTGATTCGGTAACCGTATCAGATCGAGTTAACCCCTGTTACCGGTAACCGAAATAAAAACCCAGTCTATTCTGTTACCTCATAATAAGGTTTTGAACCAGTTCAAACGATTGTAATCTTTACGCAGACTTAAATACAACTTATTATTGAATAACCGTGGTTAGCATGGGCGGTCTATGAAGCCTCCAGCACAAACAAGTTTTTTTGCCGGTAACTTCGCTTATTGTCAATTCAAACAATATTGTACTTTGAGTCCTTAAGCTAAAATTGAAAACATAAGTGAGCGACAGCCGCAGCGCGGCCATTCCTTTGTTTATCTTTATACCTGTGTGTTCCTTGTTTTTGTTAATTTCGGAGCAATTCTAGTTTAGAAATTTTTAGAAAAGGGGTTGCAAGTAAACAACATCATATCCTAGTAATATCTGCTATTATTTAGTTATATTTTATGCTACTTAGAATATTATTTTTATTTTCGGGTTCACACTTGGTACCTACAGATTAAAGACTGATTTAAAGAAAAATTTTCACCTAACTAGTAATTTTACTGGTACCTAGTTAGGTATAATTTATCTTAAGTGATTTAAAAAAAATCACTTTGTGATAAAGATACATGCGCTAGCGGATTGTGGTAGATATTTTACCATTGTTAACAAATGACATATGTACTAGTTATTATGAGCTTATTTTATAATAAGCAATTAAAGTCTATTTTTTTATTCGGTAGACTAAAATGACATTTCATAGTATGAAATGAAATGACACATGATGTTCATACTATGAAATGTCATTTTAGTCTACCGAATAAAAAATAGACTTTAGTTTAAAATGTTTTCAGATGCGGTGAGTTGTATGAGCTAAAAGTCGTAATTTACCTTGTACCGCTTAATGCAGCGATCAGAAAATATATATCTATAGCAGTTATAAACTTATTTTAATACTACAAATCTTTCATTAATACCAGAATTCATTATACATATTCATTGGGTATCTATAACATTGGTAGGTGAAATAGTTTTGATTAAATTAAATAGATACATACATACTTAGTAAGCAGTGTTGGGCATTCAAGAATAAAATCATTATTTAAATAAGAATTCCTAAGAATAAAATCATGTTGATTTTATTCCCGTCAAAATTATTCAAATAATTTTGATCGGAAATAATTCGTATGTGAAAAAATTGAATAAGAATAATCTCATTCTTAATCAAATAAATATAATCATGATTTTATATTCTAAATAATATTCCTGGATTAAACATGTAGTCTGGGTGCCGTATAGGCGTTACGTATAGATAGGAGTAAATTAGACAAGAAACTACTATGTTTCTTGACTAATTTATACCTGATTTTATGCAATAAAATCTTACAAATTTAATTTACTGCCGCATAGTCTTGGTATTGGACGATACCCGTATTTATTTTAATGTGATAACTAAATCATCAGGTACAATTCAGCTGCTCTGAACGGATGGTGGATAGCGAAACTCTTCAATGGCTCACTGTGCCTAAATTAATGTAAAAAATAAAAAACCGGCCATGTGCGAGTCTGACTCGCGCAGGAAGAGTTCCGCACCATTACGCAAAAACCAGCAAATAAATCACGTTTGTTGTATGGGAGCCCCACTTAGATATATATTATATGCTGTTTTTAGTATTTGTTGTAATAGCAGCAACAGAAATTAATTATTTGTGAAAATTTCAACTGCCTAGCTATCACGGTTCATGAGATACAGCCTGGTGACAGACAGACGGACAGAGGAGTCTTAGTAATAGGGTCCCGTTTATACCCTTTGGGTACGGAACCCTAAAAAAGATGTTTTTAAAGGTAGGATAAGGAATGGCTCGATATGGTGTATTGCTATTTCTCCCCGCCGGGCACAGATGGGAATAGGCGCTTCATTTGAATCATTCCCATATGTCCCCGCCTCATGTATTGCGGCGATCACGTTGGGCAGGAACAAATGGGGAAAATACTCATGATTTTTTTCTGTTTTCGAATTATGTTTATAGTTCGTTTTTTTTAGCATTAGAAAGAACTTGAAAGAAGGTAAGCGATTTTGACATGTGTTTTAATTGAAAAACACTTTTTAAAAACCATAACTATTACTTATGAAAGCAGAAGACTATAAAAGATCGTATTAGATTCCAGAGAATTGTTACATATTTACCGTAACTTATTTTTAAAATGTGCTTTTCAATTAAAAAAGAGACATCAAGATTGTTTACCTTATTTCTAATGCTAAAAAAAATGAACTATAGTATGTGGTTTCAGTATCCGAGTTACTACCAAGACTTATGGTGTTTTTAAAAGCTCTTCTGATATTTAAAATTTGCATTTATTATTTAGACGGAAATTAACAGGTATTAATATCGTTTGACACAACGCTTGCCGCACGTGTTTAGCAAATGCTGACAAAGAATTCACCACGCCACGACTTAATCCTATTGCCAATGAGTAATAAATGACGGTCTCAAGTGGAAACACGCCTGCAAATTTCTGCAAATCTATTTAATTATAGTGATAAGCGTAGGACTCTTTTCTTACCTGCAGTAATTTACTATCTCATTCACTTTCCGTAGGTGTGAAAGAGATAGCATACGTAAGACCTCAAGGCTTATAGGAATAATAAACAAAATACATACTTAATACGCAAAGAAATATACATTGAACCATCATAATTATAATATCGCAGTTTACTTTCTATGTAGCTTCATTATAAAATTATCATCACTGTTTCGAAGGCTTCAAAAAATTCAAATCAATCCGACCATTGAAAAGAGGGGTGAAATTCATTTTACTATCTATATACATTGTACTGCATATAATATGACGTATAATATGACCAAATAAATGCCATTTAACCTTGTTACCACTAACTCATGTATCTACAATTACATCAATTAGTCATGACACGGCAGAGCACTGATAACAATACTGTAGTGTAGTACAATAATAAGGCTTTATTGTTGTCACTATGACTCTCACCGCATTCTGCTTAATCCTAAATATCCTAATACAATAGAAAATACCACGACCTTTAAACATTCGGTGCACTTGCGTTGTAGCGCGCGTGCCAGCGGAGCGCAGCGTTTCGATTTAAATACGCATGTTGCTTCGCCTGTGTAGGTATATTTATTATCTTCATGTTATTAGGTACTAGGAAGTGCAAATAATTGACTTCATACATGAAATATATTTTGCAGATTTTGTTCAATAGTCACCTTCAACAACACGAGAGTAATCTAGAGCAGAGTTGGGCAAAAAATAACTTGAATAAGAATAAGAATAAAAACAGAAATTTCATTTTTATTCCAATCGATTTGAATAAGAATAATTCTTGCACTCGTTATTTTAGAATAAAATGAAAGTGAATAAATCATGACTATTCATGACACTTTTATCTTAAATGAAAAAGACAAAACGGAATATTTATTCCAGATGTAGGATTATACTAAATAACGTTTTATTCAATTAGAATATTATTCTGAATTAATTTAACTTTTGTAGTTACTACTACTTTTAATTTTGTAAGTTTCTATAATAAATAAAACAGATAAAACAAATAAAATAAATGAAATAAATAAAACAAATAAAATAAATTATATTATTTTCATCTATTTTATTAGTATTGCATTTTAGTTTTTGTATAATATTATAAGTATTAGTTTAATTTTTAAGTAGGTTTATTTTAATTTTAGTTTAGGTTTTAAATTTTTAATACATAGTTGTAATGTTTTTTTATTATTACCTTTTAAGTTAAATAAATGAACTTTATCCTAATAAAATAAATAAGATAAATAAAATAAACAAAATAAATAAATAAAATAAATAAAACAAATAAAATAAATAAAATAAATAAAATAAATAAAATAAATAAAATAAATAAAATAAATAAAATAAATAAAATAAATAAAATAAATAAAATAAATAAAATAAATAAAATAAATAAAATAAATAAAATAAATAAAATAAATAAAATAAATAAAATAAATAAAATAAATAAAATAAATAAAATAAATAAAATAAATAAAATAAATAAAATAAATAAAATAAATAAAATAAATAAAATAAATAAAATAAATAAAATAAATAAAATAAATAAAATAAATAAAATAAATAAAATAAATAAAATAAATAAAATAAATAAAATAAATAAAATAAATAAAATAAATAAAATAAATAAAATAAATAAAATAAATAAAATAAATAAAATAAATAAAATAAATAAAATAAATAAAATAAATAAAATAAATAAAATAAATAAAATAAATAAAATAAATAAAATAAATAAAATAAATAAAATAAATAAAATAAATAAAATAAATAAAATAAATAAAATAAATAAAATAAATAAAATAAATAAAATAAATAAAATAAATAAAATAAATAAAATAAATAAAATAAATAAAATAAATAAAATAAATAAAATAAATAAAATAAATAAAATAAATAAAATAAATAAAATAAATAAAATAAATAAAATAAATAAAATAAATAAAATAAATAAAATAAATAAAATAAATAAAATAAATAAAATAAATAAAGTAAATAAAATAAATAAAATAAATAAAATAAATAAAATAAATAAAATAAATAAAATAAATAAAATAAATAAAATAAATAAAATAAATAAAATAAATAAAATAAATAAAATAAATAAAATAAATAAAATAAATAAAATAAATAAAATAAATAAAATAAATAAAATAAATAAAATAAATAAAATAAAACAAATAAAACAAATAAATAAAAAAAATATATATATATAAAAAATAAAAAAATAGACAAAATAAATAAAATAAACAAAATAAATTAAATAAACAAAATAAACAAAATATATAAAATATATAAAATAAATTAAAAATAAAAAAATAAACAAAATAATCAAAATAAATTATATAAATAAAATTAACAAAATTAATAACAAATTAAATAAATGAAATAAGTAAAATAAACAAAACAAAAAAATGAACAAAATAAACAAAAACATTAAAATAAACAAAAACATTAAAATAAGCAAAATTAAATTTTTTTTTACAAAAATAACAAAATAAACTATTAGTTCTATTAATAAATTAACTATTTCTTTTAGTAGGTATAGGTATTTGACTGACGGCACATCACTAAATACGAATGTAGCAAACCAATAAGCAACCGATAATAAAGGTTACCATAACTGAATAAAAACCGGTTAAAAACCCCTAACAAAAACCCTAACGCGATGGGGTTTTGAGATTAACTCGGTTAAAGGTTAAGGTTACCGTTTCAATAAGCTTACCGTTACAATCAGGTAACAGTATGATAGGGTTACCGAATGATACGGTAACCGAATTGATTGGGTTACCGAATGGATAGGATTAAGCGTAAAGAGGGGTTTTCCGGTCCTTGCTAGCGAGATGCGTTAGGAATATCGCCGCAGTGGTTGTTTTTTACACACGTTTCCCGGTTGCCAAAATGTGGCTGTGCTTTTTGTTGCTTGGAGCTAACGTATATGAGTAAGTTATGCTGTTTTTGTTCGCGAAGTGAGATCTCTCTGTCGCACTTGTAAATTCGTACGTAAGTGTGACAGAAAGGCAACACATCGAACGTGGTTTGCGGTAGGCCCTCAGAGCGGTTTGGGAGCGATATTATTGCAGTGATCTCCTTTCAATTGTTTAATGTTGTCTGTCTGTTACGATTAATTTCGAATGCACAACTGCACAAATCACGAATAAAATAGATACGGTCTTGCTAACGTAACTAGGTATAGCGAAGAATTATAATATAAACGATTATTTCCGACTGCAGTTCATCGAGAACAAAATAGATACGATCTTGCTAACGTAACTATAGCGTAGGATTTATAACATGGAAATTCACATTAGGTCACACTCAGTGGACCACCAACACTCAATATAATTTGTCGTCGTAGAAGCAATTGAAATGCAAAATATTTTATGTAACACTACATGGTGGTCTAACGTGCAAAGAAAGATCCAGAAGCAGGACATTAAGAGCCCATCAACATGCACACTAGCGCCACTGCTAAATAATCGTAATTATTTAAATTCAACGAAATATATTTAAAAAAAAGGGGGCCGTCACGGACTGTATCTTGTATTAAAGTACCTTTTGAATACATCAAACTAGTTTCTATGTTGCTGGATTCGTCAATCTATGCGTCCAAAGTTAAAACGGCTGTTTTAGTTTTGAGTTCATAGATTGACGAATCCAGCAACATATAAACTAGTTTGATGAATTCAAAAGGTACTCTAATACAAGATACAGTCCGTAGCGGCCCCCTTTTTTAAATATATTTCGTTGAATTTAAATAATCACGATTATTTAGCAGTGGCGCTAGTGTGCACGTTGATGGGCTCTTAACCCACAGACAACCCGAAATAGAATTCTTTGGCGCAAATGTACGGGAAGACCCGACCCCAGATAAACTGGGATAAGGGTAGGACAAAGAAGATGTAACAGTACCTTCCGTTTGTTTGCTTCTCTATTTCAAATTATATGGATCGTACTAAGTTAAAAAGTAGGTTCGATTTTGAAGAACATTTTGTTTTAGCTGATTTCAGTCGAAAGATAAATTAAGCAACACAATAACGCCAAATAAATGGTGCCACGTAAGAACGTAGGATTAGACACATCTGTAATTCTATAAGAAAGAACACTATTACTCTGGTATAATATATAAGCTACGCCATTTAAATAGTACCTAATGGTAAAAGAAAAGTTTGTCGACACTTCATAATCTTCATATGATGTAATCTACCTTACGTATCTGAGGATACAACCCTTTATCGCGATCTCGACCTTTCAACCCAAGGTTCGTCGCAGAACCGTTCTGTCAACAACATTTTATCGCATTAACGATCTGTTGCACAATCGTTCATCGCACGTTTGCACTCTGTGGTTTGTCAGAAGAATACAGGATGTTTCCTGTAACAGGAGCCATAAATTAAACTGTAGGCTGTACTCCTCAAACCAACATTTGTTCAGGAACTTTTAAAAATAACTTATGTTTAGATTTTTGTTACACTTTCAAGTTTTGTTCTAAGATGCAATGTATTGCAAATTTTGTTATGTTTAAAGCGTGACGAGCATTGTCAAACTCACTGATATCAGCGTTCATTGAAGGCAAAATTTATTTTGTATGACAAAGAGGAAGTCTAAAAGGTATCATAATTTTTAAAAGTTGTTTAACAAAAGTTTTATAGTTTGAGGAGTATAATATAATTATGTTTTAATTATTTGCTCGTGTTACAGACAACAACCTGTATATGAAATTAGTTGTAACCAAGATTTGTGAATAAACATTTTTTTTTTTCGTAGTTTCTTACGGCGTTTGTAGTTCGTCCGGACAACAAAATCAATTTATAGGACTACAGATGGCGACTCGATATGAGATTCTTCAAACGAGTTTTTTTAAATATCATTAACGCACATGTAAAGGATGACTCACGCTAGACCGGGCCATGCCCGGGACGAGGCAAACGACATGTCATTTTCTATGACGGCTGATCCTCCGTCCTGGCCCCATCCCGGTCTAGCGTGAGCCATCCTTAATACCCCTAAATTTGCAAGGGTACAGAATCGTTACCCATATAGGTGTGCCAAATGTCTGTTTGTAACCGACGCTAAAAAAATATGATTGTAAAGTCAGTTTACGGACAATAATTTTGCGTGATAACGTCATAAGAAAACATTGATGAAAAATTACATACATTTATTTATGAATTGAATTGAATTATTATCGTCATTCACAACGTGGCCGTAGCGTTACCATGTAGATCTGTCCACAACGTGACACTTTTTCGGGCATGCTACCGGTGTTCATCGATCATCAAAACATCAGTTGAACGGATTTTGCGAATGGATTAGCTTCTAATCATTCTATTCCATTCATTAGCTTCTAAAGTCGCGTATTTTAAGTCGAAAAATGCTCGACATGTTTAATATATTTAATATATCTGTGTCTCACGGAAGGATTAGCTTCTGTTCAGTAAGTTGCGCCCAAGGAAGCAATAACAGTGGCATGCCGCAGTTGCCGGCGGGTTGTTATTGCACTGAATTATTTATGTGCAGGTCAATGACCTTTCAGGAGATACGTGATAACGATGTAGGGTGACGCAATGTCGTATTTACTGGTGCAGTGTTATCTTTGAGTGATAAGTTAGTTTGAGGTTTTATGATAATTTATTTGAATGTATACATACTATAGGGTGTTATAATATCTCGCCATGTCTCGCGAGCTAAATATGTAAGGTCTTTGTTAGGCATGCGATCCCGAGATGGAGACCCGAGCGAACGAATGATTCCAAAATTTTACCACGAGCGTAGCGTAGTGAGTGATCTCAAAACTGAAATCTTGAGTGTTGCAAAGGTTTCAGGGCACGGGAGGTGAACAAACTTTGCAGCAGAATGAAACAATTGCTGCCGAGTAAAATTTAATGCTATTAAATATTTATTGTGTATAATCCATCCTGCTTAAAATTTGCATCAAATCACTTTGTCTTTTGCGGGATATAATGCAACTTTGCACACTGTTTTCAAACAATAACAAGATTTAACCCGTACAAACATACATTGTTATGTACATTTCAAGTTAAATAAAAGGTTGTAAAAAGAGCCTATCTGAGCGAGTGTGGTGAAATAGCGTGAAATTGTGTGCACTTATCTAGCCAGCCCATACGCTCCACCAACAAACCATTTGTATACAAAAATGTAGGATCAAAGACGAATTCGATCTCATATTAATTACCTATTTTACTCTTTTTTCAAATACAACCCTTTATCACGATTTCGATCTTCTAAACCAAACGTTCGTGGCAGAGCCGTTCTGTCGACCAACATTTTATCGCATTGACGATCTGTCGCACTCATCGCACGTATGTAATTCGTAGTGCAAAGATGCACTTTACGGCGTTTGTAGTTCGTCCGGACAACAAAATCATTATATGTATAGGACTACAGACTAATATTGATTATTTTACTCTTTTTTCTAAAGTAACTTCTCTACTTTGTGTACCTACTAGGTATAAAATAGCGTAGGTATCAAAGAATGAGTTAACCTGCCCCAAAACAGAGCAGAGGGAAAAATACGCTTTGCAATTTAAAAGTTTTCACTTGTTTTTGTAGAAGGATAATTTTGGTTCATTTCATAAAGAACCTTAATACCTTCGCTAGTAGCTTGGAAACTCCGCGTTTATTTAGCACAGCATATTATGCTTAAGCCCTGTGTAAACAGTAGAGTGGGGTGAAATCGAGTCCTATGAGTCTATATTAGAACTCGACTCAGTTTAACAAAACTACACTTAAACCCATACCATAACCTTACCTCAAGTAACCTAAGTATAGCACAAACACTAACCGTTGTTTAAGAGAGGCCAAAAAAGGTGAGTGGCGTGAGTAACAATTTGAGGCGAAGCCGAAAATTGTTAATATACCACGAGTATTTTTTGACTCAGTTAACTTTTTCTACGACCAAGCACTTACTTTGAAATAAAATTGTAAAAACAAATATTTTTCATTCAAGAAGTAGCAAAGAATGGAGAGTACGGGCGGGAAACGACAGAATGAATTAAAAAAAACATGTCTATGGTTCACTCATCTGTCAGATATGACACATAAAATTAGGTTGGCAACAATATATTTCATACAATATTTTTTAAGTCGTGATTACACGAAGTATCGTAAAAGTGCCAAAAAGATACTGCGTGTATGCACAAATACTTTTTTGGGGAATAGACTAAAGACTTGTCTTGACAACTATAAGATACGGGTTTAAATGTGTGTGCACGACCCTTTTAATGGCAAATAAAAGTACGGGAGTAGAAAAATAATTTAACCTAATTACCTACCAATTATCAAATTTTGGTACTTCATAAAAGTTAGTTTCAATTTCTGTATTTTTATTACATATTTGTGAGCCGTGAGTTTTTGGACCATGGGACACGATTGAAAGACTCGAATCCTTTTATTTTTATTACTAATAAATAAAGACACTGTGATCGATCTTCAAAGTTATAATGTTAGACTCGTGAAATAGTCGTAAATAAAAAAAACTTTTTATCGTAACTATGAATTGTGTGTTAATATTTACCTAGTTTCAATAACTTGGAGTCTTTTTAGGACTCCAATAAATTATTATTATTTACGCGCTACAAGCCTCAATTAATCGAATTTGTATTTGTAAAAAATGGATGTAGCCTAAATTGACTAGTTTAGGCTTGTAAAGTTTTATAAATAAGGGAAAACGACAATATCAACTGCCTAAGTTTTGACATATTTTTTTTTTATTTAAGCCAAAAATTGCTTAAAACGGCTTCTCGCTATTGAGAGAAACAAATCGAGTAAATTTTGACTTAAAAATGTGATTGATTCGTTTTCATGTGTCTGAGACTCAGAAGTTATAAGAATATGTACTACAGACTAGTGATGGGTAGGACATCAATTTAAAATGAGTTTGTATGAGTACCTCATTTTCTAAAATGAGGTGTTACAATGTCTTACTTCAAATGAGGTGAGGTACTAGCATATTTTCAGCGTCGACTATTCCATTAATTCCAACGGCGACAAAAATATTTAATGTATATACATATTTATGTATTCATCACTTCCTTTATAAATAAATAAATAGTAACATATAATTGGAGTGCAATTCTGGAGGTTAAGAATAGAACTTTTAGGAGAAAGATAATTTTAGAATCAAGTAAAATGAATAGAGGAGTGAAGTAAGACATTTTTGCGGTACGAAGTACTGCGACAAATTAACAAAATGAGTGGTACAAATGAGGTGCCTCACGAGTGAGCGACTCAACACTACTACAGACTTCAAATCTGACTCGAGTCCTATGAGAGCTCCAGATGACTTAGCAACACTAGTAAACAGTTCATATCACTATTACAAGTCAAACATGAAGGCTACCAATATAACAATAACATCAAGATCTTAAAGAACTATATGTGTTTGCAGGCCAAGTTATGCTGGTCAGTGAAAGCTTGTTCGCTTAACACTTTAGAAATGATCGCACGATTATTTTCAAAGAGAAAATAAGCAGTGGTTGGAAAAAATATGTTGCTTTATTTTGCTTTTGTAATTTTAACTTCATAATATTTTCGTTGCATTTGTACTTTCAGTTTAAAGTCGTAGTTGTTTGGAGTAAACGTTTACGAGAGCATATTTATTTTTATTATTACTGCATGTGACGTGATTTAAGTGCACACTGTGATTGGCGTGATTTATAAAGCATTAACAGACATATAAATATGTATGTAAATATGTAAAAAATGTCATTCAATGTGGGACGAACTAGGTGGGTACTTCTCGAACATGTGCAAAAAGTCGTACTTTCTGTGCTTATATGGATCAGTAAGTATACAAAATATATAAATATATGCCTAGTAAAAAAGTAAGCCAATTTTCCACATTCTTGTATCCAACTTTGTATGACCATTTTTAAAACATTCAGCAACACGCATGTGACACCATAGTATTGCCAGCATTCATAGACTAGGTACACTAGTCTTATTTGTCGACTACGTTTGAAAATCACAGCCGAAACCGATGTTTAACATCTCAGCAATAGCAACGAAGAATAAATTTGTATAGGAAAGTTTACTTTTCATGATGTCGAGTAAGGAACCTTAATACGAAAATAAGGAGTTCTCGGATTCCTTGTGGCCCAGCCCTCAGATATAATTAATATGTCGGAGACCGACACTTTGTCACAGGTCTTGAAAAAACAGCGATGTCAGTACGCTTGGCGCGCTGTCCAAAGCGCCCATACAAATATAGATAATTTGTATTAACAAATGCGAATGCTCGTCACGCTGTCGAATGAAATTTGCACTAGCAGTTTAGTCAATCAGAATCAGATATTTATTTTCTAAAACATAGTAATAGTACTAAAGGTCATGCAAATTTAAAAAAGAGCTACATGTTTTGTCACAAAGACGTGCAAATATTTAAAATGTCATTGTGTTGCATTGTACTTATAGACGTTTGTGGAAGATATCACAAAACCATAATTATTCTGAATTTAAATAATTTGTTTATTGTTTGACGTGAAACATTTTTTTTAAATCGTAGTGTCCATTGCCTACTAAATATTATTAGATAGTGTAATTTTCTTCATAAAAATTGAAGACGTAAGAACAACGCCATCAAATAAAATGTGATCTGGCTATTATTTCAACTGATCAGCTCACTACACTGATGAATATTACAAATATTAATAAATATTATAGGACAATTTTACACAGATGGACCTAGTCCCACAGTAAGCTCGATAAAGGCCAAATATAAATCAAATAGACGGCATTATATACAAAATATATAAAACATTTTATAACTCAGAAACAAAATATTCCAAACAATCCAATAACATAGTCCAATTTTACACAGATCGACCTAGTCCCACAGTAACCTCGATAAAGGCCAAACCAAAGTCAAATAGTCGGCGATACATATATACAAAATATACATATAAAACATCTATAAGTCAGAAACAAAATATTCGCGATAAAAACACAAAAATTGCCCTTACGAGGACTGGAACCCGGAACTCCCTGATGCTTCGTAGGCTGGGTCACTATTAGCGACCAGGGATGTTGCGAATATCCGCATCCGCAACCGCGGAATTTCCGCATTATTTTCAACATCCGCATCTGCATCCGCATCCGCATAAAATCGATGCGGAGTTTAATGCGGATGCGGATGTGGAACAGGGCAGTACAGGAACGTCTTAGCATCGGCGTAAGTGCTAGACTGCTAGGTAATTTATTCATTAGCCAAAAAATTAATAAATGAGCAGTCAAGCGTGAGTAGGACTTAATGTACGGAACCCTTGGAACGCGAGTCCGACTCGCACTTGGCCGGTTTTTTGAAATAAAAATTACTAAAATGTAATATTTGACGTTTTTTTATGTATCTATCTTGACATCCGCATCCGAGGATGTGAGCCTTTAAAAATCCGCATCCGTATCTGCATCCGCAGATGTCAAAAAATCGGCATCCTCAATATCCCTGTTAGCGACTAGGCTAAGGAGGTCTTCAATTAAGGTCTCTGCCCACTACACCGTATCATACCATGACCGTAGTAGGAACGTGTCAGGCAAAAAAATATTCTTTGTATTAAAAAGTATGAGACTATGCCCACTAGCCCGTTCCGTCGCCGACCATACCCGTAGCGTGCCATGCACGGACCGTCAAAAATTGTCGGCGAGGATATTTTGCCGGTGCCGAACCGCTACGCGCACGGCACGCAACGTTGCCAGAACGGTGCATGCAGGCGGCGAAACGGTGAGCATACGGATTATGACCGCGTATGGTGACCGTTTTTAGCCCGTTATAAACGCGTTGCCGTATCTGTTTCTCGCTCTTGCCAGTATGATAACTATTCGCTCGCTCTTTCTGACGAGTCTGGCTTTCGGGAATAAAACGCGGGGACTAAGGGGATGAAACGCGGATGCTACGGGGATTATAGGCGGATGCTATGGGGATGATACGCAGTTACTATACGGTCACTAAACCCGTTATGCACGGATATGAAACGATGTGGACACGGTGTAGTGGGCATAGTAGTCCGTGTCGCGTTACATTACGTGCCTGATACGTTCCTACTACGGTCATGGTATGATACGGCGTAGTGGGCAGAGACCTTAAATCAAATCACTGACAATGCATGAGCGTCAAAAAGCAAAACCACCGTGCTATTTTAAGTTACACCGATCCCAGACCTCCCCTCCAGTTCCGCCATTATCTTACACGCTCTACACGCAATTTTATGGTAATTACATTTTTATCACCGTATCTTTATTCTATTAAAGCTAAGAGATACGAATTGTCAGTTCCGGACTTATTAAATTCGTTAAAAAGAGGCGGAAAATTATGATTGCAATTTTGTCGGCAGATTACCGGAAAGTGCTCTAATAACATGACTGACCATGTATTCTTAAACCTTGGCGAGCGTTTGCTTCCCAAATGAGGATGATCAGCTGGCGGAATGGAGTTGACCGGTCGAAGTATTTAGCAGATGGCGCCATCATAGCTTGCCCTGTCAATCCCTAGAATTCTGTCAATTTTTTTTTGTTTTTTTAATGGCCTGGATGCCAGCCCTTTAAGCCAAATCTCATAGAAAAAGGGGCAAGCTGTGATGGTGTCACCTATGCAAACCTATGACAGTTGGTAACGCATTGGACCGGCAATCCAAGGATGTGGGTTCGGGTCCCACGTTGGCCAGAGTTGATCATCGTTGATTTTTGCATTGTGATTGACATCTGTATTTACAATTTATAGAACGTATGCTTCCCCTACCAGTATGTATGATTTGTGATTACTATCATCATACAAATACAAATATAAATAACATTTTGAAACGTGTAGCCATAACTTTGCAAGGTCAATAAAACCGAGAAAAAATTGCGAAACAGGGTCGTTCATATCAACCTACAGTCGAGTTTAATGAAGAAAGGAATAAAGTTTAACCTGTTAAACTATTGAAAAAAGGAATAATCTTTAATCACTGCGTTCCTGTCTGTACAACGCTGCTAAAAATAATAATAATTCAGCCTTTATACGTCCCATTGCTGACACAGGCCTCCTCTTATGCACCAGGGCTTGGCATAACATAGTCCCCACGCTGGTCCAATACAGGAGATTTCACATACACCTTTAAATTTCTTCGCGGATGGATGCAGGCTCCGATATTTTCCTTCACCAAAAAGCTAAAGATCAAAAAAATATATTCCGCACATAAGTTGCGAAAAGCTATTTACGTACGAGCCAGGATTGGAGATTTTATTAATACCTACAGTGTACGTTTATAATTGCTTTAGTCAAACGCTCAACTCAGCTCAGAAAGCGATTGGATTAGCAGCGCTGGAGGGGCACGATGGTAAAAATTGATGGGTTTTTTAATGACTTAACAAGTGAGAGGAGCGTTATGAGTTTCATTAAAGCGGTAATGGTCGCAGGTATCGAGTTTTAGGTCAGGTGGCGCAATTCTGCACGGTTATTTGATAACTCGTGACATGAAAACTTCCTCCGCGTTTGGCTTTCCATTTCTTATAACGGCCTCCAATCTAAATGGTCCCGGGTTCGAAACTTCCGGCGTCAAGTCGATTGGTGTACAGTCGACATCAGATATATCGGAGCGGCTAAGACGCTCACGAAAATCTATCTAAATCTAAATCACTTGCTTGCTGTTTAAAGAATTTCAAAAACCTTTCAACGTTGAGTAGTCTTAATTTTTTTTATACAGTGGTAAAGTTAAATTTTCTACTGATTTTTTTTTCATGGTGAAAATGTGTTTTAGATACCTAACTTACCCACCCTATTACAATGTATATTTTTTTCAATTATCCTGCACGTGTATTCATAATATCATTTCAGTCAATCTGACCCTTTTCGTCGTGGAATTCCCTCCACATTTAATAAATTTAACATGGACTTCACCTTTATACGCATAAATATTGGAATTTTCATTTCATATTCATCTACAAAGCAATAAGTCCCAAAAGTCAACAGCCTTTCGTTGGATAATCTCTTAAAAGTATCTATTTAAATCTGGGATTTATATTTGGAAGACATAGGGTTGGCACACGCACATTTGATTAGTCTAATTAACGCCTCATTATGCGCTTGCACACGATCTAATTACGCAGCCCTACGCGTTCCACTTGGGGCCTACTTATTCCGACCTTGTTTAAGCTAATTTAAATGTTTTTATGTATCTGGGGCATCAAAGTTACTAAACTTAAATCACATAATAATACTAAAGTATAAGATAGTATAATAATACTAAATATGGATCTCGTTCTAGGGTATCAAGTTAAATGTAAAGTTTGAACGAATGACAGTATAATATTCTTAAAAGATGGTCACGGTCAATTTAATGAAACGCATTTCGGAGGCGTAACTTTAATGTTTGTATATGGTAGACGCTTTGTCATTATCATTACCTCGCAGCCATAACGACCTAATTCAATTGTCTTCGGAAGCGTTCCTCGCATGGCAATCAAGTGAATTTAGTTCTCAGTTGTTTAATTAAAGTTAATATTTGCTTGGAAATTTCACGAGATTAGGTTTAAGAGTATTTAACATTGATATATCACATTTAATGTCATGTGTTTATATTAAAAAGTTTAGTACTTTCGTAGTTTATATAGATTTTAAGGGTTCCAAAGCGCATTTGACAAACGGAACCATATATTCGTCATGTCATATAAGAAAGTTGTTCATGATAAGGATCCACCGATTTTATAGTCATCTTATTTTTTTTTCCAAAACGGTTTTATCTGCTTTATACAGCACAACCGAGGTTTCAACCAACGCTTTTTGATCACCACATATATATGAAAGGTTTATGCGTAAATGTGTGGTCTTTTGTACGCGAATCACGAAAAAACCGAGCAACCGATCGATGGGATTTTTGCATAAAGATAGTTTGCGGGTCTGAGGGTAAAATGGCTATTTTTTATGGTAGAAATAGACAGTTCCCAAGGGATGCACAAAATACTAGTATCGGTGACGGAAGCAAAAAAATTACGCTTTTAGTTTAAATTAAATTAAAGTCAAATGAATCATTGATACAAATAATTCATTTGAATTTCAATTTCATACATAAATTTTGGACACTGGTACATTAAAGCAATAGGTACTTAATCAGAATAATCAGCCAATGTTTATTTCGCAAAACCTGTATGTACTTTTTAAAAATTGAAATAACTAACTATACGAGTATTAGGTACTTTACTTTTAATGGCCTTATTATATTTGTTTCAATACCTATACATATAAGACACTAACAAAAATGAAAAAGCATGACGGAGTTGGCACGAGTACGAGAGAGAAAACATAATAAGTATAAAAACCCGCTTAAAAGAACAGGTACAGTCCCACGAGGAGCGCGCCAGTCTTAAACCGCGATTAACCGTCGTTTAGCGCGACACGTGTCCCGCCATCTTAATCGCGAGTCTCGGGTTTATGAGCTCTCGCGATTATGACTGATTTACGTACAGTTCAACCCGCCCCGTGACTTAGCCGGTTTTAGCTAATCCAGTAAACGTGTCGCTTTTAGTTAAACTTAGAATCTAGCGAGCGCCACTTGTAGTATTCCACTAACCCGAAGTTCATATTCATCTACAAAGCAATAAGTCCCAAAAGTCAACAGCCTTTCGTTGGATAATCTCTTAAAAGTATCTATTTAAATCTGGGATTTATATTTGGAAGACATAGGGTTGGCACACGCACATTTGATTAGTCTAATTAACGCCTCATTATGCGCTTGCACACGATCTAATTACGCAGCCCTACGCGTTCCACTTGGGGCCTACTTATTCCGACCTTGTTTAAGCTAATTTTAATGTTTTTATGTATCTGGGGCATCAAAGTTACTAAACTACATACTGTAATTAAATAACTAACCTACAAAACTTAAAAACTAAATCTAAAAATAAATAAAACTAAACTTAAAATAAATAATTACAAAATATCCCCCTGCGGAATGATGCCGTAGATACTGGCAGCATTTCCTCGCTGTATCACAATACTTATTCTTTGTGCGAGGAAGCTGCCAGATCTACGGTCACCAGTGGCGTCAGCTATCCTTTTTGATAGGTCCTTAAAAAGGGCAGACGCGTTCGGACCCCACGGGCCAAGGGTCTCGACACCAAAAGTTACTAAACTTAAATCACATAATAATACTAAAGTATAAGATAGTATAATAATACTAAATATGGATCTAGCTAGGGTATCAAGTTAAATGTAAAGTTTGAACGAATGACAGTATAATATTCTTAAAAGATGGTCACGGTCAATTTAATGAAACGCATTTCGGAGGCGTAACTTTAATGTTTGTATATGGTAGACGCTTTGTCATTATCATTACCTCGCAGCCATAACGACCTAATTCAATTGTCTTCGGAAGCGTTCCTCGCATGGCAATCAAGTGAATTTTAGTTCTCAGTTGTTTAATTAAAGTTAATATTTGCTTGGAAATTTCACGAGATTAGGTTTAAGAGTAATTAACATTGATATATCACATTTAATGTCATGTGTTTATATTAAAAAGTTTAGTACTTTCGTAGTTTATATGAACTATAGTTAGATTTTAAGGATTCCAAAGCGCATTTGACAAACGGAACCATATATTCGTCATGTCATATAAGAAAGTTGTTCATGATAAGGATCCACCGATTTTATAGTCATCTTATTTTTTTTCCAAAACGGTTTTATCTGCTTTATACAGCACAACCGAGGTTTCAACCAACGCTTTTTGATCACCACATATATATGAAAGGTTTATGCGTAAAGTTTTTTGTACGCGAATCACGAAAAAACCGAGCAACCGATCGATGGGATTTTTGCATAAAGATAGTTTGCGGGTCTGAGGGTAAAATGGCTATTTTATGGTAGAAATAGACAGTTCCCAAGGGATGCACAAAATACTAGTATCGGTGACGGAAGCAAAAAAATTACGCTTTTAGTTTAAATTAAATTAAAGTCAAATGAATCATTGATACAAATAATTCATTTGAATTTCAATTTCATACATAAATTTTGGACACTGGTACATTAAAGCAATAGGTACTTAATCAGAATAATCAGCCAATGTTTATTTCGCAAAACCTGTATGTACTTTTTAAAAATTGAAATAACTAATTATACGAGTATTAGGTACTTTACTTTTAATGGCCTTATTATATTTGTTTCAATACCTATACATATAAGACACTAACAAAAATGAAAAAGCATGACGGAGTTGGCACGAGTACGAGAGAGAAAACATAATAAGTATAAAAACCCGCTTAAAAGAACAGGTACAGTCCCACGAGGAGCGCGCCAGTCTTAAACCGCGATTAACCGTCGTTTAGCGCGACACGTGTCCCGCCATCTTAATCGCGAGTCTCGGGTTTATGAGCTCTCGCGATTATGACTGATTTACGTACAGTTCAACCCGCCCCGTGACTTAGCCGGTCTTAGCTAATCCAGTAAACGTGTCGCTTTTAGTTAAATTTAGAATCTAGTGAGCGCCACTTGTAGTATTCCACTAACCCGAGGTTAACCGGTTTAACCTGGAGTTACCATGGTTACCAGTACAATTTGTCACTAGGTTAACGGTGTAACCGGTTAACCCCGGGTTAGTGGGATGGTGCAAGTGGCGCTAAGAGTTACTTAATAACTACATAGTTTATAACAAAGAAATATAATGTTTGTGTTATGACTCCTCTACACGTTGGCCCAGCGCTGGACCAGCGAGATGGGCATGTAAGATTCTAAGCACGCACTATGGAATGGGCCACATGTACGCACCATCGCTGGCCCACTCACTACCTTTGATGTGCGGACAAAAAACCGACACGGCCATTCCATCGCCATCCCGCCGACCGCCCATCTTAGTGGGCCAGTATGATGGCCCATCGTGTAGAGGAGCCATTAATGTTTTTAATAACCAATAGAATTATTTAATTTGTTTCCCCCGCTCAGCGTGCAGTGATACTATTGGTTCTTAAAACACATCCCTGGCAACTCACCCTCGCACATCTCTGAGACCATATCATGAGTCACTGACAGTATCAAAACTGACATATACGCTAATATCTACGTAATTTACTTTCTATACATCTCGCTCGCACTAATATACCTACGAGCGAGCTGCACACAAAGTACTTAAGTTACGTTCTCGATAGGGTTTTTTGTCATATGAAAGTGAAACCATAGAGAACTATAAGTAAAGAAAGAGTGGTAACTCCATACATCAGTTTTCTTACAAAAACGCAAGTTATTTCGTAGTCGACATCTAGCGTCAAGTAGCGGACATTATCAGTTCTGCTATTTGACAATAGATGTAGCGGCAAACAAAATCTCTAATGCTCAACAATTTTCACCTAGTATTATAACCGGATGCACAGGAACTCTATTTTCAACTGCTTCTGCTTATAATATTAGTTGTAAGCTGTTTTAGTAGTACATTATTCGTCAGTAGCGACACAGACGACACTGGTGAGATCTGGTGTCAAGTAGCGGTACTGATAGTTCCACGTTAAGGTGACAGTCCATTTCCAACCGCACCCGCACTACTGTTCATTTTACTATGGAAATTTACAGTAACAGCGACGCGTTCAGTACCAGTAGTGCAGCTGCGGTCAGAAATGGAATGTTACCCTTAGATGTCGACCACGAAATAACTCGCGTTTTTGTAAGAAGTTACCACTCTTTCTTTACTTATATTTATCTATAGGTATGTACGAAACGCAAAAGTACGGATATCGGCAATAGATGTTATGTAAAAAGCTCTTAAAAGTGTACACTGGACACAGCTGCACTATATATATGGTTAAATAATCCCCAAAGTTAAAATCAATCGCCGTCTAATACCCACGAGACAAATCTTATTAATATTTATTTATATTTAGGTATATTATTTATACAAAATAATAGGAAACAAAACAGAACTTGAGCAATATTTGTAATGGTTACTGTATGTGTATTGACAATACTATGTAACGTTTACTCAAAGATACTGTTGACAGTGGAAAGTATCTCAATCATGGAGGGGAGGGCACTAAGGACAATACAGTGGCGGACAAAATAAGGGGATCATTTGTATATTTTACTTATACGACACAAGGAAGGAAGAAAAGGAAAGAAGGACCCCCAACCCAGACCGTTGGAAGGTCAGATGGCAGTCGCTTTCGTGGAAACTATTGCCCACGCTAATTCCTGGGGTTAGTTGCCAAGCGAACCCTATCCAGCCCCCATGAGCCGTAGCTAAATGCCGGGGCAATGCGAGGAAGATGAAGATGATGACTTATACGACACAAGCTTAAGTTAAATAAATAAATATTATAGGACATTCTTACACAGATTGACTAAGTCCCACAGTAAGCTCGAGAAGGCTTGTATTGTGGGTACTCAGACAACGATATATATAATATACAAATACATAGATAACACCCAAGACTCAGGAACAAATATATCTGTGTTAATCACACAAATAAATGCCCTTACTAGGATTCGGACCCAGGACCGCGGCTTAACAGGCAGGGTCACTACCCACTAGGCCAGACCAGTCGTCCTTCCTTTCCTCAGTCATTCCTTTATATGTGTACTCGTATTATTTTGCTTGTAAAGGAACTTGAGACAAGTAAATGTTTTGCTCGACTTGACGGGGGCACTACCGTGCCCCCAGATTTAATGTGAAAAATATTTTTAGGTAAATTTAAAAAAAATCGTTTTAATTATTACTAGCGACCCGCCCCGGCTTCGACGGGTTAACAATTTATACATAAACCATCCTCTTGAATCACTCTATCTATTAAAAAACCTCATCAAAATCCGTTGCGTAGTCTTAAAGATCTAAGCATACATACAGACATACAGACAGGAAAGTGACTTGGTTTTATACTACGTAGTGATGTGTGATGTTATATTGTGGAAGTACGCGTGTATAAAATACATATAGGTCGGCAATTTGTCCTTATTTATTGTGTGGGCAACTGTGTATTATATTAATATTAAGTAGGCAAGTATTATTTATTGAACCAATAAAGAAAATGTAAATACACGTCACTCTAAATACGCCTTAATTGGAGTAAAAGAGAAAGATACCCGCAATTTGCGAACTTCAGTGTTCGCAGAAGGCCCTCGGATCTTGAGTGACGATGACGTGAGCTTGAATAAGACTGTCTGAATTGTCAATTATCATGGCCAACATTACACGCTACTTGTACCCGCGATTGTTTGTTTATCTGCTCTTGTCTAGTGGATAAGAGAGAGATAAAGAGTATTTATTGCGTGCTCCGAGCGTAGAAATAAAATAGCGTGATGTGTACTTGAGTCAATGGCGCATAGGTTTTTTTGGAAAGAAGAAGATCCACTCTCTTGTTTGCGTTTATCATAAAGTAGGTAGAGGTTTGTTTATTCAATCCTTGGCTGTTATTCCCATTGCTTAAGGCAAGTATTCCTGGGCAGATTTTGTATTTTTGGTCCGATTTTCTTTCGAGCATGCTAATATCCTTTAACCATAATATCTAGGAGACCGAGCTTTGCTCGGAAAACATATAAAAACTCAAAAATGCGCGTTTTCTCAGAGATAAAACCTAGCTAGATCGATTTTTCACCCCCAAAAACCCATAGCAAATTTCATCGAAATCGTTAGAGCCGTTCCCGAGATCCCCGAAATATATATACATATAAATAAATAAATATACAAGAATTGCTCGTTTAAAGGTATTAGATAGATAGTAATGGCCCTAGTTCGGAATTGTAACTAGATAGATTACTAATAATTATCACGCGGTTTTTATTTTTTATATCTAACTATTTTTTGTAACAGTGTCACATTTGTAATAAAAGAGTTAGTTGCTAAAACATGAGGTGTATTAGTGCGAGCGAGACGCACGGGCGAATTAGAAGAAAAATACATCATTAAGATACCATTTTTATGTCTAAATGTAAGTAAATACTATCTGGGTGACCGACCTTCGCTCGGAAAACATAAAAAAACTCGAAAATGCGCGTTTTCCCAGAGATAAGACCTAGCTAGATCGATTTTTCGCCCCCAAAAACCCCCATATAGCAAATTTCATCGAAATCGTTACAGCCGTTTCCGAGATCCCCGATATATATATATATATATATATATATATAAATAAACAAGAATTGCTCGTTTAAAGGTATTAGATAGATAAATTGGTCTCCATACATATATAACGAAGCAGTAGTGTAGAAGAGGATAGGAAAACCGTTGGTAGATCGACAGGATCATCTTCTACCGTTGAAATATGCACACTTGAGGATAGATTCACAAGTGGACGATGAAATAATAACACGTCGAGATAGCCGATAGTTGGTTTTAATTAACAGTATCGATTACCAATTAAAATAACTTACTTAAGATCACTTCGGTTGTCATGAATTACAAAAATCAGTTATCAAGAAACGTGACGATCCCAGAGATGACGTCACGTCACAACCGCTTTGCTCGATCGCCTCAATCATAATGACCCCGGGCCGGTCTTCTTATATAGCCGCCAACTATCACTGTCCAGGTGACAGCTCCGCAACGCCATCTCTGATTTCACCCAGGCAACTACCTGACGTTTCTTAAGTTACAAATCGACTAACCATGGTTCATGGTTTACGCATTGTTATCATTCTGATAGATCTCACTCCGACATATAAATCTTCTACAGCCTCATCCGGTGAAGAAATGGACTGAAATGCACAATGATAGGAAGCAGACCAATTTGAATTCCAAGTCTGGCTTTCGAGAAATATGTGGGGCTCTCCATCTAACTCTTGCCAAATCGTGCTATTAAGTAGGCATTACATTGGCTTTTAGGATTTAATGTTAGCCTGTAGGTACCGAGAAGTCGGAAATGTGATAGCTATTTCATTTCAATTGCAGTGGGTGCATTAAACTCGGAACCCCTAGTGTAAATTTCTTTTGATAGCGTGTCGGACGTACGCGTTAGCGTTGTCTCATTTTGTATGAGATTTTGAACAGCGCCAAGCGGGACGTTTTGGAAACTCAAAATCCCATACAAAATGTCACTTAACGCAAACGCGTACGTCACGTCACGCTATCGAACTTTCAGTGTATGTAGCTCGCACCAAACAGTGTGAGCTATCGTCAAGGTCGTATGAAATCAAGATAATAACTGAAACAAATTGGTAAATCAGAATAGGTCTCCTGTTTTTGCTCTTGCCGAGTACGAGTACTAACAGATTATCAGTTAATTACTATTAAAAATATTTTTATCAGTACCTACTAAAAGTATTCAATTATTAAATTTAATATCTAGAGGAAGTATCCAGTCTTCGATTTCGGCAGGATTACATCCAGTGTTGGCCGAAAGTTAATGCGAATTGAAAATGTTGGCCATTAACCATTATAAATTGAACCTTAAACCGTATCGGACGATTATAGTTTACGATTCAATTTATAATGGTTAATGGCCAGCATTTTCAATTTGCATTAACTTTCGGCCAACACTGATTACATCACCAGATCCCTCATCCGATAACAAAGGTACTGGGAAGTAGATTAAAAAAAATGATTTTTCTGAAAAACGGCTTCATACATAAAAGGATTCCAACGAATTATTCAATTTAAACTCAGATACCATGTAAAAACTAGTTACTAGTCTCGACGCCAATTACAACTTTGTTCCTTTCCGTGTCGAGACCCTCGGTCCGTGGGGTCCGGGAGCTCAACATTTGTGTGCACTGTGCAGATTTGGCCAAACGGCTGGTTGAGATCACTGGGGACAAAACAGCTGGCAGCTTCCTCGCTCAACGAATAAGCGTTGCAATTCAGCGAGGAAATGCTGCCAGTAACTTTGGCACTATGCCCCAGTGCCCCAGCAGCCCTCTTTAGATATAGATTTTTGTTATTTTAAGTATTAGTTTTAGTTTTGTAGGTATTTTACTTTTTATTGTTAGTTTAGATTTACTTATGTTGATGTTCAAATAAATTAGTTACATTTTTATAAAAAGATTCTGAGAAGCCAGTTCTGTCGTCCTAACTGTTAGTACGAACTTGAATCTAATAACAAAAGGATCCCTCATTTCCTTGGAACAAATGGAAACCCTATATTTCGGTACAGCAATATCGTACAGTCTAATATCTTTCTTGCTCTGACCGAATGTATTGTTCATTTGATCGTCTTTATTAAATAAGGATCCGCGTGGTAACATTTGCTCCGGGTTCGTGTAAGACCAGAGAGCATACAGGGTGTTTTTGAAGAGGCGATCAGGATTTTTTTTTCTGGAAGTACCTATATATTTTATATAATTATTTTTCCCTTTTTATATTAAAACGGAGATTAAATAATAAATTATCATAAATTTAAACCTAAATTAGCCTGAGGCATTGTTCCCAGAACACTGGCCGCGTTCCCCCTCTGCACAGTGAGGCTGAGTTTATGCGCAAAAAAATTGTATTATGTATTCATTCATTACAAGGAAATTCAATATTTTACCGGTATGAGAAATCTCAAGGCACAACTAAAATTAAAGACACTTACATATAAAAAGCTATTTTTGTAGAGACCGGTGCTCACCATGTACCTATAACATATACAAAAATAATACACCATTCATACAGCAACCGTTCTTGTATCAGAATGAACTATATTTTTTCTGCGTATTTTTCCAGCGGTTAGTTTTCGTTTCATTACTGTATGCCCGGGGGTTTGTAGTTTATTTCTAAGGTCATACAAGTTGTGATGTACTGTTTCTATATTACCCCAGAATTCTCGGAGGAGTTTTAGGGAGTTATTATTTTGTCCCCATAAAAAATACTTTCAAAATACTTAACGACTACATTTTTTTTATCTATACCTTTGTTACAATTTCATACAGCGCATTCCGTTACCACCAAACTTAATGGGATTAGATACCTACTAAAAATCTCAAGATAGTAAAAATATTTAAACAACAAACCAGCTGCGATATTACAATAACTTCAAATTAGTCGTCAATCTAAACTATGTAATGTAAATTAACGCAGCCTAAATGCTAATTGTTTCGATATGCTCTATAAAGGCTGAATAGGGGCGAAGCACCACAATCGCTATCGCAACACTGGCAGCTATTAAGCGTTTTAATTACAAATATGTCATCTCTAAATACCTGCTAGTTTACTACCGAAATTACTAATGAATTATATTGAACGTTTTTCACAAATGGGGTGTGTTTCACTTGATGTAACAATTAACATTTATGTATACTGTGTGGTTGTCAAAAATCATGGTTTCAAACTGTGATTGTATTGTTTAGAGCACAAAAAGTATTTTTCTCGTAAAAAAAAGACTAAAAAATAAAAATACAGAGAGAAAATTCACAAAAAACTCGTTTAGGGTTCGATCCGACACACAAAAGGTTAATTATATTTTCTTGGTAGTTATTACGATTAAGGCCCACTTGCACCATTCCACTAACCCGGGGTTAACCGGTTAAACCTGGAGTTACCATGGTTACCACTACAATTTGACACAAGGTAAACGGTTTAACCGCATAACCCCGGGTTAGTGGGATGATGCAAGTGAGCCTAAGAGGTTTATTAATGCAATAACATGCAAACTGTTGATAACTTTTTTAAATTTCTAACGGTGCATTGAAATATGCTAAATTGTAATTATATGACGTAATATTGGTGTGTTGGCTATTTTTTTACCATTCAATGAAAATATTATGTTCATTAGGTAACATACAATCCGTATGAAATCTATCAGCATTATGTTTTTTGGAAATGAAATCGACATTTTCTAATAGTAACCTTTTACTTGTACACAGATGCCGTCCCTTCATCGTTGGCGCTTACGCTGTTTTGTACATCGCTAACTATTTACGAGATAATAATCAGGTGAGTTCAAGAATCATTACCATCAACATCATACAAATTGTACAAATATAATTACTCGTTATTGATCACGTCAATGAAAATGAGAAAAAAACCTAGGTACCTACCTTATAACAACATATGCTTCTCTGTTTGGCCTAAAGTGTCATTCAATGGAACTTGCTAACTATGTAAACAAAAGTTACTAGTAAATTGACATTCAGTGTCAATTTTAGTATGTCGGTTTGTTTACATAGTTAGCAAGTTCTATTGAATGACACTTTAAAGGTTGACTGGTAGAGAATGCCGAGTAGCATTAAGTCCGCCTTTTGTCACTGTATATTTTTTACTGTGCAATAAAGTTTATATAATAATAATAACATAATAGAAATTTATTTATTTATTTAAACTGAACTAAATTAATGAACTAAATTAATGAACCGTTTTATAAAATATGTACTTAAGCATAATTAATAATATATTGTACAGTACATATGGTGCTACTTTCCCGCACTAGTGCGTAAATAAGCACTTTTCGTTGCTATGTCAAATATTTAAAGGGGCATATGTACTGTAAAACGTTGTACGATACACGTGCGAATAGGGGATTCGCAACTCGTGTCGATTTAATACACTCCCTTCGGTCGTGTTTTAATATATCGCCAGTAGTTTCGAATTTAGTTCCGTACTTGTATCGTAAATAGCTATTCTGTAATTTTTCTGCAAATATACTAGCAAGATTTTTTTTAATCGTGACTACTTAGATCATCCAAGCAATCTAAAAGTGAACAAAACGGTGTTCTTTCTCCGCTAAACCACGCAATATAAAGGAAAGTGTCGGATCTCGAACATTCCCTGCCTCCATTTTCCTACTGTTTCCGCATTTCTCATCTTTTCTTTTAATATTTCAGAGTCCTCCGATGATGTCAAGCCCCGGGCGGCTGGACCTTAGCAGTTTGTACATAAAAGAATTTTAATAAGGACTACCATTATAACTATTATAAGAATCGGTTGTACTATAACTACTCTGCTACCATAAGTTTAGGGATGAGTTAACATTGCCAGACATCGGATTTTTGTCGCCAAATTAAAAGGACAGTTAAGGAGTTCCTTTATTGATAAATTTGGTTATCTGTTATAATATATATGTACTATAAATTGCTCTAAAATTAGCATGTAAAAATATAATCATATTAAAAATTTGATGATAAATAATAAGTAAATATTCGTTTTCGATATTTTTGAAACATCTCTCATAATCGCGTTTTCCTTCGCGTGTGTCTTTCGGAATAACCATCCCATTTTACTATTACTTTTTTTTGCTACTATTAAATATATATAATAACATTAACAACTATTTAATAATACAACGATACATCATAACCTGGCGTAAATTTGAAGTATGCATTGTGTAACCTGCTTTATTATGGTCTCCAAAATAATGCAAAAAAAAAACACAAACAAAGCTGGGAGTATTTTGAGTATATCGATACAGGAACTTTCTACCTGTCATTTAATTTTGCCCCCAAAACTCCGATGTCTGACCATAGCATATAGCCAAGCGATCTTCCTTTGTCCTTTATAGTATTGTGAACCAGTTATTATTGGTCTCGCCATGTAGAAAACGGCTGAGTATAGACCTGACACTGTTCAGTTTAAATTCAGAGGGGCTCCCGCAAAAAACGAAATTCGCAAATTGCGGGATCTTTCTCTTTTACTCCAATGAAGGTGTAATTAGAGTGACAGAGAAAAATGCCCGCGATTTGCGCACTTCCATTTTCGCGGTTATAGCCCAGAACTCTCACATGCATAGTTTTGTACTTGTGTGAATAATTCTGTTGCCACTCTCTTAATGGCGATACCCTGATTAATAATGAAAATAAATAAGGAGTTCATTTGTTTTCAATTGAATATATTATACCTATTTCGTAAAATCTGAAAATAATTATTGTGTTGTCCATTCCTAAGATGTGGCATTCTGGCTTTAAAGAACAAATTAGAATGAATAGTCGGAGTTTACCTACCCCGAGTATTCATCCTAATTTAGTTGAAGTAAAATAAGTTTTATTGTTTCTTGTCAACCTAAAACTTCGCCTTAACATCATTTTTATTTTAATGACACCTATGCCTCCTAATTTAAGTGTGAACAGCAGGCTGAGCAATTTAGCTATAGAGCGATTTTTATAGTTAAAATTATTATGTGTTAAAGATTTATTGGTTTCAATAGTACCGACTTACCCTTCCTTTCGGCCTAAAACGGGTGTATACATTAATATCTTTTATAAGTATTAGGAAATTGAAAATGTGCATCGACTTCATGTAATATTCTGTTTTTTATTTCATCAACATTTGAATTACATTGAAATGTGCTCATATTCAGTCTTCCATTCTGTTCTAATTTTCTGACAGAAAAACTATACGTACTATATATTTTAGGATATTATTGTTTTTCACGTATTTCCTAATTTTCACGTGCCTAATTGATGTAATGCAATTTTTTTTTTTCCTGTGCAGATGGGTAACAAGAACTATTTGTGTAGAACGGTGAGAGTGGGTCTGACAGACTACAAAAATAACAGTGGAAATTATTCAAAAAACATTCAGTGAAAGAGAATAAAATTCACTAAGCAGTTTGTAGTAGGTATCGTTAATTTAAATATGATTCAGTTAAGAAAATGCCTATTTATGTTACATTCAATTAAGCAGAGAAAATTTTAATATATTACATATATACATGTCGCAGCACATTTAAATTACGTGACCTTTTTTATATTTTAATGTAGATTTTTTCGCTATTAATTTGTATAAATATGTATAAACATTACGCGCTTGTTTCTCGATTCAGTACCACGTTGATGACACCCTCGAATGACAGGAAGAAATATTCAATGTCCCGTTTTACTTTAAATAATCAGTGAAAATCGTATACATTTAATAAATTAAAATGATTCCTGCTATTATTGCTGCTTATGAACCCTATTTAAACGTTTGAGATGCTTAACATTCTTAGCATTCAAAGGGTTCGCTTTTGAGAACTTATGTGGGGTGTAGGGTCAAAATAGACCCTAGTACTATTTTAATGACCATCTTAAGATTTACGGATAACAACGAAATAAAACTTAACGAAGTTGTTTTTTTTTTAATCTACATTTTCAATTATTGTTCCTGCCCATTTGTATAAATATGTACTCATCGCGATTTGTATATGTACTAAGTATTGTATATAATAATTATCCTTATAAGTAAATTAAATAGGACCATGGTGGTCATAATTGTTATGATTAAATATTAGGTGAATATTATTACATAATGATATATAATAAATATGTTAAATATTATACATGTTCTCGTAAGTAAAGTGTGATCTGTAGGTTTTATTTAGTAGATGAACTATTAGAGTAAGTAATACAATTTAATAATTGTAATTAAAACAATTACAACAAAATTACATTTGTGCCATTACTCGTACTTCATTTTCATTTCGTTAGGTTCAATAATTATATATGAAATTAAGTAAATTAAGTAAACCAAGAGTCCTAAAAATAGGACAATTTAATAATTTATCGAACTTTAAAACGGACTTTTGGCCGACCTTTGGCCGTTCTTTATTTGTTGTCGTCCTAATAAAAGAACAACTAGCTTTACGAGTATAATTTTACTTTTAAAATTCTAATGAATTAACAACTTACTTCAAAAATGATGACCTGTAACCAATCGACTTACCTACAGTTTTTGACGTGAAAACGTCTTATAAATCGATGAACACCGGTAGCATGCACGAAAAAGTGTCACGTTGTGGACAGATCTCCATGGTAACGTTGTGGATAGATCTCCATGGTAACGTATAAAAGAATGCAGCAATTTTTCATAAATGTTTTCTTATGACGTTATCACGCAAAATTATCGTCTGTAAACCGACTTTACAGACCATATTTTTTTTTATTCCAGAGCTATTTACAGGATCTGTCTACAAATTGCTAAGAAACACCATATTATCAGTACTAAAATATACTTACAACTGGGATGTTTTAGCGCTCTAGTTTGAAAACCTACTACCTACCAACTGTTGAATACGTTAAATCTATTCACAACGCACGGGAGACGGGGGACTCACATTAAACACGTATCACAGCTCGTCCGGATTCCTTGTTTATTGTAAATTATACGCAGAAATTCATAGAATGGAAATGCAGAAGCTTAGCGTTTCGCGTACATGTTGTAGACATTTCTAGAAACTCGTGATTACGAATCTGTAGAAAACTATTTTCATTTCGGCTTTCCTGGAAGCTTCCTGTAACGTTCAGTAACATTAATATCGGGTATTCTCGAAGATAAAATGAAGAGTCAAATATTCTGAATAACGATAAATAAACTGATGTAAGTGAGCGTGTTTTAATATTTTACAATTGTAAAATCAAAATAGATAACTTATTTTTATTTTCATGGATCTCTCTTTTAGATTTTTTGAAAAGAGCCTACGTTTTGTATCAGTTTATTCTATGGAATTCTAAATACCTATCTATTTAGTGTTTTATGCGCGTATAAAAACTTGTTTTTATCATAAGCGCTTATTTTTCATGAGCAGATAAATTTAAATAAGCTCGACCTCCGCTCCGCTCCGCTGAAACCCCTGATTGGTTTGAACAGAAGTCACTGTAATATAATAGTGAGTATTTGCCACTTACTCACTAGAGACGAAATAGAGAGGCAGATAATGTTTTTAGATTTTTCGATGTTGACGGCAGGCCCTCAGGCATGACTCTTGGCCCTAGTATGAGTTACGTATCGCCCCACGTCTATACGCTCTTATAAGCGCTTATAAAAAAAAAGCATATACGCGCTGATTAAACGCTCGTCTGTACTAAGATTAAGTAGGTACTTTAGAATGAATAACAAAGATTGTAAAATCAAATTACTTGACTGTGTGTACATGTATAAAAACCTCATATTAATAATAAAATATATTATAACTATGAAAACACTTGACTTGTAGATAATAACTGTATGTAATTAGTTAAATGAAGTAGACAATATTTCTATAAGAATCTATTGGGAATAACGAAAACTGTTGTTAGAATTCTATTATTAAAAATTGATTTTGTGAATCGTTTTATTATTAAATTCTATTAGAATAGTTTTTTTGTTGTTAATTATATATGAATACATTTTATACGACATTTCATGTTCTGCAATAATTTGCTCAAACATGGCAACTTTTTTTAAAAAGTCTGTTGAATAAATTATTTAAATTAATCGTTGTGTTATTTTATAAAACAGGAAAATTATTCTTATCCTTTTGAAACAATTTTCTTTTTAACCCAAATATACAATTGCATTTTAAAATTGAATGGAGACTTCCCGTTTATTATGACTTTGAAAGAATAAGAAGAAAGATACGATTGATTCAGTCGTGTACAGTCAGCTTCAAAAGTAACGGATCAGAATATTACTATTGATGCTTACTGTACAGGTTAAGGATGACTTACGCTGGACCGGACTGGGGCCGGGCCGGAGCTTCGTTCGGTTTTCTATGGAAAGCACCACGTGATCAGCGATCAGCCGTCATGGAAAATGACATGTCATTCTTTATTCGATAACGGACAGATTATAATTGTATAACTGAAACGGGACTTAATAGCTTAATTTCAGCTGATATCAATAGAATGTATAGAAATCTATAGAAAACGAGAATATAAGAAATATGTGTCTTAACATGTAGACAGAGAGGTTAAATAATGCTCAAAATTGTCCTTACATTATTAATGAATCAACATCCTTGGTCTTTACTCTCTTGTGTATTTTCATCACTAAGTAACTCAATTCAGCAAACATCATTTTAAATTCTCATACCGACTTGCCAGTGTATCCGTGCCAGGTATATCCGCAACACCCAGTTATCCGCCGTAATACTTGTAATTACGCCGTAATTCCTGTAATTCGGCGTAATACCTGTAATTTTGCCGCGCAATATTTGTGAGCGGGCGGCTAAGAGCGCGTAAGATTTTAAAGGCCCGCTATCTGCTGCGTAAAACTGGCCCCGTATTCACAAAGCTTATTGTGGACAAGCGAGCGTTTGCCTCACTGTATGTAAACATCCTTGATAGTAGGCAAAGGACATAAATAACCTACAGTTAGTTATAATAATAAGTAAATATCATTTATTGTGCACCAAACAGTTAAAATAGACAGAAAATGAAATACAGTTAACTAGGTAACAAAAGGCGGTCTTATCACTAAAAAGACAAATTCCAGACAGATTTCGGGTTATAAAAGCGCGTATTTGAACCACAATTTTGACAGTAACTACAGTTCGTTTTTTTAGCATTAGAAATAAGGTAAACAATCTTGACGTGTCTTTTTATTGAAAAACACGTTTTAAAAATAAATAATGGCAAATATGTAACAATTATGAATGTAATACGATCATTTATATTCTTCTGCTTTCATAAGTAATAGTTACAGATTTTTAAAAAGCGTTTTTCAATTAAGAGACATGTCAAGATCGTCCTTCTTTCTAATGCTAAAAACAACGAAATATAACTAGCTGACTAAATTAAGTAAACAAAATCTATTACGAGTATAACAAATTCGGTGAAAATAACATAGGTACTTACAGCTCAGAAGTATTTTGTTTAAACCAAGTAAATATAGGTATGCAAGATAAGCTCTTGCAAACGTCAAATAAATCATTATGGGACTCTACATATTTCAATAAAATATTTTATTATAAATGGTACCAAATATAGCGATTATTTCGGCGAAACTTTGTCTGCCAACTAAGAATCTGCCAAAGGTTACTCGAGAATATGAAAAACTGGCCGTCTACCATAATTTATAAGCGAATGCTCGCCAACACCTGGTAATAGATGTGCAGTAACTGTGGAAAGATAATCTCTTTAGGCCTCTCCCTAAATTCTTACATAATTCTAAAAGGTAAAGTACAGACATGTAAGTACCTCTTATACTGTTTTTTTTTAGAATTGCTGCCTGGATCCTGGTATATAACATATTTCAGTAGGTTTTTATTACTAAGACAATATCTGTATAGAGGATGTGTACTAAAAACTCAATTGACTATTTTAAATACAGATAGATTTACTGACAGCTAACAACTCTACCGGTAGGTCTGAGCTAAATACTTCTTCTCTTATCTTCTTTCAGCCATTATTAAGTAAGTACCTATAGTCATAGGTCAGTAAGCCATTTTCTTGGGCCTTATGCTTAGCAGGCTAATTAGAACTTAAACTGATATGATATGATATCTATTCTAAATGATATAATTTATATATCCTGCATTTAGATATTCTAATTGTAGGTTCGAATTAGCCTGAAGGTCTAGTCTCTGTTCGACGGCGACGATTAATATTTGTTAAATGTAACCACCGTGCAGGTCAGCATCTCGACGACTCAAATCTTCCACAAGATACTAGTTTACATGGGTAATTGCCAAAACGGTCAAGTGCAGTAATGTGATGGATGTTGAAGAAAGAGAAGTTTGCAAGAGGTTTGCAGGAATTTAACAAGTATGTGCTAGATAGCGGTTTAGCGTATGCGTAGGTATGTATAGCCATTTAGTGCTTTAGAAAAAGCCCGGCGGCTGCGTTTAGATACTGCGCTATAGTTTTATACAGATAAAAAGTAGCATTTGCAACGTTAAACTTTTAGAGTGTACTAGTGTAGCAAATATTTTCGGTGGTTTGTCCTACCCAATACTTTTTCAACCGTACAGTACACAGTTTAAAACTATTCTATATTATACTGTTCAATATAAACGTTCGTCTTTATGCAGTGCGTTTTTTAAGGGTTCCGTACCTCATAAGGAAAAAAACGGAACCCTTATAGGATCACTTGTGCGTGTGTCTGTCTGACCATTCCCCCCCTTCCCACCTTTATCTCTGTAACTACTGGGTCTAACATTTTGAAAAAAATACACAAAATAGTTCTTTAATTATAGATGACAGGCAAACCTATTAGAAAAGTGCAGTCAAGCGTGCGTCGGACTTAATGTACGGAGCATTTGGAACGCGAGTCCGACTCGCACTTGGCCGGTTTTTTTTTACAGTGAGACTAAAAAGCATCGAAAATACCGACATCGGTAAAAACAAAGGAAGTGAGTATAAATTAATCGAACACAGCATTCACAAAGGTAAAAATCACAAAATATCTACATTCAATGAAACGGATTTATAAAATAGAAGTCAGGCGTGCCTGCCCAACTACTATTTATTATTCGTTCACCAAATCTTCAACCTTATAAGTTAGCCTATAAAGGTGTACTCAAATGCAAAACTGTTTTGGTAGACACGTAATAAGCTCCTTTGAGTGGATTTAGTCACGTAACAAATGACAGAATAAGGAAATATGCGCGTATATTTCTCGCGTTCCATGTTCCCTGGTGACAGCAAAGGTAACAGGAGACGTGAAGACTTCATACTTATGTACTTATCACTATTGGTTTTAAATACTTAGTTCAAAGTTGTCTACAGTTGCAAAGAGATTCTTTACACGATTCACGATGAAGTAACTGCTAATTTTAAAATCACATTCTGAAATAACAAAAAATTAGTTGCTAGAATTTTTTTAATACAAAGAAATTAGAGCGAGTAGAAGTTCTACTCGTAACATAATCTTTTATTTTTTTATTTTTTAGTAAATTCTTACGTAAATTAATTTTGTAATTAAGCAGAAACTTCTGCAAACGATGTCATTAAGCTAAGAAATACTGTCTCGGGCGAGGCTCGAACTCGCGACTCTGGAACACTAGGCTATCACTCTGCCAACTGAGCTACCGAGACTTCACTCGAGGACAGCGAATATTTCCACCATATGCGCCTTAGGGAGACGCCTAGCGACATCTACCTTAAGAAGTATAATAATTAACTCTCAAGTGTAAGTTCTTATTGTTTTGTATATAATTTTTAATTTAAAGGAAATGGATGCCTTTCTATTACATAGCGATGATCGGATACGTCGTAAGTTCGAGTTTTGCCCGAGGCGGTGAATATTTCCTTTTATACATTTTTTTATAAATGTGGCAACAGGTGGTATTATAAGCGATATCTTCCAGATAACCTTTCTACTTACCCACCTATTTACGTACCGAAGTAGTTGAGTGTAGTCAGCATCATAATTATCTAACAATATCTGATATTTTAACAATCACAAAATTATTTAATAACTGAACAAATACAGATTAGTATCTATATATAGAACAATTAAACTGCCAGCGAAGGTGACAATCGCTATCGCTACGACAACGAAACGCTTTGTGTCTCTATATCACTCTTCCATATTAGTGCGACAGTGACAGTTAAGTTTCAATCGCTACGAAGCATAAGCGTTTGGAATGTTGGCTACGCGCGGCCTGTTGCAGATACAGAACAACAAAACAAAGATACCTTTGAACGCAAACTTTCGATATATATATAATCGAAAAAGTAATATAATATAATAATCGTGAAAGTTATTTATGTAAAACAAAACTAATAGAATAATGTATTAGAAACATGCTTGCCTGTGAGACCTGTCAACAAAGGACAAATGAAGATTGTCTTATCAAATGAATTTGATAGGAAAACGCAAATATTGCTACTGAAAGCTAGTAATAAATACGTAGGTACAGTTAGCATTAATTTAATAGTAGCGTATAAAACAACGCACCAAAAGTCCTTCCGTAGCTCAATATCGTGCGTAACTCACGCACAACAGCGTATTTCCCGTCCTGCCCCGATGTTCATCTTGCCCCGGTCTCCCCTATCTACAGATCAGATAGGGGATTAAATTAATGCTAACTGTACCTACGTATTTATTACTAGCTTTCAGTAGCAATATTTGCGTTTTCCTATCAAATGCATTTGATAAGACAATCTTCATTTGTCCTTTGTTGACAGGTCTCACAGGCAAGCATGTTTCTAATACATTATTCTATTAGTTTTGTTTTACATAAATAACTTCTAGGTACTCCTTTTTGAGGGACTGGCCTCGAAGATCTTCGCTTTCGCTCGGTAAATAAATAAACTTAATATCGTAAATCACGTACGTACTGGTTTAATGAAATCAATCTGAAACGAGAAAAATAGGGTATTCCATTAATTTTAGTGTGTAATTCAGTTATTTGAGTAGGGGGGACCCCAAACAATGGTTTGGGTACAAATGTTTTTAATCCTGGTGCCTAAACCCATGTAGACAAAAGGCTACTGAACGAATACACATCTTTTCCTCGCAAAACTGTTTTGATATAACACCTGTCGGCGTACTCATCGAGTTTGAAAATTACTCTGGTGTTATAGGTACCCCAAAAATTTCTCAACGAACCTCACGAGGAATGAAAGTAATTCATCTCGTAAAGATTTTGTTTTTTATTATTGAAGTATATTTTAAAATATTGTGCAGTGCATGTTATAATTTCAACGAAAATTTGAAACGGCATTGAGCAAGCGTTTTGTGCAGAAAATCTTATTAAATTTAAATATAAAAACTGTATTAAATATACCTACATTGTTGAGTTATTTCCACTTTACTCAAAGTAGTTGCGTTTATCTGAACACGAACGGAACTTAATAAGGTTGAACCATTTTACTAAACGGCCTTTGAGAATACTTAGTTTTTTTACACCTAACTCGTAACTTATATGTGCACATATATTAAAGTATTTCAAAGTTAAAATGAATAAATGTTTAAACAATATACTAGATATTAATGCAATTATGTGTTTTACTTATCACTAACAGAACACCCTCTATTCCTGATAAACAGTATTACTCTGTTTAGTAAAATAAGACGCTCTAGAATTATACAGATAGTTATAACTTATCATACAACGCGTACCAATATTTGATCGCATTGCACGTGTCTTGAAAATTTCCACTAGTTTTAGAACAAAATTATATATTCTTAAACCTACAGTTACTATGGATTCTCCCGAAGAAGCACCGTTGAAAGCAAACTACAATGCAAAGAAGGAAAGGAAAACTTTGAAAGAGAAAATAAAATATGTAAAAGATAATATTACTGTGGAACCTGTTGTAGCTTGTTTTGTAGTTCCTGGAGTTTTAGCCCGACTGGCAACGCAAAATCTCAATTTAGATAAAGCATGTCGGGTTAACTTGGGGTACGGCGATGCTGTATGCGACTCCTTGCTGGCTAGAGAAAGCAACAAGTATCTAAAAGAAGAATTGGCCGTTCAAGAACTTGTGGCGTCAATGGAAGTTTGGAAGACCTTCATCGTGACAGCTATACCAAGCTTTTTAATATTATTCTTAGGCGCATGGAGCGACAGGACAAGAAAAAGAAAAATATGCATCCTATTGCCAGTCGTTGGAGATCTTCTCATGTGCCTAAGTAATATTTTGAGTGTGTATTTCTTTTATGAAATACCGGTGCAGTTAACAATGTTTCTAGAGGTAATATTTCCAGCGATAACAGGAGGATGGATCACATCTTACATGGGTATATTTAGTTACATAAGTGATATATCAAGTGTTGAGACGAGGACTTTCCGGATTGGGGTGACAAATCTGTGTACAACCGCGGGAGGACCAATTGCATCCGCGTTAAGTGGAATTCTGCTGCATCATATAGGTTATTATGGAGTCTTTACAGTAAGCGGTTTACTGTTTTTGTTCAGTATTTGCTACGGCTTTATCTTTATCAAAGACCCTGAACGACCGGTCTCTGAAAAGGAAATTGAGGTAAATAAATTTTGTCATAATCCAAATCAGTTTATCGTTTCAACCAAATGTAAAGTACCGTAAAATGGGGTGAGTAGGGTCAAAACTGAAATTCAAACCTCGATAACATTTTATTTTTACATATGAAAACTGAATGGTGTATTTATAATAAGTGTTCCGGACGTTTGTATTTTAGTTTTTATTTTATTTTGGGTATTTCCATTTCATAACTTTGACGATAAAGAGGAAAATCCACCTCACTCCGTAGTGCCTTGTATTTGGGGTGAGAGGGGTTTTCATACAAAGGTGATTTTGGAAGATTGTTGGATCGATTTTTTTTTATTATGCGTATTACTATAGCTCCATTTTAAATTGGAATACATTATTTTTGTAGCAGTAGCCTTAAAATCCCTTCTCACCCCCCTCTCAAACCTTCTCTCCGCATTCATAATCCACCTCTCCCCGCGAAACCTACTCACCCCGTTTTACGGTACTACCTAATAAATAAATAGTTTTATACGTAGGTATTGGGTATACTTTTTGAAAAATAATGTACGAGGTAGGTACACTTTTTTACAGACTTCGCGGACAATAGCATACTCGTAAAAGCCAGGGAAAACTAGAACAAAATGAGTAAAATTAAAACCTTAATATATACATAATAACTAATATTTAATTCAATACTTTCATACCGCATTTTACAAAAACTAAAAAGATTTTAATAAGAAGATATTTGAGTCATTACAACACCATCAATTTGGACATCAGAAGGTCCCGTTTAAGGAAGGTCTATTCAAATATTATTTTCTTGTTATCAAACGGTTAGGTATATGATCTTATCTGTCAACAGTGAAATTTCTACAACCAAAAAGGCACTGTTGACATCAGCCAGATAATATCCATAACCGTTTGATAACAAGAAATTTATATTTGAAAAGGCCTCCTTATATGCTCAATAATAATTGTACCTAATTCTAGAGTTCGCTTGAATGAAAACAATTTCTACGTACATACATTCTCATAAAACCCATTTTCCTTAAAGGATTTTTACGTGGCCTCCCTTTAGCACAACCACAATTAATCTAAGATACAATTACAGGATAAGTCAGCCGGCGTATGGGGCTCCCTCAAATCCTTTTTCGACACGAAACACGTGAAAGATACGTTGGCTGTGGCATTCAAAAAGGGACCTAATCACAGACAGACTAAGTCCATTTTAATACTGACTTGCATCGTTCTTATACACGGACCGTGGTATGGTATGATACTTTATTTTGTTGCTTAATACGGGGTATGTTGCAACATACATTTCTTACATATTTCATTGTGAAAAGCATAAACATTTAAACCCAAGCTTAGAGTAATCGTCTTGCATGTGCTGACTTCTGCAGCGGTATCATGGTCGCGTTATTATCACCTGTCATGTCATGCGTCACTTTCGCACATTACATACTTGTTAGAGCGTGACAGGCATGGTGACAAATGATAAAGAGGCGGCCATCTTAGCCCTTCTGGACTGAGGGCAATGACATTTGGGCAATCGGCCGGAATAGATGACTCAGTAGAAATCTTTTGTGACGCCAAAATGATTTTTCAGTTGAGATTTATTGTATGTACTTATATGTTAGTCTGTAAGGTATCTAAAGACAACATTAGCCTGAAAATACATGGTTGATGATTCATACATTAATTCTGTTTATTTTCAGGGGAATACTCAGTACGTTATCTGTTTACAAGATATCGGTTTAATTGGGACGCGCTGAAGTACAGTTTCTATAACACATTCTACATCGTGGTGCATGCTTTAGGTATGTTTCTGTTGAATAAAGTCAAGGCTCGGAACCGGTTTTTCCTTCATACAAAAAATTCCGGTATTATTACGTTCTTTTTCGTTCTTTGGCTTATCACTTCGTTTTTAATGGGACATTCTAATAGTAAGAAGTTGTTACCTACCTAAATACATGATTCAGTCCTACGTAAAGAGCATAAAATAATTAAATCAATTGAGCTATTTAAAAAAACCGGTACCGAACCCTTAATAAAGTATCGTATCCGAACTGGTGAATTAATTCTTATTACCTTTCATTTAAGTTTTCTTTATACCTAAGTCCTTGAAAACTACACATTAAATGCCAAAAAAGTCAAACGAACCGTCTTCGTTCTTTCCTTCACGTCTCCGTTATACAGGGTGCTTCCTGTAACAGGAGCAATAAATTTAACTGTAGGCTGTACTCCTCAAACTGACCAACATTTGTTCAGCAACTTTTGAAAATAACTCTTGTTTTGATTTTTATTACACTTTAAAGTTTATTCTAAGACGCGATGTATTGCAAATTTTGTTATGTTTAAAGCTTGACAAGCAACGTCAAACACACTGATGTCAGCGTACATTGAAGGCAATATTTATTTTGTATGAAAAAGAGGAAGTCTAAAGGATTCATAATTTTTAAAAGTTGCTGACCAAATGTTGGTCAGTTTGAGGAGTACAGCCTTTAGTTTAATTTATTGCTCCTGTTACAGGAAGCACCCTGTATACGATGTTTAGGCCACATACGCGCCAATAGAATTTCAACCTTAGTAATCTGATTTAAAATTCAAATTTGTTTGGACTTTCGGGAAATGTGACTTGTCTTCAAATTAATCATCAAAGCTGGATTGACTGGATATTTGCATTGTTAGGGAACCCTTGTAGATTGGTGTGGCCTGGAAAGCCTCTTCTTCATTTATTTATGATAGCGACCTGTCCCGGCTTCGCACGGGTTTACAATTTATACATAAACCTTCCTCTTGAATCACTCTATTTATTAAAAAAAACGCATCAAAACCCGTTGCGTAGTTTTAAAGATCTAAGCATACATAGCGACAGACAGACAGTGGGAATAAGTGACTTTGTTTTATACTATGTAGTGATAGTATTGGTAAGATTTTTAATACTGTTGCAGGTGCGTTGATCTCAATAAGCCTATTCAGTCGCTACCTAAAGTGGGACGATTCAGTGCTGGGTATCATCTCAACTGGCAGCAAATTTGTGGGCGCCATAGCCGTTGCCCGCGCCACGACCTCATTAGATATGTATATTGGTATGTATAGTACATATCTTCTCTTCTTTAGGTGCCATATCCTCTACGGATGTCGGCTACCACAGTCCCGAACTCTTCTCTATTTGCAGTTTTTCTGCCTAGCGTGGCAGCGTCGATTCCCGTTAACTCCTAAGGTCCATCCAGGTTGTTTTTCTTTTTCCTTTAGTATAGTACATAGAATATGTTTCATAATTATGTAGGTAAGTACTGCCATAGACAAAACTTACATTCTCTTTGGTATTTCTAATAAAAACAAAAGTGTGAACTAAACAAAACTAAACTAAAACTAAAAAAAAGTAAAAAAGAAATTCCTACAAATAAAAAATTGGCCCCAGATCTGTGCCGTCCGGTAGGGTGCGTTTGGTCTGGTTTGTGATTGTTTGTTTGTATTATTTATAAAAACTCAAGTCAAACGTTCAGTATGCATGTACCGACACGCTGTTGGCATTTTTAAGTAATAATTTATCTTTATTTACAGCGGTGCTTCTGGAAACTTTCAACGCAACTTCGTTCACAGCAATGAGATCCATCTCATCTAAACTAGTCACTAGCGATGAATTAGGTAAATTGTTAATTTTTTGATCTTCAAAAATTTACACCGGTGTGAGAGCGAGACGCACTGATACTGAAAACATATCATTATTTTACTGTTGAGTTCTCTAGGTTTTATGTCTACTTACATTTTGTTTGTGTTAATGCATGATTTTTTATTATTACTATGAAATTGCTTGATACTAAGGCTTTATCTCAGTGAAAAAAAAATATCCAAAATTTTGCCGTCATCTTATTTACAGAAAGTTCCAATTTTACTGACAGACTTTTGTGAGTTGAATCCTTTACCCTAAATTACCTCCACTTATGAATACATTTTTTTCTGCGGGCGATAAGTATAATTAGTTATTGTATCGTAAAATTACAGGCAAAATGACATCAGTATTCAACCTGACCGAGATACTGGCGAACATGATGTTTGGACCTGTATACTCCTGGCTCTATCGAGAGACCCTTTCGGTGGACCCTGGTATCATCTATTACGTCAGTGCTGGTTTCACTATACCTCCAATTATTATTTTTGTGTAAGTATCAAAGACTAAGGGCCCGATTCGGATTTTGTAATAGACATCTATTAGATATCTTTTAGACATCGCCAAGATACGATAACGACATGTTTAAGATCTAACCTGTCAAATTTGACATTTCCGCGATTCTGGAGATACTCTTGAACGATTTCCATAAGATATTACTTAGAGATCTAATTCACATCTAATAGATATCTAACACGATCTATCGTAAAAGTGACATTGGTTGCCCGAATTGCACTGCAAAAGAGAACTAGTTGAAATCTAAACTATCGGCGCGATTCGGGAAATGAATTAGTGATTCACTACTCACTAGATATGAAATAATAAAGATATGTGACGTTCCACGGCAAAAGGTTATGGCGGCTAGGGCTTACGCTATTATTAACGCCGCTCCAATATTCAGCCGGGGCAATGGTACCTTTCGCCGTGGAACGTCACATTTTACTATTTCATATCTAGTGAATCTCTTATTCATTTTCCGAATCGAGCCGTATAACGTATCTAGAATGGATCTAGTACGTGTCGTCTCTTGTGAATATCTTGAATTTCGAATTCGGCAGTAACCCCCTTATTCATAAAACTTAACGGGCCTGATTTAGTTAAATTATGTTTTATCCCTTTCTTACAAATACATAAGTCAAAATGACAGATAAGGACAAACGATTATTAGCTAATTGAGGTTTCTAGCGCGTTTATGAATAACGGGGCTAAACTTTAGTTTTAGCTTAATCAAAGTTAATATTTTTTGTAAAAAAAATTATATGAACAAATATGCGAATGTTTTTGTGTAATGATCTATCCGTATTGAAGTACACGTAGGTCGATTAAGTCGATTTGTGATAGTATTCTAAGAGTATTATTTAACTTATTTAAGTAGGTACTTACTTTTGATATAAGATAATGTTTATTTTATTTTTTACAGATGGGTTTTCATTCAGCACAAAAAAGATATTCGTAAAGAGATGAAAAAGAAAAATGTAACTACAAATGCAGATCCCGGCTTAGAAATACAAAACTAGAAAATAAAATTGTAATAATATTTATATGTTTTATTTTATATACATATTTATTTTTCTCAATGAACCAATTATTTTATAATTTTTTTATAAACTGAATTACACATCTGGGAGACCGAGCTTTGCTCGTAAAACATATTAAAACTCAAAAATGCACGTTTTCCCAGAAATAAGACCTAGGTAGATCAATTTTTCGCCCCCGAAAACCCCCATACAGCAAAATTCATCGAAATCGTTAACAGTCCGCCGGACGATATCGACCTGTCAGTTGTTCGGAACTGTCAACTCTTTGTTCTAACTGACAGGACGATATCATCCGGCGGACTGTTAATCAGTGGGCCCCTTTACCTTCGTACAGTTAGTTTCGATTTATATGATACTTGAAATAGACGCCAATGAGTTACGTTACAGAATAAATAATAATACTAGGTACAGAAGACTCACTCTCTAACAAAACGCGTCTGTTACGATCGGCACAGATATGGCCGCTAGGTGGCGACAGCGCCAGGCGCGGCTTATGGCTAGCCACCAAAATTGGTGTGGAACGGATGTACTTTTAGGTACCTGTAGCAAAGCGACGAAATCGCGGAGTGAGCCACGCCTGGTTACGTAAATGTTAAATGAAACAGTCGTCAACAATGAAGAACATTAAGTAATAATCCCTAATCTGAACAGGAACTTTCTTAGTGTTTTCATGAGATTTCATGAGAAAATTCTCTCTTCAGAAATTTCGGAAGTTTTGATAATGCTTTGCAACCAGGCGTGTCACACTCCGCGATTTCGTCGCTTTGCTACAGGTAGCTAAAAGTACATCCGTTCGGCCCCAATTTTAGGGAAAGCCATAAGCCGCGCGTGGCGCTGTCGCCACCTAGCGACCATATCTGTGCTGATCGTAACAGACGCATTTTGTTAGAAAGTGAGTCTTCTGTACTTAGTACTATTATTTATTCAGCTGCAACTTGCACAATGCTATGTGGTTGTGGGTTTGTATAATAATAACAAATTTTTATATCTAGATAATTTAATAATACGCAATGAGGGTTACACTATGTGAGAACGCAACATAATATGCGGTCTCTATCGCACCTCGTTGTCTCGCTTCTTTGTTGCGTCTAGGCTGTATCAGCTGAACGAGACAGGTGTATCAGCGACTGCCCATCGCGTCGCTATCCCGATTCTCATCGGACACGCAGCTTGACCGGCGCTGGGTTATGTTATGACTGTTTCTTATCCGTTCTTGAGCGGTAGAAGTAGTTGTTTGTGCGTAATTTAATTATGTGTGTCATACTTCAACGGCAAGGAGCCGTACAAATACTTCTAGTAAACATCATTATTTAACTATCATATAAATTGATAACGCCTCACTTACAGTGTGCGTCAATTATGTGACGAGCATAATGAATAACTGTGTATAAACGTGAGAGACATGTAAATAAGAAAGACTGACTCTTCGTTACTTCGACTCTGCTGGCTCCAACTACAAAGGATCTAGCTAAGGGGGGAAGCCAAGATGACAATCGTTAATCTACAAACGCCAAACGAAAAGAAATTATGTATCGGGATGACAGATACTGCGAAAAGTCACGTGTCTATTTCCATACATTATTTAAGTTTATATTTATATCAACGATTATCTTCTTGATAACAGACACCCCCGGGAAAGAACAGGAGACTATTATTAGTCTAACTTTTTCTATTTTCAAGAGGCTTTTCGATTAACACTGGACTATTTTTTAAACCATCTGTAGCAAATCTAAATCAATAAAAAAACAAATCTAAAAAGAGATTTAAGATTGACAGGCTATTCTGTACTTGTTTGTAACGGACACTAATAACACACATTGGGTCTGTTTGTAAACGTCTGCATTCAACGACAGAGTCGTGTGGCATTAACAAAGCCATAGTCTGTGACATACAGTCGTGAATAACAGCGAAACATATTTTTACTAAAACCAACAAATGCATAAAAAAAATGAAAACACAACCAAAACATTTCCGAAGATTTTTTTGCTTGGGTTAATTTGAAGTTACTCAGTAGAATATATAATGGAACATGCTATATACTAAAGCAAATTAGAAGTTATCTATGTACAAATAAACTTTTAAAACGTCAGTTAAGCGAGTGTTTCATCAACAGGCAGCATCGATAATAAAATGAGTGATCAGAAAACAAATGTGGAAGAAAAACCTTTCAAAGATAATCAAAATGAATTCAAAACCAAAACGCTTTATGAGAAAATATGTTATATCAAATGTAACGTGACTGTTGAACCAATATTCGCTGGACTAGTTATAGGATCTATGCTTTCTAGAATAGCAATACAAAACCTTAATTTGGACAAAACGTGCAGAGTGAAAAAAGATTATGGGGATGTTATTTGCGATGCCCTTATTGAAAGAAAAGGTAACCATACTGAAGAAGAAGGAGATATACAGAAGATTATATCTCAAATTGAAACCTGGAGGAGCATAATACAGACTGCAGTGCCTACCTTGCTTGTGATTTTCATGGGTGCTTGGAGTGATCGGACAGGAAATAGGAAGATTTGCATTCTCTTACCAGTGGTAGGAGAGATCTTGGTTTGCGCAAGCAATATTCTGAGCACTTATTTTTTCAATGAGATTCCTGTAGAAGTGACGATGTTCCTAGAATCCATATTCCCTGCTATTACTGGTGGATGGGTCATGATGTATCTTGGAGTATTCAGCTACATAAGTGACATTACGACGGCAGAATGCAGGACTTTCAGGGTTGGCTTAGTTAATCTTTGCATGACGTGTGGTATTCTCGTTGGCACTTCGTTAAGTGGATTCCTCTTGAGGTTTGGAGGATACTATGGAGTATTTTTTACAACAGGAATCATACAGTTAGCTATTGCTGCATATGGATGCATATATTTGGACAAAAATACTAAACCTGAACAAGATTCAAATGAGAAGGTAGTACATATTTTTTTATGAAATACTGATATATTTTACCGTTCTAAAGAAAGAGAAACATTTTTCGTCCAATTGTTAGTTTTTTTTTGTTTTTATTTTGCAGAAGGACCGTATAACAGCCAAGTACCTTATCACGGTGCAGAAAGAGACAGCTTCAGTTGTAACCAGAAAACGGGAGGGGAATATCAGAATGAAGATCATATTAACGCTCATAGTTGTAGCGATGGCGTACGGCCCGAACCATGGTAAGATTAAAGTACTTTTATTTCTACCGCGAACCACGTTCGAGGTGTTGCCTCTCTGTCGCACTAGTAAATTCGTACGTAAATGTGACAGGGAGGCAACACGTCGAGCGTGGTTCGTCTTTTTATATACTCAACAAACTTTAGTCTGAGAGTAGTGAGAAAAACCCATTGAAAATATTTTATCCGAAGTAATTGCAAATTCCACTTGAAGTTTAGTAGGTAGCCGCAATACGACTTCACTTCTTTGTATTGGAAAACATTATAATGATTTGAATATTTTTAGAAATAAGCGGCAGATTCCTGCAGCTGACCTGTCTCCACACGTATTGGCTCGCCTTTCCTGTGGGATAAGACAGTGAAGCCGAGAGGGTAATGCAGGTGCTGGGCATCCCTGCGTTTCCTTAATTTCGTCCCAGGCGGTGTAATAGGATATTTCTCCGGTTTTACGCCATAAATCGTCTGCATTAGACGCTAAGGCCAATGATGATGATAGAGTAACAAACATAAAATTAATTGGGGCATTCTTTACCAATGATTAACATATAATTTGTAATATTTCACATTATTTATTTATAAAAGCAGATTATGAACTATCGCCCTCAGTCTTTTAAACGACATGATATGTGCCATTTTCAACCAAAAGGGTACTTATTATCAGTTGTCAATAAGGCGCTATTTCCATATAGCGTCAATTTGTAACCAACCTTACCGACAACCGACAATATGTTACCTTTTGGTTGAAAACGTCACATATCATATCCTAACATGATATCTCGAAGCTAGGGTTTTGTATTCGATTACGTGCATCATACACTTCATAATATGCTACTTCCTGTAGTTAGTAATTGGTTCTGGTTTAATAAGTGACCTTGCTGATGCGATCCAATTGTGTTTTTGTTCCTTCACAATGTAGACTACAGAAAAAAAATGTAGAGTTTCCAATATACCCAGTTTTTGTTTACAGTGCAGTAAATGAATTGTACTTAATTTTTTTGATCTCTTTATATCTACCCACTTGAAAGCTTGAGGATTAAAAGTTTTTTGTACTTACTGATATAAACTCGTAGGTACATTTTGCGTACTTCGATACTAATAAGTAATAACATAGTTATGATAAATAGCATAACATAGTTACGTAAATAGTATACATAGGTAAAATATAAGATAAAAAGAAGAATGTTATGAAACTTTAATGACAAAGATCGGTGACCAGCGTAACTCCTTATTTCATCATTTTAATATCCTTGCAGTTAAAAGGCGGGCAGATGTTATTTCAAATTGAATAATTATTATTCTAAAGTTTTAGGTCGCAGTCTAATCTTTTGCGTTAACGACTTACAGGAGAATCAAAGGTGCTATATTTGTTTTTGCGCTACCGTCTCAATTGGGATGCAGTGAAGTACAGCATTTATTCTACGTGCAATATCATCACGCATTCTATAGGTAAGCAGAATTCATTTACAACTTCAAGTGGATGATACTGGTGATGATGATGTGCAATGGACTACTAGAAACAGATGGATTGGCAAACGCTCGTTATTTTGATTGGCCTAGTTCACTTGAGAGCTAAAGGTCTCGGAGGCATTCGCATACTGTATTTATTTCTCTGCATGTTTAGTGTGTTGGTTGATACTCCTTAGTTTAATAACAAAACTTCCGTGAGACAAAGACATATTAAATGTATTAGAAACGGGTCACTCACGTAATTTAAGTCGAAGTACGAAGTGAAACATGTCGAGCGTTTTTCGACTTAAAATACGTGAGTGACCCGTTTCTAATATATCTAATACTCCTTAGTTTAATTTCATCTAACTTATATCAGCTGCACAGAAAGAAGACTGATTTGCATCCATCCATAAACACCTTCTTCTTCTTATTTAAGAGCTGTGCTCTTGTCGGTGGAGCAATCTCCAACTCATCCGGTCCTCTGCCAACTCCTTAACCTTCTGGTATGACACGACCTGAACCTTTTCTTTTATTTGGTTGAAATATTTTTTCCTCGGTCTTCCTCTCCTTCTCTTTCCCTCTATTTTTCCTTCTATGATGTTCTTAAGGAACAGGTTGTGTCTTAGCAGATGTCCAATTAGTAGTCCTCTTTTATTTTCTATTGTTTTTATTATATTTCTTTTCTCTTTAATCCTATCGAGAACTCTAACATTTGATATTTTTTCTGTCCAACTAATCCCTTCCATTCTCCGCCAACATCACATTTCGAAGCTTTCCAATCTTTCTCTATCTCTTTGTGTCAGTGTCCACGTTTCGCAGGCGTATAAGGCGATGCTCCAGATGTACGAGGGCTGTTTGATAAGTACCCGTTTTCCAAATGTATTAATATCACGGGCCGAAAATATGTATACAATCGTTTTAAGCCATTTTTCAGAGGTGGGAAAATTAAAAAAAAAAACAGCATTCTTTTGTTTTTTTCTCATTTGACAGCGATTCAGTGAAAGCGTGAACTTAAAATTGTGAAAATGGAGAAAGAGCAGTATCGGTCTGTAATTAGATTCTTGTTTGTGGAAGGAAAAACATGTGATGAAATAAACGTAAGAATGCAAGCGGTTTACCATGAATGTGCTCCTTCTATGACAACCGTCAGATACTGGTTTAACGAGTTTAAGCGGGGGAGAACAACCGTCTTTGATGAGGATCGCCCAGGCCGCCCAATTGAGGTGACTACAGACGATATGGTTAAGAAAATTGAAAATATCGTTTTAGCCGACCGCCGAATTGAACTTCGAGAAATCGTTGATGCTGTAAATGTTCCAATCGAGCGGGTACAAAACATATTAGAAAAAAAATTGGGTATGAAGACAGTATCGGCGAGGTGGGTGCCGCGTTTACTCACGGAGGAGCAAAAACTTCCGTTACTGACTACTTCGGAGCAGTGTTTGGCCGTGTTCAAACGTAACCCGAAGGAGTTTCTGCGTCGTTTCGTGACCGTGGACGAAACGTGGGTCACCACTACACCCCGGAAATGGAAGGGCAGTCGAAGCAGTGGATTTTACCGGGTGAACCTGCGCGAAAGATAGCAAAAATCGTTCAATCGGCTGGAAAGGTCATGGCGATCGTTTTTTGGGATTCGCAGGGTACATATTGAGTTCTTAGAAAAGGGGAAAACGATAACAGGGCAGTACTATGCCAATTTATTGGATGAATTTGACGCTGTGTTGAAGGACAAACGACCCCATTTAAAAAATAAAAAAGTACTGTTTCATCACGACAACGCACCAGCTCATTCGTCTAGAGTTGTGATGGCTAAATTAACACAATTACGCTACGCCCTATTGCCTCACCCCCCGTATTCTCCAGATTTGACCCCATGCGATTTATTTTTGTTTCCCAACCTGAAAAAATGGCTCGGTGGTAAGCGATTTGGATCAAATGACGAAGTCATTGCCGCCACAGAGGCCTATTTTAATGACTTTCCGAAATCATACTTTTTGGATGGTTTATTGAAGCTTGAATATAGGTGGAACAAGTGTATAGAGTTAAAAGGAGACTATGAAGAAAAATAAATGCATATAAACAAAAACAACTGATTATTTTTTTCATAAACGGGTACTTATCAAACAGCCCTCGTAGGATTTAATAAAATGTTTTTTAGTGTTGGTAGATTAGTAGATTTATTGATTTATTATTATTATATAATGATTTAGATAGTTAGATTTATTATTAAAGGCTTGTTTGGCTATTGCAATTCGAGTAATAATATCTTGACTACATCTTGATTTGTTATTAATGAATTTAATGATACTCCCGAGATATTTAAAGCTATCGACACCACACAAGAAAAATTGCAATAATTTTACACTTGTACATACAGCATGGTAATTGCACAGCTGATTCCCAGCATGCTCCTAGCTAGTGACAAGTTACAACCAACCATATGCATAATTTAAAAATACGAAATTTAAATACAATTTTGTATTCGAGTAAAACAACAAAAAAGATCATAAGTACTCTTACCTAATTACGAAGACGATTTAAAGTAGTTAGCTGTTTAAAATAATGTTATTGACATAATTTAATTGCTTCTTCCAGGAGCTCTGTTCTCCATCAGCGTGTTCAGTAAGCGGTGGGGTTGGGACGACTCCGTGCTCTGTCTCATTTCCATCGTCAGCAAGATGGTCGGCTCCGTCTTCATTGCATTTGTCGCCACAGATGTTCAAATGTTTATGGGTAAGTGTGCTATAATTTAGTAATGCAATATACCTATTCATATTTGTTGCTTTATAAATATTCTTTTATTTTCATGGCACATGATAAGGCAATTGCTGGATTGATAAATTGAAGGATGGAAGAACCCAGCTATCTCTTTAAGGCTCCGTTAACGATTTTAGAGCCAAAATGTAAAATCGATAGATTTAGTCGTTGAAATTGTACTCCTTTTGTTACTTAATATCTAAATAACAAGTATTGGTTTCTATTGACACGTCTTCTCATCTTGCCTTTTAATAATAAGGTCCCGAGCGTGCGTCACCGGCAATATATGACGAGAAGGGGCAGTTTTTAAAAATTCATCAAAAAATTATAGTTGTAAATTATAAAAAATTATGTATAAGAACAGTTTCAGAAAATGTTGTAAATTATTTAAGTATCAAAATTACGTTGAAATTAAGTCGATTTTTACGAAAAATATTCACTTGTTATGAAGTAATTTCTGGTGAAAATTGATTTCGTCTAACTTTCATTTACTCTTGTTCAATATCATATAACAAAAATGTAGTCTATGCAAGTTGGAGTATAGGATATGTGTAATACATAATTACTATTTTTAGCAGTCCAAACTTTACGAAATTTACAAATAAGATCGACTAAATCAGTGCTTTACGCGCGTTTACCTAAACGTCCATCAGAAAAAAAATCATTACTAATTTAGTGAGTCAGTTTTCAAAAAAATGATCTGTACAAATGCAAGATAAGAAGACGTGCTAATAGATACCATTACTTGTTATTTCTATTACGTAACACAAGGTGTACAATTTCATCGACTAAATCTATCAATTTTACATTTTTGCGACTAAAATCGATACCGGCCTCTTAACAGTCAACTCAAGTAGAATGTATTATTACTAAGACTCTACTGTCCGCCTGTCCGTCTGTCTGTCTGTCACCGCGCTGTATTTCATGAACCGTGATAGCTAGACAGTTGAAATTTTCACAGATGATTTATTTCTGTTGCCGCTATAACAATAAATACTTCAAAGTACGGAACCCTCGGTGGCCAGTCCGACTCGCCCTTGTCCGGTTTTTATGATTAAGTCGATGTTAAGTTGTAGCGTTGAAGTTTTATTTGTTCGGCTTTATATCCCCAGATAATATTATTTACAAATCTTAAAAAATAATTAAATTAACCATGCGATAAACTGTATATAAACAATGTTATTGAATTTAGAAAACTGGTAATTTGTTGTGTTTCTTAATGTCTACTTAATCTTATTACAATACTTAACTATATACTTTTGTGTTACAGTTCCTCTGGTTGAGATTCTAAACGCCACTACGTTTACATCATTAAGATCAATGGCTTCTAAATTAGTACCCAGTCAAGAAATGGGTAAGGATTTCTTAAACCATTTTATTTTATAAAGTTACAATCTTATACCTTTAAACGACCAATTCTTGTTTATTTATTTATATATTTCGGTGATCTCGGAAACGGCTCTAACAATTTCGATGAAATTTGCTATATAGGAGGGTTCAGGGGCGAAAAACGATCTAATAGCTAGGTTTATCTCTGGAAAACGCGCATTTTTGAGTTTTTATAATAATATGTTTTCTGAGCAAAGCTCGGTCTCCCAGATATTTTAATATTAATGAAAGAAAAAATAGTTCGTTCACACATCTGATCTGAGATGTTTATGGCCGTTGAAATGTGTCAAATAGAATTAAGACGCTATTTAATTCAAATACTTAGCGAAGTACTAACATTTTAAAATGGATTTTTAAATAATACTATTGTTAACAGTTTTTGTTATAAGCAGGGATCAGATACTGGTATTTTTTGCATGGGAACGAAAACGGTACTGTTTCGTTCTTTGTTAATTATTTCATTTCTAATTGGACAATCTAATAATACGAAGTCGTTACCTAAAAAAACAACTGAGTCCTACATTTCGAGTATAAAATAATTCGAAATATAAAATATGGTTATTTCGAAGTTTCCGCGAAAAACCGGTTCCGATCCCTTTAAGTCTAGTAAGTACTATTGTTTTCCAAATCATTGATTATTATTTAGTTGTTTTCCAGTAACTAAATTACAATAGCAAAATCAAAGCGTTGTATCCAAGAGCACTACCTGGAATACGTTCATGGATACACTGTTGCTAAAGCCCCACGTAACAATGCCACTGGCTATTTCCAGGGAAAATGAATTCTCTCTTCAGTCTCGTGGAAACGCTGGCGGCGTTGGCTTTCGACCCCACCTACACGACGTTGTACGGGGCTACTATGAAGACATTCACAGGCGCCGTGTTCCTTTACAGCGCGGGCAACACCTTGCCGGCTATATCAATATTAATGTGAGTTTTGAAAATGCTGGAGTCCAATTCAAAATTATAAACAAAAACCGGATAATTTGCGAGTCGGACTCACCCACCGTATTTTTTAGTTTTTGTTGTTATAGCGGCAACAGAAATACAGAATCTGTGAAAATTTTAACTGTCTAGCTATCACGGTTCATGAGATACAACCTGGTAACAGACAGACGGACAGACGAACAGTGGAGTCTTAGTAATAGGATCCCGTTTTTACCCTCGGAGACGGAACCCTAAAAATAGACTTACATTGTCACATCTAAGTAGCTCGTGCATATCGCTCGTACTTGTCCGCATATGTATTGGCGAGAGCGAGACACACGGCTGGCTGACATCATTTAGATATTATTTTGATGTCACAATCTAAGTTTGAATTGACCTCCTAACAGCATGTATTTAAACTCTTAAGACTCCTTGATTATTGGCTACAGTTTTATTTGGATTGGATTCAATTTATTTTAAACTCATAAGTACTTATATAGTAACTTTAGATGGACGGTCACTGGTAAGGATAACGATACATTTTATTTTTTGAAATGCAGGAGCTAGAAAATTGTGGTTTATTAACACTGGTTACTTACAATACCGGTTGATGCTAATAATTAATGTAGGCACCAGATTAAATGAGTTGCAGATAAAACTGAACCCTGAAGCATTAAAAACCAAAAACAGGCTTTCTCAGAAAATCCTGTACTGGCGTGGCCAACCCTATCAAAGGCCTTTGAAAGGTCATCTCAAAAATATAACAGGTTTTATGAGTAGGTAAAACTACTTTTAAATTAATAGTACATTTCAATGCAAGTGTGAAAAGCGTGTTATTATTTACGCTGGACTCGTAAATAATACCTAACACAGATGTGTTTTATGAGCCGTAGGCGAGTATTAAAAAATTGGTGTTTTTTCTAACATTATTTGAGGTATTTTTTTTAACTTACAGATGGTTCTTCAGGCAACATCGTCAAGAAGTAAAGGAGAAAAAAGCTGAAACAATAATCCAGAAACTTGAGGTCATTTGTGTTCCTGCACCCGAGAAATCAGTCTGAACCTGATATAAGTAGTTGTTCTACCAGTTAGGCAACGATATGATGGAATTAGACTTCCATACGTCCATTGTTAATGAAATACGAATGAACATATCATGAAACTTCTCGGTCCATATTACTATGCTAAATGATTAAAGCATTATTTGGGATGTGTTATATTTTATTAATCCATCCTCTCCTCCTCTTCCTCCTCCTCTCTTCTCCTTCTCTTCTTTTGAATGTAAGCTCACTTCGACTCAGTAAATCAAATATCTTTTTTAGGTCCTTCACAGATTTGCTTGCAGTCCTATTAAAGCAAGGTTCAGTTTTTGAGAATAAGACAGTAATATAACAAGGTACTATCTCATTCTAGCAGACAGCTGCTTCTCACTTAAAAGACAGAGTACCTACTAGCTTCAAGGATTCTCAATGAAAGTCGCTGATGAATAAATGATTTTTTGTTACGAGTAAGCCTTTCTTACTATTCTCTACTCTTCTTTCTCTGTAGACATATTTCACAACTTAAAATTAATTATTTTTAGACCCAGTATAGTTGTGGAGATAAAGGGGGGGGGGGGGATGGTCGGACAGACAGACAGACGCACGAGTGATCCTATAAGGGTTCCGTTTTTTTCCTTTTGAGGTACGGAACCCTAAAAAAAGGGTAGGGTAGGTAGATGATACTTCTTGTCTTGGATTGATATCAATTTTTGGCCCGCATAGTTTTCTATAGGGACTATGAGGAAGTTATGCAGAATTTAGTAGTATGTCATGCATTAACGTAGACCCATTGATATAGAAATTGCGACAAAATGCGGGAAATTAATAACGCAACCATCGCAGCGCCTGTCATCTCTTGTGCAATCTCGCATCCTCATCTTTTTTGGCCATTATATAGCGCCAGGGGGATGTGTCTATTGAGCGACGGACGTGTCGTCCAGGGGTAGTGTCGTGTCGTGTCGTGACGTGGACGTGGACAAGTGGTCCAGGGGAGAGTTGATGGTACAAGGCCACGAGCAAAACCACCAATGAGATGGACGGACCAGTTCAAAGCTGCAGTGGATGGGTTGGCATACGAATGTGCCAAGAAGGCAGAAACGATGAATGAATGGCGGCGTGTTGTGAAGTTTGTCACCATCCGATGAAGATCACGACAAGTATGTCAAGAGTAAAACGACTAAGAATAAGATAAAAGATTTTTTAAGGACCGTAAAAGTATAAACCTTTGCCCTTTAACATAACTTTGCCCACCGCGTCACAGTTCAGTAAAAGCGAAATGTCACGGTGGACAATTGCACATGTTTTGCAAATTATAAACGATGATGTTATTTCAAAAACATCCATTCAAGCCATTTCAAATCATAATGACTGCAATCTCAAACAGTTATACAGGACGTTTAGTTTGACGGCAATTTCTAAAACGAATAGCATTTTCCCGCTACGATGTACGAATAAAAAATCAAGCATGAATTTATAAGCTTTGTGCTAAAAACCGAATTTGCATCAAAAAGCCATCAACGAATTATTTTCGAATAACGAATTCTAACAAAATTGGTCAGGCAGTGCATGCCGTCTCTGGGGATACAGCAAATATACATTTTAATAAACATGTTGCGTTGATAATAATGTTAAAAGGTCACAAAATAATAATAAATAAAAAAAACACATACATTTCTAATACTTATAATAACAATAAAATTACTGTTTGCTTTTTAAAATCTGATGCAGAATTATTTTGGAAAGGTAACGAAGCTGCTAAAAACAGGATCAGATGGAGAAATGGGCAAACTTCTTTAGCTGTTACTGCGATGCGACAAATGTTATGGCGCCCCAGTTAAGTATTATTGCAAAATAAAACAGTTACGTAGGTACTTACAAAATGAAACTCACTTTCGTACCAGTACCTACCTCATTTTAAGTAATTCTGTAATCTGTAACACAATATTATGTATATTTCAGGAAAAAAATATTTAAATGCTTATTTAAAAACAAAAAAAAGCGAAAAAGGGTCACGTGTGCAAAACAAAAATTGTACATTATTTTTCTAATAGATTTTTGAAGTGAAAACTTCTTTAGCGGCCCTGGGCACTTTTTTAGGTGGGGAAAAAATGATAAACTCGAGACAGCGTAAGGCGATCACGTGACCGTAAGGGGCGTAAGGCGATCACGTGACCGTAAGCCCCGTAAGGGTGCCACTCATAATTTAAATGGCATTTAAATCAATAAAGAAAAACTCAATGTTATTTGACATTTATGTTGCGGACTCCTTTTCGAGACTCTTTACCTATGTTCAAATAATTTGACGTTGTCATGGCAGTATGTAAATAAACATGTCAATGAAAAAGTGTGATCTTATTTGAGAATGATAATAATATATATAATAAATAAATAGAATACCTCCGCTAAACGTATGTATCGTGTTACCGGGCGTCGGTAACATAGTGAGGTGAGTTTTCACTTCTATCGGCACTCCCGGAGTGCAACCGTTGTTGCTTGTTTTTTATTTACTCTCACGGATCTGCAATCGTAGGCATCATCTATTACTACTTTTAATCCAAAACAACAGTTAGCGTGACCACAGTACAAACAGAAAAGTAGCTATACTCTCCAAACAACATTTGTTATGCATTTATAAATTAAATAAGTTTGTAAATACATATTGTATATATTATGCATTGTGCACACAGAGCGCGGGACCTAAAAAAAATATATAATAAAATCTGAACTTCCAGCCTATTTCACCTTATTTGATAGCAGAATAATTTTTCATTTATTTATAATGTAATATTAGCATTAAAAAATACAATACATCCATTGAGCTATCTCTGACCAGGGTATTGTTTATAAGCGTCAGAGCTAGGTGCAGGGGGGAGGAGGAAAGAGCGCGCGTGCGCGCCGACGGGACAGCTAACGGGCCGCGTTGCCTCGCGCGCAACTGCATGCCACACGTACGCGGGACCCTAAATGGGATCAGTGCAAGTAGCTCCGGATTAATTGTTAGTCCTCGGATTAGTTTCAAAAAGTATTTTTTCTACTCCCGTACTTTTATTTGTCATTTAAAGGGTCGTACACACACCTTTAAACTCCTATGTTATAGTTGTCAAGACAAGTCATTAATCTATTCCCCAAAAAAGTATTTGTGCATACACGCAGTATCTTTTTGGTACTTTTACGATACTTCGTGTAATCACCACTTAAAAAATATTGTATGAAATACATTGTTGCCAACCTAATTTTAATTGTCATCTCTGACAGATGAGTACTAACTAGTAGAAACAATAAAATTGCTTCAGAAGTCAGAAACGCGCATGTGACACCCGTAATATAGCAAGATCCACAGACTACGAACACCGCTTAGCGTTGCTTGTTAGTCTCCATAGGCTACTGTGGCCAAAATCGAGAAAAAACTGTCCAAAATTGTAATTTAACTAAGAGCAAGTACCAGGGCCTCATGAGTTACAACTGTTACAAGAAGGTGTCGCTGACCAACCGGTCATGGGGCGCGGGGCGCGGTGGCCGGGTCGCGTATCTTAGCTGTATACTTTTGGTTTGTTTACCTACATATATGTCCTATATGATTCCACTTGTTTAAAGTATTATTTTTGTTGAATGAAGAATATTTGTTAAAACAATTTTTTTTCAAAGTAAGTGCTTGGTCGTAGAAAAAGTATTGTATGCAACGTTGTTTAACTGAGTCAAAAAATACTCGTGACGTCTTTAATAACAATTTTCGGCTTCGTCTCAAATTGTTACTCACGCCACTCGCCTTTTTTGACCCCTCTTAAACAACGGTTGCATAAAATACTATTAGAAGTTTGATTTTGTCACTGCTCCAAGGGGTAGTAGACCCGAGTATTCGTTATAATTTCAGCTTGATACCTTTACGCGTTTCTGTGAAAAAGGGTCTTGACAGACAGAGGGCCTACCGCGAACCACGTTCGACGTGTTACTTCCCTGTCACACTTACGTACGAATTTACAAGTGCGACAGAGAGGCAACACGTCGAACGTGGTTCGCGGTAGGCCCTCTGATCAGATAGACGAACAAAGTGATCCTATGTGGGTTCCATTAATTTCCTTTTACGGAACCCTTAAAATGATCCACTGTTACCACGTCACGTCGCATTCGAGCATGTATTTTTTTTTGAGCACTTACTTTTCTAATTCTACTATGCCCGCGTCAAACCTGTTTGAAACATCAAACGTTACACAACCACCAGTCGACATCGATACGACTTAGTGCAACGTACGCAATTTTAGTGTCATAAGAAATTAGTATTGGAAATGTAAAAATGTAAGTATGTAATATATTTTTAACCGCACGGGGGGAGAAATAAACTACAAACACAAAAAATTTACAACAAATTTACAAATTTGGGTTTTTTTTTAATATCAGGTGTGAATGCTCCGATTTTGAAATGTTTGGTATACTACATGAAAGTAGCCAGTAGCCCAGTAAAGATAATACGGTTTTGCAAAACATTAAATTATAATTACCTGTTTTTTTACTTATTTCATTCTTATTGTTTTTTAGGGTTCCGTACCTAAAAAGGGAAAACGGAACCCTAATAGGATCACTCGTCTGTCTGTCTGTCCGTCCGTCTGTCACAGCCTATTTCCTCCGAAACTAAGTACTGGACCAATTATGTAAGGACACACATATGTAAGTTTGTGACCCAAAGATGGACGTGTAACGTAAATAAATGAATTTTAAATATGGAGGCCATTTTTGGGGGGTAAATGAGAAAATTAAAAAATAAAGTTTTTCAAACTATATCGTGTTACATATTAAATGAAAGAGTTCATTGTAAGAATTTCTCTATAATTTTAGGATTAATAGTTAAGCAGTAATTCAAGAAAATAGGAAAAAAAATGACCATTCCCCTCCCCTTAACTCCGAAACTACTGGGTTTAAAATAAAAAAAAAATATACACAAAATAGTTTTTTACCTATAGATGACAGGAAAACCTATTAGAAATGTGCAGTCAAGCGTGAGTCGGACTTAATGTACGGAACCCTTGGAACGCGAGTCCGACTCGCACTAGGCCGGTTTTTTTTAGTTGATAGTTGCAAATATCCTACAACTTTTCATGCGCAAGTCAGTCACAATTTTATTTAGCTATTACGAATTATTTCCATTCAGCTTGTATAAGCGGACAATAAAATGACCAAGGGGCCTAGCCAAGATGCCAATCGTTGGCGAGGTAGCGAACGAAACGCTAATGCATCTCTGTCACTCTTCCATATTAGTGCGACAGAGAGATACCAGTGGTTCGTTCGCTACGGCGTCGCACCGAATCGCAATCCGAAAAATAAAATATTGTTGATAATCATCATTTTATTTTGAAAAATATTAAAAGACTTTACGAACCGTATGCTTGTTTATAACCGAAGAGGTTATAAACTTACTAAGCCCCAATCAATTAATTATTTTTTTCCTTAGAACTGAGATATTTTATCGTATTTTTGATAATTAATCATTATCGATCGGTCACAAAATTACGAGTAGTAAACATCTAAATATTGTCAGTCTTTATTAGTTATCCCTATTTATGTAGGTATTGACTTACTTCTTCTTCTTTTAAATTTATGATTTCAGCCCCACTAGGCTGAAACCATAATTTGGCGAAATTGCCATTTTGGCAATTTCGCCAGTATCAAGGTCGTATGAGCAAGGTAAAACGATTGTAATTGTACGGTTAGTACAAGACAGTGTACGGTGAATTTATTAGTTCTTGTAAAGCGATAGCTGGTCTTTACAAGTAGCGTGGACTACCGGCGTCGACTCCAAAATGGTGGTTAAACGCGTTTCAAGATTAATTCTCCATTCAACCACCTTAGTTTACTGTATAATAAGCTATCGATATTACACTTTAAACAATATTAATGAGCAAAAAACAAAGGAATTTATCAAAGGCGTGACTATCAAGATGGCGCTCGAACCGGAAGTCCTATTGACTTGCTGTAATTGTGAAAATTGAGTGACAGATTGAACGTCATAATCGCAGCAGTCATGCGGCGGCGAACGTCACTCATTTTATCAAGGAAATTGACAAATACAGTGGCGGCATCTTCGCTTGCTTAAACCTGATCCTCTGTTTAACCTTTCATAATGTGTGTGGTGGTCAAAAATCATTGGTTCAAATCGTTCTCAAAAAATGAAAAAGAATTCTTATCATACACACACAAGAGTTTAAAATAATGAAGGTTTCGAACGATGCCTTTGCGTTTTTTTTGTATTTTTGTAGTTTATGCTGCAATAGAAAAACACGCTTTGAAATTTTTTGTACTGTTTATCTACAACAGTTCTTGATATAGATCGGACGTACGCCTTCATCCTTCAGTTTCGGGTCACTAAAAATGAATGTTGTAAAATAAAATAAAGAACGCATTAATTAGCTAGTCATGTACATCTAACCGCAGAATTGCGTGGCCACTTGATGAACGAATTCGTTAATAATGTGTCCATGCACTTCTGTAGCTCGTCTTGAACAGACAAGCAATGTCCGTCGCCTACAAGATACCGTCAAGATAGGAAATTGCCCAACGCACGGTCAAGTAGTTAATCGATTGAATGTGTATTCAGACATTGTGAAGACACTACATAACAGGCACCTGCACTGTGAGTGATAACCAGACAAGTGGAATGTGATAATAAGGACGATAAACCTCTTGATACAAGTGCATTATGTAAGGAGAAGGTAATGTTTTTAATAATAAATAATAGGTACCTAAGTTTTTATCCAATAACCCATCACTTTCAACCAATAGCTTAGTAGTACTAGGCTATTCATTGAAAGTGATGGGTTAAGTGATAGTGACTGCAGCATCAATAGTAGCGGATGATACAACGCGCCAAAACGATGTGCCACCTAAAGCACTCTTAGTTAGGTAGGTATTAGTTTTTCTGGGCATAAGACATACATTGAAAATAATAGTAGATTTTGTATGATACAATTTGTGTGCGTAGTTATTAACAAATTGTCAAGTAAATCACATTTAAAGTTTTGCCCCTATCCACCCCAGTCATCCCTATTCACCCCGTTTGATGGTAGTTATCTCTTTTTGTTCAGTTATGAGAATGGTAGATAGTTTTGACGCGTAGTCTGGGTCCCTAGCCAAGGTGACAATCGCTTGCGCTAAGCATGATGTTAAGCACAATTAACAAGAAATTTTGCGCGCCTCCATATTAAATAATAATATGGTAGGTACATTTAGTTTAAAAGTGGACAAAATTACACTAATAATGAAGCAATGACAATGGGTAATTCTCCATGACTGCTATTCATTTCTCTGAAACTCTAAAATATATAATAATTTCTAACACATGTGAATTCTGCAAAAACCGGATATGAAACTGCGAAAAAAACTAAATTACATATGTATTTTAGAAGTTCTTTTTATGTTACAGGCGGAAGTATGCGGTTTTCGCTATTAGTGATAAATACCATCTAAATGACAGCTCAAACTGTGTTATTTTTGCAATCAGTGCGCACCTGTATATTAACCTATAGGACAGAGCATCAATTTTCTGCAAATTTAAAAACTGTAGTTGAGTTATAGGTACGTTTAGCATCTAGATTCAGAAAAACATGTAGAAAAGTGGGGGGGGGGGTAAGTGGAAGGGGGTGATTTTTGGGTGGGAAATAATTTCCCCTTGTTCGATGACTACGAGTATATTGTGAAAAATGGTCCTACCCTGTTGATGACTTTTTAATGTGTTTTCTGTGGTTTTCATTTTCCATAAAACTCATTGGTTGTACGAGGCGGTATTTGAACCCGCGACCTCCGGATTGAAAGTCGCACGCCCTTACGCCCAATGTATATGATGTGTGAATACGACAACCTTATAAAGCTGAAATGAAAATTTTCCAAGCGCCTAAGCACGCACATCACATCCATGAGATTCATGAGCAATTATTACAGTTGTCAAACATTAGTGTTGGTAGACAGTGCGACTTCTGTATGAAGTGGTTACTTTAATCTATTTTATGATCTTGGCCAATAATAGATAGATATACACGTACTTAATAAATGCATTTAGACGTGCAGACAGCGAAAGATTATAGGTATTAGAATAAGAATAAGAAACCATTGATTGCAACACAAAAAGCATACAGGTTACAAAAAATAAGAATTGAAAAAATAAGAATAATTGTGCGGCAAAAGGAACGGGTTCAGCATACGCTGCGTCAGTCATTTCATTACAAATTGCCTGCGCAGCGCTGATTTTCAGTCCGTCCTCTTCACTGAACCACATTGACATTTATGCGGGTTAAAAATGTTCTAAACAAAAACAACTACAAAGATAACATCTCGAGTTAAAGTAGGTAATATATATTAGTTTAAGTCTTGTTATTGGATAAGTCTTATCTCAATTTTACAGTTTGCAATTAATCAGAAATACTTTTTTAACTGTTAGAAAAACAAAAAACCGACATTATTATTAGAAGTATGTTAAAAATCGTTTTTCAGGACTATTTTTACTACAAATGAATATTACAATGTGTTAAATTACGAATTAGCTTGACATTAACAACTGGTTAAATGTATAAGTGCTTAAGTTTTTTACTGAATAGGTAAGTAAACATAATAAGTACTTTTTTGTATGAGAGAATACTTATAAATAATAATAAACAAAAAAAAAGAATTAAGTAATCATACATTGAAATTTACACAATAATAGTCGTAATCGTAAAGTCATAAAATAATTAAAGTATTTACAGATGCCTATCGATTCAGATGCAACACTCTTGTAAATACAATTCTATTATTTACAGTAGGTAGGTATTTGCCAGACCGAAGAGATCCCATAAGTGTTCCGCCACTGTTCCGATAACAAAGTTTTGTGCGGAACACTAAAAATTAATATACTTTATATTTTGTACATGGTGTGACATTTATTTATTTAAAATATAGGTACCTATACGTAGTCGACATCCCTATTGAGTCATCTCTTATAAAATAAAAAATAATCAAATTAATAAAATGTACTTATTCTCAGACAGCAAACGAAAACAGCCATAACGTCGGTGCGAATAAAAAAATCGCCATGTATTTTTTAGCTACTTTACAGGAGACAAAAAAAAACTGTTTATTTTCCTGTTTGTAATATATTTGTTGCACCTGTATTTTTTTCTGGTAGATCAATGGTTTTTACATGATACTTATGCACAAAATAAACAGTTTTTTTTCGTAAATTTTTAAAATATAAATTATTTTAACTAGAATTTTGCTACATAGCGACTTAGATTTGGTTCACTTAAAATCGTCATGTGTAAAGTTTACACAGCGATTTATTGCCAAAGTAACGTAGCACGAGAAATGATACATAGCGGATTTCAGGGTCAATAAATCGCCATGTGCAACATTATCGCTGTCACCCTCGACGGAAAACAAGGCATTTAATTTCGTTACCTATGTGCAAAAAAAAACACATAGCTATTTTTTTGTACAAATTTTGTTAGTTATTTTCAAAACTAATATAGATATAAAAAAAATATTGATATAGGTCGACGGGAAATTGAAAAATGAATTAAAATATGCCAAAATCAAAAATTCGTAAAAAAACACATAGCGATTTTTTTATTCGCACCGACGATAAAGTTTACATCCTGATGGACGGGTGGATTTATATAGTTTGTCAAAGGACTGTCTCATTTCAAACATAGACAGAGAGATCATACTATCTTTGTCTTACACTAGTATTAGCACCCAAAAGAAAAGGATGAGTAGTTTTTTGTTCTTATTTACTGACAATTTGGTTTGACCAACTATAGAATAGCTGCCACTAGACATGTTCTATTGGCCGAGACCTATAATAGTAAAACGAGTTGATTGCGCATACAAAAGAACCCACACAAAGGACTAGATTATATTTGACTGCTTTACGACAATTGGACCAACCATCGCGTATTGCAGGCCACACAATCAGTGAGAATGACATTGCCATTGACAGTGTAGGATTGGAATGAAATCAAATTTTCAAATGACATTTCGAGTGGAGTAGCGACAGAATGGACGAAGCTATAAGTACATTTTTGACTTCAAAAAACGGCTCACATGACAGTTATCTCTTCGCCATAAATGTACCTTTCCCGTCCGCATCTGCTGAATATTACCAATATACGATTGCCCGCTATAAAAAAAATTGGTTTGGTCACTAAATTGAATGTTTTCTTATACTCTATTTCAAATGTTTTATTGCCGTTCCTACTGCCCGTTCGGCTGGCTTGCGCTTTGTTACCAATTGCAACTACAGTACAAAACCCGTACCATGAGTTACTGACTGTGTCAAAACGGACATATACGCTGACGTCTACGTTATTTACTTTCTATACATCTCGCTCGCACTAATATGCGAGTACTAGCGAGATCTTAAAGCAACACGGAAGGGAGGCGGTATTCTCACTATATCCCCTCTGCCGAGGTACAAGATCAACTGATCTAGCGCGGGTAATAAAAGTAGTTGCACTTGGATTTTAAACTAGACCGGACCGAATCCAGTCGCGCGAGTGAACACTGCTACACAAAAATGCCTATTTGCTCGGTTTTTTGTTGTAAAAACAGGTCGAATACATCAAATTTACAAAAAAATGGTGTTACATTTCATAATTTTTTTACATATCATACGTTTAATTACATTTAAACACAATTATTATATTTTAGTTTCAAGTAATTGTTGGATTGGTTGATTTTTCTCGCCCAGTACAAATTGCGGATCGGTCGAGCGACAAATCCGTCTTCTCATCTCTTGACGAAAATGTGTTGGTGTGACTTGTGACTCGTCCGTACACAAAAACAGATCGAGGTGTGCAAGATTTGTCTGTGTAGGGTGTCATTTTCTATGTATATGTATAAGAGCGAGATGCATAGAAAGGAAGTTACGTTCTCGATTGCGTTTATGTCAGTGCCTAACTGGTGGTAGCCACACAGGTACAGGCCATAATACGAACGTTTTAGTTGGATGCACAGTTTAATGACAGGTATGCAATGAGACAGCAGCGGCCAGGAATACAGTCGCAACTGACATGCGCAGTTACGTGGTTGTGAAACTTGTCATTATGTATAGTAATTTAAAATTCGTTCTTAAACACTGGCAACATTTTACCATCAACAAGAGTCAGTATCTTTAAATAAACATGAAATAAACACGTCGAAAATAAAATTTGAATAGGACTTTACAAGAGACGAGAAGTACCTACAAGGAATTTGTGCCGTTACCATTTGTCTGACAATTTCATGGTAACAACATACCTTGTTTTCTTGTAGGTATCATGTCATAACCTACCTAATTGGGCAGCAGTTTTCAGTTCCTAATAACATATTATTAAATGGCGTTAATTGCTTATTATTGGCCTAATTTGTAAAAATTTAACTAAGAACGCGTGATTTTTGTAAACAATTTCCTACGATCACGTATAGAATTTGTGTACGATTAGATTAGCGTTTTTATTATTGATTTGGTTGTTTTTTTTTTGTTTCAGATAATTAGTTAGTAGTAGTTAATTCTACAAGGAAAACGAACATCACAATAACACAACAAAACTTCACTAGGTACTTGACAAATACTAAACACGTGTTTACATTATCTAATAAAATAAAAGGCTGCAATGTATTATTAAATACAAAGGGAAACAACATTATTAACAGAAAGGTACATCGGAATAAAACGTTCATAATTATCATTAGTAAGTAGCGTACGAGTATTCGTTAAACAAATCTTGCTATCAAAGGGAGAGCTATAATTATCTCCGACTATGAGCAAGCAATTGATATCGAACTAGCTAATCAGTCAATAATGTGCCGGCACACAATACAACACTCGAAAGAGTAGTGATAGATAATAAGCAGTTCATAACATACCTCAACACGATGGCAGAAGAAAAGAATAAATCTACAGAAAAATTAGAAGATGATCCATTACGTGATCCAAAAAATGAACAGTTAAAAGATAAAACATTCCAAGAAAAGCTTGCATATATCAAAGACAACATAACTGTTGAACCTATGCTAGCAGGACTTATTATACCAAGCGTGATCTCAAGGTTTGCAATGGGAAATTTTAATTTAGACAAAGCTTGCAGAGTCAATAAAGGGTTCGGTGACGAAATCTGTGACGCTCTAGTACAGAAAACTAGCAATAACTACACATTTTACGAACAAGAGGTTCAGAAACTGATCTCGTCTATCGATATTTGGAGAGGACTGGTGCAAACAGCGATTCCGTGTATGATCATAATATTTTTAGGAGCGTGGAGTGACAGAACAGGAAAACGGAAAATATGTATATTGCTCCCCATTCTTGGAGAAATACTAACGTCTATCAGCAACCTGATCAATGTATACTTCTTCTACGAAATCCCAGTTGAAATAACTGTGTTGATGGAAACTATATTCCCTGCATTTACCGGTGGTTGGGTGACAATGTTTCTTGGCGTATTCAGTTATATCAGTGATATCACTTCAGTGGAAACTAGGACTTTTCGAGTCGGCCTTGTTAACTTCTGTATGACAGCTGGTCTTCCTCTTGGGATCGGTATAAGTGGATATCTGTTGAAGAACATGGGATACTACGGTATTTTCAGTGTGACTTTGGTGGCGTTCATTGTAATTCTTGCATACGGATGTTTTTGCTTAAAAGAGCCCGAACAGTGGTTACGAGACAAAGGCCTTCCTGTGGTAAGTGATGTTGTATATACCTCCATTCATTATCTCCAGAATAACCCAAAATACGTTGACAAAGATTTTATAACAAATAGGAAGGACTTTCCTGGTTCCACACAATTTTATTGACTTCCTAAGAATCAATTTAGTATCGATCCTAAGCAGTATTTTACTCACTAGTTAGTACCTACTACTACTACTACCTACTGTCAAGTTCAAAAAGGGCCACTCGGTTATGTTACACAGGCAAAGCCGCAAAGCAGGCAATTGTCATACAAAGAAAATACAGGCGCATAATACGATTATGTCTGAATTTAGAAAAGGGTTAGTACTATTATCTTTAAAACAATTATTGAAGGTATTAATGGTAATTAGATTAAATAGGCTGAAGGACTAAGTCGCTTTGTGTAAAAATTTAGCATTTATTATTTTATTTATATATGCCACACCGTGTTGTCAATTATACCTGTATTCATTTTAGTAGCACAACAAAATGAAACAAAGGGAACTTTTAGATATGAATAATTTGTCAATAATAATTTACAGAACAAAATAAACATCTTTATTTCTTTTAATTGTATCTTAACCTGTCTTATGTACAATAAATTGTTTACATACATACATACATGATGGTATGTTCGATAAAAGGACAGATGTGGTCCTATGCAATAAATCACACAATCATATTTTAATCGTTATATTAAAAAGAGTACCTACTTGATAAAAGTTAATTAACTAAAAAGGGCTGAGTAAAAATCTAAACATAACTCGTTTTAAACTTCTTTTTTTTTCAACAGATTGAAAGAGAAAAGCAAGCAAACGTGTCCTTCTTTGATGTAACGCATGTATCAGACACAGTGGTTGTGGCATATCGGCAACGAGAAGGCAACGGAAGAACGAAAGTGCTACTCACTCTGTTCTGCGTATTCGTTCTTTACGGACCTAGCATGTGTAAGTAAAATCCTTACAACAATAATTTTCTGATGAAGTTCATAGGCTGAGCTTATGAGTGACATGACATACAAGTAGTGTATGTAAATTCGGGGTTATTCTTTATTTTCAAGCCGCACAATCTACGGAGCCATCATAGCTGAATTGATACGGTAAAACCTACAGAACTATGAACTCGAATTTGATTTATTAATTTGATACAGTTTCGATCTTGTTTCGATACGACCTAGAAGATCGCTTACGCTGATTGGTGCAAGCAAAACTGAGTAAAAGCTATGCGTGAGAAGCACACCGCTTTCGGAGACGATCGTTAAGGTCGTATCAAAACAAAATTAAATTAATAACAAATTAATATGTCAGAAAGTGCCTTTATTAACACCAAGTAGAATTTTGCGAGCAGTGCCAATGCCAGTACCAATGCCAACTCGTTTGGCTATATCAACGCTACGTCGGTACATATGTATTTAGAAATAAAGACTTATAATAAAATACTTAAAGCATTTTGGCCAATATGAATGTTTGTTAAACTATTAGTTTTATTGAAACTAATGATGATACATTTCTTGCTTTCAGCGGAACACTCAGTATTTTACCTGTACTTGAGAAACCAACTCAACTGGGACATGGTGAAATACGGGGTCTTCACCAGCTACTCCATCGTATTACATTCTATTGGTTAGTATACTCTCACTCACTACAATACTTAAATTAAGGAGCATACCATCATTTGATAACATTTGCGGCTTTACCGGTAACAAATATCTGTGCTCGTCACACAAATAAAGGATGACTCACGTGAGACCAGGCCGTGTCCGGGCCGGAGCTTCCGGCGCTTATTTTTCTATGACAGATGACCGGTGATCACGTGATGATATCCACAGAAGACGAAGCTCCGGAAGCTCCGGCCCGGACACGGCCTTGTCTAACGTGAGTCATCCTTAAATGCCCTTACCAGGAGTTTAACCCGGGACCATCATTGGCTTTATAGGCAGGTTCACTGCTCACTATTACCCATTAGGCCAGGCAGGTCGTCATTAATAAAGAAATATTATGGGACGACTTTACACAAATCGACCTCTAATAACATGGGTAATACGAGTATATAGACGACGACACATACTATACAATATAAAAATAAATACTAAATATGTGGCGACAGGTGTTTTAATTATACGCGAGCGCGGCGTACGACCTTGACTTATCGCTCGGTTCGCGCGGAGCCTCAACGGCATTTGTATATTAAGTATGTTAATATTATTTATAAAAATACTAACAATTAAAACACCTGTCGCCACAAATACATCTAAAATAGCCATAACTCAGCAACAAATACCCGTATCAAGATTCAAAGGGCTTCATAGGCATGGTCACTACCAACTATATAGGCTAGGAGGCCGTTAAATTTAAGCTTATTATTCCCCTAGTAGGTACCTAGGTAACTGTTAGGTAGACTCCAAATCTTGATGACTTCAAAGGTTGATGTGAATCCCAAATATACGTGAATCGTATATAAATTGTATCTGTTTGTTCCCAGGTGCAATGTTCACAATAACAGTGCTCAGCAAGAAGCTTCAGGTCGAAGACTCGTTGCTGTGCACCATCTCAATCATGAGCAAGTTCGTCGGCTCCATCTGGATTGCTTTCGTTACTACTGATATCGAGATGTATCTGGGTAAATAAAATAAAGTTTTTTAATGATATGAGACACATAGACACCTGCAAGACCATAGTTACAAGTGCTATGCTTTTAAGATGAAGTTTAGAAGATCGTATCGGTCCGAAAACACCACGGGCAACAGTTCATCCCACAGTTTAGCTGTGCGAGAGATGTTTCTGGAGAAACGCACAGTTGAGGACTGCCAACCATCTAAGTGGTGGAGATGGAAATGTGGTCGCGTAGAATGACGGACTTGGGTACTGTAGGAAGGCATACGACAAAAATATGGGGCATTTTAGGGCGAAAAGTAGCACGCCATAATCATCATCATCGTCGATTTAGACAATCTTGTCAGTAGAGTATTTTTTAATGTATGCTGAAATTAGTTATCCATGTTTTTTGGAAGTCGATTTTTTGTTTTATCTTTCCATGATATAACTCCCTTGCCATGTTTTTTTTTCTCACTTGGAACGAAAACAGTTTTCGCTACGTACTCCTTAACTCTCTTTTGTATACCTATAACCTGTATTGAATTGTTTTTTTCCCTTTTTACTAAGTTTTTACTAATTTTCTTACATAATTGAAAAAAAGAACCGACGTAGAGATTTGAAACCTTGTCTGGTCTATCATTTATTTTATTGCTATTGTGTGATCATGATAATCTGTGTAGGTATGGTGTTTATAAGCAATTTCTTTTAAATATTAATTTGGTTGATTAATTCTGTTACAGTTCCTGTTGTCGAGTTTTTCAACGCGAGTACCTTCACATCGCTGCGGTCCATTATTTCAAAATTGGTGGAAAAAGATGAGACAGGTATACATACTATGCTGCTACCTTGCTCTTCTGATAAACTAAGCTATACGAATTTAAAAAATCCCAACATGTTTGTTATTCCTATACGAACCTTACACAACACTCGCAAGGCATCTCGCGCCAACCACCAAGCGCAACCGAGTTCGTATCATAATATCACATCTAAATCTAATAATTACTCAATGCTGAGCTTCCCTACTGTTTCGACTTTGCTATTGTCCTAAAAACTATTTTTTTCTTTCAGCTAAAGTAAACTCGCTGTTCTCCCTGACGGAGACAGTAGCCGCGCTGGTGTTCCAGCCGCTCTACACGTGGATCTACATGCGGACCCTGAACGTGTTCCCAGGAACAGTCTTCATCATGAGTGCGGCGTTCATCATACCCGCCGTTATCGTGCTGCTGTAAGTGTTTTGTTCCATTTTCTAATGGAGACTTCTGTAATTCACGGGATCTACATGAGGTTTTTTAACGTGTTCCCTGGAACCGTCTTGATCATAAGTTGCGTCCAAGCCGTTAAAGCGCTGTTGTAAGTGTTTTGTTCCATTTTCTAATGGAGTCTTCTGTAAGATTATTCCACGTGGATCTACATGAGGTTCCTTAACGTGTTCCCTGTAGCCGTCTTCATCATAAGTGCAGCGTTCATCATACCCGCTATCTCGTTATCGTGCTGCGGTAAGTGTTTTGCGAACAAAAAGAACAGAAGACTCCATTGGACAATCGAAATTGTCCAATGGAGTCTTCTGTAAGATTATTCCACGTGGACCTACATGCGAACCCTCAACGTGTTCCCAGTTCGTCATTCCAGCCGTTATCGTGCTGCTGTAAGTGTTTTGTTCTATTTTCTAATGGAATCTTCTGTAAGAGTATCCCACGTGGATCTACATGCGGCCGTCAACGTGTTCCCTGGAACCGTCTTCATGAATGCGGCGTTTATCATACCCGCCGTTATCGCGCTGCTGTAAGAAACAATTTTTATTCCGTTTTCTAAAGTAGTATTTTTACAGGTCTTGCGGGAAAATATAGGCAATTTATTGATATTAAAGATGTTTTTTAATAAATTAAATAATAAGCCACTTTTATGTCAAGTTTGTAGGTAAAAACATTGATATCGTGCGCGACGTGCGGGCTAAATCTAATACCTTTAAACGAGCAATTCTTGTTTATTTATTTATTTATATCTATATATATTTCGGCGATCTCGGAAACGGCTCTAACGATTTCGATGAAATTTGGTATATGGGGGGTTTTCGGGGGCGAAAAATCGATCTAGCTTGGTCTTATCTCTGGGAAAACGCTGGTTTTTGAGTTTTTATGTTTTCCGAGCAAAGCTCGGTCTCCCAGATATTATAAGTATTAATTAAGGTTATCAAGGTAGTGACAGTCCTTGATCTAATCATTATCTATGGGTAATTTCAATTCATTATCAGTATGTACATCACACTATAATAATCATGAATCTAGTATATAACTGGATCTGGCATGAGCGGTAGGGGAAATGACCGAACGGGGAAAAGTCTTATGTATCTTTCAGTAGTAGTAGCAGCGAAAACGCTATTATTGCTTGTCCTTGTCACAGTCTCACTATTTTTTAATTCCCCACCGTAAATTTTGTATGTATTATGATCATCATCATCATCACTATTTTAAGAGCCTGGCTCTTGTCGGTGGAGTAATCGCCATTCTGTTCTTCTCTCTGCCACTGTTTTGAGCTCCTGATACGTCACTACGTTGATATTCTCTTTGGCTTCCACCACCTGGCTGGCACCAATCATAGTGTCGCATTGCCTATAAAATTAAAATAGCTTTGGTTTCCTAATTTATATTAAAATTAGTAGGGGAGTGAGCCTGTAACCTTAAGGAGTGTGGGTCGAAAACGACCCAATGGGGATATATGGGTTAAATTGAATGAGATTATCGTGTAACTTTATAAGTACTCAGATTTATCGTATTCTCACATAAATCACGTGTTACACACATAGACAATTTAATCTTCAACACTTAGACTTTTCCACTTTTAGCAAAAGTGGCTATTAGTAGGAGCAGTATCTTGTATGAGAAGGTCAACTTAAAATAGCTCCAGCGGAAAAGGTAATAATGACTAAATTGGCTTACTAATGACGAAATTGGTTGGAAGACTACTTGACTCCTTTACCGTAATAGTAACGCGTACGAGCTTGCTAATCTTCTTCCTCGCGTTATCCCGTCATTTTGCCATAGCTCATGGGGTCCGCTTGACAACTAATCCAGTTCAAAACTCGCACAAGCTTTTATGAATGTCGAATGTTTGGGTAAGATCGAATCGAGCCAAAATCAGATAGCTCAAATGAGTAGATAACTGAGTCAAAATTATTTTCGTTGTCTTGTTTCTGACCACACTACCTGTCGCGCTTCTATTTTTGCCTTTTATCAAAATAAAAATGAAGTTGAGTGCTAATGCATGTCTTTCTGGCTGTAGATTAAAATGTAGATGTAGAGAAAAATTAAAAACTACATTTCACCCCATACAAAAAGCTCCGTCACATTTTTTGAGGACAAAAAACAAGACAACAAAAATAATGTTGACGCAGTTATCAAACTAGACGTTATTTTAATTGATAGCGACAAACTTGCCGATGCAATCTTGTAAACTAAAAGCAAAATTTAAAACCTATCAACATCAACTCATACCCCGAAAAAAACATCCGATTTAATGTGTAACCTAATATTAAGCCGAAATATTTACAATGCAGACATTGCATTTATTCATGTTAAAGCATCGATTTTGAGGTCCTATTTAAAATACTGAAACAGACTTCAAAGTATGAGAACAACGTAAAGTCGCGTTTTCTCTTAGCACTGTAATTTGCGTAGATGCTTATACTCGTAGGAAAAACTCTTACATTACGATTGTTTTTATTTTCAGGATGTTCTATGTCAAGATAAAACTGGAATCTAAAAGTGCAAGAAAAGTCGCATTCGAAGCACAAGAGAAAAGAGATGCTGAAGAGAAAAAAATAGAGCCGCTGAGCTTTTTGAGGCCGAATATAGAACCAATTGAAAATGCAGAAGTTATAAAGTAACCACTTTGGGTTTCACTCACACATTTTAAGAAGTGATTGGGCACAATATTGACAGTTTTGTTTGAATAGCTCTTAAGTATTGATTCTAAGCATGTTTAATCGAGATGCAAATATTAAACTGTCAAGGACAGTTTAAATTTGAACAAGAATATTAAAACTGCAGATATCTACCGTTAAATATAAAAAATGTGTTCAACCCCAAAAAAGTCACGGGTTAGGTCCTCAAAATTTACCTACACACAGCATAAAATGGCCTATAGGTAGCAGTATGTTCAGTTTAAGGCTTTATCAAATAGTATATAAGAATTTGTACAAAACAATTCATCAAAGCTTTTGAATGCGAAGACGGAGCAGGAATCCTCTACTGAGAATTATGCTGAAGAGTGAAGATCCCTCAAGAAATATATATCTATATTTTTTTATTTAACTCCTACTGTCTCCTCCATATATAGTTTACGTCGAAATAAATCATATTCATTCATAGCTGTACCAGTTAACCAGAGCATCTGCTAGTTTGCTGTCAAATTTATGACCTATGAACGAATTGTATTAAGAAATCATTTCCACATATTTTTACCTAATTACCTGTGATTTCGAGTAACGTAAATACCTTTGTCACTTTTAAAAATAAGGATGTGTGCCGATATATGTATAGGTACATGGCCTATTTGCCCGTGACTATCTATTTGATGTTGAATGTATTATTAAAAGTGAGAAAATAATGTATATGTAGGTATTGTAAGAATAAGAAAGTGAGAATACTATTATGTAAGAATATTTTTTAAATAGTTCATTTTTATTCTCGACCTGTAAGTAAAGTAAAAGAATTGGCATCAATTATTTCGAAGACTGATATTGAGAGTATTCAAAAGTATTTTTTGTGGTTTTTTTATTGGTTGATGAGATCATTAGAGTATGCATTTCAACCGTCTCACTTTTGTGGTCGTATTATTAATTTTGTTGGGTTTTTAGTACCCTTTACTCCTGCCAGAGTAGCAGAAATAGCAGCAAAAACGGCGCTTTTTAATAATTACAAAACGGTTTCCACAAAAGTGAGGTGGTTAAAATTGATCAAAGACGTTCCTATTACGAGTATGATCATCTTTTCAATATATATGTATCTTATTATGTTATTGTAATAAGCTAAAATTAAATGTTTGAGAAATCTTTTTTAAGTTTTCATTCCAATACCGATAATACTTTATAAGATATTAGAACTTTTATAATCTCAAAAGTAGTGGTAACTTTTTTCCTCCAAAATTGAATCTGAATAGGTAACTATGCACTGAATTATAGTGTCGTTTACATATTATTGTACCGCAATATTAGATATCATAGGAACCCTAGCATTTCGGAAGAACAAGGTAATTACCTTTTGAGGTTAAAAAAAATCAAATCTTAAAATAATCGGAGTATAGTCACAGAATAAGTAATACTTAGTACTATCGTACGGAAAAGAAATTTCCTACAAAACCAAAGTTTGATAGCGATTCAGGGACGAATCATGCTGTCCCTTATGTATGATACTATCCCTTTCGGCTATTTAGGGTGCTCGGAGCAATGCTGAGCCAAACGGAGCAAAAGTTACCCAAAAGGATCACTTTCGCCCCCCCTGGTATTCGCTAGGTGCACGACTGGTGCTGCCCTCATTTTGGCGGACTTTCTACGTTAAATCTTATGGAGTAAAATTAGTTCAAGCGGCTGCCGCTAGTACTAATGGCGGACATTCCATAAGATTACCTGTGTTTGTGACGATCAGCGCCACTTCCCCCTCCACCGACTTCGCACCTTGCCAATAATATTATTTGGCACGTCCTCTTGCTATTATGGTGCAGCTAATGCCTTTTGACCGATACTTTTTCATAAGGTAGGTGATTGCTAGTGAAACCGGTCGTGTCATCGCTGCAGCAGTATCATTGCAACAGTACAGGAGCCCACTGATTACCAGTTCGCCGGACGATATCACCCTGTCAGTTGTTCGAAACTGTCACCTTATGCGTTTTACTGAAAGGTTGATATCGTCCGGCGGACTGGTAATCTGTGGGCCTCCTCGTCCTCATCCGAATATCAATCTTGCAATACTCAATACTTCTTCTCATCTTCCTCGCGTTGTCCCGGCATTTTGGCCACGGCTCATGGGAGCCTGGGGTCCGCTTGGCAACTAATCCCAGTAATTGGCGTGGGCACTAGTTTTTACGAAAGCGACTGCCATCTGACCTTCCAACCCAGAGGGTAAACTAGGCCCGTATTGGGATTAGTCCGGTTTCCTCACGATGTTTTCCTTCACCGAAAAGCGACTGGTAAATATCAAATGATATTTCGTACATAAGTTCCGAAAAACTCATTGGTACGAGCCGGGGTTCGAACCCGCGACCTCCGGATTGCAAGTCGCACGCTCTTACCGCTAGGCCACCAGCGCTTTTTACAGCAGCTCAATACTTCTTCTATGGAAATTTTATTTTATTTAGCACTGTAATACTAATATATAGCTTTAACAGGGGCCGATTTTTGAGTTTCGAGCGCTCGAAATTAAGCACCCAAAAAAATTTCACGGTAATTTTCTGATGAACATACGTATTTTTGAAAGTAACCATTCGACCGATGGACTATTTATATTTGCGTCGAAGTCTAGTCAAAGTTTAGTCTTTGTCACTTACCATAAAGACGAGATTTGCTTGTATATTTATACGAATAACCTGTCAAAGCGTCCTTATGGCAAGCGACAAAGTGGGACCTTTTGTTTAAAAACGACACTTTTTTTGCGTTTTGTTGTACGCAGAAAATCGATAATACCTGTACTTACAGGTGTATGTCCTATTTTCGGGAATATGGATCATAAAGAAGGTCAGATTTCTAATACATAGGTCACTAGATAGGTTTTACAATAAACATATATATGAAACAAAGAGGTAGCCTATCACATATACTTTTTAAAACTATACTTATTTCCATAGACAATGTTTGGCGGGAAAACATTTACTTTCTTTTTAAATCTACTTAGGTATTTAAAAAAATATTTAGACCATCTATCTAGTCTAGTTGTAGGGTAGGAACTATAATGCGACATCTAGGACAGCCTTGGAGGATATAACCAAAAGGACAACCGTTCTCAATACAATCTATTATTGCTGATACGTACATTTAACGACTGCCATGTCAATGAAAAGATACCAGTCACCGATTACACTTAATCTTATGATAATTTCGGAGAATGGTTCAATATACGATGCTATTTAGTAATAAATAGGACGCGTATATCGAAACATTAATTATTGTAATCATTAACCAATTATCAATGTCGGATATAAAAAAATAAGATAAAAATACCATGGCTGATCCCAGTGCTCAGGAGTGTGAACCTTTAAAAACTGGAACGCAAGTAAAAACGCATGATAGTGGATACAAACGTATCACTAATTTCTTCAAAGTATTCAAACACATCACAGTTGAACCAACAGGTGCCATCTTTCTTTGTGCCTGCATCTTTGTGGTGACCAGCTCTCAAACACTTCAGTTGGAGAAAACCTGTCGAGTAAACCTGAATCTTGGAGATGAAATATGTACTTCACTCAGAAACCAAGACTCGGCTAACAACAGTATGTATGAGAAGCAGGTACAGCAATACCTAGCTCGGAGACTGGCATGGAAAAGTATACTCCAGTCTGTGTTGCCATGTATTACACTTGTGTTCATCGGAGCTTGGAGCGACAAAACTGGAAGAAGAATAATTATAATAGCAATGCCTATGATAGGCGAGATTTTACACTGCATAAGTAACATCGTGAATGTTTTCTTTTTTTACGAACTGCCTGTGGAAGTACAAATTTTTTCAGACGTAATTTTAGTAGGCTTGGCCGGAGGCTGGGCCACCTTATTTCTAGGCTTATTTTGTTACATAGGAGACATCACAACGGAAGAGAACAGAACTCACCGTTTGGGATTTGTGCAGTTTTTCACGTTCATCGGCATGCCCATAGGCCTGGGATTGTCCGGTGTTGTTTTGAAGAGATTTGGTTACTATGCAGTGTATAGCATTGCATTGATTATGCATATTTGTAATATGTTCTATGTTACTTTGAAACTCAAGGATCCAGAACGAACAGACAATCAAAAGAAGGTAAGTGAATATGTAGAAATACTATCTAATAATAATAAGTACATACAAACAGAAACACTCCTAACTGTCCATCGGATCGGTGGATCTTATGCTTTTTGTAATAAGGTTTACGAACTGTCAATTAACAGTGTACAGTAATACGAAGTATCTATAGGAAGATATTGAAATTAAAATAAATAGAATTAAAATTACTAAACAAACCGCCATACTAAAATTGACACTAAATGTCAATTTACTAGTAACTTTTGTTTACATAGTTAGCAAGTTCTATTGAATGACACTTTACTTCGGAATGTTATAAACCGTGGTTGTTGTTATAATTACCTGAATATGAAACTCGACGAGACTATCAATAAACTTAATTTTTATATGATCCAATATGATACAGGCCAATTCGAACGAGCACCTGACATCAAACCGATATTTGAATCAGGGACCGTATAACCGGTTTTATTAAATACCTGTACAAAAACTGTCAACCGATTACCGGTTAAAATTTTATACCTATATTCGAATTAGAGGTATTGTTGTTATTCCGTTTTTGTCTTTATCGCTATTTGTACACTATTTGACATAATGAAATACCGGTATTCATTATACCTCAATAATAACTGGTATTCAGAATACCGGTAACGGTCTTTGTATTTAATACCGGTATTCATTGCACTTGATTTTGATAATATGTACTTAGGTAGCTGTCAACTACGAGTATTATGAAATAATATCTGGGTGACCGAGCTTCGCTCGGAAAACATATAAAAACTCGAAAATGCGCGTTTTCCCAGAGATAAGACCTAGCTAGATCGATTTTTCGCTCCCAAAAACCCCCATATAGTAAATTTCATCGAAATCGTTAGAGCCGTTTCCGAGATCCCCGAAATATATAAATAAATAAATAAATAAACAAGAATTGCTCGATTAAAGGTATTAGATAGATAGATTAGATAGATAGATAAATACATATGGAGGGTAGGGTAGAGTAAAGTCTATATTTTTATTCCGTAGACTAAAATGACCTTTCATAGTATGAACATCATGTGTCATTTCATACTATGAAATGTCATTTTAGTCTACCGAATAAAAAAATAGACTTTAGGTACCTAACTATTTGCGACGTCTGTCAATAGTGTCTACCTATTTATTTCTCCGCAATTCTGTAAGATATTCATCATATCATCGAAGCGGTGGTGGCCGAGTGGATATGACGTCTGACTTTCAATCTGGAGGTCGCGGGTTCAAATCCTGGCTCGTACCAATGAGTTTTTCGGAACTTATGTACGAAATATCATTTGATATTTACCGCTAGCTTTTCGGTGAAGGAAAACATCGTGAGGAAACCTGCACACATCTGCGAAGAAATTCAAAGGTGTATGTGAAGTCCCCAATCCGCATTGGGCTAGCGTGGGGACTATAGCCCAAGCCCTCTCGCGCATGAGAGGAGGCCTGTGCCCAGCAGTGGGACGTATATAGGTTCACATTATTATTATTATTTGTATCTCCTTTTTTGGGATCACGGGCCTATAAATCCCGGTCTTTTGATAGGCTTGCGTGGGGATATAGATCCAACACGTAGAGGCCCCTTATGTCATGTAGAACGCCTGCTGGAACCCGTTCACAGGTGCAACAATAGATACTCATGAACCGGTCGCAGCAGGCATTGGGACTATTGTAGAAAAAGTAAACAGTATATCGGTCTATGGATTGAAGTTTGGGTGGACAATGATACTGGGCTATTGTAAAGAAGTCCGGAAACCTGCCATAACAATGCTAACACACGTTATCGAGGCAGGTGGTGACTCGCCGCTGACTAGATGGGCCCCTGAAACTGTCGTCGTAAAGACGACCAGGGGCAGGGGACATTATTATTATTATTTGTATCTCCTTTTTTGGGATCACGGGCCTATAAATCCCGGTCTTTTGATAGGCTTGCGTTGGGATATAGATCCAACACGTAGAGGCCCTTTGGAGAGCTTTAATGTCATGTAGAACGCCTGCTGGGACCCGTTTACAGGTGCAACAATAGACACCCATGAACCGGTCTCAGCAGGCATTGGGACTATTGTAGAAAAAAAATGAACAGAATACCGGTCTATGGATTGAAGTTTGGGTGGACTATGAGACTGGGCTATTGCAAAGACGTACGGACACCTGCCATAACAAGGTTTACACAAGTTATCGAGGCAGGTGGTGACTTGTCGCGCACTAGATGGGCCCCTGAAACTGCCGTCGCGAAGACGATCAGGGGCAACATCGGTGTGAGCGGCTCAGGGGTGTCGAGAGGTGTACACCGCTTTCTACCCAGTGACTGTAAACAGCCACTGTGCCAACTCGCGCTTACGCAAATTTCACTTCCACCCCTGGAGCATATAGCTCTAACGACTCCTCTCTGGACGGCCAATTAAGGCAAGCCAGAGCCGAGAGTCCTTGGGACCCCTTGGGTCCACTCCGACCGACGAAGACACGCCGGAGACGGAGACCCTGACCGACTCTCTGGAGCACTCGGGTCCGTGGGGTCGTTACTCCCCAACAGCTCGCCACAAGCTGCCCTGCCCTTATTATTATTATTATCTTTATTTATTTTTGGTCTTAAGTTAGGTTATTTTATAATATGGATATAAAAATAAAATACAAAAACACTTACAAAAACAATACAAAATACTTATAAACATATTATAAAAAACCTAACCTAGGGTGCCGCCAGCAGCGGGGCAAGGCCCAAGCTGCCGGTGGTCAGGGCTGCAGAGAGAGGAACCGGCGGACTATCCGCGCCGTGTCCAAGATCACCGCCTTCTGCATCTGACCCTTGATCCAACCACCTAGCGAGAGTCTCTCAAGATGTTGGTCGAGACTCTTCGCTATTAGACCGTTCGCTGAAACAACTATCGGGACAATGATCGTCGAATCAACATCCCACATGGCGGTTATCTCGTGAGCCAAGTCTAGGTACTTACTAGACTTGTCCTTCTCGGCTTTCACGAGATTCTCATCATGGGGGATGGTGATGTCAACGAGCACGGCCCGGCGCTGCGATCGATCTATTATCACAATGTCAGGCTTATTGGCTACAATAGTCCTGTCAGTGATGATAGATCGATCCCAATAGAGCGTGGCACGACCATTCTCGAGAACTTGCGCAGGTGAATACTTGTAGTACGGTACTTCGCGGTCCACAAGGCCGTATAGAAGAGCAAGCTGCTGGTGAATAATCCTGGCTACGAGATTATGTCTGTGCAAGTACTCGCCGTTAGCAAGATGAGAACAACCGGAAATGATATGCCTGAGTGACTCTCCGGGACGGCGGCATGCCCGACAAATGTCGACCGTACCGTCCTTCAGGATATATTTCCGATAGTTGTTCGTCATCATTACTTCGTCCGCAATTGCACAGGCAAAACCCTCGGTTTCTCCGAAGAGGTCCCCGAATCGTAACCAGTTCACCGACGCGAGCAGGTCCACATCAGGTCCCGTGAGGGCCTTGTAGAACCGCCCGTGTAGCACTTTACTCTCCCATGCCGCCTTGCGATCCTGATGTGTATTTGTATATACCTATACGTAGTTATAGGGCGGTTGCGCCGACTGCTTAACCAGTAATAAACTAGCTTGCGAACTAGACGGTTGTTTCACTCATACACCTCAGTGTCGAACGAGGATTCTGAAGTACCCGCGCTAAGTGAAAAAAAAAAATGGCTTATTTTGGAAATTTAGCGAATTTCGATCACAAAACTGGTGAATGGCAGATATTTCACAGCAAATTAAAGCAATTTTTTGTGGTGAATAAAGTTGTGGATGAAGAGGACAAGCGCGCCCTTTTGTTCACTCTCATGACAGACGAAACCTACCGCTTGTTACGTAACTTGGCTCATCCAAAGGAATTAGAGGAGCTCGAGTTCAAAGAGCTAGTGAAATTACTCGACGGCCACTTCAAGAAAAAGCAGTGTACGTACGCTGATAAGGCCAAGTTTTATGCTGCGACGAGAGTACCAAGCGAGACTTTAGGGGACTGGGCGGCGCGATTAAGAGGATTAGCAACTTATTGCAATTTTGGCGCGGCCCTGGAAGCGAATTTAGCAGATCGTTTCATCCTAGGCTTGGGCTCGGGGCCCGAGCGTGATAAATTATTTGAAAAAACGGCTACCCTTTCGATGGCGGAGGCTCTGGAGATTGCAGAGAAAGCGGCGGTCGCTAGGGAAGCGAAGACGGAGATGGCGGCAACTGTCAAAGAAGAGCCCGTATTTTATGGGGCTAGTGGTAATGGGCACGGCCGAGGCGGCTGGAACAAAGGGCATCGCGGCCGTAGCAACAGCGGTGGCGGAAACCGGCCGGCCGGAGGCGACCAGGGGCAGCGAGATGATTTCCGTTGTGCCGTTTGTGGAATGAGAAACCATGATGTAGATAGTTGCCGTTACAAGAATTATCGATGCCAGAAATGTGGAGTTATAGGACATTTGAAAAAAGTATGTAAAAGCAAGATTTCGCGAGTGAACTGCATCGCCACTGAACGGGAGGAAAACGTAACCGAAGGAGCTGAGCAGTGTTGTAGGGAGTGCCAAAACTTTAATTTAAGGTACGTGCCTAATATTAAACCAATTATCTTCGATGTGATTTTAGATGGTAAAAATTTATCCATGGAACTAGATTGCGGTTCAGGAGTGTGCGTCATTTCAGACAGTTTGTATTACGAGATGTTTTCTGAGTACCAGTTACAAAAATGTGACCTTAAGATGTGTTTTTACACAGGCCATCAAATCTCGCCACTCGGCTGTTTTCAAATAGGGGCTACTTACAACAATAGAACCGAGAAAATTAATATATTTGTTGTAATTAACGGTGGCCCGCCCTTGCTTGGTCGAGATTTTATGGCCGCCTTTGACTTGATTGTAACAACAAAGACAAACCTAAATAGTATTGGAAATGATAATGATGTACACCAATTGTTAGAACAATATCCTGACGTTTGGCGCGATGAGCTCGGTTCATTTAACAAGTTCAAGGTCACCTTGCGTCTCAAGGAAAATTCATACCCAAAATTTTTTAAACCACGGTCTGTTCCCTTTGCCTTAAAAGCCAAGGTAGAGGAAGAACTGGATAGGTTAGTAAAGTTAGGTATTTTAGTTCCCGTGAATTACTCAAATTACGCTACCCCTATAGTGCCTGTGCTTAAAGAAAATGGTAAAGTTAGGATAGCTGGCGATTTTTCCGTGACATTAAATAAGGATTTGGTAATTGACAAGTACCCCCTACCTCGAATAGAGGAGGTTTTCGCCAAGTTAGGCGGTGGCGAACATTACAGCAAAATAGACCTTAAAAATGCATATAACCAGTTTTTATTGGATGACTCATCACAGGAACTCACAACCATAAATACCTCGAGAGGATTATTTAAATATACACGATTAGTGTACGGCTTGGCTAATGCGCCGGCGATTTTCCAAAAATCTATGGAAACCCTTCTCACAGGTATTGAGGGTGTGAGTTGCTGGCTTGATGACATTTGTGTAACAGGGCCCAATAAAAAGGTGCATTTGGAAAGGTTAAATTTGGTTTTAAATAGATTAAACGATGCGGGGCTGCGTTTACAAAAAGAAAAATGCGAATTTTTCAAAACTAGTGTCACCTATTTAGGGTATGTTATTAATAAAGACGGCCTACAAACATGTTCCACTAAGGTTGACGCCATTTTAAAGGCACCAGAGCCAACAAACGTGACAGAGGTGCAGGCGTTTCTAGGTTTAGTTAATTACTACAGAAACTTTATTCCTAATGCTTCGGCGTTAATGAGTCCCTTACACGAGCTGTTACGTGCAGGAGCTGAATGGAAGTGGGGAGAGCGGCAGCGGGACGCCGTGCGCGCGGTGCGCCGCGAGCTGGCCTCGGAGCGCGTGCTGGCACACTTCGAGCCCAGCGCGCAGCTGGTTCTCAGCGCTGACGCCGGACCCGGGGGCCTGGGCGCTCTTTTGGCACAACGAGCCGCCGACGGACAGGAGAGACCGCTGGCGTTTGCATCCCGCTCCCTCACCTCCAGCGAACGTAACTATAGTCAGATCCAGAAAGAGGCGGCAGCCTTGATTTTCGCGGTAAAGCGTTTTCATCAATACCTATACGGCCGTAGCGAACCATTCGTTCTAAAAACCGACCACAGGCCGTTAGTTTCGATTTTCAATCCCCAAACTGGAATATCAGCCACGACAGCCTTACGTCTTCAGAGGTACGCTATTATATTGTCGGCATATAACTACACTGTGCAATATGTTTCTAGCAGTAATAACTTAGTAGCAGACTATTTTTCCCTCGCGCCCGTGGCGGACACGTACAGCGATAGTGATAAGGAATTCGATTCGTTATGTGCACTAAATTTTTTAGATTCGGTTTCATCGGCGGTAACCGCGCATGATATTAAAAGGGCTACCGGGGTCGATTCGACTCTTCAAACGGTAATTAAATATATGAACAAGGGTTGGCCGCGTAAAATCAATTGTAAATCGGTCCAGCCTTATTATAATTGCAGAACCGATTTACAATTTGAAAATGGATCCTTATTACGAGGGCACAAAGTCGTAATTCCAGTATCACTCAGGGGTCGCATGTTAAGCGAACTGCATAGCACGCACTTAGGTATTGTTAAAATGAAATGCGCAGCGCGCAGTAGGATGTGGTGGCCGGGTATCGACCGGGACATCGAGCGCTGCGCGGGCGCATGCCAGGCTTGCGTGGCGCTGCGGCCGGCCCCGCCGCGGGAGCCGCCCGCGCCGTGGCCGCGCGCGCCCGGGCCCTGGCACCGGGTACACATCGGTTATATGACGATAGGGCAAAGGGTATATTTGATTGTGGTCGATTCTTATAGTAAATGGGTGGAATGTCTACACATGCCAAATGGTACTAGCACACAATCATTAATAGCGAAATTAAAGTACATTTTCTCAGTATTCGGTATACCTAAAGTATTAGTATCGGATAACGATGTAAAAATTCATTGCGCTGAATTTAGGTCATTTTGTTCTAACAATGGTATAAAATATATGAATTCGCCGGTGTATCACCCCAATAGTAACGGTCAGGCGGAAAATTCTGTTCGCACATGTAAAAAAATGTTAAAATATATTTTAAAACAAGATGTAATCTCACACGTAGTACATGAAAAATTGTTAAATTACTTGTTTGACTATAGGAACACTGTGCACTGTACTACCGGGGAAACTCCGGCCAAACTTATGTTTGGACGGGAGCTGAGAACTCGTCTTGATTTAATATTACCCTCAGACAGTACGGCGAGCGCGATTGATAACGATACAGCAACAGCTGTTTGCACGCATAAGCGAATATTTCAAATTGATGAAATAGTTTGGGCCCGGTGGTACAGTGCAAGGAAAGAAAGTTGGGAGTTAGGTCAAATTAAAGAAAAAATTGGAAATAAGATGTTTAAAATATATGTAAACAAATACGATACGATCTGTATAAGACATGTAGATCAACTTTTAAAATATAAAGGTCAAGCTATTGACAATTTATTTGAAGGGAAAAATGATGTATCTAACGATCCTATACCATTGCCCTCATTTCCTCCCCCGTCTATTTCAAGCGGTATGCCAATTTTACCTACCGATTCTGCGGTGGATAGTCCACCACCCGCTGAAATAGTGGTGGAGGAAAGGAGTGCAGATGAAGCTGGGGATGAAGTGTGGGAAGAGTGCGAGGGAGAGATAGGTGAGCACGGGCCGTCTGCGCACGAGTCCGCTGTCGCCGCGCCCGCGCCCCCGGCGTCGCCGGCGCAGTTGCCGAGCGCGGCCTCACCGCGCGAACTTGGTACGTCTGTCTTAGACGAGTGCCCAATGCGACATAATTTGCGACCCAGAAAAAAAGTAGATTATAAGCTTTAGTTAGTTAAAATAATATATGATGTATCAATTAGTTGTATACATATCTAGTTATAAATACTGATGTTACCTATCAATTTAGTTTTAAAATAGTGGTGAAGGGATGATGTGTATTTGTATATACCTATACGTAGTTATAGGGCGGTTGCGCCGACTGCTTAACCAGTAATAAACTAGCTTGCGAACTAGACGGTTGTTTCACTCATACACCTCAGATCCGCAGTACTTAGTACCACAGGTTTGCGCCAGTTCTCGTTTGCCAAGGAGAGCGGCGTGAGGTTCCTGTCTACTGCCACCACATCACGATGCATCCCACACTCGTTGTTAAGGAAATAATTCCTGAGATTGTACACCTCGCGGTTGTGGAGATCCTTGGCGTTTAGGAAGCCTCGGCCTCCACATTTCCGTGGGATGTACAATCTCATAACTGACGAGCGTGGGTGTAGCATGCGATGTGCGGTGAGCAGTGATCGGACCCTCCGATCCAGGGCGTCCAGCTCGGTCTGAGTCCACCTTAGTATGCCAAAGGAGTATGTGAGTAGGGGCATTACCCAGGCGTTGAAGGCGCGCACTTTGTTGCCTCCTGACAAAAGACTGTTAAGGACTTTTGTGAGCCGACTGAAAAAGCGCTCCTTCACCGACCGTCTAATACCCTCGTCCTCAATACCCAACGACTGTGACATACCAAGGTATTTATAGGTTTCTGATTCAGAGATAGATCTGAAAGCCATTGTCTCAGAGAGTTGTAAATTTGTTGAATTTATAACCCTCCCCCGCTCTACATGTATAACCGCACATTTATCGACACCAAACTCCATGTTGATGGCACTACTGAAGACTTCGGTAGTTTTCAGTAGGTCCAACAAGTCTTGGTTATTTGGTGCAAATAATTTGAGGTCATCCATGTACAGAAGGTGAGAAATGACTTCACCCTCTCTCCGAAGCCGGCAACCTAGTCCCAAATCTTTCAGCAGGGTGCTGAGGGGATTCAGAGCTAGGCAGAACCACAGGGGACTCAGACTGTCACCCTGAAAGATTCCTCGCTCAATCCTTATAAAATCCTGCGGACCAGAGCGGTCATTCCCGCCTCCTGGTTGACGAAGGACTGTGGTCCACCGCCCCATACACGCGCTTAGGAAGGCTCTCAAAGTTGCATCAACTTTATACAGCTCTAAGACCCTCCCCAGCCATGAATGAGGCACCGAATCATAGGCCTTCTTGTAGTCAATCCAAGCGGCTGAGAGGGCCCCCTTGTTCCGCCGGATTTGTTGGCATATGGTCATGTCTATGAGGAGGAGCTCTTTAGTACCACGGGACCCAACCCTACATCCATTTTGAGCGGAAGCCAAAATATTATTTGCGACAATGTGCGCGTTGATTTTTGCTCTCAAAATGGATGTAAGGAGCTTGTAGAGTGTAGGCAAGCATGTGATGGGTCTGTAGTTTTTATTATTATTCTCTTTATTTATTTATCATCTTAAGTTAGGTTAATTTATAATATGGATATAAAAATAAAATACAAAAACACTTACAAAAACAATACAAAATACTTATAAACATATTATAAAAAAACCTAACCTAGGGTGCCGCCAGCAGCGGGGCAAGGCCCAAGCTGCCGGTGGTCAGGGCTGCAGAGAGAGGAACCGACGGACTATCCGCGCCGTGTCCAAGATCACCGCCTTCTGCATCTGACCCTTGATCCAACCACCTAGCGAGAGTCTCTCAAGATGTTGGTCGAGACTCTTCGCTATTAGACCGTTCGCTGATACAACTATCGGGACAATGATCGTCGAATCAACATCCCACATGGCGGTTATCTCGTGAGCCAAGTCTAGGTACTTACTGGACTTGTCCTTCTCGGCTTTCACGAGATTCTCATCATGGGGGATGGTGATGTCAACGAGCACGGCCCGGCGTTGCGCTCGATCTATTATCACAATGTCAGGCTTATTGGCTACAATAGTCCTGTCAGTGATAATAGATCGATCCCAATAGAGCGTGGCACGGCCATTCTCGAGAACCGGCACAGGTGAATACTTGTAGTACGGTACTTCGCGGTCCACAAGACCGTATAGAAGAGCAAGCTGCTGGTGAATAATCCTGGCTACGAGATTATGTCTGTGCAAGTACTCGCCGTTAGCAAGATGAGAACAACCGGAAATGATATGCCTGAGTGACTCTCCGGGACGGCGGCATGCCCGACAAATGTTATTATTATTATTCTCTTTATTTACTTGAACTCTCTAGGCTAGGTGATTTATAATATGAATATAAAAGTAAAATATAAAAACACTTACAAAACAATAAAAAATACATATAAACACATTATAAAAAACCTAACCTAGGGTGCCGCCAGCAGCGGGGCAAGGCCCAAGCTGCCGGTGGTCAGGGCCGCAGAGAGAGGAACCGGCGGACTATCCGACTTATTATTATTCTCTTTATTTATTTTAACTCTTAGGCTAGGTTATTTTATAATATGGATATAAAAATAAAATACAAAAACACTTACAAAAACAATACGTATAAACATATTATAAAAAACCTAACCTAGGGTGCCGCCAGCAGCGGGGCAAGGCCCAAGCTGCCGGTGGTCAGGGCTGCAGAGAGAGGAACCGGCGGACTATCCGCGCCGTGTCCAAGATCACCGCCTTCTGCATCTGACCCTTGATCCAACCACCTAGCGAGAGTCTCTCAAGATGTTGACTCTTTATTATTCACTTTATTTATTTCTGATCTTAGGTTAGGTTATTTTATAATATGGATATAAAAATAAAATACAAAAACACTTACAAAAACAATACAAAATACATATAAACACATTATAAAAAACCTAACCTAGGGTGCCGCCAGCAGCGGGGCAAGGCCCAAGCTACCGGTGGTCAGGGCTGCAGAGACAGGAACCGGCGGACTATCCGCGCCGTGTCCAAGATCACCGCCTTCTGCATCTGGCCCTTGATCCAACCACCTAGCGAGAGTCTCTCAAGATGTTGGTCGAGACTCTTCGCTATTAGACCGTTCGCTGAAACAACTATCGGAACAATGATCGTCGAATCAACATCCCACATGGCGGTTATCTCGTGAGCCAAGTCTAGGTACTTACTGGACTTGTCCTTCTCGGCTTTCACGAGATTCTCATCATGGGGGATGGTGATGTCAACGAGCACGGCCCGGCGTTGCGCTCGATCTATTATCACAATGTCAGGCTTATTGGCTACAATAGTCCTGTCAGTGATGATAGATCGATCCCAATAGAGCGTGGCACGACCATTCTCGAGAACTGGCGCAGGTGAATACTTGTAGTACGGTACTTCGCGGTCCACAAGGCCGTATAGGAGAGCAAGCTGCTGGTGAATAATCCTGGCTACGAGATTATGTCTGTGCAAGTACTCGCCGTTAGCAAGATGAGAACAACCGGAAATGATATGCCTGAGTGACTCTCCGGGACGGCGGCATGCCCGACAAATGTCGACCGTACCGTCCTTCAGGATATATTTCCGATAGTTGTTCGTCATCATTACTTCGTCCGCAATTGCACAGGCAAAACCCTCGGTTTCTCCGAAGAGGTCCCCGAATCGTAACCAGTTCACCGACGCGAGCAGGTCCACATCGGGTCCCGTGAGGGCCTTGTAGAACCGCCCGTGTAGCACCTTACTCTCCCATGCCGCCTTGCGAACCGCAGTACTTAGTACCACAGGTTTGCGCCAGTTCTCGTTTGCCAAGGAGAGCGGCGTGAGGTTCCTGTCTACTGCCACCACATCACGATGCATCCCACACTCGTTGTTAAGGAAATAATTCCTGAGATTGTACACCTCGCGGTTGTGGAGATCCTTGGCGTTTAGGAAGCCTCGGCCTCCACATTTCCGTGGAATGTACAATCTCATAACTGACGAGCGTGGGTGTAGCATGCGATGTGCGGTGAGCAGTGATCGGACTCTCCGATCCAGGGCATCCAACTCGGTCTGAGTCCATTATTATTATTATTATTCATCATATATTTTTAATAGGGATGATGACACATGTTGAATTTTATAACAAAATCTAGTAAAATAGATAGCAAACGAGCAATTTATCACAATAATGTGGATATTAAAATAAAATATTGAAAAATTACAAAATTACAGGACCTGAAAGTTCCAAAATTTAAGTTTTTTTTAACTTCCAAAAACGATAAAAGTAAGGGTACCATTCGATTCCTTACATTTCATCCAAAAAAATATTGTATAGCAACTATATACATAAACGCAATATTTCACCGACAAAAACGTAATTTTCTTGTTTTGTCCATACTACAAGATGGGCGATGACGTCACGGCCTCTGGCCGTTTTGTATAAGGCGTTTCGCGAGTGAAGTGCGACTGTCGGACTTTGACTACAATTTCTGACTTTTGTGTTACTTTAATGCAATGGGTCCCATATAGACCAGGGATGTTGCGGATGCCGATTTTTTGACATCCGCGGATGCGGATGCGGATGCGGATTTTTAAAGGCTCACATCCGCGGATTCGGATGCGGATGCGGATGTCAAGATAGGTACATAAAAAACGTCAAATATTACATTTTAGTAATTTTTATTTCAAAAAAACCGGCCAAGTGCGAGTCGGACTCGCGTTCCAAGGGTTCCGTACATTAAGTCCCACTCACGCTTGACTGCTAATTTCTAATACGTTTTTTTGGCTAATGACTAAATTACCTAGTAGTCTAGCACTTACGCCGATGCTAAGACTTTCCTGTACCGACCTGTTTCACATCCGCATCCGCATTAAATCCGCATCGATTTTATGCGGATGCGGATGCAGATGCGGATATTGAAAATAATGCGGAAGTTCCGCGGTTGCGGATGCGGATGCGGATATTCGCAACATCCCTGATATAGACATTTGATCCTAAAAACCATAGAGAAAAAAATACATAGAGTGCTCACTCCATACATCAGTTTTAGTACCAAAAAGACTATTAGCATCTAGCATCGAATATCGGAACTATCAGTACTTATGCTGTTGAGATAAGACTTTCCGGTCGGTGCTACATCTATTGTCAAGTAGCAGTACTGATAGTTCCGCTACTCGATGCTAGATGTAGACACTGAAATTAATAGTCTGAACTGATGTATGGAGTGAGCACTCTTGTCTTACTATATTTCTCTATGCTAAAAACAAACCCGATCGATTGATACCACAAAAAAAAATGTCATGTAGCCTATTGAATAAAAATTAGAATACTCATTATTGTAAATATTATCATCTAAAATGGGCCGTGGTCGAAAAATAAAAAGTGGTGTCTATCGGTATTTTAATATAGACGACAACCGGAATGAAACCATGTGCTTAAATTGAAGGATGTGGATTTTTTTTTTCAGGTAAGTATTGTCTTTCTGTTGGCAAAATCGTTACTGCATTACTCATAGATAATATTCAAGGCCTAAATTCAGTCAATGTGTCTTTCCACGAGAGAACCTTATGCTCATTTCTAGTTACGGAGATTTGATCGTTTTAGTAAAAGTTAGTAAAGTTTGCCGTTACCTCCCGGGCCGCTTCCTCACGACACCCCCTTAGACGCAGTGTTCCAGAAAAATCTTTTTTGAAAGAATAAGCTCGTCGCGTTCTTTGGTGGTTTAATGAATTAAAGACTCAAATTTGTTTACCACGATATTGATTCAATTTTAAACCATGAATTTATTTATTCTCAAATAAAATTATATTATAAGATTTGTAGATAGTATTGCAGACTTATCATCTAGACAATTAATTAATTAAAAATTAAACAACACGACTGCAGTTTAAAATCGAACTGAAAAGCTAAAAAAATTTTTAGTTATGTTAGGTACTCAACTTAATGAATGTAAAATAGAATATAAGTCCAGGTCATAAACAGCAAACGGAAAAGTTTAGGCTCATTTAGGATCGTGACTGTCCCCTGCATATTTTATTTCGATTGCAGGGGGACCTTGATATATTGAAATTTTCCCATTCACAGGACTTGGGAAAGCTGCAAAAACCGTGCACCTTTCTTACGCTCCGGGCCTTTGACCCTACGCGAACCTCGGCCTTCGGCTTTCGCAATTAAGGAACTTGGGGAAGCTGCAAAAACCATGCACCTTTCTTACGCTCCGGGCCTTCGGCCCTATGCGAAACTCAGCCTTAGGCCTTCGCGATTGAGAAACTTGGGGAAGCTACAGAGAGCGTGCACCTTTCTTACGCTCCGGGCCTTCGGTCCTACGCGAAGCTCGGCCTTCGGCCTTAGCAATTAAGATACTTGGGGAAGCTGCAGAGAGCGTGCACCTTTCTTACGCTTCGGGCCATCGGCCCTGCGCGAAGCTCGGCCTTCGGCCTTCGCAATTAAGATACTTGGGGAAGCTGCAGAAAGCGTGCAACTTTCCTACGCTCCAGCCCTTCGGCCCTACGCGAAGCTCGCAATTAAGATACTTGGGGAAGTTACAGGAAGCACGCACCTGCCTTACGCTTCGTTGCAGGAAGAGCCCATCTATCTCTTGGAGCTTACTCCCAGTTTTTGCCCCCTACGCGGAGCTCGGCCTTCGTAATTAATATTCTTGGGAAATTTGGAAGCGCGCACCGAGCCTGTCTTATGCTCCGGGCCTTCAACCCTACACGGAGCTCGGCTTTCGACCTTTGCAATTTGAATACTCGGGGAACTTGCAGGAAGAGCCCATCTGTCTTAAGCTCCCAGTCTTCGTTCTCTACGCGGAGCTCGGCCTTCGTAAATAATATTCATGGGGAATTTGAAAGCGTGGACCGAGCCTGTCTTGCCCGTTTTATGCTCCGGGCCTTCAACCCTACGTGGAGCTCGGCTTTCGACCTTTGCAATTTGAATACTTGGGGATGTTGCAGGAAACGCACATCTGCCGTACGCTCCGGGCCGTCATCCCTACGTAGAGCTCGGTCTGACACTTTGACACTTTGTTCCTTCAAAGTGGCTGCAGAGTTATATCTGAAGACGGACACTACAATCTCAGACTCTCTACAAAGAACTTATTTACACGTTTCTATTCCTTTAGCGCAATTTAGAACATATTGGCTTGGTTTCAAAACAAGTAAAATATGATTAATATAATACCTATGTATATAATTTTTTTTTATGATCAGCGGTCAAACCACTTCCTGTTAATATCCCAACAATAGGATAATATTTGGTTTTATGATTAGCTTTTCTTAACATATTTTGTGAATTCTTACTTTCTCGAAATTAGACTTAAACCCTCATATTGTATATATATTATTGATCGTATTTCAAAGCGCTTCATTTTGATGCCCTACTCGATGGGTTTGCAAGATATTTTTTCTAAATGTTGCGCAATATGGCGTATTTAGTCCGCCATATTGTTTTTATAATAACGTCATATAGCCTATGTCACTCGGGATGACGTAAGGATTCTAATGATACATCATACATCTAAATCGGTTCAGGCATTTAGCTGCTAGAGCCTTACATACCCACAAACATGAACGCTGAAAACAACACACTCCTTTTTTTGGGCAGTCGTGTAACAAATAGCATGAAAGTGAATGAATAGAAATGATTACCAGTCCCTATCTATAATGATGATTTTGATCTACATACGTAGATTAACCTGTCGAATCCCAGGATATGACGTCACCATAAGCGTTCTGGCTCATATATGAGCCGTGGGAGCTGACAGATTAAATTGTATCATTTATAATTATAATTATATTATAACAATACAAATAAAGCAAACCGTCAGTAGTATGTAGGCCACGTAAGTTAGAACACCTAGTAGTAAAATTAATATCACAATGGCCGTAACGAGTGCTACTGAAATAGAACCTTTAAAAGCTAAAGCTCAAGAAAAAAATTCAAACAATGGTTTCAAAAAACTCAAAAACATAACAGTTGAACCAACTGGTATCATTTATATCACCGCTGCAATACTTGCGATGGCCGCCAACCAAACACTGCAGATAGAAAAAGCTTGTCATGTTAATCTTAATTTGGGGGATGAAATTTGCACTTCGCTCAGAAACCAAGACTCGAACAGCAGCAGCGTGTATGAGAAACAAGTGCAAAAGTATGTGGCCCAGTGGTTGACGTGGAAATACATTATGCACTCTACATATATTACCGTGCACGACAAAACGGGAAGAAGGGTCATTTTGATGAGAGTGCCCATGTTTGCAGATATATTGGCAACCATATGTACCATACTGAATGTCGTCTTCTTCTACGCGTTGCCTGTAGAAGTTCAAATTTTAGCGGACTGTCTTATAATTGGTTTCGGTGGTGGGTGGGCTTAGTTCTTTCTGGGCATGTTCAGTTTCATCGGAGACATCACCTCAGAAGAAAACAGGACGTATCGCTTGGGTTTTGCGCAGTTTTTCTCATTCGTCGGAGTACCCGTAGGCATGAGTCTCTCTGGAGTGATTTTAAAGAGATACGGTTATTATGCTGTATACTTCACTTCACTAACCTTGCATATTTTAAATGCAATCTATTTTATTTGCAAAATTAAAGATCCAGAACGAACGGAAGAACAGAAAAAGGTATGTAAACTAAGACGTTACTTCTTGCTTATAAGGGATACCTTTCAAAGTCGTTTTAAAAGCTATTAGGTAAAGATACATTGCACGGGCCAACTTCTAAAAGATCTCCTTCTCTCTCTCTCTCCTCAGCTTAATTATTCCCATCTGATTATGGGGTCTGCTTTTCTGGTCTTTTCTCTCCACTTCGCGCATTAGGACGTGTCGTCCACTGAAATGTCGCAGGCCCTCTTTCAGGTATTTTGCTATGGTATCTGCCCATTTAATCTTCGGTCTTCCTCTTCCTCTGGACCCAACAATGTTCAGATTCATAGCTACATTCCCGATGTAATCAGGAGGTCTTCTTTTTACGTGTCCAAACCATCTCAGTTGACTCTCTTGTAGCTTATCGGCTTGCAGCCGAACAGTGTGTATTCACTACTTTTACACTACTTTTATCTTTAATAAAACTATTCAATAGTATCACTATAGTTATTATACTCCTAGATTTCTTTTTTTTTACTGCTACCAGTACTCATTAAGTACCGTAAAATATGCCTAAGTACTTTGCTCCCCACTGGGACAATTATGTGAAAATATACCTGAAATCGTTTCAGTTTTCAAAGGTCTTTCACCTAGTCATAGACCAAAAGCTGTATTCTTTATGGACACTACTGCCGTGCTAACAACATATGCAGTAATCGCAGTTGAAAAGTCATGCAATTGTATATCTTGTTCTCTTTGAATAAGTTCTTTATTTAAACGATGATTTTCATGCAAGTACTGCACTTACTATTAGCAGGGCAGACTAATAAACAGTAATTTAACTTAAACAAACTGGTTTCAGCACGATGGACGAGGTTTCTTCTACTTCCTTCGCCTCTTCTTCGACTTCACGAACATCAAGGAGACGATGCGCGTCGTGTTCAAGAAGGGACTGAACAATCGACGCATGCGCATCTGCATCTTGCTGGGCACTGTGAGCATCCTGTTTGGACCTATGTATGGTGAGTCTAGGATAATTTGATTAGCAACACTTGTCCTTAATCCGATAAAAGTTTCAATAACCAAGCAAGTCCGAAGCTTCGTTCCAACTTGGACAATGCTTTAGTTGGAGGGTATGCCATCTACACCTGCCCTGCTGCTTCTTACAGATCACGCACACTATATTGCGCGTTGTAGGGTTTGCCATGTATAAGTAGTGGCTTAAATGGAAAAATTAAACATGATATTAAGTATACTTCGGTCAGTAAACAGGGGGCTCCAGCGCTGAGTTGGAAGTTTTTCAAACTTGTGGAGCCATGGGGATTTGCGAGGTCTTCCGGTCTAAGAGCCACGAGCGCTAAACAACGACTATAATCCAAAAAACCTCTTTACAAGTTGTCATTTACTCGTAACTATAACGATTAAAATAAACTATACTGGGTTTGTTTCCGCGGTACCGTTTTATTTATAACGTGCTTTTTGTTAATTCCAGGTGAAATAGCCGTAATGTATATGTCAACGAGGTACCGATTCGGATGGGATGAGCTCCAGTTCAGCATATACCAGACATACAACTTTGTCACTCACACCATTGGTAAGTACTCACTGTTGCATACACCTTCATCCTATATATGAATAGGTAGGTCGATTCAAGAAAGCTAGCGAGGATTTTCAATGAAGATGTTGACGGTTGAATACAAATCTCGCGCCGGCTCTTATGAATTTACCTATACTCGATTGTTGCTGGATATACTTTCTTCCATTGTTCATCAACCCTATCTACCTACTATCCAACCTTACAGTCCGTCTAGGCTGTAAGTTCATATACCTACCTGACAGTCCGTGGTCTTCTATAAGCATAATAATTAATTCTGGAGTTCAAAATCCTTTATAGTGGATAATTTGCCTAGTCATCGAACATTGTAAAAAGGAAAATGCGAAATGGTAATCTATTACGAATAATAATCTTTCTCGCGTGTTTTAATAGATAACACGTTATCAGTACACAAGAACGTTTATTTCCACTTTATAATGATTTTCCTTGCAATTTTCCATTGATTACAAGATTACGAGTAATTTAGTTTCACCTGTCCCGTTGTCTGTCTGTATCAAATCTTGCAAGTTAAATTTGACCCACTTCCCGGTTTCCGATTGAGCTGAAATTTTGCATATACAGGCTGCTTTCTGTAACAGGAGCAATAAATTAAACCAAAGGCTGTACTCCTCAAACTGACCAACATTAGTTCAGCAACTTTTAAAAATTATGAATCCTTTAGACTTCCACTTTTTCATACAAAATAAATATTGCCTTCAATGTACGCTGACATCAGTGTGTTTGACGTTGCTTGTCACGCTTTAAACATAACAAAATTTGCAATACATTGCGTCTTAGAATAAACTTTAAACTTAAAAATCAAAACATGAGTTATTTTGAAAAGTTGCTGAACAAATGTTGGTCAGTTTGAGGAGTACAACCTACGGTTTAATTTATTGCTCCTGTTACAGGAAGCACCCTGTATATGTAAGTCAGGTGACAATGCAATTATGGTACCATCGAGCTGATCTGATGGTGGAGACAGGAGGTGGCTATAGAAACTCTATATAATAATAATAATTGTATTTGGGATTTTAGACTTGCCTCAATGAGTATTAGTTGCCTATGAAATGAAAACTACAGTCAGCGATAAAAGATTGTACCAAAATGAAATTTTGACAAAAACTTATTGTTGTACTAGTGTTAGGGCCTAGAGGTAGGGTATATTAAACATGTGTCACCAATCCAATAATCATTCCAGGTACGGTGTTCTCCCTCGTCGTATTCAGCAAGATATTGAAATGGCACGATTCGATGCTGGGCATAATTTCCACTATCAGCAAGATCTTTGGCTCCTTTATCTACTGCTTTGCGACCACGGCAACGATATTCTACATCGGTTCGTAAATTATTCTTCATTATATAATATTTTAATAATTTTATTTTAATAATATTTTAAGGCCTCTGCGATGCAAAATACCACTTATGCTACTTCTGATCCATGACGCAAAACCGCCGTAACAGCAATGGAAAGGATAATTTATATAATTGTTTAAGCATTATAGGGTGGCAGGCTCTTCAAAGTGCTAGTCAAATGGAACGGTTGATAATTATAATGGCGTCCTGTGATGTTCTGGTGATTAAAAACTTGAGGAATCCACTAAATTCTTTAATTTCTTAGTAGGTAGGTATCTAGAACTATGTTTACTTACTTACTTTAGGCTTCAAGCATTTCCTCTAATACCATAAACAAGAAATTATACAAATACTTTTAATCTCCATACTATGACTTCTAATTCCAACTAGGGAACAAATCAAATATTATTATATTATTTCAGTTTATGATGGATTTATTTATGATGCTGACCGTACAGTGTTACAAGCCGGTCTTGTTGAATTATTAATATATCTTGCATGGCAACTTTAGATTTAACTTAACCTAAGAATAGTATATAGTATATACAGTTTGCTCTGTACTCTGTAGGTATATATAACGCATAAAGTACTTTAAAATAATTGAGAGCGCACTATGCGCCAACAAACTGTCTACAGTTTGGCGAAACTTTTGTATACCTAGACATAAGTATTTTTTTTAATAAATAAATTAAAAAAAAAAGAATTTTGTTTGCATTTTAGTTTTGTGAGTATGAAAACGTAGTGATGTAAAGAAATGAATGATCTATAACTTCTTTGTAATTCATGCACCTGGTGACAACTGTTCAGTGTGGTAATTGAAGAAGTAGTATATACTAGTGGCGGAGCGTTCATAGAACTCAATTCCCACCAGCTTGCCTAGTTTTTGGATAGAGCCTTTTATCTTACATCTCAACAAGAAGAAGGCTACATTATCACCGGCTTACCTTCATTTATTTTTGACGCGCCACCACTTATATTTACATAAGAATTAGGTATTCAATTCAGTTGTCTGCTTCCACTATCTCGCTAACCACAGATCCTTCTTTATTTACTTTTTTCACACGTGCCAAGTCACGTTATATTTATTTATAAACTATTTTAGTTTATTTAATTTCTAACAAGCAGAAACGTCTGCGAACGATGCTATCGAGCCTAGAATAAATTTAAAATTACTACTATTATATTCGTATATACCCATATAGTATTGTCTCACCCAAGACAGTAATTTTTCCACTTTTAAATTTATCGCCGGCTGAGAATACGTTTGTGCCATATCCATTTTTGAGCAAAATCGTTTTTTAATGATTTCTAAAATAACAAAAAATATACTATAATTGACACTAATCGGTTTTTGAAAAATCATATTTTTCAAAAATGTTGTGTCATATCCGCATTTTATTATAGGATAATTACATTTTGTTAACAGAAAATAATCACAAAAATGTGATATTTATGTATGTGGTAGGTATCCAAAATTTTTGTGTCATATCATACATTGTACGTTTAACATTTACTCATCAAAACGGATATGGCAATAATAAAAGTGCTTTTATTTCATGATTACCAGTATATTCACAATATTTGTTTAGTACTATAAATAGTAGACATATGTGCCTAAATGATAAATAAGTTCAATATTTCGTAAATGTAAAACTTTTCGAGAAAATATTTTTTTTGCTTGTTTTCGCTCTCCTGTAAACCAATGTAAGTGGCGTATGACACAGACGTATTCTCACCCAGCGTTATTCTAGGTATTTTAGTTTATTTTATGTAATATGGTATAATATCTCCTGACCATTGATCCTTATCTACTAATTCAGTCAAGAACCAGTTTATACGCTCACAAAAGTCATAAAGTGTGTAAAGTTAGCAGAGAAGCTTTCGAAGACGATCTGTAGTAATAAGTACAAAAAAATGGCTAGTTTTATTATTTATAAATTATTTTATTTCACAGCTCCTTTGGTGGAAATATTAAATGGAACGTCTCTTCTAGCGATGAGATCCATCATGTCAAAACTAGTGACTCCTGATGAATTGGGTAAGTAATGAGTAAAAAAAATAGTTGTGTAGGGTTCTCAGCTTTTAATTTGACCTTGCCTGTCCTGTCCGTGGATTTATTAAGCTTAAAATTTGGTACGAATTTTAGATTCCTTGAGCATCAATGGACACGAGAATTTATAAACGACTCTGCCCCCTTGTAAAACAAATTACCTATTTAAGTCATCCTTGGATATGAGAGTGTTCGATAACCCAGTCTGGTTTAACAAATGCCGATCCTTTTTTACAGGTAAAGTAAACTCAATTTTTGGGCTGACTGAGACCCTGATGCCTTTGATCTACGTGCCGCTATACACCACCGTGTACACTCACACCATGGAGGTACTGCCGGGCGCTGTGTTCCTCATGGGTGCTTGCATGTCCATACCGGCGATCGCTGTCTTCTTGTAAGTATTTATCAAGTATCCTTCCAATAGTTGACTAAACTGTATCGAAATGAATATTATACTTGACTAAACTGTATCGAAATGAATATTATAGTTGAGTTGGGGTCCCATAGTGAAAAAAGTATGCGATTTCACTTTGGTATACGAAGTCTTAATACAAGCATTGCAGTCGACGAATAGAAAAATATATTTACATGACCTTATTTCCCCCCGTGCCCCTTGATCTCCACAACTCCCGTTGTTGTGCTTTTTCCGGCCAGTTACTGAAGGTGTCTAATTTTTTTTTCAGCTGGCTATTATATGAACACAGAAAAGGAGTGCGTCGGATAAAAAAGGAAGAAAATGGGGTTACAGAGCCTCTTAACGGGACTGTGGAAATCCCTTTAGATATAGTTAATAATGAAGCTAGTTAGCTAAGTGCCATTATAGAATAATATTGTTGCATTATTATTTAAATAAAAGACGTAGGTGCATAAGTATTTATACGAATAAATATAAATTTAATAAAGTATTGCTTTTTATCAGTTAATGTCCGTAATGAACAGAAATCGGACAAATTTGCGTCATTGCTCGCAATAATGTGGACATGACTCCAAAATTGATTAAATAATTAATCATTTAATTAAATTTTTACCTGAGGTTTAATTTTGATTCCTAATCAATAAATAACACTAAGATTTCTTATAATGTAAATTTGTAAAAAAAAAATAATCAGTATGTTTTCCAAAATTTCTGAAGGTACTCATTTTTTTTATATTAAAAATATATTTAAGTGCTATTTATTGACTAGGGAACAAAATAAAATCTCAGGTAAAAAAATGTATTAAAATAATTTTATGATTAATTATTTAATCAGTCATGTCCACATTATTGCGAGCAATGACGCCAATCTGTCCGATCTCTGGTAATGAAAAACCAGCCCTGATACGTAACAGTGTAAAGTGTAAACAACCTCACATAAAAAGACAATAATAGGTTTTACATATAAATAAATAAGTTCGGACGTAACTATTTATGATTCAAACACAAAGTACGGCCTCCTAGCCTAGCCGGTAGTAGCCCTGCCTGAAGCTGAAGTTCCCGGGTTCAAATCAAGGTATAATATTTGTGTGTTTATCACAGATATTTGTTCCTGGGTTATGGATGTTTTCTGTATGTTTATTTATGTAATGACTATGATGTATGTAGAGTACATTACGATACAAGTGCGAAAAATAGGAACCTTTACGCACGTGTATTGTACAACGTTTTACATTTATGGCCCGTTAAATTTTCGACATAGTTACATAATGTGCTAATTATCGCACTAGTGCGGCAAAGTAGCACCATTATGTGCAAAAAGTTAAGTAGGAAATTCGCAACGAGTGGCGATAAATTGAAACACGGCCGAAGGGAGTGTTTTAAATCGACACGAGTTGCGAATTACCTTTTCGCACGTGTATTGTACAACGTTTTACAGTATACATATGGCTCTTTTTCTACATCTATAGGCACGTATTGTGCTAGTTACAGTACTAGGGCGGTAAAGTAGCGTAGCACCTTATGTATTGTAAAGTATATATATTAAACGCATGCCATTATTTCGTTCCAATACAAAAATAATATTTCTATGTACATAATTTCATTACAAAAGCGTGACTATCCATTGAGAACCTATTATAATTTTCATTGCCAGTACTGTTTGTGCAAGTGTAAAGAGTACATATATGGCGAAACATCTCGTAAAATCGCACAAAAATGAGTGCGATAATTCCGAAAATTGTCCACTTAAAAAGAAGAAAAGTGATGCATTCAAATATTTTCGATGGAATTTGAAGACTGCCACATACGAACCTGTGGTTTTCTTATATCAAGTGTGTTACATGATAACAATAGCAACTTCTCAAAACGTGATGTTAGAGAAAGCATGCAGAGTAAACTTGAACCTTGGTGACGATATCTGCACCTCTCTCAGGCTTCAAAACCAAAGTGATAACCTCAAGCATCACGAAGAAATTCTGCAGAAATACGTAGCACCCAGTGTCACCCTGCGAACGTACACGATACTTAGTGTACCATCCATCCTTCTACTTTTGATCGGTTTTTTTAGTGATAACACTGGATATAGAAAGATTATACCAATGATCCAAATAGTGACACAGATGCTCATATGCGTGAATAATTTGGTGCAAGTTTATTTTATGAAGGAAACTGGCCTGTATCTCTTCGTGGTGGCTGAAGCTTTGTTGGAAGGCTTGGGAGGAGGATACGCAAGTGTGCTGATGACAGCATTTTCTTACATGGCAAAAGTAACGAGCGTGGAAGAGAGAACGTTTAGGATCGGTCTGTTATACTTTTCTCACTCAGTAGCTATTCCAGTGGGTCTGGCGATTGGTGGCCCCTTACTGAAACATTATGGTTATTACTGGTGCTACAGTTTGTCTGGATGTTTAAGTCTCATAAATTTTATGTACAACTTGTATTGGATCAAAGAAGCGAAAAGAAGTATTGAACAAAAACAGGTAACATTTTAAAATTTGGTCGTAGCACCATATATCATACCACGTGTATAACTCATTGCATCCACCATATTGTAATAAAAATCGATCCACATTTGTGCAAATATGATAATAATGATATTGTACTGGATGACACTAGCCGTTGCAAACAACGACGACGAATAGAAGGTATTAAGGAGCCGTCCTTGATACCTACTATTCGTTAAATAGCTTCACAAAAAGTTATAATATGTCTCTATTATGTTTAAATCAATCGTAATATGACAGGTACTTTTGATCGCGAATCGTATAAATTTGTTTCTATTTGTAAACGTAGGTTGCAGCTACATTTGACGCGGTTGGTGTCATATTCGCTATAGTAATCCCGACTGTACCTAAGGCCAACATGTATACCGTAAACCGGCGTGAGTAGGTTTCGCGGGGAGAGTTGGGTTATGAATGGGGAGAGAAGGTTTGAGAGGAGGGTGAGAAGGGATTTTAAGGCTACTGCTACAAAAATAATGTATTCCAATTTAAAATGGAACTATAGTAATACGCATAATAAAAAAAAACGATCCAACAATCTTCCAAAATCACCTTTGTATGAAAACCCTTCTCACCCCAAATACGAGGCACTACGGGGCGAGGTGGATTTTCCTCTTTATCGTCAAAGGTATGAAATGGAACTACCCAAAATAAAATAAAAACTAAAATATACATAAACATTAAAATACTAAAATAAACATTTAAAACTTTCGCGGTTTTGAACACATACCTATTAACTCACATTTATAGGTGCGACCATGACCAGTGAAACCTGTGTCGAAACGTCGGTAAATAAAGGTATGTGAATAAATTTCGCGTTAGACCCCTCTATAAATGTGAGTTAAAATACAAACGTCCGGAACACTTATTATATACATCATTCAGTTTTCATACGTAAAAATAAAATGTTATCGAGGTTTGAATTTTAGTTTTGACCCTACTCACCCCATTTTACGGTATTGTCTAACGACAATGTATTCATAAAATCATATCTGTTTAACTTGTTTTGAGAAAATAAGAATAAAAGTATAACGTATCGTGGTTCTAGCACGACAGCCGAGGATTCCTCTACTTCGTCCGCCTTTTCTTTGACTTCTCAAACATCAGGAAGACGGTGCGCGTCGTGTTTAAGAAGGGACCGAATAATCGGCGCATACGCATCTGCGTCATGCTGGCCATAGTCAGCGTCCTGTTTGGACCTGTGTATGGTGAGTATATGATGTTTACACTCAATTTTTTTATAAACTATAGAATTCAGAATAAATCACAAATGTTATAATCATATATGAGTATTTGTAGCGGTTTTTCTTAGACATTTTGAAGGAAAACAATATATATAATAAACGCACGAATCAGAAACGGGTCTCAATATTCTAAACGTTCTACATGACATTCAAAGTGGGTCTCCCCTATTCTATTTTTTTTTAGGCAAAGTCGCAAATTGTCTAGAGTCCAAAGATTAATTAAACCTTGCCTTTTTAGCCGGGAATCATCTCGATTAGTACGTGGCGATTATTATTATGATTATTTGTATGTCTTTACCATATCTCGGGACCATGGGGTCCCGGACTTTTGGGAGGCATGCGTGGGGCCGAAGCCAACAGCGCAGAGGCCCTTTAAGACAAGTTTGATGTCATGTAGAACGCCTGCTGGAACCCATTCACGGGTACATCAATAGATACCCGTGAACCGGTCTCAGCAGGCAGTGGGGCTATTGTAACAAAAATGGAAAGAGTTCAGGGCTATGGATGAAGTTTGGCTGGAGCTTAAGATTGGTCTATTGTAAAGAGGTCGGACACCTGCCATAACATTGTGTTATACAGTGTTATCGAGGCAGGCGGTGACTCGCCACTCGCTAGATGGGCACCTGATGCGCCATCGTAAAGACGGCCAGGCGCAACACCGGCGTGAGCGGCTCAGGGGTGTCGAGAGGTGTGCTGCGCTTTCTCCGAAGTTACTCGCGGCGTTATGCCCTTTAACACTTCCACCCCTGGAGCATATAGCTCTAACGACTCCTCTCTGGACGGCCAATTAAGGCAAGCCAGAGCCGAGAGTCCTACGGGTCCCCTTGGGGTTCCACTCCGACCGACGAAGACACACCGGAGACGGAGACCCTGACCGACTCTCTGGAGCACTCGGGTCCGTGGAGTCGTTACTCCCCAACAGCTCGCCACAAGCTGCCCTGCGGGCTTATTATTATTATTATTATATAATTATAGGCGAGCAGCTATTGAGCTGATGAGCCTATGTCACACAGTGTCCAGTGTTATATAGTTCAAAGTTTGTATAGTCATATCACTTCACTAGTAATCATCAGTCTAACTTATTGTTTAAAAGCCAATTGTCCAATCTGTTTTTAAACACATTGACCGAGGGGGCAGTCACAACACTATCCGGTAAACGATTCCAAGCCGCCACGACACGGTTGGACAAGGAATGATATGCAGCTTTAGTAGTAGTGGGAGTGCGAACAATTCGTAGGCTGTGACCTCGGGTCTCGCGGCTGACAGTTCTCTTATTGATTATTTTGTGGATGTCAGGGAGGTTCTAACAGTGGGTGACAATCTTAAAACACTCGATGAGGTCTCCTCTCACTCTCCTAGCTTTGAGTGTGATTACGCATAGAAATGTATAACAGTCAATGGTAAAAGGTCGTGGGTAAATTATTTATTTTTAAATTTAATACAACCGACCGGGGCTACCGATGGTTGGCGCAGTCTAGACCGCTCGTTCCGATGACAGCCGCGCTATCAGCTAGATCAGCCATACTCTAAGTGTGTTCCGCGGAACCCCAGGGTTCCGCGACACCCCTGCAGGGGTTCCGCAAGAATTTAGAACACTATGCTTTAGTCGCCTCGAAAAATTTTACTATGCCGCCACCGTATTGTAGGGTTCCATCAAGTATTTCGCTTTCCAAAAGGGTTCTGTCAAAAAAAAGATTGAGAACCGCTGAGCTAGATTAATAGTCACGTAACTTTTCGTAGTATTTGTCATCCCATAATTTTTTTTCGTTTGTCGATACAAGATTGCCATCTCGGCTAGACCGCCTGGCTAACAATAGAAATAACATTGTGTGTATTAATTACAGGGGAATTATCCGTAATATACATGTCAACGAGGTACCGGTTCGGTTGGGATGAATTGCAGTTCAGCATATATCAGACATACAATTTTATCACTCATACCCTTGGTAAGTAAGTTAAACTCTAAATAGCTGAAGCATTTTAGGGGTGTTTTTACGTACCGTATGTTGCCTAGAACCTAGAACACTAGAGGTATTTATTATTTATTAATTAGGATTTAATGTTATGAAAATTACACCTTTTATAAATAATAAAGTGGTATTTCAACCTCAAAAAAACACAAATCACAAATATATATTTATTTGTCCATGTTTTACAATAAGTGTTGAATTTATTATTCCCACCCTGTTATATATTGCTCGTCATCCATTCATTTAAAAACTAGGTCATGTTATAAAATTCAACTTGTGTATATTGGAGGCCAATTCGAACGAGCGTTTTGATATCAAAACGATGTCATTTTGCTATAATTCCCGCGTGCATTTCGCTCGCACTTGTTCCACGTACGTGTATTGGCACAGAATAAATAATAGTACTAAGTACAGAAGACTCGCTCTCTAACAAAACGCGTCTGTTACGATCAGCACAGATATGGCCGCTAGGTGGCGACAGCGCCACGCGCGGCTTATGGCTTTCCCCAAAATTCCCCGGAACGGATGTACTTTTAGCTACCTGTAGCAAAGCGACGAAATCGCGGAGTGAGACACGCCTGGTATTGGCGCGAACAAGACGCACGGTGAATTATAACAAAAATACATCATTCTGACATCAAAATGTAAGTTTGAACTGTACTCCAACTCAACAACTGTTTCAGGTACGGTATTCTCCCTTGTTGTATTCAGCAAGATATTGAAATGGCACGATTCCTTGCTGGGCATCATTTCCACGATCAGCAAGATCGTTGGCTCCTTCGTATACTGCTTTGCGACCACGGCAACAATATTCTACATCGGTGTGTAATAGTACTAATAAATAATAGATTGTGTCACAAATGTATTCTTTATGATTATGTATTAGTACATTGTGGCACAAGGGAGCAAAATACGAAGGTCGTGGAGATCGTAATGTATGTACGAGTTAAGTCCGGATTCATCCTGAGGGTCGTGAAGTTGGAATCTCGACACACTGAGAATTTTAATTCCTTTGTGGTGAGCGTTCCGACTGAACACCTAGCGACCTGCACCAAGGAGGAGTTTTGGCCGAAGAGTGTCAAGTTCCGGCGGTTCCGCGGCCGGCTCCCTGATACTGCGGAGTTACGAACTGCATCGCAGCCATAATTGTATGTGTTTAGTTTTAAGATATATTTTAAAATAATATGTATGCTAGATCTATGGGCCAATAGTTGCCTAAAATCAAGTTTTTCATTCATTCATTCAAAATGGTATATTTTCGGCGTGGGCGTACATTGAATCCTGAGCAGGCACATTGATTCAAGTGTTAACGCGGTGGAAAATAATTTTGCTACCATGTGACCAATACTGCTTTTCCTGGGGACAATACCCCAAGCCCAAGCTCATGAGAGGAGGCATGTGCCCAACAGTAAGAAGTATGTAGGATTATCATAATATTTTTTTATAAAATGATTATATTTCGCAGCTTCTTTGGTGGAAATATTAAATGGAACGTCTCTTCTAGCGATGAGATCCATCATGTCAAAAATAGTGGCTCCAGATGAATTAGGTGAGTAGTAATTTTAATAGAATGGGGTTCCTAGCTTTTACTTCTGCGGTTTTACTAAAGTGGCACGATTCTTATAAGCGGTATAAAAAAGTGGAAGCAAATAATATATTTATTTTTTCGATATTGTGCCCCTAAGCACCACAAGCACCATCCCACTAACCCGGGGTTAACTGGTTATACCTGGAGTTATACCATGGTTACCATTACAATTTGACGCTGGTTTAACGGTTTAACCCCCAGTTAGTGGGATAGAATTGTGATAGGAACAAATGTTGACGACTTGTTTTAAGTTTGATTTTACTAACTTCAATTTTGTTATGTATTAGGTATAGGTATAGTTAATATGATTGTTTTAATGCAAATCAACGGTAAAGTCATGAAAATTATAATAATAAATAAATATCTATAATGTGTTTATATGTACTATAATGTGTTTATATGTATTTTTTATTGTTTTGTAAGTGTTTTTTATATTTTACTTTTATATTCATATTATAAATTACCTAAATTAAGGTGAAAAATAAATAAATACCTAAATAAATGTATTCTGGAACAAAAACCAGCTACTTAAGTACTTAATCTCATTCTTTATATCTACACTGAAAATAAATATTATACATGAATAACAAAAGATAACCTAAAATAGCTTTACAATGGCAATCTCCGTCATTATTTCTTCGTGGTTTATCTTAATCTAGCAATAAATTATGTAGCTCCTAGATTGTGACGTCACTGTACAAGCAAAACAACTGAATGTCATAACTCAGAACCAAAGAGAATTAAAAACTACTCAGAACCTGTTATCTGTTAACATGCTAACCTATTTGAACGTTTATCTATATATATAAATGCAACTGACTGACTGATTCATCAACGCAGAGCCGAAACTACAAAAGATAGAATTGAAATTTGCACACCAGGTTACATTTATAAAGTGTACAAGAGATAAGAAGCGATTTTGAGAAATTCAACCCCTAAGGGAGTTAAAAAGGGGATGAAAGTTTGTATGGGGTTCAAGTTTTATTTTGAGCTAGAAATTTGAAACTTCGTAAAAAGATATATTATTAAAATACAAGAAAACTAATTTCAGCGTTTTTGAAAATTCATCCCCTAAGGTGGTGAAAAAGGGGTTGAAAGTTTATATGGAGATCGAAAAAAATTTTGAGTGCGGGAATTAAAACTTTGTATATAGGCATATTATTAAAATACAAGAAAAGTAATTTCAGTGTTTTTAAAAATTCATCCCCTAACAGGGTTAAAAATGGGTTGAAAGATGGAATCCATTACAAATTCTTTGAAACTTCTTATAAACGCGTAACATAAAATAAAAAAATTACTAAACATTATTTAAAATTCAACCCCTAAGGAGGGTTAAAAAGGGGATGAAAGATTGTCTTAGGGTTCAAATTTTATTATAAGCTAGGAACTTGAAACTTCGTAAAAAGGTATTATAATAAAAGAGAAGAAAACCAATTTCAGCGTTTTTGAAAGTTCATCCCCCAAGGTGGTGAAAAAGGGGTTGAAAGTTTGTATGCACATCAAATATTTTTTTGAGTGCGGACTTGAATCTTTGTATAAGGGCATATTATTAAATCACCTACAAGAAAAGTAATTTCAGCGTTTTTGTAAATTCATACCCCAAGGTGGTGAAATAGGGGTCGAAAGTTTGTATGGAGATCAAACATTTTTTTGAGTGCGGGACTTGAATCTTTGTATAAAGGCATATTATTAGAATACAAGAAAAGTAATTTCAGCGTTTTTGAAAATTCATCCCCAAAGGTGGTGAAAAAGGGGTTGAAAATTTGTATGCACATCAAATATTTTTTTGAGTGCGGGACTGTAATCTTTGTACAAGGGCATATTATAAGAATACATGAAAAGTAATTCCAGCTTTTTTAAAAATTCAACCCCTAAAAGGTTTAAGAAGGGGTTGAAAGTTGGTAGAGAGTTCAAATTTTATTTAAAGCTAGGAACTTCAAACTTCGTAAATAGGCAGTTAGGTAGTAGGTTTTACTAAATAGTGAACTTGAAAATATGCTGGGGGTTGAGAGGGATTATATCGAGAACAATTTTATTCAGTTAGGGGCTTGAAACTGAGTAGCCAAGTTGTGTATAATAATTAACAAATGATTAACAGTCCCTACTGCTATCTTTTGCTGCATAATGTTCTAAGCTAATGTAGAATATAATAACCACCAATATACAAATCCACGCGTACGAAGTCGCGGGCAACAGCTAGTTTTAACATACCTACACGTGAGCTCCGTAAATTAAAATAGTTATTTTCGATACAAGTGCGAAAAAGAGGAAATTCGAAACTAGTGGCGGTGGATAAATTAAAACACGACCGAAGGGAGTGTTTTAAATCGACACGAGTTGCGAATTACCTATTCGCACGTGTATCGAACAACGTTTTACAGTACATATGGCACTTTAAAGTTTCGACATACGCACGAAAAGTGCTATTTTACGCACTAGTAGCCCCATATGTACTGTAAAAAATGTTTTATATTTATTTATAGTTTTTCGAAGCTGACAATCTTGACATGAAATCCTTGTACCTAATAATATATATAGGTACCTACACTTGAATCGGTGAATGGTGTTGCCGTCCTTGAAATATAGGTATGTAATTTCTACAGGTAAAGTGAACTCCATATTTGGGCTGACTGAGAACCTAATGCCTTTGATCTACGTTCCGCTATACATAAACTTGTATACCCACACCATGGAAGTGCTGCCAGGCGCTGTGTTCCTCATGGGAGCTAGCCTGTCTGTACCAGCTGTCGCTGTATTCTTGTAAGTAAATAGAAGCGAGTAAGAAGAAATATGCAAGGAATTGCTATATATCAAAAAGAGGTACGCCGAACTTTGCAGAATCTTGACGTGAATAAGGCTAATGGACCAGACGGTATACCTGCACGTGTACTAAAGCAGTGTGCGCCTGAGTTGTCTCCTGTACTGACACGCCTGTACCGCCTCTCTCTCCAAACTAGAACAGTGCCGAAATCCTGGAAGCTTGCAAACGTGCAGCCAGTACCCAAGAAGGGTAGTCGTGCTGATCCTTGCAATTACCGACCAATCGCCATTACCTCCATGCTCTGTAAAGTCATGGAAAGGGTACTTAATGGCAAGTTGCTGACATACCTCGAAGAAAAAAATCTGCTCAGTGACCGTCAATATGGCTTTCGCCGGGGTCGGTCTACTGGGGACCTTTTAGCGTATGTCACACACTGCTGCGGCGAGGCCATCGAAAGGAACGGTGAAGCGCTTGCTGTTTCACTGGACATCTCGAAGGCCTTTGACAGGGTTTGGCACGCAAGTCTCCTTAGCAAGCTTCCTGCATACGGCATCCCTGCTGACTTTTGTAGCTGGCTATCTGACTTCCTGAGTGAACGGTCGATCAGAGTAGTCATTGATGGCTGCTCTTCGGACCTCATGGCCATTGACGCCGGTGTTCCTCAGGGGTCTGTTCTCTCCGCAACCCTCTTCCTGCTCCACATTAACGACATGCTGCAACCCAGCATTGTAGGTTATGCAGACGACAGTACGGTTGTTGAGAGATATTTGGCTAGTTCAGAGGACAGCAGGGACAAGATACGTTCACAGAGAGAGGCCATGGTTGAGCGGATGAACCTGACCCTTAGTCTCGTTTCCCAGTGGGGGGACGACAATCTGGTCGCGTTCAATGCCTCAAAAACGCAGGCGTGTCTGTTTTCCGCAAAACGGAGTCCATTCGAACTGACTCCTTCTTTCCGAGGTGCATCTGTACCTATTACTGACAGCCTGGAACTCCTCGGCGTGGAGTTGAGTTCAGTCCTCAACTTCGGCACCTTCATTGAGTCTAAAGCACAGACTGCGGCCAGAAAGCTGGGCGTCCTAAATAAGGTGAAGCGATACTTCACACCTGGACAGCTTCTAACACTTTATAAAGCTCAAGTCCGACCGTGTATGGAGTATTGCAGCCACCTGTGGGACGGCTCAGCTAAATACCAACTCGCTGCTTTAGACTCAGTGGAGCGCAGAGCCAGGAGGATGATTGGTGACAAGAAGCTAACGGGTAAGCTTCAGTCTTTGGCCCATCGGCGGAAAGTCGCCAGTCTGTCGGTGTTCTACAGATTGCACTTCGGGGAGTGTGCTCAAGAGCTACACGAGCTTATTCCACCGTCCCCATTCTACCATCGGACTTTTAGACGCACTGCCGGTTTCCATCCTTACTTGGTAGATATTCCACGAATCCGCACGAAGCGCTTTGCTTCCTCTTTCCTTATGCGCACTGCCAAGGAATGGAATTCCTTGCCGGCGTCTATATTTCCGAGCTCATATAACCCGGCAACCTTCAAATCAAGGGTGAACAGGCACCTTCTGGGCAGACTCGCTCCATCGTAGGCCACGTCTTCGCCCCGGCTAGTCTGTGGCCATGAGTAAGCCCATTTTTAATAAAAAAAAAAAAAAAAAAAAGCGGGTCTAGCACAAACAAAATACTAGTATTTGTCTGAAAAAAAAATTAAAAAATTAGCCGAAAATTTGCATGAACAATGAAAGTGGGTCACTTGGATTTTTTTATCGTGTATTGCGACCAGTTTTCATTACTTTTTTCCATATTTTTTTCCGACAAATTATTAAACACAGGTACAAATTTCCACACACTATTCACCCCCTTAGGGAACATATACAAAAACTAAAATAAGAACGTAGCTGTCTTTTATTAATCGGTTCATTTTATTATTCACTTGGAAAAATCTGTTCGTCAAATTTATTCTAAATTCGTCCAGCTTGTTGACACAAATGTAATTCCACTGTAAGAAGCGTATCATGCATAAGTATAAGTAATATGTATACATGGTTATTCATGCATAACTAAGATAATACCTACTGAATATCTTTAATATACAATGATAGTTATGAACACAAAAATCGTAACCTTATCACACACATAACGAAGTAAGAACTGAATCGTGAGTATTACAAGATTTAAACTTTCATTCTCTATTTTCAGCTGGCTATTTTACGAACACAGAACAGAAGTACGTCGGATAAAAAAAGAAGAAATTGGGGTTACAGAGCCACTGGATGGTGCCGTAAAAATACCTTCAAATAAAGATAATCAAGAAGCATTTGACAAGTTAAGTGTTATATAGAATAAATACTATATTATTGTAGTAATGTGATTTGAAAGTTCTCTAACGCCTTGACAATAGAGGCGTGCTTAGATATTTGGGACCACCTTGGCCGCTCCGATATATCTGATGGCGACTGTACCGAAGAATTAAAAGTAACCGATCCAGTAAATCAAAAAGTTTTAGCTGAAGAGCACAGCTTACATCCCATCAGAAACTGTCCGACGTCAGCTCAACCCAGGGAGATTAGCGCTGTTAGTTATGCCACATTTAGGGCCACAGTCCATTACGCCATAGCACACAGATATCTTAATAATCGCTCTCAATGTGTAAAACTAACTCAGAGCAACGGCACCATAAAGACTTCAGTTCAGGCTAGCCTTAAGAGAGGCGTTCCGCAGGGATCGGTTATCGGTCCAATCCTATTTATTCTATACTCTGCTGATATAGGGACGCAGGACACACACTGTAAGTACCACATTTATGCAGACGATATCCAAGTGTACATTTCTTGCAAGCCAGATGAAGCAGATAGTGCAATTGAAAAACTTAACCACGATCTTAGCAAAATTGCATGCTGGGCCAAAAATAACTGCCTAATGTTCAACCCTAGCAAGACCAAATATTTAGTCTTCGGCAGCAAACAACAACTGACTAGGTTTAACCCCGCGGCCAATGTGATATTGATGGGGCAATCCATTGAGCAAGTTCAGGAGGCTCGTAATCTTGGGCTCCTCATGGATAGTAGCCTTCGGGTTGAGTGCCACACTGTTAATGTTGTCAGAAGCTGTTTTTATAAACTTAAAATTCTTTATAAAATAAGGCCATATATAAATGAAAATGTGCGTATACGGTTAGTTGAGTCTCTTGTTCTTTCTAAATTAAATTATGTTGACAGTGTATATGGTCCCCGACTTCTTGCCAAGACAAAGAAGCTTATTCAGCGCGTCCAAAATGCCTGCGCACGTCTTTGTTTCAGCATTCCCCCAAGGGCTCATGTCACTCCATTTCTCAACAAACAATATGCTAAAAATGCAACATCGACGCAAACTCTATTTAGCTTGTCTTCTTTTTGGTGTCTTGAAGTTCAATGCCCCACAATATCTTTACAATAAGCTGACGATCAATAGGACGCGTGAACGCCGGCAGTGTGCGATACACCTACTGCCACCCCGACATGCTACATCAGCGTTCCGTGGTAGTTTCCGATATGCAGCCGCAAAGATTTGGAATAATATTCCTCCGCCAATAAGGAACCTGCAAAATGTTAACACTTTTAGATGCAAACTCAAACAGTTTATGTATTTACACCAACAATCACAGGAAACTTTGAGGCATGACACTAGTTGCATATAACTTGTTTTGTCTCTCGTATTTATATAGACTTACCATTCGTTTTTTGTCCCTTTTGCTTTGCCATTTCGCTTATATTATCACTTCTTTTTAATTTTAAGTTTAGGTTAGGATTACGTTTTGTATGCTATGTCGCAGAACTCAAAGACAGCCAGCAGTACTGTATTGCCGTTCCTTGATGTGGCTGTACAGGATTAGTAACACTCGCGGTAATGAGTTTGTTACGCCCACTTAATATTGTGTTGTCCATCTTCTTATAGTTTAACTTTTCCCATGGTGCGACCATGCCATGCCATGCTTATGCAGTTTTAGTTTCGCACGTCGCCGCTGGCGCAGGCAAGCGTTGACGCATGGTACGGTCGCGTTCATAATTTTACATTTATTATAATTTTTGTCTATGTTTATGTTTCTCTTTTCTTTTTGTTTTGTGTGTATTCTTAATTCGTTTTCATGTATACATTTTTGTATTCTCTGTTTTCTTAATTACTTCTTCTGTGTATCTTTTGTAAATGTTTTAATATGTAGCTTTTTGTGTTATCTGTCGTGGCATCACCGAATGGGCCCTACGGAAGACCACCACCGCTGGCTTTATAGCTAGCATTATGCTGAGTTGGGTCCATTTCGTGATGCACACTTATTGTTCTCTTCTGTTCTTGCTATTGTTGTCTGTACATGTTCGTACATGTTTTGTGAACGTCACGAATAAAAAATCTTTTATCTTTTTTTTTTATTAATTATAAAAAAGGACTGTAATTTTTATGTTTCTTATTTCAAAACTAATAAATACACGTCCCCGTACAATTCGTCACCCAAACTTTAGCGTTTAAAGGGATTTTGAAGCTATAAATATGAGTATATAATGGATAGCGGACCTTATACCTAAGCTAAGCTCACTTGCCGAAAACATTAAGTCCAAACTCGGAACTTAAGCGCAGTTGCACTTAGTTTAAGTTATGGATATCTTATGGTTTAATTTTGAACATGAATTAGAGTTAAATCTGGACAAAGTTTAGTGTTTATTAGTCTCAAAATTGAAGCAACCTGAAACGGGGAAGTTTTGTAGATATGACCATGTTTTCAATGTATCAATCTTTGAGTAATGTGGCTTGATTAAGTGATAATGGTAGTTAACCAATTATAAAACGTTATAGATTTTAAATGGTCACACATATTTAAAAAATGTCCAAAGAAACATAAAGATGATTTCTAGATCCCTATAATTATGTAAATAGATACCTACCCAATAAGACCCAACCTACCCAATAGAAACAGTTATTCTCCACAGATTTTTAAATATAATTATTATGATTTTATTTCTTAACATTTTATATTTTTAATTAATTTATTTCAATAATCAAAAATTAATAACAACGTTAACAATGGTCTTAAATTGTATTATAAAAAATATAAAAAAACGATATCAATGTTTATTTGCTCACCTTGATCTTTATTTACAAGGGAATTGCATACCACTCGACAAAGAGGCAGTTATCTAAGACAAGGGACTTGAACAATTAAATAATACAGTCCTATAACTGTTCGTGTACACAAATACTTAGAAATCTTTCTTATCTCGACATACGCGACGATATTATGTCAATATTGAACTAGACTGACAGTTATAGGTATTACCAGATTAATGTTATGCAAACATAGATAATTGAGGAAAACTTAATTATTTCATTTAGTCGAGATCGTTCGTAATAGTGACAAACAGTATATAACAAAGTCAAAAATGGATAAAAAAATAAAAGAAATAGAAGAACATAATAACGAAATTGGCAATAAGAATGAATCCAAGGAAACATCGCCTCTTAAAATTGACTCAGAAGATAAAAGTAAAAGTGAATCCAAAAAAAAAGAAAAACTAACATTTCGAGAAAGGTTAAAATTAATAAAAGATAACACAACAGTTGAGCCAGTGATGGCCTGCTATGTAATGCCAAGTGTGTTAGCTTCATTAGCAACACAGAATTTAAATTTAGAGAAAGCCTGTCGTGTAAATTTGAATTTCACTGATGAAATTTGTGACGCCTTGTATTTACGACAGACAGAAAATTACACATACTATGAAGAAGAGGTCCAGAAGTTAACAGCAAGTGTGCAAGCTTGGAAGAACGTGATACAGACAGCTCTGCCAGTATTATTAATCTTATTCGTCGGTGCTTGGAGCGACAAAACTGGTAAAAGGAAGCCATGTATTCTTTTACCCATAGTAGGCGAGTTTCTTACTTGTATAGGATTCATGGTAAACACATACTACTTTTATGAATTACCTGTGGAGGCGGCGGCGTTGACGGAGGCTATATTCCCTGCTATCACAGGAGGATGGTTCACTAATTTCATAGGCGTCTTCAGCTATATAGGTGATATAACTTCGATAGAAAACAGAACATACAGAGTTGGAATTGTGAATCTTTGTATGTCACTGGGCTATCCTATCGCTAGTGCGCTAAGTGGTGTATTGTTAACTTGGGTAGGCTACTATGGGGTGTTTTCAATATCGGCCGCGCTCTATTTGTTTAGCCTTATTTATGGATACTACTATTTGGAAGATGTGAAAAGGGATAATCAAGAGAAAAAGGTAAAGATTTCCACTTGAACACATTCTTACATTTTGTACCTAATCCCTACTAATCCCTACTATCCCTATACTATATTATAAATGCGAAAGTAACTGTCTGTATGTCTGTCTGTTTGGCTGTCTGTTACCTCTTCACGCTTAAATCGCTGGACCGATTTGAATGACAATTGGTACGGAGATAGTTTGAGACCCGAGAAAGGACATGTAGTTTACATTAATCATCATCGTCATTCCACGCAGACGAAGTCGCGGGCAAAAGCTTGTTTATATTAAATTAACTAAACTTGATCGTCCTCAAGTGAAAATTGATTACAAAATATTAAAAAAAAGGGAACCTTCAGAATAACAACTTAAATTTTCAGAAACCAAAAAGTTGTAAGGAACATGTGACCGAATTCTTCGACGTGAGACTTGTGTCCGAAACGTTTCGAGTTGTCTTTAAAGAGGGAGCTGGCAACAGACGGCTTCGAGTCTGTCTACTGCTTATCGTTGTTTGCGTCATATTTGGTCCAATGCACGGTAAGTTGTGTAAAGATTACTGAACACGTATTTATTTTATTTGTATAAAGCTTACCAAAGGTTTATGTGGCGTCTCAAAAACTAAACAAAGTAGGTAAATTTCGGAGACTAATAAAAAATAGAAATATTCAGTCTTTTACACCTAATTTTGCTCTTATAACGATTGTTAGTCAAATATTTACGACCGACATATGACGTCACAAAATAATAGGTAATAAGTATACAGCATACAGCTCTCTCAAATAGACTTCTTAATGACGGATTTTACTTAAATTAGTTTTTGTTTTTCAGGTGAATATACCATAATGTACCTTTTTACGAGATACAGATTCAATTGGGATGAAATGCAATTCAGCGTTTGGTCAACATACAGTATTGTCACTAATTTGCTCGGTAAGTAGAAAATTAAAATATCTTATCTTTCTTTGACGACTGGTCTGGCCTAGTGGGTAGTGACCCTGCCTGTGAAGCCACGGTCCTGGGTTCGAATCCCAGTAAGGGCATTTATTTGTGTGATGAGCACAGATATTTGTTCCTGAGTCTTGGGTGTTTTCTATGTATTTGTATATTATATGTTTCGTTGTCGTTGTGTTGTCATAAGCCTTCTTGAGCTTACTGTGGGACTTAGTCAATCTGTGTAAGAATGTCCTATAATATTCATTTATTTATTTATTTATCTTATAATATGTTTAATGTTAAGACACATAAAAAGGGACTTCAATATCATACATTTGTTAATGTACAAAATTATTGGAAAATATTGTTTTGTGCTATTTCTACATATTTCTATATTTCAAATTGTAGAAACTCAAGTCTAGTAAAAAAACTGTATTACCATTAAACGAAAAACGACTGAGTGTGAGCCGAATTTAATTAAAATTATTTACTTTAACAGTTTTGAATGATTCACGGTTTACCTTTAGTATTGTTTTCGAGCACCCGATATTTCGACGCAGTTACATGCATCTTGTTCACGGGTTACTGAAGATAGCGGGTGGGTGTCAAAGTTGTGTACTTATGTAACTGCGTCGAAATATCGGGAGCTCGAAAACAATACTAAAGGTAATCATGGTTCATATCCCGGTCTATATAAGTCTAGTGAAAATTATTTACTTACCTGGGAACTCGAATCCGACGTTTTCTTATCTTTGCATAGTTATCTAATGGTAATCTTTTGATCTAGTTTCATTTTTATTGTTTATTTATTGAAGTCGTCGTTTATTTGTTAGTCGTTTTATTTGTTAACTCCGGTTTTCAGGTACAATATTCTCAATCAGCCTGTTCAGCAAATACATGAAATTGGATGACACGATCCTGGGCATCATTTCCAATGTCAGCAAAATTGTGGCCGCCTTTGCTTATGCGTTTGCTAGGAACGACTTGGAAATATATTTAGGTAAGAGGATATCTAGCGACGAACTGTTCAATCTACAGAGACAGTTCTAATCTCGTATTGTAGCAAATTTAGTCTTCTTTAAAAACGTCTAAGGAAGGTCCTATCAAAAACTAGTCCTTTAGGGTTATAATCGCCCAAAACTAAAAAAAACGAAATTTTCGCGGTTTTTTCGATTTTTGACAAAGTTGCGTTCGGCGCTCGAGGTCACAAACTTGGATTATTCATTGGGCCAACATCATAAACAAGTCTGCAAAAAATCAGAACTACCGGATTTGACGCAAACGCAAAATGTATAGAATTACTGGATCATAAGGCCTGAGTGGACGCTCGAGTTGGGCGTGCAGCGGGGCGGGGCGTGCGGCGTGCATGTTAAACAAATGCAAGCGTATAGGAGCGGCCTTACTGCACGCTGCCTTGCTGCACGCCCCGCCGAACGCTCCCCTCCAAACATCCACTCAGGCCTTACACTTAAGCGCGCCTACCTCGGTTCATTGTCGAACTCTGTATAATTTATAAATATATAAAACACTTAATAGGTACATTAATAATTACTTGCCCTTAATGAATAATTACTTACTATTTATAGTAATTCTAGGTAGGTACCTAGAATTACTATAAATGTCGGGATTTAAAGGCTATTGTAATAATAGAATAATTAACTCCCACTACTTAAACCCACTTGCTGAAAATTGCTGATAATCAAATTTTAGTTACATAGTCTAATTTTGAAAAGAGTTGTATATTTCAAGTAAGTATGTATTCTTTTTGTGTTTGGAGCAAATCAAAATAAGCACCGACGTGGTATAAAAACCGGACAAGTGCGAGTCAGACTCGCCCACCGAGGGTCCCGTACTTTTTAGTATTTGTTGTAGCTTAGGTAATTGTACGCGAGAAACTTTTAAAACTTACTCACTATACGTTATAAGCGGTAAGTCAGTTTTTCTTAACTAATAATGTGTAACAATCATGAAAGTTTAAATCAGTGTTTTGATATCGCGGAGTAGAAGCGCTCAAAAATATCGGAACACGCACTCTAAAGCCTTGATAATGGAGGCGTGTTCAGATATTTGTGAGCACCTTGGCCGCTCCGATATATCTGATGGCGACTGTACCTAATGCATTGAATTGGTTTCCATTACAGCACCTCTGCTGGAGATCCTGAACGGAACTTCGTTTATTGCCATGCGTTCTATCGCCACGAAACTAGTGAGCGGGGAGGAATTCGGTAAGTGCCCTTAGAGAAGTTGATCAGACGTCAGATCAAGAATTTACAGTTATAATCATTTTAAACCTAGTATTTATATTGTATTGGCCGTTGAAAGAGTCCCAAATAAGGGGTGGTATTTATCTCGAAGTATTATAAGGAACGACTGTTTTTTTTATATGTTAATAGCGACAAAATGATCTTGTCGAAATCAAGTTTCTGATCTTGAAAGCCCACTCAATCATCGTCAAATATTTGAAAAACCAATAAATTATCGGACCCTTTTTTGATTTTGACAAACCCACCTTATTGAGATAATGCAAGGCGAAATGTACCAATTAATGACACAATATGACCAATATGAACAATTAAATAATGACCATCATATAATTTAGATTAACCATGGGGAATATATAGATAATTTAGATTAATTATTTTCTTTCATTCGTCTTTTTTTTAAAGGTCATATTATAAATTGGTAAAACTCTATACTATTCGTGTTTAAAGCGATTAGGTACCCACGCCACTGGATTTTCTTCACCTCTCTTCTTATACAACTTCTAAATAAAGTACATTTTGAAAGTTTAATATTCTCTTATTTGTTCATAAAACACCGGACAAAATCATTTCGCCTTTGCTTTTTTATCAAGTTTATGAAACAGCGTAGTGAGATAACAACATTTTATTGATTTATTTACTATAAATATATGCATGTTCAATTGATATAAATTTACTACTCGCTTTTCGGTGAAGGAAAACATCGTGAGGAAACCGGACTAATCCAATAAGGGTCTAGTTTAGCCTCTGGGTTGGAAGGCCAGATGGCAGTCGCTTTCGTAAAAACTAGTGCCCACGCCAATTCCTGGGATTAGTGACAGGACAGACCCCATGCTCCCATGAGCCGTGGCAAAATGCCGGGTAAACGCGAGGAAGATGATGCATGTTCAACGGGGTTGGCTGGTCTAAGTATTTAGCAGATGGCGCCATCATAGCTTGCCCTGTCAATCCCTAGAATTGTGTCAAATTTTTGTTTTTTGTAATGCCCTGGATGCCTTCCCTTGAAGCCAAAACCCGTAGAAAAAGGGGCAAGCTATGATGGCGCCATCTATGCAAACCGTTGACTATTGCCAACCCCATAGAAAATGGTTATAGTCCATCTTTTTATTACTTGTTCTTTGTAGGCAAAATGAACTCCCTCTTCGGGCTAGCTGAAGCCACAATGCCGCTAGTGTATGGACCGCTCTATTCCCGCGTGTACATGGCCACGCTGAACATTCTGCCAGGCGCCGTGTTCCTGCTCGGCGCTGTCCTCACGCTACCCTCCATCGCCATATTTGGGTAAGCACTGTTCAAACATAGCCACATCACTGGCTAAGGGCCCGATTCGGATTTTAAATAGACATCTGTTAGATATCTTTTAGACATCGCCAAGATACGATAACGATATGTTTAAGATCTAACCTGTCAAATTTGACATTTCCGCGATTCTGGAGATACTCTTGAACGATTTCCGCAAGATATTACTTAGAGATCTAATTCACATCTAATAGATATCTAACACGATCTATCGTAAAAGTGACATTGGCTGCCCGAATTGCGCTGCAAAAGAAAACTAGTTGAAATCTAAACTATAACGTCTCTAGAATGGATCTAGTACGTGTCGTCTCTTGTGAATATTTTGAAGTTCGAATACGGCAGTAAGTAAGGCTAAGCGTATGCTGACTGGCTAAGTATGGTACGTCCTTGCGTTGCAGCGTGCGTATAGCTAAAGGACGTTAAGTATAATCTGCCGTATTCGAACTTCAAGATATTTACAAGAGACGACACGTACTAGATCCATTCTAGATACGTTATAGTTTAGATTTCAACCAGTTCTCTTTTGCAGCTCAATTCGGGCAACCAATGTCACTTTTACGTTAGATAGAGTTAGATATCTATTAGATGTGAATTGGATCTATAAGTCATATCTTGTGGAAATCGTTCAAAAGTATCTCCAGAATCGCGGAAATATCAAATTTGACAGGTTAGATCCTAAAAATATCGTTATCGTATCTTGGTGACGTCTAAAAGATATCTTATAGATATCTATTTCAAAATCCGAATCGGGCCCAAACTTTTTCGTTCCACATTAAGGTGATCGTCCATTTCTGACCGCAGCTGCACTGCCAATTTTACTATGGAAATTGACAGTAACAGCGGCGCGTTCAGTACCAGTAGTGCAGCTGCGGTCAGAAATGGAAAGTCCATGAGATAATAATTAAGTACTTATAACTTTTGTTTTGTGTAAAACGAATAAATTATTTTAGGGTTATACTATTTATAACAAAAAATAAGAACAGATTACAAGTGAAATTACAATTAGGATTTCATTTAAAAAAATGCTTTATTTTATAAATTTACGACTTATAAAAATTCTTAATCTTGTTTTAATCATGTTGGCAGAGTATGTGCGGAAAGAGAAGAGTCCTGAAATGAATGGGATATAATATATTCAACGACTCTATTGTTTCCGCACAGACTCTATACAAAAGTTCTATTATTTTCAGGTGGCTCTACTTCGAACACAAGAAAGACCATGAAGTGCGAAAATCGAACGACGTAGAAAATGTTGATTAAAAATATGTTTGTAAGTAAAATAAATTTTTCGAATAAAGCGTTGAATATTTTGGTTTCTCTCTGTACATATTGGCTGGGCACACTGATTCGGTCCGCAACTGAACGGGCGGCTACTAGTCTAAAGCGGACTCACTGTTGACCCGGAGGCCGAATTTGATATGGTTTTGATTATACAACCTTGACGCGTCTTACAGTGCATCTTATGCTCACCAATAGGGTTTGCAATCCGGATCCGAAATGTATGAAATTATCCGGATCTAGATCCAGATCCGCGGATGATCCCATACATTTCGGATCCGTCGTGCAAACCCTACTCACCAATAAGCGCGAGCGAGGTGTCTATTCTTATAAGAATCGGCCTCTAGCTGACTACACGACGACTATCATGTCAATAACGGCGACCATCATATCCGTACTGAACCTGTGCTATATTCTGATGTACCTTAGAACTTGAAAGTATAAGTTAGAATTTACACATTGCCACCTCAGATAACGGAATGTAATTTAAGAGAAATTGCATTCCACAGTGGCGTCTGAAACTAAAAGTAAATTTCGACGGTAGACGCATTCACTATTTAATTGGACCTACAATTCTTTAGCGGAATGCAAGCCGAGTGTCAAATTAAAGCTCGTGTATGGTAAGAGCCCTTAATGTAGGGTTCCCACATCACTCGTAAGTCAAAAACTCTTTCAAAACCAGACCAGCTATCATGGTCGCATTTTTATCACCTGTCATGCCATGCGTCACTTTTGCACTTACATATTTGTTAGAATGTGACAGCCATGGTGACAAATGATAAAGAGCCGGCCATCATTGCCCTACAGGGTGGGAAATAAAATGATTAATATTAAAACCAACGACAGTCCATGGATACCAGTTTTACATAAATACTTACGTATATTATTGACATTTATAAATGTAAACACAGGTGGTTACGATATGTAAATATTTAAAACAATACGAAAGAAAAAGAAATGATGGATTTTGTCAATTTTTCAATGTGTATTTCGTTTGTGCGTTCTTTGTTATTATTCAAGTGTAATCTAATAATTCAAGGAAAAAGTATACCAAGCAAGGGAATTTATTGACTTAATCTGTCTTTCCGTTTACAAGGTAAACAATTAGAATTAAACAACTGGCGATATTATTGTTATTTATTTGGAGGTTGGACTCTGTTTAGTTATTTTATTCATTAAACTATTTATTCTATACTTTAATACTCTACGTTAATTCATCAGTTAATTAACGTTGCAAAATTAAATAAACAAACCTATTATGTATTTCTCAAAGGATGCTAAGCCACCACAACGAAACCATGTCTTACTTTATCTCGTTTTTCTTTTAATTGTGGCTACACTACTCTAAAACCAGCAGACAAGTTAATGAGGAGTCGGCATTCACAGACTACACTTAAGACCTAGCCAGTGTGCGCTAGTTCTTATAACATTTTCGCTGTAAACCTTATTTCTTCGTGATACGGTTTAAATTCGCATGGCGCTTGCATTGGTTTTGCGCATATTTTGTAACGCTAAAAGGGACGTCTCTCGTTATCGTAGTGCCATAAGTTTTTAAGTGGCTATTAAAAACTACCTTTATGATAAATAAAATGTTGTTTCTGTTGAAAAGTTGTATTTGTACACAAAGAGATGTTATATTTTTATATCATTGCGTTGTAGCAACGGTAGCTGAGAACTCTTGATTATCTAATAATATATCAATGATATATTTTATGTTCTCGGGTAAACCTCGGTAGCCTAATTGGTGGAGTAGTTGACCGGGAGTTCCATAGCTTATAGTTTCGAATTTAGGCCAAAGGATTTAATTCGGGGTTTTCCAATGTATCATATCATTGATTGAAACTTTTAGAACAAAACACAGTGAATAAAAACTTTATTCTAGAAATAGCTATGTTTCGGTCAATATAATGATGATTATGGTGTCAACATTTGCTCTTAGATATCTTTTACAGACCTTAAATAATAAATATATACGGTCTAAGACAAAAGGTAATATTAAGGCGAAAATTACAGAACTCACCTCTAAATAACAAATTACCTACTCCTAGACTTACAGTAATATTAACTTGTGTTGCTAAAAGAAATAACAAGACCTAATTGTTCCCAATGGAATTTGTACAGTCACCTGCAAGACTTGAAGAATATAGTTGGTCAAACCAATTTCTTAGTAAGAACCAGGAAAACTATACTCATCCTTTTCTTTTGGGTGCTAGTACTAGTGTAAGACAAAGATAGTATAATTCTCTCTGTCTATGTTTGAAATTAGACAGTCCTTTGACAAACTATATATCTTACGGTTCTATAAATAAGATTGTCATCTATAATTTTGCACTATTCAACTATAGAAATCTGACGTCTAACCTGACTAAAGGAGGCGGGCGATATCGGCCTGTCAGTTAAACGCAAAAGGTGACAGCTCCGAACAACTGACAGGCCGATATCGTCCGGCGCGGACTGATCATCAGTCCCTTAACCTTTTGGACGCCAATGACCGATATATCGGCACCGTAGGTTCAACGCCAAAGACCGATTAATCGGTCACAGACCACAGAGCAACATAGACCTACGTGCATAGGCATAAAGTTCAATTTCAGTTTTGACACTTCGGTGACGTGGCGTCAGCGTAACAGCTTTTGTGTTTGAAAAGGTCGAAAAGGTTAAGCTCAAAAATCTCAAAAATTACCCCTCGGGATTGCGCAGCGAGTGACTGAACTGTACAGCGCGTATGTTGACAACGTCCAATAGGTATTGTAATGCCAGCGGTTTGTATCCAATCAGAACTTTAATTGAAAAATCGCACCTTTTTTTAATAGCGGGAAATTGTGTATTGGGTTGGGTAATGTTCAAAGCTGCGGGTGGGGTACAGAAAGGAAAATTTTTCTTAATATGTATATTAGTGTATTATAGTTATTAACAATACATTTAAAGTCACTTTGTACCTAACACCAATGGATCATAAGTTATCTGAATAAAGAAATTATATTATTATATGTCTCAGATAAGCGCCAATCATATGGAGGGGCAGATTTTTGAAATAAAAAAATGCATTTATACTTTTATAATATTCAGTCGCTGTTTTGCGCGCATCGTTGTGTCTAGACATTACTGTACCTACAATAAATAGACTAAGGTAAAGAATTTCTAAGCTACATTTATTTGGCAATATTTACTCGTTGGGGAGGCTATTACTCCTCATACACTCAATCTTTGTTTGTGCCGTGACACTTCGACGCGATATTCTTTAGAAAATTAAGGTTACGTTCGTAATTTAGCCGACTACGATTAAATCAAAAAGGAAGGTTATATTTTTAGAAATACAGTTTTAACTTTTTATTTGTGTTATGTGTTTCACAGTTAAATAGAGACTTATTATTATTATATTGTTTAATACACTAGCAGCTGAAAGCTGATGCGTGTAGGTATATCACTGCACTTGTTTTTTTTTAACAATTAATGTTTATTTTGTTAATTGGTTCAAGTGTTTGTCAAGTCTGTTTTTGAAACTGTTCACTGAAGCAGCACATATCACTGCTTCTGGTAATTTATTCCAGTCGCGTACGACGCGGGGTTTTATAGAAAGTGCTTCCTAGGATTGCTTGTGCTGGGAACTCGAATAATCTTTAAGCTATGGCCTCTTAGACGATGATTTTCGCTCATGACGTGCAGATCATCTGTATAGCAGATTTATCTGGCGGAAAAATCTGTCAATGTATGGCGGAATTTGAGCACGAGACCCCAGACAGAGATACCAGACCAACGAACTAGAATAACTATAAGAAGTCCGGTTTTATTTTATGCCGATGTTGCTGTCACTTTGCCGCGTATCGCATTATCTTGTCCGGAAGTGTATCATCATCTTCCTCGCGTTGTCCCGCCATTTTGCCACGGCTCATGGGAGCCTGGGGTCCGCTTGGCAACTAATCCCAGTAATTGGCGTGGGCACTAGTTTTTACGAAAGCGACTGCCATCTGACCTTCCAACCCAGAGGGTAAACTAGGCCCGTTTAGGGATTAGTCCGGTTTCCTCACGATGTTTTCCTTCACCGAAAAGCGACTGGTAAATATCAAATGATATTTCGTACATAAGTTCCGAAAAACTCATTGGTACGAGCCGGGGTTCGAACCCGCGACCTCCGGATTGCAAGTCGCACGCTCTTACCGCTAGGCCACCAGCGCTTCTTGTCCGGAAGTGTATGAACTCAAAATTGTGCTGACCAAAATACACTTAAGGGCGAGTGACACGGTCTTTTTTATACCCGTTTTTATTGTTCTCCAGTTTATGATTGAAACCACAAAAGCTCAGGTTACGCGACAAAATCGTAAAACATTCGATCACCGAACCGCCAAGTAACTTTTCTATTAATTTCGCGAAGCTTTCATCATTACCGTTCCCCCTTTTAATTACGTTAATGAATAAGCGAAAATTACCTTTTGTATTATTCCAAAACCCTTTATGTGGCGCGGCTCGTGCGTATCTTAATGAGGTTTTCAAATTTCAAAGGGTGTTTTGAAAATAATTAACGATCTAGGCTGAATAAAACCGGCGGTGTCAGTTCGTGGCGTTGATCCCGGGTTATTCCTGGAGATTACCGAACGAATCGCCGCGGAAAACTAGGGCTAGAACCGAGAAAAATTTTCTCTGTCACTCTAATTACACCTTCATTGGAGTAAATGAGAAAGGGCCCCGCAATTTGCGAATTTTGGTTGCCGAAAACATCACTGTAAGGGCCTATTTCACGAGCTGAAGTGGAAATAAGTATGTATAAGTGATCGAGCAAACGCGAAGCGTCATCATGTCAGCTTGGGCAAAAATACTTTCAGTTGCATTTCCTAACCGATTCTACTCGTAGAGAAATTTAGTGAGGTTCGATAAAGGTAAGATTTAGTCATATAAGTTATTATAATGTACTTTAATGTGTTGTACATAGTCTAAATATATTTACACAATAAATTACTGAAAATTACTGAAAAAATAATATATGGTGATTAAATTTTTAGATATATTATTCAAATTGGCTGATTTGAAATCGCAAAGTATACGCCTCGCACAGCCACTAAATTATTTGGCGTGAACACATTACATACAAAAAGTGAATACCTACCTTCTTACATTAAAACAAAGTTAATATACACCAAAATTGTTGCCACTACAGATGAAAAACCTGATGAAACAGTAGAAGTTTATTGAGGGCGTCACTTCCTACGTATCTGTCACATTTTTGACGTAAAATGCTTAAATATGTCAACAATTTAGTACGGACATTTTCTAGTTCCATTTTGTTTTATTTCTTCTATTTTCTGTCGCACTATAAGTAGTGACTGCATTTTTACTAGCGTCAGGCGTGTCTCACTCCGCGATTTCGTCGCTTTGCTACAGGTAGCTAAAAGTACATCCGTTCGGCCCCAATTTTGGGGAAAGCCATAAGCCGCGCGTGGCGCTGTCGCCACCTAGCGGCCATATCTGTGCTGATCGTAACAGACGTGTTTTGTTAGAGAGTGAGTCTTCTGTACTCAGTACTATTATTTATTCTGTGCTAGCGTGTCAATGTACGGAAACTACTAAATACTTCGTGCTAAGCATCCTTACTTTAATTAAAAGTCACACTTATTGCTACTCAATTTGAGACGTTTCGGTGAAAACGGGAATAACCCCGACTTCAATTCACACCTCGTAGCCATTCTTCCATCCCTTTTCCTATCTATAATGATTAAAAAGGACGGAATAATCCGATGACGCTACAAATTGACCCAGCAATGAATTCCATGAATGGGAAACCATTTTCATATAAAGCTTAGAATAAATTTAAAAGTGGAAAAATTACTATCTTGGGTGAGACTTGAAGTCACGGCCTCTGGATCGATATTCCAGCGCTCTGCCATCTAAGCCACCAAGACCTCATCCATAGCCAGGAAATCTTTCCACCATATTATGGGTCTAGGGGACCCATAATATGGTGCGATATCTACCGTAAGAGCGTTACACTTCTTAAACGGCTACCGGAGTTCCAAGTCATATTGGAAATTCACCAGTTACCCATACTAATACATACATACATTTTCATATAATGGTACAGGCGGCCTATCCAAGGTGACAACCGCTTGCGCTTCGCCATCGAATCGCTTTGTGTCTCTATATCACTCTTCCATATTAGTGTGACAGTGACAGTTGCGTTTCGTTCGCTACTTAGCGTTAGCGATTGGCATATTGTCTACGGGGCCAGTACGTATTGGGATTGCATCGGTTGAATTGAAGCTGTATTTTAAAATGTTTAAGATTTTTTTTCGCTTCGGGGCAGATTCATTTATTATTGTTCGGATGGGAACCAAGGGAATAGAGATAAATACTATAGGTACCTAAAGTCTATTTTTTTATTCGGTAGACTAAAATGACATTTCATAGTATGAACATCGTGTGTCATTTCATACTATGAAATGTCATTTTAGTCTACCGAATAAAAAAATAGACTTTACAGATATTTTAGTTTTTTTTTTTAGTAAATCCATGAAAGGTAACATCAGTCTCGATTGAAGTACCAACCGCGCAACTTTTTTACTCACAGCTTGAGATAGTCTGTCAAGCTGGATGTCAGTAGCAATGTAAAGAAAACTAATATGATCCACAGATAAGATATAAATGACATGGGATTTTCGATCAATTCAAACGTTGCCCGCCCGCGTTTTTTCAAATTTGCCGCCATTTCCTACTGACAAGATTTGCTTGACCAATATTAAGTGTTAGAGATATTTCAGATTAAAAAAAATCAGATTACGGCTTAGATATTACGGATTTGAGGTTCCGGCAGTTATGAGTGGGCAGGACAACCGTCCGCAAATAGCTAAATATACAGATATGACATACATGACATACAGATGTCAGCCCCCGGACAGGTAAAAGGAAATAAAGTAAAAATACATTCCTCACCGACGTCTAAGGAGATAATTTAATACCATGAATTCCCTAACAAAAATAGCCGGATACATAAGCTTTTCCTCCGGGACCTTTTTCCATCATTTGTTATAATAATAATGCTGGCAGAGACGGGAAATACGTAAATCATGTTCTTCATAATTAGAGAGATTGTTTCCTTGTAGTGTGTCTACTTGTATCTACGGTTTTTGACATGTTTTACAAGGTAAGTGAGATATCAATAAGTAGTTATTTGTTTTACATGGGGGCAAAGTTGTCGTTTAACCGCTCGTGATAATATTGATACCCGAGCAAGCGAAAGATTCTAAAATTAAACCACTAACGCAGCGAGTGGTTCGAAAAATGGAATTTCGAGCGTTTCGAGAGTTTCAAAGTACGAGGGTTAAACAAAATTTATTGCCCCCGAGTGAAACACAAAATTTTTCACCACACCAACCTAGGGTTGCCAGATGGTCGGGATTTGGCGGGATTCTCCCAATTTTTAGCATGTTTTCCCGATTCCCGACAAAATGGAAATTGTCCCGACAAACAGCTGCACGTTATAAAACAATAATTTCAAGTTCCGAACTGTCGTCGAGCGAACCAGCGACCCGCGTCGAGCGCGTCAGCGTTATAATAACGTCTATGGACAGAGCAGCTGACGTAGTGCCAATAATGTAAAATATCGTTGTTTTTAATACAATTACTTTAATTTGAATGTATTTTTTTTCCCGACTTAAGTCTCAAAATCCCGATAAATTGATATTTTTTCCCGATAATAGCGCCTATCGATCTGGCAACCCTACACCAACCCGAAGAAAATAATAACTGTAAGATATCAAACAAAATCCATATGAATGTTATTAAATGTTTATCATTCAAAATCATCATTTAAAAGTCGGTTCTACCAGCAAACTTAAGAAAACAACTAAAAATTTGCAACTTTGCTATCAGTTTTTGAACAATCAAGATACCTTTTACCAGTTGGTGTGGTGAAAAGTATGTATTTATTGGGTGTTAGGCCAAAGTTTCGCATTTCGTTGGCATCGGCGGCACTGAATCTAGACGGTGGGTAGGTAACCGTGACATGTCATGCCAGGCCATGGCCTTTTGTAGGTACGGGCAAGGGATTTGATTGCAGAATAGATAATGACGGCTAAAGTGTCCAAATACATCCGTATTTCTATGGTAACAAAAAGGTGTGTTACGATGTATTTTACCACTTTGGCCGTCACTATCTATTTGATGCTGACTGTACTATTTCGATCTAAGTGACAATAGTATAGCGACTTTCATATGATTGTCACTGTGACAAAGTACGAAATGGTACTGAAATTAAATTATTTGACTGTACATATTTATTTCTCCCACTTCAGTCGCATTTTTTTCTCTTTTCAGCGACAACTCGTGTTTTAAACACTCTATAACGGATTTATTACAAACACACATATTTTATTAACGTTCACGAGTTCGTAACAATGTAAAAACGGTGCGTCACTCGGACAGATTAATGTAATGAACACCTCGGCGGCAGTGCTTGCACGTGCTTTGTGATCTATAAAATGTCATTTCTCTGTACCGTTGGCAAAAAAGTCCTTTTCTACATTGAAATCGTTTATAACAAATAAAAATTGTTGCTGTCCTAACATTGAAAAAGTACCTTTCGAAATTTTTAAGCAACTTCAACCTAAGAGTTAAAAAGAAAACATAGGTAAGTTAAAACTAAATTATTACTTTGCTAATAAGCGAAAATTAATACGCAAATAAATATAGCAAACCACCACCAAATCTCTACGAGGCATCGTCAGGAGTTGCTGGAAATGTTGACGGTCTGGCGGTTATTTTTAGCGGTAGCTGGCAGGGTGAGAACATGAATTGCATGTAAAATACGCAAGTAAGTATAACGGGTTAGGGTTAGGACTGATTGACTAGCACGTTATTATTTTAAGTTTTTATTGATATGGTAGACATACTTAGCTTTATAAAAGACATGAACACTTTGATTTCACACTATCATTGCAAATGCAGAATTATCTAGCTTGGTCTGACTGATAATTATTTTTTGTGCATTTGTTTGCTTCCCTGCGACTAGTACCCCTTGTAATGTTAGAGTCGTAAAGACGACACTGAGCAGCAATACCTAATCAACACTCAAGAAACTATGCTTCTTAGAATAGATGAGTTTTTATGAGGCGTTTTATTACTTTGTGACAGCGTTCAGACTACTAAACCAATTTAAGGCGGATATTGTTGCACGTTTACAAGTGAATATTGAGACTTGGACGGTTACTATGTTTATCTTACCCTATCTAACTGTCGTAGTCAGATTGTATAATCCGCCGTATTACATTACGGCTAGCCGTTTTACAAAACAGGGGCGTTTTGAAATGCGGCGGTTCGACGATTAGCCGGATTGTCATTGTGATACGTTCTTCAATAAGGCGGCCTACGTTTAGATTGTAGAGTAACCAGTTCTTTCGGTCGTCTACGTAACCGGAGTTTGACAATGTTTGCAATTTAATTTATTTTTACCATGGTCCCACCGCACTACATGTGTTTCTTTTCCAAAACATTTCCTTCACAACTTAAATAGACGGAGCCCCGCAAGCGGGGCTCCTATTTCTGGGCGGTTTGCCCTTCGGGCATCTGAAGCTACCTAACGAACCTAACCTTACCTACTTACCTACCTACGCTTTTTTCCCCAAAGTGTAATGTTTTCACGGAGGTCTCACTAAATCAATAGGTTAGGTTCGTTAGGTAGCTTCAGATGCCCGAAGGGAAAACCGCTCAGAAATAGTAGCCCCGCGAAGCGGGGCTCCGTCTAGTTAAGTTGCGAAGGAAATGTTTTTTGAAAAGAAACAGTCCGACGAACTCCAGATTTGATGGACACCCCAGCGTTTTTCATAGTTTGTTGTTGTTATGTCAGGCAGCGCCACGAGTGTTAAAAGCGGCCAAGTGCGAGTCGGACTCGCCCATGAAGGGTTCCGTATTTAGGCGATTTATGACGTATTATATGACGTACGATATACGACGCTACATGTGGAGTGCCACCCGCGGACGTACCACGAGCGTGTATTCTGCTTCGCGCCGCCCGCCCGCCCTCGGATCGATGCATTAGACTGAAACCATTTACACCGGACGAAGTATACCGCATTATAACCTGTAGTTTAGCTAAAAAACCAACACGGGATATTTATGACCTCTCTGTGACGCTGATCAACTCCGTTGCAGCTGAACTGGCACCAATACTTACCATCATCTACAATAGATGCCTCCACGAAGGTGTCTTTCCCGACCCACTAAAGGAAAGCCGCATCTCCCCGCTTTACAAGGGTAAAGGAAGGAGGGACGACCTCGACGGCTACAGACCTGTCGCGATCATTCCCGTAATGGCAAAAATCTTTGAGCACGGTCTAAGCACGAGGTTAACAGACTTTTTAAAATCAACCGAAGCTTTGTCTGATAAGCAATACGCATATCGGAAAGGGCGTTCGACTACCACATTAACGCGAGCTGTAGTTCGGCAAATAATGGAGGCGCGCGAGCGCAAGAGCCAAGTCGCTGTGCTGTGTTGCGACTTGTCGAAAGCATTCGACGTCGCAGATCATGAAGTCCTGATCAAGAAGCTGCAGCACTACGGCTTTGAAGGCTCTGCACTTGCAATAATGGCTGACCTATTACGCAACCGGTCGCAAGTTGTAGTCGCTGGGAGTGGTCAAGTGCGATCAGACGCAGTCACCACGAGTATGGGCGTAGCACAGGGTTCGTCCGTATCCAATATCCTCTTTACGCTACTGCTAAACGACCTTCCGAACGCCATCGATACCGGACAAACGTACATGTACGCTGATGATGTGGCTGTGGTGGTGGACGCCTCGACCTATGATGAGCTTGAACACAAATTAAATTTGACCGCTGCTTCAGTGTCAAAGTGGTTTATGGCTAACGGACTTATTTTAAACACCAAAAAAACTCAGTTCATCCACTTTGACCTCTCTAGCCGCCAAACGAGACCGCTGTCAGTATTGGCTAACGGTAAGCTCATCGACCAAGTCATGAATTCCACGTTTCTTGGGTTCGAGTTGAATAGCAATCTAACATGGAGCTGTCACATAGACAAAGTATGCAATAAACTAGCTACGGCATGTTTTGCGCTTAAACGATTGGCGAGACTACTTCCGACGGAAATGGTTCGAATGTGTTATTTTGCGTCCATACATTCGCACCTTCAGTATGGGGTCGACCTGTGGGCGGGAGCTGCTGATTGGGAGAGGGTCTTTCGCCTACAAAAACGGGCAGTAAGAGCTATAGTGCGAATCCCTCAAACCGAAACTGCCAAGCCACACTTTAAGTCACTTGGCATTTTGACGATGCCATCTCTCTCTATTTTTCACATGGCAGTGGCTACACGGGAAGAAGTAGACGCAACGCCTAACTGTAACGTAGCCCCGCGCAGGTATGAGACACGCAGCGCGCGCGCTGGAAAGCTACCTTGCGTGTCACACCGACTCGCCAAGTCAGGAAAACTCACACACGTCATGGGTCGCAAGATCTATAACCACCTCCCGGGTGAAATTATCGCTACACATAGTTTAGCAACATTTAAAACAAAACTTAAGAGATGGCTTATAGAGCAGGCGTTCTATGATCATAAAGAATTATTCTTTAGCAATAAGAGTTAGTTTCCTAGTCTTAAACTAGTAAATAACTAGATTTACAATTGTATTTGATTGACATGTAATTTATTTATTACCAATAAAATGATTATGATTATTATGATTATTATGATTATTAAAAAAAAACTACTTACTAGATCTCGTTCAAACCAATTTTCGGTGGAAGTTTACATGGTAATGTACATCATATATTTTTTTTAGTTTTATCATTCTCTTATTTTAGAAGTTACAGGGGGGGGGGGGGACACACATTTTACAACTTTGGAAGTGTCTCTCGCGCAAACTATTCAGTTTAGAAAAAAATGATATTAGAAACCTCAATATCATTTTTGAAGACCTATCCATAGATAACCCACACGTATGGGTTTGATGAAAAAAAAATTTTTCAGTTTCAGTTCGAAGTATGGGGAACCCCAAAAATTTATTGTTTTTTTTTCTATTTTTGTGTGAAAATCTTAATGCGGTTCACAGAATACATCTACTTACCAAGTTTCAACAGTATAGTTCTTATAGTTTCGGAGAAAAGTGGCTGTGACATACGGACGGACAGACAGACGGACAGACGGACAGACGGACAGACAGACAGACAGACAGACAGACAGACAGACAGACATGACGAATCTATAAGGGTTCCGTTTTTTGCCATTTGGCTACGGAACCCTAAAAATGGGAACTAAAAACTGTCAAAGCGGCGGCTAATGACTCGCTGTATTACATTACGGCTAGCCGTGTTGAAGAACGTATGGCGCCGAATACATTCCGGCGGATTTTTATTCAGCCGCATTCAATCCGGCTAATCGTCGAACCGCCGCATTTCAAAACGCCCCTGTTTTGTAAAACGGCTAGCCGTAATGTAATACGGCGGATTATACGATCCGACTGCGACATAACCATAAACATTATAAAATGTTTACTAATCTACGGTGCCTACATCTATGATAAATAATCTGTTCTTTAAAATAAGATTTAAAACTTATTTTCTATGTCGAAAAATTCTATCCTAGCTTTGATTAGCATTGAATCCCCTATAGGCTTAATTTTCGAGTGATATTTTCGCGGCGCCTTTGAGAATATTGGTAATTGATTTATCTTCATTATTTACGTTTACATTATTTAAATGTCATATAGGTATTCAATATCTGTTTAGTATTAAGATTGTTGTGTCAAATAAATTATTTTCTTTCATTTCATTTCAAATCTGTGGGTTTTAACCTCATTCATTGTTTTTTCGTATTCACTATTTTCTTATTATTCCTTTTGTGTATCATTGAAGTGTTTTATATGTGTAGCTTCTCCTTTTATGTATCTTTATGTGATATCTGTCGTGGCATCACCGAATGGGCCCTACGGAAGATCGGCGCTGGCTTTATAGCTAGCATTATGCTGAGTTGGGTCCATTTCGTGATGCACACTTATTGATTTCTTCTTTTCTTGCTGTTGTTTTTGTCTGTACACGTCCGTACATGTTTTGTGATCGTCGCCAATAAAAATCTTTTATCTTATCTTATTCTGAACATCAGTTGCAGTACATATGACCTCTACGTCTTGGCACGGTCGGCTCCACTTCCTCCTTACCGAGGTAATGCACGCATTAACGCGCTTAAAACAGACTAGGATATCCTGTCGCTGCAAACGGCGGGGTAAATTGCCAATAACCGGCCGGCCGGTTAGGTTGCAGGCGGGTAGAATATACAAGCTTTCAGGTTTCATTTGAAAAATTTAATTGGTTCACAGCGGTCAATCAATCTTTATATAACTTGATATATATACATTTAAAATTTAAAAAACCTTGTTCCAAGGACTTGTTCCAAGGGTTCCGTACATTAAGTCCGACTCACGCTTGACTGCACATTTCTAATAGGTTTTCCTGTCATCTATAGGTAAAGAACTATTTTGTGTATTTTTTTTCAAAATTTTAGACCCAATAGTTTCGGAGATAAAGGAGGGGAATGGTCGGACAGACAGACAGACAGACAGACAGACGCACGAGTGATCCTACAAGGGTTCTGTTTCTTTCTTTTGAGGGACGGAACCCTAATAAACAACGCAATGAAACGGATGAACCGATTTTGACAAAACATTGTATAAAACCAGCGATGGAAAACCTGCTTTCTAATAAAAAAAACCCGCTTCCAAATCGGTTTACCCGTTTACCGGTTTAAGTAATCTGCAATTCAGTTTTCTAAAACAAAACACTGCCGATTGATTGCCTCCCAAACACCTGTCAAGTGGAGCGTTTTTGAAGAAAATCTCCTAAAACAGAAATTAATGAGTCCCTATAAAACAATACCCTTTTGATATCATCGCTGAAGTAATTATGGTGGAATCTTAGACTATCTCTCTAGACAACGCTTTCAACGCGTACACGAAAACTGTCAGCAAACGTACTTGTTAAGGTCACAAAATTTGGCGAAAGAGAATATTCTTCAGCGATAAAACCGCCTAATGCATTTTCTCTGTATTCATCATTATCATCATATCAGCCCTTTATCGCCCACTGCTGAGCATAGGCCTCTCTTCTAGTACCTACGCCACTTGTCCCGGTCCTGAGCCTATCTCATCCAGAAGTGACCCGCAATCTTCCGGATGTCGTTCACCCAACGAGCTAACGGACGCCAGGCGCTTCTTTCATTCGAAAGCGGTATTAGGACTACTTTTTTTTTATTGTTGTTTTGCATGTGAAAATAATAGGTACCTATTGTATTATATTGTACTGTAATAATACTACGCCGTCAACTATATTTCCCAGATGCATCTTAGACTGTTTCATACTACAATAACCCATATTGCTCTCTGGTAGTCGATTTACGGGATATACTCGTACTTGAAATTAAGCGTCAATAAGTTGTAAATTTCAACGGCGGCGTCTTGAATAGTTTACATTTCTTGCTGCTTGCAACATACTGACACAATTAGAATGTTACCTTTATGTTCTGTCTAATTGGTAAATGATCTGTGACTGGAGCAAAAAAGGAACAAAATCCAACCACACTTTATTCAATTAACAACCGGAAATGCCTTATAACTTCCATCCTGCACAGGAAATTAAACCCTTCTTCTTAGCACTTGCCGTCTTTAATAGCTTACCGCCCAAATTCGCAAGTAGACTTCAAAGTTATGTTTGCAAATTTATACCTTATTGTGTGGTGATAAGGTGAAAACTTGCATACGTATTTTTCAGGTCTGTCTATTGATCTTGTTTTAATTGAAAGCGGACGTTAGTTTAATGGGAATTGAGTCTAATTTTCTGTTTGATTGTAAGCATCTTCATATACTTGCATGATTTTTAGGTTGAGATTCAAATATTCGTTTCCCATGACTTGTTAAAAAAAACCTGCCAAGTGCGAGTCGGACTCGCGCACGGAGGGTTCCGCACCATCAACATTTATATATAGTACCTAAACATAAAATCCATGAGCAAATTAATTGTTAGGGTTCCGTACCCAAAGGGTAAAAAACGGGACCCTATTACTAAGACTTCGCCGTCCGTCCGTCCGTCCGTCCGTCCGTCCATCTGTCATCAGGCTGTATCTCATGAACCGCGATAGCTAGACAGTTGAAATTTTCACAACTGATGTATCTCTGTTGCCACTATAACAACAAATACTAAAAATAAAATAAAATAAATATTTAAGAGGGGCTCCCATACAACAAACACGATTTTTTTGCTCTATTTTTTGTTGATGGCGCGGAACCCTCCGTGCGCGAGTCCGACTCGCACTTGGCCGGTTTTAATTTGTTTTTATTTCTACTGACAAATTTGGTTTGACCAACTATACGTCTTTACATGAAGTTTTCGTTATTCCCAGCCCCCTTTGTAACGCTTTTCCCGGACAGTCCGACCGCAGCAGTCAATGTCTGAAAGCCTGCAATTACCAGTGCATGCATACCGTCACTCCCAGCAATCAAATTTCAAAAGGCACGCCGAGGCGTCATTTGCAGGCCACGGACCGAATGAACACGCTGTTTTGGACTGAGTTCGTACGTGATGTTTTCATTTGCTGTTTTGTCTTTCCTGCTTTCGGAGCACTGAAAACAATTGGGTTGGGAATACACGTTGATTACCTAAGTTAAATGAATCTAGGTAGATATAATGAGCTATTGATATACGCCATATACAGTCGCCATCAGATGTATCGGTGCGGTCAAGGTGTGTGCATTCTGAACACGCACTCTAACACCTTGAAAATAGAGGCGTGATCAGATATTTGTGAATGCCTTGACCGCTCCGATATATCTAAAGGTGATTGTACATAAAATGAGCTACTAAATATAAAGTCCGTGACATGCAATGAACGATCTTTGTGAACTGTGCTAATTAACTTATAGTAATTTGATTATTTCATAAAGTATGAATGTAATTCGAAGACAGGCTAGGTAAAACAGATTACTCAGGTTAGGTGAAGAGTTTAACCAGATTTAACTGAAAACTGTTCTGATGTTTAACAATTTATGGAGTCACACTTACTTATCAGGATGGAGGTCAGAAACATTGAAAACCTAAAATTTGTGTTTAATAAAATTCTGTTAAATAGTTAAATATCATTTTCAATAAAATTAAATGACTAGATAGAAGGTATACCTGCACAATATAATAAGTGTCAATATTTTCAGAAACAAAATTGTAATATTTAATACATTATCAGTACGGCTGGGTGGCGACATTATAAAGTACGTCAATGTAGTGTCAAGCATTTTAGAGGCTTGCTAAAAACATCCGACTCTGACTTTTATATCGCTTCGAGGCAATTAGTTCCATAAAGCCATTTAATCCCGAAAATATAATTGATTGCTTGATATACCACGAGTCACAAAGTCAATCAGACGAATCAGTGGATTTCTTACATATATAACTAGAGTTTTTTCTTGAATAAATTATATCAGACAATCCAAACATTCATAAGCAATTTACCTACATACTTAGATACTAGCGACCCGCCCCGGCTTCCCACGGGTTAACAAATTATACATAAACCTTCCTCTTGAATCACTCTATCTATTGAAAAAACCACATCAAAATCCGTTGTGAAGTTTTATAGATCTAAGCATACAAAGGGATAGACAACGGGAAGCGACTTTGTTTTATACTATGTAGTGATACTCCTGATATTTAAAATGTTAAACGTTTTGACTTTGTCTTAGTCGAGTAAAGTGGCTGCTGTAGGTACACTAAACTTGAAACACTTATCAAATTACGCCAAATTCCGCCGAAATCCCCTCCACCCGTTCCAACAGCCGCACCTGAGTTCTGAAATGTTTATTATTACCGGCAGTTTATCGCTGGAAACGTCCGTTTCCCCTCCAATACCTATCCCATCGATATCTATGGTGCCGCTAATATACGGCGGGGAGAATTGAAGCGTGGATAGGAACCATTGGTAGCACTCGCGCAACGAAAGATTAGGGAAGATCAGACCGCATTTTTTTGCTAGGGTTAAATGAAGCTGACTCCACAGAGACCTTGCAGTTACACAGTATGAAAGGAACCATCACAGAACAAGTAGAATGGCGATGCGAGCAGGGTACGTGTCGCCGCCGGTTATGAGCAAACGCTCGCATGCTAGTACTCGCCCGCGCTGACCGAAAAACGTAAACATGCCTTTTGCGCCACAATAACGTTCAGATTAAAAAGAAGCCAGACATCAAATCTGTCTAAAAGAGGCGTATCCATTCACCAGGCACACAAGTTTTTACTACCGTTGCGCGAGAAATGTGGAAATGTGGAGAGGAACGAGCAGCGACACCGGTTCCGATACCAACTGCGCGCGATAGCCGTTCTAACCTCTTTAATATGTTCTGTGGGAACCATCAAAAACGTAAAATCCTATAAAACTGAGCTTAATTGTGAAACCACGGATTAGTATAGCATATAGATTAGTAATCTTATTAATTTGAGGTAGCTGTTTCATATACTTTGTACTGTCATTTGGGATTTTGCTCGTTTAAAATGCGTTTCAGTCATTTTCCCTTCCTTTCTCCTGAGGATAGATTTCTAACTAAATAAGTATAAACACAGGGCTTACGCTTTTAACTATGTACGACGGTAAAGTTTTATGTAACATTGTCACATTAAATTGATTATTTATTTATTTACACTACCATTAAAACTGTTGCTTACGTTTATGTTTAATACAATAAACTAGACCTATACATAACTAAATAGAGTCTTTTAAATCAATTAATGAGCAAACTTTGAATCGTGACAAGCCTTATGGCTTACTCTGGTTAAAGACAAATCAATATTATTATTGATTTGTCTTTAACCAGAGTGATAGGTACCTACTAAACAGTGTAAAACTATCCTAAACAGACAAAACGATAAGGCCATGTCCACACTGGGTGTCGTCTGCCCTACATTATTTATCCGACGCCGGCACCCTAACGTGACATATTTTAAAGTCGCCATTTTAATAAGCCGCCTTGGAACCCACCGGACACGGCTGTAGATTCTCTAGAAGAGGGCATTAGTACTGATTTAGAATGGTATTCATATTTTACAATTGGTTAAGATTTGGATCTTGTTATGATATGACTTTGACAATCATTCATACTGATCGTGTGATAGTTAAGTCAAAATTTAAACAAATTTTTAATATCATAATATGGCTCTTAGATTCAATTACTTTGTTGTTAAATATAATTAAATATGTAATAACATACCAGTAGTAAATTAACAGTATCATTTATTTTATATATCCACAAAGTCTACATTTATACCTTGATTAATTAGTTATTAATTATAGTGCATTCGTTATTATAATAAGCACTTTATTTAATCCCATTCCCGCTTTCAAAATTAATGATGGTATTATTCAAATAAATATTTTTCGTAAATAAATTGTTATTAAATTTCTGTCATTGAAAAATCAGTGTGCAAAAGCTGATTTTTAATGCCAGGATTTTACAGCTATTCAAAATGAATTAGTCTATTTCTGAAACTATCGCTTTACTTTAGAATGATACCGCCCACAAAGCATTGCATTTTCTCCCTTGCCAAACACAATCTACCATTTTAATAAATCATCATCATCATTGGCCTTAGCGTCTATTGTAGACGATTTATGGTGTAAGACATTTACACCGTCTGGGATGGAATTAAGGAAACGCAGGGATGCCCAGCACCTGCATTACCCTCTCGGCTTCACGTCTTATCTCACAATTTAAGAGCCAACAGGAGTGGTCATTTCTCCATACAAACGTATTCGACTCTTCTTCTATTCGTATTCTATTCCTCCGTGGGTTTTGAAGCTAGAGCAATGATTTTTTTCAACACAGATTAATGTTTTCAATGTCTGTGTCGGACCGTTTACTTTTTTTGATATTTTTGTTTTTTAAGGCGCTAGAGCCCTTCAAAAATGGCCAAAATGGCCTAATTGACTATGCCGCAATGTGAGGCGTGGTATTCAAAACTGATATCAATTAGCCAAAAAAACAAAACGGTCCGACACAGATAATTTCATAATCATTTAGATTTCCAAATTTGGTTACGATTGGTTAAGTTTTGGAGGAGGAAACAGTCAAGTACGAAACATCGATTTTTGAGATTTTTACGCAGGATTTTTCGCCTTGTCCTTATCGCACTAGTTTTAGGAGCCGCTTCCGTTAGCGAGACGGGTATATTTAATTAAAATATTTAAATCTCAGCTCCTGTTTCGTCTTAAGAAATATTGTATTAAATAAAGGAAAGAATGTTCCAGCATCGGTAGATCATACGGTCAGCGTGGGTTGTGTGCGGATCCTGCAGATATACCCAACGTTTACCGAACAAGCGCGTAGGTACTCAATCAAACCAGTATGAATAAGCGCGCATTATGCGTTAATTAAACATTTCTACAAAATTAAAAATTTAGTGGTAAATAATAATATACACTGCGAGTCGTGTCATACGGTATCTTGCTCGCACGCTGCATTTGTTTCAATCTATCCTACTGATTCACAAAGCTTTGTTTAATTGAATTTGGAACCTTGCCTCCTTTAATCAAATCACTACATAGTGTAAAACAAAGTCGCTTCCCGCTGTCTATCTGTCCCTATGTACCTATGCTTAGATCTTTAAAACTACGCAACGGATTTTGATGCGTTTTTTAAATAGATAGAGCGATTCAAGAGGAAGGTTTATGCATAATTTGTTAACCCGTGCGAAGCCGGGGCGGATCGCTAGTTTAAAAATAAATGTTGGAATTTGTCTATAATAAGTGCTTCCGATATCCAGGAGTATATGGGCCGCCCGAAGCCTTGGCTCGCCTTTGCTCACACAGCAATAGGAATGCGCAGGTTAGAGCTAGCACATGCTACTAATTGATGTCGCCCGGGGAATAAAAACTGCCCAATTACAACGTACGCCTCAAACTTTGCGAAACATTGCCTGGGGAATATTTTGTTTATGTTATCACCGGAAGGGTTGGGTTTAAAATAACTTATGCGTGGGTGCGTAAGGTACCTGTCTACCTAATTCAATTTGTTGTGATTAATCCCTTTGTAACTTTTTTGGAACACCTCAAAAGGAAAACACGGAACTCTTATAGGATCACTCGTGCGTCTGTCTGTCTGTCTGCCTATCCTTCTTTACCTTGAGATGACAGGAAACCTATTAGAAATCAAGCGTGTGTTAACCTTTTGGACGCCAATGACCGATATATACGCACCGCAGGTCCAACGCCAAAGACGTATTAATCGGTCATAGACCACAGAGCAACATAGACCTAGGTGCATATGGATAAAGTTCAATTTCAGTTTTGACACTTCGATGACGTGGCGTCTGATAGACAGCTTTTGTTTGACACGACGTCGAAAAGGTTAATGTACCTACTAGTGTGACTAATGCGGATTCTCGGCACTCAATGTGTAAAGTTAACAGCATAACCACAACCAAGCCAGCACCAGTAAGCACTAAACTGCCTGACAATCGTTCATTGAAAACTCCAATCGCAACTATATATGGAATACTACTACTATGGTATTCCATATACAAGTTGCGATTGGAGATTGGACTCCCTACAGACATGACTTTTCGTTCACATTTGTCATCTATAAATTTTGACTTTTATTGGTGTTAGTCAATAAACAATTATCATCTTAATTATATGTCCAGGTAAGAATACAGTAGCCCCTCGTCCTGTATACACTCTCAAGCGTATCCGATACAGCTCCGATACCGATTGGCAAGCGAGGCCGCAAGGTTTACAGATGGTTTGTAACGCCCAACTTTAATTTAATTGCCAGCGAACTTTTCACGTTTTAAAAAACTTTCACACTAAACCTGCCCCGAGGACCATTCCATTGATATACAGGCCAATACTGTTTTTAATTTCAGCCAACATTTCATGATCGCGCTCAGGCCGCGAAGCGGAAATTGGGACTTGGCTTTGTGTGAGTAAACGTGTCGTAATGTCACAATGGTCAACAGTGAAATGTTGGTAGCCAGTTATTTGACTCGTATATCATAGAGTCTGTTCGGAAAGAGAAGAGTCGTGTAATGTATTGGGCCTCATACATTCCACGACTCTTCTCTATCCGCACAGACTTTAAGTATATTTTTCTGTTTGTCAACATTTTAAAATTAGCTCCTGGAGTATGGACGCCAACGAAGTAGCTTCTATAGGTAAGGACGTCTGCTATATTATACTCTGTAGCAGTAATGCTTGTATAGTCTGAATCAGAACGATCCTACTTATAGCTGGAAGTACACAGTTTATTACGGAATGACCCCATAATAATGTGTCATAATTTTATTTTTAGTGTTTACTTTATATTTTTACAATATGTATGCTAGTTTTAAAGTATCTATGTATGGGCTACTAGTTGCCTGAAATAAAGATTTCATTCATTCATTCATAAAAAGTATCCTCCGAAATGTTCATAACGGGTTACTCTTATGAGTGTAGAGGTGGAACTTGAGATAAACACAGGAATGACCTTGAAGACTAATTTATTTAATTGAAACGCGACTAGCGTAGCCCTGTGGCCAAAAACTCTAGGGCCACTGACGCAAGAAAACGTTAAACTTATTGATTCCATTGACTTTCAGTCATATAGATATCGATACAAAACAACCAGCTATTTAGAGGAGTGTCATACCATTTCCTCAGTAGGTACCTGACATGAACATCAGGAATATTTTAACTGTGCCTCACCCTGCTGCGACCATCTTTCACAGGGCTGAAGCTCAATTTTCATGGCCTGTAGTTTTTAATAACCGTTAAGGTTCGAAGCAATTTCTTGATGGAATTGAAAAAGTTCGGTGATTCCTTGCTGGGGTAACTTTGAAAATCGGTGTACTAGATTATTGTAAAAGCGAGTTTGATACAAGGACAGAAAGTATAATTTTGAGTGACTCGATTGGAAAGTCACCTTGGTATAAAGGGAACCATTTAATTCTGTAAAGGTGATAGATTTTTGAAGGTCATTATGATATAGATTTCGATCATTAAGATGCCTACCTACACCTATTCAACAGCACCCACTTTAACCCCGTTCGTCGGTTCCCTAACATATAATATATAAGTATCCACTTTTCTATAGGTACAATTAGTATGGTAACTTGGGTACTTAAGTTGGAGGACCGACCTTACTGCTGATGATGATAATTATGATAAAATTGTGTCATTTTGATTTAATTATTTCCTGGTACAAAAAATAATAATAGCGATGTATTTATGCTTCGAAGAATTATCTGATATGACTCCCATGGCTGCTTTCTACGGCTCGCTGTCCGAAATATATATTACTAAATTGGTAAAACTAAATATAATATAACATGTTTTCATAAATAGCGCTCCCCGGTCGGGCCACGGTAATAACAATTGAAATCTGACAGCGACTGGCGTCTGACATTGTATTAATTAAAATGAGTTTGCCGACAGATTTTATACCCAGTTAATTTTGGAAAGTAGAGAATATCTCATTTCCGCCTTTATATTTATTAGCTAGATATTTATTATTTTTAATCAAAAGTGGTTGGTGGTGGTGGTGGGTGGTTCTATGATAATTTTGCAATGATATTTTGATCAAACAAAACAAGTATTTCGCATGTTATTTTACTCACAGCAGGCGGCCAAAGGAAAAGGTCCAAGTATTTTAATTTTTAGGCTCTTGTCCTTGTCCCATCCTCAACTTATAATTTATATAATGTATCATGTATCAATTCTAATTCAAAAGCATTTCAGGTCTCCAAAGAATCCAAAACAAATTTTTGTAGATGCGTTAATTATTAATTAGGTAATTTCAAAAAATGTTTCATACGCGACTCGGTCCCGTTTTGTAAGAATATTAAAAAAATATATCAGTAGGTACTTCACCTCTGTATCTATAATCTTTTTAATAAAGATCTTCGTATTCAGTAGGTAAATTATTAAAAAGGAATAAAAAGAACACAACAGTGAAACTTGGTATAATATTGTCTCCTTTGCAAAATATCTACTTTTGAACATGTGCGAAAGTATTTGGAATTTATAGTACTGCTAGTATGTAGGTACCGACTATATACTAGTAGAAATTCACACGTGTTTCCCGGAATTCACAACATTTTCTAAAACAAACCTTCTCGTCTCCAAATTGAATCAACGTCGAACACTAGAGACGGAGACATTTATCCAATCAGAACGGATGAAATGACTTATCCTAAAATAAAACGTAGGGCAGTAACATGTGCCAGTTAAGTTCTTGCCGCGAGTAGGGATTATAGGTACTGTTACACTGCAAGCGTAGTAATCTCGATTTTTATAAAAACTACTTGGAGCTGCATTGAAACTTAAAAAAATCGTAGCTTGGTTTGATATTACTCGCAATGATTCTCACTGGCAGCGATATACGGGTACAAGCAAGTTCTACTACGATAATAATGTCAAATAAAGCTGAGATTATCGAAGTTCGAATACAATATAAATAATAAATATTTTGTGGCGTTTTTTCTCACAAGATACCTAAAGCAAAATACGTCTCAAAAAATGTCATACAGGGCCCGCGCTGGTTTAATCCAGCCCTCTGGACTATTACGAGTGCAATATCTACAGTATTTTGAGTTTCATAAAGCATATTCCGGCAGTGTACAAAGTCCCTGACGTTCAAGCTGCGTCTCAGTGGAGAAAATGCAACAAGTTATCGCCCGGAACCAGAAGTTTCCCTCGTAGTTTCGCTGGCAAACCAAAATAATACCCATAAACCTATACACAAGGTTTACTTTTCTCCAAACCTGACAGATGCATAGCGGAATTTAGTACAAACACAAAGACGCAATGGTATATTTTTCAGCAGTCTGTTTTCAGAATGCGTCGAATAGTCAATCGCGTTTTTTGCCCTGTTATTGGCAAATCTGCCAGAAAACTGCAATATACCCTATATTGCATTCTTGGCATAAATAGCAGCTTTTAGCGACAAAGTTTTGAAAATTATACTGACCAGAACTGAACTGCGAAGCTCACACGAAAATAACTACCAGAAGGCCAATTCGAACTTACATTTTGATATCAGAATGATGTTATTTTGTTATCATTCGCGCTAGCATTTCGCTACCTGTATTGGCGCGGGCGAAAAGCGGTGGTGGCCGAGTGGATATGACGTCCGACTTTCAATCCGGAGTTCGCGGGCTCAAATACTGGCTCGTACCAATGAGTTTTTCGGAACTTATGTATTTACGAAATATCATTTGATATTTACCACTAGCTTTTCGGTGAAGGAAAACATCGTGAGGAAACCTGCGAAACAATTCAACTTAAGGCGTATGTGAAGTCCCCAATCCGCATTGGGCTAGCGTAGGGACTATAGCCCAAGCCCTCTCACGCATGAGAGGAGGCCTGTGCCCAGCACTGGGGCGTATATAGGCTCAAATTATTATTATTTATTATTATTTTGTTCAAAAATTATTTAAAGTCCATACTTCTAAATACTCGACGACTTTTAAGTCGTCCATTACAAAAACCTGTTCCGAAAACTATTTCAGTAATGACTCCTCCACACGATGGGCCAGCGCCGGCCACTCCAAGGGACGCAGCCATGCGGTAGAATGAGATAGCAATATCACTTGCTCCCTCTAACGCATAAATGCGTCCCTTGGAGTGGCCGGCGCTGGCCCATCGTGTAAAGGAGCCATAAAACACACCACCTCTAGCATGTACCTACATGAATATAGTTCAATTGGAGATATAAAAACCAACTGACAGGTTTGGTTTGTAGCTAGAGTTGTGATAAAAGTCAGTATTTTAACCTCAAGCAACGTTATTCTTATCAGGTCCAGGGGATTAAAAATGGATGCGCACTTACACAGCAGCCCAGACTTGAATTTAAATCAATAAGCGGGAATATGCGGGAATTATTTACGGTCAAGCCGGGCGTAAGAGGCGGGACGAGCGGCGCATACGTTATGAGCCTTCTGGACTCTTCCTGTTTCTAGAGTCTAGGAGCAAATCGACAATATTCTATTTGATATTTAGATAAATTACTTTTTGCATTGCGCCTTACAAAAAAAATCAAGAATGATGTAAAAAATATTTATAAAATAAACTCATATATTTTCCCCATGGGCTTCTTTCTAGCTTACCCGCAATCCGCATGTCTGTCTGTTCAGAAGAATGATTGCGTTTGCTATTGTTATCCAACAAAATACACAAGTTTACTTTATTTCGTGAAATTCTGTGTTATTTACCTCATTCTACAACTTGAACATTATTTCGACTTCCGACACTTCGTTTTCTATGACGGGTGAACGGTGATCACGTGATAATCAATCATTCTTAAAGTGCTTAAAACGAACATGTCACTTAACTATTTTTCGGGTGAAAATAGGAACAGCCCTATTGAGCCTGGCTCCTATTGCCTTATACATTATACGAGGATGGCCTTCAGCGGGCAGACTAAAATATTGTCTACTGGACACACCTGGGGCATTGTTCTCACGGCAAATAGGTTCAGAGTGTCGTTAAGTGATAAGGATGGCGGGTGTGTGTCAGCAAAGGTGACGTTACAGAAGATTGTTAACCAAGGGTTGAAAGTGATCCATTGCACATGAGATAGTTTAGCGCTCGAGCAAAGATAGGGTGATATAGGTGCTTTCACCCGGGTTAAACATCCATTCCAAGAGAAGGTGATAGAAAATTTTACTTATACTTAGGTACATGAAATGCAGTCCTAATAAATATGCCATATACGTTAATTTATAACAGCATTTTGATTGCTTCATATGCGAGGCACATTGGAAAAACTTAGTTGTGACTGAAAAGTCCCAGTTAAAGCTAGTTTTTACCGAGGCCTTCGTTTTAACTAGTGAAAACGAGTTTTCACTGAAGCGAACCTTTTAAAGTTTTGATTAAAGTTTGCGCTTGCAAATATAGTCTAGTTTTCGTGTGATTTTTTTCATGGCCCTTGCCCTTGATTTAAACGTGGCAAATTTCAATATAACAACTACAATACTATGTTAAAAAACCTAGTGTAATGTCATAATAAGATTCAAATAAGATAGGACTCCTCATGACAACAATAATCAATGTTATATATGATTGTGATGGTAACGCCCCGAAAACATGAAATAAATGACTCATAACATAATAATGCCGCAAACCCCATTAAGGAAAGAACATCCACTCTCCAAAGCCCTCGAAAAGGATGAAAATATGCTAACCCCATTGAGGAGGTCGTACAAAGTTTTTGATATAATTTTTCGTGGCCCGGGCGGGCGCTGCAAGTCCGCAAACTTTGCAGATACACCCTGTAATAATAAATAAAGCTATTATGCTGTACAGGGTGCTTGGAATGTTAAGATAATAATGGTTGGGGCTTTGGTTTGTCGATGTTTAGTGTTTACGCATCACTTTATAAAATAAATGTTAATTACAACAAACATGATAAACATGAATAGGACTTATCGATTTCGATTTTTAAACATCTTAATTAAACCAACAATTGATTCAATATCTTTTCAAACAGGTTTTTGAAGTTCAGAAAGTTTCGATAATTATTAGGTATGATAATGACATGCTCATTTGAACCTACCAAATTTATTGATTTAAACGAGCAAAAACTTTTTTATATACTTTTTTATTACTTTTTTATAACCATAAAAATGGATTAATATAATGTATAATTATTTTTACAATAAGACGTGTCTTTACAATAAGCTTTATCTACAAAAAAGATAGCCGCGGTTCGCGTATCAGTTATTACTCCCAGGGAAATCATTTGCGAGCAAGCTTAATAAATATTTATTGGTAATATGGCCATCATATAATTCCAATACCATCAAGATCATATTTTACTTCATTTTATATTTAGTGCCTCTTCCGCGGCTATCCATAAAACCATCGTTTATTTAATAGGTGAACTATTGGCAAGGTGCGAAGTCGGTGGAGGGGGAAGTGGCGCTGATCGTCACAAACACAGGTAATCTTATGGAATGGCCGCCATTAGTACTAGCGGCAGCCGCTTGAACTAATTTTACTCCATAAGATTTAACGTAGAAAGTCTGCCAAAATGAGGGCAGCACCAGTCGTGCACCTAGCGAATAGCCCGCGGTATTTCTGGACCGTTATTCCCTCTAGTGTTAGCGGTATCCATGGGTGACGATAATTGCTTACCAGCAAGTAATTCGTCTGCTCGTTTGCCTCCTTCACAGCTCCCATTTTCAGAGCAGCCTGTATTCACCGCAAGTCAACTAAGTTCCGAAGAAAGTTCATGAGTCAATTTCAATCTAAGGCCTGTTTCGAGTTTTCAATATCGGGATTGAACCTGGGACTGCACGGAGCACTCCGCTTAATAGTTTACGTGATGCGCTGTTTACGTGTTTGCACATTTAACCCATCATGATATTGAAATTTCGGCCATTTGGCGAGTTTATTTGGATATGGAATGTTGGTATCGATATTAAATGTGAAGTTGATGCGCGGCGTGTGTTGTGGAAATGTTTTTAAACTTACTAGCTTCAGCACGCGACATTGACCGCGTATAAGCTACTTTAAAGTCCTAATGTTAGGGTAAACGCTTTAGTATTTTTCTGGATGTATCTAGAAAAATAAATAAAAAATTCCATAATATGGCCTCCGCTAAGTCAATGTTGATGTCTAAATGATGTAATTTCGTTATCATTTTACGTATGCATTTTGCACAAACTTGCTCGTACGTGTATTGGCGCGAACGAGACGCACGCACGGGTGAATGACAACAAAATGAGATAATTAAGATTATTATCAACAGTTTACTAACAACTAACTGCAGGCGTGGCTATTATTTAATTTATTACCACGACGCATAGTAAAGGTTCCTTGAAACCTTCAAAACTTTTATTTACCGTATACTCGGGTTACTTTGACCCAATGGGGGGTAACTTTGACCCACTTGAACATTTAAAAGGGTCTGATAAAAAACATAAAAACGTCAAAACCAACCTCATGACATATTTCCAGATAATTATGGTGCAATTAATTATAAAACCTAGACCGAGTAAATCTCAATGGCCAAAGTTACCCTCCAGGGCTAAAGTAATCCGACTTTACTGTAATTTTCGTAAATAGATTTGGTCAACTGTTTGTAATAGCTACGTCTGCAGCTATAGTAGGTAGCTATAGATTCCCCGGCGAGGCCCAAGAGCGTGTTTACGAGGCAACTTGGGCGATTCTCGCCTAATGCCCGCCCGGAGGGAAGTGTTTAAACTCGCCCAATAATTATTACTCCCCGATCGCCGTACGCCGTACTTGTTACGACTTAGAATATTATGAAGGAAGGAAAAAGGTTACATTTTGATTGCAACCGTAACATTGTTGTTGTTATTTCTACAACATTGCTGTTGCAGCGTTGCAGTAGCAGCAAATGGGTGATGACACTGTCACTAGACTTATATCGACCGGGATGTGAACCGTGATTACCTTTTGTATTGTTTTCGGGCTCCCGATATACATGCATCTTGTTCACGGGTAACTGAAATATCGGGAGCTCGAAAACAATACAAAAGGTAATCACGGTTCATATCCCGGTCGATATAAGTCTAGTGAAACTAACCGTGAATCATTCAAAACTGTTGATGTCACTGTCAATTTCTTTGATGAAGGTTATCTCTTTCCTCAATATGTCAAACCAAAGTGACGCAGTTAGGTATGATAAAAATAAGATAAAAAAAAAATGAATGATGGTTCCGACCGTATCCTTTCTCAGGTAGGTGCCCAACAGGGGGATCCTCTCGGTCCGCTTACCTTCAGCCTGGCAATTCACAAAGTCATCACCGAGCTCAAATCTCCCCTTAATGTCTGGTACCTCGACGATGGCACAATTGGAGGAAAACCGGACGAGGTGGAGCAAGACTTACTTATCCTTTTGCCGCGTCTAAGGGATTTGGGGCTGGAGGTGAATACCTCTAAATGTGAGTTTTTCCCCTGTGGGCCAGAGTCTTCTTGTCTTTTCCCATGTTTCTCTTCTTTACTTCCTGGCCTCAGGCAGCTAGACACCAACTCTTTTTGTTTGTTGGGGGCTCCGATATTTCCGTCCGCAGTTCCTGAAGCGCTACGGGTGGGCAGAGATCTTCTTCAGCTCGCTGGCGAGCGTCTCAAAGAAATAAGTCCGCATATAGCGTTGGTCCTAATGCAAAAGTGTTTCGCCGTCCCGAAAATGACGTACCTGCTACGTACATCTCCAGTTTGGCAGTTCCCGGACGAAATAACTTCCTTCGACGACACCATTAAAGCCACGATTGAGGCGGTTGTCAACGTCTCTCTCAGCGATGACCAATGGAGGCAGGCGGCTTTGCCGGTCCGGCACGGGGGCATTGGGGTGCGACGTGTGCAGGACGTAAGTCTGCCGGCCTTCTTGGCGTCGGCCCATGGGGTGGCGGACCTTGTTGCTGATATTTTGTCCTTGAATGGCGACAAGGCGAGCATACCTTTCGTAGTCGATGCGCTGAGGGAGTGGTTGGCTCTCAATCCTGGAGCAAACGTGCCGGAAAACCCCAAATTTCAGCGGGCGTGGGATGACGTGGGGTGTAAGGACACGCTGAACGGGCTTATTGGGAATGCTGTGGGCACGGAACGCGCAAGACTTCTGGCTGTATCGCAGTCAGAATCCGGGGCATGGTTGCACGCGCTGCCTTCTCCTCAATTAGGCACCCTGCTGGATAGTGACTCATTGCGGGTGTCCGTTGCTCTCCGCCTGGGCTGCAAGGTATGTGAGCCACATATATGCATTTGCGGTACCATGGTGAGGGCCGACGGCCACCACGCGCTGAGTTGCCGGCGTTGTGCTGGCAGGCACCCGCGTCACCATGGCCTCAACGATATAGTTCAGAGGGCTCTCAGGTCGGCGGGCATTCCGTCGGTACTCGAGCCTCCAGGCCTTAGTCGCACGGATGGCAAAAGGCCTGATGGGCTAACGCTCGTACCGTGGGAGAGAGGGCGGTGCTTGGTGTGGGACGCTACGTGTGTCAGCACCTTCGCCGCCTCGCATATCAGTCGCACGGTGCGCGCGGCTGGAGCGGCGGCCGAGTCTCAGGCTGCAGTGAAGCGGCAAAAGTATGCCCCCCTAGGAGCAGGGTACATTTTTCTCCCTTTCGCGGTAGAAACGGCGGGCTGCTGGGGGGCGGACGCGAAAGACATGGTGCGCGACATAGGCCGTCGACTTAGGCAGAAGGGGGAGGACCCCCGCTCCGAGTCGTTTCTGGTGCAGAGGCTATCCATAGCCATCCAGCGCGGCAATGCTGCGAGTATTATGGGCACTTTTGCACCGGAAGCGTCTAGGAGCGGCAGCAATGTTTAGTTAGTAGTTAGTTTGTAAGTATGACTGACTGTATGTATGTCTTTTTAATTGTATTTGAACCTGTCTTTTACTGCAATATATAAATTAAATAATAAAAAAATTCTAAATTACCTGACCACTGATAGATGTAATGCCCTTGTAATAAGGTTCAGAAATTGCCAATTACAAGTGGACGGTACAATCGGCATCAAAAGGAAGAGTTTTGACCAAGGAGGAGTTTTGGCCGATGGGTGTCAATGTCAAGTCCCTGACCCTGACACAGCGGGTACGCGTAATACGTCGCAGCCATTACGTGTTTTGTAGTTTTTAGATATATTTTTACAATATGTATGCTAGTTCAAAAGTTGCCTATGGTCCACTAGTTGCCTGAAATAAAGATATTATTGTTTCATTTCATTTTCAAATTAATGCAATCAGACTATGCGTCAAAAGTATGTACCATTATCTTATAGCTTAACAAAGAGAGATATGTGTCTATAGGTATAAAGAACAATTAAACTGTTGCAAACAGCTCAGGGTGCCTAGCCAACGTAGTCATCTCTCTCTATCACTCTTCCATATTAGTGCGACAGAGTGTTGTAAAAGATTAACGTAAAAGATTGGCACGTTGGCTACGCCGCCAGAACGCAAACTTTCGAGATATATATTAGGAAATCGAGGGGCAGATAATAAATTATTAATATTATGCATGCGTTGTTTCATACGCTACTATTGATGCTGACTGTACTGTACAACTCATACGTCATGTTTGTGTTTACACAGTACCGACCTGGAAATATCAATGCAGCTTACAAGTCGGAAACATGCATCGGATTTTTACGGCGGGAACGGCATAATTCCACAAAATGGATAAAACAAATGCTATGTTTTTGCGAATAGCTGTTCAACTTTTTCGTCATTGATATGTCGCAGTGCAGTGTCGATCCTCGATCACACAACACATGGATACGAGTGAAATTCACGAAGAGTGATTTCAAAATGTGATCAAGATGTCTTCAAACAATTTGTGAGTTCGAATATTATGGGTCACTGGGTAACTAGTAATGTATATTTTTTTTGTATTGTTCAACTAAGCACATTCTACTCCTGTACTTGGTATCCTGAAGCGTTTTTTTCCCTTCACATTAATAAAGCTCTTATTAATGTGAAGGGAATTTTGTTTGTTACATATACTACGCCTAGAACTCTATTTCCATTGACAGTGCCATCTACTTCAGCTGTCAAATGTATGGCTGTCAATGTCAATGCTAATAAAATTATTAAGTTTCCCGTATCACGTGTCATTTTTATACCAGTCATATTATCTTTTCTATTGTAATAACAAAAAAAAATATTTAGAGCCTATAATTCAAGGAAAATTTCGGTATACTTGGTACAGGCACAATCAGCCCGGGGCCTGTAATCCTGAAATGTGTTGTGTTCGCGCGCACTATATCTTGATTTTCAGAACTTGCCCCATTATCCTGGACCGGGCTGAAATTTCTAACGGAATTTATGTGCTGAAATTCGTTTTGACATCGAAGCTTTGAGTGGCCACTTGAAGTTGAATTTCGTAAGCGGAATAATTAAATTACCTACTTCAAGTAGTCTTTTATCTGGTCTTGGGGCTTTAAATATAAATATAAGCAGTTTGTTTTCCCGTAAATAGATTGGTTTTCCTTGTCAGCTTAAAAAAAGTTTTTTGCTAAAGTTTATTCTTTTAAATCACATTTTAGGCGTAGGTATAGATTAGGATTAGGTAGGATTTTAGGCGTATTTCAGTGCAATGTATTTTTTAATGTAGCCTTAACAGACAGAATATATATAATATTAAATAAAAACAGCCAAGTGCGAGTCGGACTCGCGCTCCAAGGGTTCCGTACATTAAGTCCGATATAGTTTTGATAGGTTTTCCTGTCATTTGTAGGTAAAGAACTATTTTGTGTATTTTTTTTCAAAATTATAGACCCAGTAGTTTCGGAGATAAAGGGGGGGAATGGTAATTTTTTGGCTATCTTCTTAAATATAACTTCTAACTTATTTATTTTAAAATTATAAAAAAAATATTTTTGAAATTATCAAAATGAGCTCATTTATTTGATATACATATATATATATATATAGTTTGAAAACCTTTATTTTATAATTTTCTCATTTACCACCCAAAAGTGGCCCCCATGTTTAAAATTCATTTGTTTACGTTACATGTCCGTCTTTGGGTCACTAATTTACATATGTGTACCAAATTTAAACTTAATTGGCCCAGTAAATTTCGAGAAAATAGGCTGTGACTGACGGACAGACAGACGAACGAGTGATCCTATAAGGGTTCTGTTTTTTCCTTTTGAGGTACGGAACCCTAAAAATCAAGCAGCAATAACCATCACCACCTCACATAATCATCACTTGTGGCAGTTGTAACTTCACGTCAGTAAGTGCGACGTTTTGAATAAAAACAAAGTATTCTAATGATACATTGCGTGCTGAACTATTTTATAAGGAAATATTAAAGTCGTAAAATTTTAGTAAAACCTATGAAAATAATTGGTTTTAATCTTATTTTAAACAAATACGTGAGCACCAATCAGAGTTAGCTGTTAGACTGTTGTTTGATTTTTGAGGACTGTTGAGGAGTTGTTTCATAAAGACTTCTACTTACCTTGCAACAAATCGCTTGCGATTTTAGATAATTGCCAAGTAGCTGCAATGAGTTTCATCGATCGTTCAAACGCCGCAATTATCAGTGCGGTACGTAGAGGTCCTAAGACATATCGCTCGCACTTATTTCAAATGACAAGATGTGTTCTTGTTATTATATGTATATGTTTCGAGCAGGTGGTAGGAGCATGTTAGGTTGCGGTGGCACAAGCAGTATGCGTTTATGTCGCAAAAAAACCAAAGAGTTACTGCTAAACACTGAACGTGCAGGCTAATTGCCATATTAACACCTCCCCCGCAAATTAAATGCATGTGAAATGTGAGATGTCCGTTAATACGACTCAAGGTCGTATCAAAATGAGATAAAACCTAATCAAATCGTTAAAACAGAATCCTCCTGTACGGATATGATGGTCGTTTTTGTCTACGTGACAGCGTGATAAAACGGTGTCCGTCACTTTCTTTCCCACGGTGTTAAACAGTGACAGTTATTTTATCACGTGGATAAAGATGGATAAAGCTATCCATAATAGGCTGGCTGTTTTGATTAGTACCTCCAACAAAAACAAACGTAGAATTCAATGATCAAATTAAATACAAAGCAGGGTTGACAAAAATGAATTTTCAGAAGCAGTAAATTATTGTAATGAATTGCCCTCGCCCCCGGGGCACAGATTAAATACGGAACGCAATCAAAATGGCATATGTCAAGGGCTGGGAGTAGGACATTGGATACTTTTATCTGAATGATTTATTACACCATAAAAATCGTATGAAAATAATAGATTTGCGTTTTTGTGCGGTGCTATTGTTATTTGGCGATGTATGAGTGTAATGGACGTCGACTTTGTTTTTTTTTTTGCTTTTTTGGAATGGGTTTAATGAATGGTTGGGATTATTGCGTGTAACTGGTTTGAATGGATTGTGACCTCTTTTGGGATTTTTTATTATGGTTTAAAAAACATTGTGTAACAAGTTAATTCTTATTAGTCTAAAGCATCGTCAGTTCTCGTTTTACCTTTAAGCTTGAATATTGAATTACTTACATATTATGTACAAGGAAGTCAACATTTAACCTTTTGGACGCCAATGACCGATATATCCGCAGCGTAGGTTCAACGCCAAAGACTGATTAATCGGTCACAGACCACAGAGCAACATAGACCTACGTGCATATGCATAAAGTTCAATTTCAGTTTTGACATTTCAATGACGTGGCGTCTGAGTGACAGCTTTTATGTTTGACACGGCGTCGAAAAGGTTAAAACACGGAGCTAATTTTCGAGATCATTGACAAACGGTTATATTTAGAACCATAATTTAATATAAAATTACAAGGACACTCGTATACCTGTATATGAGATTCCTTGTGATACTGTAGGTACAATTAATTTGGGGCCGGACCGCGGTGTAATCCTGAGATGTGTTATGTTCGCGCGCGCTATATCTAGATTTTCGGAAGTTGGCCCATTATCTGTATGATATGTTGGAACGAATTTCTGAGCTGAAATCTATTTTGATATCGAAGCTTCGAAAAGCCAAGAGATCTTTAAATTCTTCAGAGTGAAATAATTAATCTACACGTACATGTACGGAACCGTAAAACGGGGTGAGAGGTTTCGCGGGGAGAGGTGGGTTAACTGGGTTATGAATGGGGAGAGAAGGTTTGAGACGGGATGAGAAGGGATTTTAAGGCTACTGCTATAGTTCGTTTTTTTTAGCATTAGAAAGAACTTGAAAGAAGGTAAGCGATTTTGACATGTCTTTTAATTGAAAAACACTTTTTATAAATCAATAACTATTACTTATGAAAGCAGAAGACTATAAAAGATCGTATTAGATTCATAATTGTTACATATTTACCGTAACTTATTTTTAAAATGTGTTTTTCAAATAAAAGACACGTCAAGATTGTTTACCTTATTTCTAATGCTAAAAAAACGAAGTATGCAAAAATAATGTATTCCAATTTAAAATGGAGCTATAGTAATACGCATAATAAAAAAAATCGATCCAACAATCTTCCAAAATCACCTTTGTTTGAAAACCCCTCAAAAACGAGGCACTACGGGGTGAGGTGGGTTTTCCTCTTTATCGTTAAAGTTATGAAATGGAACTACCCAAAATAAAATAAAAACTAAAATACAAACGTCCGAAACACTTATTATATACACCATTCAGTTTTCATATGTAAAAATAAAATGTTATCGAGGTTTGAATTTCAGTTTTAACCCTACTCACCCCATTTTACGGTAACTTTAAATCTCGTCTTTGTCTTAAAATTTGACGCATACTCTTTTATTGTATTATTTTAAAGACTTTTTTGTCTGACGTGAATTTACTCAATTATAATATAATAATTATCGATATGCAATTAATAATCAAATAGACGATTATTTATTCCATAATCAGAATCGTCAGTAAGGTTCTCTGTTTTATATGCCAAACATCAATAAAGTATTATAGGTACCACACAAGACTACATGAATGATTTGACGATCTTTTTGTGAAATTCTTAGTGTTAAATTTGATCTGTATAATAATCCAATTTTATTATGGAATAATATTAACATCAATAAATTGCTCTGATAATTAGATTAAGATAATATGTACCTATGTAATACTTAATTACTATTCATAAGTGCTTGTTGCCAGGCTAGGCCTACATTAATAAAGTATATTTTGAATTGAATTGAATTGAGTTGTTGTAGATAAAATGTAGCTGATAAAACTACATCAAGCACATCAAGCATGAGAATTTGTTTAAAAAATAAGCAATCTTGGGAAGGAAAATTAAAATGTATCACCTGCCTTTAGCGCCTGACAGTGCTAATAAATATTGCCAGGCGCTAAAATTAAATTACCCCACAATATTTTAATGAATAAAAACATTGCGAATTTATTAATAGACACCAATCATCCTGAGATGCGCACTAACAGTGGTCTTATTCTCTTAAGAGCCCATCAACGTGCACACTTGCGCAACTGCTAAATAATCGTGATTATTTCAATTTAACGAAAGATTATTTAGCAGTGGCGCTAGTGTGCACGTTGATGGGCTCTTAACAATAAAGCGCTCTTAACAAAAGAGTATTTTGAACACCTCGCCCGCTTAGCAACTATTGCTGCTGACTGTACGTACCTACCTATTTTCACATAAACCTATGACCTATTTTAATATTTTTACCAGTTACCAGGTGACAGGCACCTTCAAACCCTCTGGTGTTGCCGGTGTCCATGGGCGACGGTAATCGGTTACCATCAGGCGATTCGTCAGCCCGTTTGCCTACGATATCATAAAAAAGGTAAGTATTAGAATTTGGGAATTATTAAGACGAAACAGGAGCTGAGATTTAAATATTTTAGGTAAATATACCCGTCTCGCTAACGGAAGCGGCTCTTAAACTAGTGCGATAAGGACAAGGCGAAAAATCCTGCGTAAATATCTCAAAAATCGAGGTTTCGTACTCGACTGTTTCCTTCTCCAAAACTTAACCAATCGTAACCAAATTTGTAAATCTAAATGATTATGAAAATATCTGTGTCGGACCGTTTTGCTTTTTTGGCTAATTGATATCAGTTTTGAATACCACGCCTCTCATTGCGGCATAGTCAATTAGGCCATTTTGGCCATTTTTGAAGGGGTCTAGCGCCTTAAAAAACAAAAATATCAAAAAAAGCAAAACGGTTCGACACAGATATTGACAATATTAATCTGTGTTGAAAAAATCATTGCTCTAGCTTCAAACCCCACGGAGGAAACGGTCGAGTACGTTTGTATGGAGAAATGACCACTCCTGTTGCCTCTTAAAATTGCGTCCCATTACTTACTAGAAACTAAAAGCATTACATGAGGGAGCCCTTTAAGGGGCCCACTGATTACCAGTCCACCGGACGGTATCGGCCTGTCAGTTAGAACAAAAAGTTGACAGCTACGAACAACTGACAGGCCGATACCGTCCGGCGGACTGTTAATCAGTGGGCCCATCGGAAGACCAGCGCTGGAAGCCACCAGCAACATGCTGAGATGAGGCCATTTCGTGGCACTTTAATCTTATGTTGTGTTTTCTTTCATATTATGTATTGTCTGTGCTTACGAATAAATTATATTCTATTCTATTCTATATTCCTTTAAGTAACTACTAGCGAACCGACAGCGAGTCAAAGGTACACACATTATTGCTCTCCGCCTGAAATATTACGCCATAACGTTCTCCTAATGACCGCCTCATTTGGTCTCAAAATTCGACACGGGAAAATGGCCAGACCAATAGACGGCTGGTAAGTGGAAACTATTAATATTGAGTAATGGCTACCGTTATTACGCACCTCTGGAAGACGTGTGTTAAGGCGGCGTTACTAAAACCGCTAAAGGCGTTTGTAATATTTTTGTCTTAAAACAAAGCAAAGGGGTGATCATCATTGTCCTTTCTTGGCGCAAACAAGTGACACCACAGACGCACTGTTATAATTTTCAAGTCTGTGATATGTTCTTAATTATTTAAAAAAAAATTGTTATAGCGCCAATATAAATACGAGTACCTTTAAACCTACCCTTCAACTTCAAAATTTCAACTATTTATTTACCTTATATTTACGGCGAAAAATATAGAAAGATCCGTTTAAGGGCATACCTATTCGGTATCGTGTTTTGATTAGGTAAAAGTAGAAGAAAAGTTTACTTTACGCTAAATATTTTTGACTTTTGTGTGGAGGGTATAGAAACAAAAAAATATTCGCGTCATTATAAATTTTCTTCTACCTTTTTCCTAACCAGAACTCGATACCGAATATGCTCTTAAACGTATCCCCACTATTTTTGATACATACTGTATAAACCGTCTATCAAGCTAAAACAATGAGGAATCCGCCATTCTGCAATTCCACAAACAACTCCACAATCACTTATGTATTCTATTCAAAAGCTGTATTTCTGTGCCATAATTATGGTGAGCTGTCTTTTTCTGAAACAATTGCAGCCCAGCGTGGCCTTAAGCCTTGGCGGGCCACTCAAAAGAAGAATGCCGTATGTCTCAACAAGCTTCATGTAGAGTTACATCTTTTTTTGTAACAAGGGAACACGGTCGCATGTTCTCATTGTCTGCGCGAGTGAGGGTTTACAAGTTCTTAGCCTTACTTGTATAATGTGACCTGTAGCCTTACTAGGGTTGCAAATAGAAAAAAAAACAAACGATTTTTTTTCAAATTTATGAAAAAAACATGAAAAAAAACCTGGCACCATGGTTTTTTGTTCTAAATTAGGTTTCTTTTCAGATGAACAAAAATATGCCACAATAACGGTTTTTCGTGATTTATTTATATAAGTAACTTAAAACTAAGTACCTACATTAAAGTAAGTATGTCAGTACAGTATCCGGAATCCCTGAATTCCCCGATGCGGCGACGAGAGGCGTTGGTGTTGCCAACAGTAAATTGCGATAACTACCACTACAGATTTCATTTATGTTGTTATTAATCAAAGTTGTTAAATTAAATTGGTTTAATGGTTAACATAAAGTCTAAAACAAGTAAAACAACCGTATAAAAGTATTAACTGCCTTGCAAATTTTGAGTTTTGATACTTTTGAAAAAAAAACGTACTCCAGAAAATAACGGGTTTTTTTCACGGTTTTTTTTCATGTTTTTTTTTTTTCAAGTAAAAAAAACTGTTTTTTTACAACCCTAAGCCTTACCACGACTGCCTTAAGGGGCCTGATGATCAGACCGCCGGACGATATCGGTCTGTCAGTTAAACACCAAAAGGTGACAGTTCCGACCAACTGACAGGCCGATATCGTCCGGCCGACCGATCATCAGTGGGCCCCTTTAGCAGTGTCAAACTGACATATTCCCTAACTTACTTTCTATACCTATATTTCGCTCGCACTAACATGCGAGTACGAGAGAGTTTAATAGAAAGTAAGTGAATATATCAGTGTGAAACTGGTGACATCCGTACCTCATTTAATGTTCACTAGTATCATTATTAAGTTAGCAAATCTCAATTTGTCGGTTGCAAAGGGGTAGGTATGCAAAATTGACAGTGCAGTTTAACGTCTAGATTTGGTCTAGATACCTCTCGCGTCTCGCGTCTAATGAATAAATCAATCACTATGACATCACTGTGTATCATCAGATCACTATGACAGATAATTTTATATGGCGTAGCTGTCACGTAAAATGTTACAGTATATATTTTTTAATCTTAGCACATTAATTTATTCAGCTAAGTAACGTTAAAGTAATAAATATACGGTAAAAAACAGATTTCTTCAATTACCTATTTTATTAAGCCCAGCAAAAAGAGACGAGAAAAAACTGTAAGTAGGTAATAAGGACCATCATTCGACGCGAAGGTATATGTGTAGTAGTGTTCCCCGCAGGCTTCAATAATTCCGATGTTACTAGTAGGGCTCGCGGTCGAGTCCGTGTTTCGTTTACACGTTTCGAATACCCGTTTCCGAATAACACGTACACGGTTTTCTGGCCCGTTCCACACGTGTAATTAAGAAACGTGTAATTAAGATCCGTCTCCACGGATAAACGGGTATTCGAAGAAACGGATCTTATTTACCCGTGGCTCCGGACACGTCCTTGACGAGTAGCGAAGGAACGAACCGGCGTACTTAAGAGCTAAAAATGAATAGACAAAAGATTTATGACGAGTTTCTGTCATATTTAACCTTATTCCGTTGTTCATAGAGTCGAAATCCAATAAACGGTTTACAAAACCCTTTTCTGAGCAGGTAGCTTTTGCTTGCAATGTTGCAATACGAGTAGAAAATTAGAAATACAGTATACCTATGCTACTTATCAAAACAGTATTTTATAAAGACTTTATGGTTTATTATATATAGGTGAACCAGGATCTATTGAGGTTGCGCCATGTTGCGGAATTTCACTGGAACTAATTTTTTCATACTACACTGAATTGTCACCCTATACATGAGAATAACAGCGCCCTCTTGACAATTATCATATATTACTGGTCAGGCTACAACTTGATAGCAATAAATATAAAGTGCTAGTAATAAAATATAAAAACAATAAAGAGTAAGTATAAAGACTGTACACGATAAAATCTGGCCATGCATTTTTAATAATCTGTAGATATAAGTCCTATAAGTATATAGTAAAAATTCAATCGATTGTCAATCATATCACTGATATTACCTACAATGTATATATGAGTTTTCTTTCTCGAATAGGTATATTTCATCGAATATATTCTGTCAATAAGAAATGTATATTTTTTAATCTAATTATTATTTAACTTACGTAAGCCAGACATCTTAGTGTTATTATAGTAAACTATGTAAAAATTAAAGAATAAACATGTTTATCTGCCAATAAGAAATGTACTTACAACTTTTAATATACATAATTAATTTAGAATTTGCGAAAAGTCTTACATCTTATTATCATATAAAATGAACTTTAAGACTGTACTAATAAATATTATTTACAATATTTAGCAACATAACAAAAACTATTTTAAATTAAAGTAAGTGGCGAACTGGAGTCATACTTAAACATAATATTTTTAAAATCATATTTATTTCTTGTTCATTCTAATTGTTTTTTCTCTCCCTCTTATCATAGAAAATGCTTTTTAGTGTGGTGCGGGCTGTGCGGCTTTAAAACAATGGGAAACATTTACTTCTTAAATGTTTGCCGCTGCATTTGTTACAATTTCTTGTGTAGACGTGTTCACCTTATTACACCGACATAAAGCTTATAATTGGCTGTGGCAGTTCTGATAATGGTTTGGGAACCTAATTGTTTTCGGCGATATCAGACAAAAGGGTATTGGAAAACAACACGTTCTATTGAATGGAATACCACCGCGCCGGCCGGCATTTATTACCTGAACACTCGTGTGAAAGTGACCCACGTGAACATGAATGATTACCAATTTTGAGATCTATCTTAATGTATGTAGCAATATAATCGCAAGGTAACCAAGGTAGCGTTTCGAATGCCGCTTGCGAGTACTTTTTTTTGCGTCGTTGGCAGATTTGCTGTTTTCGCGCAGCAGTAAATTGATAAAAATAACAAATAACCACAAAGTAATTCATAATTATTTTCTAACCACAAAGTAATTTTTAACTAATATAGGTAGTATTTGTCTGCACATCTATTCTTCACGAAACTATATTACTTACACCACTATATAAAATGTGTTTCTTTGATTGAAATATAATTATGTAATGAAATTAGCTTAAAGAATAAGAATAAGAATCTTTTATTTGCGATAAACATTACCAGCAATCATAGTAAAAAAAAATGAAGGTTTTAAACTAGGGACTGTTTTGTATTTTTAATTTTAAACCTACTCGAGGTTTAAAATTAAAAATAGTAGACAATATAGAATATAGGGACACCTACTTCTTTGATTCATATATTGTATAGTTGGCTAAATATGTTATATCCACACAATAATAAATAATTTTAAAAAATTCGTACGCCAAACGAGTTCATCTGAAGTCAACATTCAATATTAGACCTTGTATACCCAGACTTAGAGCATTGATTGGGTCAAATTGTTTCGGATCCGTTCGGGCCGGTGTTAAGTACCCGTGTAAACGGAGATACGGATCTGAGAAACGTGTCTTGGGAACGTTTATTGGAGACGTATCCGGATCCCGGCGGTTCCGTGTAAACCGTGTTCTTAGCACCGCCGGGCTTAAGAACACGGGTATTCGTTTCGGCGTGTAACACGGATACCGGGAGCCCTAGTTACTAGGCGGCACGTGTACGAACTAGTGTCCGACCGAAACATGTTTTTTTGCCGAAACCGAAACCGAAACCGAAGGTTCGGTTTTGACTCTAGTTTAACCGAAACCGAAACTTTTGTAGACTTATTAAAATCGTTAAAAAAATATAATTAAACCACATATTAAGACTGCGTCGACCGTCCAGTGGCGCTCTCATAAGGGGAATTGTGTTTTCAAATAAACCAATTAATTTCTGTATACTTACATAAATATTGTTGTCCTACTTGCTCCCCAACTTTTGGTCTTTGTCACATAGATTAGTTTCAGAGTACGAAGTACCATTTCGTAAGTTTAGACCCAGCCGAAAGATTCGGCCGTTTTTTGGCCGAAACCGAAACTACGGCCGAAACATGATTTTATGGCCGTAACTGGCCGAAACCGCAACCGAAAGTTCGGTCGGACACTAGTACGAACAATATAAAGGGAAATTTCAAGGGGGTGGCTGGCTACATCAGAAGCCAAACAACTTTTACTTGTAATATGAAAGCGCCTTTGTACTGAATGATTCAACCGGAGATGACGTCGCCTGCTATTGACAAGAGACAATGAGTTGTAAGTGTTTGTAACAAGCCTGAAAACGGTTGATACGTTACTTAATAGTTTTGAACCAAACATTATACACTCATTTAATTTTTTTATAAATGAACTCTGTAATTGTCATGATTTATTTCGACGTAAACAATACATGGACGAGACAGTAGGAGTTACGCTCATTTAATGATAAAAAATATTTTTACATGTCATTATATCTTAATAAAATTTATTACAATGTTCGTTAGGTATTTGAAAATTATTTGCTTAACTTAAGGGGCCCACTGATTACCAGTCCGCCGATATCGGCCTGTCAGTTGTTCGAAGCTGCCAACTTTTTGTTCTAACTGACAGGCCGATATCGTCCGGCGGACTGTTAATCAGTGGGCCCCTTTACCAGTCGCATCAACGATGCTACTCATGGTTACAATTTGGCACATGCTAGAAAATCAAATGGAAAATATAGGTATTGGCACCGGCACGAAACTTGTGATGGAAGATATAGCCATCGCACGGGTTTTTTCCTTGTATCCCAATTAGGTACTCTGAAAATATTGCTAGCTATTTTATACTAAAATTGTATTGCTATGATATGCAGAGTAATGAATATAGATATTAATTATTATACAACTGAAAAAAAAACAAGTATTCAACATCGCTTAACACCGACTCTTAAATTAAATTCGTCTTCAGGGGTACGATACAGATGTAGCAATTTATTACGGTTTTTATTTCATTTTGATACGATCTTGACGCTTACGCTGATTTGTGCATGCGAAATGAAGTGAAAGTCGTGTCAATCACCAAGACGATCGTCATGTTCGTATCAGAACCATAACAAAGGAGGCTACGGAAGGCTACAGGTGACCCTCGCGCAGGCAGCTTTCGCGCTCAAAGATTGGCCATAGCAATCCAGCGCGGGAACGCTGCCTGCGTGATGGGCACCCTACCAAGGGCTCAAAATTTCGATAGGTATTTTTAATTTTTAGCTTTAGTTATTTTAATTGTAGTTAGTTTTAGTTTTATACCACTTATTATATAATAAATATGTTTCCTTTTTATAACAAATTGACATTTCATTTCATTTATTTTGCCACTCATTGCAATCTACGCAGCAAGCGCGCCTAACCTCGGCAAGCGAATTGGAACATACACCCAGCAAAACGAATTATCCCAGCACCCGCTAGTTTTTGTTGTAACTTCTTCGACGGAATATTTTAAATCCCAAGTCGGTTAAGAGCAGTCTGAGAGGATTTTATTACAATCCGATTGTTTCATATCGATTGCTCAGTGCTTTGCGTCGAGAAAATTGCAATTTGCCAATGCTCATAGAATAAAATGTGTTCGTAACTTCTGAAAAATTTAATTTACTTAAATGGAAATACAACCAGGATCAACATTAAAAACTAGCTAGAAAAAATATTGTATATAAAGACTAAATTTTAAGGATAGTTATACATGCAAAATTGGTTATTAATGTAGTTATACATTACAGTTGTATCAAGTAACATTACAATAGGTACTGAAATGTCCACACCATCCAATACAATAGTTTCACTTTCTTGTGCTATTTTATTTTATTTTATTTTATTTATAAGGCACACTTTACAGACGACATTCAATACATGATTACAATAAAAGTGGTAGGCTTTGTATAGAAATGCCACCCAAAATAAGTGAGCACAGCAATAACAATAAATAATAACGAGCAAAAACTATCCTAAAATTATAAAAAAAACACTACTACTTAACTACTACTGTTATTCTTTTTGAGAAATAAAAATATCTTTAAACCGACTTAATTATTAAATTACATAAATGATCTTAACATTTCAAATAGTCTCCGTTATTTTTATTTCATGAATAACTATAGTGGCAACCGAAGACTATATTAAAACGTTTTTCCTTTTTAAGACATTGCGGGGACAAAATTCTTCGTAGTTCTCATGAACACTGTATTAGATTGTGACAATAAACGAAACAAATTCGAATATATATCAGTAGGTAGCTAAAGGTCATCATCAGTACTTACAGGCCATCTACACCGTGCACCGGTAGTGCCTACGTCGGGTGTACGTCCGGTACAAGGCATTCGTCTCTTTTGATCTTCAATCAATCATCATCGCGATCAGAAATACGTTTTGCACTGATTCGTGTTAAAAAGAATTTCGAAAAAAATGTTTATCTCTGAAACTGGCCCGAGTCTTACTTATTTTATGCGACAGTTTAGTTAATGAATATTAGTAGAAATACGCTGTTTAAATCCTCCTGGTTCCATCTGAGCATTCTGTACATCCGTCTACATTGTGCACGGTTAAAATACGCTTTTCATTCTTTTTAATTCTATTATTACAGCTCCACGCAACTGCCAAAAATTAGTTTTTACTCCTCACGAATACCACAAGTAGCAAGGTGATGATATACCTTGGCCGTGCTAATCGCCTCGCGCCCGCTGTTTCACATACGGCAGACATTGGCCTAATGGGATAATCGGGTCCTCACAGCAAGGCTGCGCCCGCACACTCGCAGGGACCGCCGCTCCGTGCGCTAGCCCAATTGCCTCTAATGTACCACTCGGACCCGTATCCGTGCAATCATCTAAGACAAGAGTCCTTTAGTCTCTCCTCGTCTATCTAACGGGACGACACTACAGAGCGACAGTGCACAGGACTTAAGCTGGAATGGACTAACCTCGAACAACCGAGCTGGTCAAGCCACCATGGCCAAGAAAAAGGACGAACGCCTCCCAAACAATTCCATTCACAGTCTATATCTAGATTGATTGAAGTACATCGAATCACGGACAGTTGTCAGCATGAATGGAATAAACACCGCCGCGAAGCTAGCGGTGGAAGAGGAAACTCCAAATAAACCTAAAGTGTCAAAGTCCAGTGTGCGGCAAAAGTTAATGCAAATCAGAGCGAACATTACAGTGGAACCTATAATCGCGTGTTATATTATGTCAAATGTGTTCTCCGGACTAGCTGTACAGAATTTAAATTTAGAGAAGGCTTGTCGAGTAAATTTAGGGTATAGTGATGAAGTGTGTTCAGCGCTGAACAAGAGACAAACCTTGAACTATACGCTGGAAGAGGCGGAAGTGCAGAAATTGACGGCGTCAGTGCAAGCGTGGAAGAATATCGTACAAACAGCGTTCCCCTGTATACTAGTGCTGTTCGTCGGCTCGTGGAGTGACAAGACAGGGAAGAGGAAGGCGTGCATCCTACTCCCGATAGTGGGGGAAGTCCTGTGCTGCACAAGCTTCATTCTAAACACGTATTTCTTCTACGAGCTGCCTCTGGAGATAACTGCACTCTCTGACCTCTTCCCGTCCCTCACTGGAGGATGGATCACGGTGTGCGTCGGCGTCTTCAGTTACATCGGCGATGTGACCACCAAAGAGATGAGGACATTCCGAGTGGGAGTGGCGAACCTGTGCATGTCGCTAGGAATACCTATAGGCATGTCCCTAAGTGGTATTCTTCTGCAACAGATAGGCTACTACGGTATATTCTTCATATCAAACTGCTTATATTTCACCAGTTTGATCTATGGATATATCAGGCTAAAGGATCCAGTAATATCGGACGAAAGACAAAAAGTAAGTGTCACTTTAAAGTTTTATTTACGGAGAATTGTTTGGTACGAAAGCAATCCTGCATTGTCCTTTTATAATATTACCCGCTCAAAAGCCTTTTGAAGATGCTTTTTACCTTTGCTTTTAAATGCTCTCCTTGGGAAGAAATTGCATGTATTCAGTGTTTACAAAAGTTTAGTAAATCAGGTCGGAAATAAAGCGAAACGTAGAGATGCTTTATTCTTCTAGGCTATTGACCTTTTTGTGAGAGAGAATGTAGAATAAAATTGTAAGTCTTCTTTATTACGTCGGCCCATTTTGTATACCGAATGAGTTTCCTTATTAGATAGGTATATATTGAGTTTTCTTTTTATGATAGTGTTTACTGTATTTGTCAGTGATTTTTTGCTGGAATAAAATTGAGAAATAAAGGTCGAAGGACTATTCCTATTGAAGCATATTTAGGCACGAATGCGTGCTCCACGTGGGTATATTTATTCATTTGTGGGTATACCACGTGGGTTGTCGAAGGAGTACCCATTGAAGCAATACTCCACGTGAGTATTATTCCTTTATGGGTACACCACCCATCCGCGTGGGTTGCTTGTATCAGTTTAGAAACATGTTTAAGTAGACATAGCCTAGTATAATAATAATATATTATGTAAGTAGGTACTTAAATACACACACAATCCTTTTTCATACAATAATCAGTATACTCGTACCTACGTACAAAATACATCCATACCTAAATTTAACAGCAACATTTTACAAATAGGACATACATAGTTGTGCAAATGTAGCTTCGCAATGTGGAAATGATGACAATGCAATAAAATATTAACGTGGAGCTGTTCTAATGATGCAGTCGGAAGGTAGCCAAGAAATCCTCGATGGAAAAACTCAGTTAAGATTCATTAGATAGACCTCAAGGAGTATGTGATAGACGTGCAAAAGATGGTGATGGAAGTACAGTAAGCTATAAGTGTTTTTCTACTCGTCGACTGCAATGCTTGAATTAAGACTTTGTATACCAAAGTGAAATCGGATACTTTTTCCACTATGGGACCCCAACTCAACTATAATATTCATTTCGATACAGTTTAGTCAACTATAATATTCATTTCGATACAGTTTAGTCAACTATAATTAAATTGACCAAACGAAAGCGCGGAGCAAGTACTAGGGCGTCATAAGTTACGAGAAGGCGTCGTTGACCAACCGGCCGGGGGCGCGGGGCGCGGGGGCCGGGTCGCGTACGAGTACGAAGGTATCGCGGCTGCTCGCGCATCTTATTTTATTTTATTTTATTTTAGTACATGGAAAACCAACAGCGCTACATATATCCAGAAATTACAATAGAATCACAGAGCCAATTATAGGTTCTCACTTATAGAAATCTTAGCTGTATACTTTTGGTTTTTTTACCTACATATATGATTCTTCTACTAGTTTTAAGTATTTTTTTTGTTGACTCGTAGAAAAAGTATTGTATACAAAATAGTGATATAATCAAGCTTTTCAATCTCGTACCTTACTTAGGCAACTCAGCAAGCTTCGTTGCCTAAACACGGTACTCGGCTGAAAAGCTCTCCATTATATCACGATTGTATAAAATACTAGTATATTTTACTATTAGGTAGGTCTTGTTTCTCATATATATTCTCAGATTTGTCCTAACTTAACACAATACTAAATTACCGATCTACTTTTTTGTTTCTTATTCTTGACTATTTTTCTGTTTTTCAGCTCACGTAACCTAATAGATTTATTTCGGTCACTATACGATAAAGCGTACGTTAAGCCTGTCCGTCGGTTCGTCCTACGGCTAAGTGGTAAATTGCGCGCGTACAAAGGGGAACTCACACTTTCGCGACGCACACTAGGTGGAAGTGGTAAATATGGATTTTTCCACATCAAACTAGTTTCCATTCCAGTTGTTCAAAAATATATATATTCATCAAAAAACTCAGCTATAAACACAGCCACATATGTTAAATCCATACTTATATTATATAATATAATATAATATTATAATGCGAAAGTGTGTCTGTCTGTCTGTCTGTCTGTCTGTTACCTCTTCACGGTTAAATCGCTGAATAGATTTAGTTGAAATTTGGCATAGAGATAGTTTGATAGTAGTCCCGGGGAAGGACATAGGATTACATAGTTTTTATGTCGTAAATCATCCCTGAAGATAGTGCAAAGGGGGGTGGAACTGAAAGAGTTTATAAGTTGCCTAATAATTTATGTAAGCAATGTTGCTATTAGCATTATCCAAGCGCTATACTTACTTTAGCTATCAGTCACTAATTCCACGCAGACGAAGTCGCAGGCAAAAGCTAGTCTTTTTATATACCTACTAGGCTAATAAGTAATAGGCAGAGGTAATTCTCCGATTTCAGCAATTGTTTTTTTATTAGAAACAGGACAATAATATCCTTTGAAATATCTAATGTCATACTGTAACCTTGTTTGTTTCGAAATATATTTCTCCGACCGTTCTAATACATTTTATTTACACCACAATAACTTTTGGTCCTACAACATAATTAAAATTTCATTTGAAATAGATAAGTAGGTACCTAAAGCAAAGAATACAAGTTTATTTTTAGTAATTCCGACCACAGTTGGGCAATGAAAGTGCGTAAAACATCCTTCTAACGTCCTCCGTTACGACCTACGCCTGTAAATTACAATGTCCGAGCCTTTTGCGATTGCCGCATTGTGTTGGCGACATAAATTGTGGATCATTGTCGGATTGCGCGCCATACGCGATCTGCCACTTTGCGACTTCGCAGATGTGCATCTGAATAGACGATGCATGTCATGTCAAGGTCAGTCATCATTAGATATGTGCACAGAAAAGATTAAAGAGGTTAGAACGGCTATCGCGCGCAGTTAGTATCGGAACCGGTGTCGCCGCTCGTTCCTCTCCACATTTCCACATTTCTCGCGCAACGGTAGTAAAAACTTGTGTGCGTGGTGAATGGATACGCCTCCTTTAGACAGATTTTATGTCTGGCTTCTTAATCTGAACGTTATTGTGGCGCAAATGGCATGTTTACGTTTTTCGGTCAGCGCGGGCGAGTACTAGCATGCGAGCGTTTGCTCATAACCGGCGGCGACACGTACCCTGCTCGCATCGCCATTCTACTTGTTCTGTGCATATGTGTGTTGCAGAAATTTCCAAAAAAAAACATTTATTTTTTCTTTTTTATATAATTTTACAAAATTTCCGAGAACTTTTCTAAGTTTTCCAACTTTCCGCAACGTGCACATCTAAAGTAAGCATCAATAGTAGGTAACATACCTATATTATTCAACAACTCATCATTTAACAAATTTAATAGAAATATATCTCTCCACTTTTTAAAAGTATCTACCGCACTTATTTACGTATGGAAACAGATTTTGAAAAGCTGTTGAAAAATGGTAGTAGTTTTGACGCCTCAGCTAATAAAATATGTACCACTCAAATAGAATTCAATCGTAATGACCAATTAACAAATAAAATATATATGAATGCATCATTTGGCACTAATACAATTTAAAGCTCACGTAATTTAAATTATAATGCTCTTTAAAATTCTTATTGGCTATTTCGTACAGCAGTGTGACAATTTACCTAATACTTTCGCGATATCGTCAAATAATAAAAACACGCAAGCCCAAGGACGTTCACATTAACACCACAACATTCGGCATCATCGCTTTTCCCCAACCACGAATAAAACAAGAAATCTGGGAACTCATTCAGATTATAAAAATCTGTTATTGATTTATTGATGGGACATTACTCTTTATGGATCACGCTCGCGGTCGTACCAATGCAAATGTATAAAGGGTATATGCGGGATTTGTATACATAATATATGTCTATGATAAGAACCATCTACATTATCTAGTGGGTAGGGTTTAGAAGGATGGACCTAGAATTTCTATAAACATTAATTTTCTGAGCCTGAATAGTATGTAGTGTAGCAAACAATAGAAAATTGAGACAAGATTTTGCTTTATATAAAGACGTATGAGGAATTAAACGTATTGTTTATCCCTACTGATCCCCACTAACATTATAAATGCGAAAGAAACTCTGTCTGTCTGTCTGTCTATCTGTCTGTCTGTTACCTCTTCACACGTAAACCGCTAAACAGATTTAGAGTGACTTAAAACAAGTGAGTTAGTGAGTCTAAACCGTAAAATTATTCAATGTTAGTATGTCTCACAACAGTTTAAATTAGATTTAGATTAAATTTAGTATGGAGATAGTTTGCTGCCCGGGGCCCATACGAGTAATATAGTTTTTGTCAATCATCATCACCATAAAAAAAAACATGAAAACGGCGCAGGAAAGACCCAAAGGGATTGTAACTCAAATAATGTTTGGTTCTAAGAAAACTTATATATTATGAATTTGTTGGTGCAATGTGCAATAGGTATCTGTATGAGTCTGAAGTCAGTATCCCAAAATAAATCTTGACAGCGCGAATCACGATTTTTACTACACGAAACAACGGAGGTTCTGCAATTTTACCCATTTTATGCAAACCTCTGCAGATTCATGTGAATCGGGCTCACATAATTATGTTTTCAATACGATAAATCGACCTAATTTGTACAAGACCCCTCAATATAAATGTAACGTTGCATGAAAAGAGCAAATTTTATTTTATTTATTAGAGAAACAACAGAAGTATGCGACAGGATAATAGGTTACATTGTTTGGTACATATATTATTGAGATGAATACTTACTTCCTTAAAAACTCTCACTAAAACAAACTTAAAATAAACGGACATAACTAAAACGTAACGTAACGTAACGTGGTATTTCTCCACATGAATAAAATATATTGGTATATTTTCCAGGAAACGCCTGTCGGCTGCCGCGGCTGGGTGTGTTCCTTCTTCGACGCGCGTCACGTGCGCGAGACGCTCACGGTGGCGTTCAGGAGCGGGTCGCGGCGACGGCGGCTGCGGGTGTCACTGCTTATTGTGGTCGTGTGCGTCATATTTGGGCCACTTCACGGTAAGTATGATTGCACTATGGTTACAAATAGTAAACTCTATGATAACGAATTACGTAGACCCGTGGCATAAAGGACTAAGGAATTTTTTAATAGGTACAATAATAAGTTGCATTCGCGCTATTTAAAAAATATATAAAAAAGGACCCTCATTTTGGTTATTCGGTTTCTATTTGAGATGTTATTTCTGCAGGTGAAATGAACGTGCTGTACCTGTTCATGAGGTATCGGTTCAACTGGGACGAGGTGCAGTTCAGCATGTTCTGCACGTACAGCATCATCACCAACTTAGTAGGTAAGTTGGGCGATTTGCTACCAAATCACCGATATATACTTACAAGGTGTAAGGGGATTGTTTAAAAGTACATTCGGTATCGTTTTCTGATTAGGGAAAATAGGAGAAAAAAAATTTAGACGCGAAAATTTTTTGGCTTTGCTATGGAGGGTTGGTTTTTTTCTTCTGCATTTTCCTAATCAAAATCACAAGTAAATATTAACGCTGTACCGTCGTTACTTATCCACCCAGAAATGGACAGGAGCTAGTGTCAGTATCAATTGGCACCGTGATGAAATAGGACCCTGGCTTGAGTAAAAAAAGAAAAGGTGCGTGTAATCTACCTAAAAACAATGTAATTGTGTGTGCTTCAGGCACGCTGTTCTCGATCAGCATATTCAGCGACTTCCTGAAGCTGGACGACACGCTGGTGGGCATCATCTCCTGCGCCAGCAAGATCCTCGCCTCCTTCATCTTCGCCTTCGCCACTACCACCACGGAGATTTATCTGGGTAAGTTATCTAACTTACCCATAAGCGAATAAATGGTTTATCTATCTATTTATCTATCTATCTATCTAGATAGATAGATAAATAGATAGATAAACCATTTATTCGCTTGCCACGATACACACATATTGACAAAAAAATAGAAACAATAACAATATCAAACTAAAAATAAAATATACAACAAGAAGCATAAATAAAAGGTAGGTTTGCTGTGTGCGTTGCAGCAAAACAAAAGGGTTCTGGCTTCTGGCTCAGTAATACACTGTGGAGTCTTTCGGGTGAAGCACTGATAATTCTACTAGAACCCAGATCACGATCAGATCAGATCAGATTATCGATGTACAAAAAATAATAATATAAATATTCAAGAATATTTAGAAAGTTGCGAAACATATGCCATTGGAAAGTTTGCGCGACTTTTGGTTTTTATTGGATAGTCGTATACGACTATCCAATAAAAACCATGACCTACGCTTAATATAATACATGATATGATAAACTTTATCTTTATTAATACATGATATGATAAACTTTATCTTTTTAGATTGTAGCAGCATTATTATTAAATTATACTATTTTAATAATTATTGTTTGTGTTGTGTATTCATTTTGAACTGGTTTTGATACGACCTTGACGACCATCTTGGTGATTGCGCGCCAATCTCGCACGACTTTCACTTCATTCCGCATGCACCAATCAGCGTGAACCATCTTCAAGGTTGTATTTAAATAAGATCAAAACCGTTACCAGTTGTTAAATCTGAATCGGTCTCCAGGTCTTTACTTCTCATTCCTATCTTAAGTTGTGTGATTACACTTATATCATCTCAACGACTTTTATTTATGCGTGATTTATTTATGGCAAATGCAACGTTGTAATTGAATAAAGTACGTAGGTATTTTTATTTTATAATGATTTTGAACATATTCAATTAAGTAAGCAACTGATATGATATCTAATAGGTAGTAGATGGTAGTAGTTACCCACAATCATATCAAGTTGATACAATAATATATTGTATTTCCATTCGGAAGAGCATATTATATACCTACAGGATGGGGTCAGAGCTGAATAAAATTACACAATCGTAATTTTCAAACGTTCCGCATGAGGAATTCTATTTAGGCAAATTTTCAAACATTTCTAGTTATTACTCAAATTCCTTTGAGAATAAACTATAGTTAACTACGAAATATGACTCGTGTATAATGTATTGTCTAGACAGGCCTATCAGCAATTGAGAATATCATTACATTTATATCTCGTTGCAAAATAAACTCTATTCAATATTTAAATAGGTTCTCGTTTCCATTTTAAATAATTTGTTACATAGTACGAAGTTGGCGGATCAGAAGCTTATATAGGATTGGAATCTTTTGAAATCAGCGGAGAGGCTTTAGACATTCTTCATTTGTTTTAGTTAAAAGGAGTATTCGATTTAAATTTTGACAGTTGTTCGCCGTCGCAAATCTTCTAATATGATGGTTCCAAATGATAAAATACTAAACTATAAATACTTACCTCGTCTCATACTCATACTCATATATTTTATTGCATTTCATGTGTACAGAGGATCTTAGGGCTAAGTACAGTTTCAACATGAACCCTGCGAGGGTATAGCAACATAACAGACTAACTTAAACTAAACTAAACATCTAGATCTCACTTAAAAAATCTTGGATACAATAATATGCTTTGCTAATTAGATATCGCTTTAATTGCACTCTAAATCTATTTATGTTTGTTTCCACCTGTATTGACTTTGGAATTTTATTATATATATTGACTGACATGGCAAATGGACCAGAGTGGATCATTTTCATGTCTCATACATAACATGGGCCTCTTGTATTCTGGTAGGAGTAAAAAAGAATCCTGACATTTTCATACACTTTTCATTCCGTTGCATTAGTCATACCTACATACCTACATAAAAATACTATCATAGCATTCATAGCTTATACTTTGACTAGTACAGTTGGTATAAGATTATAAGTAGGTATTATAACAAATACTTATGTACCAATTGATATCATTTTATTGGTTTGTTCACGTCTTTAACAATATCTATCAACATCGAACATTGACACGATACGTCGTTGAAGTGTTTACAATCGGCTTTGTCTCGATAATACACGTGTTACACATTCCATCGCTGAATCAAACAATATGGGATTATCCACTTAATAATGCTTGTAATGTTCTCTGATATAAATAAAGCATATACGCTTCAGGGGATAACAATGAATTAACACGATGCTGTGTGTACACGAAGTTCGCAGAATAGTAATGCACTTTTGCCGAAGTACCCAGCACACCCACGCGAAATTCCTCAGAATGCGTGCGTGAATGAAAGCAAAAAGAATTTAGTATAGAGGCAGATTGTCAAAGTAAATGTGTACGAAGAGACAGTAAATTTACTGCTATCTTTCGACAGTAAGATTTAATTTAAAAATAAAATTTTTAGAACGCCATTTTTGACTTTGATCCTTAATCTTTCACTGATGATATGTGTTAAATTTGTTAAATATCAAAGGGTGTCGCCATCTACACGAGTCTAGGCCAAAGGTATGGCGCCATCGCTCAAGAAGAAAATAATCATTGTATCGAAAGATTGTTACTGTGTCGAACGCTTTAGTCAATTTTAAGGCAAATTTCTGCGAAATAAACATTTTTTCATTAATACACCAGTGATGGTTCTTAAATAACATTATGGCTATAATTTTGTCTACTGTTACGAGACTACGAAAAAGACTACTGTAGGATATAGTCTCTTCAATTATAATAATTCCATCAGAATATGTGTTTATTACAGCTCCACTGGTGGAGATCTTCAATGGAACATCCTTCATCGCCATGCGGTCCATAGCCTCCAAACTGGTTACTAGTGAAGAATTAGGTAAATATATTCTTATTCATTTAACTCGTACCCTAAATCAAACTACTATCATTAATATTATTATCGACAGACAATCTAACTAGCCCAAACTAAGCCACACCAAATATGACCGATTTCAACCCAAGCAAACATCAGAAACTAAATCAAATCTTTTTTCCATGACACATAGTAAAACAGCAAGTTAAATAAAATCTTGTAAAAAACGACAAAAGACGACGTTATTTACATTTTTTACAAATAAAAACTTGAGCTCGGAGCCCGACGGTAGCCTGCCCGGAAAGCTGGCAGAGTTGCCGCGCTGGATGGCAATCCCTACGTTTCCACTGCACATTTGCGCCGCTTGTGATATTCAGTCGTTTCAACAGCAACTGCAGCCGTGTAATGATTATATTTTTGAGAAGTAGTTACCTAAGTGAAGAGTGTCTATTACAGGTAAAGTGAACTCCCTATTCGGCCTGGCGGAAGCCATGATGCCCCTTGTCTACGGGCCTCTGTACTCCAGGGTGTACATGGCCACGCTCAGCTTTCTGCCGGGTGCGGTCTTCCTGCTCGGAGCGGCTATGACGGTTCCTGCTGTGGCTATTTTTGGGCAAGTTATTTGAATTTTTAACCAGTAGATCATGTCGAACACAGATATATTTTGATCCCTCCTTTGAGAACTCCTAGCGCCAAGGCTGATTATTTTCATGTTCCAACTGTGAAATTGTTCAACACTTAATTATTATTTTTCGTCGCACGTGTAATTTTTTTTTTTCGAGTCATTAATTTACTACAGCCTGCGGCTAACGTGAATCTAGACTCTCGTTTACAATATTTTACTTGGCCCCCTCGTTGGCCAATGTCCTATTCTTTTTTACCAAGTGTGTGTGTGTAATAAAAAAGTTGACTAGCCTGGATTGAAACCTACATACAAAATAAGTTATAAGTCTATTAATGTTTTTTTCTGAACGTTGTTGACTTGTACAGTCTTGGGAGATAAACACGTAAATCATTTCAGGAAATTCTCATTCGCAAAACCATTAATATGAGCGCTCAAAGACAGCTATATACCTCATGCAATTGCTTTAGCCTGCAGTGCTCTGTAAGGGCGCTAATTAGTAGGGTAACGTCGACTATGTACGTACGTAACACGAAATTGTTTATTTTTGCCTTCGATGGTGAATTTGCACATTGAAAAATTATACTTAATGGATGTACATGACAGTTCCGCGATTTTTAGATTTTAATTATAACGGAGTACACAATCCCATTATGGTAGCGAAATTTTGTTGACATACACATATAAACAAGTCAGTATAAAGTCGTGTTTTGTTTAAAGTTCATTCACCTTGTCATGTTTTGAGGGCATAGCCAAGATGACAATCGTACATCGACAAACGCCGTCGGAAAGAATAAAATGTGTAGGGATGGCGCGTGATCATTTTCATATATTATTTCACTTTCGATTGGCGTTTTTATCAACTATTGTCATCTTGGCTAAACCAGATAGATTGGCCAGATAGAAAAATGTGAATTAAATTTTACGTTTTCTCCATAGTAAATGTATGGAAAAAAAATTCTTTAATTTGTGGCTTTTTAGTACTACCGTAAGTTGACCCCTAGGAAACTATTGCAACTGGATAGGAATGGAACCGATTGGCATACAAAAATAGCGTGTGAAAAATAAAAGTTTTCATTTTCATACAAATTATATAGGAAAAGTTTTCCTCGATTTGTGGCTTTTCTAGCCGGAATTTTTTTTTTGGTTCCATACAAGCTTTTGATCCTCAATAGGAATGGGATCGATTGGCATAAAAAAAAAGTTTGTCAAAAATGGCCTTCTTCTCGCATCCTGTATGTTTTATCCAAAATCTGTAAAAGCCAATCTTCATTAATTTGAAATCGAAGGAAGGTCTTCTAAGACCGTTTTCTCGTAGCAGCACGGGATCTGGTAGCTGCCCTCACTGACCCAAAAAGAAAATCCACCCTGTATTAATAAATAAATACATCGAATACATTAACCTAATGCGGTCAACCGGGATAAATGCAACTATGGGATTATTGCGTCTATGTCTACGTATATCTTTATTTCTCGGATATAATTGTTTGGAATGCAGTATACCATTTCTAAGTAGGTTAATCTCAAAATTTTCCTAACATCATTCTTGCAATCAATCCTCTAGGTACTCTGAATATCAAACATTAATAGAATGGTTGCAAGATATTTCAGGATTTGTGTGAAAATAGTGCATATACTCGTATAGCTTGAATAAACCTACGTCTGTTTAATCCAAACTTAATATTTGTTTCTTGCTTCTCTTTTGAGACCTTAGTGCAAAATTGTACACTTTTGTTCCTCCCCATTATTATAATTATAACTCACTAGCGACTCGCCCCGGCTTCGCACGGGTTAACAAATTATACATAAACCTTCCTCTTGAATCACTCTATCTATTTAAAAAAAAACGCATCAAAATACGTTGCGTAGTTTTAAAGATCTAAGCATACATAGGGACAGACAGACAGCGGGAAGCGACTTTGTTTTATACTATGTAGTGATGTACATTTTTTGTTCCAGCTGGATGTATTTCGAGCAAAAAGAGGACAATCGTCTCGCGGCCGCTGAAAACGCCAATAAAGAAGTCTAGATACTTTTTAAATCAATTCTACAACTAAAATTTGTCCGTAGAAAACAGTGCAATTTTACCAAAAAAATGCACATATTCTGTTTTAAATGCAAAAAACAGCAGTGTAATTATTATCACACATTTCTAGACATCATACCTACAAATTTGAAGAAGAGTATACTAGTTTTATATTATGGATTTGTGCGCCTTTGATCAGTGTCTGTTTATATGTTTAAGTGAGAGATATTTAATAAAAAATACTTGGTTAACAATTCATTCAGATTTTAATTAAATTTAATATCTGCATCACTTTCGTATCCACACTCAACAGTAATAATAAACTCTTTAATTGTTAAATTAATTTAATAAAGTCGAGCCAACGGCATTTTTAGAATATCCCTCTTTTGGGACGTTGGTTAATAATGTTAATAAAGAAATTTAAAAAAAAATTAAATAAATTCATGTCACAAAACGAATCGATTGACATCTCATTAGGGATTGCAATCCGGTCTGATTTTGAATCCGGCCGGATCCGGCCGGATTCTGGCCTTAATCCGGGGTTCCGGCCGGATCCGGCCAGATTGGTATTGCGGATAAAAAAATCATCAAGTCCCGTATTTTATTATGTTTTTTAGCGTTATATGCGAAGTTAAGGATATTTTTTAATGGATTAAATAAAACGGCTGTTTTAAGTTTCAAAAATTAACGTTTTTATTACTTAACCACTATTAGTGGTGACCTCATTTATCAAAATCGTTATCATAAACGTTTTACTGTAGCCGAGAAAAACATAAAATTATATGAAGTAATGCTTTTCCTCTCTAGATGTGAATTACCTATCAATCTTTTAAACAATAGCTGCACTCATACCCATTGTATAACTCGGCGCCATCGAATATTAACCATCAATATTATCATTATCACATGCTTGAATTCAATACGACTAAGTTTATTCTCGATCCCAGTCGCTCTAATGTTTGAACGCATTACTGTGATATGGCTACATACTGCGACACAGTTTAAGTATTTACACATACTTAACTTCGTCTTAAGGGTTAAAGTCCAAATAATAATGAAGCATGTATGACCAGAAGGGGACTTCAACCCGCAACTTTGTTTTCGCCAGGAGTATAATATGCTATTCTCAATCGATTTCGATTCGAATACTCTTATCTATTGAGCGTCCGCGATTGCCATCCTTTGATAACAAAATCTAGGAGGGAACATTCTACATAGTATGTATATGGATTGGGATAGTATTAAAAAATAAATATACTATTTATTTACCAAACTAATTTTAAGAACGACAAACTAAAAATAAACTTATAAAATGTGTACAACAGTTTCAGGTGTATTCTGTGTCGAGCGAATTGTGGAGCTTTAAACATAAGATATGACAGAAAGGGACACATTAAAACACTATCATAACAAATTATCCAAACAATAATCTTTGACTAGATTAGATAAATAAAATTGTTTTCCTTTTATTTGTTCACATTTTGCTGTTACTTTATTTCCCTTTTCACACAATATAGGGCGAGACCCTATATTGTTAAAAAATATTTCTTTAAAATTATACATTATTTAATTTAATTACGTTAAACGGTCGTGCTAAGAAATATACTGTCATACTATGTGTGCTGTGACTGTTTGCTTACTAAGAGTCAAACAATAGTGCATACAGCGACGGACCGGCCACATAACATTCAACATCAGTCTCTGTCTATTGAGTGGTGCGGGTGTGTATACTAGGATGTGAATAAAATTATCGTTAGACTAATCGGCAAACAGTGCAAGAATAATCTATTATTTAAGAATTTTAAGCCACCGAATTGGAGAGGCACTATGGAGACTAAAACGCAAGATGACACGAACGAAGAATCGCCTTTAAAAAAGGATGTCAAACAAATAGAACAAATGACTGTGATAGAGAAATTTAAATACATCAAATCCAACATTACTGTGGAACCTGTGTTAGCTATGTTTGTTATGCCAAGCGTTCTTGCCATATTGGCCACGCAGAATCTAAACCTGGACAAGGCTTGTCGAGTGAACCTGGGTTTTGGGGATGAAGTGTGTACCGCGCTGAGATTAAGAAAGCGAGCGAACCATACGTACGAAGAAGATGAAGTACAGAAGTTAATAGCATCTGTCCAAGGATGGAAGTCCGTTATCCAGACAGCTGTCCCGACGATCCTGATGCTTTTCGTCGGGGCGTGGAGTGACAAGACTGGTAGAAGGAAAATCTGTATGCTCATGCCTATCATTGGAGAAATCCTAACTTGTGTCCTTAACATGATAAACACGTATTTTTTCTACGAAGTCAGCGTAGAATGGACGGTAGCCATGGAAGTTCTATTTCCTGCCCTCACAGGTGGCTGGTATACAATGTTCCTGGCCACCTTCAGTTATCTAGGCGATATAACTTCGAAAGAAACTAGAACCTTCCGAATGGGCATTTTGAGTTTGTGTATGACCGTTGGTTTCCCTATCGGGATGGGTTTGAGTGGAGTCTTATTGAGGCGTTTGGGGTATTACGGAGTGTTCAGTATATCGGCAAGCCTGCAGTGTGTCAACTTCTTCTACGTTTACTTCTTTTTACAAGATCACACGTGGCTTGAGACCAGGGAAAAGGTGAGTACCTACTGCTCTGCTACTTGACTATTCCATACTACTACTACATAAGGCAGGACAGGGACACACTTATCCCACGTACGCAACGTATGCGTATATTATGATAATCTGAACCCTGAAATGTGTATGCTTAGAAACATACTTGTCGGGTTTTGTTGCGTATGACTTGTATGTTTCTAAGCATAGAAATTCCATGCTCAACATAAGTTTACGAACATAGTACGCGGACGTCCTATTGTCAAGCAGACCCATTATCATTTATCGATATCCCATTTCATTTTATGTCAAGGTTCAATCTACGGGTTGCACCGCCTTGTTGCTGGATTTTTTCGACTTCGCCAGTCTGAAAGAAACACTTGGCATAGTGTCTAAAAAAGGAGACAACAACAGGAGATTGCGCATCTGTCTCATTCTTACCGTCGTCTGTCTTACGTTTGGACCTATGTGGGGTAAGTTTTTGTAAGATGAGTGTGAGATGAGTATGGATTGATTGGAAAAACAAAATGTATTCCTGAATTAAGTTAACAAAAATCTATTACAAACGGCTGATATTAAAGTACTTATTAAGATTAATAGCTCGAAATTTTAAAATTGAAGGGATGTTTACAAAAACAACATAACTGACAATGTTCTTAAAAAAGTGTCAACCGCTCTAAGCAGTTATGTTGTTTTTGTAAACATCCCTTCAATTGGATTCTCACTTGAAGTAAGAAATGCAACCCAGTTTATAAATGAATCCCAAGTTTGTAGCGCTTAATATTTTCATTTCCTACCACCTTTTTTACCTTATATCAGTTATATCGTTTTCCTAAAATGGCTCGTATTTTTGACCGCTTATTATGTTATAATTATAAGGAAAATTATCTTAGCTAAATATGAAAACTTCACGTGAAAAACAGGTACGAGTGTATTTACAAGTCATAAATATGGCGCCTATTTTAAATCTTATATTTGCGTAAACACTGCTATGCGAATTGTGGGAATTTCCCGATATTTATAACTTTTGGGAATTACCCGAATACACCTTACATAGGAAAGAAGGCGATCTTCACATTGGATCCGGATTCGCAAGCCGTCTATTCGCTCGCTCGTTCGATATTGTACGTGCATAGCGCTCTCTCGCTTACACACCGGAACGGCGTGCGGATCCGCCTTAAGGATGACGCACCTTAGACCGGGCCGTGTCCGGGCCGGACATGTACGTACAGTTAGATGATAATCTGATATCAGTGATGTACGTTCGAATTGGCCTGCTAAATAGTATGATAACCACGCAAGTATTTATAAGACTTGTAGGTATTAGGTATTGATTGTATGTGAACATTTCACACTTAGTAATAGAAAGCAAATAATGCGTAATTTTCGAACAGTTTTCCTCAATCATATCTTAGTATATAATGTATGTTTAGTGCTTGACTAATAGCAACACAATCTATCTAGCGCGGTAAAAAGACAATATACACATACTAGATTACTAGTACATAGGGCTACATGCTTGAAACATATATTTTAAAATGTTTGTTAAATAAACACGTTTAACAACACAGATGACTCTGTCCATTGATCCAAAAATGAGAAACCCGCAATTTTTTGTGACGTAAACATATATTCGAGTTTAAATAGGTAAAAGTAAAACGTGAAAGCGAGTTTCCTTGTGGTGGTTCCAAGCTATGATTAATAAAAATCGTCGTAGTTTGAAGAGTACTTATCATTTTTTTCCAAAATGATGTAAGAGATTTTTCGCATAAAATGTTTTAAAGTTTTATGATTAGCGTAGAAGGTATTTAACATTTTTAATTTAATAGTTTTTCGGTACGGTGCACGGTGCACCCGCCAATTTATTTTCGCAATTTGGAAATTTCTGGGGTACAATAGATAGCAGGTTTATTAAAAACATTTGAATTTCATGACAAGTAGAATCGATTGACATCTTCCAAATAATCATACATGTAGCTTTGCTTACCATGTGTTAAAGTGTACTAAGCGTACTGTCGCCTGCGGTATTTCCGGACCGATACGACCTTCAAACCTTCAAGAAAAGAGCGTACTCCCATCTTAAATTCTGGCAACGCGCTTGCAACCCTTCTGGTGTTGCGGGTGTCCATGGGCGGCGGCAATCGCTTACCATCAGGTGATCCGTCTGCTCGTTTGCCTCCTATATCATAAAAAAAAAATATTTCCTAGAAACCTGTTGGTGGTCCTGGCAGCTTTAAATTTACAAACAAAACGTATCGCTAGTTCAATAGTATCAGGATATTATATTAAATAATAGACTTATCCTGACACAAACGCTTAATTAAGGCCGGATGCTGCGCACACGTCAATTTTGATTCATCAAAATTCAGATCCATATAGACAGTGTGAACATTGCTTGCGCGAGCGTAACCGAGTAGGGTGACTGCTGACTGCTAAAGTTATTGGCCACTCCTCCTAACAAATAAGAAAGAAACAAGCGAAGAGAAGTCTAAGTGTAAGGCCTGAGTGGACGCTCGAAGCGGAGCTTTCGGCGGGGCGTGCAGCGTGGCGTCGGGCTCACAAGTAATTTGAGCAGCGTGCACTAAGGCCGCTCCTGTATTACGCTTGCATTTGTTTAACATGCACGCCGCACGCCCCGCCCCGCTGCACGCCCAACTCGAGCGTCCACTCAGGCCTTACACTTATTGTTAAGAGTGGCCAATTACTATGTGTAGTAGCCGATAATAATACTTAGGAGTCAGCGTATGGTCTCAGCGGACCAGCATATAAACCTTGTGATTTGTAACTGGATTATGTCATTGGTTTGTAATAATTGGTAATTTCGAATTCATTCCGAGTATTTCCTTACGTTCATAAAAGAGCAACTTGTAACATCGTGTGTACTTTATTAACTAGGTCCTTACTTAATAATGTGTAAATGTAAATTGTTGCTTGGGTGGATAATCAGGGAACAATAATAATAATAAAATAAAATAAAAAAACAACATTAAAGAACAAGAATACATTACTGATGATAACTGTATTTATAAATGTTCCCCCTGTTTTTTCAGGAGAGCTTAGCGTGATGTACATATTTATGCGCTACCGTTTCAACTGGGATGAAGTCAGATTCAGCATATATTCCACTTACAACTTCGTTGCTCATTCTGCGGGTAAGTGAGAATTATTTTTCTCCAAAACTACATACAGCTCAGATAAATCATCATCAATCTCTCATTTGGTTAAGTACTTATCCATTGGGAACAATCGTTTCTACAATTATTTGTTAGTTATAGTCCGTCAACCAAATCTTGTCAGTAGCAATGTAAAGCAAACTAAAGTAGGGCAACACTCAAAGAGCAGTATTGCGCTAAGAATAGCAGCAATGTACATCGAACCAAAAGATTTTTTTTTTCCGCTGAGCGCGCCCTGCGTACGTTAATTCAAATTGTCACTCGCGGTTTATTGAAAAAATTTGAAACATGGACGGACAATTTAAAAGCGATGTTAAAACAATGTTAATCAAAATGATGAACAAATTTGAAGATATCAAAAACAACTGCCTGTCGTAGTGCTTATATTCTCTTTGTTCCCTATCTATGTCTTCTATGTTTACTAAAATAAAATCATATCAAAATGCAGATAATTAGATAGTGCATATATTTGTTATTTACAATATAATATGCCACTTGTTAATGTAAATTAGTGTACTCTTCTGGATGAATATGACATACCTGTGTAATTTTTTTGATTGGTATATATTGTACAATAGGATTACATATTAAAAATAAAACAACTGATATTTGGGTGTTTATTTAATTTAAAGGTAAATAAGATAAGGGTCACTTTAGCTTACACTATAATTCAGGTCATTAATTGAAAAAATATAATGAAGTTACCAATGTTACCGGGTCACTTCAACCAAGCATAATACTCTGTAGTATTATTGCATCTTTGTAAATAGTCACAACTGATTGCTGAAAATATTAGACATGTGGGCCTATGGACGGTTTCCAGGACACAATTTATGGTCTTGTTGGATAGATTTAGGCATACGTTTTAATTTTATTTATGCCTTTTGACCCTAAAACAAAAAAACTGAACATAATCTTAAAAGTTCGAAAGAGTTCTTCCAGTATGTACTTGTCATAACCTCAATTTTTAGTAATGTTTACCATCAATGAGCATGATTGTACATTGTAGGCCCCTTAGCTTTGCTTATTCTTATTTAATGTATTGGTATTTGATGGTGACAGCAGAAATATCTCTTGAAACAGAAACGATTCAGAATGAAAACCAAATGAAAACAAATAAGGTGACGGCTGTCGTTCACGATCCACATTCCACAGATAAAACACAGATGACACGCATTTTGGAATTATTCGAACACAGTGTTGCTAACCCGCGATTTTTCAAATTTGCCGCCTTTTACTACTGACAAGATTTGGTTGACGGACTTTAAGTGTACGTACGTTCCCTGACCCACCAAAGGATCGACAGCTGACGTTTACAAGGCATCGTGGTACATTTCCTTCGACTACTTTCCGAAATATTTGCAAATTTCACAATGAACATTTTTACCTGGTCAGGGGTCTAAAACCTGTCCAATGAATCTCTATGTCTGGAACATAAGCAAGCCAGTCCCATGCATCCATAAGCGACAGTACCGTAAAATGTGCCTACTTTGCTCCCCACTGGGTAAATAGGTATTAGGTATAGGTATGCTCCAAAAGCTTGTTTATAAGAAAACGATATCACAACCTCATTTAAGTGTTACAACATAATACTCGTTGTAGTAATGGTCTACTTTGAATAGTCTGACAAACACAACTTGTGTCAGTCAGATAGAACCAGGAAAATTATACTTGTTCACGTGCGTTGAACATACGACTACATCAGCAGCAGAGCAAATTGGGACAACAAAACCGCCGACTACGGAAACGCACACGAACGTAACTTTTAATTGTATAGAATCACTCATATGCAGAATTTTTGTATAAATAGAATAATCATTGTAAATAAAATCTCTTTTCTCATTTGGACTCCGTGTTTACTTCATCAACCAGGTTACTCTCCGTCACTGTGGCATAAGACACCTTCACGCCTTAATTAGTTGCATGAGTCTGTGTAACTAGCAGTGACTATCCAAAACCCATTTACCCATATCCTTCCAACCTTCCGTCTGTACCCGTAGGTCGCAAAGGTGCAGACATCCCTGTTTATTATATTTATTTATATGTAAACTGAATCTATGGTAGGGCTAGGGAATTAGGGTTGTTTAGGGTTGACTAGGGCAGTAGGAGTTAGGCATAATAGGTTTACAGCTCTCCCATAGATAAAGTTGGTTGAATCCCTTCCGGATTTAACATTTGGTCCTTCGAGCAACTTATGAACCGCGGCCCTCTTTGTCCCTTATTTGATTTGACTGACTGACACTTTGGAAAGCTGTGTACTGGTGTACTCAAAGCATCAGTGCGTGGTGGACTGAAGTACCTATACGTTAGTGTTCCCTGAGAAGGTACCCATATAGTAGCAAATCGGTCGCTGGCTTCCCACAAGCGGGTTCCACCAGTTGATTGAGAGTTGAGTTGCACATACTATATGCGAGGGCGCAGGGTCACTGACGTATTGACGTTGTAGGTAAATAGGAGTAGGTTAGGGAAAGTAGGGCATCAAGAAAGAAAAAAGAAGACTGAAGACACAATGGACGTGTTGCAGATCAACGAAGTAATCAAAAGCCAAGAAAAAGACTATTTGGATATCGAGAGGATATGGGATAACATCAAAAAAGACTCAAAAACACGTAAGACGCAGAAATACATCGACGAGAGAAGAGCATTACTGGACAGCATTTACGAACGCGCATTACAAAACCACAAGTTATTAGAAGATCAAGAACTAATGTCGACTCACAAATACATAACTTGCCGTTACTTCGACTCAAACATACAAAAGTCATATGACGCGGCCAAGGAACACTTGGCAGCACACGAAAAATATTTAAAAACACAAATTGACATCATGTTGCCTCAAGCAAATGGGCAAGACCACAAAACAAAAGACAAGACAACGACGGAAGGCTTTGGTACGACGCCAAAGTTATTTATCCAAAAATATCGACTTAACCAGCTCAAGAAAAAGTTATCAACTGCACAGACCGCTATTGTCGAGAAAAAACCGGCATGGCACTTACAAGGACTAGTAAATAGTCTAGAAAAACAATTTCAAGAAATAGACGACAACCATATGTACTTACTTATGGAGCAAAGTACACTCAACGACGAATATTTTACAGACAATTTATTTGAAACCGCGCAAGGTGAATACGACTCAATAATGGACATTTTACAAGAAAAAATAAACGACAATTCGACTCAAAGTATGAAGACTACATCCACGAAATTACCCCGAATTACCATACCATATTTCACGGGAGGCTATGAATCATGGAATTCATTTTATGACTTATTCAAGAAAATTATTGACGACGACTGTACTATTTCGGTAACAGAAAAAATGCAATACCTAAAGACGCATGTTCGAGGCGAGGCAGAAAAGCTAATCAAGCATTTGACAGTGAACGAGGTCAACTATAAGGCAGCGCTCACACTACTAGCGAAACGATATAAGGACGAGCGACTTATTTCGCAGACATTTATAGACAAGTTACTTGATTTACCAAAAATTCAAGTTGCAAATGCAAAAATGTTACGCAATATGCACGACTGTATCAACGAAAGTTTGGAGGCATTAAAAAATCAAAGTATTGACATTTCTACGTGGGACCCAATACTATCTCGCATTGTAAGCCGAAAATGGGATTCAGACACTAATATGAAGTATGAGGACCAATTAGAAGATCCAACTAAAGTACAAAATTTTGAAAAAATGATGAAGTTTTTGGAAAAACGCTTTAAAAGTTTGGAATCGAGCAAACCACCTCAATATAGCTCAACGGGATCATCGTTACCACGGACTAAAGAATATTTACATCAATTACAACAACGCTATAAATGGAAAACAAACGAGCAGAATTTAAAAATCGGTACGGTTGTATTAATCAAAGACCAGAACATATCGCCTAGCAAATGGCCTTTAGCAAAAATTAAATACATTCATCCGGGAAACGACGGAGCGACAAGGGTTGTAACTCTGGAGAGATCGCAGGGAGCCGACCAGAAACGAGCCATCCACACACTTATACCATTACCAGTTAATGAAAACTTAGAGACAGCAACGAGTAAAACGCCTGCCAAAAACACAACCGCAAACAAATATACGACAAATCACTATACAACGAAAAAAGGAGCCTTTTATTACTGGATGACAATGTGTTTGACCGTGTTGTCATTGTGTAGTCTCACAGGAGCGAACTACACAACCAAGAACCTTAGCCCAGGACTCTATATTGAGCAAATGGGAAATGCGACTCTAGATAGAGGAACATTTAGAATCGAATTACATTACGAAAGACGCATGCTAGAAGAAAATTTAAACAAGACGAAAGACGTGTCAAACCAATTTCAGGCGCTATGTAATTACGCGACGTCAATTGAAAGTAAAACTTACTGTACACAGTATTATCACCACTTGCAAGAAGAAGTTTATAAACTTGAAAAAGTTCACGAATACTTAACCGAAATTAATCACACTCGGAAAAAAAGAGGATTACTGGGCCAGTTTATGACGTCAGTTTTCGGGGTCAATGACGAAGTGTACAAAAATATGGACACTTTGCAAAAAAACCAGCAAAAGCTAATAGATGCTGCTAATCATCAAACAAAATTTATGATCTCGACAATCTCAACCGTTAACGATACAGAAGAAAGGATTAGAAATAAATTAGAACGATTTCAGACGAAGCTTAACCTAGCAATGACCTACATTAATGAAAACAGCAAATGGTACAAGTCAATAAACAGTAATACTATTCAAATACAAGTACTTCAATCTTACCAATTGGCACACAACTACATTGAGGAAATAATTGACTATTATTCGGGGATCGTGCAGATATACATTTCAAAAGCAACAATATACAGTGTATTGAACCCTAAAAATGTCGCAAACATTATCACCAAAGCGAACAGCAAGTTACCGTCAAATTTAAATATCATTCAGACTCAGTTGATTCGTACGCGATTGTCCGAAAACGAAACTCACATTCAAGTATTAGCCTATTATCCCATAGCAGAAAAGGCAAGATACATGTTAGTACACATTACTCCGATTCCTAAGAAAAATAGTAACGGAACATTTGAGAGCATGGACATTCCACAGACATTTATGGGAATAGACTATAACAATGAACGATATTTTCAACTTACTCACGATGAATTTAAGAACTGTTTGCATAGACTAACTAATTATATTTGTTTTCCTCTGGCGGTGAAGAACATGCAATTACACCAAAATTGCATTGTTAAACTGATAACCAAAAACGACAACACTACCGACTGTCCTATTCGCAGTTATAACATACCTAGCGATATCATTTGGAAACAACTTCAGATGACAAACACTTGGCTATATTTGACTAGATACCCAGAGACTGTGTCCATTGTGTGTGACGGTCAGAGGCAAGAAATTATCATTCATGACGTAGGAATAATACGAATTTCAGAAAACTGTATTATAAAACAATTACGACTACGTTAGCTGCCAAGAGATTAGCCCTAACAAACGTGTTAGAGTCATTTAGTAAAGTAGCTAAATTTAAGTTAATTAATCAAACGTTAATTCATAGTCATAGAGATATTTCTAGAGAACAAGTATTAGACAATTCATTAGATAGTTTTACTAAGTTAAAGAATAAAGAAACTGCCCTACAAACAACCCTAGACAATACTGTTTGGAGTAGCATAACTACCCAAACCTACGTAGCTAGCTTTTCGACTATTTTAGGATGCATAATTATAACGATACTAATATATTGTTTTGGTCCAAAGGTGATACGGCGACTACGAGCAACGGCAGCCAGACGATCATGGTCACCGGCGAGCGACGACAATCCTGAGCCACCTCAACCCAGTGGTGGCAGCGACCAACCTCAACCCAATGGCGGCAGCGTCCAGCCTGCAACCCGGCGCCCCACCACACCACACATCTACGCTCTTCCAAAGAGACGACAGAACGAGCCCGCACTAGAACTATACGAGCTGAAAACATACACTGATCCTGCTCCGGAGACGCGCCAGAATGTTCACGTGCGTTGAACATACGACTACATCAGCAGCAGAGCAAATTGGGACAACAAAACCGCCGACTACGGAAACGCACACGAACGTAACTTTTAATTGTATAGAATCACTCATATGCAGAATTTTTGTATAAATAGAATAATCATTGTAAATAAAATCTCTTTTCTCATTTGGACTCCGTGTTTACTTCATCAACCAGGTTACTCTCCGTCACTGTGGCATAAGACACCTTCACGCCTTAATTAGTTGCATGAGTCTGTGTAACTAGCAGTGACTATCCAAAACCCATTTACCCATATCCTTCCAACCTTCCGTCTGTACCCGTAGGTCGCAAAGGTGCAGACATCCCTGTTTATTATATTTATTTATATGTAAACTGAATCTATGGTAGGGCTAGGGAATTAGGGTTGTTTAGGGTTGACTAGGGCAGTAGGAGTTAGGCATAATAGGTTTACAGCTCTCCCATAGATAAAGTTGGTTGAATCCCTTCCGGATTTAACAATACTCATCCCTTTCTTCTGGGTACTAGTAAGTACTAGCGTCAAACAAAGACAGTATGATTCTCTCTGTCTATATTTGAAGTACCACATATTACAAATACCACAATATTAAAGTCAAACTATGCACATTTTATGGTACTGTGCGTTAGACTAAATTCTGTTTTTAGGAACACTGTTCTCCATCAGCGTGTTCAGCCGGAGGCTCCACGCCGACGACGCCGTGTTGGGCATCATATCCACCTCTAGCAAGATCCTCGGAGCCCTGCTCATGGCCTTCGCTAGGAACGATTATGAAGTGTACCTATGTAAGTTTTTAGGTGTACCTAATGCCATTTTAGGGAATGTTTCCAAAATTATCACAGAACAGAACGTATGTATCGTGTTACCGGGCGTCGGTAACATAGTGAGGTGAGTTTTCACTTCTATCGGCACTCCCGGAGTGCAACCGTTGTTGCTTTTTATCTTATTTATGTTATCACTATTATCAGTAGGCCTTCTAAAGAATATTTATGTTTACAGGTCCCCTCGTTGAAATCTTGAATGGAACATCAGCCATCGCTCTGAAGTCCATAGCCTCCAAGCTAGTCTCGTATAAAGAATTAGGTAAGTATACCAATACACACTTCCATTCCCTTTTTAGTGATTACTGTTATTAGCACTTTGCTCATAGAGTCTCTGCGGAAAGAGAAGAGTCGTGGAATATATGGGGCCTAATATGGGCCTAATACATTTCACGACTCGAGGTTTGGTTGACAGTTTTGGAAAGGTTTGGCGGGAAGATTTGGAAGAAGAGCCCATTTCTAACCGAATATCAGAAGAAAACTCCAATCCAAGCGCAACTCGCTCTATTGATCTTTGAACAAGTTCTTGGTCACTTTTCACACAATACTCTACATACAATTCCGCATTCCGCATGTGACAGAGACGCCTTATTTAAAGAGCAAAAGAGGGAGCTACGCTTCGAGTCTTTCCCAATTTTGGACGCCGAGTACAGCATGACTCACCATTCGTAGAAAAAGAAGTGTCGGAAGCGTGAGTCATCCTTTGCTTTAACCGTGGCTCTTGTGTTACAGGCAAGGTGTTCTCACTGTTCGGTTTAGCCGAGACCCTGATGCCTCTTATCTTCGTGCCGCTGTATACCCGAGTATACATCCTCACGCTGCACGCGCTTCCGGGTGCCTTCATGTTACTCAGCGCTGCAGCCACGATTCCAGCGTTGGGAATATTCGCGTAAGGCGTTCACCATCAGTAGCCTTACCACTACTGCCTTTACAGTGTCAAACTGGCATATTCGCTAACATCTGCGTAACTTACTTTCTATACATCTCGCTCGCACTAATATGCGAGTATGCATAGAAAGTAAGTTACGCACACGCTAGCTATTAAGTCTGTATCAAAATCTCATTAAGTATTAGGTACTCAAGCAACGGAAATGTAAGTTAGAATTTTTTAACCTCTGAGCATAGTTATAGTTTTAGGTCATTCAGGTCATTGGGTAAGTATTAAAAGGTCTTTAACTTGCAAATGACCATAAGCACTTGGCAAAATTAAAAATAGGAATTCATGTAGGTACTATAACTTGTAGGTAGGTACTATAAGTAATGGATTCTTGAAAAATAATTTCATGACCACAAACTCGTAGGGTTTATTTACTAAATAGTGAAGCTCAATCAGATTAGCTCAATGAGACCTACCAAATTATTATACTGTCAATATATACAGATAGGATGGTATGTTCGTAGGCTGGACTGAAATTTAAAATTTTGATTATATGTATTTATTTACCTACTCACATTTATAGACGGTTTGGGTTTATCGCGAATTTATTTTATTAACTTTATTTACCTACGTTAGCCGCGACCAGCCCTAGTAGCACGGTCGCATTTTTATCGTTTATCACCATGCCTGTCACGTTCTATCAAGTATGTAAGTGCGAAAGTGACGGGCATAGTGATAGTCGATAAAAATGGAACCGTGCTGAGCCCGCAGGACCAGGCCCCGTAGCCAACTTGCCAATCGCTAACGCTCCGTAGCGATCGAAACGCAACTGTCACTGTCGCACTAATATGGAAGAGTGATAGAGAGACACAAAGCGATTCGATGGCGAAGCGATAGCGATCGTCACCTTGGCTAGGCCGCCAGTGCAACCTGCCCATAGCCAAAGTGACAATCGCTATCGCTTCGATAACAAAACTCAACATTCTATCACTCTTCCACATTAGTGCGACAGTGACAGTTGCGTTTCGGTCGTTACGGAGTGCAAGCGATTGGCATGTTGGCTACGCGGCCTGTGTCGAAACGTCAGTAAATAAAGGTAATAAAATAAAAATAAACAAAAATCACAACCAAAATAAAATAACTTAATATAAAATCTTTTTTAAAAAAAAGGGAACCGCCTTCAAAAAACCAACCCACTGAAAAGTACAAAATAATTTTTATATGGCACCCCTTTACGTGTCCAGTCCCTATCCCGTCGTAAAGCGAATTTTTGCCAAAAAGTAATTAATACCTAATAATAAGAAAATTAATAATCATCCGGGTAATTACTTAATTTTTGAAGTCGGTGCCAAACCAAATTTTTTGAGAACCGATATTTTAGACAACGAAGAACGCTGCACTTACTTGCATTATAAAGACATACTTAGTTCACTCATTAATTTAGTTCTTGTAGGTACTACGTTCTCGTATTTATTTTCTGATTGGTAGTAAAGACTGTTTTTGTTGGTTTGGCACCGCCTTCAAAAACTAAGTAATTACCCGGATGATTATTAATTTTCTTATTATTAGGTATTAATTACTTTTTGGCAAAAATTCGCTTTACGACGGGATAGGGACTGGACACGTAAAGGGGTGCCATATAAAAATTATTTTGTACTTTTCAGTGGGTTGGTTTTTTGAAGGCGGTTCCCTTTTTTTTAAAAAAGATTTTATATTAAGTTATTTTATTTTGGTTTTGATTTTTGTTTATTTTTAATTTTTTAATTATTTTTTATTTATTTTATTTAATTTTTTACTTTTTAGTGATAGGTAGGTACTTCGTTTATTTTAGGTTTTGGGCTAAAATACTAGTTTGTTAGGCTCTCCATTTAGTTTTGGGCTAGTAACTACCTACTAATGTTGGTGATGGCCTAACTCGATGATAATCGCGACACAACATAATATGACGTTTTGGTGCTAAACGATTTGTATGTATATTGCTCCCACTTCCACTCCCATTCTCAGTCCCAGTCCGAGTTCCACTAGGTACATCCCGAGTTCCACTAGGTACATCCAGGGTTCAGCATCAGCTCTATCTTGGGTACTGCTCTCCCAAGTGCTCATCAAGGCGTGTCGGATGACCAAAACAGCGTGAGCCTATGTTGCACCAAACCTGAGTTCCACTAGGTACAGCCAGGGTTCAGCATCAGCTCAGATCTATGTATACTAAAACCTTCTCTAGAATGTAAGAAACACTTTTCTGAAAACCGCATCAAAATCGGTTCAGCCAAACGCGAGATAATCGCGAACAAATATACATACATACATACATACATACATACATACATACGGGTCAAACTGAGAACCTCCTTTTTTTTTGAAGGCGGTTAATAAATGCGCGACAGACCCGTCTATAAATGTGAGTTTAATTACATTTCCAAAATTTCAGATGGTTCTATAATCGGCACAAGAAAGACTTGAAGAACAAAAGATCAGATTGCCCCGTGACTACGCCTGCACCTGGTGACGTTGCTATAGTTCCCGCCTAAACAATCACTGAGTCAAGTCGCCAAAATATACTGTTACCTATTTTATATGCCGATATTTTTGTACGATAAATAAAATTATTTTTTAATAGTTTGTTTTATTTTCATCGAGAACATCACGGTGAATCATCACGACGAATTTTTCACAAAATTGAAATTCATGCCCGCTATTCAATGTTGCATGTTGAAATTGAAGCTAGTCAAATTTGCCTCCATTGCAACTTTAGCTTTACAGACATATATAGATCACATCTGGAATCCTAATTCGATTACTTCATGTAGGTACACATTAATTGCCGTTAGTAAAGTTATCCAGCCATCACATGTCGGAGCGGCCAAGGTGCTCAACATTGTGGCTATAGAGCCACAACACGTAACAACACAGAACACGTTGTTGTATTGACAATAGTGTACAGAAGTTAAAGTGTATTATGCGATACTTTTGAAGGTTCCAAATAACCCTACTATACTTATTTCATCAATTAACATTGAGGCCAATTCAAACTTACTTTGGCATCAAAATGATATCTAAATGATGTTATTTTGTTCTCATTTGCACGTAGTGCGTCTCGGTCGCGCCAACACATGTACGGGACAAGTATGTACAAGCGAAATGCACGCGCGAATGATAACTAAACTAAATGGCCTGATTTAAATATCACTTTTATTTCAAAATGTACGTTCAAATTAGCCTCCTTGTTTGAGTTATGTAAGTACGAGTAGTTACCCGCAGTTTCTAGCTACGTCGTGTATAAAAATCAAAGGACGAATAAATAAATAGACAACCCGTAAAGGAATTAGACAACGAAGCATAACAACTTGAGATAATTATATTGTCTTTGACACTTAGTGTATACATAACCTAATAATATCCATGACATTTAGACTGCATTTAGTCCTTAATCGAATCAAGTAACTGGTATATTAGGTAATTGCATGACATCCCGACACTTAAACCTTAATGTAATTAAAACCTTAAACCAGCTATAATGCTGGATTGCGCATTCCCGGCAATTCGGTAATTTCATCGATCGTCACATTTAAGAACCTCTTTTTATACATAGATTTTGTAAACAGAGTGGAATACCCATTCTTTATTTAGGTTATAGTTTTATAGTTACATTATATTATAACTCCCAAGTTACCACAAGCAAAACCTACCACAAGGTCTGGTTTTAAAAGTGATCCAGGGCAACGAATGGCAATAATAAGTTTATCTTAACAAGATTATGTACTCTGGCAAACCCACTTTGTCAGCAGAAAAAGGCGCGAAATTCATATTTTCTATAAGAGGAAACTGATCTTAGGTTTTTTAAATTTATAAATTTATATTAGTATTATTTATATGTATAGATAGCTACATATACATAGCTCTTTAAAGTCAATAAATTATCATTAAAATCCTTGACTTCCTAACATTCGGTAAGAGTAAGGGCTGTAATTTAAAACAGATTAGCGACAAATATGGCGGAGATGGCCGGAAGAGGAATGTGCGTTAATTAACTCTAAGACAATCGGGTATGGAATAAATTGCTTGTTACTCTGTCCCCCTTGCTACAACAAAAGCTATACACCGAAGCGAAAGCTATATCAATGTATCCTGAAATAACCCAAGAAGGTCGTGTTCTTCTCTAACTGGGATGGAAGTACGTGCCCGGGAGCACGGACATCATGTTTATTAATAAAAAAAAATACGTTTAAATAAATAAAAAAGTAATTGATACGGTCCCTCAAACATGATATTCCCGATTTTTAGAAGTAATTTTCACATTTTTAGCTTTTGTGCATAAATTGTTACATGTAATTTTTTAAAGTGCATTTTAGACTTATGTTCGTGATTTCTTTGCGAAATTGTAATACTCAGGATTTGAATGGATACAGTCCCTCGAGAAAGGCCTCAAGATTGCTAATTAAATGTATGGCAGCTTGTGACCCAAAAAGCGCTGCGACTTTTTAAAAACTCCGTTTTCTGAACCTATTGCACGTTAGTGCCTCTTAAGGATCTTTATTACGCCATTGAGGTGCTATTAGGAATTTTACAATACATATGGGGCTACTTTTCTGCACTAGTGCGTAAAATAGCACTTTTCGTGCGTATGGCGAAACTTTAAAGTGCCATATGTACTGCTAAACGTTGTTCGATACACGTGCCAATAGGTAATTCGCAACTCGTGTCGATTTAAAACACTCCCTTCGGTCGTGTTTTAATTTATCGCCACTCGTTTCGAATTTCCTCTTTTTCGCACTTGTATCGAAAATAACTATAGAAAACGAGGTAATTTTGAAAATCGCTAATATACTGCACCAAAACCACTTCATACTTTGGCAACTTTTACACAGCTTCATCAAGGCGCTTATCGTACTTACTGTTGCTACAGTTTAGTAGCAGAATTCAAAATTAGGTACCGTAAAACGGGGTGAGTAGGTTTCGCGGGGAGAGGTGGGTTATGAATGGGGAGAGAAGGTTTGAGAGGGGGGTGAGAAGGGATTTTAAGGCTACTGCTACAAAAATAATGTATTCCAATTTAAAATGGAGCTATAGTAATACGCATAATAAAAAAAAATCGATCCAACAATCATCCAAAATCATCTTTGTATGAAAACCCCTCTCACCCCAAATACGAGGCACTACGGGGTGAGGTGGGTTTTCCTCTTTATCGTCAAAGTTATGAAATAGAACTACCCAACATAAAATAAAAACCAAAATACAAACATCCGGAACACTATACACCATTCAGTTTTCACATGTAAAAATAAAATGTTATCGAGGTTTGAATTTCAGTTTTGACCCTACTCACCCCATTTTACGGTATACTTAATTTCCGCTTGCGAAATCACCACCCCAATGCAACTTACTTATTTGCCTTAAAGCTATGTATCTACCAAATCATATTCCTAAAAAGGCACGTGAACGAACCAACTGCTGGTGATTGATATCGACGTGGATCGCTCCGGTCAAACTTTTGGCTAACTTTGAATGTTAGAATCAGAGGAAAAAAGTCATTGCCTCGGGCGGGACTCGTAACTCCAGGACACAAACGAGCCGAGTGAGCCGAGCTACTGAACTGCCGGACTGGCCTACAGCGAATATTTCCACCGTATCCTCCCTATATGCCTTACGCCTTTAGACCTTAAAGTGTAAAGTGAGACCACAGATCTAGAATATACAAGATGGCTTGACTGATGACGGTCTGGTTTTTCCATTTGTAGTGCCGCTTTCGCACTCACGAAATGTTCATATAGTGATGGCTTCCCTTTTGCACACTTGTAGCACAGAATAAATAATAGTACTAAGGTACATAACAGACTCACTCTCTAACAAAACGCGTCTGTTACGATCAGCACAGATATGGCCGCTAGGTGGCGACAGTGCCACGCGTGTCTTATGGCTAGCCACCAAAATTGGTGTGGATCGGATGTACTTTTAGCTACCTGTAGCAAAGCGACGAAATCGCGGAGTGAGCCACGCCTGCTTGTAGTATCTAAGCGTAAGCGTCATTCTAGACCGGTGACTTCTGTGAGTGAGAGATTTAAAGCTTGCTAGCTTCCACTGGCCTACAGACATCCCGACCCCAAATGAGTAACTCTTCCAAAAACTGTAAGACAAACGGCACGCGTTGCAAGTGAGAGTAACGCCCTGATTTGCCTAAATCTAAATAACGAGCGAGTTGTGCCATTAGGGATTCCGTGTTTTGTCGACTCGGAATTAATGCCCCAAGTTTTTGAACTGCAGAACTGTTACAGCCGAACGGCACAGAAACGAGATTTACTTACTTGACATTCAAGAAACACTCTTAATATAGTTATACTCGTACACAGACTCGGTTGGAAAAATAGGAAGTTCGTTATATTTTCGTGATAATGGGGGACAACTTTACTGGAGGGGGCAACTGTCAACTTGACTGTCTACTGTCGCGAGAACGCCATTCACAATAAAATTAGCTTAGACCGGCTTTTCCCAATTGCAGACAAAAATTTGCCTAAAAAAATGTTAATCATCCCTTCAAGTACATATTACCTATCATATCGATGTAAAATCGCGTTTCCGAATAACTCAAAAGTATCTACGTGATGTACAGTCGCCATCACATATATCAGAGCGGCCAAAGTGCTCACAAATATCTGAGCACGCCTCTATTGTCAAGGCGTTAGAGTGCTTGTTCAGATATTGTGAACACCTTGGCCGCTCCGATATATCTGATGGCAACTGTACTTATCCTTCGGTTTGTTGCATCACACACTGTACAAGCCTGAGCCAGAAGTTCTTAAGCTTTTTGTGACTTATTTAGAATTCGTAATCCTCTGCCAGTGGAAAGTCGTGGGTTCGAAAGTTCGAATCCTGGTTCTTATTCTGAAGGTTTTATTTAGTTTCATTGCGTGGCAAAAAACCGTAAACGTCGCTAACTAAGGGATTAATTACCGGCAGTTTACGATTCGCACTAACGTGCACTCGGATACGTTTACAGCCTGTTTACTGCCCTAGGGGGTTATTCCGATTTTACCGAACGAGTCAAACGCTCATATTGAAACCTCGCAAAATAAGACTAAGTGTTGAAAAACAACCTGTAGATGCCTAAAGGTATTTCAACTCCGCCAATTCGTAAATTCGCTATGAAAATCTCTCGGGACCATTTTTAAGGTTCATTGATTAAATTAAATTAAACAGAAGTAATTAAATTAAAAGGATATTTTAATAATCCATTGATACGTGTCATGTCATAGCTAGTCCATAACCTGTACATGTTTCGAATTGAAGTATGTAATATAAATATTTTCTGATGTTCAATTTACTGAACATTTTACTGCCCGAAAGGATTTTTTCAAAACCGTAGGTACATTTTTCAAAATTTCTGAAATACGGTAGAAAATCAACACAAGTAGAGGTCTGCACCACGTAGGTATAACAAGATTTGACAATTTAATAATGCATGTTATCGAATACTATACGTGCGGGTAGAGCAAAAGGTATTAAGTTTTAGGTTAAATTCGAACTCTTGTAAAAATACTTGAAAATTGTGATAATGTTCATTTGAAATGTAAATTTGAAATAATGTTCTAGGGGCAACGAATAAATGGCAAATGTTGTAGGTATTGGAGATAATTCTCTTGAAGTATGAAGAAGCTGTAGCTGTCAATAGTGACATTTCTGGCCCAGAAATGAATCAAGAATCGTGCTCATGGTCACATTGACACTGGTTTTGACTAAAATTTCGACTCGTTTGAGAGCGGTATAATTTCAAGAACATAGGCAGTTGTAGGGCTTGTAAAAAAATAACGGCCCGTTTAGGTACTTAGTATACTGCTGGCGGTTAATGAAACTGATGAATGGCTTGTGGTAGCCTTGAGAATGTTTTCTGAGAAACTTAAGTCCCCGGCAAGCTCGATTCTCCATACAAACGTAGTTACGTAGCTTCAGATACCATAGGTACTTAAAAAAATACAGCGAATTTAAGTTTTTCATACAAAACTAGTTTTTGCTTTATTTCGTTTGTTTGTAAACAGGCTGCGTATCCATTAGCCAACGTGCCAAACGCTTACGCTCCGTAGCGATCGAAACGCAACTGTCACTGTCGCACTAATATGGAAGAGTGATAAAGAGACACAAAGCGTTGCGTTGTCGCGAGGCGATAGCGATTGTCAGCTTGGCTAGGCCGGCTGGATTAAACTATTTACCAGGCTGAGGATATATATTTCCCACATACGGCACTTCAAACATGTGTTCCAATTTCGATGAGTAAGACAGACTTTCGATTGTCATTCTTGAAATTTCAGCCCGTTAAAGGGTTAAAAAAATACGAGTTAAGTTAACCTAACCCATCAGCAACACCAACACCCAACCTCAAATCAACGGACAATACGGGCCGTTGCCGTTGGCGCGATGCCAAATAAACTTTTTGACACAAAATACATTGTAGCGGCCAAACTGCGAGCAACTTAGATTACATGGCGGCGCAGGAACTTGGGTTCTGGATTCACTTGATGGACTGACTTGACTCCACGTCGTGAGAATTTGGTATGGTCTTTCAGGGTCTGCTATCGAATAATAATAAAGTGACTAAGCCAAAAACCTGGACCTTGCAAGATTTGACACAAACATACATAAGTACATACGTACCTACCTGCATAGCAAGTTGAATAAAAGCTTGTAATAAAGTGGAGACGTACCACATGAATTATATTTCAGTTCCATTGTAAGTGGTTGTGAAACGAACCCCAGCCAGACCTTTGTAATAGTTATTCTTCAGTTCACTTTGTTCTTCGTTCTTGATGGCTAGTTACGGGAACCTAAAGTGTCATTCTATGGAGCTTGCTAATTATGTAAACAAACTGCCATATTGAAATCGTCTCTGAATGTCAATTTACTAGTGACTTTTGTTTACATAGTTAGCAAGTCCCATAGAATGACACTTTACGTGAAAAGATCCCTTTTCATGGCTTCAACAAGACTTAAAGTAACTGGAAAATCCAATCCCAGTACGTAGCTACACACTTTGCGTCTAAAACCTAGCGAAAATAGCCACTTAGTAAAACATTCCGGCGCGCATTACAGCAGCGAGCGCATTAGCTGCAAGTGGTTAACGGGTGAAACACAGTTACTATCGGTACACAAGTATTTTAACTCGTTTTTGAATATCTTATCCTATTTCAACTTTACCTCGATCAGCAACAATGTATTTGCCATATTATTATGTTGAATTCTATAACATTGACTTGGTCTGCATAGAATTACGTAGTATAAAACACTTCCATAATAAATTCTACGCCCCTTTTCACCACCTTAAGTGGTTTCCGGGACTCAAAACATCTCCATTCGAATTTCATTTAAATCGGTTCAACGGTTCAAGCGTGAAGAGGTAACAGACAGACAGACAGATCAGTTACTTTTGCATCTACGAGTATAATATTACTATTGGTTATAGTTTAATTTAGCACAGGTCTCTAAACTTTTTGACCCTAGAGTTGCCTAGAGCCACTTTTCTTCTTAAGATAATTTGCGATGTCGTAGTCGCGTACCTACCCGAACTTTGACCTTTTCGCTTTCTTTTTATGGGCCTGAATTAAAAGGCTCGCGGGCCAGACGCGGTCTGCGGGCTGGATAAAGATCCCTAATTTAATAAATAGGCAATTGTCAAAAAATTGCCTGTATGGCGCCGTTTCCCTAATTTCTTTACACAAGGGTTTCATAGCCAAAATGGCAAAAAGTAAAAAATATATTACATGGTTTCCTCGTGGCTGTTCGCCTCTGTACGTCACAATTTAAACGTTGCGTCTCAAAGTTATATTAACCAAGTTAAAATACTGTAGGTACTACTTTGACTGTGACTTTTACGAACTAAGTATGGTATTAACTATTAAGTAAATAAGAATGCATTAGCTACCCCCATGAAAGTGTTTGGAAATTGAAAGTGTTTACTAAAAGCGTTATTAAATTAGGTATATGATATGAGGTCATAACTTCGCTAGAAAACTATAACAAAACTATATTGCAAAGGCATTTTAGCAGTAAGTTAATTACATTTCATATTAGTGTTTTTCAAATGAGACTGGCCTGTGGAACTGACTGTTGCGACATTACTTCTACAGCATCAGCGCCGCTGACATATCTGTAAATTTTCTTGATTAAACGAGGGACGTTCGCCGCAACATTACTGTTGCGATTATGACGTTCAATCCATCAGTCATTTTATCAAGGAAATTGCCAGAAACAGGGCAGCGGTGGCATCTACGCCGGTCAGTAATGTCGCAACGACGGTAAAGGATGCCTCACGTTACGGGCCGTGTCCGGGCCGGATGTTCCGGCGCTTACTTTTCTATGGCAGATGATAGGTGATCACGTGATGCTTCCCATAGTAATGCAGCTGCAGTTGACATCCGAATGTAATCGTAGAAGTAGAATTGGTCTAATAAAAATTAGTTCCTCGAATTTGACAGCTGAAATAGGCCGCTTCACCTACACCTTCACCTATATTATACGGTAACTCTGGCTGTCTATAGTCAATACTTGACAATTTAGTTACCAAAACACATCAAACTTTACACCTCTTCGATAATAAGTGATTATCTTTTTAGGTGCCTATTTAGGAATTATTCGATTAAATATTTTTGCTTCGAAATCCCAAAATAAAAAAGACAATCGAATAATTCAGAAGAGTCATAAAGTTCAAAACAATATCAATATTCTGCAAAATAATGATTATTGACATCGCAACGTCGTCAAAATTTCTAACAAGACAGTAAATAGGCAATAAAATATTTCCTCCATCGCGATAATGTGATTTTTATACTTTTTACGGCCAATGCCGTCTGGCGGGGGCTATATTAAACCGCCCCGAGCAATAAACGCCTTTTTTAAGGAAAACACAAATAAGCTCTCCGAGATGCCTTCATATAATTCGTGAATTTATAACGTACTTCATAAACTTGTTGATTGTCTGGTATAATTAGAGTAAATTTTTCTTAGCATAAAATTGAAATAGTGCCTATATTTAGCATTAGTTCGTTTATGTGGTGCCACATAATGAAAGGCATTAAAATAGGTACGATGATTTATGAAACGAACGAAGTGAGTTTCATGAAAGGATCAGACGAGTGTTTTAATGCCTAATTATGTTCAGTTACCTACATACACTGTTTTATCTACACACTTATTATAAGCTCTTTATGATATTTTCAGGAACCGCATGCCGCGGTCGGCATTGTGGCATCGTACAACAACTATGAAAATTATGACATATAAAAAATAACACTTGCACTGCGTGTGCTATAAAAAAATCGTTGCAGGTTTATCTTCGTCTAACTCTAACTCCTTTGTGTCGTCCTATATCGGAAATAAAACGGTAACAGATTTATACAGATATCACAAATCATTGTAATTTGTAATGGCAATAAGCCATTTCATTTACTTTACCACGGCTATAAATGGAATTGCATAGATCGCATTCTGGATATTCGTGATTTGAACAATTTGCTACATCGCCAAACCAATAATTTCTTTCTCACTTAAATCTTACACTTCACTGAATTTAAGCGTACCTAATACATTTCCAATTTCGCCTCGCCTACGTTAAACGTCCTATGTTAATAGAAAATGTAGTGAAGTTACGACATTTAGTGTTCAGAGACGAGATTTCTCGGCAGATGCAATCTGCACCAAACCACTTCTTCGCTCGCTGCTTCGTTTCCTAAAAAGCCTAGTTCAATTACAGCTAGTCCCACATCTAGATTTGATTCGTTCGACATCACAATCCGTTCACCGCGACTATTGAAAAACGTTCTACAATGGTTGCCAGGTGCGCAGTTGCATTGTTTTCGTAATTACCCTTTCTTAACACATCTCGATCTATTACAATATACATATGTATGTACTATAAAATATTATACCTACTTACATTTTATCAGTAAGGCATATCAAGGTCAAAAAAAAATTATGTAGGTACCTACTATTGCATGTGGGGGTTGTCAGAAAAATGGTACCCTACAATTTTTTTCTAAAAACTAACTTTTGAGTTATTTAGACTCAAAATCACGTGGACTATAAAATTGATTGAAACAAAGAAAAAAGTACCTATCCCCAGTTTTTCCTACAAATTTTGGGTGTCAGTTTTGTGACAGTCCATACAAAATGTATGTGGAAATGCGTCACAAAACTAGAGTCAGACCGAGAAAAGTCTGCAGCGATTTTGATAGCCCACGCAGTGCAAGTGTCATTTTAAACGTCAAACTTCTATGAATTTATGACGTGTAAATAACACTTGCACTGCGTGGGCTATCAAAATCGCTGCAGACTTTTCTTGGTCCAACTCTATCATTTTACACAAAACGATCAAATGCCGCAATGTAGGTATTGCCAATCGCATGCGATTATCGGTGACGTTTGGAGAGGCCATAAATCGAAACTTACCTATACTTCACAACGCGTATCTTTCGAATATATGTAATATTATTTTAAACGAGCCCACTGTAGCTGCGCCGCCTGGGATCGAGTTAATTTGGCAGCTATCGCCGCCGCCCATCGCACGTAAAATTGGCCCCTTCCCCATTCCATTACGGCCCATTATGCATTATCAAGGATTCCGCCTACACACACCAAACAGAGGACTTACCGCGAACACCGAAAATGGTGACCACAAGATGGGCCCCTACAAACAGCAACCACTGAGATGGCTTCAGGGCAACACCGGTGTGGGAGCTAAGTAAATAAAAAAAGTATGGGAAAATCTAATCATATAAAACAAAGTCCCCCGCTGTGCCTGTCTGTGTGTAAGTTTGTTCGCGATAAACTCAAAAACTACGAAACGGATTTTCATGCGGTTTTCACCTATCAATAGAGTGATTCTTGAGAAAGGTTTAGGTGTATATTTGTTAAGGTTTTATGCAACCCGTGCGAAGCCGGGCGGGTCGCTGGTATGTAATAAATAAAATAGCTTAAAACCTAATGTGACCCATGCGCACGACGCTGAAAGAACATAAAGCCAGAGTAATACGTATAAATAACAGCTCTTGGGTTGAAAATTACTTTCAGGCAATTTGTCAGGAAAAAAGTGTCCCGTTCGGAAACAAATGGGTCAACCTTTTTGGGAGGAGCGGTAATTCTATTGTTTTCGTATACATCTAAGTGGGAGCTGTCGATTTTGGCTGCGGCGGTTGACAAATCGATGTATTGTCTCAAGTTGAAGTTTCTGAAGGATGCTGTTGGAAATAACAAACTATACACTATAGGCAGATGACCATTATGACCAAATGAAAAGCGACCATTTAAAATTTAATTTATTTTACTATTTTTTTATGATAAAGGAGGCAAACGAGCAGGCGAATCTCCAGATGGTAAGCGATTACCGTCGCCCATAGATAGACACCCGCAACACCAGAGAGGTTGTAAGTATATATGTTGCCGGCCATTTAAGATGGGAGCATGCTCTTTTCTTCGAAGTATGAGATTATGCACCGGTCCGGAAATACCGCAGGCGACAGTTCATTCCACAGTTTAGCTGTGCGAGGAAGTTTCTGGAAAAATGCACAGTTTAGAACTGCCGGGATTCCGATACTGGCTGTGGCAATCAGGGGAGTGCTCTCAAAAGGAGGTGAATTGACAAACGCAAGGTTATTTGCGGTAAACGCGCAAACCTCTGTCTTTGTAGGGTTAAACGGACTAAATTAAGTCGACCCCCTTTAGAGATTTCTTTTAGGCAAGTCTCAATTTCAGACACAAGTTTGCTTCGGCTCTGAATGACGTTTTCCCGAAAAACATTGGCGCGGTCGGTGTAAAAGGCATGACCCTTACTATCATCAGCAGTGAACGCCGCTGATTTGCAGCATGTCATTGGTACGCAGAAGGAAGAGCATGGGCCTTGAGGGACACCAGCATTCACAGACATGGAGTCTGTACACTACATATTACTGAAAATTATCCCTTCTCCATAAAAATAGCCCGCACCTTAAAATATTACCCAAAAACAATTTCCCGCAATCATAAATGTTGTGATTAGTAAATAAAAGTTTTGATTAAAAATAAAATTTTATTAGTGAAAATCTCTTGCGCTGCATTACAATATTTAACGTTGTCAACATGCACGCAGTACAGTTAAGTCGCTCGCAGCAAATAATTGCCGTGGGGTCATTTTTGGGTTCTAGTCGGACTTCTATAGTTGTTCTAGTGCGTTAGATAAAACTAATTGAAAATCCCAAACAATGCTTCTTGCCACTAAACTATAATGGAACCCCATCTCGGCCATGCTCACATAACTCATAAAAAAGCACCTGTCAAGGCGCTCCATAAGATCCTAAATTTACTAAAGAGTCATATATATGTTACCTGAATATACACTTATAAAAAGCCTTTTCATATTAATACAATCTGAAACTGTGTTAAACTAAAGTGTGCATTATTGCTTTGAAGTTAAGGTTTACAAAATATCCTATTGTTAATTTGTTACTCGGCGTCAATGTACGCACAAAAGTATCGCGATGGACTCAGTAATCGAGTATTTTACGTTGATATAAAAACGCACTTATGAGCTTGTGCCACTACTAGTGGATCTCGATAATGAGCTGTTCATAAATTATGTCATCTACTTTTGACGATTTTTGACCCCCCTCCCCCTAAAATCATCCAAAAATCATGCTTCGAATGACCCCGTTTCCTCCTACGTCATGCTACCATCCACCCGATGGCCAGACCCCCCCTCCCCCCCCCCCCAATTTGAAATGACGTAATTTATGAATAGCCCCTAAGTAAAATTAAAAATTGAAGATATTCAAAACTCCACTATGGAATTTTAATCCGGGCGCATCAAGCGTAGACCGAGAGGTAGTTTCTAATTTAACAGTTGTTATGGTTATGAACTGGTTTTGATACGACCTTGGCGATCGACCGTATTTCACTTCATTTGGTATGCATGCGTGCAATCAGCGTAAAGAGGCCACTGATAATCAGTCCGGCGGGCGATATCGGCCTGTCAGTTAAACGCAAAAGGTTAAGCTCCGAACAACTGACAGGCCTATATCGTCCGGCGCGGACTGATCATCAGTCTTAAGCGATCTTCAAGCTCGTGTCAATATAAGGTTAAACCCGTAAAAAGTTGTTATATAAATCTGAATCTGAATCCGGCAATTCCGACATGTTCGCAATAAATCTCATGCTGCAATTTAAAAAACCGGAATGAATACACCTATCAATAATATTCCCCGGCCCCCCAAAAGAAAACAATTAACAATCGAGCAATACCTCACCCACCTCATAACTTGTTACAAATTATCTTACGCGCTACGGTTAATCCAACTGAACCCAATCACTTTAAAACGCGGCGTACTCGTAGTAGACCCCAATATTTTTATGCCGGGGAGGGCTCGATATTTCAATTGTTCAGTGGACCGACAGAGTTTATAGATGACGCACTGTGGGTTGAAGTTGAAAACGAGGTGCCGCGGACAAAGGTAAACTTATAATATTTGGGTTTTTATCTTGTTGAAATGGCTTTCAATTAGGTACATTTAGGTACAAGTATGAATGTAAATTTTGAATTAAGCTCTTGCTACACGGTCGCCGACAAGGCCCTCAGACCGCGTGGCCTTGGTCTGGACGGACCGTGTAGACAGTTGTTTCCAACAAAATTTGACCAAAACTGACCAAGGTCAGACCAAGGACAGACGGTTAGAAGGCTTGTCGGCGACCGTGTAGCAAGGGCTTTTTAATCAACAATTGGGTTTTCTTGCTTCTTATCGAACCGTTTTAACCTAATGTTGTTATATCTCTACATTCTCTACAGTTCGCGTTCAAAAGTAGGTCCGCTTAGCAACTTCTGCTGCTGACTGTACATACTTTTGACGTTGTCTGATTCGCTACTTTTGATGCTGGCTGTACATATAAACTTATAAACCAGATTTGACAGAAATTGCGTAGAGCCAAATTTCGATAATTTAATTCTTATAAAACACTCATTTTCGCCGAAAATACATGTCGGACAATTCCATAGCTCTTAAGGTGTACTCCTATCAATCATATCATTAATTGGCCTTCGTTTGACCCTGACTTAAAGCGCCTTGTATCGAAGTAACAGTAGTAGAGATCTAAAATAAAACGAAATAAGTACATGCAAAATGAAACATGAAAATAATTATACCTCGTCACTTTTTCTTTTATATATGACATCTATTTCATTTTATGTATATGTAGTAGTCGTACGTAAAAAACACAAATCAAAATATTTAATAAAATAATTTGATTTGTTCTCAAAGTTGTGAAAATAATTATAAATTTTCTTTTTGTCCATAACAGCTAGCTATCGACTCACAGTGTGCCATCGAGTGACGTCGTAGTAGGGACACAAACATTACCCCTTTTAAATTGAATTTGGAGCAATTTATCAGTCGCCCTAATAAAATACGGAGCCCTTTCAAGCAGTCTATATGGAGCTGTATTTGGTTTATTAAATGTTTTGCTTCGTTCATTAGGGACCGTTGATTTTTTGATTGAATTAGATGGTAGCTGAATGGTGAAGGTCTGGCTGATGTAGGTAACTGAAAGTTTTAGTAAGTAGGTACAATTTATAAAAGGTGCTATTGCCGGCAGACAAATTCAATTACCTATGTTACTATTTAATTATTTTTTCTCCAATATGCTCGGAAATGTTCACCTTATTGTAGCAAAAATAGTACGGGAAGTTCTACGTTATTGTCAAACTCTAATTTTAAAAAATCAAACTATCGCTGTCCTGTTCTAGCGGACGGGAATGAAAAAAACACTACAGTAATAACTTATTACTGTAGTGTTTTTTACTTTTTAAAAATAAAAAACGCAAACAGCCAATTATTATAGCCGCGAGCCGCGTCCACACGACCCGATCAGCTATCATTTCAAGCTATAGGATAGAGTGAGATAGTAAGATAAACGACCTTACTTGTCTCGTTCTTACAAGACCGTTGTGCTAGTGTATGATCGTGAGAATACTGCTTAATAAAATCAAAGATTATTTTTATATTTTTTTAAGGATCTCATCCGTGTACATAAAGTTTATATAGTTTGTCAAAGGACTTTCTCATTTCAAACATAGACAGAGAGAATCATACTATCTTTGTCTTACACTAGTACTAGCACCCAAAAGAAAAGGATGGGTATAGTTTTCCTGGTTCTTACTGACTGACAAATTGGTTTGACCAACTATATTGCACAATTATATTGAATGAACGAATATTGAATGATACTGAATGGCAGAATAAGTTTGTGCCCTAAACTTTTAAAAATTAATTTTAGAGGGAAATTGTTTTTGAAATTTTTGATGTGGAGGTTCGATTTGAGTGATGCTTCATGCTTAAATAATTATTATTTTACCTTATTTCCTCGCATGTTTGGAGAAAAGCACTATATATGCCTCGGCAGGAATAGCAATTCGTGGATTCGTCTTCTTTGTCGGACTCCGCTTCGCGTCGTCCGACAAAATCGAAACTCATCCACGAATTGCCCTTTCCCGGCCTCTGCAATAATGTACTATTAACTAACCATTACAACATTATGACATTACGTGATGTATCAAAGGTGCTACATGGGCTGTTCTAACAATATCTAATAAGTAAGGTGCAGGGGGGCAATTTAGACTGCGGGGTAATTTAAACTAATCGAAATATCTTCCATGTTTTACATTATTAAATAGAGTCACACGCAACATATATTTTTCGCTATCTGGACATATATGGCACTCTAGTGAATACTGCAAATCATGAAAAATATCTTTCTTATCGAAATCGATTAGATTACCCCGCAGTCTAAATTGGCCCCCTGCACCTTACATATATTAACCCTTAAATGCATGATTTTTTCTTTTTGGCCGAAATTGCCGTTTCTAGGAAAAATAGTAAAAAAAATTATATCATCGATTTTCACTGCGAAATCAGTGTTAAAAGTTGCATAGGCTAAATCATATTTTTGGAAATATATAGGTATTTGTAAAGGGTATAGGAAAAATCTTAACTGCCATCAGAAAGGTACACTATTTATGATGTTCCTATGATAAAGTTTGTAAATATAAAATAATTACAAACCCCGAAAAATCTGCCCAAAATCACATACTAAAAATCATCAACTTCCAGGTTTTTCCAAATTTTCCGACATTTTTTTTTTTTTTTTTTTTCTTTTTTTTTTTTTGCTAGAACATTACACAGATGGTACAATTTGTCATGTCAGTAAATGGGTTACATGAAAGCATGTTCTGCCTCACTTGGCATGCAAAACTTACACTAAGTAATACATTTAGCCTAAGTTTACGATAACATTAAGTTTCTATAACTAATAGTTCGATAATTCGGAAGCTAAGAAAATTATTATTATACAAAATTACAAATTTAAATAAAACATTATTATTAGTCATACAATTTCTCGAAATATTCCTGCAAGGAGTAATAAGGTCTGTTTAGTAATAGTACATTACTGCAGACGCCGGGAAAGAAGGGCTTGCCGGGTGAGTAGGTATAGCCGGCCGACCGTAGGGAGGCCGGATAGTGATACGAAGCCGGCAAGACCTTTTCACGGCTAGGCATGTATAGTGCTTTTCTCAAACATGCAATGAAATAAAAAAATACACCACTAAAAAAAACAAATTTATAATCTTTATAATAAAAATCCAACTTCACAACAAAAGTTTTTTAATTTTCCTTCCAATCCCGCCATAATTGTTTTTTTTTACGGAAGTCGTCCGTATTTCGCGTGTGTAGTGTTCGAATAGACCTTATTAGGGCCATTATACACAATCTGATAATAAAAATCTCAATTTCTATAAATAAAATAAATGCAGAGGATTTTAAATATTGTCTATGGTCTCTGGTGACTTACGTATAGACAAAATTTTAAATTTATTCATCAACACATTGAATCATACAGATTCGTATTCTTAATATCAGTACGTTCGTGTATAACAGGCGTTAACACGGATATTTTGGTCCGATAACCATTCATTCACTAAAAATATTAAAAAAAAATATAATTCGGCTGTTTAGCCTGTTCATGGACACAGACCCCATATTTACATTAGAATTTAAAAAAAAATTACTTCCCGGCCTAGGCCTTCAATTTCGTATGAAATTCCTTTACAGTTCTCTGGAGTTGCTCCGCCCTAAACGTGATACTTCGAAGCCTGATATAACGCCCGGAGCGACGACATTTCATTGCATGTTTGAGAAAATAACATTTTAGCCTTTTTGTAAATTCATTTAAATTATTGCACTGTTTTATGTCACTACTTAAAAAATTATAAATTTTGATTCCATTGTACTCAATACTTCTTTTAAAATGTATATAATTATTTGATTTTGGTAATATAATATCGTTGTTATTTCTTAAGGCATGCAATCTGTTATTGAATTTACACTGGTAATTGGATTTGTTTTTGAAAATAAATATGCTAACCAAGAAAATGTATAATGAAATAACGGTCATTATTTTATGTTTAACAAAAAGTGGGCGACAGTGTTCCAGGGGCTTAGCTTTATCAATACATCTTACAGCTTTCATTTCGTCTATAAACAAATGTAATTTTTATGAATTAAAATACTGCGTAAATTTATGTAATAATTCGGAAAATTTATTAGTTTTACTATTGAAATAATATACAAGAACAAATAGAATTTGTTTAATAATGCATAACATTTGATGTTTATGTTGTGTGTATAAATGCATCACTATGCATTTAAGGGTTAAATAAATATGAAATAACCTCAATTCAGTGAGAGATGTTCGCAATAAACGCATACTGCATTTTAAAAACGTTGACGTGGATTGCATATTGTGGAAGACCATGTGACCGCCCCAAGTTCTAAAATCAGCAGCAATTTACAAAACATTTGAAATGAACCGAATGAAATGAAATGATTTGAACTTTTGAGCCGTGAGCTCATCGCGGATGGAACTTGAGTCTGAAGGGGCCACTGATGATCAGTCCGCCAGACCATGGTCTAATAAAACATGGTCTTCTCTTCCCAGAGTGTCACTTGCCTACGTCACAATAACATTGCCACTTTATTTCAACATAACATGTTACATGAGTACATTATATCTATGGTTAATAAGTTAAAATATTTCTTTATAATTTTATAATTTTCATTTATATGTATTTTATCTTAAATTTTACAATAACACGTCATTTTTAATTATTCGTTAGCAATATCTTCCGATTCACGAAAGAAATTTCAGACGTTCGGGTAATTCTGTTTATACTACTGGCAACACAGGATAGCGCTGTCACATTTGACAATCCGCCATTTTGTCCCTGACCGTCATCCTTGTCGAACGCGTTTTAATTGTTATTTCCTTCTCGCTCAGTGTCAGCAGTCGCAGTGTTTTCCAAACTTTTCACGTCGTAAGCTTGGTAATTAATGTTTTGTTACGAAAATGGTTGGCTGCTCTATTCGGAACTGTAAGAGTAGGAGTGAAAAGTGCAGTATAGACTTGTTTTATTTTACTATGTTTCTACATGAATAACTTAAAATTAATGCCGTTAAAATAATTTTCACCGTTGGTTAAAATTCTCCCACATTTTAAAGTTTGAGAACCTGTAAACAGCATGATGACGTAGGCAAGTGACAGTTAGGTCATTCGCGAATCTCGGAAGAGAGTACCAGGCGGAGTATATTATTATACCATGCGCCAGACGATATCGGCCTGTCAGTTAAACGTAAAAGGTGACAGCTCCGAACAACTGACATCGACACATTTTCTCTGTCGGGATGACAGATAGTACGAAAAGTCACGTGACTATTTCCATACATTGTTTAAGTTACGATTGGCGCTTTCTATCAACGATTGTCGTCTTGGCGAAGCCCCCTGTGCGTATGAGTAGGTAAGTAAACTGGGTCAACCAAATCTTGTCAGTAAATAGGAACAAAAAAAACTATACTCATCCTTTTCTTTTGGGTGCTATGTTTGAAATCAAACAGACCTTTGACACACTATACATGGGTTTACGGCGACGAATTTATTGTCGAATATTATTTTCAGGTCATGCCGAGCGAATAGTGTTCTACAAAATTATTCTAGGTCACATTCAAGCCAAATACCTAGGTATGCTGTCGAATATTATTTTTAGGTGACGCAAAGCTTTTATTATGAGTTAAGGTTATGCGTCTTTCTTGTGAACATCATAAAATAAATGTACTTTAAAGTTTAAAGCTTATTTTCTTGCTGGATTTTTAAAGGTATGTTGACTAGGTACCTACTTCCTAAAAGCTACCGCATTAATATGCTTTCCACATTCAAGGGACTAATTTTATTTTATAATATTTAAAACTTTCGCGTCTTGAACACATATTAATAACTCACATTTATAGACGGGTATATCGCGAATTTATTTTATTACCTTTATTGACCGACGTTTCGACACAGGTGTCACTGGTCCTGGTTTATTTTATTTTAGTTCACGATGAGCTAATTTAGAAGAAGCTTGCTTCAAGATATCAAATTATACTAGGTACGAGAGTACAGAGGGATACATAACGTTTTGTGAATAGTAAGGTAGCTGAACGTGATGCCCCGCGGCCACTTCGCGTAACTTTAGTTATTGGGTTTAGTCCGTTTAGCCATAGAGAAATAAGTAAGCTTAGAGTGCTCACTCCATACACCAGTTTCCTTAGGTACTTAATAATAATATAATTGTTATAATTGTTGGCTATGTATGAGAGGTATGGTAAAAAGTTTCGCACAGCTCGATTAGAACTTTTCATAAGGACAGTGAGCTGCGAAAATGCATGGAGAAATTATGAATGAATTCATGCACTTTTATGGCTAATGGTACAGTGCGGCCAAATTCGTCATAGGGCCAATTTCGTACACGAGCGTAACATTTCTTTTTTTTTAAACCGTAGGAAGAAAGCCCATCAGCGTGCGTAGCCAACGTGCAATCGTTAACGCTCCCTAGCGAACAAAACGCAACTGTCACTGTCGCACTAATGTGGAAGAGTGATAGAGAGAGATAACCACGATACGCTACGACTGGCACGTTAGCTACGCGCCCTGCTTTTGATTGCTAGAACTAAAAGCAATCCCTGTTTTGTCGATAAACGGTACGGAATTGTCCCTATGACGGATTTGGCCGCATTGAACTTAAAGGATGACTCACGTTAGACCGGGCCGTGTCCAGGCCGGAGCTTCCGGAGCTTCGTTTTCTGTGGAAAGCATCACGTGATCACCTGTCATCTCATCTGTCATAGAAAAGTAAGCGCGGGAAGATCCGGCCCGTACACGGCCCGGTCTAACGTGAGTCACCCTTAAATGGGTTTTTAGCTATGGATGGAGTGAGCACTCTTACAGGTACTAGTCTACTTATTTCTCTATGGTTTAGCTAATATCGTGGAAAGCTAGGTTCTTGGGATTCGGCTCAATTATACAGTCTTCTTATTGATTCTTGGAGATACGACTATATATATACCAAGAACCAAGAATAAACTTATTAATTAATTAATTGCTTTAAATATAAAATAAAAACAAAATGGGAAATGTAGTAAATAAGTCATACTAGATTAGATGTTCCTTATATAGTTTCTATTGTCTAGGAGAGGACACTGACTTCTGTAACACAGGTCTTTACCTAGCTCAGAAGTCAGGGACTTCAAAACCCACTTAGTAACTTGTTTTTTGTCAATAAAAAAATATTTTATTTTATTTTTATTTATTTTATTATTGTATACGAATTAAGTAGAAGCCTTATTTTGAGGTGAACCTGTTACTAAGTGCCATTTGCACGATCGCAAATCGCCCGGGGTTAACCGGTTAAACCTGGAGTTACCATGGTTACCAGTACAATTTGACACTCAGTTAACGGTTTATGCGGTTAACCCCGGGTTAGTGGGATGATGCAATTGTCGCTAATAAGTATTATTAAGGTTCCGTCACACATGCGCGTTTTCCGGGCGGGGCTTGAGCGGGCGTGAATGTTTTATATGTAGAAGCGGCGCGCACTTAGATCCATTTTTTTAAATATAATAAACTTAAGCTTATAATACAGTTGGTACGAGTTCTACGAAATTGGCCTGAGAATAAATTGGCCTAAAAACAAAACAGGCAATATCTATTGTGGGCTGTGGGGCCTGTGGGCGACGTAATCTATGTTCGAGGCGACTTAAAAACTTCCCCGACGTCTATGAACTTCAGGAATGAACTTCAAGCTTTAGTTGCTACATTTTGGAAATATTCTTTGACTTCCTCACCTTTTTGGTAAAGTTAATCGACTGTGGGTATGACAAAATAAAACAGTAGAAACGATATAAGCCAGGATTAAGCTCGTTTCATTTGCAACATTAATTCGAAACATTTCTGGCTAATGTAATATAATGACAATTACAAAGTTGAAACCATTGACGTATTCAGGACGGGCCTTACAGGCAACATGGCTAAAATGTATATATTTCAGCGGTGTTACTCACGAATTCGATCGTGCAGTCTAACGCAACTATAGTTCGTTTTTTCAGCATTAGAAAGAACTTGAAACAAGGTAAGCGATTTTGACATGTGTTTTAATTGAAAAACACTTTTTAAAAATCAATAACTATTACTTATGAAAGCAGAAGACTATAAAAGATCGTATTAGATTACATATTTACCGTAACTTATTTTTAAAATGTGTTTTTCAATTAAAAGTCACATCAAGATTGTTTACCTTATTTCTAATGCTAAAAAAACGAAGTACCTATAGTTGCGACCAATCGTGCGCGTGATGCGTTGTAGCGGTGTCACACCGCTGTACTGGCCCCATTCATGCCCCGGGCATTCTTATTGCCCGTAAGGCCAATGAGATATACGTCAATAGTTGAAATGTTTTACAATTACCTACGTAAATCGTAATGGAGACATGATATATTTTGCTACTTAGTCAAACGTATCAGAAACTAAAAGATGCGTTTACCTAACTTACAAGTCTGCGCAAAATCTACTGTGATATAATCAATGTACCCAGGGTTCCAGGAAAGGTACAAAATGGCAAACTCGTGTCCAACTCGCGACACCGCTTCCTCGCAAAAATACAATATTTCGCCGTTCAAACTTCCGCCGGCCAAGTTTGATGAGTTCGACACACAGCCCGACACAAACTGACAACTTTCACAATAGCCGGCCTTTCAAAACTCGACTACAATTTACTTTTGTGTTTTTATTTCTGCCTACGTTAACCGGGTGTTTTGGACTTAGCTGTATTGATGTTGGGGATTGGTAGCGGAAATGTTAGTGACAGGCAACATGAATAGGTACCTAATATAGTCTGTATTTTTAGAATAGAATATAATACAATAGAAATCATTTATTCAGACAACACATCAATACAAACAACACATATTGCAAATACAAGGCAAAGATAAACAAATCAGTGGAAATAGAGATGTGAAGCCGAAATGGTCTCCACTCAGCAATGCAGCTGGCACGACTAGCGTGGCCAACGGCGCTGGTTTTCTGTGGAGCCAGTGGAGTGTGCGGGACAGCATGTTATATATGTTTTTAATCAGTTTTGCCAATGTGTAGGGAGCATTTAGTTGTCATTACTCCCAAGGGCATAATTAATTTTTAAGTAAATGAAATACTGCTGAAAGTAAGTTTTACTTTATTTTATGAAGACAGTTATTATTGTAAAATACTTTCGGCCAGTCAGCGTGTTTCACTACTACAATCAACCACAAAAAATACTTACTAAATGACAAATTCTCAGGAACATATCGGCAGCATTGATGTGATCGAATCGATAACTAAATATTATTAAATGAGTGGAATCCTCCATTTTCAATGTAAATAATTAAACCAGTAAATATTGTAAATATATGTAGTTTATTTAAAATTAAAATACATTGCAACTTAAGTTTGATAATGATAACATAAATAATCTTACAATTAATATAGCTATAATTATATCAGGGTATCGGTTCTCATGAATATAATTAATTTAATTAAAATATTAAATCTTAAAATTAATATGAATAAAATACATAATTTCAACAAGTGTATTCTTAATTAACGAGTAAACAAATTGTCAATTAATTCATGTTAAATACATAATCAATACTTCTACATATGTAGTAATCCGATAACACGCCTAACGTGATTCTCTAAGCGCTAGACATTATTTAACGATACTTTATTAAAGGCATCTTTTTTATTATACGTTATAATTATGTACCGTAAAAGTGCATGGCAAATTTATAAATGAACTCATTCATAATTTCTCAATGCCATTTCGCAGCTGACTGTACCTATAACTAAGGGCGTATGTTTAGAAAAAAATCTGGCCGACAATGTGAATAGTCAGTGATTAACTGTCAATACATATGAAGGGTACACGGAAAGAACATGTCTAGTATTTTTTTTTTTTTCAAAAATGAGATTTTAATCTCAAAATGTACAGCTTTCAATGAACTAGTTATTTGTTACAGCTTATGTTTCCTCTGTAATTATAAATATAACTCCTTTTTTTCTCACTTTAATTAAAAACTAAAGAATTATATGGATAATTATGTACATCACTCCTTTCAAACCGCGATAACTCAAAATGTTGTCAGAGTGACTAGACATGTTCTTTCCGTACAGTCGCCGTCAGATATATCGGAGCGGCCAAGGTACTCACAAATATCTGAGCACGCCTCTATTGTCAAGGCGTTAGACTGCTTGTTGTTGTTGTTGATGGCGACTGTATCCTTCCTATTGCAGCCTGCCTTTTAGAGCATAGTAGAGCTAGCCGATTTCCAGCCGCGATAGATGCTTTACAAATTAACTCTAGGGACTCTCCGCAGGGCAATAGAGCCTTAAACAGTGACCCCAACATGACCTAAGGCACTAGCCAGAGCTTTAAGGTGGGGTTTCATGTCGGCCTGTGATAGCCCGCGACGCGCCGCGATCACTTTGAATGCGTTCAGGTACTCCAATTCGGTGAATTGTGCGCCTTTCTCCCGAATAGATGCTATGATTTCCTGTTGATAAATGATTAGAGAAAATAAATTAGTATTAATACTAGTGGCTCTGTGAGCTGTAGACCTCGCGAGCAGAGCTTAAAACTGAATAAATGTTTGGCAAAAATATTTATTAAAATATAGGTATAGTACATGTAATATAAACAAAAAATTAAAAACTACATAAAGCTACAAACAAAAATTAAACGAATACGCTTAACCCGCGCTTGATAAATAAAAAAAAATACAAAAAGTTATGTAGCAGTATACAATTACTGGGGATGGAACCAGGGACCTGCCGATGCAAACAAAAAAAGCGAACGTTTGCAAAATACACCATTATAGTTCTTACTAAAGCTAACGAAATTTAGCTACTCATTCTCAAGTAAAAACTAAATATCTAAATACCGCCAAAACCAGCGATACAAATTTTCTGAATTTTTGGCCATTTAATCTATAAACATATCTCAAAAAGAAAAAACTCTTATGATACCGATACGACTATTTGTTTAGGCGGGAGCTATCACGACTCCGCCATTTTGAAAAATTTCCAAAAACCGGATCGACAAAAAAAATTTATTTAGTCATAGAATTCGGTCACAAAATTTCACGAAAATCGGTTAAGAATTGCGACCTGTAGAGGAGAACATCCGGACATACAAAAGCAAAATGCCCGAGTCAAAACGTACACCTTCGCTACGCTTCGGTCAATTAGGGGACGATTAAACACAAATTTACATTTAAAAAGAAGTGAAAGCGGGAAATTTAGCAATTTTGAAAAGTTTCCGTCGGCATATACCTACATAACATAACACACATTTGACTACTAGTCAAATCAGTCTCTTTTTTCGAAATGTCAAAACGATTTTGCTACTATGGAATTTATATGAAACACTAGCATGTGACGTCACAATCAAACTACCTACTCTTTATAATTTTATACGGGTTTTAAAATGGGAAATTGTGTCTAAAAATAGCTGCTGTCTACGTTATTCTATTAATCTTCTGGTACTTTATTTCATTCATGGTGTAAAATAATTTATTTTAAATACAGTCAAATACCCTACTGATTGTAAATCAGTCAAAACTCGAACGCCGGCATTCAAAGGTAGATCAATCCAACTTTGCATTCAGTGCACGCCTAAGAGTGGTATTCCACCTTTCCAATGCGTATTTGGGTGAATCAACTTTTAGAGTAGGAGGAGAAAAAAAGTTATCTCCCATACAAAAATCAGGGACACACCATTTTTGCCTTTTTCTACTGCGTTACCGTACAAAATGTAACTTTTATCTCATCAAGTTGTTAATTTATTGTGTTAATTAAATATTTACGTATCTAATAATGCCCGCGTAAACAAAAAAGTTAAAAAATCAACATGGTTTTTGAAAATCGATTTTTTTTGCTAGGAAGTCTAGGGACACGAAATCAGTGTTCTAAAAGTTGATTCACACATTTGCGTCTCACATTTAGCTTAGTGAGAGAGTCAGACACAATGCATAATGGACCAAGAAATTGGATAGGTGGAATATCACCCTGAGGCTGATGGTGATGGTTACAGCTAAACGGTACATGATTATGACGGATGATGATGATTAGAGCTAAACGGTACATGATTATGACTGATGATGATGATTACCTCAGGCTCAGGCATAGCGAGCAAGAGACGCGAATATTCGTGCGCTCGCTGCAAACCGGCGTGCGGCAGCGAGAGCGCCGCTAAGCAGTGCCTGAGCGTAGCGAGGGTTCCGCCCGCTAACTCCGCGTCCATGCACTGCCAGCGCCACACCACGCCCGCGGACATCATCTCACCGATGCCGTTGAAGATGTACTGTGAGAGAAATCATTCGTAAATTCAATGGCAATTAATTATCTCTACACTAAACCATATTTTTCACTAAAATAGGTTGATATTTCAAACTGCAAATAATTGAAATAGCTTGCCGTTTGCTGGTTGTCCAAGATCAGACAATATGGTGATTAGTTTTATATCGATATACGTTCAGACATTATCAGGCACTGTCAGGCAAAGTCGGATACTGTCAGAACAACAGATACTTTCACATAGTGTCAGATACTGCAACACAATGTTAGACACTTTTAGGCAATGTCAGATACTGTCAGACAATATCAGATAGTGTTAGTAGGTACTGACCGCCGCTCAAGCAAGTCAAGTGAAGTCAAGTCACGTTAAGTCGCAAGTGTCATTAGACAGTGTCAAACAATTTCAGACAGTGTTAAACAATATCAGACAATGTCAAACAATGTCAGACTGTGTCATACAATGTCAGACAGTGTCATACAATGTCAGACAGTGTCATACAATGTCAGACAGTGTCAAACAATGTCAGGCAGTGTCAGGCAGTGTCAAACAATGTCAGACAGTGTCATACAATGTCAGACAGTATCAAACAATGTCAGACAGTGTCAAACAATGTCACACATTGTCAAACAAGGTCGGACAGTATCATACAATGTCATAGTGTCAAACAATGACAGACAGTGTCAAACAATGTCACAGTGTCAAACAATGTCAGACAGTGTCAGACAATGTCAGTGTCAAACAATGTCATAGTGTCAAACAATGTCACACAGTTTCAAACAATGTCAGACAGTGTCAGACAATGTCAGACAGTGTCAAACAATGTCATAGTGTCAAACAATGTCACACAGTTTCAAACAAGGTCAGACAGTATCAAACAATGTCATAGTGTCAAACAATGTCAGTGTCTAACAATGTCAGACAGTGTCAGACAATGTCATAGTGTCAAACAATGTCACACAGTTTCAAACAAGGTCAGACAGTGTCAAGCAATGTCAGACAGTGTCAAACAATGTCAGAGAGCGTCAGTACTCACCGCCCTGCGGCCGGCCGCCATGACGTTGTGCGCGTGCTCGTGGAAGGCGAGCAGCGCGTGCGCGAGCCGGCCCGCGCCGCCCGCCTCGCCGTCGTCGCCGCCCGCCGGCTGCCCGAGGTAGTGGAAGCATTGGATTCGCATCTGACACAAAAAAAAACCGGCCAAGTGCGAGTCGGACTCGCGCACGGAGGGTTCCGCACCATCAACAAAAAACAAGCAAAAAAACGGTCACCCATCCAAGTACTGACCCCGCCCGACGTTGCTTAACTTCGGTCAAAAATCACGTTTGTTGTATGGGAGCCCCACTTAAATCTTTATTTTATTCTGTTTTTAGTATTTGTTGTTATAGCGGCAATAGAAATACATCATCTGTGAAAATTTCAACTGTCTAGATATCACGGTTCGTGAGATACAGCCTGGTGACAGACGGACGGACGGACGGACGGACGGACGGACGGACAGCGGAGTCTTAGTAATAGGGTCCCGTTTTTACCCTTTGGGTACGGAACCCTAAAAACAACGGGTTGCACTCAGGGAGTGCCGGCAGAAGTGAAAACTCAATCACTATTGCAAAATGTCTGCAGCACTATGTATAATTGAGGTTAACGCGATCTAGCGTTATTTCGTCGCATTACTTGAAACCCCTAAGCACATCACTGTTAGTACTCGAGTTATATTAATACCAGTTAGGGCGAAACTCACTAGATGGCATTTAAATCAATAAAGAAAAACTCAATGACATTGAAGTAACAGTTTTTCGATCAGATCGTGTCCGTTTTACGCCTTACGGTCACGTGACACCTGTTACGATGAGTTTATCATTTTTTTCCCCATCACAAAAGTGCACAGCGCCGCTAAAGAAGTTTTCACTTCAAAAACATGAAAATACACAACACAACGTCACAACGTCAGTTGCGCAACGTGGGCACAACGTCAGTTGTCAACGACATGCTAGGTCCACAGTCATGCTAGACCTTCAACCTCTAACGATGCTCTCAGAGAAATTAAGAGCACCGTTGAAGAGCTGAGACCTTAGGACCCTCCAACAGCTAGCTAGTGCGTCCCAAGCGCGGCTGGCCTTAAGGAGCGCTTGTGCGGTGCACTCCCATAAATAATCAAAATGTAATTATGCCACCTATTTAATATATTACTATTTAAGATCTATCGTAAAAAACTCAATACCAATTAAATAATAACCTTTATTCATTATAAGTTTATAGACAGCTCACCACTACCTACTCGGCGTAATTTCATAGAAATCAAAGGTAACGCGCGAAGCGGAGCGCTTTGGATTGCGCTCCTATGGAAAAAGATTTAGTACATTCGATCAATAGGAAATTCAATAAGAGCGAAAGAGAAGTTTCAACACAGCTCTGCACGTGAAACAAAACATTTTCTATGAGGCAACAGGCAAAATCGGTGCGGCGCTCCGAGCCCGGTTGACCTTGCGCGCGCATCCCGCGCGCCATGTTGATGTTGTTGTTGTCACTTGTTTCTAAACAGACCTTAGTCAATTTTAAAGACGGTAATGCAATTTTGGCTTTTTTTTTCATTATAAATAATGAAACAAGAGTTTAAACAGTGAAAGCACATAATTTGTTTATTGTGAGGTGTTTAAAAATTTATGAATTTAACGTGAGAATGTGAAAAAGTTTACAAAATCGAGTCGAGTTAAAATATGGACGACCTTGAACTTTCGTAACAATGTTAGTCAAAAACAAAAACTTATATATTTACTATTCAGATCAATATGCAAAAACACCGTGGTTGTGTTGTGTGAATGTGATAAAAGTAACTAATTTTGTTTTTCGTGTTACTTAAAGGTCTTAAAGTACCTACTATATGTATGTTGTGGAAACTTTGCGACGGTTAATTGAATGTGTAGGTTTAGTTTTTAGGGTTCCGTAGCCAAATGGCAAAAAACGGAACCCTTATAGATTCGTCATGTCTGTCTGTCTGTCTGTCCGTCTGTCTGTCCGTCCGTATGTCACAGCCACTTTTCTCGGAAACTATAAGAACTATACTGTTGAAACTTGGTAAGTAGATGTATTCTGTAAACCGCATTAAGATTTTCACACAAAAATAGAAAAAAAAACAATAAATTTTTGGGGTTCCCCATACTTCGAACTGAAACTCAAAAAATTTTTTTTCATCAAGCCCATACGTGTGGGGTATCTATGGATAGGTCTTCAAAAATGATATTGAGGTTTCTAATATCATTTTTTTCTAAACTGAATAGTTTGCGCGAGAGACACTTCCAAAGTGGTAAAATGTGTGTCCCCCCCCCCTGTAACTTCTAAAATAAGAGTATGATAAAAGTAAAAAAAATATATGATGTACGTTACCATGTAAACTTCCACCGAAAATTGGTTTGAACGAGATCTAGTAAGTAGTTTTTTTTATACGTCATAAATCGCCTAAATACGGAACCCTTCATGGGCGAGTCCGACTCGCACTTGGCCGCTTTTGTTTTTTATTGTGAGTGAACACCCATAATACATAGCTACCAGCCGCCGCTGGTGCGTCCCTGGGTCCAAATTACGCACATAACTACACGAAGCCCTACACTTGGCGAGGGAGACAAGCCTATAGAGGAACGTTTTCTTCGACGGAAGAACATGAATTCACGATCCTCAATATTAAGGAAACGTTTGATAATGATCAATAGACTCCGTACGTCAGTTCTTTGCACGACGTCGATCAATACTGTTTCCTTTCGTCACCAGTCTGGAATGTAGCTGGTGTGACATGTCCGTTCCTTTCTTTGTGCGATCTTTTTACCTCCAGACCAGCTATCATGGTCGCATTTTATCACCTGTCATGCTATGCGTCACTTTCGCACTTACATATTTGTTAGAACGTGATAGCCATGGTGACAAATGACAAAGAGCCGGCCATCTTAGCCCTCCAGGTGAGCATTTACCTCCAGATGTAGAAACAGCAGGCATTTATGAGAGATCTCGTCAAAGATGGCGGCCGCGGCAGATATGTCTTCGCGCAGCTTGTCGGTCAACCGGACGCCGCCAGATGGCGCCGTGAGCAGCCCCGGCAGCGACCGGATGTTGGTGGCCAGCCAGTCCTAAAACACATGTAAGGTTTAGTAGTTTTACATACAAGTGGTCTTATTATGCATATGATACGTCTAAATTTGAATATGGCGTTCAATTCTGGGGTAAGAGCCAGGAGCTTAAAATAACTTAATAATTTATAACAATTACGAATACCGACGAAAAACTTCTTTCGAGTATTTTCATACCGGAAAGTGTTTTATGTGTGTTGTGACACATGTCAGTTACGCGTCTTATTGCTACTTTTGAGCTGTGTAATTATTAGTAACGTCAGAGACTCGTTGCATGTTAAAACGTCGTCAGAACATCGTGAAGATAATAGCCAGCGATCTCGACGACGCGAGGTCGTCGAAAGTATTGATGTCTCCGACTATTTTGTCATTTTCGCTACTGTCGCACCTATGTCGAGTTTTTAGCCTTTGACTTACGCCTTTGCCGATTTTCGGCATCCGCCTTACCATGGACTCGCAGAGCAACGCCAGGTCGCCTAAAGCGTTGATGTCCCCGACGATTTCGCGACGAGACACGGCGCCGTCCCCGAGACTCGAGCCCAGGATTTCGGCCTCGCGTTCGTACGCCTGTTTCAGATCCTGACGAAAAATTCAAAGCATGGTTTTGAGTGAGTGGTCTATACTAGATCATTGTATTTTTAATGCAAGGCTTAAAGCGTTTCTTTTAAGGAAGTCCTATTATTCCGTCCAGGACTTTATTAATGATAATAATCTTTATTGACTAAACCTACAACATCTTGACTTAATATTTCAATAATTATTCTGACATACCATAATCTGTAAATATTATTAAGTTTGTAAATAATTGTTATAGTTGCATGATATTATTTAAGTTTTATTATTTATTTATTTTTAATTTTAATTATAATTATAATTTATATTCATATACAATGTAAATTGTGACTGAATAAATGAAATGAAATGAGGAACGAGCGTTCGTGCTAGCACGTCTAATATGGCCATAAAGTGCGTGTTACATTTCGGGAACTAATTTTTAGGGTTCCGTACCCAAAGGGTAAAAACGGGACCCTATTACTAAGACTCCGCTGTCCGTCCGTCCGTCCGTCCGTCCGTCCGTCCGTCCGTCCATCCGTCCATCCGTCTGTCACCAGGCTTGTATCTCACGAACCGTGATAGCTAGACAGTTGAAATTTTCACAGATGATGTATTTCTGTTGCCGCTATAACAACAAATACTAAAAACAGAATAACATAAAGATTTAAGTGGAGCTCCCATACAACAAACGTGATTTTTACCGAAGTTAAGCAACGTCGGGCGGGGTCAGTACTTGGATGGGTGACCGTTTTTTTGCTTGTTTTGCACTATTTTTTGTTGATGGTGCGGAACCCTCCGTGCGCGAGTCCGACTCGCACTTGGCCGGTTTTCACATACCTGCTCGTTTTTACTGGCGGAATTCGGGTCCACAACGGCTTGCCAGTTAGGCAGCGTCTGCAGGAACCGAACAATGTCGTCATCAGCCAGCCATTTGGCCGCCCGACACGGCGCGGCGGGCTGCAGGCGCTGGTGCGCGGCTCTCGCGTGCGCGGCGAGCGCGGCGAGCGCGGCGGGCAGCGCGCGCAGGGCGTGCCCGGCGCCGCACGCGCCGCAGCGCCGCGCCGCGTGCGCGCAGTGCGCCACCGCCGCCCAGCCCGCCGCGCAGCACGAGAACACCAGCCGGTGGCTAAGTTATCAATTCATTTTGATCATAGAGAAAAAAATACATAAGAGTGCTCACTCCATACGTCAGTTTTAGTACCAAAAAGACTATTAGCATCTAGCATCGAGTAGCGGAACTATCAGTACGGCTACTTGACAATAGATGTAGCACCGACCGGAAAGTCTTATGCTGTTGAGATAAGACTTTCCGGTCGGTGCTACATCTATTGTCAAGTAGCAGTACTGATAGTTCCGCTACTCGATGCTAGATGTAGACACTGAAATTAATAGTCTGAACTGATGTATGGAGTGAGCACTCTTGTCTTAATATATTTCTCTATGGTTTTGATGTAGATATTTTTTTAATATCTCCCGGATCTTCCCAGGAGATACTTATATCACGAGCCTTTAGGGCAGGGGTCGGCAACCTTTTAGCAACCGAGGGCCACATAGTAGTTGACGCGGGCCGTACTTTGTTAATATTTATGACTTTATCAGACATTATCGTTTGTCAATATTATATACAACATAGCCAGGGAGGCTCGCGGGCCGCAAGTGACAGGTTCATGGGCCGCATGCGGCCCGCGGGCCGCAGGTTGCCGACCGCTGCTTTAGGGGAATGAAAAAAAAATACGACTGAAAATTAAACGTCGATTTTGACGAAAAACACACGGTTTAAGACATTTGCCGGAGAGTGGAAAATAAAATTTTGTTACGTAAATTTTAGACTACGGCCATAAACTAATCTGTGAAACCTACAGAAACCTATGAAGCCACAAAAAATATTAAATTGAAAATAGTACACTCGTAAAGTGAATATATAAACATAGGAATGTAGATATGTTTTAATGAGAAATGGTCCTAGTTGTTAAGTAATAAACCTTAAGAGAAAAAAAAATTACAATACTTGTTTAATCCATACCTATTTCTATAATGATCTAAAACTTTGTAGTTAAAAGCCACAAAACAAGCTGATTTTATTTTGCATAATAAATAAATAAAAAAACATACATATGTTCTGTTATTACGAAAATCAGTCACGGCACGCTTAGTTTTGACTATGTTTGTAGCCGAAGCACTATATTTTCTTTCAAATACCATGATCCGAATGATTATGCAATGAAAATGATACATATTGATCACTATTACTCACTTCTTCAATAACCGGAGAAGTCTGACATCGTTCGTGGCAAGAAAGGACAAGCGCATACATTATGTACAACATAACTTATTTCCCGATATATCCAACACAATGTCATTTTCGAATAGAATGTGAAGAATGTTTTAAAGTTAAACATTCCGAATATTTCTCGCAGAATTTATTTTAAGTCTGAGGAAATAATACTTTATTTCTGATTAATTGAACTGTAAAGAAGTAACAGACAAACAAACATACAAATACTTATTCAATTATAATTAATAAAAAACTTATTTAATTACACAAACGGGTCTACCGCGATATAGTTTCATTGTTTTAACCTTAAATTCCGACGTTTCAGATGAGTTGCACCAGCTGTGGTCACGGAAAGACTAAGAAGGATTTAAGGTAAAAACAATGAAACTGTATCACGGTAGACCCGTTTGTGTAATTATATATGTGTACAAAACGCGAAAGTTTAAAGTGTTATAATAATACACTTACTTAGCGCTCGGTGGTTCCGGCGGTGCTCGCTCGCGCCACGCGGCAGCCTTCATAGCGACCTCGATAGAAGCCCTCGCCTCGCTCGCGAGCCGCTCGCTCTCCCCGGACCGTACGTAGTCCGTGATGAATGCTCGCAGCGAACATTCGCCGCCACTGTTAATAAAAATTTCGTGTTGACAACGAATCGTGAAATTTGGGAGGGATAGTCCTGGAAAGATTCCTTATACTAAATTTCATGGATTTTTGTTAGAACAATAAAAAGTTAATAAACAGAAAATTCTTATGGCTAACCACATGTATGGCGCCGTTACACAGTTTGCTGAATACGCCGCTGAAAGCCCGCCACTAAAGCTTTGGATTCCTCCGAAAACGGTGCCGTCATATGACGGCCGTCATATAGCGGCCGTCTTTACGGTGGCGACATCTGGAAAGTACCACGGCGTCATAACACACCGTCATCCACCAAGGTCAAAGCGGCAAATTTGAAAAATGTAGGCGCGATGGGATAACGTTCCATAGAAAATTTTAATTTCGCGCCTTTTCCTACTGACAAGATTTGCTTGATCATCTATAATTTACTTGGAGGATGAAATATCATCAGAAGAGGAAAATAATCGTAGTACGGAATCATTTATTCAAATCTCGTGTCATTTATTCAAAATGGCGTCACCGCTATCTAATAAAACGTTCACGAAACTATCGACACCGTCATGACGGCCGTCATCTTACGTTACGTTGACAATCAACGTAACGTAACGCCGTCTAGGAAACCGCGCCATCTTGTTTACATAGACAACGTTCTAGTGACGTCAGTCAACGCTATATAGCGGCCGTAATATGACGGCACCGTTTTCGGAGGAATCAAAAGCTTAAGGGTGCACCAAGCATTGCTCACTCCGCGATTTCGTCGCGTCGCTACAAGTACCTACAAGTACATGCGGCCCACACCAGGCGTGGCTCACTCCGCGATTTCGTCGTTTTGCTACAGGTAGCTAAAAGTACATCTGTTCCGCCCCAATTTTGGGGAAAGCCATAAGCCGCGCGTGGCGCTGTCGCCACCTAGCGGCCATATCTGTGCTGATCGTAACAGACACGTTTTGTTAGAGAGTGAGTCTTCTGTACTTAGTACTATTATTTATTCTGTGCCCACACCAAATTTGGTGTCTAGCCATAGAAGTTGCCGCGCACCGCTACGGAACGGCTGCGCCAACTAGCGCCAACTAGCGGTCATATATGTCGTAATAGACGCGATTAGAGAGTGAATCTTCTGTACCTAGTACTATTATTTATTCTGTGGGTGTACCTTAACGTTGACATTTCACCATAAATATCCACGCAGCCAAAGCGCTTTGTCTCTCTGTCACTCTTCCACATTAGTGTGACAGTTCGCTACGTAGTGTTAGCGATTGGCATGTTGTCTACGGGGCCTGTTCACGCACGCTCCGTATTTGAATGCTGTCAAGTATAGTTGTGTGAGTGCACTCACACGACGGGCTCGATGTCGTGCGTGAGCTTGTGCAGGGTGGGCAGCAGCACGTGCAGCAGCGCGGGCTCCGGCCGGCACACCAGCGGGTACCGCCGCGCCGCCGCGCTAGGGACCGGCACCACGCCCACTGCGACATAAACAAATTATACTTATTATACTGACACACACCCAAGTTGTCAGTAGAAAGATTAAAATTGTCTATGGAAAGTCAACTATCCGCGCCTACATTTTTTAAATTTTGCCGCCTTTTTCTACTAGCAAGGTCGATGTGCCAGAGTAGTACATTTGCGTTTGCGAATATTTTGCGAAAGGTTCGATTCTCGGGCTTATTATAGTACCGACGAGACGACCTCCTATGACCGAGGAAATAGGGTATTTGACCACTAGTCAAATCAGGATCTTTTTTCGAACTGTCAAAACGATTTGTCACTATGGAATTTATATGAAACTACACAATGACGCCACGGTCGAGTTACCTACTCTTTAGGTCTATACGATTTAATAATAACTTCAGTCTGCGTTTCTCAATTAATGTTCTGGTGCTTTATTTCATGCATGGTGTGAAGTCATTTATTTTAAATGTATACTGTCAGCATCCCTGTTGTGTTACCATTTAGCTTGAAAAGTTTCTCGCGCCGCTGCGGTCGCTTTTTGGCGAAGTAATCTGCGATGCGAAGTTCGCTGTGGGTATCCGAAGCGCTGGTGGAACGAGCGGCGGCGAGAGTCACGCTCTCTATTTGGAGGTAGTCTGTCAGTAGCAGTTGGAGCTGACAACAAATCAAACAATCACTCACAATAATTATAACGGGTGTTTTTTTAGAGGTTTGGTTTTTAAATTGGCATAACTGTTTCTAGTGATTGTCAATTTAACACATGGCGGGATATTTGTGGTCAGTACGTTTTGCAATTTTCAAAATGAATAGACTTACTCCAGAACAGCGATTGCAAATTGTGCAAATTTATTTTGAAAATAAAAATCACCATCAATTTATTGCGGGAAACCTTCGATGAGCGCATAATTTCCCGTAATGGACCTGTGAACTGGCCTCCACGATCGTGTGATCTGGTGTGTGACCTATGGATTACTTTCTTTGGGGATATGTGAAATCACAGGTCTACGCAGATAACGTTGGACCACTTAGAAGCCAACATTCGCCGCGTTATTGCCAATAAACGGCCCCAGTTGCTCGAAAAAGTGGTCGAAAATTGGACTTCCCGATTACGCTTCATTCGAGCCAGCCGTGGCGCCCATATGCCCGAAATCAATTTTAAGAACTTGGCATAAGAATATCTTTTAAATAAAACCAATACCATTATAATAAAATTTATTTTTACGTCTTTTATTTAATTTTGAATTTGAATACCTTTAAAAAAAACACCCTTTTGTATTTTTCCGCAGAGGAACACAGAACTGCGCTCCAAAACATAGTATAAGATACACATCTTAGGGTGTAAAGAACGCTATGCTTGAGTGGACTGTCTCACCCGGAAAGATACAGTTGTCATCAGATATATCAAAGCGGCCGAGGTGCTCAAACATATCTAAACACACACTCTAACGCCTTGACAAGATATTTGTTCAGATATTTGTGAGCACCTTGCCCGCTTCGATATATCTGATGGCGACTGAGTGGGACCCACGGAACACCAAAGAATCCAAAAATGGCTGCCGGTATAAAAAACATACCTAAAACGAGATGGCTGGATGAAAAAATATTTATTTAACATAAGCAGGATGACTGGGAATGGTGGGAAACTACAAACAATAGAGTTGAGGAAAAGAGGGGAGGAATTTGCCTGGCAGAGACGCTAAATTAAGGGGCCCACAGATGACCAGTTCGCCGGACGATATCTGCCTGTCAGTTGTTCGGAACTGTCACCTTTTGCGTTTAACTGACAGGCTGATATCGTCCGGCGAACTGGTAATCTGTGGCCCCCTTTAGGCTGATATGGCTGGTATAGACAATACTCACGACTTGTTGAACGGCGCTCCAGTAGTGTATCTCGGTGTGGAGACACGAGTCTGAGATCTTATGCTTCTGTAACGCGGCCCGCCACAGTTGGAGCAGTCTTTAACAAATGGAATTTTCCTACATAATGTATAACGTCCGGAACCTCCGGATACATTTCCTAATATCAAAAGATATTTATTACACATTTTGTGCTGAATAGCCACAATAATAATCATCATCTTCCTCGCGTTGTCCCGGCATTTTTGCCACGGCTCATGGGAGCCTGGGGCCCGCTTGGCAACTAATCCCAGTAATTGGCGTGGGCACTAGTTTTTATATATTTTATCTATATATATAAACGTGAAAGACTGACTGTTCTGACTGACTGACTTAAATCAACGCACAGCCCAAACCGCTGGGACTAGAAAGTCCAAATTTGGCAAGTAGGTTCCTTATAAGGTCTAGGGGTCCACTAAGAAAGGATTTTTCAAAATTCATCCCCTAAAGGGGTGAAATGGAGGTCCAAAATTAAAAAACTCTCCTGTGCGGGCAAAAGCTATATTAAATAGCCACAATAATAATAAGTTCTTAAAATATTACCTATAATATACCAAACAGGTACCTTTTATTCCTCACTGCACACGCTCTAAACTGCTCCACCAGCGCGTTGACGAGTCGTAACGGTTTCGAGTTCTCGACCACCTCGTCCGGCGCGTCCGGCGCGTCCGGCGCGTCCGGCGCGTCCGGCGCGTCCGGCACGTCCGTTATGTCCGGCTCCACGTCCCCGTCTTCGATTATCCGGCGGGACACGGATTCGATCACGGTTAGGAGCTCATCTTGGATCTGGACTTTGAATTTCTGCAACAATATGAAAGCCGGCGTAAAGATAGTCAAAGTCATAATATTCAATTCCTCAATTTAGTCCAGACTAGCGACCCGCCCCGGCTTTGCACGGGTTAACAAATTATACATATACCTTCCTCTTGAATCACTCTATCTATTAAAACAACCGCATCAAAATCCGTTGCGTAGTTTTAAAGATCCATACAGACAGACAGACAGCGGGAAGCGACATTGTTTTATACTATGTAGTGATAAGGTTCAAAATCCTACCTCAGTGACTTCTTTGAGCTGGTTCTTCTAGCGATATCATGATGGTAGATTCAAATGTTTTCCTTCCTCGCTGAGCAAATACTGACTTAATACTAAAGAGGTAAGGTTCAAAATGTTACTTCAGTAACTTCCTTCAGCTGGTTCAAGACTATTAGCGTTTCTAGCGATCATGACAGTTGTTTCAAACGTTTTGTGTTCCTCTCTGAGCAAATACTGACTTAATACTAAAGAGATAAGGTTCCAAATCGTACCTCAGTGGCTTCTTTGAACTGGTTCAAGACTCGTAGAGCTTCTAACGAAATCTACGATAAAATGACGGTAGTTTCAAATGTTTGTGTTCCTCTCTGAGCCAATACTGACTTAACCTCCTAAGGCCCAGCCATACTAACGAAACATCCAAAATTTGCCACTGAAATTTGAACATACGTTGTAGGAAATAGAGTTGATTTTGCGTTGTTTGAAAATTGAACGAATCAAAGCAAAAGCGACTCTGTTCCAATTGAACATGGTTTCAATTACATCGTACTGAATAGGTACTATAGGTAGGACCTTGGGCCTTAGGAGGTTAATACTAAAGAGGTAATGTTGGTTTTAACAGTTGTTTCCAACGTTTTGTGTTTTTCTCTGAGCAAATACTGACTTAATACCAAAGAGATAAGGTTCAAAGTCGTACCTCAGTGGCTTCTTTGAGCTGGTTCAAGACTCCCAGGGCTTTTAACGATATCATGACGGTAGTCTCAAACGTCTTATCTTCCTCGGTGAGTGACGCCTCGAACTCAGGCGTTATGTCTTGAAGGTACGCGTCGGTAACATCTTCGCTCTTTGTCAGCTCTGTCAACAAATATGATTAATGTATAAAATCTTTATTCTTTAGCAATAAAATCGACTTCATAAAAGAGTTTAATAGGGAAGGCTGGTGTAAGCTAACTTAGCCAACTGTAGATAAGTGATATACAGTCAAAAGGGTTTTTTGAACAAGAATTTCCCCATAACTTAATTATTTGTTAGCCTGTTGTGTCTGATGAGACGCCGCACTAAAGTGTCATTCGGGTGAATCAACTTTTTCTTGTCACTGGCTGCCATGGTTACGTTCTCCTGGGTCACTCTTTAAAACCTGATTTTTAAGCATTTAAATTCACCAAACACGCTTTTTTGTGATACTTATAAACCCTTTCCATTGAGGGTCGTCTACCAAGCGTGTCAGAAGAAGGTGGTGTACAATGTCTTCTAACAAACTATGCTACTATTGTCTCTTGGCTGACCGGACAGAATAACAACAAGAAATAGTTGATCCACGCATTCAATAGAACTTGCTACCTATGTAAACAAACCGCCATACTAAAATTGACACTGAATGTTAAATTACTAATAGTAACTTTTGCTTACATAGTTAGCAAGTTCTATTGAATGACACTTTATGTTTGGTGTCCACTGAGTAGTTTTCTTGACCCATTTTAATTTTGTTGTAATGTTGTTATTGTTATCAATGATATCAAGCAGTAGACGTAAAAAATATTAGATTAGTTCATGTTCATTATTTAAGCCTTTTATTTTTCCTTAAATAGTTTGCATAATAAAAGTTTTCTATTATTATTGTTGTTTATTTTACTATATTAAGGACCCCTGTCGGGTATAGGCCTCCTCCATATCTTTCCACCTTTCTCGGTCTTTAGCCTTGATTAGCCAATTTTCTCCAGCTGTGGCTATGATATTCCTGGACCATCTTGTTATGGGTTTTCCCGCCTTCCTTTTGCCATGGGGTCCTGGCCACTTTGTGACTTTGTTGGTCCATCTGTCATCTGTCAATCTTCCTATGTGGCCGGCCCATCTCCACTTCTGTTTCAGCGCAAACTCGAGTGCATCTATGATGTTTGTTTGGGATCGGATGTACTTGCTGTTAAGTTCATGTTCATACAAGGTTGTATTACCTGCCAAAAGGAGCGCTGTTCGGCGTCGCGACGACATTCGGCGTGTGAGCGGCGCCGCTTCGCCGTACAATGCCGATGACAAGCGCCTTAGAATCACCGTCACCAGCTCGTGCTTCTTTTCCTGCGTAAACAATGTACAAAAAATGTTAACAATGCAGCTCGATGATGAAAATTAATTTGCTTTAAATAATGCTGAGGCGGTCATGAAAGGACAAGAATTAAAACTCGTTTTACTTCAGGATTCTACATCGAGACATCGTTTGCGCGACGCAGGAATTATCGCGGCCGTTACAGCACCACCTAGCGGCTATCGGTGAAACCGTGTTGAGACTGTTGAGCGCGCTGACATACGACAAAGTGGTGGCAGCCGCGTTAAGCTAAACGCAGAAAGTCAAAAACTCTCACACGTATTTAACAACAAAACCATTCAGACTAGTTAAGGATTCTACGCCAACACTTAGCGCGACGCAGGAATCGTCGCGACCGGTACAGCGCCACCTAGAGGTCGTTAGTGTGACTACCTCGAGATGCGCCCTCGTGGTGTTGAGCGCGCTGACGTGCGACAGCGTGGTTGCAGACGTGTCAAGAGCGGAGCGTAGAGAATGCGCGCATGCGAGGACGAGCCCGCGCGAGAGGTGATCGCGGATATCGCGCTCGGAGACTACCACACGTTCGCTGCAAAAAAAAAAAAAAAAAAAAAAAAAAAAGACGTTTATTCAAAGAGTTTGAACATAGGTACAAAATAAAAGTACACAATAATGCTTACAAACTAATTGAAAGGGAAGGTGGCTCAGCTAATGTCTGTGCCAAAAGACTACGGTGAAAAAAGGTGAATGTTCGGCTCGTTTACCTAATGCAAGCATACAATTTTATAGCAAGAGAAAAAATCCTCTAAGCGCCCCCAAAACAAAACTTGCCAAGTCAAATTAAAGATTCTAAATAGAAATTAATGATAGGCCTTTTTACAGGCTGGACGACTAGAGGGTATAAGGTAAACTACTAGTGCTCGACATGCTAATGCCCAATTGATGACACCCTGCTGTCACCTTTATTGACAATGACTAAGTTGCAAGATGACATGTACTGGGACTGCGTCGAGCACCAGTATGTTTACCTTAAGTAAAGTAAGAATTAATATGGTTGTATTTCATAGTAAAGGTTCAGTTTAATGGTGGGCTTGATTCCTGGGCTTCACTTCATTAAAGCAATTTTATTTTTCTTTGTGCTTAGTACAATTCTACACAATCTACACATCATAGCAAGCATATTCATATCCATATTCTTTATTTGTATTGATCATACATTGTCACAGCCGCGTTATTTACATTATTATATACAATGGGTATGTCGGAAATATAATATACAATTAAAATTAGATATCATTGTAAATTTTAGAAAAATGAACATAATTAAATTGTCAATAGAGTAGCTATACCCCGTTCCAATATGTCAGGAATAATAATACTTGCTTCCATTTAACATTAATTAGCCTTCCATGAATTCCTTGACCGAATAAAATGCCTTTTGGATCAGGAAACACTTGAGTTTTCTTATAAAAATGAGATCTGAGCCAATATCCTTTATATCAGATGGTAACCTGGTAACCATAATAAAGTATATTGCTTGTCGACAATAATTTGCCCATGTCTGTTCTGAAGGTCTTCCTTATGCTTCTTCTACACAACTTACATGATGGTGAGCATGTGCAGCGCGTGGTGGTGTGTCCTGGCGTCCTGCCACAGGCGCCGCAGCTCGTCGCGCCGCACGCGCAGCAAGCTGCGGCATGCGGTCAGCCGAGCTGTGGCTGCGTCAGTGTGCTGACCCCAGCTTGCTAAGGCTGCTTGGACACTGCTGAATTTCTGAGGGATTTAAAGTAGGACTTAGAAACTGTGACTTTACATTTTAAAATGTATTATTACTATTGTATAATGAAGCAAGCAGATAATTGCTTACATAATCATTCATATTACCTGTATCCAGCAAACATCAAGACAATTTAAGTAAGTAGACAACCTCCCGATTATCTGACACTCAGCCTTAAAACTTGCACCTTAGTTTAAAATTTTATGGCCCTGCCATGATGGCCAATTGGAGTAGTTTTTACCATTATTTATTATTATTATTATTTAAGCTTAATTTGTTCTACAGTCAGGATTGTTATATTATTTTATTAACTTTGTTTTGGGGCTGACTGCAGATCCCATCTGCTGGGTGAAAGCCTCCTCACGTTTTTACCATTAGGTGTGTTCAATTAGCCATCATAAACATATCTGAATTCTGAGTATGAAAGTCTGCAGTTGAGTGACCCTACAACTATAACTTGTACTAGTTTACTTTACTTTGTTGTAGTAAATCATAATAAAAACTAGTATTTTTTACCTGCATAACTTCCATGATTTCCTGTGCATGTTCTGCAACCAGCTCGTCCAATCTCGCGTCGCTCTTTTTATACTCCTTCTCTAGTTTAGCACGTTCTTTTTCTCGCTGCTCGTTGGTCTCACTCGCCGATAAAGTGCGAATAACAGACATTAAAAGTCCACTCTGTAAGCAAAGTGATGATGTTATACAGTACTAATTTTTCGCAAAAAGTATGAAGGATATTCCTCGTATTACCGTTTCTCTTCCTTGTTTCACCCCTCTGGGGGGTTTTGTAGGTGGTGGTGACGACATTTTCCCCTTAGCAAAATAACTTTTAAACAAAAATTATGAAAAATCGAAATAATATTTTCACTACGCCCCGTTGAGATGCAATAATGGTGACGTTGACGTTTAGCGAGTCAATTTTCCTATTCTGTTTGATTGCTGTAATTTTTTTTACCAATAACAAAACCACGGAGGGTCTACCGCGTAAAATGAAAATATACTTGGTCAACCAGATCTTGACAGTAGAAAAAGGCGGAAAATTTGAAAAATGTAGGCGCGAAAGGATATCGTCCCATAGGAAATTTGAATTTCGCGCTTTTTTTTACTGACAATGCATATTTGAGCGATAATAAAGTAAAGACGCAGGTACAGAAATTTTGATTATCGTTTTCGCGACTCAATATTTTATGTGGTCATTCAAAAGTGTATTTTTCTTTTAAAATCCGGAAAGACTTTCATCCATATCTCAAATAGCTGGATATGTCAAAAAATAGTTGTCAACCATTTGTGAGTTGTAAACAAAACTTAATTAATAATAATAACAAAACTTAGTTAATATTTATTTAGATGACTTTTGCATTCCACATTCAAGTTAGCTAATGCCTATATAACAACGCCACGTAAGATCGACTAGTAAACTGAATAAACATGTGGAGGAGAAACATAACTCATCTGAAGACATTTAGTGCTTTTGCATGCAAACAGACAGTAATCAACACAAGAAAGTTTACTTTACATCCTTTAGCAGCGCAATGCACAGTCAAAACTCAACCGTTGCTAAACATTGGAGCCTCGAGCGTTCGTCACAGCAGTCAGAGAAGTGCACCGCTTACAGACCAATTTAACGTTGAAGACAGTTCTACGGAAAATGTTAACTCGTTTACTTATAGGACTCACACATGTGGGGAACTAAGAGCTTGTAATACAGGCGAAAAAGTATCTTTGTGTGGCTGGGTACAGTATTTACGTCTGTCAAAGTTTCTTCTGCTACGAGACGCCTATGGAATTGTACAGTGTACTGTTGGCCCTGAGAATATAGACTTTTCTAACATACCACTCGAGTCTGTAGTTAAAATACATGGCGAAGTAACTCGAAGACCACAAAATGCAGTCAATTCTGAAATGTCAACTGGTGAGATTGAGGTTATAATTGATAGGTTAGAAGTTTTAAACATGGCCGAGAACCTTCCGTTTAATTTAAGAGAATATCAGAAGCCTAAGGAGCAGATAAGGATGCAACACCGCTACATTGACTTACGATTTCCAGAAATGCAACATATTCTAAGATTGAGATCTCAGATGCTCCACAGTATGAGACGATTTCTTGTTGAACAGCACGGATTTGTTGAAGTAGAGACACCTACACTGTTTTGTCAGACCCCTGGAGGAGCAAGGGAGTTTGTGGTTCCAACACATCATGCGGGATTGTTTTATTCCTTAGTACAAAGTCCGCAGCAGTTTAAACAAATGTTGATGTCAGGAGGCGTTGACCGGTACTTCCAAATAGCCAGGTGCTATAGGGACGAGACTACACGGCCGGATAGACAACCTGAGTTCACTCAATTAGATATAGAAATGTCCTTTACTAATCTAGATGGAGTTTTATCTATGATTGAATCATTGCTCGTTGACACATTTCCAAAACTTTTACAAGAACCACCTTTTAGAAGAATGACATACAAATATGCATTGGAAAATTATGGCACAGATAAACCTAACGTTCAATATGACTTAAAATTAAAAAATATAAAAGATATATTTCCAGAAAAAGCTAATGATTCAGATTTTTCTGCCTATGCTTTACCTTACCCTGTAGCATTAGGAAAAGTCACAACAAAAACTAAAGAACAAATAAAGCAAATAGCTAAGAAATATAATGTCAAAGTGGTATTGGACCATGATATTCATAAGGCATTTAATAAAGAATTTGATGGAAAACTGAAAAGTATTATTGGTAATGAAAATGCATCCATCATTTCAATAGGGGACTTAGAAAACGCCTGCAGCTGCTTAGGAGAAATTCGACTAATAATTGCTTCTTTACTACAATCTAAAAATTTACTAAAACTCAAGAACAGTACTGAAATATTTTGGCTAGTGGATTTCCCATTATTTACTAAAGGAAAGAATGGTTTAGAAACATGTCACCACCCCTTTACCTCACCACATCCCGAGGACATACATCTACTGGATTCTGATCCATTGAGCGTCAGATCATTAGCATATGATTTAGTCATGAATGGAAATGAAATTGGAGGAGGTTCAGTGAGAGTCCACAATGTGAGATTACAAGAGAAATTGTTGAAGATGTTGGGAATGGATGCCGGGAAATTGAGACACTTCCTGAATGCCTTGCAAAGTGGGTGTCCCCCACACGCCGGGATCGCTCTAGGCATAGACAGGCTGGTGTCTATTGTGTGTAACACGGGATCCATTCGTGATGTTATAGCCTTCCCTAAGACTCATGAAGGAAAAGATCCATTGTCAGGTGCACCTAATGCCATTTCAGATGAGGACAAAGAATACTACCATATAGTTAGTAAATAACAATAAACAAATATTTATTTTATTAGTTTTAGCAACCATTTGTATCCATTAAAAAATTACCATATAAGTAAATTATGTTTTTAAGTCCAATTAATAATCTTTTGTGTCAAACACTCGATTTTAAGGAACTTTAAGAATTTGGTATGCCTTGGGTTAGGAACTCCCCAGATAATCACTAGCATTTATTTTCGAGTTGACGTCATTCAGCATTACTTAATTTCAAGGTTAATACCATACAAACACGCAAATTAAAGTAATTAACACATGCGAGTTTGATGACAGGATAAATGTTCAAGGAAAAAACAAACCGGCTGCAGTAGCATCGTCCTCACAATTAAGTGACAATTTTAAACCGTATTGCAAAGACATAAGGTCTACCAATGATCAGTTAATTTAAAGAGTGTTACTGTGAGTACAGTCGGTACCCTAGGTACCTAAGTATCCACTTTTCTGAACAGGTCGTAGTGCGACCGATTAGGTATAATACCAATAAAATCCACAGATGATAATAGTACAGTCATATCACGCTCCGTGATTGTTACGCCATTTAGGGTTCTAGCTAAATTAGATATTCCATAGCGTAAGTATGGAACAACCAATTTAGCTAGGACCCTAACAATGGTGTAACAATCCCGTGTGGTGACTATACCTTCCTATTATTCAAGCACTACGGTTGAAAATTTTAACTCATAGTTAACTCGAATAATGAGCTCTTATCATGACTGGACAACCTCCGGAACTCGCACGCCCAGTACCTACCTATAAGGGGCATTCCCTAGAAAAACTGCAAAAAAGGCGGGTGACATTAAAAACAACTCTATTCCAAGGTCATACGGCCTTGTAAGCATGCAATTTATATTCATTTATTTTATAACACTCTGCTAAAGTTTGTTTTTGTATACCTAAGTAGGATAATTGGGTAAGGAAATACCTAACACCAGCAGCAGTAGAATATCGGTCGTCGTGCATTATGGACGGTTACATTTTGTTTTTAGTTGTTGCTGGATTAAGTTTTTGTGGGACTAATCCTTTAGATGGTGGGAACAGTGAAACAGGTACGATTTTGTTCAAATATACTTAACATTTGGGAACATTATTTAATTAGGTAGGTACTACACAGCTAGATCGACCTATTAACCCCGCCCGGCTAGCTCTGAACTAAACAATCTAGCTTGTAGGTACTATGCGTACCTACTAAGTAGCATTAGCCGACTAGGTGACGGTAAGTTCGTACACCTGACTACCGTTGATTATTATCTACTCTTTTCTTCTGGGGAACCTACTTCCGCATCTTACCTATAACTTTCTTTCAGTAACACAATGCATTGGTAATGAAGTGTTCTCTACTTGTACCAACGGGGGCTGCGCCGCCCGCACAACTGCACTCAGCTTGGAAAGCCGGTGCCGTGTGTAAGGCTGCGTGCTGACAGCTGTGTGTGTAAACCGGGATATTTGAGGGCGGCGAACGGAGAGTGTGTGGAGGAGCCAGAATGTCACAAGGGTACTTACCCTTATCCCTCAAATAACCCGCCCCGGCTTCGCACGGGTTAACAAATTATACATAAACCTTCCTCTTGAATCACTCTATCTCTTTAAAAGAAACCGCATCAAAATCCGTTGCGTAGTTTTAAAGATCTAAGCATACATAGGGACAGACAGATAGCGGGAAGCGACTTTGTTATACCTACTAAGTATGTAGTGATACTGCAGTCAGGTGATGGCAGGTGGACTAAAATGTTAACGGAATGGTGGCCGCTTACGGATGAAAGTGTCTGGCGTCCGTTGGCTCGTTGGGTGGACGACATTCGGAAGGTTGCGGGTCACTTCTGGATGACAGTTGCGTACTAGAAGAGAGACCTATGCTCAGCAGTGGGCGTTAGCATTAAGGGCAGTGGCGTAGCTAGAGGATATGGCGCCCGGGGCAGGCACCAAATTTGCGCCCCCCCCCCCCCCCGCCCCCCCAAACGAAATGAACTAACGAAAGGGTTACTTTTTACTTATTAAAGTTTACTTTTGATTTAGACAAATAAGTGGTTTTTTAGTCCATCGGTGGCTAACAAGCTTACGACTCACCTGATGGTAAGCGGTCACCGCATCCTATGGACGTCTATACTCCAGGGGCGTTACATGCGCGTTGCCGACCATTTTAAAACTTATACACTTCTTTTTGGAGATCTCCTTAGACTTGAAGATTCAATATCGCTTGTAAGTTTGGGATCGTAGACTATTCATAGCGCGCCTTTGGACTGATTTGAAGGGACCAAGGTGGCATCTAGGTGCTCCTGCCCAAAGGTGACAGCAGTACTCTTTATATGGGATCTGTCCATGGTCGTACGCAGCATTTTTTAAGGGGTGGGGCAGAAGTAGGGGAGGCTGGAGACGTTGTAACAGAGTACGGTTGAAACAGAGATTCTTAGCTTATGGTCAGAGACCAGGGTGGGACAACTGCCCCACCTTGCCCCACCGTGGGTACGCCTATGGATCTGTCTGCCCCAGAGTAAAGTATCGCCTCCCTTTATTGAGCACACCGAGTTTTTTGGATACGAGCGCAGCCTACCCAGCAAGGTGGCTACGAAATTATTGGATATCACTGATGGAGATGTCAACACCGAGGCTCCCAATACTCCCTGACATGGGATGGGTTGTGCCTTGAAAAATGAGGTTTTCTTAGCGGTAAACGCGCAAAATTGAGCCTTGGTGGGATTGAATTGGACTAAATTCTCCCGATCCCACACCGAAACTCTGGATACCTCAATACCTGACACAGGTTTTTCACGGCATTCCAGTATCACAGAACGAGATGTTGGCACGGCATGTGTTATACAGGTTGGTCCAAACCTTGCCGTCCAAAATTTTTTTTTAGATTCCTCATGCTGTGGGCTATCAGAATATGTATGTTAGCCGACTTTTCGTAGTTTTCGAATTATGATTTTTATTGTTATTACTTTTAACTTTTGTTGAGAAATTCCGGGGTGAAGCAATTATTTATTAAAAAAAACTATTGAACATTTTTGAATATTTCTTTTTGTAACATAATCCTTCACAAACGGCGCAGTTGCTAAAAAAAAATCAGCATCCTCACTTGGCTGAGTTGAAAAAAAGACAAACTTTTACGTTCAAGCATGTCAAGCTTAGATGTTGCCCTTACCTAAATAAATAAAAAATACAAGCGATTTCAAAGACTTTTGGTTATTTTAGAAACTGCTAGACCCTACGTTTTTTTAAAAGGTCAAAAAACTGATACTTAATAGTCATAATTTGTCAGAGTCACCGGCCAAAGGAACTGAGGTGGAAAGCTTCCAAATTAGTAATTCATTACAAAAATCCTCTTTTGTTATTTCTACTATTATTTTATGGGGTCACTTCCCCATTGCTATTTCATGTTATCAGTGCAAATACCACGAACAATTATTAGAAGGCATAAAAGCAACGCAAAGCTTTACCCCGGAATTTCTTAACAAAAGTTAAAAGTTAAACTCGAAAACTACTAAAAATCGGCTAACATACATGGGGTATATTCTGATAACCAACGACGAGCTAGGATTCTAAAAAAATTTTTTTCACGTCAAGGTTTGGACCATCCTGTATACAGGGTGGCTAAAAATAACTGCATTTCCGTTGCCAGGGAGGTTTTGGGATTATACTGACCAATTTTTACTTTGAGATCAACCCCTAAGTCGCGAAAAAAAAAATATGACTGTTTCCTACATTTTGGCTGGTCCATTTTCTATGGGAGGTATTTGGCCCATTTTGGCGCCCCCCCTTGGACGGCGCCCGGGGCACGTGCCCCCCCCAGCACCCCCCTAGTTACGCCACTGATTAAGGGCTAATATGATGATGATGATATTGCTTGGCAGGGCGGTGCCTGTTTTCAGGTAGCAAGGCGATGTCAGTAAGCAGCAGCTTATCTTTTAAGTTACGCCATGAAGCATAAAAAACTATAATTATTTAAGCTAATTTTAATTTGTCTTCCAGAACGCTGCACAGGCCCTCACGAGTACTACTCCTGCGGCGGCGACTGCGACAACGTCTGCGCAACTTTGCTCGAACAGAGCCAGAAGAACTGTCCAATAAGGAACATTAGATGTAACGATATGTGTTACTGCGATGAGGGGTATGCGAGGGACGCCAGTGGTGTATGTGTTCTCATCGAAAACTGTTAACAATAAATTAACGCAACGTTGCACGTGGGAAGTCAGAAGCTCCTATTATAGGAGCATTAGATGTAACTATAACAAGTTTTAGGTAAATAAATTTGTATACCTACTTGTCTACTTTATCCTTTGTTTCACCCATAGCCTACCATGTATAGTCCGTCAACCAAATCTTGTCAGTAGCAATGTAAAGCAAACTAAAGTAGGGCAACACTCAAAGAGCAGTATTGCGCTAAGAAAAGCAGCAATGTACATCGAACCAACAGTTTTTTTTTCCGCTGAGCGCGCCCTGCGTGCGTACGTCAATTCAAATTGTCACTCGCGGTTTATTGAAAAAAATTGAAACATGGACGGACAATTTAAAAGCGATGTTAAAACAATGTTAATCAAAATGATGAACAAATTTGAAGATATCAAAAACAACTCCCTATAGAAGTGCTTATATTCTCTTTGTTCCCTATCTATGTCTTCTAAGTTTACTAAAATAAAATCATATCAAAATGCAGATAATTAGATAGTGCATATATTTGTTATTTACAATATAATATGCCACTTGTTAATGTAAATTAGTGTACTGTTCTGGATGAATATGACATACCTGTGTAATTTTTTTGATTGGTATATATTGTACAATATACATATTAAAAATAAAACAACTGATATTTGGGTGTTTATTTAATTTAAAGGTAAATAAGATAAGGGTCACTTTTCGACTTGGTTGCGTTTTACACGTACATAAACCGCCATAGGTAAGTATTGTCTGTAAAGATACTACCTACTACGAACGCCTTATATTGGGCAAGATTTAATCCTGCAACAAACATGTATGGATTAGCAGAGATGTACAAAATGGTTTTAAAAAAGCATTTAAATACAAAATGCAAAATACTTTTCAGATTTACTATTTCAAATGCAAAATACCAAATAGTTTTGCGTTTTGTATTTCAAATGCTAAATGCAAAATAGGTATTTTCAAAATGCTTTTTCAAAATAAAATACCTTTTGACCAAATCTGATATTTTTGTTTATTTTAGGTATTTATCATGAGAATAGCCATAGAATAGATAATGTTTGTCATTTTCGTTTCACATTGACACTAGTCAGACATAATAGCCGGTTTAGACTCTCGTGGCTCGCAAGCTCGTCGAGCTAATATAATTTAAACACTAACGGCACGGCATAAGGTTTATAACTGAATGACAAGCCGAATGCGAGTGTGTCGAGGCGAGCCACGAGACGCGCCGGGAGCCGAGCCGCGAGTCTAAACGGCTACATAGAGAAATAAGTAAGACAAGAGTGCTCACTCCATACATCAGTTCAGACTATTAATTTCAGTGTCTACATCTAGCATCGAGTAGCGGAACTATCAGTACTGCTACTTGACAATAGATGTCGCACCGACTGGAAAGTCTTATCTCAACAGCATAAGACTTTCCGGTCGGTGCTACATCTATTGTCAAGTAGCAGTACTGATAGTTCCGCTACTCGATACTAGATGCTAATAGTCTTTTTGGTACTAAAACTGATGTATGGAGTGAGCACTCTATGTATTTTTTTTTCTCTATGACGGCTATAAGGCGCGCACTCTGACCAAAGAAAAAAACCGGCCAAGTGCGAGTCGGACTCGCGCACGGAGGGTTCCGCACCATCAACAAAAAATAGAGCAAAACAAGCAAAAAAACGGTCACCCATCCAAGTACCACTGACCCCGCCCAACGTTGCTTAACTTCGGTCAAAAATCACGTTTGTTGTATGGGAGCCCCACTTAAATCTTTATTTTATTCTGTTTTTTGTATTTGTTGTTATAGCCGCAACAGAAATACATCATCTGTGAAAATTTCAACTGTCTAGCTATCATGGTTCGTGAGATACAGCCTGGTGACAGACGGACGGACGGACGGACGGACGGACAGCGGAGTCTTAGTAATAGGGTCCCGTTTTTACCATTTGGGTACGGAACCCTAAAAAAGGGCGCGCATGGCTAGCAGACGCCTCTATCGGTCAAATTCGGCAATACAAGCGTTATTCGTTCATTTCATTTTGTTTGACTGGTAATGTTGGCTAAACTTAATCACAAAGTATTTTGCATTTTGAAATGAATATTAAAAATGCAAAATACATCTCGAAAAGTATTTCAAATAAAATACAAAATGGTTTTTACTAAAAGGCATTTAAATGCAAAATACAAAATAGGTATTTTGCATTTTGTATTTGCATTTTAAATAGAAGTATTTCAAATAAATCGCATCTCTGTGGATTAGGTAGATATTGCGAAAGAACGGCGATATAATCAAGGCTCTTAATACTGTTTAAAAGGTTTACCTTTGTAAATAGTCACAACTGATTGCTGAAAATATTAGACATGTGGGCCTATGGACGGTTTCCAGGACACAATTTATGGTCTTGTTGGATAGATTTAGGCATAGGTACGTTTTAATTTTATTTATGCCTTTTAACCCTAAAACAAAAAACTGAACATAATCTTAAAAGTTCGAAAGAGTTCTTCCAATACTTGTCATAACCTCAATTTTTAGTAATGTTTACCATCAACGAGCATGATTGTACATTGTAGGCCCCTTAGCTTTGCTTATTCTTATTTAATGTATTGGTATTTAATGGTGACAGCAGAAATATCTCTTGAAACAGAAACGATTCAGAATGAAAACCAAATGAAAACAAATAAGGTGACGGCTGTCATTCACGATCCACATTCCACAGATAAAACACAGATGACACGCGTTTTGGAATTATTTGAACACAGTGTTGCTAACCCGCGATTTTTCAAATTTGCCGCCTTTTACTACTGACAAGATTTGGTTGACGGACTTTAAGTATCCCCCTTATTCATATATAAAACTTTACAAGTCTCAATTAGAGAATTTATGTTTTATCCTTTTCATTCAAATACGTAAGTCAAAATGACAGAAAAACGAATAATAGCTAATTATTAAGGTTTTTAGTGCGTACCTATTTATATGAATAACGCCATACGTAACATCAACATTAAAATCCATAGGTATGTATTTTTTTTTATTCATTGCATAAAAAACGGTAAACAATTGAATGGGTTTTCCTATACCTACTTCGAGGGTTAAATTAGTTAAATGTTTCTTTGCCTTAGCACTGCGGCAGTTCCGCACCGACAGTTGTTTTCAGAAACTGTTGCCTAGTACGAAACTAATAGGTAGTGAGTCATCCTTTGCTCCTATTGTCACGGCTCTACAAATAAAGGCAATACCTACAATTATAATTAGGACGGAAAACAGCCAGTTTGTTCAGACGAGGCGCAGCCGGCACGCAAGATGGCGAAATCATTAGCGTTGTTAGCGTTTGCCGTTATCATATCAGCGGGAATCTCAGCAGTCGCTGCTCAGAGCACAGGTAAATATAATCATAAAAAAATATCTGTAATATGTTACTCAAGTAAGTGCATTGGAACATTACTAAGGGTCGGTTGCACCAAACTGTTTGTCATCGTTAAAGAGAGAGTTTAAATCGTTAAAAAAAGTACGGATAGTTAGTAAACCGCCGCGGCGCTCCGGGTGACGTTGATCAGTCCGTCAAGTGCGGATGGTGCAACTGGCACTTAGTGACTTAGTGTGTAATTTTGGCTCAGAAGCCATTCATGTTGTCATAATCGACGTAATCGTAGTCACGTTTTTTAACCCCCAAGCGACCTATAAAAGGAAGTCATAATTTAACGTGTGTGTCTGTGGCATCATATGTTTACCTACAGACTACAGATGTGTGCGGTTTTAAAAATCAAAAGTGTTGCCTGTAATGGTTCTTCTTGATACCTATAGGTTTCAACTAGAAGGCGCGGTTTTAATTTGGCCTGAGTTTTTTACCTATCAAATTACATGATTATGATGATTGACACTTTGTAACTTGACGCCAGTTAAATTTAATTAGTGATACCTAAAAAAATGATAAGGGTAATTACCACCAAACGGAAATCAAACACGTTTCCAAATTGGTATTGCAGTTTTAGCAGTCAAGTCAGTCAATGTCAACCACTGTCGCAAGTGTCGCACCAGCATTTTTACCTTACTTACATTTTAAGGTAGGTTGTAGGTATTTGAAAAGAATACAATATGCCCAAATATACAATGGGATGTTGCTATGCAGTTAACTGGCCTGTTATTACCATTGCCTACCAAGAACCGAACGTTCGTCTCACAACCAGTTTAACAGTGACCTCGAGACCCGTTCTAAAAGTTCGAGAGCGATGCCCAAATTATTGACCATTGAAAACAACCATCACGTTATGTTGAAACAGATGTACTAGTAAGAGGTTGTTCTTGTGATTAGTATTTACTCAGGTTTCAGAAACAAGATTTCGTAGCAATGAATTGCATTTAGCAATAAAACTTGCACAATAGGTAAACCTTCCTATCTATCATCTACGAGGGGCGTTCAAAATATTCTCGGTATTGATATCTTACGACCTCTTCTAAAATTTCTTTCGTTACTGGCCGCTAAGGTTTATTCATTGACATTAAAAAAAAGTATAATTCGAACCGAGATGGTCTTTTGTTTTTCTGCAATTGCTGAACAAACATGAACATCATGTGCGAATTGACAATGTTAACTAAATTAGAACATCGATGCGTGATAAAATTCTTGACAAAACAGGGTAAAAATCAAAAAACCATAAAAGAGGAAATGGATTGTGTTTACCGTGAGTCTGCTCCTTCTTTATCTACCATTCAAAAGTGGTCAAGCGAGTTTAAACGCGGAAGGGAGAGTATTGAAGATGACCCTAGACCTGACCGGCCTGTAGTAGCTACTTCACAAGAAAATATTGATAAAGTGGAAAAACTTATATTGGAAGATGGTCGAGTGAAGGTAAAATCTATAGCACAAGTAACCGATCTCTCTATTGGTACCGTACATGATATTATACATGACCATCTTAATATGTCAAAAGTAAGTGCAAGATGGGTTCCGCGAATGCTGACTCGGCTTCAAAAAGACATGCGTGTAGCCAGGGGCGTATTTACAAATTTGGCGCCCCGGGCCATTTTGATTTGCCGCCCCCCTTCATCAATGACGATATTGACGATAAAGTATTTTATTTAAGAAAAAAAAAAGCCTGCAACAAGTACCTTTGGGGTGTGAAATAAAAAAAACTAAACATTTACCATTTATTCACATAGGCATTTACAAAATGTACATTGTTTTCCTATGTACAAATTGGTTGACAAAATCATCAATGACGCTGTCGTAATTTAAAACGTTTGTCAGCTCAGCTTCTATATTAAGAAGAGCTAAGATATTCAGGCGCTCTTCGCTGATAGGGCCCGGCCACATGTCAGCGGTGCGACGCCGCCGCCGCACCGCAAAATTTAGCGGTGCCGCCCGGCGGCGCCTCAAAGCGGTGCGCGGCGCCGCGCGCGGTGCCGCCGAGCGGCATGCGTCGCCGCGTGCGATGCCGCGCTGCATAGTAAAGAATAAAAATTCGACCAGTGTTTGATCAGACATGAATCCCTTCACACGTGTTCTGCTCTTGCTGTTGGCGAGGTGATATTTTGCTTAAAAATTCTTCAAAACACGGCACAGACATTCGAAAATATAGTCCGTCAACCAAATCTTGTCAGTAGCAATGTAAAGCAAACTAAAGTAGGGCAACACTCAAAGAGCAGTATTGCGCTAAGAAAAGCAGCAATGTACATCGAACCAACAGTTTTTTTTTTCCGCTGAGCGCGCCCTGCGTGCGTACGTCAATTCAAATTGTCACTCGCGGTTTATTGAAAAAAAATTGAAACATGGACGGACAATTTAAAAGCGATGTTAAAACAATGTTAATCAAAATGATGAACAAATTTGAAGATATCAAAAACAACTCCCTATAGTAGTGCTTATATTCTCTTTGTTCCCTATCTATGTCTTCTAAGTTTACTAAAATAAAATCATATCAAAATGCAGATAATTAGATAGTGCATATATTTGTTATTTACAATATAATATGCCACTTGTTAATGTAAATTAGTGTACTGTTCTGGATGAATATGACATACCTGTGTAATTTTTTTGATTGGTATATATTGTACAATATACATATTAAAAATAAAACAACTGATATTTGGGTGTTTATTTAATTTAAAGGTAAATAAGATAAGGGTCACTTTTCGACTTGGTTGCGTTTTACACGTACATAAACCGCCATAGGTAAGTATTGTCTGAAAAGATACTACCTACTACGAACGCCTTATATTGGGCAAGATTTAATCCTGCAACAAACATGTATGGATTAGGTAGATATTGCGAAAGAACCGCGATATAATCAAGGCTCTTAATACTGTTTAAATGGTTTACCTTTGTAAATAGTCACAACTGATTGCTGAAAATATTAGACATGTGGGCCTATGGACGGTTTCCAGGACACAATTTATGGTCTTGTTGGATAGATTTAGGCATAGGTACGTTTTAATTTTATTTATGCCTTTTAACTCTAAAACAAAAAAACTGAACATAATCTTAAAAGTTCGAAATAGTTCTTCCAATACTTGTCATAACCTCAATTTTTAGTAATGTTTACCATCAACGAGCATGATTGTACATTGTAGGCCCCTTAGCTTTGCTTATTCTTATTTAATGTATTGGTATTTAATGGTGACAGCAGAAATATCTCTTGAAACAGAAACGATTCAGAATGAAAACCAAATGAAAACAAATAAGGTGACGGCTGTCATTCACGATCCACATTCCACAGATAAAACACAGATGACACGCGTTTTGGAATTATTTGAACACAGTGTTGCTAACCCGCGATTTTTCAAATTTGCCGCCTTTTACTACTGACAAGATTTGGTTGACGGACTTTAGTTATAACATTTATTTTCAGTCATCTTCAACACCTCGTATTTTCTTTTCAAATGATTTCCATCTTCATTCATTATACGAAGATATGGGTTCACCTAATTTGTTCTTTTCAATTGTTTTTAGGGTTCCGTAGCCAAATGGCAAAAAAACGGAACCCTTATAGATTCGTCATGTCTGTCTGTCCGTCTGTCCGTCTGTCTGTCCGTCTGTCTGTCCGTCCGTATGTCACAGCCACTTTTCTCCGAAACTATAAGAACTATACTGTTGAAACTTGGTAAGTAGATGTATTCTGTGAACCGCATTAAGATTTTCACACAAAAATAGAAAAAAAACAATAAATTTTTGGGGTTCCCCATACTTCGAACTGAAACTCAAACATTTTTTTTTTCATCAAACCCATACGTGTGGGGTATCTATGGATAGGTCTTCAAAAATGATATTGAGGTTTTTAACGTATCTTAACTAGACCAACACGTGGGCTAACTCCACGTTATCGTCACGCGCTGATAACATTTTGCTGACCGGCATAATTTAGCTAGAGAAAACTGCTAATTTTGTGAGCAGTGGGAGTTTTTAAAGATTTCAGTGATTTATTAAATATATTAAAAAACGGGTCACTCACGTATTTAAAGTCGAAACATTTCACACAGCCCCATTCAAGTGCAACAAGCCCTTCGAAAAATACAACTCTTGCCCACCGCTCTGTCCAAACGGCTCCTGTGGCCAGGCCACGCCTACAGGAGACTGTCCTGCAATTTTCGGAAGAATAGGGATTGTACTGGAATGTAACCCGAGCTGTCGATGCAAGAAGGGCTACTTTTGGAATGAGGACAAGGTCTGCGTGCCTTACAATCAATGCCGTAAGTTGATTTGCTTCTAATATTTCTTCGATTGTCTAGCTGTAATTATTTGTAAAAAAATATGTACTACCTCAAACTACCTTTTCATCCCTTGGTTAACAATCTAATATTTTCCCTGGCTTTTGTTCTTCGGCGTTTTTGCAATGTTGGTTGTTAGGTAGACCCAAGAAATGACACAAGTTCTTTGTCTGTTATTCTTTAGAACTGTGAAAATACTAACGAAGTCATTTTTTGTTTTCAGCGGGCAAAGGCAATGCAACTGCGGAAAACAGAAAAGGAAATAAGTAGATAGGTGTGTACTGCCAGCAACGCTTCATTTAGGTATTATCGAAATAAATGTCTACCTACCCTACCTACCTGTACAACATTTTATGCTGGGGTTTGGCTGAAAGCGTGAACTGAAATATTATCAAAATAAATAAATTAAAAGCTTCTGCTTTCATGTTTTATTTATTACCTGAAACGTGGACTCATGAAAGAGCCTGTTACACCTTTCTGAATTCAGTGAGCTGACGACAGGGACGCTGCAATACGTGATTGATAAGGGTTGGGGGGTCTGCTATGTTGTTCTGTCTAGACTGCTAATAGTACATTATTGTCGAGGCTCGGAAGTAGCTACTTGCTGGTTGAGGATTCGTTTTAAACGGATGACCTTGGGAGTCCGTTTAATTGAATCCGAAGCCAGCAAGTAGGTAGCCTTCCAGCCGAGTCATATACATATAGTGCTTTTCTCAAAAATGGTGCAAGAAATAGAAATTATTTACCGAAGCAACGGTCTAATTATCACAGAAAAAAGTAAAACCATTGAAAATATTTGCTTTGCCACCAATAAAAAAAAGGAGTGTATTTTTCTGATGAAAAAACGCCAACCTATTTGAGACACCTAAATAGTCGCGGTACCAACATTATAATAATAGGTGAGGGTGGGGAGGGTCGATCCCTAGGGGACACTTGGTAAACTTAATTTTTAATCAAACCAAACGAGATACATTTTTTTGCACTGGTAACACTCATTCATTCGTTCCTAACTTCACGTTCTGTCATGGCACTGTATCGGAAAAGTCAGTGGTTCAAAAATGGCGGACGGTGAAAGATTTTCTGCGTACTATATTAAATTTTCGGTAAGCTTTAACTGGATTTATTTTATAATATGAGATGGAAATGATGTTAGTGAGTGTGCATATTTTATTTGTTGTTTATTGAAGTGATGATTAACTTGGATTACATTGATATACGCGAACACACGTTTCGAGTACGGCACGTTTTATAATCTTACTATGTATGGGGAGACTTTGTCTTTTTCTTCAGGGGAGATATGGTGGGGATCATGTCACCCCCAAAGCGATCAAGTATATACATTGTAATAAATTTACTTACAAAATGATTCATAGAGCTATCATAAATATTTTCTTTTCTTTAGTAAATCATGCCGCAAAAGTACGACCAGAGAAACACTGATTTAAACTTTCAAGGTTTTTGACTGATTATTGTTTATTAAAACGGGATTTAATGGCGTATAATTCAGTTTTTAATTATACAACCGACTCCGAACTCCGAAAACGGAATTATCCCCGTGGCCTTTGAAAAGACTGACTAAAGTTGACATCAACATTTTACGAACTACCCGCACTTGGTCTTGTTTATCAAGTTAAACGTTTTACACACAGGGGATGTTACTCGGTCGACAAACAACACTTATAACGATATTTGGTTTTCAACCGGCGATATTTGTTTTTATGGATGAAATGCTATTTCAATGGCTTTCCGACCTTATGTACTATAGAACCGACGGTCCATAGAAAGGATTTTAGGATTATGCAGCTCAAACACCGTCCTCGAAACGTGAGCAGTAAATTTCTAAACTTATTTATTATAGTAAACAATAACGACCAGAGATGGGTAAAAAAATTAAAATTGCTGTAGGTATCTGACGCTAAAAATACCTTCATAATAACTTTAAAAAATTTAGCTTGTTACAAGAAATTTTATGTTAATATAAGATTTTTGTTTTTTTTTTAACTTTTTTTTTGGTTCAAAAATTGATTCCCTATTTTATGTTGTTTTATGGATAATACGATTACATTGTTTTTTAAAAGTATAAGATTATGGATTAATATGTGTTAGATATCTTCATATATTAATTTTCTGTAGATAAAGTGAATAAATTAATGTAGATACTACCCTCGAAATATGACATTGCCGCTTAAAATCTTTTTACCAAGTGTCCCCAAATCTGGAAGACTTGATCCCTTCGGCTTAGACATCTGATTACCGGAAATACAACTTCAAAGCATGGAAGATGCAATATATATATGTTTGCTGTGTATTTTACAAATTATAGATGCATTGCTAATAGCGATCCTAGTTATATAATCAATGAGAATCTGGTATGGGGAGACATGGTAAAAATCTGTTTACCATGTGTCCCAAGAACCAGGGTCACTTGATCCCCCTAGGATCAAGGCTCCCGACCAGGGGTAAACAAGTCTCCCTTACATAAGGGACACATGGTAAAAGTCAACAGTATGGGTTTTCATTAAATAATGGTCTAATTTATTGCACAAATCTGTTCTAATTCAAACTATTAATGAAGAGATAAATTCTGAATCGTATGGTCTATAAAGTTTTTCAATACTACAAATAGTTAAGAAAATGTATGCTAAAAACAAAAGGGGTGATCAACCCTCCCCAGTTTCCCCTAAGTGCTGATCATCTGTTTGGCTGTTTAATTGGACCTATGCCGAACCTACGCCTTCATTTGATATGGCCATTTCAACTTTTAATAAGTAGGCGAATTAGACTCTCGCGCGAGCCACGAGACGAGCCGCGAGCCGCGCCACGAGACGCGAGTCCACCGCTTACTCTCTCGTTCGGCTTGTCATTCGGTTATAAACCTTATGCCGTGCCGTTAGTGTTTAAGTTTAAATTATATTAGTTCGACGACCTTGCGAGCCACGAGACGAGCCGCGAGCCCACCGCTTACACTCGCGTCTCGTGGCGCGGCTCGCGGCTCGTCTCGTGGCTCGCGCGAGAGTCTAAATTGGGGGTAAAAAGTTTCTTCTTCTTCTTCACGTGCCCTCTCCGTCCAGGAGGTCGGCGACCATATGTCTATATGTCTCTCTATGTTCAGTCATGCGAATTAGTCTATCTATGCTCTTAACTTTTAACCAGTCTTTTATATTTTTAGTCCATGATGTGCGCCTTCTACCACGGCCACGCTTCCCTTCAATTTTTCCTTCAATTATTAATTTCAGTAGGTTGTATTTATTGTTTCTATATATATGTCCAAAATATGCTGCTTTCCTTTTCTTAATTGTTGATACTACTTCTAAGCCTTTATTCATGATTTCCAATACTCTGACATTAGTTATTCTATCTGTCCATTTAATTTTGAGCATCCTTCGATAAATCCACATTTCAAAAACCCTTAGTTTGTTGACCAATTTCTTTTTCAGAGTCCAGCTTTCGGAACCATACATAAGAATTGGGATGATGTAACATTTAACCATTCGCCACCTCAGTTTTAGGTTTATTTTTCTGTTAGTTAAAATTTTCCTCATTTTCTGAAAGGTGTTTCTGGCTATTTCAATTCTCGTTCGTATTTCCTTCTCTGATCCCCAGTCTTCATTTAACCAACAACCCAAATACTTATAACTTTTTACCCTATCTATTATTTGGTTATTTAAGGATAGTGGCCTTAGCGTTTCTGAAATTGGGGTTTTACTAACAATCATGTGTTTTGTTTTATTTATGTTTATCCTGAGTCCATATTCCAAAAGTGTGTTATTCAGTCTTTGCAGCATTATTTGAAGGTCTTCAGGGTTCGTAGCTAATAAGACGGTATCATCAGCGTAGCGAATGTTCTGTATTAGTTTGCCATTCACACGGATCCCAAGATCAAGTTCGTCAAAAGCATTTCTAAAAATCACCTCCGAGTACAAGTTGAATAAGCAGGGTGATAGGATACAGCCCTGCCTTACGCCTTTCTCTATTTGGACTTCTTCAGTCAGAACGTTATTAATTTTAATTTTAGCTTTTTGTTTCCAGTATAAGTTCTCTATAAATTTAATGTCGTTGCCATCTATTCCAATTGATTTTAATATATTGATTAATTTAGCATGATTAACGTTGTCAAATGCTTTTTCGAAGTCGATAAAGCACATGTGAACATCTACTCGAACATCTAGACATCTTTGTACCAAAACTTGGACTGCTCTAAGGCATCTCTAGTACCTAGTAAAAAGTTTGAAACTCGTTAAAAGCGGTTTAGACTCTCGCGCGAGCCACGAGACGAGCCGCGAGCCGCGCCACGAGACGCGAGTCTACCGCTTACACTCGCGTTCGGCTTGTCATTCGGTTATAAACCTTATGCCGTGCCGTTAGTGTTTAAATTATATTAGCTCGACGAGCTTGCGAGCCACGAGACGAGCCGCGAGCCCACCGCTTACACTAGCGTCTCGTGGCGCGGCTCGCGGCTCGTCTCGTGGCTCGCGCGAGAGTTTAAACGGGCTATTAAATATACTTGGTCAACCAGATCTTGACAGTAGAAAAAGGCGGCAAATTTGAAAAATGTAGGCGCGCAGGGATATATCGTCCCATAGAAAAATTGAATTTCACGCCTTTTTTTACTGTCAAGATTTGGTTGACCAGGTATATGCGTTAAATAATGGAATTTGTATGCAACATTGCAGTCCCGATATCGAGACTGCAATGTTTTTAACTTTTTAATTTTTTGACTGACCATAAACTACGCACTTCGCGACCAATTTTTTTAACCGGCAACGTCGACTTTGCCGTCCATTTTTGAGAAAAATTCTTTGCTGTTCCAAAATGTAAACTAAGTAGGTACGTACATTGGATGAATTCGCCCTCATTACTATTTGTGTAAACTTTGTTCATGTCCAAATGACTATTGTTATAATACTTACAAAGGCACAGACGTCATTGTTCTTCATGCATATAATTCAGAAATGACATACTTAAAGAGATAATTTATTAGGTCAATCATAGGTCGATGTATGTATACAGAAATATGGTTGGGGACAGGTGGGGCGGGGACAAATGGGAAATGGGAATACTCAACCCATAGATGTATTATTTTTAAAGATGAAGCCCAAGCCATCTGTCACCGTAGCCTCACACACACACACACACACACACAGACACATTGTATATACGATTTACAATGAGGAACCAAAGGCATGTGGTCATGTCGATAAAGTGATATCGATAAACTATACGGCCTTTTTACAATTAAAATTTTATTTTAAAGGATTTAAACTACCTAAAGTGAACACATAACCATTATAACATAACTCTATATACAGTGTGTAAATCAAAACGGGCGATAAATTAAACCAGATATAGAATTTATCTTTGTAAACATTAATTTAGAAGTTTTTTAAGTTATTCTTAATTATGACCCCGTTATAATTATTTGAATTATTGTCTAAAGGAGGCATGGAACGCCACATATATAAAAGTAACATTAAAACAAATAAAATATGTTTTTCGCAATAATTGAGTTTATTATCATTTTATTAAATATTAATTATCCATTACAATTTCCAGGGTGTTTATTTTTAGTGAAGATGTCGAAGCTTCAATTAATCGCTATTCCGTTCCGCTGTGTAGAGAGTATCGATATATAACATGATTAAAAATGACAAGTCCACATCCCTAAAAACGTGCAATAAACCAGTGTTGGCCGTAATGTGTAATTCTAAATAACAATTAATCATTTCCATTAACCATTAAATCCGCAATTAGTCAATTGCATTACGCATCAATTTAAATGGTTAAAGTTTATTTCATTGAAAAATACAGTAAAAAGACAAATAAATAACTTATGAACTAAATACAACTATGAATAATACTAAATTAAAACTAACAATCCTAAATATATCTAAAATAAAACAAGGAATATAAAAACTACTGAAAGAGGCCTCCCCGCGCTACCCCCGGTGCAAAGGTGCCCATCACACTCGCTGCGTTACCGCGTTGAATTGCGATGGACAGCCTTTGCACCAGGAAAAACCCGGAGCGCGGGTCAAGGCCCCTTTCTTGCAGGCGGCGACCTACTTCCCTAAGGAAGGTTTTTGCCTCAGCGCACCAACAACCGGACGTCTCTACGGCTACTGGAACGAAAAGGTAATTAGTGCTGAGTGCTGAGTACTTTTGATGTTTATGTAGGGCCGCCACCTCAGCGGCTGCGCCCGCCGTCCGGATGGTGCGATAAAGGTGTGAGGGGGCAAAAGTGCTTACACATGTAGCGTCCCATAGTAGACACTTGCCTTTTTCCCATGGCACTAGTGTCAGGCCATCAGGCCTTTTGCCATCCGACCGGCTGAGGCCTGGCGGTTCTAGCGTGGAGGGGATGTTTGCCGACACTAATGCCCTGCGGATGATGTCGTTCAAGGCATGGTGTCGTGGGAACCTACCGGCGCAGCGGCAACAGCTCAGTGCGTGATGACCATTACTCTCCACCATAGAGCCGCAGATGCACAAATGAGGTTGACATACATCGCAGCCCAGACGAAGAGCAACGGCCACCCGCAGTGAGTCGTTGTCGAGCAGAGTGCCAAGATTTGGAGATGGGAGGGCGTGTAACCAAGCACCACTTTCAGGCTTCGAAGCTGCGTTTAGTCTGGCCCTATCTGCACCAACAGCGTTTGTCATCAGGGAATCGAAGATCCGCTTGACGCCCACGACGTCCCAACAACGTTGGAGAAATGGTATTTCGGGTACGGACGCACCCAAGTTGAGAGCCCTCCAGGCCGACTGAGCGTCAGAGGCATAGGGTATGGTAGTCCTGTCTCCATCTAAACATAAAATTTTAGAGACAAGTTCTACAACCCCTGCCGCCGACGCCAAGAAGGCTGGAAGACTCACGTCACGAGCGCGGCGTAGTCCTAGGCCACCATTACGAATAGGCAACGATGCCAAATCCCATTGGTCCGTGTTAAGGGATACGTTAAGCAGACACTCAGCCGATTCTTTTAGTGTACGGTCGAAGGAGTCGATATGTTCGGGGTATAGCCAGGTTGGTACGGTGCGGAGAAAATATGTTAGTCTGGGGACGGCGAAGCAGGACCGTAACAGAGTAAGGGACACATGAGCTGATAGGTTTTTAAGCCTTTCTTTGGCGAAATGAAGGAGTTGTTCTCTTATTTGGAAGGCTTCGGGAATGGCTTCAGGAAAAATGGGTGATCCTAGGAGCTTGAAGTTTTGGGTGGACAGCTCTTTTAGTCCGGGAAGTATGGCACTGAAGGAAGGAAAACTCTCCCGAGAGTCTGAGCTGCAAGGGTAAAACTCACATTTACTCGAGTTTACCTCAAGACCCAGTTCCTTTAGAAGTGGAAGAAGCGTCAGTAGGTCTTCACGTACTTCTTCCGGCTTGCCCCCGAGTATGCCGTCATCTAGGTACCAGACGTTTAGTGGAGATCGAGGTGTTGAGATTGCTTTCTGGATACCTAGGCTGAAGATAAGGGGGCCAAGCGGATCTCCCTGCTGAGCACCCACCTGAGAGATTATGGGCGACTCACTGAAAAAGAGTTTGGAATTCGATGAATACGCTTGGTACAGAAAAGGGTATAGTGCTGGAACTTTCTCTTTAACTTCCAATAACATAGAATCGCGCTCTAATGAGTTAAAGGCGTTTTTAATATCAAGCTTAAATAAATTAACTTAGCTTAAATTAAGTTAATTAGAATTGAATTTTGAGACGTTTAATTACATTGATTGTCAATCTAAATTAACGTTTAATGCAATTAAATCAATTTTTTCATAAAATAATAATTAATGTTACTATTGCTTAGAAACTTGGAGCTAGGTATTAAAATTAAAAATAAGCATATGAATACAAGCTTCAGTGAATTATCAGGTCGTGATATTTTAAAATGAGACTACAAAATGACCCTAAAACCTGGCAGTAGGTACCTACTGGAACTCAGGTTTGGTGCAACATAGACACACGCCGTTTAGGCTATTCGACTCGTCACAATGAGCACTTGGGAGAGCAGTACCCAAGATGAAGCTGATGCTGAACCTTGGCTGTACCTAGTGGAACTCAGGTTTGGTGCAACATAGACACACGCCGTTTTGGTCATCCGACTCATCTTGATGAGCACTTGGGAGAGCAGTACCCAAGATAGAGCTGATGCTGAACCCTGGCAGTACCTAATGGACCACAGGTTTGGTGCAACATAGACAAACGCCGTTTTGGTCATCCGACTCGTCTTGATGAGCACTTGGGAGAGCAGTATCCAAGATAGAGCTGATGCTGAACCCTGGCAGTACCTAATGGAACTCAGGTTTGGTGCAACATAGACAAACGCCGGTTTGGTCATCCGACTCGTCTTGATGAGCACTTGGGAGAGCAGTACCCAAGATTGAGCTGATGCTGAACCCTGGCAGTACCTAATGGAACTCAGGTTTGGTGCAACATAGACAAACGCCGTTTTGGTCATCCGACTCGTCTTGATGAGCACTTGGGAGAGCAGTGCCCAAGATAGAGCTGATGCTAAACCCTGGCAGTACCTAATGGAACTCAGGTCTGGTGCAACATAGACAAACGCCGTTTTGGTCATCCGACTCGTCTTGATGAGCACTTGGGAGAGCAGTACCCAAGATAGAGCTGATGCTGAACCCTGGCAGTACCTAGTGGAACTCAGGTTTGGTGCAACATAGACAAACGCCGTTTTAGTCATCCGACTCGTCTTGATGAGCACTTGGGAGAGCAGTACCCAAGATAGAGCCGATGCTGAACCCTGGCAGTACCTAATGGAACTCAGGTTTGGTGCAACATAGACAAACGCCGTTTTGGTCATCCGACTCGTCTTGATGAGCACTTGGGAGAGCAGTATCCAAGATAGAGCTGATGCTGAACCCTGGCAGTACCTAATGGAACTCAGGTTTGGTGCAACATAAACAAACGCCGGTTTGGTCATCCGACTCGTCTTGATGAGCACTTGGGAGAGCAGTACCCAAGATAGAGCTGATGCTGAACCCTGGCAGTACCTAATGGAACTCAGGTTTGGTGCAACATAGACAAACGCCGTTTTGGTCATCCGACTCGTCTTGATGAGCACTTGGGAGAGCAGTACCCAAGATTGAGCTGATGCTGAACCCTGGCAGTACCTAATGGAACTCAGGTTTGGTGCAACATAGACAAACGCCGTTTTGGTCATCCGACTCGTCTTGATGAGCACTTGGGAGAGCAGTACCCAAGATAGAGCTGATGCTGAACCCTGGCAGTACTTAATGGACCTCAGGTTTGGTGCAACATAGACAAACGCCGTTTTGGTCATCCGACTCGTCTTGATGAGCACTTGGGAGAGCAGTATCCAAGATAGAGCTGATGCTGAACCCTGGCAGTACCTAATGGAACTCAGGTTTGGTGCAACATAAACAAACGCCGGTTTGGTCATCCGACTCGTCTTGATGAGCACTTGGGAGAGCAGTACCCAAGATAGAGCTGATGCTGAACCCTGGCAGTACCTAATGGAACTCAGGTTTGGTGCAACATAGACAAACGCCGTTTTGGTCATCCGACTCGTCTTGATGAGCACTTGGGAGAGCAGTACCCAAGATAGAGCTGATGCTGAACCCTGGCAGTACCTAGTGGAACTCAGGTTTGGTGCAACATAGACACACGCCGTTTTGGTCATCCGACTCGTCTTGATGAGCACTTGGGAGAGCAGTACCCAAGATTGAGCTGATGCTGAACCCTGGCAGTACCTAATGGAACTCAGGTTTGGTGCAACATAGACAAACGCCGTTTTGGTCATCCGACTCGTCTTGATGAGCACTTGGGAGAGCAGTGCCCAAAATAGAGCTGATGCTAAACACTGGCAGTACCTAATGGAACTCAGGTCTGGTGCAACATAAACAAACGCCGTTTTGGTCATCCGACTCGTCTTGATGAGCACTTGGGAGAGCAGTACCCAAGATAGAGCTGATGCTGAACCCTGGCAGTACCTAGTAGAACTCAGGTTTGATGCAACATAGACACATGCCGTTTTGGTCATCCTACTCGTCTTGATGAGCACTTGGGAGAGCAGTACCCAAGATAGAGCTGATGCTGAACCCTGGCAGTACCTAATGGAACTCAGGTTTGGTGCAACATAGACAAACGCCGTTTTGGTCATCCGTCGCATCTTGACGAGCACTTGGGAGAGCAGTACCCAAGATAGAGCTGATGCTGAACCCTGGCAGTACCCGCAGGTTCAAGATGTCACGGATGACCTAAATAGCGTGGGCCTATGTTGCACCAAACCTGAGTTCCACTAGGTATAGCCAGGGTTCAGCATCAGCTCTATCTTGGGTACTGCTCTCCCAAGTGCTCATCAAGACGAGTCGGATGACCAAAACGGCGTTTGTCTATGTTGCACCAAACCTGAGGTCCATTAGGTACTGCCAGGGTTCAGCATCAGCTCTATCTTGGGTACTGCTCTCCCAAGTGCTCATCAAGACAAGTCGGATGACCAAAACGACGTGTGTCTATGTTGCACCAAACCTGAGTTCCACTAGGTACTGCCAGGGTTCAGCATCAGCTCTATCTTGGGTACTGCTCTCCCAAGTGCTCATCAAGACGAGTCGGATGACCAAAACGGCGTGTTTCTATGTTGCACCAAACCTGAGTTCCACTAGGTACAGCCAGCTGTTCAGCATCAGCTCTATCTTGGGTACTGCTCTCCCAAGTGCTCATCAAGACAAGTCGGATGACCAAAACGGCGTGTGTCTATGTTGCACCAAACCTGAGTTCCACTAGGTACAGCCAGGGTTCAGCATTAGCTCTATCTTGGGTACTGCTCTCCCAAGTGCTCATTAAGACGAGTCGGATGACCAAAACGGCGTTTGTCTATGTTGCACCAAACCTGAGTTCCACTAAGTACAGCCAGGGTTCAGCATCAGCTCTATCTTGGGTACTGCTCTCCCAAGTGCTCATCAAGACGAGTCGGATGACCAAAACGGCATGTGTCTATGTTGCACCAAACCTGAGTTCCACTAGGTACAGCCAGGGTTCAGCATCAGCTCTATCTTGGGTACTGGTCTCCCAAGTGCTCATCAAGACGAGTCGGATGACCAAAACGGCGTTTGTCTATGTTGCACCGAACCTGTGTTCCATTAGGTACTGCCAGGGTTCAGCATCAGCTCTATCTTGGGTACTGCTCTCCCAAGTGCTCATCAAGTCGAGTCGGATGATCAAAACGGCGTTTGTCTATGTTGCACCAAACCTGAGTTCCACTAGGTACTGCCAGGGTCCAGCATCAGCTCTATCTTGGGTACTGCTCTCCCAAGTGCTCATCAAGACGAGTCGGATGACCAAAACGGCGTGTGTGTATGTTGCACCAAACCTGAATTCCACTAGGTACACCCAGGGTTCAGCATCAGCTCTATCTTGGGTACTTGTCTCCCAAGTGCTCATCAAGACAAGTCGGATGACCAAAACGGCGGGTGTCTATGTTGCACCAAACCTGAGTTCCACTAGGTACAGCCAGGGTTCAGCATCAGCTCTATCTTGGGTACTGCTCTCCCAAGTGCTCATCAAGACGAGTCGGATGACCAAAACGGCGTTTGTCTATGTTGCACCAAATCTGAGTTCCATTAGGTACTGCCAGGGTTCAGCATCAGCTCTATCTTGGGTACTGCTCTCCTAAGTGCTCATCAAGACAAGTCGGATGACCAAAACGGCGTTTGTCTATGTTGCACCAAAACTGAGTTCCACTAGGTACAGCCAAGGTTCAGCATCAGCTCCATCTTGGGTACTGCTCTCCCAAGTGCTCATTGTGACGAGTCGAATAGCCTAAACGGCGTGTGTCTATGTTGCACCAAACCTGAGTTCCACTAGGTACAGCCAGGGTTCAGCATCAGCTCTATCTTGGGTACTGCTCTCCTAAGTGCTCACCAAGACGAGTCGGATGACCAAAACGGCGTTTGTCTATGTTGCACCAAACCTGAGTTCCATTAGGTACTGCCAGGGTTCAGCATCAGCTCTACCTTGGGTACTGCTCTCCAAGTGCTCATCAAGACGAGTCGGATGACCAAAACGGCGTTTGTCTATGTTGCACCAAACCTGAGTTCGATTAGGTACTGCCAGGGTTCAGCATGAGCTCTATCTTGGGTACTGCTCTCCCAAGTGCTCACCAAGACGAGTCGGATGACCAAAACGGCGTTTGTCTATGTTGCACCAAACCTGAGTTCCACTAGGTACAGCCAAGGTTCAGCATCAGCTCCATCTTGGGTACTGCTCTCCCAAGTGCTCATTGTGACGAGTCGAATAGCCTAAACGGCGTGTGTCTATGTTGCACCAAACCTGAGTTCCACTAGGTACAGCCAGGGTTCAGCATCAGCTCCATCTTGGGTACTGCTCTCCCAAGTGCTCATTGTGACGAGTCGAATAGCCTAAACGGCGTGTGTGTATGTTGCACCAAACCTGAATTCCACTAGGTACACCCAGGGTTCAGCATCAGCTCTATCTTGGGTACTGGTCTCCCAAGTGCTCATCAAGACGAGTCGGATGACCAAACGGCGTGTTTCTATGTTGCACCAAACCTGAGGTCCACTAGCTAGATAAAAATTACGGGCGCCTTTATAAAATTACGATATATTTTTGTTAATTGATAATTATCAATAATATTTTTAATTGTCATTAAAAATTGATTTAATTTTTAATGGTTTGTGAAGCATTAACCATTAATTCTTTTTAATTTTTAATGGTTCGAAATAAATTAATATTAATGCAAATTGATGTTAATGCGAATTGACAATTAATTTTCCTTCAATGGTTAATGGTTAATTCGAATTAACCTTTTCAATGGTTAATTTTTAATGGTAATTGGGATTAACGTTCGGCCAACACTGCAATAAACCCACACATACACATTTTAACGCACACATACAAAGCTTGCCCACCACCAAAATGGCTACGGTTTGACGGATAAATTTTGTACTGTACGGTTACCATCAGTTTTTCACTGACATAAACGCCGTCGAGAACGTAATTTACTTTCTATACATCTCGCTCGCACTCGCATATTAGTGCAAACGAGATGTATAGAGAGTAAATTACGTTCCCGACGGCGTTTATGTCAGTGACAAACTGATGGTAACCGTACCTGAGCTGTAGCTGCGTCAGTTGACGTCTTTAGCGATCAAAGGGTAAATAGATGCTAGAGCAGGACGAAAGATATACAAACCAATATTACAAACCCAATTTGGGCAATTTGTCAGTAAATACGAAGACTCGATGACTCATCTCTTTTTTTGGGTGCTAATTAGGTATATACATAGTATTTACTAGCTTAAAACAAAATACAGTATGATTCTCTGTATCTATGTTTGAAATGAAACAGTCTGTAGGCCTCTAGGACAGGAGGGCCGCGACAGTATCTCGCCCGCGAGATAAATAGAGACTAACTATACTTCGGTTTTTTAGCATTAGAAAAAAGGTAAACAATCTTGATGTGTCTTTTAATTAAAAACACGTTTTAAAAATAAGTCACGGCAAATATGTAACAATTATGAATCTAATACGATCATTCATATTCTTCTGCTTTCGTAAGTAATAGTTACTGATTTTTAAAAAGCGTTATTCAATTACGCCCGATACGACCTTCAAACCTTCAAGAAAAGAGCGTACTCCCATCTTAAAGGCCGGCAACGCGCTTGCAACCCTTCTGGTGTTGCGGGTGTCCATGGGCGGCGGTAATCGCTTACCATCAGGTGATCCGTCTGCTCGTTTGCCTCCTATATCGTTAAAAAAAAAAAAAAAATTAAAAGACACATCAAGATTGTTTACCTTTTTTCTAATGCTAAAAAAAACGAAGTATAATACCCGCCTTTTTCTGAGGGACGGGTACTTATACCTAGTCTATCTCGCGGGCGAGACACTGTCGCGCCACCCTTGTTGGCTTGGCTTCGCCTCCGATATTATACTACTTACTCTTTGGCCTCCGCTAAAGGTCTGGAACACTAAAGTCTATTTTTTTATTCGGTAGACTGAAATGACAGTTAATAGTATGAACATGAAATGTCATTCCATACTATTAACTGTCATTTCAGTCTACCGAATAAAAAAATAGACTTTATTGTTCCGTGAACAGAAAAGACATATATATAAATGGTCAAACCAATTTGTCAGTAAATAGGAACCAAAAACAAACTATACGAATATTAGTGCAGGTTTTAAGGAACACCTTTTTTTATGAAACCAGGATTCTAAGATCTAAAAATAATTTTATTCACATGGATTATTCAAGATTATGGTGGCAGAAATTTAGTACACTCTGTAGCTGTAGTAGTTTAGTATTTAGTGGCAGGAATTTGGTAGTTTTAGTAGTTTAGTAGTAGTATAATATGTACTTATACTGTCACGGAATTCGAAGGTTTGTCACTTTTCGATTCTATGTTGGTAATGTTGGTAATAACTTACAAATTCCGTGATTTTCGTCAATGGATAACGCAATAAGTGACTAATGTATATTAATTAACATATTAAGATACGTACCAAATATTTGAATTGATGAGTTTATACAGCTTTTCCATTGTTTACGTTAACTTACGTCTGAACAGAAATAATACAGCTAGATAGATACCAAATACCTGACCTTATTCGAGTCGATCATTCAAGATAACCAGTATAACGGTATCTCCGATTACAAGTAGAATAATATAGAGCTTAAATAAATACTGGTTTTGTCAAGCGTTGATCTCAGGAGTATGAATGCAAACCAAGGTATTATCAGAGGGGTCTTCGAAGCTCCGCGCAGTATAGATGTAGCCGACAATGAGGGCTGAAGTAATATTAGCTTTAAGCGTGATCGTTTGCGCCTGTTTAGTCGGTGAGTACCTAATTATCTTTCGATTTTCCTTTGGACAAAAATTATTACGTTATAACTTTTGAATTATGTCATATCAGTTGTCATATACATTCTATTCTAGTAATTTATAGTCCTGTGATTAAATAACTTAAAGATCGCAAATGGTCTCAGAGTTCAAAACCATCAGTTAGTCAGTTCAGTTGCTTCTTTTTCCCTACTCCGGTTTAGTTCTCTGTTAAAATTAATCCTTACGCGATTTCAAGCTTAACTCATTTTATAGCGCGTTGAGTTATCAAATAATAAGTATTTTTATTTCAGAGTCGGTTCCGTTCCCGGAGCCGGCTGGATACGTGGCGTCACAGAATTTTGGTTCCTCAGGGCAAAGCACTAGCGAAACAAACAACAATGCGTACAGTCAGCAACCGAACGTAGCCGTGCCTCTAGCCGGCAACAAATATGCAAAACCAAGTTATCAAAACGTGGCACAGCCCCGTGTTAACACTTGGCCAGCACAATTGCAGCAACTACCACAGCTGCCACAACTGCCACCGACAGGGCAACCTCAACAAAGCTATGAACCAGCTCCAAACAGCTACGGTTCTAGTTCTAGCTCCGGCAACTCTCAAGCGTACGTTAACTCTGGTTCTCAGAAGACGTACCAAGCTCCAACGCAAGCCTATATAGCACCAGCTCAAAGTTATCCATCCCAGAGCCAGTCTTACCAAGCGCCTGCTCAAAGCTACCAATCAGACCAAACAAACCAGAACTACCAGTCTCCAAGCCAGAACTATCAGCAGCCATCGTACTCCAGCAACCACATGCAGCCAAGATACACACATGCTGTAGCATCCAGCCAAGGGCAAACGCCCCACGTACCAGTTCAGCCAGAATGGTACCCGAAACCAGTGTTGCCGCTGCCTACGCATCCCGAAGGTACGTTTTTTCTGTTCACGATTCCTTTTAAGAGCCCATCAACGTGCACACTAGCGCCACTGCTAAATAATCGTGATTATTTCAATTTAACGAATGATATTTAAAAAAAGGGGGCCGCTACGTACTGTATCTTGTAATAAAGTACCTTTTGAATACATCAAACTAATTTGTATGTTGCTGGATTCGTCAATCTATAAACTCAAACAAAAACGGCCGTTTCAACTTTGGACGCATTGATTGACGAATCCAGCAACATATAAACTAGTTTGATGTATTCAAAAGGTACTTTAAAAAGTAATACAAGATACAGTACGTAGCGGCCCCCTTTTTTAAATATATATTTCGTTCAATTTAAATAATTACGATTATTTAGCAGTGGTGCTAGTGTGCACGTTGATGGGCTCTTAATTTCGCTTTATGTAAGGGGCGTGTCACACTGCGTCCGATTCGCACGTCGCTCCGAAGTTTGAGTTAAACAACGCTATGCGCGTATAAAGAATGACTCACGTTAGACCGGGCCGTGTCCGGGCCGGAGCTTCCGGCGCTTACTTTTCTATGACAGATGACCGGTGATCACGTGATACTTTCCATAGAAAACGAAGCTCCGGAAGCTCCGGCCCGGACACGGCCCGGCCTAACGTGAGTCATCCTTTATAATTATAGCGACATCCCGCTCGCACGTCGGATCGGACGCAGTGTGCCATGTCTCTGACTTGCGCATTTGATAGGATGACATTACTTGAGTACCTATATCACGATAACTCTTATTTTTTAGGGGAAAACGTGCAAAAAGTCGTATCTCATCCGCAAATAAAACAGATCCTGCAAACCTCCGGCCACAAGTGGAGATACCTTGTCATCCTGCCGAACGGAACCATCCAGCACGTAGACAATCTGGACACCGTGATCGCCAACCATCCGAACTACGTGATCATTAACAAGAACGGCAAACGAGTGGGCAGAGCCCAGGGTCAAGCCCACGCTCACGCTGTGCCCATAGAGACTGGACACGCGACTGCCAAGGCTGTAGCTAACGCCCAATCGGGATCCCAAGTAGCACCGACTGTACCGCTTACTTCAAGCGCGGTAGCGACAGCGATTGCATCAGCTGGGAGCCTACCGCCGGTAGTCCCAATAATTGCTACCCCACCTACCCTACCAACTCCGCCAACACCCCCAACCCCACCGACTCCTATCACTGTTACTATTACAGTGACTCCACCACCGATAGTCACTGTTGCTACTGTAACCCCGCCAACTACAGTAACAGTAGCTACCCCAGTCACTCCATCAACACCACTAACTCCGCCTACACCTCAAACCCCGCCAACACCATCAACACCACCGACGCCTCCTACATTACCTACACTCACCCCACGACCAACCCCATCAACACCACCTACGCCTCCTACATTACCTACACTCACCCCACCACCAACCCCATCAACACCACCTACGCCTCCTACATTACCTACACTCACCCCACCACCAACCCCATCAACACCACCTACGCCTCCTACATTACCTACAATCACCCCACCACCAACCCCACCAACACCAACGCCACCGACGACAGCTCCGGTAACCCCATCAACCCCAGCTACACCTCGGACACCAAAAACTCCCGCAACCCCAGACACACCTCAAAAACCACAAACCCGAAAGCGGAGACCAACTGGAGTTACTGTAACTCCTCCACCACCCCCATCTACTTCTACTTCAACCCCAGAAACACCACCAGCCCCACCCACGCCACCAATTCCACCTACGCCTCCTACACTACCTAAAATAACCCCGCCGCCAACCCCACCAACGCCACCGACGACAGCTCCGGTAACCCCATCAACCCCAGCTACACCTCGGGTACCAAAAACTCCCGCAACCCCAGCCACACCTCAAAAACCACAAACCCGAAAGCGGAGACCAACTGTAAAAAAATCTTTATCAAATGGAGTTGAAATAACTTTTTTATAAATGTCGTGAGTTTATTTTTTCTTATTTGTGTTTTTTTATTATAATTAACAAATCAATAAAAATACAATACATTATATTATATATACCGGGTGTGTCCTGTAATACGAGCAAAAAATAAAACTACAAGCTGTACTCCTTAAACTAACCAACATTTGTTCAGCGACTTATTTAATAACTTGTATTTTTGTTAGGTATTAGCATTTTAAATGTTATTTATTCTAAAACGCAAATGTATTGCGAATTTTGTTTTGTTTAATTATGGTTTAATTTAATTTAAGCGTGACAAGCAACGTCAATTACACTGATGACAGCGTACATTGAAGACAATATAATAATATTTAATTTGTAAGAAGCAGGAGCGACTTCTAGTTCCGGGCGGTTGACTTTGGCATACTTTGGTCTGCTTTGGTGAAGAAATTAACGCAGGAGTTTCTAAATTTTAACATTTAATGAGAATAAAACTACATAGTACCTAGATAAGGTACGATATATTATATAGGTACCTACGTATGCGTCGCTGGTTAGTTGAAGAGCGGAGCGCGGGCCGCGCCCGTGCTTCTGGTGCTGATGCTGTCGCTGTGTGAGTATGTGTGTCTCATGCATGGCACACATACGCTAGGCGTTAACAGTATGAAAAATACAAAGTCATTATTTCTAAAAGTCGCTGTTAGTCAGTCAGTTTAAGGAGTATAGCCTACAGTTTAAAATTTTGCTCATGTCACAGGACACACCTGGTATAAGCAATTTTTCTTTCAACGTTCTATTTCTTTTCCCTATAAAACAATACGACACAAACTTAACGACTACCGTAGGCTCAAAGGGCGTAAGGGACAAATGGCGAAAATGAATTATGAACGCAGTTACGCTTTGTAACTGCGTTCAAAACTCATTTTCGCCATTTTGTCCCTTACGCCCTTTGAGCCTACGGTAATCGTTAACTTACTGCTAAAGTCCCATTACAGTACGACGCCGATGATAGGTAGACAGGTAGACGATAATTAAAAGTGCGACCATGACACACAGAACTAAAGTTGCGCATCTCTTGCGCTAATAAATATCCCACCAAAAACATAAATAAAAAAAGGAGAGCCAAGTTCAATACAAAAATTATGCTTGGCTGTGGGCTTCGCCGCAAAAAGAATGGAGATCTAAATGAGTGCCAAGTTCTATGCAAAATCCAAATATGTATTTATAGGAAAAAATAACATTATGAACAAGTATTCTACTCTATTTCTTTGCTTTATTGGATACCTATAACAATTGCTGTTATTTAAATAAAATGTGAGATCTTAAAGTAGGTTAGATTTGACTTGGCCAAAAGAAGTTTGACGTTTAAAACAGCACTTGCCCTGCGTGTGCTAGGAGTATATTATTATACCATGTGTGCTATCAAAATTTTTGCAGTCTTATCTTGGTCTAACTCTACATTTACGGTCGTTTCCCCCGGGACATCCCGGCGTCAATCCAAGACTTTTCTCTTTTGGTCGCCGGACACTTTCTACTGAGAGGGACAAAAGGTGCTTTAAGCAGCAAAACAACAGAAAGTGTCGGCGCCCGGATAGTGTCCAGGATATAGGACATATATATAGATGGTCAAGCAAATCTTGTCAGTAGAAAAAGGCGCGATATTCAAATTTTCAATGGGCCGATATCCCTTCGCGCCTACATTTTTTAAATTTGCCGCCTTTTTCTACTGACAAGATCTGCTTGACCAACTTAATTATTATACTACTCTTTGCCGGACAGATCAATGAGGTCGGGGGGCTACCGCGAAAACCGATTTTCGCAAATTGCGGGGATCTTTCTCTTTTACTCTCATGAAGACGTAATAAGAGTGACAGAGAAAAATGCCTGCATTTGAAGAACTTCGATTTTCGCGGTTATAGCCCTGTAGAGGCCTTTCAACTAAACGCGGATTAAAGCGGAGTCCAGATGGGATGATCAAATCGACCGATTTGATCAGAAAAGAAATTGGCGTCGATCTCCAATTTCATCACCAATTTTAGTTTTATCGTGATATTTGAGCGTTCTAAATTAAAAAAGTGCCCTCAAACGCGAATATTGGAGTCACAAATTGGTATTTTTGCGTCCGCACCTCCATTTTATCGGTAATATTGGTCATAAACGGCGATCGAAATCAGCGAGCCAAATTGGCGTTAGCGTCCACACGGCCTGATTTGATCGGACAATTTAATCACATTGTAGAAAAACTGTCTTCGTCTGGACACGCCTTTATCTAGTTGTGCATCAATTGGCTGAGCATTAATGTGAAACGCCAAACGTCAATGTCAAAAGTTTCAAATGGCCGATGTTTGGACTGTAGCCGTTACTTGTATTTATTTATTCCTCGAATTTTTATTTCTAAGTTTGTGAAATCATTAAATATTCCGAAATGACGATGTCGAAAGTGAATAAAAAACAATTAAAAATAACAAAGCTGTTTCGCAAAGGAAATAAACGTGAGTATTCATTAAAACATAGGATAAGGATCATGGGAATAGTTTGCACGACGGTTTTCCAGCATTGTAGCAACTTAAACTGCTAGAACCAGCGTATTATTAAGAAAAAACATCCTATCTCTAATAATATTAGTTTGGATGTTGTAGGTCCCAGAATCCTTAAGGAAAACAATGAGAATAGTGAGTTACAGCAGGAGGTAGGGGAATTAGAACGAAAGCTTCAAGAGAAACAAGATTACCTGTTTCAAATCCAGAGGGCGAGCTACCGGCACCCTGTTGTAGGCCCGAAGAGAACTGAAGACAATGATGGTGCTAATACTAAAGTATGTTCTATTTGTGTTTTATGTTTTGCAGTAATTTTTGGATTTTATCTGAAAGGTTGTAATATAATAATGATGATTGTACATGGTCATTAACATACATCGGGGTTTTCGGTGCAGGAATGATTTCGTGTATTTATAACTTTGTTTATTGTAAAATAATTACCAAACTATGATTTAAACATAGGTAGTACGTTAGAAATGTTAAATTAGTATCGTTTTTTACAGTTTTTACCTGTTATTTGGCTAGTGTAAAACATTCCCGCACCGAAAACCCCGATGTATCATATGGTATTAAGCATTCCTTTATATCAGCGGTCGGCAACCCACAGCCCGCGGGCCGCATGCAGCCCGTGAACCTGTCACTTGTGGCCCGCGAGCCTCCCTGACTACTTTGTATGTAATATTGACAAACGACAATGTCTGACAAAGTCATAAAAATTAACAAAGTGCGGCCCGCGTCCACTTCGTTAACTACTATGTGGCCCTTGGCTGCTAAAAGGTTGCCGATCGCTGCTTTATATGATAGTCGGAGATGGTGAAATCGCAAAGAACTGCACATACCATAGTCGCAGTAATATGGTAGTCACAGTAAGTACATTTAAACAGCCCTAGCTTATAGTACAAAAGGTGGACTTAATGCCAAGACCATTCTCTACCAGTTAACCTTTGATATTTTCCAGTCAATAATCGTGAAAAACTGCATAGACGGATGGCAGAAGACCCTGGATCTGACGGCAATGTTGACAGGCATGGAGGTGGAGTCCTATGGCCGGGACCACTGCAGCGTCATATTCCACATGCAGCTTGACAGGGAGGTGGATGTCAAACATGGAGTCACCATATCCAAAGTAGACGGTGAGTCTATTTTGAGCTCTTTTTAGGGTTCCATACACAAAGGTTAAAAACTGAACCCTATTACTAAGACTCCACTGTCTGTCTGTCACCAGGCTGTGTCTCATGAACCGTCATAGCTAGACCGTTGAAATTCTCACAGATGATATATTTCTGTTGCTGCTATAACAACAAATACTAAAACCGGCCAAGTGCGAGTCGGACTCGCGCACGGAGGGTTCCGCACCATCAACAAAAAATAGAGCAAAACAAGCAAAAAAACGGTCACCCATCCAAGTACTGACCCCGCCCGACGTTGCTTAACTTCGGTCAAAAATCACGTTTGTTGTATGGGAGCCCCACTTAAATCTTTATTTTATTCTGTTTTTATTTGTTGTTATAGCGGCAACAGAAATACATCATCTGTGAAAATTTCAACTGTCTAGCTATCACGGTTTGAGAGATACAGCCTGCTGACAGACCGACGGACGGACGGACGGACGGACGGACAGCGGAGTCTTAGTAATAGGGTCCCGTTTTTACCCTTTGGGTACGGAACCCTAAAAAGTACGGAACCCTCGGTGGGCGAGTCTGACTCGCACTTGTCCGTTTTTATTTGAGATAACTTGTGGATGTGGACAAATTTATTTAAAAGTGTTAGTAGATTTATTTGCTGTTGATGGTTATTTGGTAAAGATAAAGGATTACGTATGACATGCTATTATCAGTACCACAATACTCACATGCTTTCGATACCTACATATTATTGAGAGAGAGTATTTAGAGTATTTAAGACCAAGTTCGGCCTGGCCAGCCACATAAGGGCTCACGCTAGACAACGTCCATGATGTTTATTTGGGGTCGCCGTCATCGAAAACGATGAGGAGGACTATACTATACTATTATTGAGAGAACAATTGATAATGATGATGACTAAATAAATAAGTTGTTTTTACGCGATTGAGCAACAAACATCCATACAGCTAAAATATCTATGAATATTATATATGTAAGTTGAAATGAATCATTCAAGTAGTATGTAGTAGTAAAACACTTTATTGCACAAAACGAGTACATAACACAATAAATGTGTACAAAGCAGAGCTTACGCAGCGTACTACGTAGGCGAGCAACACGCGAACGCGAAGCGAAGCGATGCGGCACGGGGTGAATCAATCCTTTGAATTTGATACCTATAGAAGTGTCCTACGTGGGCGATCTCATTGCGAACATGGCGCATCGAGTTGGCTCGCGCGGCAGCCCGATATCCATTGCGCGCGGCTGCCGCGCGAGCCTATGATCGATGGTTTGCCGCGCGATATGGAGACGAGGCTTAAGACGCAGCGTTATACTCAGAGCATGCCAGCTTTGCACTGACTTGGCAGTAACAATACATACATATCCCATAGAAGTGCCATAGTTGACGTAGCAGAAAAACATAGCATAGTTTTTTTTTTTTTTTATACCACATAGGTGGCAAACAAGCATACGGGCCGCCTGATGGTAAGCAGTCACCGTAGCCTATGGACGCCTGCAACTCCAGAGGTGTTACATGCGCGTTGCCGACCTTTTTTTTAAAAACCTGTACACTCCTTTTTTGAAGAACCCCATATCGTAGACCCTCGGGAAAACCTCGGAAGGGAGCTCATTCCACAGCCGGAGCGTCCGCGGGAGGAAATTCCTCTTAAACCGCACAGTACGCGACCATTTAGGTTCTAGGGTGTGTGGATGAACACCCTGCCGATGGCGAGCGGTGCGGTGATAGAAAGCTGCCGTTGGCATCATGTCAAACAATTCTTCAGACCCCATCCCAACCCCATCTCAAAGATTTCATATACAAGCTCATCAAATTCATATTACCTTTCAGGTGAACACAAGATCACAGGCTGCTCTCTTCCCCTCGGCTTCAACCTAAAGTCGATGTTAGATGGCTGCAACAACGAGGTTTCACTCAAAACCTTTGACGTCATCAGGAAAGCACTCACCGCATACTATGCCAGACTTGAACAGTATGAAGACCTTAAGGTAAACATTAAACCAAAAAAATGGCCTTCAAGGTAAAGTAAACAACATGATCTGCAAGCTACAAAGATTTCTGTATTGTTACCTACCTAATAAGGTGTAACAAGCGTAAGGGCCTAGTCCATTGGTTCCTAACCTGGGGGTAATTACCCCCGTGGGGGTAAAACTGGTATTTTACGGGGGTAATAAGCTAACCTAATATAACAATACAACAAACGTACACGTTTTATTTTTTATTACCATATGTTACCATTAAGGTGTAAAATCAGGTTCCGTAGTTAGGGGTGACCGGACTGAAAAGGTTAGGAACCACTGGCCTAGTCTATAAGAGCATAATAAGACCTTCTAACCTATGGGAGTGAAACATGGGCTATGACGCAGAGCCATGTCCGATCTGTCCAAGTCGCCGAAATGAAGATGCTTCGGTGGATGTGCGGAGTAATAAGGCTCGATAAGATACGCAACGAGTACGTTCGCGGTAGCCTCGGAGTACGTGATATCGCCGATATTTAATCTACAAGAGAGCCGACTGAGATGGTTTGGACACGTAAAAAGAAGACCTCCTGATTACATCGGGAATGTTACTATGGATCTGAACAGTGTTGGCCGAAACGTCAATGCAATTGAAAATGTTGGCCATTAACCATTATAAATTGAACCTTAAACCGTAACGGACGATTACAGTTTACGGTTCAATTTATAATGGTTAATGGCCAACATTTTCAATTGCATTAACGTTTCGGCCAACACTGGATCTGAACATTGTTGGGTCCAGAGCAGAGATGTTGCGAACATCCGCATCCGCAACCGCGGAACTTCCGCATTATTTTCAACATCCGCATCTGCATCCGCATCCGCATAAAATCGATGCGGAGCTTATGCGGATGCGGATGTCGAACAAGTAACAGGAACGTCTTAGTTAGCGGCGGCGTAAGTGCTAGGTAATTTCGTCATTACCTATAACGAAATCGTCTATATCCAGAAAAGTCGGCGAAGTTACTGTTTATTAAATATAACGCACCTATATTCTTGCTCAAATACTAAACGTTTCGTTTTTTTTTAATAAAAAAAATACTAAAAATGTAATATTTGACGTTTTCTAAGTACCCACAAGTACCTAATCTTGACATCCGCATCCGCATCCGCGGATGGTGAGCCTTTAAATATCCGCATCCGCGGATGTCAAAAAATCTGCATCCGCAACATCCCTGGTCCAGAGGAAGAGGAAAACCGTAGATGAGTTGGGCAGACACCATAGCAAAAGACATGAGGGCCTGCGACGTTTTAGTAGACGACACGTCCGATCGCGCGAAGTGGAGAGAAAATACCAGAAAAGCAGACCCCACAATCAGATGGGAATAATAATGCTGAGGAGAGAGAGAGAGAGATAATAAGGTGTAACAAATACATACAATTGATTGCCTACCTGGGATAAGGCACTGATAACCACCAAACAACAACCGTCTGAGAGGTCATCACTTAAAGCTAGAGACATAGGTCTCACAGTGACCCCATACAAATACTCTCTGAGCAACCAAGTAGTGAGGGCTTGGAATAAACTCCCAGAAAACGTGATTTCAGCACAAAATGTGAACCAGTTTAAAAATAAATTAGACAAGCAAATTATTTCTAATAGTCGTTCATGATAACTATCTTATGATTACTGGATACAAGCCATATCAGTTGTCATAACTGCCTGCCTGATTATTAAATAATAATATATAAAAAATCACTACTGTTGATTAAAAATAAAATTGAAGGTGACCAACATGCGGTGTTGCCAGTACTGGTTTCCCGACCCTATGTGACAATCTGACAATATGCATGTAAAGCCTGACCAAGTAATATATAATCATTGTCAAGAGGGCGCTGTTATTCCCATGTATAGGGTGACAGTTCAGTACAGTATGAAAGAATTAGTTCCAGTGAAATTCCGCAACATTTTCTTTGGATGATGTTATTTACGAAAAAACAGAGATGATGTTTTTTTAGGAATAATCAGAGGTGATGTTTTTTACGAAAAAACAGAGTGATGTTTTTACGAAAAAACATGGGTTATCGTTCAATTCAATTCAATTCTTTATTCGTTCATCACAGGTACATAAATAGATTATAACTTAATATTCTAAGGAACAGCCATGATGTGCCTTTTGGCGTACGAAATAATTTCTTATTATCTAACTATATACATTTTTTTTTTACATTATTTACATGGGTAATGAGATTGGCATATGCAAATATAATTTAGTGAGTCAATTCATATACTTATACAAAAAAAAAACTAAAAAAATGTCAAATGTTCATGTTATAACTATGCTAGGAATTAAGTATGCTAATAGATTCGTAGATCGTTATTCAAACGTTTTGCATGTGTATTCAAGTAATTACTTTACCGTGTTATTGTTTTTTAAGGTGTTTCTAAGCGTGAACGCCTCGCTGTTCAAGCTGATGGACGGCACGCAAATGGAGATCACATTCGGCGTCAGGAACCAGCTGGACGAAGACAGCGAAGCCACAGAGATAGAAAGCATAACATTCACATTGCACTACACTATGTATGACATACGGCCTAGGGACTATTCCTTCAAAGGTATGTATGAATTTTGAATCATAAATTATTGGAATATATTGTCAATGGGATTGGCCGGTCGAAGTATGTAGCTGATGGCACCATCATAGCTTGCCCTGTTTTTTTGAATGCCCTGGATGCCAGCAAATTAAGCCAAATCTCATAGAAAAAGGGCAAGCTATGATGGCGCCATCTATGCAAACCTTTGACAGTTGCCAACCCCATTATAAGATCGGATTTTTTGCGGCATGACTGCCGTTATTTTCATTTTATCCGGATAAAGGACCATGTACGCCGGAGGGTCTGCCAGTCACTTTGTGACTTTAATTGGAAACTAAAACTAGACATTGACACTCGCACACGCTGCCTTGACCATTGAATCGACTGCCATCTACTGGCCTAATGTGAAACAACTATGGTTTTATTATGACTTGTGACTGGACTTGACTTTATAGTCGTAATATAATATATTATAATCGTAATATGATTCATAATTGTTACATATTTGCCGTGACTTATTTTTCTAAAGTGTTTTTTCAATAAAAAGACACGTCAAGATAATTACCTTTTTTATAATGCTAAAAAAAACGAACTATAGGCAAAGGTTATGCAAGTTTTTTAATACGTAAGCTATTTTTTGTAAGTTTTACACCCTTTGTCTTTCAGGTTTATCAGATAAACCTCAAGAGACGCTGTGGGAGCAGTTTCTGTTGTTCAAGAAATACCCTCTGACGAAAGCCTTTAAGCTGGCCTTCATTCACGGCGAGGGCTCCTACAAACTTGTCAGACACGTAAGTACCTAATGTAATGTGATATCGCACGTCGCTCCGGTGTATGAGCGGGACATCGCTATACACGTATATAGCGACGTCCCGCTCGCACTTGCGAATTCGCTCCCAAGCGAAAATCGCCTAAGTAAACAGATCTATTTTTAAACTTATTTCACCATGTCGTTTCAAAATTAGAGCGTATCAAATTTATTAATTAATTTATTAAATGGATTAAAAGCACTACCAAATTGGTTTTAATACTGGTTGTACTGGTACAGTCGCTATCAGATATATCGGAGCGGCCATGGTGTTCACAATATCTAAACGCGCACTCTATCGCCTTGACAATAGCGTGTTCACATATTTGTGAGCGCCTTGGCCGATCCCATATATCTGATGGCGACGGTACCTATGCATATAATGCATACTATTGCGTCAACAATTGTAACTAGCGTCTATTATTGCGTATGTTATTCTTATTATTGTATCATAATGCGTACAATTACACGCGTCACGCTTCCAGAAACTTTCACATCTGTTCAAATTGCCAATGAATCAACTTATTAATAAATCTATTTGAACGAATTATGTGCCATCGCGGATACAGGTTATTTCCAAAAGAATTGTGTACTTTATTAAGTCGGAAGTCGGAATGCTGAAATACATACCTTGTGTGTATGCAACAAGGTACATTTTTGTTTGCCTTTCTAATCCAGGTGACCTATTGTGTCATTATCATTATACTCTTTCTACTTTAAGGTGGCTTTTCTTTAATTTAAATGTTTTAAATTCATTTCTATAAAAAAAATAAGGGAGGTGAATGATTTGGGTATTCAATTCATTAAAATATTCTAAGCTTTTTTGAATACCATAATCAAAGTGGCTAAGGCAACCCTATTATATATCAAATTATTTGTCCTGGTGTTGTCGTCCATCTGTCTGTCAACGTCGTCTCATCAAGTCATCAAATACGTATATATTTTTTAAATAAAAAGGTGTCATTCTTAGTCGCTCGTGTCATTCGCCCATTTATCACACTCAGCCAATAATTAATTTGAAAACAAGTCACATTTCCCGGATGTGCAATCTAATTTGAACCTTAAATGGGAATGCTAAAGTTTAAAATCTAGTGGTCGATAAATATTACTATGCCTGGAAAAGGGTTAATAGTAACTCAAGAACACAAACACTTTATATATCGTACAGTCACCTGCAATAGTATGTTACTCTTTGAAGGCCGCAAAAATATGTGACACGCTCTTATGGCTTTACAAATAAAATCTTGTTAGATATTTTTGCGGCCTTTGTTGTGTAACATAATTTATTGCAGGAGACTGTACGCCGCATCGCAGTTAATTGTGACTGTTCTACGACCCAAGTAACTGTAAAAAAATATATTTAGATTAATAATTTTCACTGATTTAAACTTTCACGATTTTTAAACATTATTAAATTATACAACGGGACTTAATCGCGTATCTAAGTTTTAAGATTTACCTCCGACGTTTCGAGGACGGCGTTGTCCCCGTGGTCTCGGAGAAGACTGGCTTAAGTTGACATCAGCATCGTCTAACCGCGCGAGTTTTTCGAACTCCGACGATGCTGATGTCAACTTAAGCCAGTCTTCTCCGAGACCACGGGGACAACGCCGTCCTCGAAACGTCGGAGGTAAATCTTAAAACTTAGATACGCGATTAAGTCCCGTTGTATAATTTAATAATAATTTTCAGCTCGACAACCCGCTGAACGAGTCGCGTCGCAAGCGCAACCGGCCCAAGCCCAACGCCAACGGGAACCACGCCAACGACGATACCTTCCACGTCGAGGACTGCTCCGAGTCCAGCGGAGATGACGCCGATGATTACTGAATTATTAATCGGTTTAGTTAATCGTAATGTTTATGTGAACTATGTGTAATACCACCGATAATAAATTAGGATAATATATAAATTCAGTTTTATTCGTAAATACCGAAAATCATTTAAAAAATCACTTGTATCCCTTTGTTATAAGTTTTACCTTTCAGAATAACCTTTACATGCAGTTCAATTGATGGTTTTGTATTATTATATACAAAAAGTGGGTTTATCTTGTCGATGAAAATACTAAAAGAATAGGTACCAGAATCTTTGTCAAAAATGGAATCTGGAAGTAGGTACATTCCTTAAAAAAATCAAAATATGCATATTTAGAAATACGGATGCTCTCGCATATCCTACATTCCAATCAACTGAATTTGAAAACCTTAATTTTGAATTCGGTTAAAAAGAGTCTATTGTTTTCATGTTTATTCTTTATGAAAAACGCCAAATGTTGCGCTGCAGGACCACATTATAATGATTTATGGTATGATAACACTATGAAACCATTGTGTAATTGTCGCCTGTAACAATAAATCAAGAATTGACGTCAATTGGTCACGCCGTCGTAGCGTTTATAAAGTGACGCTGCCGTGGAATTATCCTGAAACCGCGACTAAGACGCTTTAACACATTCATTGCCACTTGCCACCCAGCCAAACAAGACATCCGCGCCAGGCTACAAAAATTTCGTCATATAAATTTGTAATACCACGATCCCGACTATCGGGTCGTCCGGCCTGGTAACGAAATCATAAAATACCCGATAGTCGGGTTTTCGGCACTAAATGTGTTAACGAGACCTAAAGTTGCATATGAATTTTCCTAACCAGAGACACTATACTTGGTTCTTCTATGCTCGGTAAACAATTCTAATAGAATCCCAACGTGTGGAGCATAAATTAGTAAGTACTATGCTAGGTAGGTACCTTCCGTCAACCAGATTTATTGCCAAAAATCCAATATTTGCATAGGGACTTATTATTTCGGTATTTACGCAACTAACAAAGAGGCCCTGAATTTTCTTTGTGTGGCATAAACATGTATTCAGTAACCAGAGCAGGCCATAGACAATGGCGGACTATTTGAACAGCTTTTTCTTATGTTTGTTCGAATACGCGCTTATAAGAGAGGGGGGGCTCACAACGGTTAGAGTCGTGTTAGTATACATGTAGCCATAATGAAGACAATAGTCGTGTGCGCTATATTTGTTTTGGAGCTAGTCTGTGAGTATTTCCTTATTAATTATTTAATATAGTTCAAGTAACTCTCGTGTGGTTGTAATAAAAATAAGTCAGTATGTATTTAGAGCTTTTTGTCTTCAGAAGAAACCATATGCCTGCAGTCAATGGGACTACAGGTTTGGCCCTAGTTATATCCTCAATGTACCTTCTTATTTTCTTTCAATCTACCAACATATAATATATCACTACTTAAGTCTTTCGCTACCGCGCAGGGCACATGTGACCGATTTCAGTATGAAAATAAAAGCGCGGCGTTCAAAGATTGTGTTTTGGTATATGCAAAATATCGAATTACTATTACTGACTTATTTCAAACTAGTGATTTGTACTTTCACAATTTTCGCATAATATTTTAATGAAACAAGACTCAACGTCACAACAAAACATCAGGACAAACAATAACAAAAGTGTGTGCGATTGAGTGTGGTTCGTAAGGTAAGTCACAATAAGAATATGAAGAATATATAATACTTCTTTATAAATTGAAATAGATGTCATATATTGTTAAAGAAAAAACTTAGAGGATATAATCAAACGGAAACGTCTTGTCTGTAATTTTCTGTACAAAACAGTCTGTCGATTTTTGCGGGGGAGGGGAACGTCAAATGTATGCGTAACGTAAAAATAGCCATGTCAGATAAACGTCAGTCCATACATTGTGTATGACGGTTGGCCGCCTATTTTCGACAGAGGGGAAAGCCTGTTAATGGCTACTCCGTTTAGTTGTATTCTCCAAGAGAAAAAGTGACAAAGCCCTCCAGTGGTGAAGGCCGGATCACAAATCAAAATAGGTAGGTATATAATATATTTTTAATTTCTTTTAGTAATAGGTACCTCTGTATATATCTTGTTTGTAAATAAATGTTTATTACCCAAATATATAATAAAATAATTTGGTTTGTTCCCAAAGTTGTGTTTACTTAACACATTAATTGCCAACCAGCCAAACAAGACAACCGCGCCAGGTCACAAAAAATCGTCATATAAAGCTGTAGTACCACGATCTCGATTATCGGGTAGTCCGGCCTGGGAACGAAATCATAAAATACCCGATAGTCGGGTTTTCGTCACTGAATGTGTTAATGTTAATCTTACTTTATATTATTTTTTTAGCCTCCTTCCCATTCCCGGAGTCCGCGTACTATGATACGTACGAGCCCCAGGAAATCCACATACCAACTCTAGCACACTCTCCCGACCTCTACGACCAACAACAACTTTACATCAAGCAACAGAATGATAACTTCCGCAGGCAGAACTATGAGAACTTGTTGAGGAATCAGGTAAATAGTTTTTAGAGTTCCGTACCCAAAGGGTAAAAACGGGACCCTATTACTAAGGGCGCGTGTACACGGTGCCGCCTCCGCGCCGCCGCCGCGGGTTTTACGCGTCTCGTGTACATAGCGCGAAGGTGCGGAGGCGGCACCGTGTACACGCGCCCTTAGACTCCTCTGTCTGCCTGTCACCAGGGTCCAGGCTGTATCTCATGAACCGTTTGAATGAGACAGTAGAAATTTTCACAGATATGTTTTTCTGTTGCCGCTATAACATGTTTATACCGATTTTATATTAAAGGAAAAAATGCAAATCCAACGCAAATCTTTCCATTTGTTCCCTTATGCATACACGCTTGCAGACGTAATATCTGCTTGTTAAAAAAAACAAAGTAGGGTCATGCATGGTAAATGTTTACGTCATGCTCCGTGGAAACCCCACTGTCTGTTTTGTGATTTATTGAAACGTAATGCTGATGTACACAATATGTACTGAATTAGTACATACTTAAAAAAAAATGTACCTCAATAGATCGAGAGTACAATTAACTCAATTCGGACTTGCTGTAGAGCATCTCCCCAGCAACCCCAAAATTTATTTAAAGAAAATTCACGTAAATACTTACTTTTTAGCAAATAAGACGCTGAAAAAAAATTGTACTGTGGTTTTTAACGTTGAATCAGTTAGCCATGGCTAGTTAAATTACCTAATTGTCGCCAGGACGCAAGCGCCTCCAGCCGACTTCTCAAACGTACGAAACTTTGTATTTTTATATACAATGGGATACACACATTTTATTTATGTTATGAACTTGGTTTCTGGTGAAAGTTCCAATGTTTTCTTGTCAACCAGCAATGGTGCATAAACGTACCTAATTATTTTTAGGGCTCCGTACCTCAAAAGGAAAAAACAGAACGGAACGGAAACTGCTGAACCAATTAAGTTGAAATTTGGTACACATATGTAAGTCTGTGACCCAAAGACGGACATGTAACGTAATTAAATGAATTTTAAACATAGGGGGCACTTTTGGGGAGTGAATGAGACAGCTAAAAAACAAAGTTTTGCAAACTTTGCTGCCCTGACTGACCCCTGAAAGTGTGCGATAATTGTTTGAAATAAAGCCTGGAAAATAACATTGGAACTCTCACCAGAAACCAAGTGTGTGTATCCCATTGTATATAAAAATACAAAGTTTCGTACGTTTGAGAAGTCGGCTGGAGGCGCTTGCGTCCTGGCGACAATTAGGTAATTTAACTAGCCATGGCTAACTGATTCAACGTTAAAAACCACAGTACAATTTTTTTTCAGCGTCTTATTTGCTAAAAAGTAAGTATTTACGTGAATTTTCTTTAAATAAATTTTGTGGTTGCTGGGGAGATGCTCTACAGCAAGTCCGAATTGAGTTAATTGTACTCTCGATCTATTGAGGTACAATTTTTTTTAAGTATGTACTAATTCAGTACATATTGTGTACATCAGCATTACGTTTCAATAAATCACAAAACAGACAGTGGGGTTTCCACGGAGCATGACGTAAATGTTTACCTACACTCAAAATTAAGTCGAGACTTCGAGAGCTCTCAGAAGTCAATATCAAAGGCACAACAACACCTTTACGTTGTCAATCTTCACATTTCTAGTAAAGTCAGAAAGAAAAAAATATAAAACTAGCGACCTGCCCCGGCTTCGCCTGGGTTAACAAATTATACATAAACCTTCCTCTTGAATCACTCTTATCTATTAAAAAAAAACCGCATCAAAATCCGTTGCGTAGTTTTAAGATCTAAGCATACATACAGACAGACAGCGGGAAGCGACTTTGTTTTATACTATGTAGTGATATACTGTTTTGGGCGAGATTAGAACTTTGGGCCTTGGAAAATCAGGCCACTACCGTGGCCCACAAGAGGCTCTCTGACTGCGGAGATTATTTTGACCTTCATTGTTGTACAGTCAAATGTAAAAATAGGGGTGCATACAACTTACTTAAAAATATGTTCAATAGTTCATAATTCGCTGACATAAGAGATATGGGCATACTTTTGAGTATGATGAGTGCACCCATATTTTTACACTTGACTGTACACGCCTTACAAAGAGAATTTGAAAAAGAGGCGGATTGTCAATTACCTATGTAGCCACGGTAAATTTACTGCCATCTTTCGACAGAAGATTATTAAAGCCTTTTGACTTGACATTTAACAAATTGACACATATCAGTGAAAGAATCTGGATCAATGTCAAATGACGTTCTAAAAGTTTTAATGTTCTGTCGAAAGATGGCTGTGGCTACATATATAATTTACCATGACAGTAACTCTCTATACACTCTGTTCTCTTTGCGCCTTAGGGCCACCCCACATCTAGCGTCTTTCGAGCGTCGGCGTCTCGTCGGCGTCTACAACTCTATGGCCCTGCTCGACGCAACGTCGACGCAACTGCGCAGCGACGTCATTTTCCATAGCGCTGACCGACGCCGACGCTCGAAAGACGCCAGATGTGGGGTGGCCCTTAGAAGCACGCCTAGCGACATCTACCATAAAAGTATTACATTAACTTAACACCACTTAAATCCCCAGATCCTGACGCGGCCGAGCTACAATATTCAACCTACTGTGTTGAACACCGTACGCGACCCGTATATCAACTCGCACCCTTTGCAGCTGCCGGTTCAGCGCGCTCAGTATGAGGCGCCTTTAACGCCGCAATATTATCCTGTACAACGCCAGCAGCCTATTCGGTACGTATTTTGATATTATATTTTTATTATACCTACAGCAGGAGTGGCTCACTCCGCGATTTCGTCGCGTCGCTACAAGTACCTACGTCGAACAAGTCGTCTAACTACATCTTATTGAACGCTGGAAGCGTTACACCACAGAAGGAGAGTACAAAACCAGGTTCAGCGCAAAATCCGGTGGCCCCACAGGCCCCAGTTGCCCCCGTAGCACCAAATTCCCCAGTGGCACCAAATGCCCCAGTAGCATCCGTGGCACCAAACGCCCCAGTGGCACCAAATGCACCAGTGGCACCAAATGCACAAGTACGGCCCACACCAATTTTGGTGTCTAGCCATAGTAGTTGCCGCGCACAGCTATGGAACGGACGCCTGCTCGCGCTTGCGCCACCTAGCGGTCATATTTGTCGTAATATGTACACACGTTTTGTTAGAGAGTGAATCTTCTGTACCTAGTACTATTATTCATTCTGTGCCTACAGTTTGTTTTTCCAACCGTACCTAGTATTTTTTTTCCGAAAAACTGCAATTAATTGATATTTGATCATTTTTATGTTATTTATTAATGTATCAATTAGGCAATACAAACCAGTGCAAAGCCAGGACTTCCAAGTAGCCACAGAGGCCCACGCCGAAGCCGGGAACTCTCAGGGCGCGAGCCAGCAGACACACAACCCGTACCATTATGCGCGTAAGTCACTGAAAGTTCAGTTGTTTGGATCAGCTAATAATTCCGATATCTATATAGAAAAACTGTAAGTAGTACGGTAGTAGATACCTTTCGAGGCATGAGTGTCAGTTTGTAAATATTACTACTACTACTATTTTGAAAATAAGTAATTTTACATAAACTGTTATAAGAAAACCGTTTAAAAACAAAATCAAGTTATTATTCACGCGGTCTTAACCGTGCTCTTGTATGTTAATTCGTAATTACTGTTTTTAGAATTCAGCGCACAAAATTTGGCGTCCCAGCCGCGAATCCAGCAAGCCCTGGCTTCCACACCGCTCAAGAAACGCTATCTAGTGCTCCACCCCAACGGAACCATAGAGCATATCGACAAGATCGAACACATTGTCGAGCAACACCCTAATTACATCTTATTGAACGCTGGAAGCGTTACACCACAGAAGGAGAGTACAAAACCAGGTTCAGCGCAAAATCCGGTGGCCCCACAGATCCCAGTAGCACCCGTGGCACCAAACGCCCCAGTGGCACCAAACGCCCCAGTGGCACCAAACGCCCCAGTGGCACCAAATGCACCAGTGGCATCAAATGCCCCAGTAGCACCAAATGCCCCAGTAGCACCAGTGGCACCAAACGCCCCAGTGGCACCAAATGCCCCAGTAGCACCAGTGGAACCAAACGCCCCAGTGGCACCAAATGCCCCAGTAGCACCAGTGGAACCAAACGCCCCAGTGGCACCAAATACACCAGTGACACCAAATGCCCCAGTAGCGCTAGCGGTATCAAATGCCCCAGTGGCACCAGCGACACTGAATGCACCAGTAGCGCCAACGTCACCAGTTTTCCCTGCAGCCCCATCGCCACCAACGGCCCCTGTATCTTCAGCTGCAACAAATGCCCCAGTCGCCCCAGCTACGCAAACAAACACTGTCCCTACGCCACCATTAGCCCCAGCACTATTTAACCCAGCCCCGGCCCCAGTAAATCCAGCCCATGGCCTAGAGCCTGGCCCAAAACCGGCGGTTCAACCACCAACCGGCCCAATTAAAACCCTTCCACCAGCTCAACCGCCTGCCCTTTTAAATGGCACTGCATCACCAACTAGACCAACTTATCCACCTGTGGTTTTAAACGGTACCATCCCTGGGTCAAAACCTACAGTCCCACCACCAACCGGCCAAACTACCGAGCTACCACCAGTTCCTGCGCCTACAGCACAACCACCAATATGGGTAACGGCTACTGCTACTGCCATTTACCCTCCACCAACTACTCCTTTACCACCAGTAACTGAGACTCTGCCTCCGGTTACTACATCACGACCAGTGACAGCAATCACGCCTGTACCACCAGTAACTGCGACTGCCACAGCCACTGCTACTGCTATAGAAGTGACAACCCCCGTACCCCTGACTACTGAAGATCCAAATCAACCGGACTGCCCGACCACTGAAGATCCAAATCAACCGGACTGCCGGACCACAAAAGATCCAGATCAACCGGACTGCCGGACCACAGAAGATCCAAATCAACCGGACTGCCGGACCACAGAAGATCCAAATCAACCGGACTGCCCGACCACAGAGGCTCCATGTATCGAGCCAAATGATACGAAGAACGATATCGGTAAGTGTATATGAATGACACCGTAAGATTGTGAACCCGTTAGTTTATAATCTAACGTAGGTTAGGTTAGGTTATAATCTCCCTACCGTCCGTTTATAATTTAACTAGCGAGATTATAAACTGACGAGTGTTTACAATTTTACGGTGACATATATAAGACTAGTAGGTATTTTAATCAACCGTTTTAACTTCCGGAGGGATGAATTTAGCGTAGGTAATAAATAACTGCTAATTACACACTACACAAAATGCCGGTGCATCAGACATCCTAAAAGGCGAAGAAACCTAGACCTCGATTTGAATTAGGCTTTAGTTTGATTCCTGGATGTTTCAGACGAACTTCAAGTAAATGGCGTGAAACCAGTAGTATGGTTCAGGACGAAGGACCTTGACTTCTGGGAGAAGCTGATGACCGGAAACGAAACGTTCGAGGTCGTTTACATCTTCAACGTGCCGCGGGCACCCAGGGTGACGAAGGACACTAATACCACTATACATGCTGACGGTACTGTGGTGGAAGAAGTGACGCAGACCATTTGTGACGACGAGTGCATGGACGAGGGTGAGTATAGGGATGATGACACATGTTGAATTATATGTATAACAAAATCTAGTAAAAAAATATATGTAAATAATACAAAAATGTTTCAAAAATTTAAGTTTTTTTTTTAACTTCCTAAAACGAAATAGGTAAGGATACTATTCGATTCTTCACATTTTACCCAAAAAAAGATTGTACCTATAGCAACTATATACATAAACGCAATATTTCACCGACAAAAATGCAATTTTCTCGTTTTATTCATACTTCAAGATGTGCTCTCAGTGACCTTGAAGTCACTTCTGACTTTTGTATTGCTTTAATGCAATGGGTCCCGTAGAGACATTTGATCCTAAAAACAAACCTGATTGATTGACACACACCATAAATTAAAATTAGTCGTCTAGCCACTCGTCATCTTAACACTCGTCGTCGTGAGATCCCAAGAGAGGCCGAGAACGAGTGTGTACAGTCACCTGCCATAATATGTTACACAACGAAGGCCGCAAAAATATCTGACACGACCTTATTTGTAGAGCCGTAAGAGCGTGTCTCATATTTTTGCGGCATGCGTTTCAGGCGCTCCTTGTCTCGTCTCGCGCTTCTCCGATTGGATCGGAGCGGTGCCGAGCAGGGACCGGAACCGGTTACCATTAAAAGGGTATTACCCCGGGTAAATGATAGGGTTGTTTTTAAAAACCCTATCAATTCGGCAAGCATATCATTGACTTACTCGTACCCAATCGAAAATGTAACCCAAATTTAATACAGTTAATCCGGGTAAGCCCTTACCAAAACCAAAAACCCTTTATTAAGATTTCCCTATGAAGGGGTTTTCTTATGCGATCGAGCTATGTTAATCTCTGTGACTAATACTTTCGGCTGATTATTGCAGCAACATGCAAGCGCATGCTGCCGGTAGGTACTAAGTATGGCGGCGCTAGCGAGCCTATACACACACAAATATCAGACTATGCATTAATGAAATGAAATTTTGCTTGTCCGTGCGCGAAAATATCGTTGTGTTTTTGAATTGAATTGAATTGGAATCATTTATTTCGAACAAAAGTCCATAATATGTTAGTTACATAAATACTAATTCTTAAAGCTAGGGTTAGTACAAACATAATCTTAAAACAAATTCTGACACACTGGGGCATGTAGCTGCACCCAGTGCTTCAGCCACGGTGAGTCCCACCGGTCGGCCAACGTGCACAGGATGGTATTAGAGCTGGCGCGCCACCGCCTCAACAGCGAGCTACACCGCTTCCTGATGATCGCGTGGAAGCCATCGATCCGTCCCTCCGTGAACATACCCGAGGCGCTACAGTGTCGCGGCAGCCCGAATACCACCCTGTACGCATTGTTGTACTGGACCCACAGAGCGCTGTATGCTCGCTGCGTATAGCTGATCCATAGGCTGCACGTGTAGAAGGACTGGCAATATGCTTTAAAAAGCGTAGCCTTCACCTTCTCTGTACATCGTGCAAACCTACGGGCAAGCATATTGCAGCGCACAGCCAGCGCTCTGCGTTCCCTCTCAATGTCCATATTGTCGCACATGTCATCAGTGACCCAGTGGCCCAAATACTTAAAATGCTTCACTTGTGCTAAAGGAGTGCCACAAAGACTCACAGGGGGCACATTATAGGTCTTATTACCCGCTTTAAATAGCATGATCTCACTTTTGCTAGCATTGTATTTGAGCCCATGGGCCTCCGCGTACGACTCACATTTGCGCAACAAACTAATTACACCACCCACTGAGGGGCTCAGCAGCACCATGTCATCCGCGTACGAGGGGTATTCAAAATATTCTCGGTATGAGAATGAAAACAAACAAGTACGAAAAGTTTGATATTTTTATTTTTCAATATACTCCCCCCCCTATGTTCATACACTTAAAAGATCGATCAATTATTTTTTTTAATCCTGCATAAAAATATTTTTTATCTTTGGTGTAAAAATGCTCCTCCACTGCCGCCTTCAATGCTTTATCATCGGAAAATTTATTTCCACGCAGATCCTTTTTAAGATTGAGGAACAAAAAGAAGTCGCTGGGGGCTAAGTCCGGACTATACGGTGGGTGAGTAACAGTTTCAAACCCACATTCAACAATAGCTGCCTTGGCAATATGAGCAGTATGGACGGGGGCGTTGTCATGCAGAAGCATAACACCTTTGGTTAACTTTCCTCGCCTCTTTTCTTTGATTACATCCTTTAATTGACGTAGAATGTTAGCGTAGTACTGTCCTGTGATATTTACACCTTTTTCTTTATAATCGATCAGTAATACTCCTTCACAATCCCAAAATATCGTGGCCATGACCTTGCCAGCTGAAGGGATGACCTTGAACTTCTTGGGATGAGCTGAACCCTTAATGTGCCACTGCATGGACTCTTGTTTACTCTCTGGGTCATAATGATGAACCCAGGTTTCATCTCCAGTAACTATTCTTTGCAGCACCTCATCAGGATTTTCACCGCACAGGTCAATAAAATCGGAACAACAAGCTACACGCATGTCTTTTTGAAGCCGAGTCAGCATTCGCGGAACCCATCTTGCACTTACTTTTGACATATTAAGATGGTCATGGATAATATCATGTACGGTACCAATAGAGAGATTGGTTACTTGTGCTATAGATTTTACCTTCACTCGACCATCTTCCAATATAAGTTTTTCCACTTTATCAATATTTTCTTGTGAAGTAGCTACTACAGGCCGGCCAGGTCTAGGGTCGTCTTCAACACTCTCCCTTCCACGTTTAAACTCGCTTGACCACTTTTGAATGGTAGATAAAGAAGGAGCAGACTCACGGTAAACACAATCCATTTCCTCTTTTATGGTTTTTTGATTTTTACCCTGTTTTGTCAAGAATTTTATCACGCATCGATGTTCTAATTTAGTTAACATTGTCAATTCCCACATGATGTTCATGTTTGTTCAGCAATTGCAGAAAAACAAAAGAACATCTCGGTTCGAATTATACTTTTTTTTAATGTCAATGAATAAACCTTAGCGGCCAGTAACGAAAGAAATTTTAGAAGAGGTTGTAAGATATCAATACCGAGAATATTTTGAACGCCCCTCGTAGCTGATGTTATTAACGCGCACTCCGTCTATGGAACATCCCACACTGGCACCGCTGAGCTCCTCGAGCAGTTGATTCATATATAGGTTGAAGAGGCGGGGCGAACTTAACCCCCCTTGCCTCACCCCGCACTCCAACCTATACGACTCCGAATACGCTCCAGCCCACTTCACACTATTTTCTTGGTTACCATACCAATATTTAAGCAACGAGGTAACTTCATACGGCAAATCAGTCTCAGTTTGTAACTTATGCCACAGCATGTCATAAGATACGAGGTCGAATGCTTTTGACAGGTCCAAGTAACAGGCATATACAGGCGTTTTTCTTGCCGTGTAGTACTGGACAGTCTGCTTCAGACCTATATGATGGCAGATTCGGTGGATAGGCCAGGTCTGAAGCCGAACTGAGCGTCCTTGCCGAGCGGACCTAAGTAGAAAAGAGACGGAAAAAGGATTACCCTATTATGTGGTAAGTGGTAAATATTTAGGCTTAACTACCCTATCTTACACCCTATTCGACTTGGAAACCACATGGAATATGGTTAACCCTATATAAAATGGTTTCCATAACGATAGGGTAACCCAAATGATAGAGTAACCATGACCTCGGGGTAACCATTAAAATAGGGTTACCTTATCGAAATGATTAATCAAAAAAAGGGGTTTTCCGGTCCCTGGTGCCGAGACTCTCGACGAGTGTGTACAGCCGACATAGAAGCTGGAGAGAACATAGGGTAAACCGGGGTGACTTTCAAATGCAGGGGCGACTTCGATATTTCAGTTTTTCAGCCGTAACATATTTTTATTCGGATTTTTTAGTACTAGGTAATCAAGTATGTATAATAATCTAACTTGCTACACGAACAGTTCGGGTAAATAATGAGTAATGCTAATTTAGTGGCCGTTTTAAAACTATCAATGTATCCCCAAAATTTCCTAAAGTCACTCTGCGTTAACGGTAGAGGCAGGCCATGCAGGAGCTCTCCGTTTATTGGCGGGAAGTGATAATATCACAGTGAAGTATCAAAAGATTCAATTTATACCGCGCAATTTATGTTCCTATTTTCAGACGGTTGTTCTCTAATTCAGATTAGATTAGATTTATGTGCGGTCATGTTGATAGCAAATAAGCTTACGGCAAGCGGAAGCCCTACGTTTAAATTACATTACAAAGGCTACATCATCATCGAACGTATTGAGAAAAATACCCGTACGTTATCTTGTTTTTTTTTTTAATGACAAACTTGAGAGTGAATGAAATAAAACCGGCCAAGTGCGAGTCGGACTCGCGCACGGAGGGTTCCGCACTATTAGCAAAAAATAGAGCAAAACAAGCAAAAAAACGGTCACCCATCCAAGTACTGACCCCGCCCGACGTTGCTTAACTTCGGTCAAAAATCACGTTTGTTGTATGGGAGCCCCACTTAAATCTTTATTTTATTCTGTTTTTAGTATTTGTTGTTATAGCGGCAACAGAAATACATCTGTGAAAATTTCAACTGTCTAGCAATCACGGTTCGTGAGATACAGCCTGGTGACAGACGGACGGACGGACGGACGGACGGACGGACGGATGGACGGACGGATGGACGGACGGACGGACGGATGGACGGACGGACGGACGGACAGCGGAGTCTTAGTAATAGGGTCCCGTTTTTACCCTTTGGGTACGGAACCCTAAAAAAGTAAGTAAGAATACTCAATGGTCACTCGTTGTTTACAGATTTACCACCAAGAGTTATCAAAACGACTACGGTCACCAAACCTGATGGCACCCAGACAAAAGACGTGAGAAGATGTATATTGGATTCAAATAAGTTTTAAGTAATTAAGAATTATTTTAGTTTCTATGTGTAACTTTGTTTCCAGGATGTAAATAAAGCGGTTAAGAAATGTATTCGCCTTATATTTCCATTTCCTTGTTCCGCGCCTAACGATTGGTCTAATAAGAGCAGAATAAGCTAACTTTAAACAAAATATGTGACAAAAAAAGGAAGTTTTGACGGTAGTCCCTGGAAAAAAAACAACGGCATGCACTCGGGGAGTGCCGGCAGAAGTGAAAACTCAATGACTAGTGCAAAATGTCTGCAGCACTATGTATAATTGAGGTTAACGCCATCTAGCGTTATTTCGTCGCATTACTTGAAACCCCTAAGCACATCACTGTTAGTACTCGAGTTATATTAATACCAGTTAGAGGGAAACTCACTAGATGGCATTTAAATCAATAAAAAAACAGTTATTCGATCAGGTCACATGTCCGTTTTACGTCTCGGTCACGTGACGTCTGTCACCAGGCTGTATCTCACAAACCGTGATAGCTAGACAGTTAAAATTTTCACAGATGATGTATTTCTGTTGCCGCTATAACAACAAATACTAAAAACAGAATAAAATAAAGATTTAAGTGGGGCTCCCATACAAGAAACGTGATTTTTGACCGAAGTTAAGCAACGTCGGGCAGGGTCAGTACTTGGATGGGTGACCGTTTTTTTGCTTGTTTTGCTCTATTTTTTGTTGATGGTGCGGAACCCTCCGTGCGCGAGTCCGACTCGCACTTGGCCGGTTTTTTTTCAATTCACTACAAATAATATTCACAAACGACGTCTATGATTTTAAACCGTGCGTTTTTAAAAATAACGAAAACAAACTGCTACTTTCGATAATTTTTATTCGAATTCACTTACAACTAATATTTACACGTTCATAAAAAAATACGGTTGCAATTAAACTTGCAATGCAAAACTTTTTTTTAATAAGTCGCAGCCGATGAACTTTGCGCTGTAGCTTCCGAAGGCACGTCCATAGGTTCCGACGAGTCCAGATCTATCGTCAACTCGGCCCCTTCGCCCTCAGGGTTGCCCTCGGGTGTCTTCAGGTCCATGAACATGAGCGGGTAGAGGCGGCCGTGGGTCCTGATGCCGTTCTGCAGGATGGCGCGCAGCGTGTCCGTGTAGGCGTGTTTTTAAAAATAACGAAAACAAACCGCTACTTTCGATAATTTTATTCGAATTCACTTACAACTAATATTTACACGTTCATAAAAAAATACGGTTGCAATTAAACTTGCAATGCAAAACTTTTTTTTAATAAGTCGCAGCCGATGAACTTTGCGCTGTAGCTTCCGAAGGCACATCCATAGGTTCCGTCGCGTCCAGATCTATCGTCAACTCGGCCCCTTCGCCCTCAGGGTTGCCCTCGGGTGTCTTCAGGTCCATGAACATGAGCGGGTAGAGGCGGCCGTGGGTCCGGATGCCGTTCTGCAGGATGGCGCGCAGCGTGTCCGTGTAGGCGTGTTTTTAAAAATAACGAAAACAAACCGCTACTTTCAATAATTTTTATTCGAATTCACTTACAACTAATATTTACACGTTCATAAAAAAATACGATTGCAATGAAACTTTTTCCAAACTTTTTTTTAATAAGTCGCAGCCGATGAACTTTGCGCTGTAGGTTCCGAAGGCACGTCCATAGGTTCCGTCGCGTCCAGATCTATCGTCAACTCGGCCCCTTCGCCCTCAGGGTTGCCCTCGGGTGTCTTCAGGTCCATGAACATGAGCGGGTAGAGGCGGCCGTGGGTCCTGATGCCGTTCTGCAGGATGGCGCGCAGCGTGTCCGTGTAGGCGGGCGCGGGTTGGCACGTGGCCGGGTCCCGCCAGTGCAAACCTGGTGGGAAGGGGACCGTATTGTATTTCATTTTTAATAAGTCGCAGCCGATGAACTTTGCGCTGTAGGTTCCGAAGGCACGTCCATAGGTTCCGACGCGTCCAGATCTATCGTCAACTCGGCCCCTTCGCCCTCAGGGTTGCCCTCGGGTGTCTTCAGGTCCATGAACATGAGCGGGTAGAGGCGGCCGTGGGTCCTGATGCCGTTCTGCAGGATGGCGCGCAGCGTGTCCGTGTAGGCGTGTTTTTAAAAATAACGAAAACAAACCGCTACTTTCAATATTTTTTATTCGAATTCACTTACAACTAATATTTACACGTTCATAAAAAAATACGATTGCAATTAAACTTGCAATGCAAAACTTTTTTTTAATAAGTCGCAGCCGATGAACTTTGCGCTGTAGGTTCCGAAGGCACGTCCATAGGTTCCGTCGCGTCCAGATCTATCGTCAACTCGGCCCCTTCGCCCTCAGGGTTGCCCTCGGGTGTCTTCAGGTCCATGAACATGAGCGGGTAGAGGCGGCCGTGGGTCCTGATGCCGTTCTGCAGGATGGCGCGCAGCGTGTCCGTGTAGGCGGGCGCGGGTTGGCACGTGGCCGGGTCCCGCCAGTGCAGACCTGGTGGGAAGAGGACCGTATTGTATTTCATTTTCACTGTTAAGGCGAAACAGGAGCTGAGATTTAAATATTTTAGGTAAATATACCCGTCTCGCTAACGGAAGCGGCTCCTAAAACTAGTGCGATAAGGACAAGGCGAAAAATCCTGCGGTAAATTCTCAAAAATCGAGGTTTTGTACTCGACTGTTTCCTCCTCCAAAACTTAACCAATCGTAACCAAATTTGGAAATCTAAATGATTATGAAATTATCTGTGTCGGACCGTTTTGCTTTTTTGGCTAATTGATATCAGTTTTGAATACCACGCCTCTCATTGCGGCATAGTCAATTAGGCCAGTTTGGCCATTTTAGAAAGGGCTCTAGCGCCTTTAAAAACAAAAATATCAAAAAAAGCAAAACGGTCCGACACAGATATTGACAATATTAATCTGTGTTGAAAAAATCATTGCTCTAGCTTCAAAACCCACAGAGGAAACAGTCGAGTACGTTTGTATGGAGAAATGACCACTCCTGTTGGCTCTTAAAGGGCTGCCATCCTTCCGGGTTTCCCCGGACCGGTTCTAGTTTGGAGGCCGTCCGGGGAAATCTTTGGAGCTTGTAGGGTGTATGCGTTTTTACTGTCAAGTTAACGCGTTCAGATTCTGGTTGCACATTTAGGCCCACTTGCACCATCACACTAATCCGGGGTTAAGCGGTTAAACCGTTTACCTGGTGTCAAATTGTACTGGTAACCATAACTCCAGGTTTAACCGGTGAACCCCGGGTTAGTGGAATAGTGCAAGTGGGCCTTAGACTATTGAAGCGAAACAACTACATTTAGGTAACCGTTTTTAGGGTTCCGTAGCCAAATGGCAAAAAACGGAACCCTTATAGATTCGTCATGTCTGTCTGTCTGTCCGTCTGTCTGTCCGTCCGTATGTCACAGCCACTTTTCTCCGAAACTATAAGAACTATACTGTTGAAACTTGGTAAGTAGATGTATTCTGTGAACCGCATTAAGATTTTCACACAAAAATAGAAAAAAAAACAATAAATTTTTGGGGTTCCCCATACTTCGAACTGAAACTCAAAAATTTTTTTTTCATCAAACCTATACGTGTGGGGTATCTATGGATAGGTCTTCAAAAATGATATTGAGGTTTCTAATATCATTTTTTTCTAAACTGAATAGTTTGCGCGAGAGACACTTCCAAAGTGGTAAAATGTGTGTCCCCCCCCCGTAACTTCTAAAATAAGAGAATGATAAAACTAAAAAAAATATATGATGTACATTACCATGTAAACTTCCACCGAAAATTGGTTTGAACGAGATCTAGTAAGTAGTTTTTTTTTATACGTCTTAAATCGCCTAAATACGGAACCCTTCATGGGCGAGTCCGACTCGCACTTGGCCGCTTTTTTTATTTGCACTAAACCAAAGAGATAAAGATAAAGTTAATTCTGGACATAAGCCCATGGCATAGCCGAGCCTGTACGTAGCCGATTGAATATTTCTCAATGTTGTGTAAGCTAGATTTACCTGTGACGTCACCAATGAACAGAGCCGGGGAAGGCACGTTGTCTCGCGTGTAGCTCCACAGACAATCCCGTAAAACTTGCACGATCTGCAACCAAATGTGATTATGATTATACAGATTGTATAGAACATTGTACAGTTTCATACCGTCAGTATTGACAACCAAATTAGCTTGAACCGTAAATGGCTATACAATTAGTCTGTAACTCTACACCGGTTCACGGAAGTTTGAATGGCAGTAATCATATTATTCTGGTTTCATTTAAACAAGTTTCATTAGAACATGCGAACGTAAGTAGAGTCGCCTACATATACAGGGTGGATTTTCTTTTTGGGTCAGTGAGGGCAGCTATCAGATCCCGTACAGCTAAGCACGGGATCTGGTAGCTGTCCTCACTGACCCAAGAAAAAATTCCACCCTGTATATCGGAGCGGTCAAGGCACTCGCAAATCTCTGAACACGCCTCTATTGTCAAGGCGTTCGAGTCATGTTCAGATATTTTTGTGCACCTCGGCCGCTCCGATATATCTGATGGCGACTGTACCTAGAACCGAAGCCAAAGTTGGCATGGAAAAAATTAAAGGACTTAAAACTTCCTCTAATGATACAAGTACCTAACTAGCTTTCACGAAATAGGTATTAAGGCCCAGTTGCACCAATCGGAATTGATGAATCAGATTGATGAACGTCTCTAAGAAAACTATGAAACGTCTCATACAATACTATTTTGCGAACGTTTTAACGGTGACAGATGGCATGGTGGATATTTAGATAATGGTGTCAAAAAAAGTACCTATTTTAAGATTTCAGAGTATATGGTAAACAAATGATAGCGAACCTCGATAGCGGAAAGGCTGGGCACCATTTCAATCATGTGGCTGAGCGGGTGCGGCAGCAGCTGCCCCAGCGTCATAGTTTCCAACAGTTCCTTTAGTGCGGTCTTCTCGCGGATTATCTCGGGCGATTGGGAGTCTGCTAAAAAACAAACAATAAATTGATAAGTAAAGTGTATTGGGTGAACAATTTATAACGAACCAATGCTAGCTTTGTTATTCTTAACTGTATGCGCGAAGTGTCGACATATTTCATGATGATATATTTAGATACTGCAGAACTACGGAAAGTACAGTACTTTGGTCATGTATTACGAAATGACAAATACCACCCTCTAGCCAGAATACAGGGGAAAATCCAAGGCAAACGAAAACCTGGAAGAAGACGTACCTCGTGGCTCAAAAACCTGAGGTGCTGGTTTAAAATGAGCACCAGATCGCTGTTTCGAGCTGCAGCGTCAAAAGTGAAAATAGCCATAATGATAGCCAACTTCCGGTAGGAGACTGTACCATAAGAAGAAGAATAGTAGCCATATATTTAGATATTTATTCTCATAATATGAAATTACATTATAAATTATGCTAAACTAATCTACATGAACACATATTTATTTTTATTGTTTGCTGTAGGACTAGCTTAAGAGCCAACAGGAGTGGTCATTTCTCCGTACAAACGTACTCGACTGTTTCCTCCGTGGGTTTTGAAGCTAAAGCAATTATTTTTTCAACGCAGATTAATATTGTCAATATCTGTGTCGGACCGTTTTGCTTTTTTTGATATTTTTGTTTTTTAAGGCGCTAGAGCCCTTCAAAAATGGCCAAAATGGCCTAATTGACTATGCCGCAATGAGAGGCGTGCTATTCAAAACTGACATCAATTAGTCAAAAAAGCAAAACGGTCCGACACAGATAATGTCATAATCATTTAGATTTCCAAATTTGGTTACGATTGGTTAAGTTTTGAAGGAGGAAACAGTCGAGTACGAAACCTCGATTTTTGATATTTTTACGCAGGATTTTTCGCCTTGTCCTTATCGCACTAGTTTTAGGAGCCGCTTCCGTTAGCGAGACGGGTATATTTTAGGGCTCGCGGTCGTGTCCGTGTTTCGTGTACACGTGTTCGGTACCCGTTTCCGAACTACACGTACACGGTTTTCTGACCCGTTCTACACGTGTAGTCGGGTACCCGTGTAATTAAGATCCGTGTATCCGTGTACCCGTGTACACGGTGAACGGAACATAAATACACGCGGGTCTAACCCGTCTTGGCGTGTAGCGGAGATTGAAGTAATGTATAGAGCTTTAAATAAAACAAAGATTCAGGATCAGGAGCTCCGACTGGAATCGAATCCGATCAGTTTTATCGGATTTTCAATGTTATTGATATGTATTATACTAATTTAATTAATTTTGTATTGCCTTTGTCATCATTTAAGATATGGGGATATTTATAAATTACGTCATTTCAAATTGGGGGGGGGGGGGTCTGGACATCGGATGTTGTAGAAGGAAACGGGGTCATTCGAAGCATGATTTTTGGATGATTTTAGGGGGAGGGGGGTCAAAAAACGTCAAAAATCGATAACGTAATTTATGAACAGCCCCTATACAAAATAACTCGTTATTCAAGTAATAATTAGGTAGCTACACAAAAAACATGTACTTACGGTTTAGTTCATTATCGTCGTAGACGTAGAATAACATGCATAGATAAAATAAAGACCATACCGTACGTGATGAGATACTTTATAAATCTTAGGCACAGATATTATTCATTTCTTGCTGTCTTTGTCATTAGCAAAATGCTCTTTAGTGCCGCGTTGCAACAAAACAATGAGATAATTGTGAATGATTAGTTGTTGTATTTTTTGCAGACGTATTAAGCTTGTTACAAAGAGATAACACCAAAAGCACCAATTCATATTGGTAAAACAACACGGTATAATTGAATGAAACACCTGCACTTTGTTTATTGCATATCATATGGCCATTTTAAATACTTAATCCCTTTTTGTGATGAACTGTATGTATGAATTCTTGTACATTTTCTTCACGCTATTCAACATTTAGATAAAACAACACAGTTTATTTATCAGCACGATTGTAAATACACTGGAGCGGCGGCAAATTGATCGATCACGCTAATCGATGTAAGAGGGCTTTTAGGTTACCTAGTACCTACTTATGTTTGTAAAAAGGTCAGAGATGCGTGCTTATTGCCTTGTCTATCTTACGGTGCACAAACATGGTTCTTCACAAAGGACATAATAAAAACAAAAATACGTTCATATCAGCGAGCTATTGAACGAAGTAACCTGGGCATTAAGCTCAGTGACAGATGTAATAGCGAAAACATTCGCGAGAAAACTAAATTAATAGACGCAGGACAACACGCTCTACAGCTGAAATGGACATGGGCGAGACACGTAGCTCGCATCACAGACAGAAGAGGGACAAAACGGGTAACTGAATGGGCGGGCCCTATCGGGAAAAAAAGAGGCAAAGGGAGACCCAAAGACCGCTGGGTTGACGAAATCCAAAGAATTGCTGGTAGAGACTGGAAGCTTAAATCACAAGACAGAATAAAAAGGAAACAAATGGAGGAGGCCTTTACCCAAAGCGGGGCCATGTAAAGGAAAAAACGACTAAATGTAAATTTGCATGGAAATCAATGGCTATATTATTAGTATTATTATACTTATGTCTCGGGTCTTGATAGTATTATTATACTGGTTTGTTCAAGCATCAGAATTGCCCACCGTCGCGCTACAAAGGAAAATAATGACATATCCGTGCGTGGTAGTTTCAGTAAGCATAACTAGCTACTTTTGTATTAGATTATCATTTAGGTTTACTTTCATTATCAAAAAACTACAATGAAGAAAACGAGCTATCAATGAAATCAACGGATACTAAGATACCTATTGTTAATTTTAATATTATTTAGAGTAAAGCTAGAAATATGAATTATTGAAACAAAGTGTAAATACTTACCTACCTATTAGACATTACCAATCAATCCGGTAAAACTGCAAAGTAATCGAATTTTCCAATTCAATCGTATGTCTTCAAGCACGAATCTCCCCAACACGAGAGTGAAGGGTCGAACCCGCGGGTAAATAAGATCCGTGTACACGGGTACCCGTGTACACGGGTACACGAAATACACGGGTACACGGGTAAACGTTTCCGAATCCGGGCGGGTTCGTGTAGTTCGGGTTCTTAATACCGCCGGGCTTAAGAACACGGGTACCCGTGTCAGCGTGTAACACGTGTATCGGGAGCTCTAGTATATTTACCTAAAATATTTAAATCTTAGCTCCTGTTTCGAATTTGCGTAATGATGATGGAGACGGGAGGTGGTCATATGAACTCTGTGTTAAAACTGAAAGTAATATAGAAGTAACCTTGTTGCGTGGCGAGGCGGTGCAGCGGCGCGGCGGTGGCCGCGGCGGCGCGCAGCAGCGCGGAGGCCAGGCACAGCGCGGGCCGCGCGCCGGCGCAGCGCCGCAGCGCCGCGCGCGCCACCGCGCTGCTCTCCAGCGCAGAGCGCATGTACAACTCGCGCTCTATGCTCACTTGCGGAATTAATATAGAACCGACCTTGTTGCGTGGCGAGGCGGTGCAGCGGCGCGGCGGTGGCGGCGGCGGCGCGCAGCAGCGCGGAGGCCAGGCACAGCGCGGGCCGCGCGCCGGCGCAGCGCCGCAGCGCCGCGCGCGCCACCGCGCTGCTCTCCAGCGCAGAGCGCATGTACAACTCGCGCTCTATGCTCACTTGCGGAATTAATATAGAACCGACCTTGTTGCGTGGCGAGGCGGTGCAGCGGCGCGGCGGTGGCGGCGGCGGCGCGCAGCAGCGCGGAGGCCAGGCACAGCGCGGGCCGCGCGCCGGCGCAGCGCCGCAGCGCCGCGCGCGCCACCGCGCTGCTCTCCAGCGCAGAGCGCATGTACAACTCGCGCTCTATGCTCACTTGCGGAATTAATATAGAACCGACCTTGTTGCGTGGCGAGGCGGTGCAGCGGCGCGGCGGTGGCGGCGGCGGCGCGCAGCAGCGCGGAGGCCAGGCACAGCGCGGGCCGCGCGCCGGCGCAGCGCCGCAGCGCCGCGCGCGCCACCGCGCTGCTCTCCAGCGCAGAGCGCATGTACAACTCGCGCTCTATGCTCACTTGCGGAATTAATATAGAACCGACCTTGTTGCGTGGCGAGGCGGTGCAGCGGCGCGGCGGTGGCGGCGGCGGCGCGCAGCAGCGCGGAGGCCAGGCACAGCGCGGGCCGCGCGCCGGCGCAGCGCCGCAGCGCCGCGCGCGCCACCGCGCTGCTCTCCAGCGCAGAGCGCATGTACAACTCGCGCTCTATGCTCACTTGCGGAATTAATATAGAACCGACCTTGTTGCGTGGCGAGGCGGTGCAGCGGCGCGGCGGTGGCGGCGGCGGCGCGCAGCAGCGCGGAGGCCAGGCACAGCGCGGGCCGCGCGCCGGCGCAGCGCCGCAGCGCCGCGCGCGCCACCGCGCTGCTCTCCAGCGCAGAGCGCATGTACAACTCGCGCTCTATGCTCACTTGCGGAATTAATATAGAACCGACCTTGTTGCGTGGCGAGGCGGTGCAGCGGCGCGGCGGTGGCGGCGGCGGCGCGCAGCAGCGCGGAGGCCAGGCACAGCGCGGGCCGCGCGCCGGCGCAGCGCCGCAGCGCCGCGCGCGCCACCGCGCTGCTCTCCAGCGCAGAGCGCATGTACAACTCGCGCTCTATGCTCACTTGCTGAATTCATAGAACGACTGACATTAAACTCGCCCAAACAATTACAAATCAAGCGCGCGCTGGTGGCCTAGCGGTAAGAGCGTACGATTTGCAATCCGGAGGTCGCGGGTTCGAACCCCGGCTCGTACCAATGAGTTTTTTCGGAACTTATGTACGAAATATCATTTGATATTTCCCAGTCGCTTTTCGGTGAAGGAAAACATCGCGAGGAAACCGGACTAATCCCAATACGGGCCTATAGTTTACCCTCTGGGTTGGAAGGTCAGATGGCAGTCGCTTTCGTAAAACTAGTGCCCACGCCAATTACTGGGATTAGTTGCCAAGCGGACCCCAGGCTCCCATGAGCCGTGGCAAAAATGCCGGGACAACGCGAGGAAGATGATGAAACAATTACAAATCAAAATTGTTTGTAACACACATTATACACAAACAAAACCTCTTTTTTTTTGTATTTCAGTTTTAAAACAATTGTTATGGTTGTTATAAGATATTAGATAAAATAAGGTACCTACATTTATTAATAAAATTGTACAAATTTTAATACTGTGATAGGTACTCTTATATTTTAGTTTTATTATTATTTTTCTCTTAGTTTATTGTTGTATGCACAAATAGCTCTGTTTTACTCTGTAGAAAACAATTTGAATTAACATGATGTTAAAATATTTTCATTAAGGAAACTGTAAGTCTAGTTTTAAGAAAATTTCCAGTGTTATATATAACTATAAAAGACTGTTTGTTTCTTGAATAAATAAATAAATAAAATTATATTGTATTGTTTGTGGTCACAGAATAAATAATAGTACTAGGTACAGAAGATTCACTCTCTAACAAAACGCGTCTATTACGACAGATATGGTGATAGTGCAAGCGTGAGCAAGCGCCCGTTCCGTGGCGCTGCGCGGCCACTACTATAACTAGACACCACAATTGATGTGGGCCGCATGTACTTGTAGCGACGCGACGAAATCGCGGAGTGAGCCACGCCCGACTTGGTCAAGCAATTTACGGTTCATTTAGACGGTGCGAGAACTCGCATGGGAGTTTCAATACATTGCGATATTTGATCGGTCGGCTGAATTGTTGTAACCTCACTGGTCCGCAATGTAACTAAAATCGCATGCGAGTTCGCGGGCCATCTAAATGAGCCCTTACTCGCCCCAACCCTTCCCGCTTAATACTCCCGTTTATACACAGTGCAGTTAATTTCGACAAATTACAATCAGTTCAATTTTCGACCACTGACTTTACGTCACTTTTACAAATTCACAAAAAACAACATTAGGTCTTAATCTGGTCATGAATGTCCCCTAGTTTTTTTTTATCATTAGACAATATAAAATTATAAATTCTACTTTTTTAATCGTTTTGAGACAAATTTTCCTGAATATCTACATGAAAAAATCCTAAGAGGATAATAGGCATATACTAACTTTGGTAAAATCTTCGTCTGGCCAAGGTAGACCGTTGTACATGACGTCAGGCGACACCAGCTCCACCAAAAGTAAAGCCACTGAGGTACAACCTTCGACCACACCGTTGTTGCCGTCCTGTTGAAAAAAATACAGCAAATTAAAAAGTTGCATTAAATGGGAGTGACGTCACGCTTAAATAGCAGCCGTCCATGGTATAATAATATACTCCGCCTGGTACTCTTTTCCGAGATTCGCGAACGACCTAACTGACACAGGCCTACGTCATCATGCTGTTTACAGGTTCTCAAACTTTAAAATGTGGGAGGATTTTAACCAACGGTGAAAATTATTTTAACGGCATTAATTTTAAGTTATCCATGTAGAAACATAGTAAAATAAAACAAATCTAATGTATTAAATTAAACTTTATTTATCTATACAAGACAAACGTTTGAAAAACGAATTCACAGTTAATCAATAAACGGTCTTCGACACTTTAAGCAATTTTCGTTTTAATTTCTTCTGGAATTGATTACTAACGATTTTTTTATTTATTTATTTTTTTAGTCTTATTATTTCACTCTATTTCATCACAAGTTAGGTTATTTATAATATGGATATAAAAGTAAAATATAAAAACACTTACAAAACAATAAAAAAAAATACATATAAACACATTATAAAAAACCTAACTTAGGGTGCCGCCAGCAGCGGGGCAAGGCCCAAGCTGCCGGTGGTCAGGGCCGCAGAGAGAGGAACTGGCGGACTATCCGGGACTATACAGGACATAAGGGCGCCCATAAGCAGCTCGTTGTTTGTGGTGAGGATGGGCGGAATGTCCTTCTTCGACTCGTAGAGGTTCTGTTTCCGGATACCTGAGCCGATGCCCGCGTGGTTCTGAATCAGCTGGTTTATTGGGCCCTGGAGACATTAACTCACCATACAGGACATAAGCGCGCCCATAAGCAGCTCGTTGTTTGTGGTGAGGATGGGCGGAATGTCCTTCTTGAACTCGTAGAGGTTCTGTTTCCGGATGCCTGAGCCGATGCCCGCGTGGAACTCAGATGCCCGTGTGGTTCTGAATCAGCTGGGTTATTGGGCCCTGGAGAAATTAACTCACCATACAGGACATAAGGGCGCCCATAAGCAGCTCGTTGTTTGTGGTGAGGATGGGCGGAATGTCCTTCTTCGACTCGTAGAGGTTCTGTTTCCGGATACCTGAGCCGATGCCCGCGTGGTTCTGAATCAGCTGGTTTATTGGGCCCTGGAGACATTAACTCACCATACAGGACATAAGCGCGCCCATAAGCAGCTCGTTGTTTGTGGTGAGGATGGGCGGAATGTCCTTCTTGAACTCGTAGAGGTTCTGTTTCCGGATGCCTGAGCCGATGCCCGCGTGGAACTCAGATGCCCGTGTGGTTCTGAATCAGCTGGGTTATTGGGCCCTGGAGAAATTAACTCACCATACAGGACATAAGGGCGCCCATAAGCAGCTCGTTGTTTGTGGTGAGGATGGGCGGAATGTCCTTCTTGGACTCGTAGAGGTTCTGTTTCCGGATGCCTGAGCCGATGATGCCCGCGTGGAACACTGAAGTGTGGCTCTGGGTCAGCTGGGTTATTGGGCCCTGGAGAAATGGGACACGTTTAACGTTTAGAACAATTTATGTACGACGTTTCATTTGTCGAACGCGGTTTTATATCAAAGAATTTGTGTTTTTTTTTACCACGTTCCACGTTCTAGCAAATAAAAGATGACAAATGAAACATCAGACAAAAATGTTTCGAGTTTGCCGTAGGATGAGTTAATAAATCGAAAATAAACTAAACGAGTCCCTAGCTACTAGCTAGCACGGCGGTATTGCTCTGTGCATCAGCGTTACTCGATCAATAATCCTATCATTGTAACTTAAACATGGACGCAAGTGAAAACACTCTAGGTAATGTTAAAAGGGGTTCACACACATCCTCATACTCACATAATATGCTTCTGATTCATCTGCACTATGAGTACCTAGTTCTGCTGCTATTTACGAAGACAGTGCTGCTTTTCTACATTATTAATAAACCGGTTTATGTCCCTCCGCATTGCTTGACCAAGTAATACCCTACCATATCAGCATATGACAGACGCAAGTGAAAACACTCGGGGTAATATCAAATAGATAGATAAAACATTTATTGCCACAATAGGTAGGTAGTACACAAATTTAGAAGTGGGTGAGACTTGAACTCACGGCCTCTGGATAGATACTCCAGCGCTCTGCCATCTGAGCCACCAAGACCTCATCCATAGCCAGCCAATCTTCCATATAGTTCAAGTCTCACACATGACAGTAATTTTTCCACTTTTAAATTTATTCTAAGCTAAATAGCATCGTTCGCAGACGTTTCTGCTTGTTAAAAATTAAAAATAGTACACAGTCATTTTATTTATACTTACATGCTTCTGATTCATTTGCAGCAACAACTCCTCCGGTTGCCAATCCCTGGCCGGAACGACGGTGTTGCTCACAAAACTCTTGCTACCAAACGCTGCCTCTTCCCTAAACATGGCTGTCTCCAGCAAGTCCCGTAGTGCGGCTGCGCGGGCGAGCTTGCTGTGGAGACAGAGTTTGCGGAGCAGGCGACTCGCTATTTGTACGCCGCGGAGTTTTGTTAGGATGTCTGCGAAACAAAACGTGTGTTTTGGTTTTTATTGGTTACTTTCAAGTGTAAATATGTGGCTTGAGACCGGGCGCCACGCAAAGCACAATAAATAAAAATTATTTTTACCACAGACAAGACATCCTCTCATCCTCTAGACTAGCATAGTAGCGCTACCCCATCCTCCACAAATATACGGTAGTTTTACTCCATCTTCGAGTCAAAGTGTCTTTGAACGGACCAATCACGGCACGGGATTCGCTCACCTCGTCCCCCGCACCCCTGTATTTTTGGCATCATCGGTTTCATGAAATAATTGCTCTAAACTCCGTCTAGAGGATTCCTAGTCTATGATTTTTACACAACCCTTTCATAAATTTTACATTTCAGCCAGTTGATTGGTGATCAAAATATTTTACCACATATTTGGCGAACCTATTTAAAATTCATCCCCTAAGGTGGTGAAAAAGGTATTGAAGGCGTAGGGGACCTTAAAATACGTAGTAACGTAAAATGTTAAAGAACAAAAATGCGTTTTTGAAAATTTATCCCCGTCCATCAGAAACAAGTCGATGGAGAATATAGAATGGCCATACCTTTCTCATGTAGACACCGGAAGAAATACATAACTGTGGCTTTAACGACCTTCAGGATGGCCTCTACGCTCGGCGGCAATCCTTTCGTCCCCGACAAGTCTATTCTGTCCAACACCTGCCAAGAGAGCAATACAAATATCACGTTTAAAACATGTTACATTAGGCCCACTTGCACCATCTCACTAACCCGGGGTTAAGCGGTTAAACTGTTGACCCAGTGTCAAGTTTACTGGTAACTAGGTAACTCGAGGTTTAACCGGTTAACTCCGGGTTAGAGGAAGGTGCATGTGAGCCTTAAACATTTAACCGCTGAAAGCATACCGATTTTGTTTTCAGCTGTATCACGAATTCCATATAAAAGTAGTTTTGGTTTTTGGTGTTTTTAGTTTAGATAAGAAAATGACAACCATCGTGTAGAGACAACGAAGTCTTTTTACCTCACATAGTGATGCCGTACCGTAGCCATAGGTGTACATACACGTTGTAATCCGCCCCGGATTTACTTAGAGCATTAAAACAACAAGAAAGTTCGGCAGTGATTCTCAATAATATGCTGCATATAATTACAGAACGTAGTAAACTGGTTATTTTGTATAGAAATTTCTACAAACGTAATCCACAGACAAGACATCCTCTAGACTGAGCATAGTAAGGCTACCCCCTCTGCCACTTATATTATACGGTAGTTTTACTCCATCTTCGAGTCAATCACGGCACGGGATTCGCTCACTTCGTCCCCCCGCACCCCCGTATTTTTGGCAGCATCGGTTTCATGAAATAATTGCTCTAACTCCGTCTAGAGGATTCCAAGTCTATGACGTAATCCGTTTTTATTGCTCTAGAGTGTAGTTACCTCAGCCAAGGTGTGGCAGGCAGGCTTCTCCGGGAGCGAAGACATAGTGCAGTCAAAAGATGATCCTTTCTTGTAATTAGATCTAGAACTCGTACCTATACCTACTATTAATCCTATATTACCTACCTATACCTACTAACTACTAATTATTAATCAACACATTTTTATTTATCTTGAGTATAGTTACCTCGACTAATGCGTGGCACGCCGGCATCTCAGGCAGCGAAGACATAGTGCAGTCAACGGTGATCCTTAGCAGCGAAGCTGTCTCTTGTAACGCAGTACCAAAGCGGCAGAGGTTAGCCGCGACCGCTCGCCCTATGGGTTTATATACCTACCCAAAAAATTTATTTTTTTATCTTGAGTATAGTTACCTCGACTAATGCGTGGCACGCAGGCATCTCAGGCAGCGAAGACATAGTGCAGTCAACGGTGGCTCGTAGCAGCGAAGCTGTCTCTTGTAACGCAGTACCAAAGCGGCAGAGGTTAGCCGCGACCGCTCGCCCTATGGGTTTATATACCTACCCAAAAAATTTATTTTTTTATCTTGAGTATAGTTACCTCGACTAATGCGTGGCACGCAGGCATCTCAGGCAGCGAAGACATAGTCCAGTCAACGGTGACTCGTAGCAGCGAAGCTGTCTCTTGTAACGCAGTACCAAAGCGGCAGAGGTTAGCCGCGACCGCTCGCCCTATGGGTTTATATACCTACCCAAAAAAATTATTTTTTTATCTTGAGTATAGTTACCTCGACTAATGCGTGGCACGCAGGCATCTCAGGCAGCGAAGACATAGTCCAGTCAACGGTGACTCGTAGCAGCGAAGCTGTCTCTTGTAACGCAGTACCAAAGCGGCAGAGGTTAGCCGCGACCGCTCGCCCTATGGGTTTATATACCTACCCAAAAAAATTATTTTTTTATCTTGAGTATAGTTACCTCGACTAATGCGTGGCACGCCGGCATCTCAGGCAGCGAAGACATAGTGCAGTCAACGGTGGCTCGTAGCAGCGAAGCTGTCTCTTGTAACGCAGTACCAAAGCGGCAGAGGTTAGCCGCGACCGCTCGCCCTATGGGTTTATATACCTACCCAAAAAATTTATTTTTTTATCTTGAGTATAGTTACCTCGACTAATGCGTGGCACGCAGGCATCTCAGGCAGCGAAGACATAGTCCAGTCAACGGTGACTCGTAGCAGCGAAGCTGTCTCTTGTAACGCAGTACCAAAGCGGCAGAGGTTAGCCGCGACCGCTCGCCCTATGGGTTTATATACCTACCCAAAAAATTTATTTTTTTATCTTGAGTATAGTTACCTCGACTAATGCGTGGCACGCAGGCATCTCAGGCAGCGAAGACATAGTGCAGTCAATGGTGATCCGTAGCAGCGAAGCTGTCTCTTGTAACGCAGTACCAAAGCGGCAGAGGTTAGCCTCCACTGCCCGGGCTATTGGGCGGGTGCGGAGGTGCGGTACGCGATTGGAGTTCTCCCACCTAAGAACAGATACAGAGCGAATTTTTAAATGGTGCACTGAGGGCAGCTACCAGATCCCGTGCTGCAGAGACCTGTCGTAACTTTTGAATGAATGCAATTACACACTTCGTAAAAAATTGACACTTGTACAGTCACCACACGGGATTGTTACGCCATTTAGGGTCCTAGCTAAATTAGTTGTTCCATACTAACGCTATGGAATGTCCAATTTAGCTAGAACCCTAAATGGCGTAACAATCACGGAGCGTGACTGTACAGTCAACGACAACATTGTAAATTTTGTCTTTTTTTGCCAACCGATTAATTTTTTATTCAGGATTATAAGATTCATAGCGACAAACTTAAATGAAGGCACTAGAAAATGACAAATTAAAGAAAATGTTCTTCAATAGTAACAAAACAAAAAAAAAAAAAAAACACCCCGTTTATTAACAAAATAAAAAAAAACACGGGTTCTTTTCTCCGTCTCTTTTCTTTTTTCAAATTTGATCGCGTGCGTCGGACTAAACTTACACAAGCTTATCAGATAAGCAGACTGAACAATAATAGTCAACATACCTTAACAACTTGACGATATTCAGACAATAATGATGCAAATACGTCTTCTGATCCGCCGGCACCGTCCCCTGCACGAAAATCTTCTTTATCTGCGTATCTGACTGCATAGAATTCCTCAAAGCGTTTCCGACGGCTGTCTGAATATGCTCCTGGTATCGTTCGGCTGAGCCCAGCGCGCGTTCTGACGTGTCGTTAGGGATGTGCATGGTCGTGGTGCCGGACATTCACGATAATGGGTATAGTTGTGTCGTATATATAGAGTAAAGCACTCATTTACATTTATATATGTAATAACTGAATAATAATAGTCAACTCACCTCAACAACTTGACGATATTCAGACAATAATGATGCAAATACGTCTTCTGATCCGCCGGCACCGTCCCCTGCACGAAAATCTTCTTTATCTGCGTATCTGACTGCATAGAATTCCTCAGAGCGTTTCCGACGGCCGTCTGAATGTGCTCCTGGTATCGTTCGGCTGAGCCCAGCGCGCGTTCTGACGTGTCGTTAGGGATGTGCATGGTCATGGTGCCGGACATTCACGATAATGGGTATAGTTGTGTCGTATATATAGAGTAAAGCACTCATTTAATTCATAATTCATAATTCATAATTCATAATTTATTGCATAATAATCATGTGGTACGAGTACAGGACAGATATTACATCAGGGTAAGTTCACACATGAACCCTGTTAGGGCACAGCAAATGTTTCTTAAAACTAAACTATAACTAGGAGGTGCAGTGCAGGCACATGTGTAGGTACATAATTTAAAATAAATGCATTTTGGTACTTATGTTCAAGGCATAAGATTAAAAGCTAATATTTATTATTTTATACTTATGTTATTACATTAATTACTTATCTGGGTATGATTTTTGATAGGTACCATTGATTTATTATTATTAATTTGTTTCTAAATACACTTCCATAGTATCATTAATAAATTAGCATTAAGAATGTTTAATTCAATTCATCATTCATTAATAAATTAGCATTAAGAATATTTATTCAATTTATCATTCATTAACAAATTAGCATTAAATATATTCAATTCATCGATTTATTATTCATTCATTATATAATATTATAGGTAGGTATATTTAATTTAAATTATCATTATAAGTTATTATTATGTAATTGTTTATTTATTATTATTTTATTTTATTTAGGCAATGATTCATCATTCAGGTACTCGTCTATGGAATAATAGCATTTTTTTAGCAATAAATAAACATTTACATTTATATACGTAATAACTGAATAATAATAGTCAACTCACCTCAACAACTTGACGATATTCAGACAATAATGATGCAAATACGTCTTCTGATCCGCCGGCACCGTCCCCTGCACGAAAATCTTCTTGATCTGCGTATCTGACTGCATAGAATTCCTCAGAGCGTTTCCGACGGCTGTCTGAATGTGCTCCTGGTATCGTTCGGCTGAGCCAAGCGCGCGTTCTGACGTGTCGTTAGGGATGTGCATGGTCATGGTGCCGGACATTCACGATAATGGGTATAGTTGTGTCGTATATATAGAGTAAAGCACTCATTTACATTTATATACGTAATAACTGAATAATAATAGTCAACTCACCTCAACAACTTGACGATATTCAGACAATAATGATGCAAATACGTCTTCTGATCCGCCGGCACCGTCCCCTGCACGAAAATCTTCTTTATCTGCGTATCTGACTGCATAGAATTCCTCAGAGCGTTTCCGACGGCTGTCTGAATGTGCTCCTGGTATCGTTCGGCTGAGCCCAGCGCGCGTTCTGACGTGTCGTTAGGGATGTGCATGGTCGTGGTGCCGGACATGATGCGTACGAAGAGAGCTAGGGTTGTGTCGTTGCGAGAGTATTGGAGGAGGTAGCTCAGTGTGTTTATGTATTCTGAGGGGAGGCGGCAACCTGGAAATAATGGGTTACTTAAGTAAGGACGATATCCCAAAAACCGGCCAAGTGCGAGTCGGACTCGCGCACGGAGGGTTCCGCACCATCAACAAAAAATAGAGCAAAACAAGCAAAAAACGGTCATCCATCCAAGTACTGACCCCGCCCGACGTTGCTTCGGTCAAAAATCACGTTTGTTGTATGGGAGCCCCACTTAAATCTATATTTTATTCTGTTTTTAGTATTTGTTGTTATAGCGGCAACAGAAATACATCATCTGTGAAAATTTCAACTGTCTAGCTATCACGGTTCGTGAGATACAGCCTGGTGACAGACGGACGGACGGACGGACGGACAACGGAGTCTTAGTAATAGGGTCCCGTTTTTACCCTTTGGGTACGGAACCCTAAAAATTACAAAAAAAGTTAATAATGTACATATTAGGGTGGCCCTTATTTCGTCGAAGTTATATTTTTCTACGGGGCACCCGCTTAGGCCCACTTGCACCTTCCCACTAACCCGGGGTTAAGCGGTTAAACCGTTAACCCAGTGTCAAATTGTACTGGTAACCATTGTAACTCCAGGTTATACCAGTTAACCCCGGGTTAGTGTAATGGTGCAAGTTAATGTAATATCTACCACTAAAGAACGAATGTAATTTTGTTTCAGAATTTTTAAATACATTTTAGAGGTCGCTACCGCACTTTGAAAATTTGGACCCTCCATACAAGATGATTTTTCTTCAATATATATATATATATATATGTTTTATTTACTGAAAAGTCATAATAGCTTCTGCGGATAATACTTACTGACAAGTATGAGCAGCCGGGCTATAGTATACTGTTCCAACTGGTCTCCGACCAGGAGTCTCTCCCTGAGTACCGGCGCCTCTTCGGCAGCACTGGTTAGGAGTGGAAAGTCTGCGTCTGGGAGTAATCCTGATAGTTCTAGCTTCTGTAGAAGGTACTCTGTAATAAGATAAAGTCACCATTGGTAACTATTGACAATTTATATGTATATCGAAAAATTACAAGCCATCTTTGGATTTTTTCGTGTAGCTGCCGTTTGAAATGTGGACTATTACATCCTGGAAGGTCATAAAACAAAAACATCGACAACTATTTTATCAAAATCGGCTTTGTAGCTGTGGCGCTACGACGGTACAAAATAAAAATACCGCATATCCCAAAACATTTCCCGCCGAGAGGCCATATTATTGTTGTATAATGTTTTGTATAAAAATGCCTATAGCTGGTCAACCAAATATTGTCAGTAAAAAAAGGCGCGAAATTCAAATTTTCTATGGGACGATATCCCTTCGCGCCTACATTTTTCAAATTTGCCGCCTTTTTCTACTGTCAAGATCTGGTTGACAAAGTATAAAAACTATTTGCGCTGGCCACTTACCAAGCAGCTGCCGGCACACAGGGTGGTGCAGGAGCAGTAGAGTGCACTGCACGGACGCGCGCACGAGTAGAGCCACCAGCGACTCGGGCCCGACTCCCTCCCAGGCCGCCGTGTTGCGCTGGTGCGACCACTTACCAAGCAGCTGCCGGCACACAGGGTGGTGCAGGAGAAGTAGAGTGCACTGCACGGACGCGCGCACGAGTAGAGCCACCAGCGACTCGGGCCCGACTCCCTCCCAGGCCGCCGTGTTGCGCTGGTGCGACCACTTACCAAGCAGCTGCCGGCACACAGGGTGGTGCAGGAGCAGTAGAGTGCACTGCACGGACGCGCGCACGAGTAGAGCCACCAGCGACTCGGGCCCGACTCCCTCCCAGGCCGCCGTGTTGCGCTGGTGCGACCACTTACCAAGCAGCTGCCGGCACACAGGGTGGTGCAGGAGCAGTAGAGTGCACTGCACGGACGCGCGCACGAGTAGAGCCACCAGCGACTCGGGCCCGACTCCCTCCCAGGCCGCCGTGTTGCGCTGGTGCGACCACTTACCAAGCAGCTGCCGGCACACAGGGTGGTGCAGGAGCAGTAGAGTGCACTGCACGGACGCGCGCACGAGTAGAGCCACCAGCGACTCGGGCCCGACTCCCTCCCAGGCCGCCGTGTTGCGCTGGTGCGACCACTTACCAAGCAGCTGCCGGCACACAGGGTGGTGCAGGAGCAGTAGAGTGCACTGCACGGACGCGCGCACGAGTAGAGCCACCAGCGACTCGGGCCCGACTCCCTCCCAGGCCGCCGTGTTGCGCTGGTGCGACCACTTACCAAGCAGCTGCCGGCACACAGGGTGGTGCAGGAGCAGTAGAGTGCACTGCACGGACGCGCGCACGAGTAGAGCCACCAGCGACTCGGGCCCGACTCCCTCCCAGGCCGCCGTGTTGCGCTGGTGCGACCACTTACCAAGCAGCTGCCGGCACACAGGGTGGTGCAGGAGCAGTAGAGTGCACTGCACGGACGCGCGCACGAGTAGAGCCACCAGCGACTCGGGCCCGACTCCCTCCCAGGCCGCCGTGTTGCGCTGGTGCGACCACTTACCAAGCAGCTGCCGGCACACAGGGTGGTGCAGGAGCAGTAGAGTGCACTGCACGGACGCGCGCACGAGTAGAGCCACCAGCGACTCGGGCCCGACTCCCTCCCAGGCCGCCGTGTTGCGCTGGTGCGACCACTTACCAAGCAGCTGCCGGCACACAGGGTGGTGCAGGAGCAGTAGAGTGCACTGCACGGACGCGCGCACGAGTAGAGCCACCAGCGACTCGGGCCCGACTCCCTCCCAGGCCGCCGTGTTGCGCTGGTGCGACCACTTACCAAGCAGCTGCCGGCACACAGGGTGGTGCAGGAGCAGTAGAGTGCACTGCACGGACGCGCGCACGAGTAGAGCCACCAGCGACTCGGGCCCGACTCCCTCCCAGGCCGCCGTGTTGCGCTGGTGCGACCACTTACCAAGCAGCTGCCGGCACACAGGGTGGTGCAGGAGCAGTAGAGTGCACTGCACGGACGCGCGCACGAGTAGAGCCACCAGCGACTCGGGCCCGACTCCCTCCCAGGCCGCCGTGTTGCGCTGGTGCGACCACTTACCAAGCAGCTGCCGGCACACAGGGTGGTGCAGGAGCAGTAGAGTGCACTGCACGGACGCGCGCACGAGTAGAGCCACCAGCGACTCGGGCCCGACTCCCTCCCAGGCCGCCGTGTTGCGCTGGTGCGACCACTTACCAAGCAGCTGCCGGCACACAGGGTGGTGCAGGAGCAGTAGAGTGCACTGCACGGACGCGCGCACGAGTAGAGCCACCAGCGACTCGGGCCCGACTCCCTCCCAGGCCGCCGTGTTGCGCTGGTGCGACCACTTACCAAGCAGCTGCCGGCACACAGGGTGGTGCAGGAGCAGTAGAGTGCACTGCACGGACGCGCGCACGAGTAGAGCCACCAGCGACTCGGGCCCGACTCCCTCCCAGGCCGCCGTGTTGCGCTGGTGCGACCACTTACCAAGCAGCTGCCGGCACACAGGGTGGTGCAGGAGCAGTAGAGTGCACTGCACGGACGCGCGCACGAGTAGAGCCACCAGCGACTCGGGCCCGACTCCCTCCCAGGCCGCCGTGTTGCGCTGGTGCGACCACTTACCAAGCAGCTGCCGGCACACAGGGTGGTGCAGGAGCAGTAGAGTGCACTGCACGGACGCGCGCACGAGTAGAGCCACCAGCGACTCGGGCCCGACTCCCTCCCAGGCCGCCGTGTTGCGCTGGTGGGACCACACCACCCATAGGCGTTGGACCACCTCGTCTGTCACTGCCAAACAAAACAAACTTTTAGTTGGACATAATATGTGTTTAAGTCCGTCTAAGTTAATTCTGCCCTGACTTAGTGCCAGTTGCACCATCCGCACTTGACAGACTGATCATGATCAATTTATACTTACGCGTCTGCTTAATGTCTTGCGTCATAGCTTTAAGCACGATATCGGACTTGGCAGCCAAGTTCAACAAGTACGGGATCACATCTCGCTGCTTCTCAGAGTCGCCTTTCAATGAGATGGCTTCCTGCAATCAAGTCAAAAATTATACTTACCTACTTACAGCTAGATGGAGAAAATTGTACTGTGCATTGATAAACCTTATATTGACATATTTTGGACTATTTATGCGCTTATATTTTGCTCGAACCTAACCTGTATAACGTTATGGATTCTTCTGAAAATAGCCTCATAAAAGGAGCTTCAGGGGCATTCTACAAGTTCCATTCAATGACAGATATTCATTGACTTCATAAATTATTGTAATGGATTATGTAAATATGTAATTTAATGTAAATATTTTGCATGCCTACTAGTATAAGGTATTGACATTATCTGGACATGATAATATTGACTCTACCATCTTATCTGTACATAATGTTAACTTGTTAAGCAAAGCATTTCATTTCATTTCAGAGAGTCGATTTTTAGTCTGATGACATCCTATAATTTATTAACAGTGTCAAACTAAAACTCGGCTTTCACGCATTCCAAACGGGTGGTTTCGCCAAGTGCGCCAGATCCGCGTCGGCACCCAACGCAAGTACCAGCGCTGGTTCTACCCACGATCCAACCCACCGCCCACATGAACAAGTCAACAGTACCTGGAACAGGTCGAGCAGCGCGCGTCGAACATGCAACAAAGCCGGCGGATGGTTCGCCAGGTGCGCCAGCACGGCGTCGGCGCCCAGCGCCAGCGCCCGCGGCGCCACCAGCGCGGGCTCCGCGCGCCCGATCCAACCCACCGCCCAGGAGCACGCGCGGCAGCCTGCCAACAACATAATCATGTCAGAAAAGATGTTAAAGATGTTAAACATCAGTGAACAGTTTTAAAAACAGACTTGACAAACACTTAAAACAACAAAAAAATTCAATTTAATCGTTAAAAAAAACATTTACTCGCGCGCATCACAACAGGTCTTACCACACAAATCATTCAAACACTTCATTTGAAAAAACCACTCGCGGCTGAGGCGCGCAAGCGCGCGATGCGCACAAGTACTGACAACTCGCAAGAGTCGCGATACTCGCAAGCGCGCGAGCCGCTCGGTACTCACCGACATTCAAATCCTCATTTGAGTCTCAAATGAGTCTGTTAACTGCCGAACTACAAACCTTATTGCAAAGACAAAAGGTCCACCAAGAAATTCGTTGAAGTTTCGCTCACCGCCTCACGCGTCACTGACTGGGACATTCCCTCAAAAATCCTTTCAAAATGAAACAATGAATTATATTTATCCAAAGAGGGAGTGAGACAGACACACGCCCAACTTCAATGTCGCCTCGCCGAAAATGACACACGAAAGACAACAAGCGTAAGCGCTGCAGGCTTTCATACATCTTAAATATGTCTTTCATAAATATGTCTATACATTAAATATTTTTTGTTGCCGTTGGAGTTTTTTGAAGCCGGAGGAACGGTCGATGCAAAAAAAATTGTAGTACCTCACCTCATTTGAAGTAAGACATTGTAGTACTTCATCTTAGAAAATGAGGTACTCATACAAACTCATTTTAAATTGATGTCCCACCCATCACTACTGTTAACTGTGGTTGGTGCAACTGGCCCTTAGTGAACCAAAAATCCCCATTAACATTTCAACCCATAGGGGATAACAAGGCCTAGGCCACAATTATTTCCTCCACCAAAATGGTCTAAAAACTCACTGGTACAAGCCAGGGTGAACTCACAACCTCCAGTTTTAAAGTTACCCAAAACTGGGTAGGCACTAAACTTTACAAACTCTCAGTGCACAATATCTTACCCAGCATCATATCTATGCATTTAGCTCTCCTGTCGGTGTCTAGTAATGTCAGGTTTTGTGCTGTGATGTCCAACAGTATCCTTATTGGTTCAGTTGTTTGGAGTGTTCCACCTAAAAGGCAAAAACTTTAATTAAAAACTGGTATTGTAAACCTTTAACAGACCACACTGTTAAAAATTTGCAAGAAATACTCATGTAATCAAAATCGGGCAAGCATTTTAGGCCCATTACCATGGACATGGCTATAGTTATGTACATACTTACTTAAGTTAAAAATCAATTTAAAAATCATCTGCGAAAATAGCAAACTGTAGCTTAATGCAAAGCTTGAACCATTTTACTGTCCCACAATTTGTAACCTATTAATATTAATTATTTTTCTTGTATCATAAACTAGCCACCCACCCCGGCTTCGCATGGGTTAACAAATTATACATAAACCTTCCTCTTGAATCAATCTAAAAAACCGCATCAAAATCCGTTGCGTAGTTTTAAAGATCTAAGCATACAGACAGACAGGGAAGCGAGCGACTTTGTTTTATACTATGTAGTGATGACAAGTTTTCATGAAGTGATTTAACTAAAAGATTAACTTTAACCAAGCAAGCTTCCTAAGGATTAATAAGGCTGCTATTTCTAATATTGTTTACTTACTTGGCACATTTTCTTTTTGTGTAGCAATATCCATAATTAGATTGATACACCATGGCGCAATGAAGGGCGCCCAGGCTTCACCAAGACTGCAAAGCTCTGGGCCGATCATGTTGACACTCTCCAGCGCTCCGTTTGTACTAGGGTCGTTCTGAGGAACATGCCGTGAGTTATTTAAAGCTATAAAGCTGAGTACTTTAAGAAAAATAGGCTAGTCTAAAGACCGGTTCTTTAAAACGCAAAATTCACAAAAGCATACCTCATAGTCGGTTGGATTGATAGAAACATTGACCGCACTATGAAAAACCATCGCGAAATACTCGAGAACGGCATCTCGAGCGGCTGGGAACGTCTTCAACAGGCTGATACCGATTTTTGTTAGCTCGGAGGCATTCTGGATGTTCCTTCGTGATACACCATAAATAAAGTTGTTAAGGTCTGCAGACAATGCAGTGGAATTGCCAGAGGGATTCATTTTGTTTATTTCGTTGCTTAGGTGTCTAATAACATTACATTAGTGATAAAAAGCCCTGCGTGCATTACGCACGCAAAACAAAACGCAAATGTGACACAAGTGACACATGCCAGCCTGACAGATAATTATGTTGATTTTTTTTAATGTTACCAGTGCAAATTTCTATCAATACAAATCAAATACAATTCTAACAAACAAAATTACTCAATAATAGAATATATTCTATTAATTTATTTAATTTTCATACCGATAATATTTATAAAAAACTTATAATATATATTTACAATATTTTTGATGTCGTTGAATTTAAAAGGTAAAGACATAAAATGCAAAGTATTATAATCAAAAATCGATTCAAGAAAATCGATCTCTATACGTAAGTCACAGTTAATATAGTCGAAGAGCCTACAAGGAAAATCTGGCATTGTTAAAATAATTATTTAGGTACTACTACAATGAGGGTGTTGTAGTAACACTTGTAGTTACGGTGTCGGTGCTCTAAAACATTAGTACTTAAGTATATGTAGAGAAATAGGTAAAATAAATATAGTAACCACTGACTTCGGTTTAATAACTGATCTGGCAAGTCGAGCAAAACAAAAAGGCACGGCCGTACCATCTGGGGGCACGGCAGTGCCCCCGCCAAGTCGAGCAAAACAAAGAGGCACGGCCGTACCATCCTTTTCTCGAAGCGATTCAGGCCATTTTCGACGTCCTCTAATTTTGTGCTGGCTGAAGCTAGAACCCTGAATTTTCAGTAATATATAGGGCTTAACATGCTTAAGATATATTCTCAAAAACATTCAATTTGAACTTGTAGTTTAAGAATTATTGTACGTTAAAGTTCCTTATTTTCGACACTGACACACTCACGATCATCATAATTCTAAGGTACTTCTAGCATACCCACAAGCTTCAAATTTTAAACATAAGTAGTTTTCAGCTTATCAAGCCATAGAAAACCTAGAAATATTGCAATATCAGTCACGTTTTAAAGATCTGAGAACTGCATAAGTAAGTTTGTAACCCCATATAAATATATGCTATTACAAAGTTACTGTTGCAGTTCCTACAAATAGTAGGTAAAGTAAAGGTACACTACGATGCACGATGTGAGTATGAATGAAGATGTGTTTAGTTATGATATATGTATACATAGTATGGGTATGAGTATCTGAAAAGAAGTACTGCCTACAAAAAGAGATGAGATCCATCAAAAACATTACATGTAAAAAGGTGCAAGTCTCGCAACGCTTCTACTACAAAAAAGTTTTGAGATGTAATGTGAAACCAAGTCGGTTATTTTAATCAGTGCCAGGGGGTGTTAAAACCGTATCAATAAGATATTTTTAATTTGTAATACATATAATGACCTGGCAATCGGACATAATGCTTTACTCGTACCGTACTCGTATATATATGTAATGCTCAAACTGTAATTAGCGCTAGCGTTGTGTTCAATTAGAATTTTTTTTAATAGGTGACGATGATACTTATGTCATTATGCAGCCGTGCGATGGCCAAGTCATTATACGTATTACAAATTAAAGATATCTTATTGATACGGTTTTAATACCCCCTGGCTCTGATTAAAATAACCGACTTGGTTTCACATTACATCTCAAAACTTTTTTGTAGTAGAAGCGTTGCGAGACTTGCACCTTTTTACATGTAATGTTTTTGATGGTATATTAGGCAAGTGCTTATCGGATCTCGAATATCAAAGAGCGTAACTAGTTAGTAAAATTGACTAAACATACTAACGCCCGTTCATTAGAATTAGAAACCAACAGCATCATATAAAAGAATTGAAGTGCTTAGGATGTAGCGTATTATGACCTATATACAAATTACTAACAATCAAGTTTAGAGTAATGTACATACATAATCAAAAATTTTACGCATAATACGCATTGTCAGAATAAGTTAAGAAAAGGAATCATAAAACAAAATCTTGCATATCTTCAACAGTTTTTTAGAATTAATGAACTTTTAGTCAATGTTTTTCAAGTGTATCCTATATCGATAACTCTGTATTATTTCCAAAGCTAGACGCAATTCACCAGCGTTATCAATTTACAAATTGTTTCGTTTTCGTCCGTGACGTGAACTTGCCGCTACGGCGGCTACGCTAGTATAGTGTGACCCGCATCATCGTAATAACAATGTGTAATCAAAGCTCATTCTTATATCGGTCTTTCGGTAGCGAAGTGGTGGGTGGGTAACTTTGTTTACCACATGTTCCACAAGTTATCGGCTTTGTGTTCGGACTCCGTGTTCATATTTATTTTTATTCTGAAGCAAAGGTACTGGAATTCAAATATTATGATAACGATGTATTATGCATTCACTACATGATGTTTTGTTTGAATATTATTGGAATAACTATTTATCAAGGAATATTTTTAAGTAGGTACAGTCAAGTGTAAAAATATGGCTGTATATAACTTACTCAAAAATAGGTCCTATAGTTCTTAATTCGCTGACGTAAGAGCTACGGGACACATATACGGGCTACATATTTTTGAGTACGATGTGTGCACCCATATTTTTACACTTGACTGTACTATTTTATGTGCTAAGTAAGAGAGTCAGTATTTGGTTTAATTACTTACTGTATTGGTCTGTATATCTGCGTAAATATCTCTATGGCGTCCATGATGACATAAGTCTACCCGAAACGCGTGCGCAGTCCGTAGCTCGTATTGATCGGGGCCACCCCACGCGTAACAACCCTCTATATACCTATACATTTCTATTATTAATACCTATCTACGTTCTATTTGATCGATCGAGCCTTGCAACTAATTTAATGTGCTCCAACCATGCTCTAACCGTGATAGCTACTAAAATACTAGATTTATTGAATATAATTAAATTCAATGTAACCGAAACTAAATGGTACCGCACCTATATTTTATTCTAAAAGTTACAAGATATCGAATTCTCAATTAAAGAAACTAACTTGAAACGAAAGTGGAGGACCCGCGCGAAATTGCCTTTTCATGCAAACGTAGTCCCCATTTTCTTCTTATTAGGGTATTAACATTATCGAAAATATTTTGACACAATTTGTTGTATATCAAGTAATATTAACTACAACTTTGCCCCTACGTTTGATTTTTTAATTATTATAAGAGTTAGGAGCATTTAAAGATTTGTATGAAATCTGTTTTTCGCACCAATTTTTTACAATAATCAAAACATCGATAAATCAAACGTCTCCTACGTTTGACTTTAGCTATAGATCATACATCAAATTATGTAAAAATATTTTTTGTAATGTCAATATCCAGAGAGGAAAACGGGGACTACGTTTGTATGGAGAAGCGGCCGTCTCCTTGTACTCTGGCTGGAAGTGACTTTACCTTGCTTTATTACCGAGCACACTAAAATTAGCATAACAAGCAGTAGGGTATATGTTGTTACATAGTTGTAATGTACCTATATAATCGCTTTCGGTAGTTTCGGGATATAATACTAAATGCCTGTCATATTTTATAATAAACAAATTAGCTGTAAAGCCATTGCTACCAATGAATAATGGAGACACATCCTAATTACCTATTTGATGTAACTTGACTTACTTCTGACGTGTTACATTAATAACATTTTGTTTAAAAATCATATAAAACAAAACCTTTTTATAAAACAAAATACATGGTACATTTTCAATAAATCAATTTATCACAATCTCGATATTTATTACTTATATTTTTATTGCTCATTTATTTGTTAACATGCACGGAACCCTAAAACAACATGTTTAGAGTTTTATCCGGAAAACGATGATGTTTACGATCGGATCCAAGGTTAGTTTGATTGAATGTACATAATATGATAAGAATAAGCCTAAGGGGCTGTTCATAAATTACTTCACGATTTTTGATCCCCCCCCCCCCCCCCCCCTATAATCATCCAAAAATCATGCTTCGAATGACCCCGTTTCCTCCTACGTCATGCTACCATCATCAGATGCCCCCCCCCCCCCCTAATTTGAAATGACGTAATTTATGAATAGCCCCTAAGAACCGTAGCTCGCAACGCAACAGTCTGTTAATTTTACTTGCAATATAACAAAAAGTAATAAAGTAATATTGATATTGGAGACTAGGAATTATAATAAAAGTTTTGAATGGTTAATGGTTCACAGTTAGTTTTACTAGACTTATATTTACCGGTATATATTGACCGTGATTACCTTAAGTATTATTTTTGTACTCCCGAAATTTCGATGCAGTACTTTACATGATTTTGCACCTTACCTAAGTACTTGTTGCAATGGATTAAGGTGAAGAAATGTAGACATATTTATGAACTCGACTGTACATCAATAAATACCTACTTACTACTCGTTTACTTTACATATTTCATGTTGTTTCTAGGGCAAAAATTACAGTCAGCATCAGCAGCAGAAGTTGACAAGCGGGTGAGGTGTTTAAATTACCTTGACGCGCTCTTATTCTCTTAACTATATAAAGTCGCGTTAAGATAATTTAAACACCTCGCCCGCTTAGCAACTATTGCTGCTGATTGTACCTACTGATTTCAGAAATTTTACCTGTTCCTGCCATCAAAATCAGTACAAGGTAATATACCTTTTGTTTCATCTCGATTGAACCATAAATCTAATCGCGTGATAATGAGGTACCTACATATGTGATATGGATACAGTTCAGTGTGATGGATATTCACTTATATCGCCGTATTTCCTCTCAACATTGTTCCTTTCTTCTTCTTTTACTAATTAATAAATGTTACGTACACAAATATATTATACCTACCTACCTAAAGGGAAATTCAAGGTAAGTGCAAATGAACCATAAAACTAGATAACATTCGAATTCCCGCATTCGTATCCTGGACTATTTACCTAAGACAAAATTGATGAAGAATGTGTTTCCAGGCAATTAAATTAAATACCTCTTCATTTACCGTTTAGCTGTACATTTGTACTATTCGTAGCCCGGTTGATACTTCTCGCATTTTGCGCGTGAACAGGGTGGCTGCGCGAGCTGGCGGCGGACGCGCGGGCCGCGGCCGACGCACCCCTCGTACACGGCGCAGGCGCGCGGCGCAGACCGACGCTCACCGGCATGGATCGATGAGATAAACGCGCAACCCCGCTCCAAAAATCAATACCCTTTCCATCGATTTTTACAGCCGCAGCCGCCGCACACTAGATTTGAGGGTCGCACGCGGTGGTTGCGCGCATTGTTTTCATATTTCTTTAGTTTTCGTAAACGCGACCTAATAAGGATTATTATATTGTGTAATCAAAAAATGAACCGATAGTCGTTATCGTAAATCGTAACCGTTTTAAAATATCGATTTTCCTAATATCCGGTTTTTTCAAGGTATTTTTTTTAATTGTACATTTTCAAATCGTTACATAACTTCTTAATTTAAAAATAAATTAATTCTTTATAAATAATTTGTTAATATATTTACGTATTTAGTAAATGTTTTTGAAATTAAACCCGAGGAATTAAATGCATAATTCCATACTATACAATTAAAACATAAAGTTTGATTAGTTCCTCGTTCCATTTCCGGTAAAACAAGACAAGTAGCCCGCTTCTCGATGGCGGCGTTTTCGCATTTGTAAACAAAAACAAACCGCGTAACGTAAAATAACAATTTCGCCGCAGATGGAGTGGACGTGATATAACGACAATGACGTCGACGGACACATATCAGTTGAAATGGCATTCGCACAGTTCACATTTGAACGGGTCCGTTGCGGCTTTGCTGCGCTCGGAGCGGTTCACGGACGTGGTGCTGTGCACGATGGACGGGTCTCAAATCCCGGCTCACAAGTTCATCCTAAGTTCGTGCAGTGTTTACTTGAGCGGCTTGTTCGAGGGCCAGCGGCATGTCACGCGGATGGGCGGTATGCTTTACGTCGTTCTGCCTTCGGAGATATCCACGAAGGCGCTCAAGATTTTAGTGGAGTATATGTATAAAGGTACGTTTTTTAGTTTTTACTCATATCTAGGTACTATCCTAGTAGTCATTTATAGCACCTGAACCAGGAGTCCCAGGTGTTTCTGATTATTCATATATTTTGTATGAAATTGCGTGTGCGACACCGTAACGGTGGAAGGTGGGAATTGAGGGAGAAAAGAAATGTTTACGTCGAAATCATATTGCTATAACCAAACCGCAGTTCTGATCAGTTAAATTTATAGTCTACAGAGGTGAGGATCACAACAACAGAAAAACTAAGAAACCCCTATATTTCCAGGTGAAACAACAGTTTCAAATGAAGTTCTAGATACAGTATTAAAAGCCGGGGAGGTCCTAAAGATCCGAGGCTTATGGCGGCAGACGGATGAAGCTGGAGACCCTCCGGCAGAGAAGACAACTGCACAAGTAGCTAGCGTTAACAAACAGCCGGTGAAGAAACCGGAGGACTTACAGCCTAAGATTGCAGTCAAGAAAGATGATAAACTACTTAAGACTTTTACACCAATGCAGCAGCAAGGGGTCACAAGGTGAGAAAACTTTAAGACAATTTTTTTTTTTATTTTACTTTAGGCATTTAAACATCATTAATTTTATTTTTGTTGACCTAGGTTCAAAATCCACCTAGATAAACTGTCTAAGGTAAACTCACAACAATTCGGCTACATTCTCTCTGCTTTGCCTTACCTGGTCTCTACCAAGCTGGCCTCTGCCTTTTGGCATTAAGTCCATCTTTTGTACACAATAAGGTTTTCTTTTATTGTGCAAGGGTTCTATGGGTCTACAGAGAGTTCAGAGCATAATTATGTACAGTTAGCTGCAGAGAGAGGTGAAACAAATTTCTATGCGGGGGGGGGGGGGGGAGGGGGGTCACCTCTGCAGCTGACTGTACTTTGTAAGTGGGTGGTTTTATTAGGCTACTAAAAATAAAAAATCTTATTTACATTTTAATACTACATGTAACACTCACCTGACCTGAAGTTATTCTGCCCTTGGCTCTAGTTAGGCCTTACCAAGGTCAGTTACTAAACCATATTCATATTGTATGGGTAGTTTCATAGTTATAAATAAATAAATAAATATTAATATTTTTACACAAGTTGACTAAGCCCCACGGTAAGCTCAAGAAGGCTTGTATTATGGGTACTCAGACAACGATAGATATATAATATACATAGAAAACAATCATGACTCAGGAACAAATATCTGTGCTCATCACACAAATAAATGCCCTTACTGGGATTCGAACCCAGGACCGCGGCTTCACAGGCAGGGTCACTACCCACTAGGCCAGACCGGTCATCGCAGTTATGTGTTTGAGGTTTGTTGAACCATTTCAAATATAATTGTAATTTCTATTCCAGGCCTATGTTCATCGGACCACCCAAACTGGTGTTCATCAAGACCACTGAGGGCGGCACGCAGGCGGCGTTACGATCGGCCGGGCCGAAGGGCCAAACTATACTGGTTGCACCCGCGCCCTCCCTGGACACCTCTACCACCTCTGCTACTACCACCACAACCTCCACTTCAATAGCTATAGGTAATTATACTTGGTCAACCAGATCTTGACAGTAGAAAAAGGCGGCAAATTTGAAAAATGTAGGCGCGAAGGGATATCGTCCCATAGGAAATTTGAATTTCGCGCCTTTTTTTACTGACAAGATTTGGTTGACCAGCTATATCTAGATCCATGTTCATCAGACCCAAAATGGTGTTCATTAAGGCAGCAGGCATACAGAATTACAGACGCTACGGCAGCCATGGCTCACTCCGCGATTTCGTCGCGTCGCTACATGTACCTAAAAGTAAATGCGGCCCACAGCAATTTTGGTGTATAGCCGTAGTTGCCGCGCACCGCTACTGAACGGACGCATGCTCGCGCTTGCGCCACCTAGCGGTCATAATTGTCATAATAGACGCGTTTTGTTAGAGAGTGATTCTTCTGTACCTGGTACTATTATTTATTCTGTGGCTACGGTCAGACGGACACATAGACTAGGAATCCTCTAGACTGAGTTTAGAGCAATTATTTCATGAAACCGATGCTGCCAAAAATACGGGGGTGCGGGGGGACGAGGTGAGCGAATCCCGTGCCGTGATTGGTCCGTTCAAAGACACGGACCAATCACGGCACGGGATTGACTCGAAGATGGAGTAAAACTACCGTATAATTGGCAGAGGGGGTAGCGTTACTATGCTCAGTCTAGAGGATGTCTTGTCTATGGGCGGACACAACACAAGGGCCAAATTATATTGTCGCGTCCGGGTCCGCCCGCTCCCTTGAAATCTTTCGCTAGTTCGGGTATCAATATTATCACGAGCGGTTAAACAAATAACAACAACTCTGCCTCCAATCAAATAACTATTGTATTGTATTTCTAGCTTCGACGACGATAGCGGACGACTCGCCGGACGAGGCGCCGGCGCCGCGCATCCTGCGGCGGCACGCGGCCGAGCGCAAGTACGGCAAGCGGCAGAAACCAGACGACACCGAAGACAAGGATGCTGAGGATACTGCCTCCAGTGAGTACAGACCACACTGTTAACTGATAATCAACCTTATTGCTGAGGCATAAGGCCTACCATAGGTCAGTCAAGAGAGTTGCTGTCAGAAGGTAGGTACAGTACACGGGATTGTTACGCCATTTAGGGTCCTAGCTAAATTGGTTGACCATACTTACGCTATAGAATATCCAATTTAGCTAGAACCCTCGGCACGCGGCCGAGCGCAAGTACGGCAAGCGGCAGAAACCAGACGACACCGACGACAAGGACGCCGAGGAAACTGCCTCCAGTGAGTACAGATCACACTGTTAACTGATAATTCAACCTTATTGCTGAGGCATAAGGTTTACCATAGGTCAGTCAAGAGAGTTGCTGTTAGTAGGTAGGTACAGTCACCACACGGGATTGTTACGCTATTTAATTTTATGGTCCTAACTAAATTGGTTGTTCCATACTTACGCTATGGAATGTCCAATTTAGCTAGAACCCTCGGCACGCGGCCGAGCGCAAGTACGGCAAGCGGCAGAAACCAGACGACACCGACGACAAGGACGCCGAGGAAACTGCCTCCAGTGAGTACAGACCACACTGTTAACTGATAATTCAACCTTATTGCTGAGGCATAAGGTTTACCATAGGTCAGTCAAGAGAGTTGCTGTCAGTAGGTACAGTACACGGGATTGTTACGCCATTTGGGGTCCTAGCTAAATTGGTTGACCATACTTACGCTATAGAATATCCAATTTAGCTAGAACCCTCGGCACGCGGCCGAGCGCAAGTACGGCAAGCGGCAGAAACCAGACGACACCGACGACAAGGACGCCGAGGATACTGCCTCCAGCCTCCAGTGAGTACAGTCCACGCTGCTAACTGATAATCAACCTTATTGCTGAGGCATAAGGCCTACCATAGGTCAGTCAAGAGAGTTGCTGTTAGTAGGTAGGTACAGTCACCACACGGGATTGTTACGCCATTTAATTTTATGGTCCTAGCTAAATTGGTTGTTCCATACTTACGCTATGGAATGTCCAATTTAGCTAGAACCCTCGGCACGCGGCCGAGCGCAAGTACGGCAAGCGGCAGAAACCAGACGACACCGAAGACAAGGACGCCGAGGATACTGCCTCCAGTGAGTACAGTCTACACTGTTAACTGATAATTCAACCTTATTGCTGAGGCATAAGGCCTACCATAGGTCAGTCAATCCACGCAGTTAAATTAACTTGTCGTAAACCTTATTGCTGAGGCATAAGGTTTACCCACGGAAGAAAGAAAGAGCGCGCCGCGCTCTAAGGGGAAACGGCATGTGCCTGGATTAGTATGGGAACCTATGTCGCCAACACGCTGTCACAAAAATTGGCCATATTTTCTTATTTCGAAAGGGATTATGAACCCTCACCCATCACAATAATTTGAACCTTACAGTAAAGAAAATTATGTAGAAATTGCACTACGATTTTTATTTATTGTAAATAGTCATTTATGCGCTATCCCTTTTACACTTGCATAGCTTTTCCAAGAGTGAATGCGATAAGATAAAATATTCGACTATGACGTTGACATATGCTATAGGGATGTGCATGATTCGGTGTGATATCGATAAACGCTTATTAATAATTAGTGTAAGTACACGTAAACTACTCAGTTTTTTATACATATGTATACTATATTTTCTGGCGAAGATTAGGTTACCTACTTACTTTTTAATAAAAAAATGCTCGTTTTGAAAGTAATCAAGCCACCAACTACGAATATAACTGTAAGCGAGTACCTATATAATAAAAACTGTTGAACCCTAGTCACAGGGCGGACACGCCATACATCAAAAATGATTTGCGTTTATATGTGTGCGCGGCACGTCTGTACACGCGTCAATGTGCATGTGTGGGTAAGTCGCTTTACTGAGAAGACGCCAGAAGTCCGCCAGATTCATGTCTGGGCCAGTCGCGGGGCGAGATAATGCGAGTCGGGCGGGGCGGTGCGTGGCCGTTCTGTATGATAATACTATTACTTATACTGTGCCTCAGCACACCCCGCGTGATGTCCGCGTCCTCAGTTACGTGCTACACGTCGCTCAACCATCATCTTCCTTCTTCCTAGCGTTGTTCCGGCTATTTGCCACGGCCCGTGAGCCGACCTGCGTTACGGAGCCTGGAGTCTGCTTGGAAACTTATCACAAGAATTGGCGTAGGCACTCATTTTTAAGAAAGAGACTGTCATCTGACCTTCCAACTTCGAGAGGAGACTTTACACTAAAGCCCTATTCGAACAATGAGATACGTCAAATACTAAATATTGAAACGATATGGGTCAAACAAGTGTCGGTGACGTTTCTTCAAACAAATACGTCACTTTTGACGCTGACAGATCCGATCCATATCGTTTCAATATCTAGTATTTGGCGCATCTCATTGTGCGAATACGGATGTAAGCCTTATTGGAAATAGTTCGGTTTCCTCACGATGTTTCTCTTCACCATACATAACTTCCGAAAAAAAAGGCCCGAAACATGTCGCCAATAGCGACTAAAAATTCAAGTGAGTGAAACCGTTGTCGTATAAACAACTTCCTAAAAACTCGTACGAGGCGGGATTTGAACCCATGACTTCCGAACTCGTACTCTTACTCTTACCGCTAGACTACTAACGCTACGTAATGCATGCCACTCGATAAATATAGAAAATACGCCTTCCACAAAAAGAAAAATAAAATATTAAGAACATGTATCAACATAAACAAAACGAACTGTGTATTTATACAAACATCGACATCGATAACTTTTTTGATATGGTCCTCGCACTGTGGCCGAATAGCGCACCCGTACATGACTTTTACGCTAAGTAGATATCAACCTTATCTCATTTACATAAATTTGATTTTTGTACTAAACAATCCAAAAATCCTTGCGGAAACCGAAAATGTAAAAAAGATTGAAATACGTATTACATGAAATAATACTTGCCGATGATATGAAATGCCTCCATGTCTAATATTTTTTGTCCCGCTAGTGTTTTTACACTCCAAAATGGAGCAGCACGGCATATTTGTAATTATTTGTAATTTTAACTGGAATCGTTTTCACATCTGACATCTCATAAGCGCCATACTGAACTGACAACGACTGACAGTAGCCTGCGGTGAAGTTTAGTGCAGCTAATCCTAATGATGCCACACGTTATACACGTACGTTTCGCTTCTATTACTTCTTTGTTTTGTGGGTTTACCATAGGTCTGTCAAGAGAGTTGCTGTTAGTAAGTAGGTACAGTCACCACACGGGATACGCTATTTAGGGTCCTAGTTAAATTGGTTGTTCATACTTACGCTATGGAATGTCCAATTTAGCTAGAACCCTAAATGGCGTAACAATCGCGGAGCGTGATGGTTCGGTCCACGTGAGATTCAATTTGTGATTGTGTCAATTTCCTTTCCCTCGGGGGCAGAATAAAAAAAAATTACTTACGTATAGCAATTGTTACGCTTAAGATCTCCATTCCAAATTTTATCGTAAACTCAAAATAACAAGTCAAGCCGTAATAATTATGTTCAGGTACACAGTTAAATCTACGAAATTGAGGGAAAATTTAAGCTCTGGAGAGTCACAACTTGTGACCAAATACGTTTAAACTCAATACCGATGGCGTTGCAATTGTTTAGGTTCCATTCGCCTGACTGGTACATTTCAGTTACAAGTGTTACAACGCAAAATTTGGTGATACAGCTAATTATAAAAGTTTTAGGAATGAAATAACTTTTTCGACAGGTTACCTACATGTTAGATTTAGATTTCATTTATTTGCAATAAACATGGTACAGTGGTTCTTATGCTATTGTTATTACTGTTATGATTAACTACATAGTAGCATGCAAATCTACACCTTAAACTCTAGGACATACAAGGGCTTTTTCTAAAATAAATATCGAAAACCCGATTCTTTCAAATCTGGACGTTCTTGGGCTCATTCTACTCTATGGGTGAGGTAGAAAATTGTGAATAAAGTTTCACATTTTCTCCATAGTAAATGTATGCAGAAAGTTTTTATTAATTTGTGGCTTTTTAGTTCATTATCGTAAGTTGACCCCTAGGAAACTTGATACTGGATAGGAATGGAATCGATTGGCATACAAAAATAGCATGTGAAAAATAAAAGTTTTCATTTTCATACAAATTGTATGGCAAAAGTTTCCCTCGATTTGTGGCTTTTCTAGCCGGAATTTTTTTTTTGCTTCCATATAAGCTTTTGATCCTCAATAGGAATGGGATCGATTGGCATCAAAAAAAAAGTCTGTCAAAAATGACCTTTTTCTCGCACCCTGTATGTTTTCTCCAAAATCTGTAAAAGCCAATCTTCATTAATTTGAAATCGAGGGAACGTCTTCTAAGACCGTATTCTCGTAGCAGCACGGGATCTGGTAGCTGCCCTCACTGACCCAAAAAGAAAATCCACCCTGTATACAACATAATTCATGTTGTTGTGTATTTTACTTTATTATAATTTTCCGGCCCCTAACCACTATCTCTTTCATCAGAAAAATCAACAGCCAGCAACAACGACCCAGACGTGTCTATAAAGGAGGAGCCGGAATGGGACGCGTCCAGCATCGAAGAGGAGGAGCGATCCATCGCCGAAATGTTCCAGCAAGAGATGAGCGTCAAACAGGAGCCTGAGGACCTGGACATCGATGAAGACGGACTGGTATGTGTAGATATAGTTTTAAAAGGGGCGTAGCCAGGAAACTAGAAAGTAAAATCAACAGCCAGCAACAACGACCCAGACGTGTCTATAAAAGAGGAGCCGGAATGGGACGCGTCCAGCATCGAAGAGGAGGAGCGATCCATCGCCGAAATGTTCCAGCAAGAGATGAGCGTCAAACAGGAGCCTGAGGACCTGGACATCGATGAGGACGGACTGGTATGTGTAGATATAGTTTTAAAAGGGGCGTAGCCAGGAAACTAGAAAGTAAAATCAACTGCCAGCAACAACGACCCAGACGTGTCTATAAAGGAGGAGCCGGAATGGGACGCGTCCAGCATCGAAGAGGAGGAGCGATCCATCGCCGAAATGTTCCAGCAAGAGATGAGCGTCAAACATGAGCCTGAGGACCTGGACATTGATGAGGACGGACTGGTATGTGTAGATATAGTTTTAAAAGGGGCGTAGCCAGGAAACTAGAAAGAAAAATCAACTGCCAGCAACAACGACCCAGACGTGTCTATAAAGGAGGAGCCAGAATGGGACGCGTCCAGCATCGAAGAGGAGGAGCGATCCATCGCCGAAATGTTCCAGCAAGAGATGAGCGTCAAACAGGAGCCTGAGGACCTGGACATCGATGAAGACGGACTGGTATGTGTAGATATAGTTTTAAAAGGGGCGTAGCCAGGAAACTAGAAAGAAAAATCAACTGCCAGCAACAACGACCCAGACGTGTCTATAAAGGAGGAGCCGGAATGGGACGCGTCCAGCATCGAAGAGGAGGAGCGATCCATCGCCGAAATGTTCCAGCAAGAGATGAGCGTCAAACAGGAGCCTGAGGACCTGGACATCGATGAGGACGGACTGGTATGTGTAGATATACTTTTAAAATTTTGACAAATTACTTAAGTTTAGTCAGCATGATTTGACAGTAATTTCCTTAAAAGTATAATGATATGTATACTATGCGTCAGATCAGACATTCATAGTCAAAGAAAAACGATAGGCACAGAACACACAGAACGAGGAGTCTTGCTATGGTTTGCCTCTGACGTGGAACGCTGCTTCGCGCGGCAACTTTAACGGATGGCGCCAAGTTGGATTTGCCTAAAGGCTGACTTACACAGCGCGCGAACTCGCATGCGAGTTCTTGCGTCGTCTAAATGAGTCTTAACAAGCAACCGAGGCTACGCTATGGCGTTCAAGCATAAACATTCGCTCTTGAGCTGTGCTATACATGAGCTATCTTACTATCTGTATCTATGAGCTAGCTAAGTTCAAAATACCTTATTGCGCGCCTCGTCTTGCGCGATAATACCCTCTCGCGCTCGGCTGGCCTCTTTATGCAATAATCTAGATGTTGGTACATGTTGTTGTGTCGGTGCTGCAGGTGTACAGCCCGCTGGCGTGCGAGCTGTGCGCGGAGGTGTTCACGCTGCCGGCGGCCTGGGTGCGCCACGTGGAGGGCCACGCGCGCGCCGACCACACGCACGCGCGCAAGCGCAAGCATCGCTCCGCGGTATGTATACCTACACCCCGCCCCGCCCCCCGTGTGTGAGCGGGACGACAGCATCCAATCCTGCAAGACTCGTTCCTGTCTTGCCAAACAGTCGTCACAGTCGTGTCACTAAACAGTTTTGCGCTTCGCGTAGGTACATTTTAAGTTTCAAGGTCTGGATTCAGATCCATAAAAATTTTCCTTCATTTCCTCGTGGAACTCATCATCAGAATTGGACCTTGACAAAAATGTTTCTTAAGGGGCCCACAGATAACCAGTTCGTCGGACGATATCAGCCTGTCAGTTAAACGCAAAAGGTGACAGTTCCGAACAATTGACAGACTAATATCGTCCGACGAACTGGTAATCTGTGGGCCCCTTTAGAACCTTACTTGCTAAACAAACACAGGTAACGAAGAAGACAGATCGCCAAACTTTAAGTACGCGTAGTGGAAAAGTGCCGTTCTGGTTTTCATCAGTGACACTTTTTTTAATGCATTTGCTTGATTTGTTGATGAAAATACAAAAATCGCTATATGTTGCCTATAACATTTGACTGATTTGAGGAGTTCCGTCAATTTCTCATGGATCCCATCATCTGACCTGGATTCGATAAAAATGGGATTAAGTTGGAACCATATACTTTTGAAAAAAATAATTTCCAAATAGGTTCATACATCACTATAAGTTCTAAGGTCATAATCATAACACATTAAAAAAACTATCGAATTGATTACCTGCTTCTTTTTTTTAAAGTCGGTTAAAAATAAATTACCATGATAAAAATTTCATATGGATATAGTCATCGGCAAATAGATAGTAACAGCCAAAATCCTAGTTCTTCAAAACAGAGCTGCTCGCCCAATGTGGGGATTCCCTGATATTGATATGACATTTTGACAGCGATGTAAGTATTTGCTTGTTTGCCACGAACGGCGGGTCTACCGCGAAACTCGAAATTTCATTATCTGCTTCTATCGCTCGAATATGCAAGAGTGACAGAGAGGCAGATAAGATAACACAATGTCGATAGGTATAGTATATATTTTTATGTATTGCATATGTCAATTTGGGTATCTGATGTAATGTTTACCTTCATCTGCCATTTACTTAATCCTCTGACTCTCAGTCGTGTATTTTTGAGTATAATTACATGGACACACCTCATTCGGTTCTCGTATGCTATTTTATTTTTGCTATCATTTTCTTTAATTTAATGAATGTTTTAATTAGGTATACAGGATTTTGACTCTTGGAGACCCTATACATCTCTAAGGATAATTTGATTAACTACTATATATTGTAATCTTTTAGTTATGATGACACTTAGAGACATTTACATCTCTAAATAATTTTAGATTATAGTTTTTGTATCTTTGTGTTTTTTTTTCAATACTATTGTTATTGCGTTTTTTGTAATTCGACATTTCGAGGCTTTATACATCTCTATGTTAGTTTGATTTGATATTTACGGCTTAGTTGTATTTTATAATTATTGACGTGTTTTTTTTTGCTGTATGTAAATTCCATATTGACGTGTAAAAGTGCCCTTGTGGCCTATTTGCTGAATAAATGTTGATATTTGATATTTGTACCTTTATTTAAGTAGTTTTGGAATATTCTTCGTGCTCTCTATACGACCTGCTTGACTTTGTTAAGAATGACTGTATAATACGATTCCGGTTCGTTCCAGCCAAATATCATAATGCCCTTTTACATATTTTACTAAATCTCAAATTGTGTTAGTTCCAAAATGCCTAAATTCCCAGATTGACTTATTTTCAATACAATAAAATGTCATAATAACATTTACACATTACATCCGATATCCAAATTGTATAGTTGGTAAAATGAACAATAACTTCAAATACCGAATTATTATTAAGACTGAAAGTGAAAATGCATTAGTTTCATAATTACCAAAATTCAAAAAAGCCTTTTGTTGACAGGCCCAAAGATCACAATGACACTGTCTCATAAATCTCACAATACCTAAAATTTTGACCACACAGTATTTTTAGTGTTACGTATTTATAAATGTACAGAATAAAAGTAGTAACAAGACGAAAATTGGGATGCCGTTATTTAATAGGGATAATTAATTTAATGGGGGGATCAACTATTTCTTGTTGTTATTCTGTCCGGTCAGCCAAGAGACAATAGTAGCATAGTTTGTTAGAAGACATAGTCCACCACCTCCTTCTGACACGCTTGGTAGACGGCCCTCTATGGAAAGGGTTTATAAGTATCACCAAAAAGCGTGTTTGGTGAATTTAAATGCCTATAAATCAGGTTTTAAAGAGTGACCCAGGAGAACGTAACCATGGCAACGAGTGACAAGAAAAAGTTGATTCACCCTAATAACTCATTGCTTAAAAACTATAAACTTCAACATAATTTTAAATATTTTCCACAGATACTGAGTTTTATAGATATTTTGACAATGTGACGTTTTTGTATCTAGTTAATTTGAGTTTTAGACATTTTGGGAAATGGTATAATTGAAAATCATCAAAACATGATCAAGTCAAGTTTTAGACATTTTGGGAAATACATAGTAGAATTGAAAATTGATCAAAACGCGATAGAGTCTAAATGAATTATAGTCATATTAAGTGGCCGGTATCGATTTAAGTCGCAAAAATGTAAAATTGGTAGATTTAGTCGATGAAATTGTACACCTTTTGTTACGTAATAGAAATAACAAGTATTTACTGGTATCTATTAGCACGTCTTTTTATCTTGCACTTTTACAGATCATTTTTAGGGTTCCGTACCCAAAGGGTAAAAAACGGGACCCTATTACTAAGACTTAGCTTTCCGTCCGTCCGTCCGCTCGTCCGTCCGTCCGTCTGTCCGTCCGTCTGTCACCAGGCTGTATCTCATGAACCGCGATAGCTAGACAGTTTAAATTTTCACAAATGATGTATCTCTGTTGCCGCTATAACAACAAATACTAAAAATAAAATAAAATAAATATTTAAGGGGGTTCCCATACAACAAACACGATTTTTTGCTCTATTTTTTGTTGATGGTGCGGAACCCTCCGTGCGCGAGTCCGACTCGCACTTGGCCGGTTTTTTTAAAAACATACTCACTAAATTAGTAATGATTTTTTTTCTGATGGACGTTTAGGTAAACGGGCGTAAAGCACTGATTTTGTCGATCTTATTTGTAAATTTCGTAAAGGTTGGACTGCTAAAAATTGTCATTTTGTATTAAACATATCCTGTACTCCAACTTTAATAGACTACATTTTTGTTATAAATGATATTGAACAAGAGTAAATTAAAGTTAGACGAAATCAATTTTCACCAGAAATTACTTCAAAACAAGTGACAATTTTTCGTGAAAATCGACTTAATTTCAACGTAATTTTGATACTTAAACAATCTACAACATTGCCTGAAACTGTTCTTATACATTTTGTATAATTTACCGCTACAATTTTTTGATGAATTTTTAAAAACTGCCCCTTCTCGTCATATATTGCCGGCGACGCACGCTCGGGACCTCGTTATTAAAAGCCAAGATGAGAAGACGTGCTAATAGAAACCAATACTTGTTATTTAGATATTTTAGATATTACGTAACAAAAGGCGCACAATTTCAACGAATAAGTAAATCTATCAATTTTACATTTTGACTCTAAAATCGTTAACGGGCTCTTAAGAATACGGTAGTTTTAGAAGTAGGCTTACTAGAATAACCTGTTTTGACATTCTGATATTATAGGAACACGTTATTAATTATTATGATATTTGGCTGTAACGAACCGGAATCTAATACATACAATAATTGTAATTCTTAAATAACATCTAGTAACATCACTAAAGTTTGCTTTTTAGTTTAGTTAGACTATTTAATAATACCGCCGGTAATCCCATAAGGGGTTGGAATGGAAAAGGTTTACATATGTATGATATTATGTAGAATGATCATTAAATTATTCTGTGTGGTCAAAGCGTTTTAGTACAATTACAAAAATTACTTATACTTGGTTTTGTAATAAAGTCATAATCATTATAAAGTAGGTACCTAATTTTATCGCTTAAGTGTTTTTTGCATTTAAGTTAATAGGTTAAAAATACTTGCACTACTGTATTAGTAACTACAGTGGGCACAGTGGTCCTCATTATTACTTTGTTAATTACATATTCTCCTTATGCTAATCTAATAACGACTTCAATAAAACGCTCACGTCTCAGGTAGAATAACAGGTTAAATACAAACACTTCAATAGGTACGCATATTTCGCGTTGTACAGTCGACGTCCAAAATAAGTTTACACTTTTGCACCTTACTCCTTTGTGATAAGGCGAAAAATGTATACATATTTTTGACGTCGACTGTACTTCGCGATTCCGTTCTTTTTATGTGTAACTATTATTTATACGCATTGGGGGTAGACTTACACTGGTTCATTAATAACAATGTTCTCGATAAAGATTTGAGAATAACCGCGATTGCTCCTTTATCCAAAGTAGTCAGCTTCACATTTCATTCGCGTTCGACTCGCGTCCACGATGGTGCTCACATTAGCCTTCGCGGCTCTCGCGACCTTCGCAACTCTGTATTTTCTCCGACTGTACCACACGGCGACTAATCGAGAATGCAGGTCCCTAAAAACTCTGAATGGAAAAACGGCCATCGTCACTGGAGGCACGACGGGCATGGGACTAGAAATAGCCACAGACTTCGCTCGCAGAGGCGCCAGGGTTATCATCGCTTGCCCGTTCCCGCAAGAAGGGATCGACGCACAGAGAATAATCGAAGAAAAAACCCACAAAAAAGTTGTCTTCAAACTCCTCGACTTGGGCTCTTTGGAATCAGTCCGATCGTTCGCCGCCGATATCCTGAAGAATGAAGATAGATTGGATCTTTTAATGAACAATGCTGGCATCGGAATGCCCAAGAACTTTGAAACTAAGGATCGTTTGAATTTTATAATGCAGGTCAATTATTACGGGCATTTTTTACTGACGATACTACTGCTCCCGCTTTTGAAGAAGACTGGAACGGCCGCGGAACCGGCCAGGGTGGTCAACACGTCATCTAGACTGCATTATTTTGGGACAGTCGATCTAAGCGATTCTGAAATCAATTGGCTGAGCTTCTTCAGTTACTGCAACAGCAAATACAGCATGATACTCTTCTCCAGAGAGCTGACTAGGAGAATCAAAGGATTTCATCTTGTGGTTCACAGCGTAGACCCTGGTACCGTCGGGACGGGTATCTACAATTGCTCTGGCAAAATCCTAGGCGCCATCTGTAGATACTTACTAATTTTCTGCAGCAAGACGCCTAAAGTGGGTGCCCAGACGGCATTGCATGTAGCTTTAGATGATGAAATTGGTCGAACGAGCGGGGGATATTTCGAGAATTGCAGACCAGCTCGAGCCATACTCTGGGGCGACAAGGCCAAGAATGCCCGAATACTGTGGGAAGAATCTATCACACTCGTCAAACTTACTGACGACGAGGTGGAACAAAGTTTGAAATAATAACAATGGGTACTGCGGGATACAGTGCTATATGATAATATTTATCTTCTGTCGATCAATACTTTTATGTAAATGTAGGTTAAAGGTGCGATCACTATAACGTGTGTTAGCACCAGACGATAAATGAAATGCCTTTGTTATTTGAGCTCATATACATTATGTTAAAAGTACTAACGTGAAAGTCAAAATTAATTTAATCATGATTTATGTGTTGTTTGTTTTGAACTTTAATAGCTGTCAATAAAGTTGAATATCATATCCGCCATATATGGCTCCATATGCGGTAAAGGGTTAATTTGTTTTTTTTTTCATAGCCTCGAATTGATCATTGACCTTGGTAGGTACTTAAGAAATAAATTACCTTTTAAACGACATATTTCCTGCTTTCAAGTAGACTAACAAGGTAGATAGTTTTCCAACGATTAAACTACCACATAGAACGTCTTAAGTAGGGATTGCAATCCGGTCCGGCGGATCCGTTAATCCGGCCGGATCCGATACATATTTCAAGCTACCGGATCCGGCAAATTTCACCGGATCCGGTCTCGGATCCGGTAAAAGGAATAAAAGCCCTAAAATATAAAATTACAGCTTAAAACACTGCTAAAATTTAAAAGTTCTCTTTTATTATATATAATTCTATTTTAATGCTCCCCTCCCCGCGTTCCCGTTCGCAAACAGCAACACAACAACTTGTTTGTTAGTTGACGCCAGTCTTCTACCGACGAAATATGTGTCGTCGTAGTGTTGGTTGAGATTCCCGTGCACCGTAAGTAAGTTCTGAATTGTTTTATATTTAATTAATTGTGTTGTTACATGATAATATAACGTACATGTTGTTTCGTTTAATTTAGTACAAACCATTATAGCCCAGCTATAATAAGTGTTAACTGCATTTAAAATAGAATGAAGAAATATTTATAAGACTTCATTCAGCAGTCAAGTTAAATGTTTTGTCGAATTTAAAGTAAATAGAATATGTTATTTTGTTATTATTATGCTACTAAATAAAGCGAAGAATTGAAAGCACCTTTTTGTGGGATTTGTGGGGCTATATATTTTAAGAGAAAAAGAAGATTTTAATTTGTGAGACTGATTATTGTAATCAGACTTAGTGGTTACGTAATAAAAACATTGATTTTTGAAACCTCAAACTGTCGTTTTATTAACCCATTAGAAAAATATCCTTAACTGCGCATATAACGCTAAAAAACATAATAAAATACGTGACTGGACGAAACTTTCATCCGCAATACCAATCCGGCCGGATCCCCGGATTGAGGACCAGACCGGATTGCAATCCCTAGTCTTAAGTAAACATTTTGCGTGCAAATAATGATCATACATCGGGGTTTTCGGTGCGGGAATGATTTAGTGTATTTATAACTTTGTTTATTGTAAAATAATTACCAAACTATGAATTAAACGTAGGTAGTAAGGTCCAAATGTGCTTATAAATGTTAAATTAGTATCGTTTTTTACAGTTTTTACCTGTTATTTGGCTAGTGTAAAACATTACCACCACCTTATACTAAAATGAATTATGTTTATAGATTTCTATATTATTGTTGTATATTGGTATTTAACCAATGAGCCGACATTGGTTCGTTTTTCGTTTTTACGACGCGGGTAACTGTTTAATAAACCGACTGCGAAAGAGGATTTGTTTACGGTAACGAGTCTGATATCTTACGGAGCTCTTCTCAACGTATTCTGCATTGGGGTCTCTACACAACTTACCGATAATTGCATGCAATTTGCGTTACATTGCGGCATTTGATCGATCGATCGAATTTGTTATACCTACTTTAACGGCGATTATCTAAAATCGCATGCGATTTAACCTTTTCCACGCCGTGTCAAACACAAAAGCTGTCACTCAGGCGCCACATCGTTGAAGTGTCAAAACTGAAGTTGAACTTTATGTATATGCACGTAGGTCGATGTTGCTCTGTGGTCTGTGACCGATTAAACGGTCTTTGGCGTTGAACCTACGGTGCGGATACATCGGTCATTGGCGTCCAAAAGGTTAATGCAAATTCTGTGGAGGCCTTTAACGTTTACACTAATTTAATTTAGTATTATTTGTGCACAGAGCGATGACACCGAAGAAACGATGGCACTACTGCGCTGCGATTTGTGCCAAAAGCACTTCCCCAACCCCGCCGAGTGGGTGCGCCACGTGCAGAGCACCCACACTGAAACAGGTGTGTACCTTTTTACTCTACACTACACCTTCACACTTTAGATTTACTATTAATACTACTATCTTTCGGGCATGAAATAGTAAATTCATATTTTTTGACGGTTTCAATATGGCGGTTAGTTTACATAGTTTGCAAGTTCCATAGAAAGTGACTTTACCGTCGTGATCACCGAAGTTCAATTGCAGGAATCTTTTTTTTTTACTCCAATTTAGGCGTAATTAGACAGAGAAAGATGCCCGCAATTTTGTTGTTCGCGGTGGGCCCTGGGATTTCTTAGGTCAGAGGTCAGTAAACTTTTGAGCAGAGTGGTGTGTGTGTGGCAGTGGAAATCTTCATTTCAAGAATTTCAAAGAGCTGAAAATGTTGGTTTACTTTGTATAGGACTATAGGTACTCCTAAGGGTTAATCTTTTGGGTGCCTTGAAGAGCCACAATTGTACCTTCAAAGTCTTCGGTTTGCCGACTCCTGCCTAAGGAATTTAAAGGAATGTTTTAAAATTTAAATCAATACATTATTGATTTGAATCTATTGAGAATGTTAATATCTTTAGGCCCTGAATAAACCCCAAATAATTGATAGGTACTATACAAATTATCGTTCTCAAAGTACCATTGATGATCTGTCATCATGTTCAAAGCGGTTTTTTTTTGCGAAAATTCGCTCTGAATTAAAATGTATAAGTTTATTTTGGAAAGTGGTAATTTGAATTCGGATGAAATTGAAACATAGCCTAGGAATCCTCTAGACGGAGTTTAGAGCAATTATTTCATGAAACCGATGCTGCCAAAAAAACTGAGGTGCGGGGGACGAGGTGAGCGAGTCCCGTGCCGTGATTGGTCCGTTCAAAGACACGGACGTCACACAAAGACACTGACTCGAAAATGGAGTAAAACTACCGTATATTTGTGGCAGAGGGGGTAGCGCTACTATGCTCACTCTGGAGGATGTCTTGTCTGTGAATTGAAATAAGCAACATAGCTGAAATCTGATTGTTATGTACGTGGCTGATTCTCGACAAGCGAATATTGAAATAAAGTTTACGTAAGTTACTTATTACCTTTTAACCACTGAGTTCCCGCAACGCTCTCACCCCGCTACACATGATGATCACTTCAGTTATGTTTAATATTGGCTTTGCTTGTTGCTTAACAGCACTTTGCGACCTGAGATGATGGCATGGAGGTCTCCCTGAACACTTAGAAGACTACGGATAGATACTGAAAGAAATATTGCATTTAAATGTTCCTCCGTCATAATGACTGGAAAACTCCTAATAATTAAGTCGCTTCCGAAGCTATAGGTCTGAAAATGGTGATGGCAATACCTTGGGACAATAGCCAACCCCTATTAAAGAAATGTGATCAAACTATAGCGTAACCGTTTCTTATAAATTATAGTGTATAATTTTATAAATCATGAATGGTCCGCTAATAAATTATAACGCACCTTGAGTAGTGTTCTAAAATGATGTGCCGCGGCAGCTGATTCAGTGTTACTGCAAACATTTTAAATTCCCTTTCAATATTAATCCGTTAGTAAGCTAAAAATATAACTAAAATCCCACTTCTGATATCATACGTAACTGTGACAACACCAGCATGCCATCATCTCTTCAAACATGATGTCCTAATAACCCTTTCTAAATGTATCGATGTCGGTTGTCTAGAATTGGCCATATCAAACAACAGTGCCCCACCAAAACGTCACAATCGTTTCACAGAGGGCGCGCAAAACAAGACTTGCTCGCACTGCAAGAAAACGTTCCCGTCTCATGCCTCCATGCTCATACACATGAGGACGCACACAGGTTTGTGTTACTTTAAATATATTACTATACTATAATAATATAGTCGGTCAAACAACTTTGTCAGCAGGAAAAGGCGCGAAATTCAAATTGTCTAAGAGACGGTAACTCTTCGCGCCTACATTTTTTAAATTTGCCACTTTTTTTAAATGACGGAAATGGCTTGACAGACTATATAGTAGTAGTTGAAATTTGCTATTTTTTATTTTAATCGATGTTTTATAGTAAATAACAATGAGATTAATTAGATAGAATCTGTAAAACATTGACATTTTATTGAAATCAACAGATTAATTAAACTAGAGATTTTTCAACACGCAAACACGTACGTGTTATTACCGTGAAATAATCTCTCGATTAAATTTTACTTTGGCGTACATAATCTTTAAGGGTGTGCAATTTACGTACATTGTATGTGCATATCATTGCATATCTATTAAACAACATTTTTTTCTATCAGATGTCGGTTTATATGGGCTGTAATGATTGAAGTCGGATCGAACAAAAATTCCGCATCTTTACTTTGTATATAAAACATACTTAGGTACTAATTGTAATTAATGTAGTCGGAAGGTATACTTACTTTGTTGCTGTGCCGTCATGTAAAGCTATAAATCAGCTGTCTTTACAAGAAATATAGGTAGTCTAAAGCAATAAAAGTGGGCAAATTTTAACCTCTTGACCACCAGCACCGTCCACTAAATACTACAAGTATTATTAAAAATCATAATTAAGTGGCGGCGGTTAAAATGTATAAGGCATTTATTTAAAAAATGTACACAATTTGTAAACAATAGGGTATTTGACTAGTCAAATCAGTATATTTTTTCGAACTGTCAAAACGATTTTGCTACTATGGAATTTATACGAAACACTAGCATGTGACGTGACGATCAAATTACAAAGTTTTATACGGGTTTTAAAATAGACATTGTGTCTATTTTAAAACCCTTAAATCTTCAGCTGCTTTATTTCTTGCATGGTGTAAAATAATTTATTTTAAATACAGTCAAATACCCTATACTCATCAAAAAAACATTTCAGGTGAGCGTCCGTTCGTATGCGGGCTGTGCAACAAGGGTTTCAACGTGAAGTCCAACTTGCTGCGGCACCTCCGCACGCTGCACGACCAGATCATCAGCCCCGCGCTCGTCGAGGGCGAGGCGGACGACGAGACCGAGGGGCCGAGCGAGGTAACCTACTTCCCTATTTCACTATCCTAAATAGAGTAAAAAAGCGGCCAAGTGCGAGTCGGACTCGCCCATGAAGGGTTCCGTATTTAAGCGATTTATGACGTATAAAAAAAAACTACTTACTAGATCTCGTTCAAACCAATTTTCGGTGGAAGTTTACATGGTAATGTAGATCATATATTTTTTTTAGTTTTATCATTCTCTTATTTTAGAAGTTACAGGGGGGGGACACACATTTTATCACTTTGGAAGTGTCTCTCGCGCAAACTATTCAGTTTAGAAAAAAATGATATTAGAAACCTCAATATCATTTTTGAAGACCTATCCATAGATACCCCACACGTATGGGTTTGATGAAAAAAAAAATTTTGAGTTTCAGTTCGAAGTATGGAGAACCCCAAAAATTTATTGTTTTTTTTTTCTATTTTTGTGTGAAAATCTTAATGCGGTTCACAGAATACATCTACTTACCAAGTTTCAACAGTATAGTTCTTATAGTTTCGGAGAAAAGTGACTGTGACATACACGGACAGACGGACAGACAGACAGACATGACGAATCTATAAGGGTTCCGTTTTTTGCCATTTGGCTACGGAACCCTAAAAATGAGTCATGTAGCCTATTGTAACCGCAGGTGTTGCAGGTGAAGCGCGAGTCCTGAGGCCGCGGGGGGGCGGGGCGGCGAGGCCGGCGCGCGGTGCTGCCGCGCAAGCAGAGCTACTCGCTGTTCCTCAAGCAGCGCGCCGTGCTCTTCTCCGCCAAGAAGTGGAAGCAGTAACCCGAGACGCCACGACCCGAGTCCCGCCGGACCGGACCCGGGTAACGATTGACACATTTTATAGTTTGTAGCTTTCTAAAAAGGCTAATCCTATTGTCTATTCTTAAGAAAAACCGCACGTGCCACAACTACCTGCATAAAAAATCGGTACTTCGGTTACTGAGTGCCGGCGAGTCGAACGCTACAGAACCAGTCTAAAATGTGTCATCGAGATGCGTAACAAAGGCGCGTTATCGGAGAGCGCACCTACACTGGTTTTTTGAGCGTTGGACTAGCCCGCGCTAAGGTGCCAAATAGAATAATTAGGACCCTTTTTTGCAGGTAAGTAGCACGTGCGGTTTTACTGAACAATAGACAATAGGATAAGCCTTCGGGGTCTACTAGAAAGCTACAAACTATACCAATTGTAAGACTTTATTCGGTGACGCGATTTGAAGATCATTAATCAATAAAACCTGTGGTCGGAAAGTTAAAGAGAGACTAATATACAGGTCCAGTCACTAAAGCTGGCGCTGATGAGTTGATTGATCAGATTAGGTAGTGTATCGTCAGTGCTCTAACATAAGTATCCACTTTTCTACACAGCTAGTATGGTAACCAGGGATGTTGCGGATGCCGATTTTCTGACATCCGCGGATTTTTAAAGGCTCACATCCGCGGATGCGGATGTCATGACTAGGTACATAAAAAACGTCAAATATTACATTTTAGTAATTTTTATTCCAAAAAACCGGAGAAGTGCGAGTCGGACTCGCGTTCCAAGGGTTCCGTACATTAAGTCCCACTCACGCTTGACTGCTAATTTCTAATAGGTTTTTTTGGCTAATGGCTAAATTACCTAGCAGTCTAGCACTTACGTCGATGCTAAGACGTTCCTGTACCGACCTGGTCCACATCCGCATCCGCATTAAATCCGCATCGATTTTATGCGGATGTTGAAAATAATGCGGAAGTTCCGCGGTTGCGGATGCGGATATTCGCAACATCCCTGATGGTAACGTATACTTATATTACTTACTGACTGTACCTACATCGACTATGTTGCCTATTTCCAGTTTTAATGATATTCAGCTTTGGCGAATCGATCTGTATCAAATAACTGGCCTTATTAAAAGCTGAACTAAATGTATGAAAACATAAGACGATATCGCCTTTAACACCACATAAATTCGTCTACCGTTGTCTAGTTACAAGATAAAAACTTCTTACATGAAAAATGCCATGCAGTCTAAAATGCAGTTTTCTGGTCCAAAGTCCAAATTTACAAACCATTGACGTCATTTTCAGTCTTACATATTTGAAGCAAGTTGTCATGTTACCCAATACCGGCCCGGACGGGACTTTATTTTGATTTCTATCTCTCTGAGTTTGTTATCAAAATTCGTAGCGTCGCGGTCATCTGAACTACGCTCCGTTCCGCCCTCCTTATGTTTACCATTATTTGTATAAGAGTGTATCGTTTCTTTAATACTAGTGTTATGTATTATGTACCATACACAGATTTAGGTTCTAAATTAGTATTTCTTGTTCCTGAAAGTAAGAAGTTAAGTCTCCAACTGTATTCTTTCGGGAACAGAGTATTTTTATTTATTTTACAATCTGTGTATGCTTATTGTACGACTTTGTAAGTTTAATATGGTCTAGTCACGTTGCCATTTAAGAGCTATTTTGTGATTAAATAATTCCGCCTTCGCTAGTAAAGTTCCCGCATAATAGATTACTATAATATCTTTGATATTTGGAAATGAAAGTAATACACAGTGAATGGTTATTGTCAAACTGCACACACAGAACGAGTTGCCTCGCGAGTAAATTGCCGCGCGAAGCAGGTCGGTCGGTGGAGACGTGCCTCTCCCGAGGCATTGCGCGTATTAAAACATACGGTTATAAATTATAATAGTATCATTGTTATTAAATTTAACCCAATGATGATGATATACGTTTGAAGAACCTCTCACATGCATGCAATTGTACAATTTCCGTAAAAATTCACAGATTTTACCGCGTTGGCTAGTACATAAAGACCAAAGGCATTTGTAGATGTAATATTATTTTAAACTAAGGTTTAGAACCTGCTAAATTATTGAATAGACGTAAGTTTTACATTCCATTTGAGTTAGAATGATTTTATTTTGTGAGCTCTCTGTAATAAGTATAGATTTTAGTATTCATAATTCAGATTAATACTCATGTGAAACATGGACATGATTTGTAACACAGTATCTACTGTGTTGTATTTGATATATGATGGAATGTCAATATAAATTTTCCTAAAAGTAATCTTGTGTTTTATTTTAATTTGATTGCGTATCTTAACCCGTGGAGCGCCCTAACAAGACACGTGTGATAGTAACTCCATACTATTCATGGTTCGGGGCGCTCCACGGGTTAAATCACATAACATTTGTCTAAGCCTTTTCTCTTTTATAAGATATTAATAGAAAGCGTTGTTTTTATTGCATAACATCCTGATATTTCGAAAATTATGGTTATCTTAACTTTTTGACCTGAGGGTCAAGGCCAGACCTTTGAGTCTTAACTTAGATTGTTTAGCCTTCTGCTCTTCAGTTTTCTTGTTCCGGGCAGTTTGAAGATCCCGGGCTTATATCATGTTTATAATATTATTGAAGTGAACACTTCTTTAGCGGCGCTGTGCACTTTTTCAGGTAGAGAAAAAATGTTAAACTCGAGACAGCGTAAGACGATCACGTGACCGTAAGACGTAAGATGTCATTGAGTTTTCACTTCTGTCGGCACTCCCTGAGTGCAACCCGTTTTTTTTTTTGAAGTATGATTGGACGGAGCAAATTATACTAAAAAATGGTTTATGGAATTACGTATATTGTGCAACATAGTACAAAAATAGCATAATTTATATCAGTCGTGACAATACTTGCGCGAGTCCCGCTCACTAATGATAGCAGTATGGTTAACAAATCTGGAAAATTAACTAAATGAAATGGGTTTATAGTCAACTATTTGCAAAATCCCATAGCCAGACTATGTAATTAACTAAATTTATTCTCGAAATTGACAATCACAAAGACATGATAACAGTAACCGATGCTGTATAAAACCTAAATTATTAGTGTGGTTTAAAACTAGCATTATACTTAATGGCGATCAGTCTAGCTGTCTTCCTCCTCGATCTTGGGCGCGAGATAGTAGCGGATGTGGCCGATGTCCTGGATACGGTATTCCACTACCAACGGGACGTCAGCAGACATGGACAGCTGGACCTGTGGATAAAATTGAGTACTGTAAATTATTGAATAAGAATAGTTACATGCTCAGACGCGGTCTCATAAGATAAGTTACTTTAAAGGCGACTGCGAAAGGCAGAACGCAGCCAGAGGTGCTCACTAACAACGTAGACCAACAGTTTGGTGTAGATAGGACCTGGATCTTTGGCCGTTATGTAAACATTTTATAAACTTGAGCGCGTGAAAGACAATAAAACTGAGCGCGCTTATGGTAAGTTAAGGAGGAAAGAGGTAAGGCCCACTTGCACCATCCTACTAACCCAGGATTAAGCGGTTAAACCGCTAACCTAGTGTCAAATTGTACTGGTAACCATGGTAACTCCAGGTTTAACCGGTTAACCCCGGGCTAGTGGAAGTCTATTATGCCACAAACAGACCGTGACCATTTGCGTCCACTGCGTCCAGTTTATAGTGGAATAGATACACATCAGTCTGTCCTAGGCAATATTTACCTGGGGGCTCAGCGACGTGGCCTTAGTGAAGTATCCAGGACATCCAGGTGGCAGGCGAATGTCTCCTCCATGTCAGGTTGATGAACCCAAGCTCACGGACACTGTTATTCAGACCTGATTGTCCAAGAGGTAAATACCTGGGTGCTCAGCGTCGTGGCTTTCGTGAAGTAGTTGAGGAACTGGCAGGCGTACGTGAGCGTGACGGGCTCGTCCATCTCGATGACACAGCTTCCTCCTGAGTCCACTCCGTCTGCGCCAGGTTGATGAACCCAAGCTCACGGACATTGTTATTCAGACTGATTGTCCAAGAGGTAAATACTTGGGTGCTCAGCGACGTGGCCTTGGTGAAGTAGTTGAGGTACTGGCAGGCGAACGTGAGCGTGACGCTCGCGTTCCTCCTCAATGTCCACTCCGTCTGCGCCAGGTTGATGAACCCAAGCTCACGGACACTTTATTCAGACCTGATTGTCCAAGAGGCAAATACCTACTATAATTATATACTTATACATAAATTGAACTAATTTATTTTATTGTCGACGTTAAATTTAACCTATTACTTTGTAAACTAGTTAAAATGAAAAATATTTTTATTAATTGTTAAATTTTTAATTATTTTTCACTAATTTACTTTAGTATTAAGTTTTAGTTAAGTACATTGTTATGTACCCTAACGGGGTTCATGTGAACGCTAGCTGTAAAATGCCCTTTGTAAGACCTTATGTAACACATGATTATAAACGCAATAAATGAATTATGAATTACCTGGGTGCTCAGCGACGTGGCTTTCGTGAAGTAGTTGAGGAACTTGCAGGCGTACGTGAGCGTGACGGGCTCGTCCATCTCGATGACGACCGCCTCCTCCCGAGTCCACTCCGTCTGCGCCAGGTTGATGAACCCAAGCTCACGGACACTTATTCAGACCTGATTGTCCAAGAGGCAAATACCTGGGTGCTCAGCGACGTGGCCTTGGTGAAGTAGTTGAGGTACTGGCAGGCGAACGTGAGCGTGACAGGCTCGTCCATCTCGATAACTACGGCCTCCTCCTCCTTGTCGATGGACGCGGTCTGCGCCAGCTTGATGTTGGCTGAGCCGATGTCGCCCGTCGATGAGAACTTCACGCCTGAGGAGGTTGGAAAAATTTAACACGTTCCCTGTGCATGCATCATGTGTAGCATTTTAGGGTACATATGATACCTAGGTACACAGGGAACGTGCTAAATAAAAATGGAGGTACAGTCAGAAGCAGAAGTTGCTAAGCGGGCGAGGTGTTTAAAATTACCTTGACATGCCGCGCGAATAATAAAGTCGCGTCAAGATCATTTTGATAACCTCGCCCGCTTAGCAACTTCTGCTGCTGACTGGACAAAGGTGTGGATTGTAAATAGCATGATTATGAATTTTCAGAATTTAAGAGCAAATGGGATGGAATTTAATATAGTAGATAAGGAGACAAGAATTGGACATAAAGAACCTTTATGTCAGGAACAGATTTTTCTCTGTATTAAGAATTAGATAATTACCTGTTTTGTTTCCTATTATTCTCATAGTATGTATGTAAATTAACAAAAAATATATCTTATAATAGTTAGAATAATATTAACTTAAAACTTTGCATTACATATAAAATCACAGTACTCAAATGGTGTTTTGTTTAAGATACTGCTTACAATAAATATTTGCCTTCATATGTGCTCTCCGGGCGAGAGTGGAGACTGATTTTTAATATATATAACAAAAAGTCTCTCTCCTACTACCATATTTTTAGACAGACTTAGGCTTTTAAAAAGGGCCCACCGTGGTCGCAACCTGTTAATATTAGTTAAATATAGAAACTCTTACCCTCCTTGGTGCAAGATATGACCATGGACTCTCCGAACTGGGACAGGTCCCGGCAGATCCGCGCGAACTCCCCACTCGGCAGGCGGATTGTGCAGCTGTACTCAGTCTCGGGAATACCTGGATTATTTTATATTTTATTAAAATCGGAAATTATTAATTGGGAAGTCGGTAATTTAGGTGGAATTGCCTAATTGGTATTTAATATTATATTTACGTTTAATTCTAGGAAAAGAATACATTTTGATACCAGAGGCCCGTTTCTCAAAAGCATGTAACTTTTAATACAAGTGGAAGTCCCTTTCTAACCAAAGCTGTCAGAAAGTGATATCCATTTGTACTACAAGTTACAAGCTTTTGAGAAACGGGCCCCAGCTGTTTAAATAAAAATATAACTAGTATAATTAATTAAAAAAATAATTTTACGCGCTTTGTGAGTCGTGCAAGAGTTACGTTAATTAGGCGCGCAATTTGAAACAAATACGAGTGTGCATCATCAAATGAAAATCTTAACTCTAATAAAGTGAAAACAAGAGGGCACACATTTTAAATTAAAAATGTCAAATAATATCTATTATCTTCACACAACTTACCTAAATGTTCTAGGTCCAAATTCATAAGTTTCATTTCATAATCCGAGACTTTTTCCTGGTTGGGGCTCTCAAAGACGAATGTAACTGTGTCTGCATTGTCTTGAGCCTTCATGGTCACTGTGTCTTTGTCACCTGCACATTTGAGGATCTTGGACATGCTGTGGAAAAATAAATTATAATATTTATTTAATTCTTTTTAGTATTTGATGCTGCCATTCTTTTTCTTCTTTGAAACTGGTTCAAATTATGTAGATTAAGAATATCTAAAACACAAGACTTATCACTCTTAGCCTCGAAGTCATACAAAATTATCAGGTATTAATAGTCGGAGACATAAATATCAATCTACTGGCTAATTGTAATATATGCAATAATCTTAACAACACTCTAAAACAATTTGGATTTAAGCAATTAATAAATATTCCTACGAGAATAACTAATTCCACGAGTACATGTATTGACCATGCATTTTCAAATATACCTAAATCTGACATACTAAAGATCTCTTGCGATGAGCTCAACCTCTCCGATCACTTATGTACTAATGTAACCGTTGTTATTCACAAAAACAACCTATTAAACAAACATGTACCGAGGCGAACGTTTACTAAGAACACCATAGCTAGCTTCACGACTAACCTGAACATGTATGACTGGAATAGTATATTATCTAAATGTATATGCCCGGGTGACAAAGTAGGGCTAGTTATGAATGTTATGAAACACTATTTTGACATTTGTTTTCCTGTTAAGAAACTTTTATTAAAAAAACCGGTAGATGTTTGGGTCGGCGCCGCTATCCGACAACTACGTGATAACATACGCAAACAAAAGTTGAAACTCATTAAACACCCCACTGACGCCGAGCTACTTCTCTGTGTGCAAAATTTGGAAGTAGATTACTGGGCTATGTTAAAAAGTCAACGTAGCGACTATATAAATAGTCAAATATCCCAACCAAATATAAATATGAGCCGAAGTGTTTGGCGAGTAATTGCTTCCGAGACCTGCAAAAATGTCAGTAACAAAAACAGTGCAATAAACATATTTGTATCACAATCAGCTGGTAACTGCGATAAGGCGCGCGCCGCTGACGCGGCATCCCGGCTGAACCGGTATTACGTAAGTACTAACGTTAGTGATAAACACCCGTGCAATCGTTCCGCTCTCGTTTATCTATCTAAATACTTGCCAATAGACAGGCCCACCCTTCAATTCGAACCTTTTACTCTCACAGAAATTATAAAAACTATAAAAATAATAAAAAGAAAAGAATCAAAAGACATAAACGATATGTCGACTCGTTTATTAGATTATTTGCCACCTGTAGTTGTATCAATTCTCCTAATGTTATTTAACCAGTGTATCTTAAACGGGGTATATCCAGATGTTTTAAAATTAATTAAAGTTCTACCAGTTTACAAGGGAAAAGGTGAAACGAACTTAGAGAAATGCTATCGTCCGATATCCCTAATTCCCGTTATTTCCAAATTATTTGAAAACTTAATTAGTTATAGACTTATGGGATATCTAGTGGCAAATAACCTACTGAATAGTCGGCAGTACGCTTACCAGCCGGGCAGGTCGACAGCGGACGCTTGTCGTGACCTCGTGACGCGGGTGTTGTCGCACCTCGAGGGTGGGCGACAGGTCGCAGCGATATTCTGCGACTTGTCGCGTGCCTTCGAAATGGTAGACCATACGCTTCTTTTAAAAAAATTGGCTGAATACGGAGTCGAAGGAGGGTTCTTCAAAACAATAGCTTCATTTCTAAAAAATAGAAGGCAGTGTACATATGTCCTAGATACGGTATCGGAACTAGAACAAATCGGCAACCGAGCTGTCCCCCAGGGATCATCTATGGGGAATAACTTATTTTTAATTTTAATAAACGACATCCCTACAGCTTGTCCCGACCTTGAGTTCATAACTTTTGCTGATGACACGTGTGTATTGGTAGACGCCGATAACTGTGAAACCTTACAACATAAAATAAATAACGCAATGTACCTTTTGTCAAAGTGGTTCTCTGTTAACGGCATGCAACTAAACATAGATAAAACGAACGTTATGCACTTTAAATTAAAAGCAAACAAAAATATTTTAAGTATATCACTTGACGGGATCAACGTTCCGCAAGTAGACCAGGTTCAATACCTAGGCTGCACCATTGACTCCGGACTCACGTGGTCCCCCCACATTCAGTCGCTGTGTGATAGGTTGGCATCAGCGTGCTTCGCACTCTCTAGACTGGCCAAAACCCTATCATTCGAAAACTTAAAAAAGGCCTATTATGGGTATTTTCATTCCTTATTAACTCAAGCGGTAGATCTATGGGGCACAGCAGCCGACCGCGACAGAGCATTCAAAATGCAGAAGCGAGCCATAAGAATACTAACTCGCAAACCTTACGACCACCCCGCGAAAGACCTGTTCAAGGAGTCCAAAATACTTACGCTGCCAGGAGTCTACATCTTAACTGCATGTAAGTATGTTCGAGCTAACTTACTCAGCTACGACATGACCCATGCACACAGCAGGAGCACTCGTAGGCGTAATCTATTGTTAATTCCACAACGTAGACTTGCCAAATCTAGGAAGTCCCTCGGCGTCATAGGAGCCAAATTATACAATTCACTCCCACTGGAAATATCGGAAGTACAGAGTGACAGATTGTTTGCTAACAAACTCAAAACGTTGCTAACAAACCTAGCCTGTTATAATATTGACGAATTCGTTGATGGGGTTGCTGGCTGAAAACTAATAAATAATAAGTACCTCAAGTGATAACACTGATAACCAACCAAAGTACATACTTGCCATACAAACTAATTTTTAAATTGATAACCTATCGTGTGTTGATAAATATTATTATCTATTAATAATAACAATAATTTGTTAATAATATTAATGACAAAAATAAAATGAATGGATTAAAATGTAATATAATTGTATATATAATGTAATCATTGACATGTAAAATGTATTGTACCATTTTATCAATAAATAAATGAATGAATGAATGAACTCTACTGCAGGGGTCACCAAATGGCAGACAGCAGCAACCAATATTTTTTTTTTACTTATTTAATAAACTCGAGTAGAAACAGATTATTTTAAAAACTGGACCCCCAAAGAAACTAATTGGTGACCCTGGCTCTACTGACATTATATTCATCTATTTGAAAGTTAATTAATAGTTAGTTATAATTCGAAGAGCTCTAAAATGATGTATGCCAGTGGAAGGATTAAGAAAGAACAATTTTTTTATAAACTTACCTTCCCAGATTCATGCCCATGGAAATGTTTCTGTCGCATCTGTATTTGTCGAAGCCATCGGCTCGGAGAGTGAGGGACACCAGAGACACATGGGAGTTGTCCATGGCCTAATAGAATGCGAAGAAGAAATTTATAATCACATCTAAACCAGCTGTTACTTTTCAAAAGCCAAATGTGGTGTACGCATCAAACAGATAGACGGCCAGATATATTGTAATCCACCTTTGTTACCATTAGAAATAAAGAATGGTTCTGATATATTTAGCCATTCTATCCATCATATCTATTTTATGCTGACTGTAAAATCATCATATAAAGGGGTTAATGTGAAAGTTGATGGCCATGGTTTGCAACCCCTGATGTAAATTCTTTAGGTGCAGTATTTTAACTGTAAGACTTTAAGATCAAATGTGGTTATATAGATATTGGGATCTTGGAAAACATTATCAAAGAGATAATCAATAGTCTCATTCAGGTCGTGAAAGAATTAGTTCATAAGTATTTGTGTAGGTTAGGTTAATCCATAAACAAAGGAATTTACCTGCAACTGAATGCCATTGTCATCGCAGTCAAACGTGGCTTGTGTTAGCAGATCTTTGATGGCTTCCAGCACCTTCTTGAGGATCGAGCTTTTGAGTAAACGTGCCTCGAACATTGTTACCTAGTAATGAAATAACACATTTCATTTACACTATACTTTCGAATGTAGCATTTCTTTAAGTTAATCGCGTAAGTTTAAAACTAGTGGTTCAACTACAAGCGTCGGTACAAAGAAAACATGGCACATAGCGAACAACGCAAGTAACGGATTTTGCAAAGTTAGTTCACTGTCTCAAATGCACCATAGCATATGTACATATGTAACTTATATCTTTAGGATACTATTGCACAAGAATACTCACGTTTTACAGAAAATTTGCGGAAATGCGACAAGAAAATAAATGACGCTGGGTGCTGACCTCACGAGCTTTGTGACATGACATGACAGCCGGTGGAGGGAAAAAATGGCGCGAATTGAAAGTGACAGTTAAAACGTCAATCATGTAGCCATTGGCGCGTGGTCTAGCTTCAGAGTTTTAAAATGTGACTCGAATAGTTCTAGTTTTTTTTTTCAAAGGTATAGTTAGTAACAGTAATGTTGGCAAACCTGTCTGTAGATCAAGAGAGACTAAATTTGAAATTCGATTGTGCACTGATTTAAAATTATCCCAAAAAATCCCAAAACAAGTTAAAAATATTCCTTATTAATAAGTGCTTTTATAGTGTGAAAGACTAACGAAAAATATGATTAAAATGATCTCATAATATGTACTATTATGTACCTACTTAATGAAAATTGTAAATATTTGTAATTGTTAAGCTAGTAGTTTTTAAGTTAATTGTAGTATAGGTATAAGTGATATGTTGCTGTGTCCTTACACGGCGTCACTTAAACTAACCCAATAATAAGTACCACCTTTATAACTGGTTTGTGATATGCAATAAATGATTCTATTCTATTCTGATTTAATAGAAATGGGCTCGACTTTTTTTATTTAAAATTATTTCACAGGCTTAGCACGAGATATGTTGCGGCGCGCTTATGTTAACTGTAATGTGTCCGTAGCAAAAAATACATTTAAATGAAGAAAGATGAAACACAAGAATTGAGAAGGAATAACATTTTATTTCTCTTTAAAATTACACCAAAAACTTAACCTAATTTAACAGCCTATTTCTACATGATTGAAATTTTAACAAGACAACTGAACCACTTGTTCCTGAGCTGGATAAGGTGGCAATGTCAAATTATATTTAGAAACAATTCCTGGTGGCAGAAATCTGCCCCCAAGATAATGTTTGGCATCCTGCAGAAATTCTGGTTTTGCACAAAGCTTAGGAGCTGATAAAGAGATCAGAAGAGATGGTTTCAATGCTGGTTCATTGCCTGGTCCAGTTTCGACATCCCAACCACTGGGAATATCCACACTGTAAAACCAAATCACATATTAGAAAAGTAATGAAAATATTCACAACAATAGTTTTAAAATATTAACAAAAATGCAAAATACCTGCAAACTGGTAGTCCTGCATTAATCAAAGCATCCAATGCAGGTTTCAACTGCTCTCTGACTGGCGGTTTAAAACTAAACCCAAACAGTGCATCTACGAGTACTTTGTAACTTTGTTTTAACTCGGTTACTGGTGGTAAATCATCAACAATTTGCACATTAAACTGCTTGCACTGTTCTAGTAAGTTCTCATAGAGGGGCTTGGGTGTGCGTTTAGGGTAGTGGACTGCAACTGAGTATCCAAACAGAGCCATGTGGCGGGCTGCCACCAAGCCATCACCTCCGTTGTTACCTGGGCCACAGATTATAAGGGCAGATTGATGACTGAAAATAAAATACACTGATTTTTACATTTGTTCCTGAATAATAAATAAATAAGTAGGAGTTTCTTATTCTCAAAGTGAAATAAACTTGTATTTGTTATAGTAAATACAAAATAAAATAGTAGACTTTATAAGAAAGGACAAAAAGACAAGGTTTACGTTTGAGGCGGATAGACTTTTGCCACCGCTGTCGCCACGCTTAATCCAGCCAGCTCCATCAACTGGTCAACGCTGAATTTGTACTCATTGAATAAGTCTTGGTCCAGCGCCGCTGCGTTAGACTGCGTGAGGTAGCTCACCCGGCCACTGCTGCATTGTTTCGCACCCGTCATCCCGTTACCCCACACGCTGGCTGCCCGCAACTTAAATTATCAGTTTATTAACGAATGTACTTATCATATCAAATTACATTGATAATTTACTAGAGTATACCGCAATCATACCAACAAAGCGCTGCCGATGTACCGGAGGAATAACATTTACCCATTTACAACTTCTCAATGAGTAGAAGCAATTTGTAGTTTGCCGTATGGTAACTCAAATTCGTTTAATATAATATTATAAATAATTATAATTTCATTATTTCACTATCATAACAAGGTCGTTGACATTGTCAATGACACTGTTGACATCAATTGACATTTTCATATCAGACTATTTGAGGATGATTTGAGGCAACATTAAATTTTATCTTTGGTTTTTAAAGTCTTCACACACTATCGCACCGCATCACGACCTTGGTGCGGTGCGGTAGTATGTATAGGCTTTTAGGACTCACAATACATTTTTAATTAGATAATATTTTAAAATTTGTATAAATACAAGTATTTAAATTCGTTATCTGAAATTTCTGACAAGGATACATTTTAAACTAAAGAATTACGTAAATATAATTTTCAAAAGCCGAGGGTTCCGTTCTGCTATGGAACCCACAACCATCAAAGGGTTAACTCCAATAAAAATAAACGATGTGTTTCTGAACGAAAAACAATTGACAGATTTCTAATGTCTATTTTTCCCAATCAACCGTCACAAAAATGGCTGCGCTTAGAGTATTTAGCCGTAATTTACCATATTTTCGACAACAATTTTCAGCATTACTAGGAAACACATCGCCTTCAGTGAAGTTTATTTGCGTTGTCGTAGTAATAGGATATGTGTTATCGTTCTCTGAAGATGTGGTGAACGTTCTAAGTGTAACACCAGGATATTTGTTGCCTCCTTCGTTTCAATTGTGGTCTACTTTTACGTTCTGGTTTCTCGAGATACACTTATGGGAAGTAGTTATCGACATAGTAACTGTGGGATTGTGTGGGAAGTTAATAGAGCCGCTATGGGGCCAAATGGAAATGATGAAGTTCTTTTTTCTGACGAACTTTGGCGTGGCATTTCTGACGACCTTTTACTACTTGGTGATATTTGCGTGCACAGGCCAGACATCGTATCTGTTTGACATACATGTGCACGGCCTGGCGGGGTACCTGGCCGCGGTGTGTGTGGCAGTAAAGCAGATATTACCTGATCATCTGCTTGTAAAGACACCCTTAGGTATAGCATACTATGTTTTGTTTCCTATATGTAGTTTGTAATAGTATATCATTTATTGTAGACGCATTTAAAGTGATTACTTTTATAATAAATCAGAGTAAAACTAAATCAAAACTATAAGAATGTAATGAAATATAGAGTAAAATGAGTGAAATATCTATTTCTAAAACATCATTGTCATCTATTCCAGGCAAACTTACAAATAGATCTCTACCACTTCTACTGCTCATAGCGGCTATAATCCTATGGGCTATCGGAGCCCTGGAGGGCACCTATCCATGCATGTGGGGCAGTGGTACCATTCTGTCATGGATGTACCTGCGATTCTGGCAGAGACATAGCAGCGGGACCCGAGGGGATATGGCCGATAATTTCAGCTTTGACAAGTGAGTTTCATTTGTATTCAGTAAATTAATTTAATGCTGTGTAATGTAACAACAATGTTACTGATAAGGTGGTAATTGTAAACTGAGATATTGAAGTATGTGTATCAAATTGTGTACACAATTACACTTATGATTTTAAATTTCATGGAAGGTTTGGTATCATATCTGAAATTAATATAAAGAAAATGCTGTCATTCCCTATATTATAGCACATAAGGTGCTTTTTATATTTTATTAAATGGATTAAGGCGGTTTTCAAAAACAATTTAATATTTGTATTTGAATGTGTTCTACAAAGTATAGTGTGTTATACTATACTAAACAATCAATGTATATATTTTTTTAAACATAAAATTAAAACGCATCAACACCAATATCTAACCACGAATTAGCATATAAATTATTCATTATAACAAATGATTTCATTTGCCTACAAGTAGGTATTTACCTACAAGTGCTTGATGAGGAAAAACTTTAACCAATGACAAGTGGCTCAGAGTCAGGGCTCGGAACCGGTTTTTTTGTAAAACCCCGAATAGCCCAGTATTTTTAATTATTTTATGCTCTTTACGTAGGCATGAATCATGTATTTAGGTAACACCTTCGTATTATTAGATTGTCCCATTAAAAATGAATTAACGAATTAAAAATGAAGAACGAAAAAGAACGAAATAATACCGGTATTTTTTGTATGAAGAAAAAACCGGTTCCGAGCCTTGCTCAGAGTATTGAATGATGCAAGATTTGACAACCTTACAAACTCCAAAACAGACTTTTTTTTATAGAAATGGTTATAAAAAGATTAAATGTGTAAAAACAACTATATTTATACATTATGTACCACAATACAACCCTATACAGTTCCAAAATTTAAGTATAAAACCTCATTTATTATCATACAGCCAAACCTTTTGCAAAAATCTTAACATCTATCTGCTATAACAAACAGTAAAAACAGTTATTTGCTCATGTCAGTGGAGTGAGTAACTGTTTATTTAACAGTTAGTGTAAACTGTAGTATAACAAAGCACTGGTGAATATTGAATATCATACATAGTTTATTTGTTTACAAACTTGTTTCTTTGTTTTCTTAAATTTTCAGAAACAGACATGAAGGTGTTGCAAATATAAGTTATAATGGATTAAGTATTATGTTCAGTATCTCTTATATCACTGCAGTATGATTTTTCTAGTTTTAGCGTATTTAAAAAAAAATATTATTATGAGTAATTTTTGCTTTTTCGAATAGAATTCAAAAGTTTAAAGGAGGATGTTATCAAAAAATTTTTATTGGATTTTCTCTGTCTGTCTTTCTTCGAGAGGGTCCAGTGTGGTCCTATTAGGAAATTCCTTTTTTGTTTGCATTTACTCTCGGAAATCACCACTTGGTGAAGGATAATTGCTAATGAAGACCATTAAATAATGTCACTTTAAACCCAGAGGTCTCCAAAGTTTTTAACCTAAGGGATTTGGCTCTCCCATTTTCTTTTCACAGGCCAATGCCTGTATAATGAATGAATGAATTCAATATTTCATGTAGCATGTCTGAGTTTTTACCTTAATTCAGTTAAAAACATACTTATACAGTCAGCAGCAATAGTTGCTAAGCCGGTGAGGCGTTCAAAATTGTAAGAGAAGCGCTCTTAAGATAATAAGATAATTTTGAACACCTCGCCCGCTCAGCAATTTCTGCTGCTGACTTTACCTATCTTGTAGATACACCACACAAAATTAATTCACAAAAATTTGTTTCAGCTTCTTCCCAACAGTCCTACAGCCTATAGTGCGGGGTGTCCTGGGCCCGCCGCACCGCTGCCTGGTGCGCATGGGGCTCTGCTCGCCCAGCCAGCGCCGGGTGCACCTGGCCATGAGTCCTCGCGGCGTCACCATCTCCATGCCGGGCGTGGAGCCCCAGGACATGGAGAGGAGACGGTAAGACACAAAAGCACAGAATAACTAATAGTACTACCGTACAGAAAATTCACTCCTTCACAACAGTCAGATTTAGGTATAAAATAGGGATGTTGACAATTTTTTGGAACTGGTTTTATTTTGTAGATAGACACGTAATAATTACAGAAAAAAATATTAAAAAAATATATTCATTAATTATGAATAAAAAAACATGTATAATAAGTTTCGTGTTTAAATTTCGCGCCTGAATGCTCCAAACTGTCACGTGACCTTGATGACGTAACGGCGTTTTAAACAAACTGCTGTCAGTCATTTTTTTTAGTTCTTTATATGGCAACTGACAATTTTTTTTAAAGCCTTAACACACTGCCGCATCGGACAGCGACCTTCTTTCTCGCTCTAACTTATAGCTGCGTCCTTAACGCACCACCTTACACTATCGATTCGTGCGCCGCACCGCACCAAGATCGCGTTTCGGTACGATAATCTGTAGACACTTAGGCAGGTTTTATAACTTGTCTTTGGTGATTCCACTGTGATTACGTCACGCGCTCCGATTGGCGTTTGCAGTCACGTGATACTGGGCATTATTTTAAATACTTTTGATTATTTTTAATTAATTTATTACGCATATTTACACTTGCAAAATATGATTTTCCGCGTTCTAATATTCCCTGCTATGGTAAAAACAAAACATGTTATATATTCGCGATTCATGTCAACATCCCTATTACACCTATATCGCCGCCTGCAAGCAAAATTGAAACTTATAACCGCGCACGAACCGTGAATCTCCTTTGCGCGCCGCAGTTTTATGACCGAGCTGTGAGTGTCGGCACGGGGTTATCACTTGACAAGTTTTTATACCTATACCCACTGATTTATTATTTTTAAGATAAATATGTAGGAATTACAAACGTTGATTATGTAAACATACATTTTTTATCCGGAGATAGTATGTCTGATTCTCACGGTAGTAAGTTTCGAAGCCATTGTGTATTTTCAATTTTGCGCGAGCGCCACGTGACACGGCTATCGTGCGCGCCGAGCGGCAGCCCACTGCCATACGCCTGACCGATGGGCGCGCCGGCCAAATGTACCTAAACTGCGGAATGACACCCCCCTGACAAAAGTATCATGAATTGCTACATTTACTCGACATACCTTACACATATGACCTTGGCAACATTAGTAATACTAGACTAAATGCTTCTTCAAACCAGGTTGAGCTGTAATGACAATTTTATATGCATCTAATCAATAGCACTTAGAAATAAGCGGCGCCCTTGACTTGTTATTGTTTGTGGTCTAGGTCATATCTTTTCATCGTATTTTTTTTATGACTGGTTTACAGTATGGTGTATGCTGGTTAAGATAATCAATAATTTAACTTTATCTGATAAGACCTTTACAGCCTTAGAGTCTGTTTACAATTTTACATATTGATTACTATCTTGGTAGTACTAGTACGGTACAGAAGTATGTACTAACTCGGACTATCGATGTTCGAAATGACAGTGATAAGTCATAGTTTTCGCTTGTTTGGTTGAGTTATTATTATGTATGTGTTATTACTACGCTATTTAAATGCAGCATTTTTTTAAATAACAATTTTTTTATTACTATTATGCCATTTAGTTTCCCAAAGATTTCCCGAAGCTAACGGAATTAAATAAAAACACCGTGTATATTTAAGGCTTCGTCACACAGGCGCGTTTTCCGGGCGGCGCGTGATCGGGGCGCGCCGCGTTTACATATAAAACGCTCGCGTCCCGCTCACGCGCCGCCCGGAAAACGCGCCTGTGTGACGAAGCCTTTAGATAACTGCGTGACTAAATTAAATATATTTTTCTCTTCCAGACAAATCGCGCTCAAAGCTCTAAGCGAGCGCCTATCCAAAACGTCCGAACAGACGCGACAGAAGAACCTCTCGACCAAAGTAAACATGGAGGCCTTACGCAAAGCGCAGGCCTCTAACGTCATCCCTCCCTTCCCCGCTGAACCCGCGCCTCCCCCCGAGGCCACACTAGTAGACCTGGAGACCCCCACGACGAAGCAGTCATGATCTATGAACAAGTTGTAGTAGGAATGAAGGAGAAGAAATACATTTATTTAGCATCAGGTACAAGTAACACACAATACAAGTAACACAAACAACTTAGATGCTAAACAGGATCCCCACTCAGCATAATGCCACGGCAAGCCATGACGCTGATTTTCAGTGGGTACCTGACTTAAAACTAATCTACATCTAAACTAAGACTAAACGAGTGGCAACACACAATTCAGACTGTTCAGAATGTTCACTGGAATGGTTGTAATTATGTGGTATAGTGCGTTTGGGTCTGGCGAAGCCGCTAAGCTATTTGCTAATCGCTCGCCGTATACATCTAACCAACCGATTATCCGTTGATTGTATAAAATGTATCGAGTTTAACCTTTTGAACACCAAACGGCATATCCATTTGTCGTGCCACTGACGCCACGGGGGTAAAATTTAGTTTTGTGAATAAATAATGCCAACCTAAAAGTGGGGTGTTTTTCAGTAGATTTTCATCAAAAAACGATCGACGTCAAATGCAGTCTTTGGCGTCGTTGTCACGATTTTGCGTTGACGTCATATGCCGTCTGTGGCGTTCAAAAGGTTAAGACCGCGCCGCGGCCGCGAAACTATCTGGCCCGCGCGATAGATTACCCGACTTTTTAACCGACTTCATAAAAAGGTGGTTCTCAATTCGTCGGAATCTTTTTTTTTCTAACTGTATTAGTGAGCTTGCACTGGCACTGATTGGCCGGAATGATGAGCTGGACGGCAATATAATTATTACGCGCGTGCGACGAAATTATTCGTGCTTAGCGCTTACTTTACCCGAAGCAAATGAGTTGGTAATGTAGTCAGCAGCAATATTTGCTAAGCGGGCGAGGTGTTCAAAATGATCTTGACGCGACTTTATTGTTAAGAGAATTAGAGCGCGTCAAGGTAGTTTTGAACACCTCGCCCGCTTAGCAACTTCTGCTGCTGACTGTACGGGCAGTCGGCGCGCCTTTCGCTGTCAGACGCAAACGCGCGTTCGCGCCGTTTTCGCCAGATCTAGACGCAGTTATAGAAAAGAGTGTGAATAGCAGTAGCATTAGTTGATCTAAATTCTCAAGAAATCTATTTGTATTTTAGGTAGGAGCTTCGGAAAACAAAAACGTAAGACCAGTGCCCTGTTTATCAAAGCTTGTAACTTGTAATACAAGTGGAAGTCCCTTTCTAACAAAAGCTGTCAAAAAGTGACATACGCTTGTATTACAAGTTACAAGCTTTTGATAAACAGGGCACAGGGGCCGGTTTCTCAAAAGCTTGTAACTTGTAATACAAGCGTATGTCACGTTTTGACAGCTTTTGTTAGAAAGGGACTTCCACTTGTATTACAAGTTACAAGCTTTTGAGAAACGGGCCCCTAGTATGGTTACTTGTGTTTTTGCGTTCTTAGAGACGTACCTATTCTACAATAACATGATAATTTAAATCACTAGTTGCTACTGTGAAGGAAGATAAGAGTGCTAAAGTGGAAAAGAACATGTTTCATTAACTTTAGCTATTTATATATGAATAACACATTCATTGCCAAACAGCCAAACAAGACATCCGCGCCAGGCCACAAAAATTTCGTCATATAAAGCTGTAGTACCACGATCCCGACTATCGGGTCGTCCGGCCTGGGAACGAAATCATAAAATACCCGATAGTCGGGTTTCCGGCACTGAATGTGTTAAAATTACTTACAGCTGTATGGTTGCGGCTTTTATAGTCACAGGAAAAAATCTGTCACTTTCTGAGACTGACAAATTCTGCCAGTCGCTATGGCCCGAAATGCCAAGTGCCTTTTAAGTTTTAACTTGTCAATTTCCACGTGTGACGTCACCCATAAGTGTTGCGGCTCATATATGAGCCATGGGATATGACAAGTTAATCCGATTTGCGAGAATATAATCGGATTCTAAAATGCAATCATTCTTTGTTTTTGCTAAACATTTCTATATAACCTCATCAGCTGATGATAAACGATTGAGGCTAGAATACTTCCTCGTTAAATAGTAACCCGAACCAGCCTGGCAACATTGGGTTTCTAGAAGCCTAGGCACTCCGCTACAAGGATCAGAAGTCAAACCGCGATCTAATAATTATGCATATAACACAATTCTGGAGATCCTGGCTACCAGGTATTGCAGTAATTTGTGTTGGATGGTCCATGAGATATATCGGAGCGGTCAAGGCGCTCATAAATATCTGAACACGCTTCTATTGTCAACACCTTGGCCCCGATATATCTGATAGTAACTGTACAAAATATGTTGCCTAGAATCCAGCTATATTAAGCGCGCCTTATGTGGGTGGATCAACTATTTCTTGTTGTTATTCTGTCCGGTCAGCCAAGAGACAATAGTAGCATAGTTTGTTAGAAGACATTGTACACCACCTTCTTCTGACACGCTTGGTAGACGACTCTCGATGGAAAGGGTTTATAAGTATCACAAAAAAGCGTTTTTGGTGAATTTAAATGCCTAAAAATCAGGTTTTAAAGAGTGACCCAGGAGAACGTAACCATGGCAACGAGTGACAAGAAAAAGTTGATTCACCCATGTATTAAACAAAGTTGAGAGGTTTATAGAAACTTGTTTATAAACTGAAATGAGACGATTTTATCGGTTTTTCTTTTAAAACCAGTATTTTCTGTTAATGTATGCGATTTTCAGGTAGGTGTAAATCTTAAACCATCTGTCAATTCTAAAGTAGAGGTAATCGCGACGAACGATAAACTAAAATTAAGTTATTTTCTGCATGCGTGGCGCATTTAGGGTTATAAAAATGTCTGGGGTCCATTTTAACGGAGCGGCAAGGTGTTCACGAATATCTGAACAAAGCCTTTATTGTTAAGACGTTAAAGTGCATGTTCAGATATATTTGACCACCTTGGCCGCTCCGATTTATGCAGGCTCAATTAAGCAGTAATCGTAAAGCATTTAACAATGAATTTATTTTTCAAATCGAAATTTCTTCGTGAATTCTTACAAAATAATTCTAGTATTTATGTTATTTCTCTTGAGCCCATACTTGTTTCAGTATGGGGAGAGCGAGTATGGTATACAAAGAAAGATATTTTTTGCAGATTTTAATGCATTTGTTAAAATTGGTATCAAGATATTGGGAGGTGTGAATGAGACTTGTAAATATAATTAATATTGACTAGTGTTACATTAATAAATAATATTCAATCAATGTGGTGTATAATTTTATTTAATATTATATTCCAATTTCTTATATACCTAATTTGTTGTTTCATGTCGTATGAAAGGGTTTCATAATTTATTATTTTCTTAGAACAAATTCTGAAAGTTTTGAGTAACGATTGGAACAATTATTGATACACAAGAAAATTATTATTATGCACTGGACGTTCAAAAGTACATTATAATGTCTAAGTAATCATATAACTCGTCAAAGCCGCATATCACTCCAGTCTCAAGTCCACTACATTTTTCACAACTCTCATAAAATTCGCTCACCCGGGTAACAGTGTCTTTTTTCCCTTTCTGAGTATACAAACTGAGTAGACCCCCATGTTAACCCATTAAACGCCAGACATCAATCTAGCCATAGTAGGTGCCGCGTAACGCTACGGAACGGACGCCTGCTCGGCCTTGCGCCATCTAGCGGTCATATCTGTCGTAATAGACGCGTTTTGCTAAAGAGTGAATCTTCTGGACCTAGTATGGCGTTGCGTTCAAAGGGTAAACTTATGCTTGTGATCTCAGGGCACACTGTACAAGTACTCTGAAGCTTAACCTTTTCGACGCCGTGTCAAACACAAACTGTCACGCTGACGCCATTGTCACCGAAGTGTCATAACTGAAATTGAACTTTATGCATATGCATGTAGGTATATGTTGCTCTGTTGTCTGTGACCGATTAATTGACATAGACATAGAAAAGTTTTATTCAACATCACATGAAGTTGCAGAGTTAACAGATAGTGTAACACATTTTTACAGATAAACCTTAAATTTAGACTTAAAAACTAAGAAATTGAGATGTACATCTAAGGGAGAAATATTCATGAGTGTTATTGGTTGTGAATTGGTTTTTGGCGTTGAACCTACGGTGCGGATATATCGGTCATTGGCGTCCAAAAGGTTAACGCCCCGCCGAACGGAGACTGAGACCGCACACTATGTGAGACGGAGCTGTTCCCTGGTGCTTGCGGCTACCGGTAGTAGTGCGGCGGCTACCGGTAGTAGTGCGGCGGCTACCGGTAGTAGTGCGGCGGCTACCGGTAGTAGTGCGGCGGCTACCGGTAGTAGTGCGGCGGCTACCGGTAGTAGTGCGGCGGCTACCGGTAGTAGTGCGGCGGCTACCGGTAGTAGTGCGGCGGCTACCGGTAGTAGTGCGGCGGCTACCGGTAGTAGTGCGGCGGCTACCGGTAGTAGTGCGGCGGCTACCGGTAGTAGTGCGGCGGCTACCGGTAGTAGTGCGGCGGCTACCGGTAGTAGTGCGGCGGCTACCGGTAGTAGTGCGGCGGCTACCGGTAGTAGTGCGGCGGCTACCGGTAGTAGTGCGGCGGCTACCGGTAAGGTATGTTCGACTAAGATCGGACACCGGGTAAGATCGTATGATTCAAATTTCTGCCTGTTGCGGGGCTTTTTTTTTAATGCTGGCAAGGTGATGCAATGCCCGGGACAAAACAGCGCATTGCATCACCTTGCCAGCATTGAAAAAAAGCCCCGCAACAGGCAGAAATTTGAATCATACGATCTTACCCGGTGTCCGATCTTAGTCGAACATACCTTAGTAGTGCGGCGGCTACCGGTAGTAGTGCGGCGGCTACCGGTAGTAGTGCGGCGGCTACCGGTAGTAGTGCGGCGGCTACCGGTAGTAGTGCGGCGGCTACCGGTAGTAGTGCGGCGGCTACCGGTAGTAGTGCGGCGGCTACCGGTAGTAGTGCGGCGGCTACCGGTAGTAGTGCGGCGGCTACCGGTAGTAGTGCGGCGGCCAGGCGGGCGCGTACCCCTCTGGCCAGCGCTCGGGCGCCGGCGAGCCCGCCGCCGCCAGGCTGCCGCCTGAAACATTCACAACTGCTTACTGTACGTTCACTATGTGCGTAATTAACTCGCTAATATCTGGGAGACCGAGCTTCGCTCGGAAATAGTATTTTATGCAACCGTTGTTTAAGAGAGGTCAAAAAAGGCGAGTGGCGTGAGTAACAATTTGAGGCGAAGCCGAAAATTGTTAATAAAGACGCCACGAGTATTTTTTGACTGAGTTAAACAACGCTGCATACAATACTTTTTCTACGACCAAGCACTTACTTTGAAATAAAATTGTAAATTTAACAAATATTTTTAATTCAAGAAGTAGCAAAAATGGAGGGTACGGGCGGGAAAAGAATGAATGAATGAATGAAATTAAAAAAAAAACATGTCTATGGTTCACTTATTTGTCAGAGATGACATTTAAAATAAGGTTGGCAACACTGTATTTCATTCAATATTTTTAAAGTGGTCATTAAACGAAGTATCGTAAAATCGCCAAAAAGATACTGCGTGTATGCACAAATTCTTTTTTGGGGCATAGACTAAAGACTTGTCTTGGCAACTATAAGGTAGGGTTTTAAAGGTGTGTGCACGACCCTTTAAATGACAAATAAAAGTACGGGAGTAGAAAAACATATTAACCTTTTCAACGCTTTTCGTCCCATGCTAAAATGTGGCTTATACGCCAAATGGTTGCAATATGAAGAGCGAAAATAAACCTTATCTGTCAGCAGGAAAATTGCTTTGACAGCGTCCGTCATAGCCTTTTTAGTGGCTGTTGGCGTCATGCGCACGACAGCACTCGACCACTTTAGTGGCTCTTGGCGTTGAAAAGGTTAAAACTCAAAAATGCGCGTTTTCCCAGAGATAAGACCTAGCTAGATCGATTTTTCGCCCCCGAAAACCCCCATATAGCAAATTTCATCGAAATCGTTAGAGCCGTTTCCGAGATCCCCGAAATATCTGCCCTGCTTATCGCGGGTGCAGTACTTGCATGAAAACCCTCATACAAAGTACTGCGTTTGCGATAAGCAGGGCAGATATATAAGTATATAAATAAATAAATAGATTAGATAATATCGCCACGGAACTGGGGATGCTCGTTTCATCTCTCCGCGATAAAATTCGAATCTGAAACGAGGAAATCCAACGACAAACCAAAGTACTAGACAACGATCGACGGATTGCTCTGAAATGAACCAGGGCTATACTATTATGAATAAGGCGGTTCATTCCTGAGTAAACCATGATAAAATTTGACTTCGAATAAAATTAAACTGAGCGAAAAGTAGGTAGGAATAGGAAGATTAGTAATCACTGTAATCAGTTTCAGTTAGGTACCTTTTTCAATTACTTAAGGGGCCCACTGATTAACAGTCCGCCGGACGATATCGGCCTGTCAGTCGTTCGGAACTGTCAACTTTTTGTTTTAACTGACAGGCCGATACCGTCCGGCGGACTGTTAATCAGTGGGCCCCTTTAGTGCCAGTTGCACCATCCGCACTCGTCAGAGTGATCAACGTCCCCCGGCGCGCCGCGGCGTTTTACTATGAAACTTTCCATACAATAAAATTTAGCGAAGTCTTTAACCTTTTCACCGCCACGTCAATGAAGTAATAAAGTCTCATCAGCGCCATATCAAAAATTGCTCGTATACAACCTGACCAAAACTACGACTTGATATCAAGTCGTGGCGTGTGGGGCACGAAATGTTCGGACTTCATATCAAGTCAATGGCAGCGAAAGGGTTACCGATGATAAACAGTTTGGTGCAACCGAGCCGTAGGGACGGTAGACCACAGTATACTAAGAACAGTAGTGAATCTAAGGCCGCTCGGCAAGTTATTTACCTACTCTTGCGTTGGCGCTTAGGGTCGTCACTTTTATTTTGAGTTAAATATTATTTGCGTATTATGAGTAGCACTAGGTTTCTATTTATATAATATAATGAAATGTTCTATCAATTCATAAATGAGGTATAAATTAAGGCCGGTAAGAGCAGGCAAATGCGAGCGTACTCGAATGCGCGCGATCACAGTCGCGGTACGGCCCACACTGCCGCCACCGTATTCCCCCGTATATTATGCGAATGTGTGCGTGACAGCGCGTGCGTATAGTTTGTAGCTTTCTAATAGACCCCGAAGGCTAATCCTATTGTCTATTGTTCAGTAAAACCGCCCGTGCTACTTACCTGCAAAAAAGGGTCCTAATTATTCTATTTGGCACCTGAGCGCGGGCTAGTCCAACGCTCAAAAAACCAGTGTAGGTGCGCTCTCCGATACCGCGCCTTTGTTACGCATCTCGATGACACATTTTAGACTGGTTCCGTAGCGTTCGACTCGCCGGCACTCAGTAACCGAAGTACCGATTTTTTATGCAGGTGGTTGTGGCACGTGGCACGAGCGGTTTTTCTTAACAATAGACAATAGCTTACACAACAACAAATTAGCCTTCGGGGTCTATTAGAAAGCTACAAACTATACACGGCGTCCGGCGCGCACGCACACATTCAACCCGGCAGCGGCACATTTATATGAAGATTCACTACTGTTCTTGTACTGTGCGGTAGACGGTATTATGTGAAGATGTGTACCTGGTTGCGGTTGCGAGTATGAGGGCGGGTATGCGCCGGGCGCGTAGTACTGCGGCGGCGGCACGCTCATGTTGTGCGCCAGCACGCCGCTGCCCGCACCCGCCGCGCCGGCGCCCACACCCGCCACTACCGGTGCCACGGGCTGCTAACAAATAAAAGCATTTACATATAACATATAAGCTTTTATATTTAACCGTTTCGTTGCGTGTTCCATTTTCGAAAACATTTAGCTGTGGCGGTGAACAATTATTTCATGACACGACAGGCGTGCCTTACGCCATATAGAACGCGACACTATAAAAACATTGATGACACGCATGTCGTACCATCCGCACCGAATCGGTTAAAGGAGATTCGAACAAGCTCTATGACAAGTTGATGGTGTTTTATGACGTACCCTATGACCTGAATCCACACCTTATTCCAAGGTGCTAATAAACTAAAAAATTGTTTTCATGTATTCTAGCATGTTTTAAAGGTATTTTTTTTCAACTTACCGATTAATTGTAATTAAGTATGTAGATAAAATATTTTAAAAATGTGTGATACTAACCGGATAATAATTGTAATAATTAGGGTCCGGGTCCTGAATGGGCACCGTGATGAGGTTCCGCCGCGTCGACACCGCGTGCCGCGGGTCGTTGGACACCCCAACCCCGCTTCCGACCTGCCCACAATACGTTCTATTTGTAGTAAAACACTATTGCATATATACATCATCATCCTCCTCGCGTTGTCCCGGCATTTTGTCACGGCTCATGGGAGCCTGGGGTCCGCCAGAGATGGGCATCATTCGAATAAACTTTTATCGGAATAATCATTCGAATAAACAATAATTCACGATTTTGTGTTGTACATGTGACCACTCCCGATATTTGCAAAATCTAAAAATCTAAATTGCACATCACAGTTGGCAATCTTTCTAAACCGTGAAAAGTTAATAAGGTATTCAAATAAACAAATTATTCGTGGCAATTCATTCGACGAATAAATTATTCGCGGATAAATTATTCGACGAATAATTTATTCAAATAAGAATAATCATCCGACATTTTTATTCGTCATTCGCGATAAATTTTGTTATTCTTATTCGTTATTCGAATAAATTTTGCCCATCTCTGGGGTCCGCTTGGCACTAATCCCAGGAATTAGCGTAGGCACTAGTTTTTACGAAAGCGACTGCCATCTGACATAACAGAGATAAAATGTATAACAATGGCGAACTATTAACGTTATATTTGACTAGCTAGTGGAATACCAATTTGGAAACCAGGGTTCGAAATTATCCAGATAATTATAGAGTTTGATAATTATAGCGATAATTATCCCAGGTATATGGATGGTGTTATATTATTTTCTTTGAATTCTTTGATAGTTAAAAATAATGACTGGGGCGTTTTTTATATTTTAAATCTTAGATTATCAAATCGATAATTATCAGGCATAAAAATCACGATAATTATCATTGATAATTATCCTTTCGAACCCTGTTGTAAACGCTTTGTTTAAGCTATTCTCTTTGGTTTAAGTAAGTGAACGCAAATGTTTATTCTTGATATGGATAATAGGGGCATAAATAGGCGGGTCTACACTGAATGAGCCACCTCACAAGGAAATGGGGTTGGCCGATCGAAGTATTTTATAGATGGCGCCAGCATAGGTTTTACCCGTTAATTCCACGAATAACCACATACCTACTTGTTTTTTTTTTAATTTTAAGGCCTGCATGCTCTTTAAGCCAAATCTCATAGACCAAAACTAGGTAAAGGGAAAACCCATGCTGGCGCCATCTATAAAAACCTTTGACAGTTGCCAACCCCATTGCCGGGCGTAGCATGACCTTCACCAGAGGCGCGCGTTTGAGTCGGGCGAGGCAAGTCTACGTCCCACCTAAGTCTAAGTTAAGCCATGAACTAATGTGACGTTATCTATAAAAAGGGACTTTATTGTCGATGGCGGTTACGCCATTATTAACGATGCTCCGATATAAATACAATGCCGCGCGACGCTGTGCGGCGTAACCGCCATCGACAATAAGGTCCCTTTTCATTGATAATGCCCCATATATGGTTAAGTTCGGTTCAATGATAACCACTTACGGAGATGGGTTTGACGATGGCGACGCTGGCGGCGTCGGCGGCGGCGTGCGGTTCGGAGCCCGACACGTGCCGGTGGTTGATATGCGCCTGCAGGTCCCTCTGCATACATAACATACGAAGTTAATGCTCAGCGCTCCGAGCATGAATAAATAAATATTATAGGACATTTTTACACAAATTGACTAAGTGTAAGGCCTGAGTGGACGCTCGAAGCGGAGCGTTCGGCGGGGCGTGCAGCGTGGCGTCGGGCTCACGCGTGATGTGAGCAGCGTGCACTAAGGCCGCTCCTATACGCTTGCATTTGTTTAACATGCACGCCGCACGCCCCGCCCCGCTGCACGCCCAACTCGAGCGTTCACTCAGGCCTTACACTAAGCCCCACGGTAAGCGGTATGAAGTACACTCAGATCAAGCCATGCCATTTGCAATGTTTTATAACTGAATTTCTTTAACCGTTTCACCGCCACGTCAATGAAGTAAAGTGTCATCAACGGCAAGCCACAAATTGCACGTAAACAAGCCGTATAACATATCAAGTCGTGGCGTGTGGGGCACGAAATGTACTGACTTTATATCAAGTCAATGGCGGCGAAAAGGTTAACCAGTCCAGCCCAATAGTCACACTAGTTCCATTCGGGAACTGAGACAAATAACACTTTCATTTAAACCTTGTAAAAACAAATTTCAGGCAACAATAACTTATACGCGTTTAAGGTTCGGTTGCACCAAAACGCCTGTTACCGTTAAAGCGTTTGCTAAATCTGATTGTATGGGAGTTTTCATAGTTCTTTGCCGAGTGATGTTGATCAGTCTGTTAAAAGTGGTTGGTGCAACTGGCCCTAAGTCCAGATTTCGTAAATAATAATCAGTCCACCTCATTTGCAGCCTAGTTAAATTAGAAATGGTGACCTATTTCAGCCGTACCTGAGAGAGGTATGTCCGCCGGCAGCCCGTGTTCCCGTACCGCGTGCCCGAGTGCGTGCACATGAACACCGTGCCGAGACCGGTCTGCTCCACGCGCAGAACCTGCCAATACAGGGAAAGTGTTAGAGTCCGGCTGAGCTAACTCTGCACTCTAATGCACCCTTTGGACATTGATGTGATTATTCTAATAAAAAAAAATAGCTTTAATGAAAGACTCAAACATACCTTTTCCCTACACCGTGGACAGTGTGTGTGGTCTGCTCGCGCGCAAGAAAGGCAAAACACGTGCTTGCATGGTATCTGCAAAAAAAAAACATTAAAACACTAAGAAATCAGTTCCAAAGTTTTTAATCCAATTCAGTGTTTAATTCTGACCAAATAAAAAGTTATAAATGCAAATAAATTTAATTTAAACTACCTTTGGCGTAAAATCAAGGAGCCTACATCCGAAGCGTAGAAAAGGGCTAGAGAGAGGGGAAGAGACAGAGACATTTCGTTAAATATATGATTTAAATGATACTTACCATTCTACCATATATAAGTATAGGCTTTGAGCAGATATCACAGCAGTATATCATAGGGTTCAGGACTTTTTCCCCAATGAGTGCTGCACGGTGGTCCCAGTCCAAGCGCAGCATAGGCTCTGGCGGGCCACGTTGCAGTGTTGTGAATACTGGGGCTTCTAGTTGTGATATGTCGGAAGGGACTTCCACTGGAACGGTTGATAAATGGTAAATTATACATTCCTCAAAGACAATTAGCTTAAAAAATGTAATGTAAAGTGGTAAACAGCCTACTAAATTTCTTTAGCAAGACTTTTGCATATAATTCATGACTCACGATACCTAGCTTAAAAGCAAAGCAGTAAGGGAATGTGTATTGCAATCACACATTTAACAAAAAAGTCTAATTAGATTAGATGTTCTGGTAACTCAAAAACGTTACCCGGGGATTTGTTTATGACCAAGCTAGTCACTAATCTTGTCAAATACAGAGAAACTACTCAAGCCAGTGGGTTTTATTATCAAATTCTGACAATTCTGAGGAAAGATCACAATAAACTTTTCACCACTGACAAGAGTGACAAGGCGCCTAGTTACTCACGTTTAGGGGGTTCGGCTTGTTCAACCTCTTCCTTTGCCTCCTCAGTAGTTAAGGACTCCTCCTGGTCTTGTGAACTTTCTTCAACAGAACACTCTTCTTCATCAGAAGACATCACCTTCGGCACTTTCTTGCCGCGACCACGGCCTCTTCCGCGACCCCGGCCGCGGCCTCTACCCCGGCCACGGCCCCGGGCATTTCTCTTTTCACTATTCATTTAGAAATATGATGCAAAAACTGAAAAAAGTATTTTGCCGTCTAAACGGCGCGCTGTTTTGTTGACACTTAACCTCTCTTTTACAGTTTCTATAAAATTATTGAAACATAGTCCGATTTGAGAACACGAATGAAATATTATTTGTTAGTTTTTGTACATAAAAGCAATAATTGTTAAATTCTAGATTCTCCTACATTTAACAACCGACAACGCAAACATTTTTTTGGCATTTCCAAAGGCGTCTTTCCATTTTTTTTACTATACTCGTGAATCTGTTTGTGAAGCTGAAGCGTGTATACCAAACTTTTGACTTATATATTTTTGTAATGGGTTCCGTATGTAAATATGGACCCCTAAATCTAGATTGTCGGGGACGACACTATTTTTGACTTTGTCTATGGAACTGTCAACTGTCAAATGAAATTTAAATTCACCGCTCCACGCCATTGAATAAAATTTTCATCGGAAGAGAATCTTAGATTTTCTTCTAACTAATCTACGCTCAATGAAGGATTATGGGTGAAATACGAAAACCAGCAATCTCGGTGAGTAAGATATACATTTTACCAGATATACAATACGAGGCAAATAAACAAATTCTTTGATTTGAACATTTGAACAACGTTTCTTGTAGGCATTGTTTTTTTACCGTGACGAACTTTGTTTTTTAGGAAGACAATAACACGTACACTGTATTTATAAAGATCTCCGTTCGGAATACAATACATATCTGACAATCCTACTCAATTTGAATTCTTTAATATGTATGCAAAAAACCTTCAACTGGTAACAGTACTCAACTTTGTTTTTTAGCAAGATAATTACAGGATTTACACGTCCACTGTATTTATAAAGAATACAATACAATATCTGACAATCCTACTCAATTTGTATTCTTTAAATATGCCAAAAAACCTTCAACCGGGTATTAGTACTAAACTTCGTATACTATTCTTATAACAAAACTTATATTTTATTACAATTATAGGTACAACAAAATGTTTAACCTATGTGAATTAAAGTGGCCTCATATGTTAACACATTTTATTTTTAACTTAATGGCAGCTATGCCATGTTGCAGCTATTTTCCTTAACATGGTAAACAAAAGTAAAGTAGCTAATGAAGCCACTCAATTAGATAATAAACCACAAAGTGAATTCAGGGGTAATATATATAAATTTGTCTTTCTGTACTACAGCCTAAAGCGTTGCATATTTATAGTAAAAAAATTTTTTGCCCGCATCTTTGTCAGTCTTTGAATAATGATGATTGACAAAAACTGTCCTGTGTCTCTTCTAAGGCCTCAAACTATATCCATAACAAATTTGATATAAATTGGTTCAGTTCAGCGGATTAAGGGTCGGCTGCACCAAACTGTTTGTCATTGTTAAAGAGTTTGCTAAATTTTATTATATGGAAAGTTTTATAGTAAAGCGCAGCGGCGCGCCGGGTGACGTTGATCAGTCTGTCAAGTGCGGATGTTGCAACTGGCGCTTAGTGTGAAGAGGTAACAGACAGACATCCAGAGTTACTGACCGCTAAAATCAGATTTATCAGAGGTAAACTCACCTAAAGTCCATTTTTTTATTCGGTCAACTAAAATGGAGAGCTTTGGTGCGCAAAATAACGACCTCATGTGGTCGCGACCCTCAGTCATGAGGAATCGAGGAAGAAGAAGACTAAAATGTCATTTCATAATATGAACATAAAATAAAATTACATAATATGAAATGTCATTTTAGTCTACCGAATAAAAAAATAGACTGTACATTATTTTTCTGGCCTTCAAAATAAAAACCTATGTGTACATTACCTGCAATAATAATATTAATAATCGTGCGAGTAGGTACAGCGAGTTGCAAAAGTGCTTACCCAATTTTATGAAGGAATTCCACTCGTGAAGAATTTCGTACTCTTTAAGCCTATATACGTCCCACTGCTGGGCACAGGCCTCCTCTCATGCGCGAGAGGGCTCGGGCCCCACGCTAGCCCAATGCGGATTGGGGACTTCACATACATCTTTGAATTTCTTCGCAGATGTATGCAGGTTTCCTCACGATGTTTTCCTTCACCGAAAAGCTAGTGGTAAATATCAAATGATATTTCGTACATAAGTTCCGAAAAACTCATTGGTACGAGCCAGGATTTGAACCCGCGACCTCCGGATTGAAAGTCTGACGTCATATCCACTTGGCCACCACCGCTTTTAGCCGTCTACAATTTATTATTTTATTGAAACGATTTTCCTTAAAGATGTCAGTGAAATCTTTCTGAGGGGTGTAGAATTCAGGGAAACAAACAAATATTTATATATTCGTATGATATTGTATAATTTGATTATTTACCCAGAGGTCTTCCAAAATTCATGAGGTCAATGTCAATGCCTCCTGAACCGGCGAATTAGAATAAATGAAACTTGTTTTTCTGAAACATAGGGGAATCAATTTATTTTAACGCAAATTATGTTGAATTTTATAACAAAATCTAGTAAAATAGATAACAAAAGAGCAATTTATCACAATAATGTGGATATTAAAATAATATACTTATGGAAATGTTACAAAAATACAGCACTTGAAAGTTTCAAAATTTAAGTTTTTTTTAACTTCCAAAAATGATAAAAGTAAGGGTACCATTCGATTCCTTACATTTTATCCAAAAAAATGTTGTATACCAATATGTATAGGTACATAAACGCAATATTTTACCGACAAAAACGCAATTTTCTTGTTTTGTTCATACTTCAAGATGCGCTCTCAGTTACCTTGACGTCACGTTCCCATATCAATATCAATTTCGCGAGTGAAGTACGACTGTCGGACTTTGACTATAATTTCTGACTTTTGTGTTGTTTTAATGCAGTGGGTCCCATATAGACATTTGATCCTAAAAACAAACCTGATTGATTGATACCATTAATAAAAATTTGTCATGTAGCCTATTATGTCTTGGAAAGTAATTTAATTACAAAACGAATATTTAATGGAGAATGTTATTTTCCATTACTATAATAGTACCTATTTAGCGAGTTGAATAGTAGCGGGACAGAAATATAATTATGAGCGTGCGATAGAGATAGGAATAGAAACAAGCGGGTCAATGTATCAATGTACGGAATTCTTCGTGCTTTAGAGTCCTTACTTTAGCAAAGAAATTACGCCTAAAGTTATAATTAGATAACAACCGGCGGTCGTATTTAAATATTATTTATTTTGGAAGAAGCTACTTATGCGGACGTAATAAAAAAAAGTGCTAATTATTATTTAGCATACATTTCAATATCTTAACTATTAACTACTGTTTTAGTTTTTATTCACATTGTTGTTTATTGCACTGAAAATTATAGGTATTGACACGATAGTTGAAGACGCCATAACCACAAAATCATCCTAGTGACAGCAAGATTTTGAGATCAAGTGTTCTTTTTTACAACTGCAAAATGGACCAAAAAGTTTCTTCAAGGTTTTATTATTTTACTTTAATATCGTGCTCTTAAGTCACATTCACTCATTCAATACTGTTTTTGCGATTAGGTAGTAGTAGTATTATTCACCTCAACTCTCCTGCCGATGCTGAGGGTCTACCGCGAACCACGTTCGGCGTGTTGTCTCTATCGCATGCGACTATTCGCACTTGTAAATTCGTACGTAAGTGTGACAGGGAGGCAACGTGGTTCGCGTTACCCCCCTGATATCTGTACGATCTTAAATTCGAACATTCTGGCATGCACATATCTCGGTGTTGGGTCGCTACGCTACCTGCCGTTGATCCTGTCAGCTGATCAAAAGGATGCGGTGACGTACCTATGGAGACGGATTAAAAATCCTTGCTTTGTCAATCGTCTTGAATAAGATTTTAGTAGTGTAGTCTGATCATAAACCTTCGCAGATATATATCGTTGCAGGTACCATAAACCTTTATTTTTATTGACCGAGCGTTAGCGAACGTGTCCGTTTCAGCTTGGGCAAAAATGTTCACATCTACAAGTCGCAATGCTCAACCGATTCTCGTGAAATTTTGTGAGCAGGTACGATGGTTAAATGTCAGTCTTTATCAAAATCAGTCAGTATGGATCACATTTGTGCCACGGAAGGTTTTGGTTTAGTTGTTCTTAGTGTTTGTGCTGACATTGAAATGGTCTTCCGTAAACGTGACAAAAAAGGTATCAGTGACATTTGGAGCCACTTCCGTAGGAGAACTTGTGAGTTTTGTTCCATGAATAAGTTAACTTTCGTGGTGGCAGCATGGTTGCATTTTTATCGCCTGTCACTTATGTACGTACTTGTTAGAACGTAACGTTTGACGAACGTAGGCATGATGACAGGCATTAAAAATGTGACCGTGCTACCGCCATGGGCACAATTCTTAAATGCGTCTTCCAAATGTATGTTCATTCGTTTATCGACACAATTGCACGTTATAGCAATTGCTTCGTCTTAGGACATCATAGTATAGTATATTTCATTTGCATGCTCTACAGTCAGCAGCAGAAGTTGCTAAGCGGGCGAGGTGTCCAAAATTACCTTGACACGCTCTTATTCTCTTAACAATAAAGTCGCGTGAAGATCACTTTCTCTGACTGTACGAGTCTACAGACAGCGTAAACAGATTGGTATTAGATTTTGATATTATGGATATATATGATACGTAGGTGTTAGGCGTACGAAACTTCCAATGATTTATGTTATTCGAATGCTTGTCATGTGGTTGACATATTATGATATGCGGTTGACCTCTGCCGCTTTTTTTAAACGATTCTCTATTAGGCGTTTGAAAGTTTGGAACGTGAGTTTAGTTCTAATGTATTTTGCATTTTAATAAGGGTTTACATCTATTGTTTATATTTGTTCAAAGGACTATAGTATGTACTTGGATTAGGAATTACTTAGGATGATCTTTGTAATACTCGTGTGTTCTTTTGAATTACTTTTCTCAGTTCATATGATGTTAGTACGTATATATTAATGAATTTATGGTGTAGAGCGCCATCTACTCCAGCTCAGCTGTCAAAACTGAGACTAAGTATATTTCACACTTCTTCTTCTTTGAATCCCACTCTTGTGTCCGTTAGGAGTGACATCAGACATTACATCACCAACGACCATCTTTTTGTACAGTCGGCAGCAGAAGTTGCTAAGCGGGCCAGGTGTTCAAAATGATCTTGACGCGACTTTATTTTTAAGAGAATAAGAGCGTGTTTTGAACGCCTCGCCCGCTTAGCAACTTCTGCTGCTGACTGTATTTGTTTTGTTTTGAATCAAAATAGTTGGGCCAGCGAAGCATAAACTATAGACATTACAATTTTGCCAATTTAAGGGACAAGTGCGGGTTTAACTACTCTTTACTAGTTCTCTGCCTCGCCCAATCCCCGATTGCCAATTAAATTTCCCGTCCAGCCAGCAAGGAGTAGTAATTTTCCATCAATTTCCATCGCATGCCACTCATTTCACGGCCGGCCGTGACCGCTTTAGTGCTCAGTCCGCTCAACTGAAGACTTGCGTAATGCCAGATTACGCAGATAACGCGGAGACAAAAGGGAACGGCCTCCAATATATTGACATTAACACCACCATGATAATATTGATGATACGTCATGAGAGGTGCTTATGGCGTCCACGAAGAGTTGGTATTGGTGTGGCTTATGTGATTGTGTAGTCGTCGTTGTTGAATTATTGTATTATTCAGTTGGAGAAATAACTTGTTGGAGCAAAAGCGAATAAAGTATTTGCTGTAATTATAAATGCTATCATTGAAAATATTTTATACATTTTATTGTAGTATTCATATTTTACCCTTTAGAAAGTATAAATGTCTACAAATATACTTATATTGCCATATTTGGAAACATGTACTTGGTACTTACAAATATGGCTGATTTAGCTAGTAGTTTACAGAGTTTACACGTAACTAAATATCATAAAACTGTTCGTTTTTACTAAATAGGTAAGGTATTGTATAATAACAAGGTATGATAAGTTAGATGCAAGAAAATTATAAAAAAATAAACAAATTAAATTACCTTCTAAGAGTTCATTAACGTTCTTTTCGCATTGCTTAACATTTGCAATTGTCCGCTGCTATTAAGTGCTTATTAGGCATTCAGCTTTGCAATAAGGACTGATTACTCATCGCTTTTGATTGATTATAGTTTTGTAAGCGTTTTCTTCTTCGAGTTGACTCTAGCCTAGCGTATTATATCCGGAGTTCATGGCCGGATATTATTTAGTTTTCTTTGTGAAACAAATTTCCTTTTCATCGTCACCGCGATCATACAAGCCTAAAGACAGTTCCATTATTGATCAATGGCCGCCTCCCAGAATCTCTATACCTGTCTGTGTTCTGGGCCAAAGCGTCTTACCGCCATGTTGGTGGCCTTCTTATCGAGGAAAACCAAGATCAACGATATTTATTTATAGCTCGAGCAGCACACAGTGGACTGCGTGGCTCACTCCGCGATTTCGTCGCGTCGCTACATGTACATGCGGCCCACACCAATTTTGGTGTCTAGCAATAGTAGTTGCCGCGCACCGCTTAGGAATGGACACTTGCTCGCGCTTGCGCTTATATCTCTCGTGATAGACGCGTTTTGTAGAGACTGAACCTTCTGTACTTAGTATACTATTATTTATTCTGTGACTGAACTAGAACCTATGACTGGTGGAGGAGAACGGTTCTAGATTAGCATTAACATGGTAAAGGCTGCTTGGGATTTCCTTTTATACATAGAACCGGTAAAGCGCCTTCTGACCCTTTTCTCTGATGATTTGCGCTGTAAAAATACTACAGCCATCTTATAACATATTGTGGTTTTGTGAGCGTCTGTTTTTATAACTGAAACCAATCAAGTTAAACATTGTTTCATTATTTTTGTGGCGTTGGCTTATTTAAAAGTTAAACCAATTGACTTACACATTTAGAATCTACGTCACTCACGCTAAACTTAGCCCTTTTATTTAAGGGTCGTCTAAATTTTACTTGGTCTAAAACTCATTTTAGATACCCATGTATAAATAGGGTTAAAAATAAAATGTATGTTACGACTGGAAGCCAATTCTTCAGTTTAACCACCATCGTATAGCAGTGACCTTTTATTTCGTTTTGTACGACGTACAGATGTAGTGCATAATTGTTTTTCCTCGTATTTTCTCGGAAACGTTAGTATTTGTCTTGCTACCTCAATCAACCACAGTACTTTTTGTACAGATACTGACTGAAATAGCAAGATACGTTCGTACGTTTGCGTGAAAATAACGAAGGAAAATAATTATGCACTACATCTGTACATACAATCTGTTGATACGATGGCACAGACATGTATAACATGTATAATACCTATGTATATCGTTCGACTAGCCAATACCAGGCGTGGCTCACTCCGCGATTTCGTCGCGTCGCTACAAGTACCTACAAGTACATGCGGCCCACACACATTTTGGTGTCTAGCCATAGTAGTTGCCGCGCACCGCTACGGAACGGGGACGCCTGCTCGCGCTTGTCATATCTATCGTAATAGACGCGTTTTGTTAGAGAGTGAATCTTCTGTACCTAGTACTATTATTTATTCTGTGCCAATAGGTACCTACATATATATTACCATAGAGAAAAAAATACATAGAGTGCTCACTCCATACATCAGTTTTAGTAGTGACATGGAACGCATCAATAGCTGGTCACAGCCTGGACGTCTCCCGCGCTTCCTTGCGTCACTAGCTGTCACTGTCAATACTGTCGATTCATGATTATATTTGCGATGTGCATGAATAATCAATATATCATTCAATTCACAGTTATTGTATCATTTAACATAACTTACATGGTGCCGAAACGCGAATACCAAAACCATTAAAAAAAATGGCTGAAAATAAAACAGACGTTAATATAAAGCCGCCTAAGCAATTCTTAATAAACGCCAATGAAGATGTTGCTAAGGCGTGGAAGTTGTGGCTGCAGCAATTTGAGTGGTATGCCATAGCTACAAACCTAGAAGAAAAAAAACCAACCGTGCAAGTGGCAGTATTCATGGCATGTATCGGACCTGACGCGGTGGTTATATACAATACGTTCAATCTTACAAGTGATGAGCAGTTACAATTACAAACCATTAAAGACAAATTTACAAAGCACTTCACTCCAAAGATCAACGAATCATATGAAAGGTATATATTTAATACCATAATACAAAAAGAGGGCCAACCATTTGATGAATTTCTCACAGAACTTAAAAGTAAAGTGAAAAATTGTGCATATGGTACTGTAGAGGACAGCCTAATTCGTGACAGAATTGTAGTAGGAGTAAGGAGCGACTCCCTTAGAGAGAAGTTGTTAGCTGAACAAGACCTTACACTGCAGAAAACAATTGACCTCAGCCGCTCAGCGGAGCAAGTCAAAATGCAAGTAAAAACTATGAAGCAGGCTCCTACTGTAGATGCGGTTACCTGGAACAGTAAAAACACAAATATTAAGAAAAAAGAAGACAACACCAATATGAATAATAATAAGAAAAAAGAAGATAAAAGTGAAGAGACATTTCATTGTGGTAGATGTGACACTATGCATGGCCGGAGAAATTGTCCTGCTTTTAAGAAAATATGCCTGAGATGTAACCGAAGAAACCATCTCACCAAATGTTGTAAAATAAAAACTGTGGATTCGCTTCTCCAGAATGATGAATATGATAGTGAAGACGGATTCATGGTGTCATCAATAGATAATGATGATGATGTGGGTAAAGAAGACTGGTTTGAGCCATTAACCTTACCTAATGGAGTCACAGTGATGTTCAAACTGGATTCAGGCAGCCGGTGCAATGTCATTACCCGAGAAATAATGGATAGAACAAAATCACATCTCAGTCCATCGACAACCAGATATCTGACATCCTATTCAAAGCATAAGATGCAAGTCTTAGGCGAAGCCAAACTGATGACTATTAGTAAAGGACAGCAAAACTTGATTAAATACTATGTTGTTAATGAAAATGTGTCACCAATTCTTGGCAGGAAAACATGTGAAAAATTAAATTTAGTCAAGAGAATTGATGCTATTACAATAAATGATGACTTGTTTGAAGGAATTGGTTGCCTGAAACAGTACAAATATGATATCGATTTAGTAGACAATCCAAAGTTACCAATATGCCCGGCACGTAAAATTCCCCACACCATAAGACAAAAAGTAAAAGATGAGTTGGATAGCATGGTGGAACAGAAAATAATTAAACCAGTGACAACGCCTACACCAGCCGTTTCACCTATGGTTGTGGTGAAGAAAAATGACAAAATAAGACTGTGCCTAGATCCCTCAGATATAAACAAAAATTTAAAAAGAAGACATTACCCACTTAATACTCTGGAAGAAATTGCTGCCAGAATTCATGGCTCGAAATGGTTCACACTGCTAGACTGTAGAAAAGGATTTTGGCAACTGAAAGTGACACCCCGCACATCAGAGTATCTCACATTCAGTACACCATTTGGAAGATATTCTTGCTTAAGAATGCCCTTCGGGTTGGCATCAGCTCCAGAAGTCTTCCAGCAAGTTATGAGCTCACTCTTAGCAGACTTGGAAAATACAGAGGTGTCAATGGATGATGTACTTCTACATGCTGCATCTAAAGATGAATTAGAGAAGACTACACATAAAGTACTGGAAAAGTTTAGAAATGCAGGTCTTAAACTTAATAAGGAAAAGTGCGTATTCAGTAGACAAGAAGTCAAATTTCTGGGCCACATAGTAACTAGCGAAGGCTTAAAGCCCGACCCGGAAAAAATAGAAACCATCACAAAAATCAAGAGACCGGAAAATATAAAAGAATTGCAACGGTTTCTAGGATTAATTACCTACTTGTCAAAATTCATAAAAAATATGGCAGACATTACCAGCCCCCTCAGACAATTATTACACAAAGATGTAGAATGGGTTTGGGATCAACCACAAGAAGAGGCGTTCACCAAATTAAAAGAGCTGTTAAAAAACCCACCTGTTCTGGGATTTTATGATCCTCAAGCGCCAATTTTGCTCTCAGTTGATTCTAGTAGTTATGCCTGTGGTGGTGTAATGATTCAAAAAGAAAAACCTATTGCCTACTGTGCTAAATCTTTCACTAAAACTGAGCAAGGCTACAGTCAATTGGAAAAAGAGGCCAATGCGATCTTAGTGGCTTGTAAAAAATTCCATAACTATATCTGGGGCTGCAAGGACTTGACAATAGAATCTGATCATAAACCTTTGGAAACAATTTTCAAAAAACCACTTACCAGTGCACCACCAAGACTGCAAAGAATGTTATACCAGATTTTGCCATATAATCCCAAGGTGACATATAAAAAGGGTTCGGAGATGTATGTAGCCGACACTTTGAGTCGAGATTGTGAGAAGCTAACCTGCGAAGATGTTAACTCAGAAAACTTGCAAATATGTGCGATTGTGCCATTTTCAAAAAACCGTAGAGAAGAAATCAAACAAGAAATTGAAAATAGCAGTGAGTTGAGTAACTTAAAACAAATTATACAAGATGGGTGGCCTGAAAAAATGGGGCAATTACCAGATAACTTAAAAAAATACTGGCACTATAGAGAAACGCTCAGTGTATATAACGACCTCATTTTCAAAAATGACAGAGTACTAGTACCCATATCAATGGTACCACTAGTGATGAAACAGTGCCACCTAAGTCACAAAGGCATTCAAGGCACAATACGTCTCGCCCGGGACAACGTATTTTGGCCAGGTATGACTACAGATTTAGTAAATTATACGAAATCTTGTACAGCATGTGCAAAAGTACAAAAAGATAATCCAATGGAGCCTATTGTTACACAAACAGCACCAGAACGCCCTTGGAGTCTCGTGGCAACGGATTTATTTCATTTGAAAGGCAAAGACTATATAGTGATAGCAGATGGCTACTCAGGTTTCTTTGACCTTAAGGAACTGAAAAGAGTTACCAGCCTTGACATAATTGACAATCTGAAATCTTGGTTTGCGACATTTGGAATTCCAGATATACTATTGACTGATGGTGGTAAACAATATGACTGCCAAGAGTTTAGACAATTCAGAAAGGAATGGAACTTTGAACACAGAATATCAAGTCCACACTTTCCACGCTCCAACGGATTATCGGAACGCTATGTTCAAGAAGCTAAAAACTTAATGAAAAAATGTATGGAAGACAACACAGACTTACAATTAGCGTTACTGCATCACAGGAACACACCCAGACTAGATCTTGGGTCACCAGCACAAAGGATGTTTAATAGAAGGACTAAAACCTTACTTCCTACAAACAGTAAACTCTTTATACCAAAAATAATAAGAAATGTCACTAAACAATTACAAAATATTAAAGAAGGAGAAAAGAAATATGCAGACAGAGGAAAAAAGGTAAATAAAGAGTTTGTGAGTAATGAAAATGTGATGCTACGAAAAGGTCATCAAAACTGGGTCCCAGCAAAAATAGTGACAGAAGAAGGCCACCGAGCCTATAAAGTAGAAACTGATGATGGTGCAATTTATAAAAGAAACTCCTGGCACCTAAAACCGACAGCCAATTCTACAGAGCTGGCCACAGAAGCCCCAGAGCCAGGAACAGAAGATCCAGACACTGTTGGACAGCCATCATCTATAGACCAGTCACCAGTCCCTGTAGGGCAGCCGTCACCCATTTCACCAGCAAAACCCACACTGACTGTGCAGAGTCCAGAACGGCCGCTGCTGACAGCTCCTCAAACTAGAAGTACTCGCAGTGGGCGGCTAGTGATCACGCCTGCTAGATATCGCTGAAAAGGGAGGATGACATGGAACGCATCAATAGCTGGTCACAGCCTGGACGTCTCCCGCGCTTCCTTGCGTCACTAGCTGTCACTGTCAATACTGTCGATTCATGATTATATTTGCGATGTGCATGAATAATCAATATATCATTCAATTCACAGTTATTGTATCATTTAACATAACTTACAAGTAGGTACCAAAAAGACTATTAGCATCTAGCACCTATTGTCAAGATATTATCTACATCTATTGTCAAGTAGCAGTACTGATAGCTCCGCTACTCGATGCTAGATGTAGTAGATGTAGACACTAACACAAATTAATAGTCTGAACTGATGTATGGAGTGAGCACTCTTGTCTTACTATATTTCTCTATGATATTACTAACCCTCTCGCGGTCATGGGTCGGCCCTCAAAAGCCCGCGACGAAACTTGATATTTAAAACAAATGAATAACTAGTATGAATACATACAAAATTGTCCCAAAAATTATATCGAACCATACACGACTTTCTCCTTATAGAGTTTATAGACCCACAAATCGGCTGGCGTTCGAAGTAGTACGCGATAAGATTAGTGTTGTGAATAGTGCTCATTTTGAGGCTTAAAGACTCGAACCCTTAAGACTCTCGAGGCTTAACGCCTCACAGGCGGCAAAGACGATTTCATACATCCATACGCATAAAATAAATAAATACAATTCTTAAATATAGTCGAGTCTTCAAGACTTACGAGTCTTGAGAGCTCGAGTCTTTAAGCCTAAAAATAAGCGTTATTCACAACATTGGATAAGATACTTGACGGGTACGAGACCTTAAAGCGATTACTTGCGTTGCGAGTTGATCGATTATGGCTAAGTAATTGGTATTTGTATATTAATCATAGCGGAATGACTGATTAAACTACATTATTCTCTTTTGTTTATTACGGGAATTTTAGTCCTATCTAATCTATTGTTTTGTTTGTACTGTCATATATTTTATAATTTGTAGTACCTAGACATTTAAATGTTAAATTGGCGAAACACCATCACAGGTACGTTTGGGTAACGTTTGCGTTGCACCCACAAACAATCAAGTTATGTTAAGGCCGTGCATCGAAAAATAACAGGATCTTAGAAAGGTGGCAGTGGCTAGCCCCGGAAACAAACAGTAGTGATTTTCGGATATATGTTTCTTGACTATATGATAAGAGATTTCGTAGTAGTCGAAACACGAATGCTTAAAATTTTCTCGATAGAAAATAAATCCAAACTTACGTGTTCATTTTTCGGTTTTAGCTTCGTGCAACTAGAAAACACATCCATATCCAGCACAACCCACCTTACAGCAAAGGTTTTCATCTCGTCTTAACTTTCAAAGAACTAAATATTAACTTATTATCCTTTACCGATGGATTTATTATCGATTTTTGATTTTATGAATTCAACAGCAAACGCCCAATTTTACGCAGTTCGGTTTCTCATTCTGTCATGCGTCAAAGTCATAAATGCATCCTTTATGCCAGTAATGTTAGATGGCCGTCGTGCCTCAAAGAGGTAAGACCTATGTCACTTCGCGCCGCTCTCCGAATTACGTAAAATTTTAATATCCAATAAACGTTGAGTCGTAACTCCATTGAGTAGTAACGGAATCGGAGGTAAACCTATGATGGTGCCTTCTTACAGGCCTATACGTTACGCATGTGTGCGTGTTTGCTAGGCTACGTCATGCTACGTCGAAATCTATACTCTTTGTCAGTTACAACGGGTTAGGAAATTTCGACAGATATTGAAATGTATCGGTAGCTGTTTGGTATTTAGCCATCAGAATCTAACCGTAACTTTTTGCTTTATTTTTGTTTGAAAATAAAATATCTATAAGAATATATTTTTTCCTTTTTTTCTATTGTAATGATAAAAATAAATCTAGTATGTTTCATGCTCAAATAATTTAAAATAATTGAATAAATATTAAAAACTAATTGATATTATTCGTTTTAATTATTATATTATTAAGTTTGTTTGAATAAAATATTTTATTTCAATAATACGAAAAGTTATTATATTTAAGTACCACTAAAAAAAGGTCCCTACTTACAAAAACTCACTTGCACGGGCCGGGGTTCGAACCCGTGACCTCCGGTTTGAAAGTCGCACGCCACTACAATTTCACATAAGTAATTTACAATGACATGATACCGTGGAAAAAG